>NC_058121.1:2675000-5075000 GCF_914725855.1 Thunnus albacares
TGCTTCCAACTTTCTCTGAAATCCCTCATTTTAAATGTCAGTGTAGCCAATCTCACAGTACAGCTGCTGTCATTAGCCTGTTTTTAAGTTTATGTTGTTTGATATTGTGTCACGATCATAGAATAATGAGTTTATCTGCAGCTCAACAGCTTGGTAATGACTGCTGGCAAAGGTAGTATTTATGAACTGCGATCAAAGTTTTCCTGTTTATATGTAAAGACACAGTCAGAAACAAAATGAGCAAAATGTGATAGCAAAAAAAAAAACAACTAAGATTTAAACTAAACTGCCAATAAATACAAGCATTTATATACATTTACAAGTGATTTTCACAGTGCAGGGATGCATGCTGCTCTGGCAAAATTAGACTGTGAAAAACAGACAGCTAAAAGCTGTGTTTGAGCCAGTGGACACACATACTGGCCAGAATGGCTGCAGATCTTCTCTGGGAGCTGCAACAGAGCCGGATCCTGTCCACATTGGCTGTAAATGACACCTTTCACATTCACATAGTCATTTAACCCACTGTTAACATAAAAACATTGATTAGTTTAGCTTTAAACTGAGCCAACATGATTGAGTATACTTTGTATTAATCGGAGTTAAAACAATGTTTAAAATGTAATGGAAGTGATCATAAAAGTAAAAGATAATCCACAACCAGCTGCTCAATTACCAAAAAATACATCTCAGCGCAGCAGCCTAATAAGATATAATGACATTATTTTCCAACTTTTCTTCATTTTTGAAGCCGCTGTGGCGCAGTGAGTCTAGATGAATGGGAGGTAAACTGGGATGAAAATGACACTGTCACCAGTTGCAGATGGATTATTAACCTCAGGGTGTAATGCTATTACATCAATTAAATGAACCTCTGTGGGAATTTAAGGTGGGTATTGTGTAACCCCCCCCCCCCCCCCACCACCACCACACACCACTGTGTTCACAAAACACAAATGCTTTATCACATTACTCACCCTCCGACTTCAGACTCTGAAAAATGACACAGTATCCTCTGTGATGTGACGGCATTAAACGGTAGCCATTGTGCTGAGGTCCACAGCAGAAACAATAACAAAGGAAATGTGGACAGACACTTTAACTGTGCTCGGTTCCGGCAGCGTTTGAGTGACAGTGAAGAAGTGAGACGTCTTTCATTGCGTCTGTATATGCAGCTTCAAAGAGGGATCAGATTCCCAACGCTCACTCTCTCTGCTGCCTTATACAGCATGGTCATCATAATTGACCAAGAGGGAATCATTCATTGTATTTCATTATATAGACGTCCTGATGACTATGACTATTAAATGCATAAAATCTGTTATCTACTTTACTGGTTATAACGGAGGTTATTTTTAAACAAAGGGGATTTTATGTTTAAGTTAGCCACATTTTAAGTGGACTGTCTTGGTAAATAGATGATACCTTCTTTTAATCCACCAAGGAGTCCGAGTGAGGAGTCTGGCAGGCGGTTAGGAATGCTGATAAGAGCACAGAAAATCCCTTGACATCTTATTTTAGGCAGAGTAACCCCAGAGGAGCCCACAGCAGGCCAGAGCTGCAGAGCCCCGGGGGCAGAGGGCCCGGTGATGAGGCCCCAGTGGCAGCTGATGTGTCCACATTTCCAGACACACTCATCTCCCCAGCAGTATCTGTCTCTGTAGACACTCAGGCCGGGCGCTCTCTGAGCAATCAGAGGATTAAAATAATTGGGTGTGGAGTGAAACAGTACACTGCATGAGAGCGGGAAGGGCGTGCTGGGTCTAATTAGGAGACACTTGAAGGGATTCACTGCGCATTCCGGCCATATACACATAAGCAAACACACACCGCTCACACACACACACACACACGCATGCTGGCCACTCAGAGGTGCCTGGAGCTACTGACGTGACGTGTAAGCGCTGACCACAAGATTCTTCATAATTGTCATTAATTTGATGTGCTGTGGGCTTGAAATAATCTCCATCCTGCGCTGCCATTCAGAGAGGATGCGGGAGTCCCACTGCCCCCGTGTTTGGGTAAAGTAATTAAAATTGCTTCATATGGTGCGACTTTAATTCCTGCCGGTTTCTAACAAATATCAAACACCAGTTTGATTCCAATCATATCCACTTGCAAGAGACGTCCCTATGGCAGTTTTACAGACGCAATCAAAACTAATTTGCATGATGTGCTAGAGCATCTCTATCACTTTAGAGAAATATGTTTGGAATCATGCACATACTGTGAAGAGGAGGAACACTCAGGAGTTCTTGTTATGTTTTTAAGAGGAGACACTTCTCTTTTCCCAGTGTGTCTTCACTATTTCTCATGTTTTCCAGAAGCACAAATGATCTTTTGAAAATAAAAGAAATACAAGAGAGAGGGATCTGTAATGTGTTGGACTGTCTCTGTGACTTCCACTACCCTGTCTGTGGCAGCTCAGTGGTTCCTACTGAAGATGTACGTTTTAAAAATATGAATATATTGTTTCATTATTCAAAGTAATTTGTTACAAACAGTAGGTTACTCAAACAGGAGTAAACGGTGCATTGATTGGGGACTATTGTCTGCAGCGGATTAACACTTTCATTCCCTTTATTTACAGGCTTTTGGCATAGTCACCACATGTAGGCGATACATGTCATGTATGGCTACTCAGAGATGCCAAAAATTGGTATGTAGCATTACAGTGGCAATAACATGTGTGCCTCAATACGTGTGCCTCTTTATGTGTATAAAAATATGTGCATATGAATGGATAGAGAACAGTGTCCCCATTCAAGGTATATGAGGACCATGTTTTTGGGAAACTGAACCTATGTTCTTCCATAAAAATGTGTTGATAGTGTAAAACAAAAAAAAGCTAATACTAGTGTATTTTGTCACTCCTATTGTTTTTCTTTTTCTTATTTGTGTTTGGGTGAAACATGTCCTGAGTTTTGGCACTACAGTTGCCATCATGTGTTGGTTGTTTCTATAATGTTGCGATGGATTGAATTAGCTGTAAGCTTTACCATAGCCCTGTTTTTTTTGTCTATATTTGTTTACATTTTGGTAAATCTGTGAAATGAAAAGCCATTTGCATTAGCTGCCAGAAGTTCCTGTTTGCACTGCAAGCATGTATCACTGTAGAAAATACTGAAGAAAATGTCTAAACATGATGATGATGAGGCGAAGGGAACATTATGCTAATCAAATGTTAAAGAAAAGCTGACCACCACACTTATCCTTTGAGACTGTCAAGCTGCTTCCTTCTCAACTGTTTACCTCAGGCGTGCATACCTTGAATGTGTCATGTCAGATGTGACATATATGTTTGCAATTCAGTAAAAGATAGGAGGTTATAAAAGAATGTTGTCTTTATGAAATAATCTGAATACTATCCAGAAAACCTTGGTACTTTTACAAGCCTTTGCAGAGGAGGAGGAGGAGGGCTATTTTGTTTTCACTGCTGGAAGCCATATCTCAAAGTGTGCTCTGGCTTGAAGCAGTGAATAACCTCCAAGTGGTATTTGGGTTGGGGCGGGTACGCACGCATGCAATCGCTCACCCTAAAAGAACCAAGCACAGGGACTGATTGCTCTCTTCTCGACTCAATGAGTGGCCCTGCATCAGTCCACAGCATTTGTGTAAGGAGAGCCCTGGTAAATTAATTTACCCCATTTAACCATCAGATGTCAGCAACTAGCTGGCAGGCTGCAGAGAGAGGAAAGGCTGAGGATAAGGGTTTGGGTTGGAGGGTGCTTCACTCACAACCACTGTGCAGCTCTGAAGCGTCATTCCTCAACAGTGAGACAAATCAGGTGTAGGTGAGATAGGTTTTTGTCATGCTGATTAATTTTAAGGCATTTCTGTGTTAATTTTACATCTAGCTGTATAATTAGGTGTACAATGTGCTGCAGGGTGTTAAAGACATTCCTTGAGGGTTCACTATGCTTGAAACAAACTAAGTTGTATGACCTGCTGTCAGGTCACATCTACAGGCAAAAGAGGCAAGTCTCTCCACAAAACTTTTCATTTTTTATACACAAAAAGTGATGCAGTTGTTTGGTGAATGAAAAAAGACAGACTGAGAGAGGATTTCAAACCCTGCCTACTGTCACACCTGACTGCTGCATAAATTGAGTGTGATTGTTGGATTGTCTGTTTTGAAACAGCTGCAGTTCGTCAATCTGACAAGCACGGTGAAGCATTCTCAGACCTTTATGGAGGAAGTTGCAGTGTGTGGTTGGGTGTAAAAACCTTGATGCCAGAAGCTACTCTTGCACCTGCACCTCCTCTCCAACCAATATCATTTGTTGTTTTCTTTTGACCATGACCATGATCTTTCCCTAACGGTTAGCAAGTTGTTTTTTGTCCCTAAACTGACACCTTGGCAGATCAGCGCACGAAGATGTGGCTTTGACGTGGGAAATTTCTGTCGACATCTTGTTTCTTAACAATAATCAACACTGTCTTCTTTTAACCATAACCAGACTTGTTCATTAACCAAGGAGTCTTCATGTGTAAATCAGAACAGAGATTGAGACAGTTAGATGACCTGACAAGCAATTTATTTTAAGCATACTGAGGCCTTTACTCAAGAAAAGCTAATGTTCGTCAGTATTTTTCCCACTTTGTACAAAAATGCTGCATAGAAAGAACAGATCAGCAATTAACCCCTTTTTTGAGCCAAAACCTAACCAAAACTTTGCAGATCAAAATACGAATTGTTTGACTTTGACATGAAAGACCGCTGTTCACGTCCTATTACTTGCCAGTAGTCAGCATGTTTTCTTTTAACAATCCTTCAATCAATCCTTAACCGCACTGATTTTATGGCTAAACCCAAAGGAAAGGTGGTTTCAGATGTTTTTAGACGATCCAACAAGCACTTTGTTTTAAGTGCACTGAAGCCTTTACTTAGGAAGAGTAAATGTTTCTCTTAGTGTTTTTTCACCTAAATTTTTTCACAGGAAAAGCAGGTCAGCAGCCACCCTAACCCTAATGTGCCCATGGCCGCAATCTTTCCCTTATCTTAAAGTTGATGAAATGAAAAATGCCTTTTTAACCTTTTAGATCACATCTCCGGTCACACTGTGCACCCATTTGACAATATATGCCAACTGCCCCCAAAAGTCAAGTTTTTTGTATTCTCATATCAAAATCCAATCATGTTTTCTTCCTGTAAAACAAAATATGATGTGTCATTATATAGGCTTGACATCCACCCATCAATCAATCTTCAAATTTGAGCAGACAGAGCTAAGATTCATTATGACACATCCACTTTTCAACGTTCAAATCAAATTTCTCCCAACTGCCTGTCTATCCTGTTTCACTCTGAAATACGTCACGATACGGAGGTTACATACTCTCTAAATGCCGTTTCATCTGGATTTTTAAAGCCTCTGGCAATTTGACTTGAAATTGTAAGTTTGCATATATATCAAAGCTGAATGTCTCATCAAGCATCCACAAAAATCTGAGTGAAAATAAACACTATTAGAAAACCTAGTTAAAAAAAAACAGCTCATCTTGCTGTTCAGGCCATTTCTCAAGACTGTTCAGGCATGGTGGATCACGTTTTGATTGACACCCGCACCAGCTACTGGGGGCTGCCTAATTACAGGAGCTAACAACTGGGTTTCCATGGTGCAGATCCACACTTCTAATTCACTGAGCCTCATCTCCAACACGGTAAATATACCTTTCTTTATTACATGTACTGTTACTAAAGGATGCAGGAGAATAGCTAAACATAAGACACACCAGGCAAGAGAGAGCAGGAGAGTGAGGGGGAGAGAGGGAAGCCATCGCTAGCAGCTAAGCTAGAGTAACTAGCAGATCTGAAAAGTGTATAAACAACTGTGGGATTAGTGAGAAAGATGCTAAAAGGAGAGAGCTAAGAGTGCTTGAGCAGGACTAGTGTTAGTTGAAACATACAGCAGGGAATTAGCCACAGTAATGAAGAATATAGCAAAATTAACTTGGCAGAAATGTAACACTACCGGTAACACAGAAACTCTGGCGACTGGAAATGACACAATATACTTACTGTAGCATGTCATGTTGTTCATGATTGGTTTGCGGAATTAATTGTATAATTTTCATGATAAATGTCTGAGCATAACCACGCCCAATTAAAAATCAATACCAGGAAAGTTTACAAAAACTTAAACGACAACATTTTGAATTTGGATTGAAACTAATTTATAACACTTTTTAGATACATACTATTATGTACATAAGACCCTAAATTACAATTAGTAGGCTATTGTGGATTTGGGTTTCCAGTGGCTTTAACCCAGCTCTTTTTTGTGCCAAAACCTAAACAAACCTTGGCAAATCAGTGTGCAAAATGTGACTTTTGAAACGGAAGATTTCTCTTCAGATCCCGCTTCCTACCAATAGTCAACATCGTTCTCTTTTAACCATGATCCAATGAGCGCTTCATTGTAAGTATACTGGGACCTTTACTTCATTACTGCATTATTCAGACTTTCTACAAACCCCATAGGAAAAGCAGGTAACCGGCATGAGAAAAATCTTAAAGATTTCCTGTGTCATATCATGCCCTCTGTCTTTCCTCTCCAACCATGAGGAGTCCTACAGGGATGAAGTAATTGATTGTGCTGCTTGATGGGCGATAATATCTTGTTATGGCCATATGCATGGAGAGTCCCCCCAGTATTCTGTGCTCCCCTTGCCTCTGTGCTCTTGATAAAGTCTGCTCTGCATTATCTTCACTGGGAGCGGCCTGGGCCTTATCTCCAGTGACCTCGCAGACCAGGCATTAATCACCAACTGCAAAAAAAGAAATTAGCCTCAGAGCAATCGCCACACAATCTCCAAATGATTAAGTCTCAGGCCACTCACTTCTGACATTGCTGCACAATGCCATACCATTTTGAAGAAAATACCTTGCGTGCTTTAAAAGGAAAAAGCATGGGGATATGAACATGACATCATAATTAGCTGCATTTGTAAACAGTTAAGAAGACGCTGCCATTTATGCTGCTACGCCTGTATTGCCTTCCTGATTGGTACTGTGTTTATGAGAAAGACACAATTAGCTATACATAATGAAGCTGATTTGGCAAATTATTTAGCGCACTGTTTAGTACAGTGTTAATGAAATTACGCTTCCCACATCCTTATCCTCCCTTCCATTAATGAATTATAACACAACTCATTATCAAATGTATGTCCAAGGGTTTGTTGTGTAGAGACAACAATTACGTCCATTACAGAATGAGGCAATTAAGAGGGTGGTTTGGAGTGCGTCTGTGTTATTGCTCCCTACAACCAATTTGTATGGAGAGCGGTAGTTTTATCAGTGCACAACAAAAGGTGTATGTTTAGGAGCAGGCAATTAGAGCTCAGAGAGGAGGCCCGAGGAGGGAGGATAAAGAAATCAAGCACAGCTTTTCAACTGGAATGGAAATCACGCCTTTGAACGGAGCATTCAAACAGTTCCTCCACCCACCCGACTGAGCGGAAGAAGAGTGATTATTTAACATAGGCGACCCATCTCTCCAGTGAGCTCATTTGCCTCCCTCCCCCACCTCCCTCCCTCCCTTTGCGCCCATCTCTCTGGGCCGACCCTCTCGGCTGGAGCTCGTCTTGGGCACGGCTTGGCTCACGGCTGGATGCAGACACCCATGATGGATGCTCAAAGATTTGACCCCATGACTGATGAGCCAACGGGCAAACAACACAGCGTCTGAAGTTCTCTGCCAAGTAGAATATTGATTTCATGTTCCTTGCACTTTGGACACCACCACCAACTCCCAACCCCCCTCCCCCCACCTTCTGTCTTACATTGGAAGAAATTCAATAGATTTCTGGTTGTGTACTTTGCATTGTTGCTAAGGAGACAACACTGTAGAGCCTGGAGTTTTGGAGGAGCAGCTAAACAATGTAGATAGGACTGAGTAGACTCCCACACACAGCTGTTGCTCAGGGAAAACATGGTACATGCAAGGTGAATCTATAGCAGCAGCTTTTGAAGAAGTAGGGAACAAATCAACTGACCTGCCGTGTTCCTTGTGGATCTCGTTCAAGGCTCCGTGCCTCGCACCACTTCTCTCTTGAAAAATGGAAATGGAAGTAGCCCGCAGAGCATCTCCTCCATCAAGCTTTCAGCAGAAGTGTGAATTTATTGCAACTCAACACTTTTCTTGCTTTGAAGCATCAATTATATGCTATTTTGTCATTATAGCTCGAGAGGCTCTAGTTAGTCATTTTAGCTCGTCTAAGGCTGCACTCACACTAAATCCAGCAATGCGGCAAAAACAGCAGTCCTCTCATTCATTTGAATGGGGGCAGTGCGTTTACTCTGTGGGAGTTGGAACTGCGTGGGGCTCAGCAAAAAACCACAGCGGCTGTCCGGCAAGAAGTTGAACTGGAATCTACTTTTGTGGAAACGCAACCCGATGTGGTGGCCAATCACGTAAGCCAGCGATCAGATTGAAGACGCCCATGGGAAGAAGAACCTTGTTTTCGATGTAGCATTGTAGCATTCTGCTGTTTATTGAGTAACTGTGAAGATGGAAGAGAGACTGATTGTGTATACTATTATTATGTGATTATTTCATGTACCCAGCTTTGACGTCTGGGTCTGGCTTGCAGTCTACACTGCAAAATAACAATAGCAAGAAGCTTCCTTTGATTTGTGTTGATTGCTTGAGTTCACGGACAGGAAATGGAGGAAAAAGCCCGGGTCGGATGTTAAAGTTCACAACATGACTTCACACATATCGGCCATGTAATGACATGCCCACACCTCCACACAAGCCTGTGGGGAAGCGCCACATTGTCGTATTATTGTGACTGCAGCCTAAGTGCCTGCTGCACTGCAGATACTGTATGTAAAGGTGAAGAGAGCGGTTGTCTGATTCTGATGACTCTAATAATAAACAGTGAAATAAGATATGAAGAGGTTGAATCGAACCTTGCTTAAATTGCAATGATGTCTAGCACCTTGGTGACACATTTTGCTTCAAAGATTGCACACCGTCTTCCTACCATATGTTCAGACAGAACATACAGCCAATTTTAAAGGCAGGGATTGCAAATAAAGTCAATGGAAAGACACAAATATGCCCAGGCAGGTGCAGCATGATGCAAAGATGCATCTGCAAAATCTTTTATTTGTAGCAAAAAAAAAAAAGTGCTGTTTTTTAGTATTATGCATTAGAAAGAAAAGATGAGTGACTGGAAGAAATAAAGAGGTGGACTGAGTCCAGAGATTAGTCAGATGCAGAGCTGAACATAAAAGGTGCACTCCCACACATAGTCAGTGTGTCCGTAGCTAGTTAGCTTACCTTTGTACAGTCAGTACACTGGCTGTTTGGGGTCAATAAACACAACAAACACACCTTTAGAGTACTCTCTCTCACTTCCTCTGTGACATCCTTTGACTTCTTGTTATTTAGAATCACGACTTTATGTGTAAATTGGGGATGCTTTCCTAAATAGTTACACAGAAACAAAATAAAAATGTCTTTGATGTATATTGTTTTTATGACTGTTTTCATTGTGTTGACTGGTTCTGATTGACCTGTCAGGGTAAAAATGAGCTTCCCCAAAGACAGACGCTGAAAACTGAGCTGTAAAAGACTTAAGGCTGAAACATGCTTCTCATGTATGGGGGATGTTTGGAGATTTTTGCTTGGTTGTAACTGTGAAATGTACAATTCGTATAACTTCTGCTCGATGTCTCAGGGATGTGATTTTTCCAGGTTAATCCAGAATTCCAGATTTTCCGACTTGAAAATGTGACCTATGTGAATCATGCAGATCTGTAAAAAATATATAGGTGAGTGGGAGGAAGGCGACTGGCAGGAGAACTTGCTGGGAGAAAAAAACATAATCAATGGAATTACACTCTAAAAAGGAAGAACTGCTGGTAAGTGAGGTTTGCAGTGAAATGATGTACGCGTCGTTTGGTGTATTTTACAAGATAAAGTGAGCATTCACTTTTGTGTTTATTTGCCGCACATGGCCTTCACAGTACAAGCAGCCAGACAGAGTTGTGCTGCTAGGATAAAGAGTATGAGCATGTTTTGATGGGCATGTTTTATGATTACTTATTTTGTGATTCAGTATTGCAAATTACAACACACGGGTGTCCACAAGTGCATCTATGCACATAGGAAGATATTTCATAAGCACATGTTTATGCTTTTCAGGAAGATTTCTTGGAATGTAGCCTTATGGATGACAGATGGCCACAGATGAATGATACTGGTCACCAGGTTAGCTTAAGTAGCCAGCTAATGTATTACTTATGCTTTATTTTAAAATACATTGCAAAAGGATCTGCATGTTATTGCTGTGTAATGAAAAACATGTATCTCCAAATTTGGTAACTTCAGTATTTTTCAGAAAAATTCACAAAACTGAAAACAGACCTGCTTGTATTAACTCATGTTAAGTTGATGTTTTGAAGATACATGGTTTTCACAGGACAAGATGATGGTTGTATGAGCATGCTATTGTACTCTCTGCAGGCTACATGTAGTAACAGTGGGAATGGAACCTATGTCCTTCTAGCTTTCACCATCTCGATGTACATACAGTACTCTACATCAGATTCATTATAGTTACCATTATAGATACTAGTTTCATTTAAAGCCAGTAAAAGATATGAGCCATCGTGAGAGCAACACATAAAGAAATTGGCCTCAGGCAGAGACCAAATAACTTTTGTTTTGGTTATGTGTATTTTCATGAAACGCATACTATCATCGGCTCTAATCAGTACAAAATGACTGTGAGGGTTAGGTTAGGCTATTCCCTGCTCTCCTCAACAATAACCTTTTATTATCTCCCTCACAATTTCCACTCACAAACTATGCAACAATGATCAGATTGGACAGATGCGTTCAAAGCTGCTCACAGTTATCTGAGGCAAAGAATCATGTGGATCAAAGGCCAATTAAAGGATCACTCTGAAAGCACTTATTACTTTCAAAGTAGGAAGCTTATTTTTCAGCTCAGTTTTTTAAAAGTGATAACCTCACACAACAGCAATCTCCTATTCCCATCTCAGTATCAGCGAGCGGCTCTGGACTTTTTCTGTGTGTGCTTTGGGACATGTTCATTATCATTAAATTGTATTATATGTCATAAACTTAAAATCTGTGTCATTAAATACAATGGTGAAACATTATAATTCATACATCAAAATCCAGATGTTACGGTTTTAATAAAACAAATGAAGGGAAACAGTGTGCACATTATAAAATGTCGGATGGTGGCGGTGGAGGTGGGGGGTGGGGGGGTGTTGACGTATATCTTTACAGAAGCATAATTCCAGTTTGACAGTCCAGATGACTTCAGTGATATCCCAGCATGTCCAAACAGTCTAGGTTGGATATTCAGATCTGCAGCCAATCAACAAGCGATTGTCAGTGAACTCAGGTGAAGGCAAGAAGCACATAAGCACATAAGCACACAAGACAGTAAAACTAGCACCATGTGTGCACAGTGCCAGAATGTACATTGTTCTCATTATCATGGGTAGAATAATGAAAACGTGAGATTTTAAAATGATGAAGTCACATTCACAGTGAACGTAAGTGGACTTATCTTTACAAAATTCAATAAACTGTACTAAATATTAAACACATGTCAGGTATAGTTAGAGTGATTTGAACTGATTTTCGGTTTGCGAGTGTATTTTAACACTGAGCTCTTTGGTATTTCTGTTGGCTGTCCACACATTTGGACACCAGCATTCAGCACTGTACTCTTCACTGTAGCCCCTGTAGGACTGCAGTGAGAGGAGGTGGGTGTTGTATTGTTATGATGGTGAAAGAAGAGCGCGGCTTGGGGGCAGATGCAGTTTGACTTCGCCTCTCAGTCATGGCTCACATTCATCATGAGCCAGTGTCTGGCTCTCGTGGTCTCCTCCAGAGAGCCGGAGGAGGGGAATGCTGTGTGCCAGCCTTGTTTTTTGCCACAGCAGATGCCCTGATCTCAGGGTCCCCAGCAGGGCTGGTGTCATACAGACCCGACTCTCCATCCATCAGCTGCCGCTGCCTGCACGTGACCTCGCAATAGCCGTGTGATCCATTTGTCGCCTGCAGATAACATGTCTGGGAGTCTCCTCCTGAGAGGCTTTTGATAGGTTTTTTTTAAACATAAAACATAATTTACAGCAGCAGGGGATTTCTGGTATACATTGGGTTTGTTGCAGTAGCATGAATGCATCCATTTTCCAAGAATCTGTGGCTCTACAGGGAATCAGCCCCTTAACCCCAGCAGTGCTTGTGCTATATTCAAAGTAAATGCAACCTTAAAGGCCCCATGAAACGGAAGTTAGAGCATCTTTAGCTTCTGTACTGTGACATATTTCCCAGTGAAACATAATATTTGAGTGGTGTACAGTTAAAAGAGGGATTTAAATCAAATCCTTGGCATTTGATTGGACTACTAAAAACTGGGCGGGGCTTAAAGTTTAGTGTGATGCAGACCTGCAGAGAGAAACTGAGCTACAGAGGAGTGTCGGCTCCACACCTCCACACCTGTTGTTAGATCAGGAGGAGGCTGAGGGAGAGATGAATAAATTAGATATTTGGCATATAACAGGAGATAAATGAACAATTAACATAGACACACAGAAACTGGAAAAGTGTATTTTTCATTTCATGGGGCCTAGAAACCCTGCTAGTCAACAGCTGGCTGCAGGCATTAAAAAAAAAAGTGGCTGCCAGGAGGTTAGTGACCACCAGGGGGCCCTGAGCTAGTGTCAAGTGTAAGGTAGTCTGTACATTTTTGTCTTAATTTAAATCACTTATGGCCACTCTAGTGATATTAGTGAAGCCGGGATAAATTGAACACACAACTTCAAATGCTATTTCGTGGGGACTTTATTTTCTTTTCTGTTAGTTTATGGGATCTTCAGTTTTCTCCAATAATGGAAAGTAGCTTATAAGAAATCTTGGCTTCCACTGAAGGCCAGGCTATCAAATTTACAAAAGAAACATTTAGCAAAAAATAATGAACAAAAAAAGAAACTCAGTACTATTTCAGTACAGTTCATCATTTATACATTTGACAAAATACAGAACAGCAAAACAGAAATAATCATCAAACGCACACTGTGCTCTGCATGTGTGAGGTTTTCAGTCCACAACCATCTGCAATCCCACCAAAACAATCAAAATGTAGTCTTTTAAGTGCATCCAACAACATTAAACCACTACTTTACAGCATTGTGCAAAATAATCCCAAAACAATATAAGATTCTTGATAAATGTTCTCACCGTCAGAACCAGTGGCCATACCTTGGATGTATTATAAGAGCTTGATACAGGACTGAAAATGGCACCCATTCAGTCCAATAAGAGTTGCTCGGCTGGCACATACGCCAAAAAAAGTTTCTAGCTTCCTGGTTTGCTTCGGTGTTGTGCGCCCATTGAATATGCATAGTATACAACCTGGTTTAAGGAAAGTTAATCTTGCTTTGTAAAAAGCCCCTCATGTAACTTACTGTACTCAATTCATATTCTGGGACTGCGGGGGCAACTGTGAAGGGCCCTAGAAAGGCTGAACATCTTTAGTGTTAGCCAGAAGCACTTTGTCTGGAGCTGCAATCGAAGCAGTGATAGTTCAAGTACTTTTATACAGAAGAGATGTTCATTAGTCTATATGTGGCTAGTGTCCCTCTCACTTCCACCGATTGCACCAGTCAGCTGGAGCCGCATCTCTCCAGCTGGCATTAAAGCAAACCAATTTGCAGATTTTAAAGATTTTCGCGACATTCAGCGAGATAATGATTTGGAACAGATTTGCTCAAACCAATCTGTCCTACAATGCAATTATTTATTTTTTCTACACAGCTATGAAAATATTTCTTTTTCAATTGTGGCCCAACAACAGCGAGGTCATGCTTTGCTTTATAACACATGAGCCCGCTCAGCTGTCTGTCAGCTTCAGCGTTGCCTCTCTCCACCTGCTCCCGCCCACGAGCAGTTCCAGCTCAGCTCTAAATAAGAATGGATATATTCAGAGTGGCAGCATGTGCAGGTCCGGCCCCGTTGGTGTATGTACACTACCACCGCTGTGAACAATCTTGACACCCTGTGGGAGTTTTACACATTTGATTTACATTTATTGATTACTCTGATATAAGCCATTAATCACGTGGAAGGCTGACCTTTTTCCCCTCAGAACAACTGGAGCCTGCTCTTCATTTCCCAGGCTGAGCGGAACAATGATACTGTAACACTAACAGGCCTGCTCTCTGACACACACAACACTGCAGTATGTGAGAAAATGCCACCAGGCAGACTCATTTCACCGAGTAGAATATCGACTGACATCAGGAAATGTTTGATCAAAACACACCTAATGATTTTTATTGACCACGTTATTTGTCTGTTTAACGCTCTGAATATGGAAACATCCTTCAAAATGATATCACATTGCACTGTTTTTCCTCCATCTTGGCTCATGTAAATTCACACAGACAGAAGGATAAACAGACACAACAAATTGCTGTTGACCCAAATCTCAACATGTGTTTAGTATTTCATACCATTTGTCATGTCGATTTATACATATTTGGCTGCATAATATCCGCCATATGTCATGTCTAAATATTATATAAAACATGACCTAAATTCCATCATGTATTTGAACACATCATTTGGAATACAGTATCCTCAATGGTAGCACTGCAAGCTATCATCACTATCATGAGCAAGGTGAATGTTCATCTCACTGTTAATCTTTATTTAAATAAATATTAAATGAAAGAAATGAAAAATTGATCTAATTTTAAGGCTTTTCTTTTTTACTCCTCTGTGCTCTAATGTCTTCCTTTTTCTGCTCAAGAACAGTTGCTGAAACAGCTTCATCAGCTCTTAAAACATGACATTAAAGAGAAGATTCACTGTGGAAGTGTCTCATATTTTCTCTATGTGCTGTGTGCTCCGTTTCCGTCTTAGCCAACACCTCCGGAATGAGGAAAATTGGAATAATTTGCGTGAAGTGTTTCTTCATTTGTCTACGTGCATCACATCAGGGACTGGGTGTGCTGCGGCCATATGAAAGGCGAATGCTAATCACTTCCATATGATCAATTAGGTCAAATAATTTTACCTTTGCATTGCGGCAAAATTATTCTCACATACACTTTGATGAGTTTCTTCCATGTAGCTGATAGAGCGTCTCCCCCTCCTCCTTCCTCCTCCTGATATCCAGCAGACATACAGTGATTTAAACTAGTTATCCTATTTATCCAATTTACCCTGCTATGGAATTTCTCAACATGAAATACCTGGCTTTTGTTTCTGTCTGTGTGTAGACGCTCCATGTTGGCCTGGCTTTGTTTGGACAGGCTTATTCTAGCCATATGCCTCTCATACAGATGTTTACTGTATCATTTACAAAGATACATGCTTGTCATCTTGAGTGCTTTGCTCTGTAAAAAAAAAAAAAAGTGTACTTATGGATTATCTTTACCTTCAACATTTGCTGCTGTGTCTCCTTTTTCCCTCCCTTCCTATACTTTCCTTTTTCCCTCGAGCCCCTTTGCGTGCCTCCATCTTGTTTTTCAGACAAAGCTCCTTTTATCCCTGCTCTGTCTGGTGCCCACCTGTTGGCTCTGCTTTCCATCACCCAGCCTGCAGTCAGGAGACACCGGTGGCTCCGGGCCGCCCTGCTGTGTCTTTGATCACTCATGTGACCTGCAGCAGACGTGCATTCGCCTCAGGGAGAGGAAAGCATGCGGTAAAACCTGTATCCACAGCGGAGGCGTGGAGGGGAAGATTCTCATCCCCTGCAGGCTTTATCGAGACGCCCCGGCCGTCCACTGTGAGGTCATATTGTCTGGCCTCTATGGAATGGCCCACAGTGGCAGAGAACCACGCGTGCAACTCCGAAACGTGCTGCTGGGAAATGAGATGCCTCCGGTGGGTGACCTGTTGTGCATAGCAACACTTCATACAACGTGCTGTTGGCTGACACTGCGGGCTGCGTGGTGCCATTCAACTTCCTTTACTGGGGAGAAATGACAAATGATGGAGTGTAATATGGGGAGATTTGTGGACAGCTGGCATACAAACTTGCAAAGCCTGGAGGAGATGGATGACACATGGTGGAGTACAGTACATTTACTCCTCCACAAGTCATTGGCTTTAACAGGCCGTGCAATGTGAAATGTCTAATAGTGAGGAAAATCACATCTCACATTATTCACAATTTTATGGGTGTGCTCGTTCCCAAATTATGGGAAAGTGATATAAAAGTGCATGTCTGCTCCGCTTTCCAGACCAAGTCTTCACTCTCTTTTTCAAAGCCATTACATGTCTGACATGGTTAGATTTATCATGTGGTGCTCATTGGAAAATATAAGCTCTATTTCAACTTAATTGAGACGGCAGATATGTAAGCTTGCTTAAATTACATCTCAAATGTGAACACACTAAATCAAGAGCAGTCTGAAGATTACTTCAGTTCTTTTGTGCTCTTACTTTACTTGCCATCTTTTGCTAAATTAAGGCCTCATATGGACAGCCACAAGAGAACAGCAACACCCATGTGGAGACCCATCTTAATATTTTCTAAAGGCAAGCGGCTAATTAAGGCATCTGCCGAGCAGCATTTAACGATGAGTCAGGATCCAGAGGGGTCACAAGCTTGTTTCTTTGTGTCTCTGGGTGATTATCATTATTTTTTAATAAGGCTGGGTCTCAAGGTGACATTACCTTTATTCTTTTTAGGTCCAACACTGACAGTGTAACAGGTTTTGTGAATAAAAGACAATGTTCAAAGGGAGATAAGCACAAGAACACACAGGGGGGATGTGACTGGAAAAATATAGCCTAGTAGTACACTGTTATGCATTTTGGCCTAAACATACCTACATTGCCTTATAAAACCACAATGCAGACATTACATGTTTGGTCAAAATTGAGATAAAACCAGAAATTGACTTTTATACATTTCTTTTTTTTAACCTTATGCCAAATCAAAGTTACTGCACTCTAGCTTGGTCATTTCTGCTCTCTAGAACTGTCACAAGAAACATAACCAACTTGCTATCAAGATAAAGCTAGCTAGTGAGACAGCCAGGTTGAGCATAGCTAAAGCCAAGTGAACTAGCTTTTTTGTACCCTATCTGTCATGGAAGAATATCAAATTTTATGAACTGGCATCTTTATAATCAGTTTCTCTGACATAAATGATGCAATAGCTAAATCAAATCATACTGGAGAAAGAAAACAACAACTAGTGATGCTAAATGGTAACTACCCTAGCTTAGCAGAGTAGTAAATATCATCTTGTGAGTGACTTTTCTTGTTTATATCCATGTTGGCTTGCTAGCTGTCTTGTTCTTAATTACTTTTGTTGTAGCAATGTAATAGCATGAAACCAACTGCAGGATGTGAATTGCTCTGCCTGCAACTGTATATAAATATGGACGACACGTCTCCACTTCCTATTGCTATGCAAAAGCAGCCATCTTGCTTATGTGATGTCATTCGGAGCCAGAGTCTGTGCAGTGGATTTGGGTGGACACGCACCCTCAGCCATTCCTCTACCTGACGGGGGTTTGAAAGTGGCTGTCACAGCTGTCAATCATGACGTCACACCCCCTTTTTATATCATCAAATAACTCATTAAAAACCAACTTATCAGAAAAATGAGCACTTGGACAAGCATCAGTGTGATAACCTGCTCTATGTGAAAAGTGCCCTGAGATGACTTTTGTTGTGATTTGGCGCTATATAAATAAAAATTGATTGATTGATAAGTACAACCTAAAATGACAGAAACCATCTTTCAGAAAAATTTATTTGACATGTACTTTGATGTTTTAGTTTGGCTCATGTTCCATCTGCTAACATGGAGAGGGTGGGACTAATGACCTATACTGCAGCCAGTCACCAGGGGGCGATATAGATATTTTGGCTTCAGTTTAGGGGAGCTGTCATGACGTCCATCTTTATATTCATGATGTACACAATACAAACACCCACTCATAAAAACATTGCTCCATCTGGCTACTGGTGATCAGAACTCCACAGGGTACTTTGAATATCTTCTTCCTTTCTTTTTTTCCAATCTGTAATAAAAAAAATATTTAAAAACAGCTAGCTTAGCAGTGTAGCAGTAAATACCATCTTAGCTTCTGACCTCAGAGAAATTCACACAATTTGGTGTGGCTGTTACCTTTAAATTTGAAATTTGCAGTTCTCATGTGCATTCCCTAAAGACTGTCTAAAGGCAGAGTGTCTGAATTTTTAGGTATTTTTATGGCTTATATAAATCATTACTTGGGGGTGCAAAAGTCATAAAATGAAGGCATTACAGCCTGTGTATTCGTTTTGCAGTTTGCCCAGGTAGCTTTTAAATCTGTTTCATATTCTTAAATTCATTGTTACTGTAGTTATTGCTCTGCCTAATATTCTCAGAAATATTCTGTTAACTCTGTATTATAATTTGTGCATTCAACATTACCTTGAAGAAATATTGTGGAATGGAGACTACAGTAATTTAGGAAAATGGCTGCTAGAGACCAGACGAGTAAAAAGCAATTAAAATGCACTCATTAGAAGTCAGAATTTAAATAATGATGAAACAAAACCAAAGTGCTATTCATAATTCATCACATATTGAAATGCCTTTATTAAGGTGGCTTATCAAAGCGGATATTTCAAACAAAGACACACTTACTGTATGTGCTTTAGCTAAAAAATCTTCCAAAGACTGTTAACCATAACACCAAGCACCACACATAATACATGTCGTGTTTTTAAAGAAGTCTTATTGTTATTTAAAGACAAAGACTCATGCAGGAAGAGGAGAGGAGGAGTGCCTTGGCAGTCTGTCTTTGAGATTTCTTTGCAAAAGTCTGATGACATTTGTTCCATCTAACACTGGTAGGATGCTGTGATAAAATGTGCCAAACTGTTGTTTGCATCCTTTCAAAAGATTCTACGTGCTGTTGGGTTTTTTTTTTCCTGAGACTTTGAAAAGTGCCACAACTTTAGTGGGAGGTGATGGTGATTATTAGCTGGAGCCAACCTACATACTCTAAAGAATCTGTCTGTAAAAGAGAGGTTCAGCACAGTGCCAGGAGACTTTGTATTGAAAAAAGTATATTCTTCTAAAGGAGGACACTTCAAAGAACTTACAGCGCGCTGTACGAGGAATTATGGGTAATTTATTGTTTCATCAAATGATAAATGGGATAATCGGTACTTGTTGAGGGATGATTAAATAATGTTTTCTTCACCAGAATGAAGAGAAACTTGAAAAATGAATAAGCAGTACTACATGAAAATATAAGGATCTGTGTAATTGCTGGTGCAGCTCCTTCCTAATGGTGAAGCCTGTGCTGCTAGGTTAAAGATCAAAGAAAGCGGGTAGTGTCACTCAGCAGTTCCTCTCCCATCAGCCATTGGGAGAAACGTGTGTGTGTGTAACGGACAGCTCGAGACTTGCTCTGCTGGATCTCCCGTGATGAATTATTCAGCTGCTCCGATGTGGTGACAAAACGCACGGTGTCAGAAAACCAGACACGACTTCATCAGCAAAATGCTCCAGCTTCTTTTCACGCCCCTCCTCCTCCTTCTCCTCCTCCTCCTCCTTCTCTTTCTTCTCCACCAGCTCTCCCCTCTGCAGTAATTTCATTTTCACCTCCACTCAGGATCCCGTGAGTGAAAGTGCTGGTTCTGGGCGGGCGGACGGAGGAGGCCAACTAGGCTAGGTGTCCCTTTGTCCTTGCTGGCTGTGGAGCCTCAGACCATCCATCTCTGTCAGAGGCAAGCATCTCAGGAACCCCCTTCTCCCCTCCTCCCCATCCACTCACTCCGGAGGCCCTGTCTCACAGGCACGTCAGTGCTAAATGGAGCCTTTACACAGTATTGACTGGCCCCAGAAGTCTCTCCACTGGCCATGCTGCTGGGCAGAGTGGGAAGCAGCCTATCACATTTTTTACCCCCCTACTTCCCGGGCTGGAGCGTGGACACAGCAGGTGAATGGAGGGATGATTACAAAAGCTGGGGGAGGCTGTGATGAAAATAAAACGGGGCTCTGTCTCGTAATGCAGCACCAGCGGTGAAGCGTACACGTTTGCACACACTGCTGTCACCTTGTGTGTCTGCGAGTCAATTATCAAGGCATCGAACTGGCGTGACAACGTCTGTCCGCACCTCAATATTTCTTCAAGAACGCACAATGCTGCTGGCAAGCCGATCCATAGTCGGCAAGGACAAAGACTTACAAGGCATTTAAGCAATACTATTTTTTTTTTTTCAGAAGAACTTACCGTACGTTTTCAAATAGTAACCTCAAAGGCAGAGAGAACCAGGCCTTCATTTAGAGCAGCCTTATAGTAGATGCAGGTCTTAGTTCTTCATTTAATTTAAGGTGATATAAGCTCCTTATTCATCTGTTGTCTTGATAAATTGGACATTTCCATGGGACTCATGCCATTAGTAAAACAACAGTCATGTCATACCCACCACTCTGCTCTGAGTTTCCCTTTTTAACAGAAATACTGTTTTTATTCACTAATTATTTCCTTTTGCCATCCCCTTTGCTGTTTTTCGATTGCTGTTAAGCTGCCATCAATGAAACTTAAAACACTGCCTTTGCAGATGTGTCACATTAAAAGTCTTCTGACAGCTCAATGGACATTAACCCTTCCTCTCCCTGTGAGAGCAAAGAAAAGAAAGTGAAAATCTTCAGAAAGTGCTGAGTGTCATTGATGAAATCTAAAGAGTAATTGACAAAAGCAGCATAGTAACAGTTAACAGTATCTCTGTTACTCTATCTCCTCTTGAGCTTTAAGGTTCATTTATTGACATTGGAAACAGCTTTGAGATGTGGATGAAAGCTTCAGAAACAAATTGTGAGATTTTTTTTTTTTTTTGTGATTTTGTCAAATTTGTATTCTAATTTAGATACATCTGAATTGGGCACTTTTCTTACTCCTGGTATATCAATGCATTCAAATCTTTTTCTATAATCACCTACTGTATTTTAATAATTAAGTACAACCACAATTTCAGTGCAAGGAGTTGTTAAATTCATACTAGCTATCACATCCATAGTTTCTTATTGTGTCTTCTGTGTTTGTTTTTTTTCCACAACAGAGGTCATCAGTATAACGCTGTTCTAGAGTCAGCTCTTGTTTGTCATTTCCAGCCAACTCACCATACATACAAAGTCAGTTGTACATTTTTTTAAATGACCGTAAATGTAAATACAGTATACAAGAGAAAAACTGTGTAGTTCAAGGGTGCTAGAACTTCAAAACTGATACGTGTGGGCAATTGAAAAGTCTACAGTCTTGGATAGAAATTAGATGCACATAAAAGCAGATATACAGCATTTACTGTCATGGATTGCTTATTTACACTGTAAAACATCACGAAGGAACTTAGTGGAATCAACTAATATTTTGTCATTAACATAATTCAAGTTAATTCAATCCTAACATTTCTAGTTATTATTTTAATACCATTTCATATTTATGAGTCCTTCTGACTTGTCATTTGACTTCTAAACCACACATTCTCAAAGTGCAGTCCACGGGCCAATGGTGGCCCTCGGAAATGTTTCTGGCGGTCTGTGATGAGTTAAGGTGACATGATGAAATGCATGTGTTATATTTAGTCTGGATTCAGTACAGTTTTAAACCAACCTACATCACACAGTACTCAAGCTGTCAAGTTAGGAATGACAGCTTGTTGACTACATACTCCGGTATGTGGTGGTATCCACCTAAATTGATATTGCAACCCGCTAAAAAATGCAAAGAAGTTTGTTGTTGTTTATTTTCAGCCACCTGTTGAAAGCTTTCTAGGCCAATGTTACTGGTTGCATGGCGGCATCTCGCAAGTCGCTAATTAAAGTTTCCATTGTGAAGATAAGAGATGGAGGAGCCGGGGCCATTGTGCAAAAAACGTGTCAATGAGGAGAGAAGGAAGCTTCAGGAGAAATAGAGCAACGCTTACTTTGTTGTACCTCAAGGAGACTAACATTAAACACCATTATGATACCAATCATAAAATGTACGGTAAATTCACGATAAGCCTGAACAGTTTCAACAAGGCTTAATTACCCAGGAGTCAATTTTCACAAATCTGGTAAAATCCAGTGAAGCTGTAATATAGGCTAGCTATGTGGTAGCTCAAGAAGTTGCCAGCCGGGGCAAGACGTTCAGTGATGGAGAATTCATGCAAGACTGTATTTTGAAAGTGGCTGACACTGTATACCCTGAACAAAAATTAAAGATCCATGGCATACAGTGTCACAACAGATGGAGCACCAGTGATGGTCAACAGAAAGGCGGGTGTTGTCCCTAACCCTAACCTACGATGTTTGACAGCATCAAAGCTTTCCAGCGAAAACTTCAACTACAGCAGGGACAGCTCAAAGAAAGGATCTAACCCATATTCCTGCCTCCAAGGCGCTTGCGGGTTAACATGACGTTTTACATCTCCTGCGTTGAGACCACAACCTCCTAGAAAAACTCAGAGAGGAATTCTACCACCACTTCTTGGACTTCAGGGACAACGAGAAATCATCCAACCTCTTCCAAGATTATTTCACATGTGCACCTGAGGAAGAGCCAGCAGAAATGCAGTTCGAGCTCATCAACCTGCAAGAGAGCTCCGAGGCCAGAGCAGCCTATTGAGACAAGAATTTCATCGAGTTCTACAAATGACTTTCCCCATCTACATATCCTGCACTTTGCCGGCATGCCATCAGAATGGCCTCTATGTTTGTGAGAAAACCTTTTCCACCATGGCCATCAACAAATCCAAGCTGAGAGTCAGGCTGATGGATGCCCATTTACATTTACATTGTGTATGTGTGTGTTTATGTGTGTGTGTGTGTGTGTGTGTGTGTGTGTGTCTGTCTGTCTGTCTGTCTTTCTTTCTTTCTCTCGCTCTCTCTCTCTTTCACTCTGCAGTTTTTCCTGTGGTGCTTGAGCAGCTGGGATTGGCTCTGTTCTAAAGAAGTTTTTCTACAAGGCACTTCTGAGACAACTGAACGTTTGAATAATCTAAAAATGAACTCTTGGAGGACTGATATGTATAATTGGACTATTAAAGAAAAGATTTGTCTTGGAATTATTTTGTGTTCTGTTTTTTCTTGGACGGCCATGAATCCAGTGTTGGGTCCTTAAATTGGCCCTCAGTCATCAGAACTTTGAGAGCCCCTGTTCTAAACAAACATGATCATCATGTTAGAAAACATACATGATGGAAAGTTGCTGTGTGTCTTTAATACATGTGAAGATGAAGTTTACGAGATAAATTCATTCCCTCTCCCCGTACACTTGTATGATAATAAGGTCACTGAGATCAGCGTTGTACATTATCTTTGTACTGACGCCACAGCGCAACAGCAGAAAACTGTAAGTTCTTTGTGTCAAATGTAAAACTGACTCTTCAAATCAAGAAAATATAAATGACCAAATTGAATCTGAATTAGATTCATGATTTGAACTGCCTGTGCAGTTTGATAGATTAACACATCTAAATCCACCAAATGAAGACAAGGGTTTATACAACATTCAATATTTAGTCAAATAACTGTTGGTAGTGTTAGAAGAACTATTTGAATTGTTTACTTAACCTAAAAGTTTAAGTCAGCTCTTTGATGAAATAACAAGTTATACTTTTCAGTGTATTACTTTCATACTTACTACTTAGCAAACTTCAAGGATCTGAAATCTGATTTTTACACAATGGAAAACAACGGCTGCCTGTGAGGTAGAAAAAATACATCAACTATTTAAAGCACTGGTATATGCTTTGGAAGTTGTTTGACAGAAAAAAATATGATTTATAGAGATATACATGCAAACAACTTGATTGTGTTGTGTGTAGTCTCAACGTCTGACATTTATACTTCTGTGTCCATCTCAATGCTGCGCTAAGGGAAATCCTCCATCCTCCACCCCTTTCCTCTTCCTCTATATCTCTCTCTCTGGAGCTCCCTCTGTAAGTCCTCTGTCATGAAAGCCAAAGTCCCCTATTTCCCAAAGGGAGCGAGAATCAAAACCTGCTATTCGTATTCCCAGCACAGACCTGCATCCATCAATCATCTCATCTAACACTGGCTGAGGCTCAAAAGGAGCTATTCTCTTTCTGGAGTCCCTCTATATGTATTGAAGGGACGTGTCTTAGAACAAAAGGCGAGGAGTGCCGATAAATCCCCTAAGATTGAATGACATTAAGCTGTTAGAAGAAAATGGATCCGGCAACAGGGGCACTTTGAAAACTTCTGCCTCAACTTGGACAGAATTAAAAGTGAAGATATGTGCTATTCTTAATAAATACTCACTTGTGTAATGGAAGACGCATACTGTGTTGATTTTACAGTAGATGCTAGCTGAAAGGAGCTTTACGGAGGAGGGTGTGAGAAGAATGATGACTGTCATGGAATGCTTTCAAGATCTGTCAGTGCTCTAACAATATGACAACCTCTCATTAACTGAAGAAGGATATCA
This sequence comes from Thunnus albacares, assembly GCF_914725855.1. Classification (NCBI taxonomy): domain Eukaryota; kingdom Metazoa; phylum Chordata; class Actinopteri; order Scombriformes; family Scombridae; genus Thunnus; species Thunnus albacares. The sequence continues at coordinate 2,699,458 of NC_058121.1, forward strand.
CATGTTTGGACCATTAGGAAGCTTCGAGTGAAGTCATGCTGTGCGGCCATGTTTAAAAAGAAAAATCTGCAGTCTCTCTTATTTTCACAGTTTTTGTACAGCTTTCATTTCAGAAATATATGAATATCATTTTATACCCCGGCTTACAGAATGAGAGTGTGTGCCTGCAAACATGTTCTATAAATATGAATATAAAGAATGCAAAGTGCAGAAGAACTTTAAGACATTTTACCCTCCTGTAAGCATGGCTGCTTAGTAGGCCCCTGGGCAAAAAAAGTGTTGTTTGGCCCCTACTGCCCACCTGCCACACTTACACTTACATGCTGGAATCATACTAGAAATCCAATTTTAAGGGCTGGTTTGCATTAGTTTAATTAAAAGCTACTTTATTAGAAAGATGACACAATATATACTATACTTTTTCAATTTATTTGAAAAGGCACAAATCTGGATTACCAATCAGGAAAAGCATGCAACTGCACCAGACCATCAGGGCCCCCAAAAGCTCAAGGGGGGGGCCACAGCTCATTTATAGCCCTGGTACTCCTTAGCATCTTCATTAAAAATGTCCAATTTTTCACAATGTAAACATAACTAAACTTTAGAACACTAAAGGAAGTTACTTAATAATGAATGTTGAGATCACAAAAAAGTTTCTCTTAAAAACTGTGTCATTGTTGTTGTACTTTGGTCTGGTTGCATAATGTTAATTTCAGCACATGCACACAACCAACATTCCAAAGAAACACAGCATACGTTGACAGCGATCATGTGCTTGTGAATGTAGAGTTAAAAGCCCAGCGAGTCCTCCAAATTAAAAGACAAAATATATCATTTTCTTTCTGATCTGGTGCCCCTATCAGCAGGACAACATAGTTTGTCAGTGCCTTCCAAAGCTGTTACACATCACTGTTGAAAAATAGTGACGTTTTATGATGTGACAACACCATGGTTAAGATCTGGTTATGAGCACTTGGTTAGGTTTAGGGAAAGATCATAGTTTGAGTTTAAATAAGTGCTTTGTTAAGATTAAGGCAACATTGTGGCTTTGGTTAAAATGACTACTTCCTTAAGGTTAGGTGAGATTTAAAAAACAGTGTTGACTTACAGTTGGAACTATGAAAGTTGTGTTTGGAAACAGGGAATGAACACTGATCTCCTGTGTCAAAGTCTACCCCGACCTTCTCCCTAAGAGGATTTGTCATTCTATATTTACGTCATCTGATTTCTTCCTTTACTCTGGTCTTAATTACATAAATATGTCGTTTTTCTTGTGGTTTTCTCTTAAAAAGTACATGGTGAAAGGTTAGGGGATGACCGTGGTTGTGGTTTTTTAAAAAATCAATGTTGAATTTTGGTTAGAAACAGGAAACAAACTGTGTTAAAGTTTAATAATTTGTTGACTCATCCGTCCACGCCAACCTCCTCATGGACTTCATCGCTCTTATATAATGTCACCTGGTTTCCTCTTTGCTCTTGTAATTGCTACGGCTGCTAGACATATGTCATTTTGGGGCATTTGCTTAAATGTCTGATCATATTTCTTGGTAGGACAGTCTCTGAAAAGGTGCTCTACATCCTCCTTCACGCTCTGTGACAATGTCCTTTGATAAAGCCTTTATTGGAACAGTCTTTGTTGTATATGGAGGGTTACGTTTAATATGTTTTTTTTAATATAGCTGGGGTGATTTAAATAATGGCAACTATTTTATGGAATGGTGTTAGTCTACCAGTTCCAGCTCTCAGTCACTTGCGTCGTCATTGAAAGATCCTCCTCTCATAACTGCTAAATTGTTTTCTCATAATTACGAGATACAAAGCTATAACTATGTGATATTATGTCATAATTATAACATACAAGAGACATAATTAGAGGAAAATATCTCCAAATTCTTCTTTGTTTGATAAATCCATTGTGTTTTGTACTTTTATAATCTGTTGTAGACAATCTCAGTAACTTCACAGTCAAAGAAAATCCCAACTCATTATGGCGCCAACATTATGCTGCTGCAGTGTTGTTAACAGAATTAACACAAAGTGCACCGTCAGCCCTGATCTGACCAAATAAATTAACACAATTAGCAGCATTTTGTCTTTTCTGCCCCGAGGCCTATTTTCAATCAGTTCATCAGCTCACTTTTGTTTTTTGTTAACCTGCTTCCACATTCGTTTGTTAGGTCAGTTCAGCTGCACTACACAGCTATTAGCATATGAAGTAAACAAAGCCTCTTGAGATGTAATAAACTTCTGACCCCCTTGCACATGCATACCTCTGACTGGCCAGCCCACTGAAAACTGCATTGGACTGTTTTTATCTCATTGGTGTTGCTGGACTTATCGCTGGCCGGCAGGTCGACCAGCCCACTGGGAAAACTCCTACCACTCCAGATGGCCAGTTCGCCATCAGGCCTGACTAATTACAGTATGTACCGTGCACAGATAGTTAAAAAAGGGACATTGATCTAGTGTTGTACTTCGCTGGATCACAATGACGTGTTTAGTGTGGCAACACAGGAAGGATTAAGCTTACTAAATGAGAAATACTTGTCAGGATAAATATTTAAAGTGTCCATTCACCCAGATTACAAAAACACATATTTCCTCACTTATCACTATTGGTACCAAGCAATGCAGTTTGTTTGTAAATGTGCCCAAGTTTTGAAGTGTGAAGCTGAAGTCTCTGATGTTTCTGCTTTCACCCCAATGGAATTTTGTTTGCAAAGGTCACAGTATTAAAAAAAAAAAAAAAAAAAAACATTTAGTGAATTGTCAACATCAGCATATCTCTCAAGAACCAGTGTCACCATTACACTGGATCAGCAGCTTTTCAGTGTCTGACACTGTGAGCATCTCCTCAGACAAAACTGAAACAACTGCACCCCCCCCCCCCCCCCAACATTACCCAGCTACCATCAAATCCTGGGCACAATTTCAGTTTACTGTTTATATATGTTTAAATTTTGGCAAATTGGCATCATTAAAAGTATGCTGAATTAGCTTTTATCAGTTCCTGTTTGCAACATAGCTGTGACTGTATAGACAACCATCACTGAATTACTTTGATGCTGCATATTTTTTCTGAACAAACAAGTTTACGCAATCCTGATTAACCCTATCACCGCCAGATAAATCTCTGCATATTTCATATGGAGTTGTCAGGGACGAAATTCCTGCGCTGGCTGTTTGGACGTTAATCGTGAGGCTCTGCTAGACTTAAGTGAAACGAATCATTTTATCAGGGTTGTGTGACGCTCAAAATAATTTATCCACCATTTTACAGTTGCATCAGTAGGTTATGGTCAGTATGTACTGGCAAACGAGCATACTGTTTTGGGGCAAATCACCGTGGGCCATCAAAAAATTACATTTTTGGGCCTTTCTGTGTGCCTGTCATTCGGGATAGGCGAGCACCACGCTTTACTCTCACTGCTAGAACGGGAAGACAAAAGTCCTGCACTCCAACTTTGAGGATGTATATTCATGATGCACATCAAGGATTATGATATTGTTGGGAAGTGTAAGTCACACTGAATCTGAATATACTGTATGTGTATCATATATTTGTGTTCAGATTTGACTGAGACTTATGACTCTAAGGAGGAACATGACTTGACGCAAATTACAGCTCACACTCACATCTCTCCCTCCACGCCTCGCAGTTTGAAAACTCTCTTCTTGTTTTATAAATGTAACTTTTTCTGACCTGTTAGCAGCACAAATAAACTTTCATTCACCTCCACTGTGTTGGGGTTGAGGCAGGACTCTGAGGCATGGGTATCTCAAATGCTGGATAGATAAAACAAAAAGTATCACCATGAGTAGATAGTACTAGAAGCCAGAAAATGATTGTGTAAAATTGTTGTTTGGGTGAATTTACCTCAACTATTTTTGAAGATCCTCTCCAGACATGTATTAAGACAAATAAAAATACTCTGCTTGGAAAAATAATGTGTGTCTGATATGGTTTCCCCCAAAAAAGTATAATTACCATGTTAAAATCCTTGAAACGGCATCAACTCCTTGTCCCTCATTAAATATTCCAGAATCTATAAATATGCAAACATATTTCATCTCAAACGTTTTCCTGCTGGACATAAAATGTCTCCTTCTTCACTGTAAAGTTCATTGTTCAGTCTTTGTGCACTGGAGGATTCAAGTTTCCACATCACACTTGTGTACGTTGCATATGGGATCAGGACTGACTCCAAACTAGTTGCTTTTTTTAAATAAGATTTTATTTAGATTTCTCAGTATATATGATATACACCTCCCACATCAACAAAACAAAGACCCACAATCATAATCACAAAGCAAAACAAGACATAATAAAACAAACAAAAAAACAAAACAAAACATAACACACCACAGTAGCATACATTTACCCCACACATCAAACAAACAATCTCAACCTCAGTATCTTCATATCTGATCAACTTGGATGAAATATGTTGAATATAAATAAACATACACATACATTATATATAACTCAAATACCATTCCTCTCTATTGAGTACCCATATCTTTTATCCTTCACCAACTGAAACTTCAACAACAATATGATCCTCTAGATTCTGACCACTCAATTGTTATTTCCTAAGTGGCATTATTGTCCACCTGTCCTAAAAAAAACCCCACTCAATTCAATTTAATTTAACTTAATTTAATTTATATAGCACCAAATCACAACAGAAGTTAATCCAGGGCACTTTTCACATAGAGCAAGTCTAGACCGTACTCTTTAATTTACAGAGATTCAACATTCCCCCATGAGCAGCACTTGGCGACAGCGGCAAGAAAAAAAAACTCTCCATTAATGGGAAGAAACCTCAAGCAGAACTGGGCTCTGGGTGGGCGACCATCTGCCTTGACTGGTTGGGTTAACTGCAAAATGTACATTTAAATGAGTAAATATATTAACATAATTACTACATGAAGGATTTTAAGAGTGGTTTTCAAGACTAACAGTGTTTTTCATCACACTTTTAATGTAATTCAAAACAAAACATCACATTTCCCTCCAAAAACAAACCCTTGATTCAGTTTGCTTCACCGACTCTGTCTACTGGTTATCAGGACTGCTCCAGCAACAGCCCTCGTTTTCGCTCAAATAAGCACTAATTAAGATGGCCATCAAAGCGAAAAAGCATGGTGCTCTCGCTATCTCTGGAGGTATTGAATGTGATCAGCATTGTGCTGCAGAGAAGGGTGTTGTGTCACTGCGTTGTGCGTCATTAGCCATGTGGTGCTAACAAGTGTGGGGCTTCTGAGAGCCCAGTGAAGGGCTGTGGTTTTTAGTGAGGGGATGGGATGGAAATCACTGCCAACAGAGGCCTGTGTAGTGCTGCTCAGAGCACGAGACGTCCTGGCGGCATGGGGCGTTGCCTGGCCTGGGCATTTGGGTCTACAGCCCTGAATGCTCAGGCCATGCTCTCATGCTGAGCCAGGAAAACAAGGTTTATAAATGTCTGTATGAGGTCCAAGTTACCTGAACATGATATGAGCAGAGCATAAGTTGTATGTTCTGAAATAATGTACTTTGCATTCCACTGTAGCCAGCTAAAGCTTTGTGCCTCCCTTAGCTATACCAAACTAGCCAAACAGCCAAAATGTTTCATATTGTATCAGTATGGTAGTCCTTCAAACAGTAATAACACCCGAGGCAAGTTTTATGACCAATCCAACTTTTTTTCTGATCATGTCATACATTGACACAAGTTACCACAGCTTCCATAGAACAAAACTTAAGGCTACTAGCTGAGCTGATAACATTAGTCAGTTTAAAAAGTTGGCTCACTCATGAGAGATGTCAGATTAAACTATGAAATAAACACTGAATCTAAATGATTTAGATGTGTCACACAAACATCACTCTAGGTCAGTGTCAGGTGTAATATACAGTTTATTCTGTAATCATATATTGTGGTTCATATCAAGTAGGTCCATCAGTAATGATTTTGCACCCAAATTATGGTTTACTCAGTCCGTTTGAGTAGTTAGATATGATATGATATGACACTCATTTTGGTTTGAGAAATTTGAGGGGCTGGAATATTCATGTGCAGATTAAATAGTAAATGAAATCCGAACCCTTCCTTCCTTCTCCAATTTTCACATTTTTTAAGCAATGTGTGGCCCTCATGTGCAAGAAAAAAAAAAAGCATGCAAACTATCTATTTAGAAGTATGTTTTTAAAAGTTTTTTGATGGAGAGGAATCTGGGCTCAGCCCCTGATGGTTAAAAGTCAAGCCAATGCCCCTGCCTGGCAGTCTCTTTGACAGGACCAGGGGTGCGGGGGCGGGGGCTGCTGATTAAAGACAACAAGAAAGGCTGGATACAGGAGGAGATGAGGGAAGCAGTCAAACTGTCAGTTGGGTCGTAAAATAGCTACCGCGGTGGCAAAGGACACCACTCACTCACTGACAGCTCTCTCCGTCTGTCTCCCCTCGAGGTGAGCTCAAGGAGGGCGATGGCCTCTCTGTGCTTTGCTTTGTTGTCGGTGCCCAGACACTGAATATTCTCTGTTTGCATCTATTTCAACTCATGGCCAACATGCTCCTCACTTGCCACTTCACTCTCCTGAAACCGAGCAAAAGCCTTCTTTGTCATTCAGAGCCTTATGTGTGTCTATCTGCAGTCACAAAGGTCAGCGATGGAGTGATATCACTGTTCTTTAAAGAATATGGTCTAAACCTCTTCTATGTGAAAAGTGCCTTGAGATGACTTTTGTTGTGATTTGGCGCTATATAAAATATAAAAATCATAATATATTAATAAATTTGGCATGCTGCTTGTAATAACACTGTGGCAGCTTTGATGCATGATGGAGGAACAGACAAAAATGATGAAATCAAAGTTGATGAAATTATGACTGAACTGATGAATTTGCTCTTAAAGTCTTCTTTTCGTATAATTATCACGATCATCATGATAATCAAAGTGCTGCTGGTGACTGTGAGCTGCAGCTGGAACCATCAGTGAGTCAGTGTGAATGTTTCACCTGAACATTCCTCAGGTAGTGTCCCTTTCAAGGTTTTTTCATCCATTGGTCAGAGCACATTTTGAGTTGTGATATGTTGTTGACAAGTTATTTTCTTATCTTAACCCAAGCCTATCAGGAAGCATACATGCTGCCCTATTCTCCTCCTAGATAATATCCTCCCACTCTCCTACATTTTCAGGCAAACAAAATAATTTAATCTGTTTTTATTTGTAGATAATTCTCCTGAGAAGATGCTACAACTGACCATCAATCAAACATAATGCACTAACAGTCAGTGATCTTTGTAAAGATGGAAATATTAATCAAGTTTATTGCTGAAATTACAAATAGTAGTTTTTGGATGTTTTATATAACATTATTTATCATAAAGTATCAAGTCTTTATCAAAAAAAAGTGTTTTTAGGGTTGCTGCATTATAATGCTGCAAATTATATGGCATTTTTTTCTAGAAATGATATGCATTCATGCATCCACACACACCTCTGTAAGCAAACCCACACCCTTGGATCTTCACTATGATACATAAATGAATCACTTAATTAGATCAATCCAGCAAGATACAGCTATTAAAAGTAATAATGATTTAACAAAGCCAAATTCAAGTTCACTCTGATAACTGAGGGCAGTGCAAAATCTGCTCCAAAGTGTGGGTCCACACTGAAGTGTAAAAGAAATAATTAGCTTTCTTGTGTTTGAATACCAATTAGCCACTACAGAAACAGGATCCATCGCTCAACAAGCTGTTGTTGCACCACCACATAGATGAACAAGTCTAGTCCAGATCTAGCTCTGCAGATTGTTTGTTATACGAACATTTTTTTATTTGTCAAAAATAGAACCATTTGGTAGATGCTTATGATTTAAAAACTATGTGGTAAGTTGGAAACAAATGCTCTTTGTTGTTATTGCCAGAAGGAGTTAACAAATGCAAAAATAGAATTAAGTAAATTAATTAATTCCTTTTTACTGTGTGGAACCACTCAAGGCATTGAAGCTTAGACACATCAGGATTTTAAATGGCAAAATTTTGCTGCAAATTCAATAATTTCCCATGAATAAGGAGAATGAATAGGGGTAAGTAAATTTGTGTTGATTTTTCACATGAAGTTCAACTTTGGTGAACTTTGACCTGGGAATTTGCACCACTGACCAACCACTGTGTTGACAGTGCTGAGGAAGAACATGAGATCACGCAAGAATCCATCCACAGTGGTTCGGACCAATCAGCAACCTATGAGGAGCTACTGGCAGCTACGGGCATGGTTTAGGTGTGACGACAGCGAGCAGTGACTGTTCATTTAAAAACACCTATGGCGGCTCCTAAAGAGGTTAGTGTAAATGCTGCTGTAGCATCAGTTATATCAGAACTGGAGAGTATTTATAGAACTACATAGCTAGCTGCACTGACTTGCTTGCTAGCTTTTAAAGTTAATCAGACTGCAGCTTGTTATGTTTCCTCTTATGCACTGTCCCACTGCATCACACGGTTTGTTGATCTGATTGGTTGAAGTTAGCCCCTGATGGATGATGACAGTTGGTTCATCCAATGACCTGCCCCTTTCCAGTTTCCAAGGACGACTTCTCTGATGGTTCTGTGTAACTGTTATGACCCGTCTCATGTTGCCCCAGCAAAAGGGACACACCATATCAAAATTTAACAAAAGGGATTTTATTAAATCAAAATAAACCAAATTAAAGAGTTAACTAAATGTTTAAAGTATGTGGTGTAGAAATCAGTGATATCAGCAGTGTGAATAGGAGTGTGTGTGTGTAGATGTAGGTATGGTAAGATGCATGAACACAAAGCAAAGTAAAATAACCGAAACCAAGGGGTGCCTGATGGGAGCAGGGATGCAGCAACAGCTGCAACAGCAGAGTGGCTGGGAACACCTGAGGGTAACTGGTGTTACTCCCAGTTGCTCAAACAATCACCTGCAGAAAGCAGACAGACAGCTGAACCACACAGCAAACACAAGATGACACCAGGGGTTATCACAGTAACAAACCATCTGGTGTGTCAGGTTAATGGACAGCTGGAGTCCAAAATGCAGGAAGATATCTTAGCTTATTAGCTGTGTTGCACCATCCTCTTTTATTGAACGTAGTCTATCAAAGTAAAAACTGTTTCACAAAAGAGAAATGGTTTGTAGACAGTTAGAGACAGGACTCTATGGTACAAATATTTATATTTGGAGTACATTGTGCTAAGTCATTGTCCCATTAGTGACCAAGCTAAGCTAATGAGCTAACGAATACGCTATCAGCTTCAACAGTTCATCAACTAGCCCTGCGAGTCACTACGTCACTAAGCTTCCAGACCCTCCTATTATGGATGAGCAAATGTCAGTTTGTGGTGTGACGGTCATGTTGGTGGTCTACACAGTACTGACATACTAAAGAGAATGCCATCTACAGTTCTGTACATTACTGAGTGACATCAATGAAGCAAATTCAATCAGAAAAGGGTTCTTCTGGTCTTGTCTTCTCAAATAATGGCATGACTTTTTTTTAATGCAATGTGCTAAATTGACATTAATCACTCTTAATATTAAAAAAAGCCTTCAAAGTGTCAGTGCTTCTAATTTTCATCATTTGGTGTGTATGGAGGATGATCAGGGGGATTAGCAAATGCTTGTCACTTTTTGTTCAGTTTTTTCAAACTAGAAAACTGAAATGTTATCTCTCTTTGCAAAGAGAGATCAATAATCCTTTTTGTCGTTTTGGCATCAACAGCAAACATCTAGAGAGACTAATAGTAAAAAAGGACTGGACATTTAAAGGCTCACTTCTAAACTGTAGGATTTTTGTAATGTAGTTCTGCAAGAGCAGGCTGAGTGATATGAATAAATAATGGTCCTGCTGGTGCCAACAGCAGGCATTTCTTAATTTGAAGGGGTTTCTAAGCCCCTGTTCATTGCAGTTCAGTAGATTTTTAAGATATCACACCATGAAAATATGAAATTGGCACTTGCAATATCCTGTCTTGAATTATAACAGGAGCAGAAAGCACTGCTTGGATTCTGTCTGTCTGCTCCCCACCCCCCTCTTTCCTCTTTTTTTTCTCCCCTTGCTCCCTATCTGAATTACAATTTTTCCCCTTGGAACATTCCTCTGGTACAGAAATGAAGACATCTTGAGCTCAACTTCAAACACACTCCTCAGTAAACAGTCACTGTGGAGAAAGTGTTTCATCTGTGCCTCTGGGATATTATTAAGCCTCTCTGGTAGCTCAAACTGCAGAGTACAGGATAAGAGCTAGCTCCTGTCTTTCCACCTCCTGTCCCAATGACAACTCGGCAAACCTGCTTCTGGATAACGACGCTATCTGTGCGCTTGTTGTGGTGGAACATGCCGCAAGAAAGAAATGCTCAAAAACATTTTTGAAATAGAAGAAGAAGAAAGAGTTTCCCATTTTTTTTTCCATCTAACTTCATGATTACTGCGTGACAGTGTATCTGAGCTGCACAGATTTTGGGATTACCTGGGCAACTCAGCAGCTCTGACCTCTTCCTCACCCGCTGTCCTCAATATGAGTTGCACAAGCCATGGCAGCCATTAAAATGTCCACAATTGCTCTATTCATTAATAGCTGCTGCTGTTCCTCCTCCTCACTCAGGTTCAGCAGTGGTTTCATATTCCTGATGAAGTATTGGAGGAAGGATGTTGAATTTGAATGATGCAGACAGCTCTAATAAAATGAAGAAAAGTTTTCATCTGCACATAACTTGACACAATTATTCCCTTTTTTCTGGTCCTTGAAAAGCATGTGTATTGAATGTGAACTGTTAAATATAAGGCATTTTATAGTTAAATCTATTTTCTTCGTATGCATTTCAAATTCTATTTATTCTTATGTGATTATTATGAACTTTTATTTCTGCAGTTATGCTTTACATTTCCATGATTGTGACATTTGGAATACAGTGACATTGATATAACTTCTGTATGTTTTTTTCATGGATTGTCATGTGATAACTGCTTAGAATTTACAGCATACAACTATATATATATTACACGCATGCACGCGCACAGACACACACAATTATGTGACAAAAAAAATGGTTAAACAAACCAAAATGTGTTCCAAATTTTAGACTCCTCAAAGTAGCCAGTGTTTGCACACTACTGGCAGAGAACATATATATTCCATCACCTCTCTTGATCTTTTTATCCTGTTTTTGCTCATTGCCTTGGTTTTACAACATCAACCTAGTGATAAACCCACTGTTTACCACTTGCCCAGCACCAAACAGCAGACAGACAAAGTTAGCGACTAGCTGGTGGACATAGCAAAACATTTAGCAGCTAAAGAGTTAGATGAGAAACGAGAAGGCATAAAGACCTGACACCTGTTTCACAAAGTGATTTGCGTTTCACAAATTACTTTCACTCACAAATTCAAGATACATTTTTGAGTCCTACGATCCTCTTTTTTTTATTTCACTAGATCATTAACAGCCTGACCAATAATGGGTTAAAAATGTAAGGATTGCTGTGTGTGGGTGCTAGAGGAAAGACCACAGAATAATTGAAAGTAAATGGGTTTATCCCCCTGGGATCATGACATTTCATAGTAATCTGTGCATTTGTGTGCACAGTTGACATTTTGACCTGTTGTGGTGATAGAGGGAAAGCTCATAGTGTCCATAGTGAAAAGGGTTCAATCTGTGGAAAGCATAAATGTCCTTAGTAAATGTCATAACCCATTAGATTATATTTCTTATTTAAATTTGACTTGATAGTGATGGAGAAAAAGTCAGGGGTCACCACAATGTTTAGGAATCCTTTTACAACTCTCTTTTTTGATCAGAAGAGTTCAGATATTTCAGCAGTGTAAAGTCTACTCTGCTTTTAGAGATATTTTTCTTCCAGTTCCCAGCATACTGAATCAGTATATTTTCTGTGATGAGACAAACAGCTCATCTATAAATGATTCAAAATGTCATGGGGCACCTAAGTGGGTTGATCTGCCTTCAGTACCTTGATGTGTTGTACTGAAACCATTATGGGCAGCATTTGGGTGAATGAAGGCAAAGAAAAAGAGAATGCTTAAGATATTTATTGCCACAGATATTTATTTTCACACTGTCTGCCTGTAAATCAGCACTTGAAAAGCAATTCGGAGAAACGGTTAATAATAGATGGTGAAAATGGAAAATGCTCAGAGCGTGACTGATGTGATTTCGAGACTTACCAGCACATACAGTATGGGCCTACATGACAAATTATTTATCCAGGAACAAAGATCATAAATCCCCTAGTTGTTTCAGTAGTTGTAATTCTGCGTGAAAAGACTCCCTGCTGCACTGCATTAAACACTGTACCTGCTCAGGACATCTTCATTAAGAGCCGATCATCCTTATTAGCCATGATATTGATGCCTGTGCTGCTGTCAATCAGGTCTCAGTGCTGATGTATCAGAGCGTGCCTGTTCTGCTCATCCCAAACGACCACACGATTGATTGTAGCTGCTTGCTATTCATTAGATTAATGAGTGGGAACAGGAGACAGCGAGAGGCAGGCATGGTGGATTTCGTAAGGGGGCCCTTACCTAGACACACAAGCAGCATAATGTATTCCCTTTAACACATCTGTGAGCACGGTCATGTTTGCTGTGCAACAGATGTCACTCTTTCAGTCCTTCCTGTCAGTAGAAGATCTTCATTAAGAGTTTCAAAGGCGATCCCCTCTGGCAAAGCACAAACAGCCAGGAGCAGTGGCAGAGGCACTTCAACAGTGTGGATAAAACAAGATAACCCCTCATTTCCAAGCATCATATTAGCATATCCTCTATTATTCATGCAGTCCCCGGTTCAGAAATTGCCCCTTTTAAATTGTTTTAGGGAAGATATCTGTCCTGCACAGGTATGTGAACTCACTGAATAAAATATTTTTCTAGTTCTGGGGGAAACATTGCATTGTTTCATGTACAGATATTTTCATGGGAAAAAATGATTGAAAACAAGGAATGTATTCAAAGCATCAAATCTGTTCTTGTGATATGTAAAGTACCTGTCTTCAAATATGGCTACGCTGAAGGAAATACTGCCTATACTGTGAAAGCATGGGAATCAATGGTTCCCTATAGAATATAGTCTTTGCATCTTTGTGTACATGAAAGTGTGCCTGTGTGAGAACATGCTTGCATATATGTGTGGGAGTGTGTATGTGTATAAATCTGAGTGTGTTATGGTACTTTTAAGAGAGGAAGAGTAGGTACAGGAACAAGAGTTACAGCCTCACTAGTGGCTGCTGGAGGCTACATTGTTCATTGATTACACCTTACAGTACAAAACAGTTGGGTGGAAACAACATACTAATCATTTTCCTTTTCTTACAGCCTTCCCAATAGTAGGGCTAAAAATAAAGTTTGTCCTGAAAGTGGCGCTAGAGGAAAGACCATATAATGATAAAATTTTATTACAATCAGACTGTTTGATCATAAAACATTTTGAGAGCATTTAGTCCTGCAGGTGGCGTAAGATGGTGGTAATCTCACAGTGTCCAAATGAAATAGGTTCCCCATGTAGGAGGCATAAATTTGCTCTGATGTTTAATTACGTATGAATGGAAATTCTTGGCCTGAGTAATAAAAGGCAGCAACTCTCATGTAAAACTAGCCATTCGTTATTGTGAGGCCTTGTCATGGACCACAGTTTTGGTCAAGGTGGCATTATTATCTGATGGTAGTGCTAGAGGAAACATTAGGGTTGATCATCTGGGAACCATCAATATTCATAACCAGCGTTACTGATCAGTAGATCATCATGTTTTGTTATCAGCCCCATTTAATATGTGGTGTGCTACAAGAGCCAATTCTTGGTCCTCTGTGTACATGTTGCCCTTTGGTCATAAAATTAGTTGTTTTGATATTTCTTACCATTGGTATGCTGATGACACACTGCTCTATATCTCTTTTTGTAGAGTAATGCATCGTAATACCACTATGAATCTGGACACAACCTGCCTTGCTGCAATAAAATAATGGATGTCTCAAAATTTCCTACAGTATAACTCTGACAAAACAAAAAATCTTATTGGTCCAGATACTGTTCCACACATTTAATTTCAATGAGTGTACTTGCCCAAAATATGTGTGAAGAATCTTGGGGTTCCTTTTGTCAACTACGGAACATTGTAAGAGTCAGACAACTCAGAAATCAAGTGTTTAGAGTTGTTCAGCCACACTTGAAGGGGGAATGAAATGTTGTGTCAAGACTGAAAAAATGGAGCTAGAGAAAGAATTTCATGGTGTGAAGTGGGTGTGAATGTCAGATCATCAGTTTCTAAAAGTTATAGAAATGGCTATACACATCCCCCTATCCAATGTTGGAAATGTATGAGGGAAGGGGGTTTCCGAAGCTATTGTCCAACAAGACAGAGTATACTGGCTCCTCCGAAGTGTGATGTCATGAAAGTATGGATGACTTCCAAAGATTTTGTAATCATCCATACTTTCATGACATCACATTTCGACAACCCTGCCTCTAAAATTTAGCTTGACCCCAACTGATCCAGTGCACCACAACAAGGCTTAACCGAACACACACATTACACCAATTTTAGCTTCTATGCACTGGGTCTCAGTCACTTTTTAGGGCTGATTTTAAGTTTTTGCTCTTGACACACAAGGCCTTAAATCGTTTAGAGAGTTGTTCCCTCTGGTCACTGGGAGGAACCTCTGATCTTCAAAGCAGGGACTTCTGGCTTTATTGTTACTAATATATATTAATACAGATTTTTCAAGTGATCTTGAACAATACATCATTGAACAAGAGTTTCTTTATAGACTCTTTTCTAAACTAAAAGTTGCCCCAGTGGTACAGGATTCAATAAATGTACAAGAAAAGCTATGTTACAAGACAGAAAACTACACAAATGTCACTGGGAAATAACTCATGGAATGTATGACATAAAAACTTGGTGGTATATAACATGCAATAATACATCAGGATGGCTTTTTCCTTTTAAGGTCTGTGCCAGGCAGCTGTCCTCCAATGAGTCTTTCCTCATTCCTCCTTTAGTACTCTTTGGCCGTGTCAGACCACCACTAATCTGTCTGCTCAATTAGTCAGCACCATCCTTCGCTTTGATGGCTGGGGTTCTGCCAAACCTAATTATATAAGCTTCATTTTTGAGGCTTATGTCAAAGAGCTTGTCATTTTTTTGCACTTTGCTCGGGGAGCAATTTCATCATGCTTTCAGGAAGGACACCCAACGAATATCCAACTATTACTGGACTAATATAAAGATGAAGGGACAGGAACAAACTTGTGCATTGATTTCTTCCTGTGGAGGCTATAGTCTTGGGTGCTTGTATGTTGGTGTATTTCAACTTTATTTGCAGCTGCATTAATTCTAGGTCACACTGAATAAGAGCATTAGCTTAATGTACAGGCAGAGTGACTACTTGCAGTACAGTACATCATCATGAGTAATTACATGAGTGACTGCAAATCAAAGTGTAGAAAAGTACAGAACTCTAAGTGTGCTTTCAAATCAAAGTTCTGGTTGCACTTACACTGCATTGAGAGAGTTTAAATGTCATACGTATGATCAGAATTCACCGTGAAAGACCAAGAGAAGCAAATTTCTGGATTAAAAACAAGTAAAAACTGGTTTTATACCGCCTTTACTTAACTTCTACTGTACACAAAACTATAGTAAAGTACCACTATTTCAGTAGGATAGTTGGATATTCTTTCCACCCCTGACAGTAAGGTATTGTGAAATGTATTGCTGACACAGCACAGTGGGTTTCAAGGTTGTGCTGAAGCGCTCCCACCAGACTTTATATTCCAAAAGAAGACAGTGAGAGTGATATTGATTTGACTAGGGAGGGGAACAGGGAGGTAACAGGCAGCAAAAAGTGAGCAAATGGAGGTGGAGAGGTGCACAGTTGGTGATGTACCCAAACAGGAAGCCCCCTGATTGGATAAGTGTATGACTGGATATGATCAACTTTGCTGCTGTGGACCAAAAAGTTATTTTAAAGTGATGTGTAATAAAGTTTTCACTGCTGTGAAGTATGGTATGTTGATCCAAAGAATCATCAATCTTCTGAAATTTTAGGATTAACTTAAAGACACAGCCTTGATGCAACAGATGCAATAATCAGGCCTCATTCTTTATCATTAATTCTTGCCATAGCTCATGTGGTCCAGCATTTCCCTTGTGGAATTTAGATTTATTTTTTCCCCACATCCTGCACTTGGCTTCCACCATATTGGAATCATTCTTGCAAATGTATCACTGATAGAAATCTCTTCACTGAACTTTGGGTGAGCAAAAACCTGTCAATCCTCTGTGACAACACTTGACTGACTGAACCTAGATTGTATTGTGTTCCATTTCGTTATAAAAAGTCAGTGTATGACATTACTCGGTGGTTTGGTCACATAGCATTCTGTGAAAAAAATAACATTTTTACCTGTTATCCAGCAGCGGGTTGCATCTTTAAATGTATTTTCGTGCATCATCACCATGTTTTTCTGGGTCCTAATTTTCTGTTCTGGTAGGGTCCCATTGTTCAGTTCTCAGGTCTGTGTGCCATTATGTCTAATACCTGGGAGGCTCTAAGTGGACTCACTATTTGTGAACTGTCAAGTGCTGGAAAAATGACTGATGACATATTGCCACATTATATCCTCTGGTTTATTTCAGACCAGCTGTCACTGTCCTCAGGTTTCTTCTGGATCAGGTCTCTGTTCAAAAATTAAATCTATGCTGTTTAGTTGGGGGTGGAGCGGGGAGGTGGGGGGATCCTAGTGGCCTGAGGGTATAAGGGTATAAGTTTTTCTTGATCTTAGTGCTCACCTGGTGTATCCATTATCTACTTTCTGACCACAGCAGGGAGAAAAGGCCGCTGGTTAGGATCCTTAATGATTCTCCTAGCCTTATTCTTGCAGTGGATAGTGTAAATATCCTTTAGGCAGGATAGAGGACTTCTTATTGTATGTTCAGCCAAATGCAGGGTCTTGCAAGGTGCTGGTTCCATACCAGGCAGTGATGTTAACTGTCAGGACACTCTTAATGGTGCAGGAGTAAAAATTCTTCAGTATTTGAGGGGATACCCAGAATATCCTCCAGACTCAGTGAATCCATTGACGTCATCATTGATGTCGACGGTGGTGTCTTGGAACATCAGACTATGTCATATACTACAGACTGTAGGGTGGCCTCTGATTGGCCTGACTATTTCCTGACCTCCCGTGTTACTGGGGGCATGCATTGTAGTTTGTTTACATACATTGGCCTCAGCAAGATGGCCGTATGGTAACCCCTCCTGAATGCGGATATCTATTCCGCTCTGCAGCTGTTTTTGAATGGCATGTAGGAGTGATCCAGAGTGTTTATTCCCCTTGTGGCACAGTCAGTATGTTGATGGAACGTTAGCCTGATTGAAGTCTCCAGCTACAATGAGCGCAGCATCAGGATTACCAGTCTGTTAGCAGCTCAAGTCTTTGCAAAGACCCGACAGGGCAGTCTCTGTACTCACATGTAGTGGGATGTAGATAATGTGTAATGGGATGTATGATAATTACTGACAGTAACTCCAGATCAGGTGAGCATGAATGGGATAGCACTTTAACATTCCCACTGTCACACCAGTCCTTATTCACCATAAAGCACACGCCTCCTCCTTTTTTCTTGCCAGGGTCCTTTGTTCTGTCAGATTGGTTTACAGAAAAAGAGTCACCTGGTTGAATGGCGTTGCCCGGTATTCCAAGATTTAGCCAAGTTTCGGTGAAACAAAGGACATTGCAGTCCTTTGTCCTTTGCACTGAGGGCCTCCACCAAAATAAGACTCACTTGTCATTAAAATGAACAGTTAAAATTATGTTCAATTCTTCATAATATGGAGTCATAGAAATTCCCTTTATTGAAAACATGCAGGTTCAGGTGTTAATATAATGTTGTATAACAGGTTTTACCATAATTTAACACATAGAGAGATGAATTTCATGACATTTTATCTAACAGGAACTAAGTAACAGCAAAGCCATGGTCCTCTACCTCTGCATCTGTGCATGCACTTGGAGTACAGGGCTAAAAGTGAAGTTTGATTTGAACTTTTTAACAACATTTAGATCTTTTCACACCGGCTGAATCAGACACCCCGTTGCCAGTCAGTGGAGGGGATGAAAAGCATCAGCTCAGGCATCCATTGATTCCACTTGGACATCTGCTGCATGGTTGACCAAGGACTCCATATATCAGCTCAGGAAAAAACAATTTAAAGCATTCCATTTGTCATTTATAGCTTTCCATTTTTCAAAGTGACAGCACAATAAAGCTCGACAGAATATCAGCAACACATAAAAGAGTCTTGAACATGGATGTTTGGATCTCAACTCAAGATCAACTTACTAGCTTTTGAGGCTTCCAACTACAGTTCATAGTCTTCATCAGTGAATGTATCCGGCATGGACTGGGCTGGGTCAGGGCCTCCATATTCTTCAAACAAAGTGCCTGTCAAGTCATCAAACAGCATCTGAAACTCTCTTTCCACCAACTGGTTTGGAGGCTGCTGCATCTGACAATTGTACCTTTTCAAAACAGACAGTAATTGGAGATGCACTAATACTGACCTAATAAAGTGTATCGGGTATCAGCTATGATGTGACCAATCAGTTTATTGTCAATGTCAGTATAACATTTAGTGTATCCAATGTCACTTGCATTTAATCAGTCACAACAGATTGCCAACTCAGTTCCACAGCCCTGGCATCATGTTACTTTACATGTAATGACTGTAATGAATTCCAACCTGTGAGGTATATCATTTTAAATTCAGGAAAAAGACAGCACTGGTATCATATTGGTGCTTCATCATATCTCAGCCCTCTGTGTGATGGGAGGCTTTCTGTCTCATCATTGAGCATGGCTATTAGGAAGAGATGTAAAATAATTTGCCTTTAGAATTGTGTGGATCATATGTCATGCCCAAAATCGGAGACTCAATTATTAGAAATGTGAGTTAGAAAGGCTCATACTCTCTGTTTCCCAGGCGAAAAGTGCTTGACATTGCAGACAAAGTTCCAGACATAATAAAATCCCACCCTGAAGTAGATAACATTATCATCCATGTCGGCACAAATGACACTCCCAAGCAGCAGCCCGAACACCTGTTACACATAATCAAATAATTTGAAAGTAAAATCTATATTTCAGGACCAATTCCCATATAAAACTGTGAAATGGGGCTTGTCAGCAAGCTGATTAGCTCGAACACCTGGTTGTCCCCTACTTGTGATACTCTCAGTGTGGATTTTATCAGTAATTTTAACATCTTCTTGGAACGGGGAGAACTTTTTGGCCCAGATGGTCTCCACCCAAACAAGGCTGGAGTTCAGATGCTTAGATGCTACTTTACCATATGGAGTCCTCTGTTCAGGTACTCCTCACAGAAATCCACTATGCCATCCTGCAACTTTCATGACCGGAAATGACTGGTCTGTCAGAGATTGATGCTCCTTGGGTCCCAGGCTATTTGTTTGGTTCCACATCTAACACCGGCAACTTTTCTGTTGGACTCGGACCAGACGCTGACATTTTCAACATCCCTGTGATAACCACCTATAGATGCCCTTTGTGTTTTGCAGTCAAACAATCTGGTGCATGTCCCAGGAACCTCATCACTGTTAATGTTTGGCCTCAAAATCGCCTAAGCCAGCTCCTTCATCACTAAAATATCATGCCTCCTTGGCCAGTCCTATCACTCCTCCTCCTGCTCTCCATCCCCCAACTCAGTAGAGTTTTGGTTGTTGAATATCAGATCACTGGCAAATAAATAATTTTTCTGCTATTATTTCATAGTATCAAAGCAGTTCGATCTATTTATGCTTACTGAGACTTGGTTAAGTCAAAGTGACTGTTATACTGAATGAAGCACATCCTCCTGGTTTTAATTATTTTAAGCAGCCTAGGATTTCAGGTCGTGGAGTTGGACTGGCTGTCAGAATTTTAAATGTTCCCCTGCTCACTTGGAAACTTTTCCCCATTTGAATCACTTGGTTTTATGATAAATGGCAAGGCCCCACTACTTTGTGTTTTAATCTAAAGACCCCCAAAATCTAACTCTGGTTTTATTCAGGAATTCTCTGATTTTTTGGCTTTTATTATGCCTCCCTTTGTCAGTCTTTATTTAAAGTGATTTTAATAAACATGTATGCTGCCCCTCTGGTTCCTCTTTTAAAATGGATTTTATAGTGTTATGACCCCTCCCTTTCTGCCCGCAGTGGTTTACCTGGCCACTTCATGCAGGAGCTGGCAGTCAGGGAGGGTCGTTAGGGTAATGCAGGGACACCTGGATCGGCCTCCACCAAGGCTATAAATACCACTCTGACCCATTGTCTCTCTCTCTCCCCTAGGATCCACATCTCTCCTGGCTTTGGTTTGTTTTGGTATTTTTCTTTTGCATTCAACAGAAGCGTATATGCATCTCATTCATCCACACACACTACATTCACGACTGATGCAGTTACTCTCCACACCTCATGCCTTTTGTATATAGTTATGTTTGTTTTAGTTTCAAATAAAACAAATAATTGGCACATGAACTTGACTTGCTTCCCCTCTTTCTCACATTCATTGAGCCGGTTTGTGACAATTGACATTGTGCATTAATTTAATCTCGCTCAGTCAGTTGAGGGTCCCACTCACTTACTGGTGGTGTAATATCAAATTATGAAAGAACTAATGTCTGCCTATCAAAAATCAATAAAAGAAGCCAGGTCCTTCTATTTTACCAACATTATTACAAGAAGCCGTCATAACCCCAGAATTTTTTTCAAAGCCATTGATTCCGTAATTAACCTCCTAGCCAACAAACTGAAGCCTCACCCATGATCTATGAGCAAGTTTTAGAGGTATTTAACAGTGTTGGACCCACTATTTTATCTATTGTATATAGCTCTCTATCTATTGGCTGTGTTCCTTCCTGCCTCAAGCATGCAGTAGTACACCCACTTCTCAAGAAACCAAACGTCAACCCTACCCTATTAAAAAAAAAATTTTTAAATCCATTTCTAAATTAAAATTTTTATGAAAACTCTTAGAGAAGATTGTCCATTTCTTTTATGAATAATCATAATATTTTAGACAAATTTCAATCAGGTTTCCATGCATGTCTTAACGCAAAAACTGCTGTCATCAAGTTACAAACAACCTTTAACTTATAGCTGATGCTGGTGATTGTTCAATTTTAATTTTTGATCTGAGCTCTGCATTTGACACTATGGATCACTCTATTTTATTGGATTGCCTTGAAAAGTGGGTTGGCATCAGGGACACTGCTCTAGACTGGTTTAAATCCTGTTTATCAAACTGGATTTTCTCAGTTGTCTTAGGAAATGCCTCCTCTTTTGTGGCCTCCCCAAGACTCCATCCCAGGCCTCTTGTTGTTCTGTATATATATGCTGCCACAAGGACATATCATACATAAACACAAAATCCAGTACCATTGTTATGCAGATGACACACAAATTTAGGTCCCACTAAAACCAGTGAAGAAGGCAATTTTAATCATCTTTTATCTTGTCTGGCAGAAAGAAAGTGCTGGATGTCCCAAAATCTTCTCCAACTAAACGAAAACAAATCTGACATAATTTTCTTCCGTCCCCCAAAGTCCATCCCTATTACACAGAAACATTTTGGATCCTTGTTTAAAAATGTCAAACTTGCAGCCACAAGCCTGGGTGTAATATTTGATAATGACCTTTCGTTTGAAAAACAAATTACAAATGTTGTTTAATCATGTTTTTATCAACTAAGGAGCATCTCAAAAATCACGTCTTATATCATATCCTGTAGTTCAGTGTATTCAGGGTAAAGCCAAAAAATGATCTCACGCCTTCAGCTGGTACAAAACACAGCTGCACAGCTTTTAACAAATACTAGAAGGTAAGATCAAATAAGCCTCTATTTACTGGTTACTGGATTTTACTGATCACATTTAAAGCACTTCATGGTTCAGCTCCCAGCTACATTGCTGAATTGCTGCTCCCCTATGAGCCAGAGCACAGCCTCAGATTGTTGAGCAGGGCTCTGCTGGCTGTCCCTAAGTCCTGACTCAAGACTAAAGGTGACCAAGCTTTTGCAGTCAGGGCCCCTCAGCTCTGGAACGAACTCCTTGCCTCAGAATCTGAGGCTTGCAGGATCAGTGAAATCTTTTAAATCACTTCTTAAAATGTATCTTTTTAAAAAAGGCTTTTATTCATTCTAGCACACCATTTTTATTTACATGTCTTACCTGTTTTATTATTGTTGCTGTATTTTTTCTTCTTTTTTATCTTTTTTTATCTTATCAATTTTATTTTTGTATTATTTTAATTGCCTGATTTTATTTTCCTCAGTCCTGAAATGTTTTAATCCTGCTTCAACCATGTAAAGCACTTCGTAACTTTGTTTTAAAAGTGCTGTATAAACACAGGTTATTATTGTTATTATTATTATTACTAGTTATTTTTGAGCATGCTGAGGCCTTCAAAGTCACTCGGTGGAAGTCAGTGGACAGCTGGAGAAAGATCGAATAGGCCGCTCGCATTCAATGTCAGAACCATCTTTGAGCTCACTCAGTTCACTTTACTGATTACACAATGACAAAGCTGTGGTCTTTTGTTTTATTACAACATAGTAACAAGGCTCATTCAGCAGTGTGATATCACCGATATGGCCTATGCTCCACACTAAGGGCATGTGATAAGCCACTTGTGATGAAGACTGTGTTATGGTTGAAAGCTCTGAAAAATCTAGACCTTGAATTGAGATGACTGTCAAGACAAATTTCATTTCAATGTAGATTGCTTTTGGTGCTTAAAGGCTGCATGTACTCTTTTCACATTATATGTGCATGGATGAAATCCAGTGCTCTCTGAATCAACTGGGGTTTAGTTAAGCAAACTAACTTCATGTTCACAAATTCCCAGATGCTCTTTATATTCAGCCATCCCCAATTTTTTTAACACACCACCAGCAGGAGAAGCATCCTGTTTGGAAGTAGAGTGCTGCTTTAAGTGTGATGTCAGATAATGAGAAGATTAATCATCTGCTCGAAAGAGCATGCCTACTGCCCCTGTCTCTGGAGGAAGTGGAGCTGCAGTGGGCTATAAAGAGAACGGTGGAGTCTACAGGGGGCTCTGCACTCTCTGCACTCTTCCTATGTATGTGGCTAGAGACTGGGAAAAAGATACTTCTTCATCCAGGGCATGCAACAAAAGAGTCCTGAGACCCAGGCACCACTCAAAAGGCGTGTTGAGAGAAACCAATATCATTACTGGCAATGCAAGAGTATGCGTGCTGAAAAGGCCAGCCAGTGAATGGAGGCTGATGGGTTTTCACTGAGGTCAAGAGGGGCAGCACTGTAACTATGCTGGCAGACTGCAGATGGTGGCGTCTCTTTGTTTTAGCCAGACTCTCATAACAGCGTGTGAATGAAGGTTCTCTTTTCCACAAAGCTGTTCACCTAGATGAATACCTGGCTGAAAGAAGTGTACTTACAGTCCTTATGCTCCCACATAAAGTGTATCACAGTTTTGAATGCTAGTCAACAGTGGTACATTTTTGATTTAAAACTTTACAACATATTTGTGTTAATCTAGAAAAATATACAAATCGATGACTTGAAATATTCAGCTAATATTGTTATTCTTTTTTCAGAAGAAAAAAAATCCAGAAACCTTTCTGTTTATTTAAAAAAAATGGTGAAATGAAGAATGTAATTGCAGATGATACCCAATTATATTTATCAGTGAAGCCAGATCAAACTAATCAGTTAAATAAATTCCAAGCATCCCTTAAGGACATAAAGACCTGCAATTTTCTGCTACTAAACTCAGACAAAACTGAAGTTATCCTGCTTGGCCCCAAACACCACAGAAACACATTATCTAATGATATAGCTACCTTGGATGGCATTACCCTGGCCTCCAGCACCACTGTGAGGAATCTTGGAGTCATCTTTGATCAGGATATATCCTTCAAGTCCTACATAAAACAAATTTCAAGGACTGCCTTTCACATCCTGTCTCAAAAAGATGCAGAAAAACTAGTCCACACATGTGTTACTTCTAGGCTGGATTATTGCAATGCCTTATTATCAGGCTGCCCTAACAAGTCTCTAAAGACTCTCCAGCTGGTCCAGAATGCAGCTGCATATGTACAGACAAAAACTAGAAAAATAAATCATATTTCTCCAATTTTAGCTTCTCTGCACTGGCTTCCTGTAAAATCCAGAATAGAATTTAAAATCCCTCTCCTCACCTACAAAGCCCTTAATGGTCAGGCACCATCATACCTTAGAGAGCTCATAGTACCCTATTACCCCACTAGAACACTGCGCTTCCAAAATGAAGGCTCACTTGTGGTTCCTAGATTCTCTGAGAGAGCCTTCAGCTATCAGGCTCCTCTCCTGTGGAACCATCTTCCAGTTTCAGTCCAGGGGCAGACACCCTCTATGTTTATGAATAGGCCTAAAGCTTTCCTTTTTTTGATAAAGCTGAAAGCTAGTTGATAAAGCTAGTTATGCTGCTATAGGCGTAGACTGCTTGGGGACTCTCCATGATGTACTGAGCTCCTCTCTCCTCTGATCCCTCTCTATTTGTACACATCCATGTATCATTAATGCATGTTACTAACTTGGCTTCTTCCCCGTAGTTTCTGTGCTTTCTTGTCCCACAGGTTTCTATGGATCATGGTTGTGCATCGCCTGGTTATGGTTTGCGAGCTTTGGTGGATTGTAGTTGCGGACCCCGTGCTGCCTGATGCCCACACCTGCTATTATTATTATTATTATTATTATTATTATTATTATTATTATTATTATTATTATTATTATGTTTATTATTATTATTATTGTCATTGTTGTTGTTGTGCTTCTCTGTGTCTCTCTCTCCTCTCTCCCCTGCCTTCTTTCTCTCTCAATCCATTCTAACATCTCAGTTTTTCCTTGCTGCTGTCGCCAAGTGCGTGCTCATGAGGGAATGTTGGGTCTTTGTAAAATAAAGACTATAGTCTAGACCTGCTCTATTTGAAAAGTGCCCTGAGATAACTTCTGTTGTGATTTGGCACTATATAAATAAAAGTGACTTGACTTGACTTGAGTGCTGTACTGTTATGCTCTTTAAGGATGTTTGTACTACTGAATATTCATTTCAGGGATTTTTTTCAACTAAAGGATCCCTGTCATCAAGCCTAGTTCCAGATATTCGGATCACTGCCTACATTTGTTCAGTCATTCAAATAATTCTGGTGTTGTGTCAATTGATCGCCTTTTCCCTAGGTTGGAGAAACAACCAACCTATCAAAACTTTGTAGGAAAGATTAAACATTAAGATGTCATCTAACTATGTAGCATAAAATAGCAACAGAAAAAAAGGCCACAAAAATGTGACAACGTGGATCAGAACAACACGTTTGTACAGGTTGTACAGTAAGTCGCCCTACAGAAATAACTTTTAAAATTGTCACATTTCTTTGATCCCCGTATAAAATCTTAAAGGGCCCAACAATCTTTATTTTTTTCCTTGGACACCCAAGCAACTTCATCCATGCTAATTCACAGGCTTATTCTATTGTAAAGTGGAGCGTGGGTCTGTGGAAGCACCAAATCCTTGCAATAGTCTGCATGAAAGATTTAAGGTTAATTAAAGTAGCTTTAATCTGTTTTTTGGACCATGCCCCCATGGACATGGGGCAGAACTCCACAACACGCACTACAAAGTTGATATGGCTAAAATGCTAACAGTTTTCTATTTACACAACCTGCAGATATGGAATGTTAGCATTCATTTGGAGTCATGTTCCTGGTGACCTGATGAATGTAAGTCCAATGTTCACTCTCTGTTAAACTCTGGTTTGGTCTCTACCAATTCCTGAGGAAAAATATTTGGCTCTTTAGCTGCTAAATGCTCCACTATGTTCACCAGCTAGTTGATAAATTTGTCTGTCTGCTGTTTGGTGCTGGGCAGGTAGTGTACAGAATCAGAATTTGTTTTTTCACTGAAAACAGCTGCTTGCTTTAGCCAGAAACAGGGTTGATGAGATCAGTGAGTGTGAACCAAAACAGTAAGTTGTTGGCTAAAAAACCGAAACAATTATTTAAAAGATGTGGAAAATTGCTCAGTAGAGCTGAAGGAAACTGCAAAGTTGGGTGATAATTTTCTGTCGGTTCATCATTACGAGAGACACCTTCCACATTACATATAGTCATTTGATCCATTGTTCATATAAAAATATTAATTAGTGCAGCTTTAATATTGGTTCAAAATTTCTTCAGTGACCTGAATCTGAAAATATCTTTGTTTCAACTTCTAAAAATGAACTGTAGATATATTATATAAATGGAATTGTGATGATACCTGAGGAGAATCCTGAATATAACAGTGACCAAATCAGAGACCAAGTGTTTATCCAGGGGACGCTGCCAGCCATGCTCAGTGGATCATAATCGCCAAATAAGCTCTCTCTCCTCATCCTGATTTGAAGAGCAGCCCTCACGCCTCGGACTGTCACCCCTGACGATCACCGAGTCGCTGCTCTATTACTGCACTCAAACAAACAGGTTACAACAGCAAATGCACTGTGAGTCACACAAAGTCTCTGGCAGGGGAACAGACAGAACTTTCTTTTGAAATGAAG
The DNA here is from genome assembly GCF_914725855.1 of Thunnus albacares. Lineage (NCBI taxonomy): Eukaryota > Metazoa > Chordata > Actinopteri > Scombriformes > Scombridae > Thunnus > Thunnus albacares. The sequence goes on from NC_058121.1 coordinate 2,726,096, forward strand.
ATCAAAGCTACATTGGCAGCGTCGGGGCCTGGTGGTGCACAGAATATTCATGAATACGAGACATCTGTCAGCTACTAGACAGTGTTGAGGGTGAGGAGGGAGGGAGGTGACATTTGTCTCCCAACAATGAAGGATGGGCCTCAAAAAGGGAAGTAAGTAAACACCCCATCAGCAAATGCATGTGTGCTTAAAGTTCGCTCAGAGGGTGTTTTGTCTTCTCAGGAGCTGAAAACAAAAAAGTGGCTGCAAGGCTTCTGTGTTCCAGCTCCTACAGTATGTGTTCTATGAATCATGACGGTTTTGCATAATACCTATTTCACTGTGTGATTCTATCATTATTTATATGACCTCTTTTTTCTAAAATGTTCATCTCCCTGAGTCTGCAGATCACTGTCCTTCCTCTAGGCACTGTGAGTTGAATTTAAAGTCACACACAATGTCATTGCAGATTTGCATGGAGTCCTCAACTGTGTGTTGCTTTATAGCCTGGAATAGGGGTGAACAGTGCAGGGGAGGGGGAAATAACAACAAAGATACAAAGACACTCTCCAGTTACTATGGTACTTTGGTCTGAGGGTCTAGGCCTGTAATTTATAGTGGAAGCAGTGATGATGCTACAAAGTAAAACACACACCTGCTGGGAGGCTGGTAGTCTGGGGATGCCAGGAGGTCTGGAGAGGTCACATCTGGAGCAGGATGAAATCCAGCAGTGACCATCTTATTCCAAACACCTGTGATATGATGAAAAGAGAAATGTCAGTTTTAATGACAGTATTATTTTTCATTTTGTCTCATTTCTTTTTCCTCTTTGGTACCCGAGAGCCAGGTTGCCACCTTTTTTTATAACTTCAGTAAGCATGGGCTGGTTGTCAGTGAACTTTCACAGTGAATTTTCACTCTGCACTCATGAAATGTAGTAAACACCATCTGTACGCATCTAAATGTTAGATCTGAATCCTCAGTTTTATCACATTGAATTGCAGTGTTCTTTATATTATTATATATTAATATATTGGATCAAATTTGTATTTGGGTTGTGAAAAGGGTCACTGGAAGGGACAAACTTTCAATTATTTACTGAGTTCTGCTCAACTCTATGAAGCATTTTGATGTCTTTCAGCTAACTGTTTTGGCTTTACAGCTGGCAACTTTGCTATTTTTGTTCACTCTCACTGCTCTCATCCACCTTTTTTCCAGCAGCAGCAGGCAGCTGTTTTCAGTGAAAACACAGGAACACAACTCCAAATGAATCGATCAACCATTTGCTAATGCATCAGTGCAAATGTTTTTACAGCTTACTTGGCAGAACCAAGTGTTAAAATAATAATTAATGCAAGGGGCACAAGAGGCAGCAAACACACCTTGAGCGACTTCGTAGTTATCCACCGTGTTATTACTTTACAGTGCAGCCAAAAGAAGTGTGGGCTGAGTGGATTTGTCATGTCACATTGTTATAATAAATAAGACAAAATGACAAAGTATGGTCATACTGAATTCATGATCTAATGTTTTCTTCCACACTTCAATAAAAGGTTTGCATGCACTGGCTTTTGTCTTTAAGTCCATCAGTGCATGGATTGTTTCCTGTGAATCTCTTGTGAGTGAGTCCACAACTTGAATCACTAGTAACAATGAAAATTCATTAAATGGCTATAAAAATCATAAATAGATATTAATATAACTTTTTCTTTCTAATTCCATTTGAAGGAATTAGAATTGTGTAGCAATGAATTAAGAATTGTGAAGCAATTTACATGTATTAATCATTTTTTATTGCCAATGAGTGAACAGGTAGTAACGTAACTTAAAAAATTAAACCTTCCCCAACTTTCTTGGTTGTCTGAAACAGCCTGTGGACTGATTTCTATGTGAAGGAACTGGCCTGACTTTCCCAAAGGATGTGACTTTTTTTGCATTCCTGAGTGCCTTGCCTCTCTCCCACTAACGTCAACAAATGACCAGCATAACAACACAACAACACAACAAAAAGGGTGCTATCTGAGTAGAAACACCCTGCAGATATTAGCTGACTGGGAGTGAGAGATGCTTTGCTGAAACACGGTGCAAAACACAACATTAGAGATCTTTTATGTATTTATGAGAAGTGTAAGCAAGGAAAAAGACATCACCTGCAATAGTCTTGCACACGCGTGAGCATGCAAGCACGAGCAACAAGATGTTGACTGCAGGTCATTTAACAGCCACAGGTGTCACTAATGAGAAGAAATTTCTGATTCTTACAAATAGAACCTTTAATTGGTAGAATTGGAAAAGGAAGCCACACTGTTGCCCTGGTTGACATGTTCCTTCATTACCATGAGCACACACACTGTAGTTTAATTTGACTCAATCACACACACACTGTCCTGCTGCCACAAATACTCACTATAGCATCAAAAGTGGATTAATTCGCTGCGGAAAATAGTCCCTAATGAATGCACAGTTTCCTCCTGGTTGATTGATGTTTCCTAAGAATGTCTGGGAAAATTGCTAAGCCTTTTTCATAAAAAATTAAACTAATCGTGGGCTGTTTTTAAAGATGTATGTCGTAAACCAATGGGTTTGGAGCTGAGTGCTACATACAGGGTAGGGAAGTCAGAAGGTGCTGAGAGACAGATTGATGCATTGTTGGTTATGGTCTTTTCTTGAGATTTGTTGACAATAAGAAAAATATAGAACACCAGCTTTATCATGACAAATTTTAATGATTTATCAAATGTTTTATTCTCACTGCATTATGCTATTTTGCGGAGAATGAATTAATTGATTTGGAATTTAGCTCTTCATAATTTGCCACAAGGCACTGAGTCTAGCTCAGCTGGAGGTTGTTCCGTCTGTCTCTCTCCTGTTGTATAAACTCTGTGTTGTTATGCAGTTGTTGATGTGCGCCTTTGACGTTGTTTCACGTTCCCTGTCAGAGTAATTGATGGTGACAGTGTCAGGAGACTTGAGACCAAACAAATTCATAACCCAGCAAAGTAGTAGTTGCCAAACTGCCTTGTCATGGCATGAATATTTCATAGATGTATACAAACAGCATGACACGGGGTACACAATACTCTTGTTACTTTTTCATGAGTTAATTAGTCCCCCTAAGCAATTAGAATTTCTGATTAGGTAAACAATAAGCATGAAATGAGTTTCCCAAAACCTTTGCATCCCCAACATATGTGTCTCCACTGAGCAAAAAAACAGAATGATTTGTTTATTCTTTGCATCCATACAAAGGCCTCAAATGGGTCATGTTTAGTTTCCTCTGCCAGTAGAAGCAAACACTGTTCAAACTAATGTTGTAAAAGAAGTGCAGGGGTGAGGATGAGGAGAGATGCAATCAGCACCTTGACTCATGGCTTCATTGGATGGCTTCATTATATACGCAGTCCAACAAACACACAGGGGCTAATTACCACCATGCTCACTCATCCATCCATCTACTTACAAAACATCTCTGCTGCTCAGTGGTCATAGTTGTGGTGTTCTTGCACTGCACTGGAATTGTGACATCAGTTTCTTTTCGATAGGAAGCTTAAAGGATAGGTTTGGATTTTTTTAAGTCTATCTTAATACAGTAAGTCTAGACTGCTGAAGCCTCATGGTAGCTGGATTTTGTCCTCCAGTTCTTACAGTGTAGTCCTGCTCTGAAGGGATCACTTCACATCCAGCATTGAGAGGAGGAATGGTTACAAACACCAATAACTCTTTCAACATACCTACGTGAGGGTTGTATTAAGATAGACTTAAAAAATCCAAACCTGTCCCTTTGAGATTGAGTGGACATCAGAAATTTAGAACAGCAAATGTTACATTAATGAAGTTTCCAATGTTTCAGTCTTTTAAGTACAAAATTCTCTCTTTGTGTTTCCTCAGACAGTGTTTCATTGTTGAGCGGCAGTGCAGGGATAGTAACACAAAGAGGGAATTTGGTACTGAAAAGGCTAACTTTGAAAGATATCTACTTAATTTGACTAAATCAGACTGCTAAAGCCTCATGATAGCTTAAGATAAAATTTGATTTTAGCACAGAACAAGGACTGTGGATTTTGTTCCCTATCACTTACATCGGAAGCACATTAGGAAGGGATTTCTTGATGGCCAGTTTGAACAAGAGGAATGATTACAGCGAGCATTTAGATAAGATGTTGCCTGTTATCAGGAAAAAAATTGTTGGCAACTGTGTGGAAACTTACCTCAAACAGTTAAACAAACACAGCTAAAAGTTTCTTCCTAGCTAAAAAGCATACTCAGATAAGGCGAGTGAAGTATATTTATACAGCACATTTTATATTGTACACAAAAGTAATTGAAAAATAATGCATAAAAATAATTAAAAAGGAGACAGAGCATGAAACATTAAACAAATTAAATTGTATAATTTACTCTGATCTACGTAAATTGCATAATGTATGCATGTCAAGAGGTCTAAGGGTTTAGCCTTGGGGAACTCCACACATTATGTTGCTGGGAGGTTGACTTGAAAGTTGAAGACTCTTTCTGGACTGTGTCTAACAGTCCAAACCGGTTTTCTGTCCAGTAGTACTGTATAGTCAAGCATTAAAACATTTATCTATATATATTATTTTCAGTATCAACTAACAATCCGCAGCCAGTATTTTCTTAACAAAAATAAAAGTCAAAATTGTGCAGACAGTGGTGCATTGTTTCCAAGACCCTTTCTTTGATCAAGAGGAAAGTTCAAAATAAATATCTATACCACATTTAATGCTTATCTAGCTAGTAGTTGTTTAGAGATCTTTGTCTGGTCAAAGTGTTGGACATAAGGACATGAACCGAAACCTTCTATGCACCTCGCATGAAGCAGAACAAAAGTTTCCCAGATAGGAGGGAATATTACTACAAACCTATTAGCTTTCAGCAATAATCTACTTCTACCAGGCTGTTTTTTAATAAAACATAGTGGATTATTGGTTTAAAATACCACTTTAATTGCAAATCTTTGGAGTTCATGCCCATTGCTTGTCACACCAGACAAATGGAAACTGAGTCTTAATTAGCTTAATTTAGCTATTTTTATTATTTTCATTTTTTTTTGGTTCCTTAAAAAGTGGAAAAACAGTGTCTGTCCTTTTTAATTAGCTAAATTGGTTGTAATTAGCATTATGCCATATTCACACCATATCAGTCAGCCTGCAACAGATATTCTGATAGTTATGATCTCTCCTATTTGAGTAGGAAAGAATTGTACACCATCCCTGACTGAAACAAAATCCAATATTAATGCTAATACAATCGATTCAAGTGATTTAAAAGGAACAACACTCTCTTTTTTTGCACCTGGTTTCATGTTTTAACAAACTGCAACAAATACTAAATACAACAAAAGTAGCCAATGACTGGCTATGAATACCACATTAAATACCACATTAATTGCAAATCTTTACCAAAAAAAGAAGAATTTATTTCTTTGTAAGGGACCAAGTATAATAAACATACAATAATAAACATAAATGTTTCTGTTTGATGTGTTATTATCATTATTATTATTATTAGTCTCTGTCATCTGGTAGACAATTTATTAGAAAAAGCAGACTGTCCAAATGCACTGCAACAAAAGGTACAACACCACTATAGAAGCTATTCTATAAGAATCTTTCATGTTCCCTGTTGTTTTCTTGTGTTCTCTTGTGAAAAACAGACATTTTAACACAATCAAAAATTCTCAAAGCTCAAAAGATTCTGTTGCCCCAGTTCCCTGCAGTGATCATGTTTAATTGTCTTCTTATTCGGACTGTTTAAGACTCCTTTGCACAAACGCTCTAGTGGTTTAATGACTGTTTCCTCAGCCTGACCCCAAGATGTAATACAAAAGGACATGTGGGAAAAGATAGCGTGCATAAAATGTTGGCCACATCCATAGAAAGACTAAATTTGTCTACTTGGTTGTAAGTACCAGTTGCGAGATCCTGTGACCACAGTATAATTCAAGTCTAATTAATACAGAACTACACAGGAAGATCATATAACAGTACATCCACCTTTGCTTAGCAGTCCACCCACCTCCTGATCTCCCCATTTAAACGCTGGACATTGCAGTGTGGATTCTAACAAGAAGAAGAAAGTTGTCTCTTTAATTTCATAGCACTGCTTTCCTCTGGTGTTCCTTCTTATTTCTTTATTGGACTGATGTATATGCATGAGGAAGCATTGCATCAACCTCAGTGGCAAAATTACGCATAGAGGACTAAGGTCTGATATGACAGGTCACCCATCACATTTGTATTCATGAGCAGTTAAATGAATGAATTGATGAATAAATGCATAACAAGAATCCGTTAAATTGTTGCGTAAATGTCAAAGGATGTGTGATCGGCTGGTGCTTTGTGATTTCAATTCACAAGAAAGGGAACAGGCTGATTGGCTGTGGAATGGTATAAATGGAAAACAACTATGTCTTCAGTAGAAAAATGCTTACTGGCTCCAACTGTAATGAAGATATTATTAATTGGGTTTTAAAATGTGCATTTTGAGTGTAGTCTTTTGTGGTCTTTTGAGCAGACTTCTTAGGGATCCCACCTGCATTTGACTGTCTGGAGAGCAGCATGATATTGTACACAGACTATGCTGTTATTCAGTGTGTTATCTTCCTGTTTAGTCCTTTGTGTCTGCTAGGATGGAGACACAAGGGCTGTGTGGAACATCCAAAAGCAATCTGTTTTAACAAGATGGCTCAGTTTGTATACATGCTTATCACCCAGCCAGGCAGCAGGACCAGTGTTTGACTGTTATTATTCATGATACAAGATGCCTTTGATCTGGGCTCTGGCGCTCTGCAAAACCCAGCTTAACCTTCTTGCAACAGTTTCTCTCAGAAACACATCATGCACTCATGTTGCCAAGGCCACTCCTTTAACAAGACATGAGCTTTCATGTTACTCCTGGTAACTGCTGTGCTGAAGTCCAGACACAAGTCATTCCTTTTTTTGTCAAAGTGATTTTCAAATTGACAGTTTTTAATACTGAAAGGAAGAAGAAAAAATACTTCTTTGCCCACCAAGGTTCTGAGTGGGTGGGCTGGTGAACACGTTTGATTGACAGCTGAGCTGATAAGGGTGCAGAAACACAATATAAACAAACCTGTGCTAACTGTACCTTACAAGCAAACTAAGGACAGACAGTGAGCTGTTAGTGTCACTGAATAATGACCCAGAAACCTTCTGTTATTCTGACTTGGGAGTTCATGGCCATTGCTTGTCACACCAGACAAATGGAAACTGAGTCTTAATTAGCTTAATTAAGCTATTTTTATTATTTTCATTTTTTAGCGGTTCCTTAAAAAGTGGAAAAACAGTGTCTATCCTTTTTAATTAGCTAAATTGGTTGTAATTACATTATGCCATGTTCACACCTTATCAGTCAGCCTGCATTTACAACAGATATTCTGATAGTTATGATCTCTCCTCTTTGAATAGGAAAGAATTGCAAACCCTCCCTGCCAGTTACACTGAAACAAAATCCAATATTAATGTTAATACAATCGATTCAGGTGATTAAAAAAGGAACAACACACTCCATTTTTTGTACCTGGTGTCATGTTTTAACAAACTGCAACAAATACTAAATACAACAAAAGTAGCCAACTGAGGTTATTAAAATGGTGAAACTACAAGGCTAGAAGTGGGGCAACCAACTGTGAATTATGCAAATTAACACTCCAAGTCGGTAAACTGGAGGTTTTCCATTTTTTCCATTTTTCTAGCAATTCAGCAACGCAGAATTCATTTCCATAACAATGTTGGCTTTGCAGCCATTTTGGCGCTAGTATGATGACACTTCTGTACACCTTTTGGCCAAGTGGGAGCTAATGTAGCAGTTGCTAACTGATATCTCAGACTCAGAATATTGTCTAGGAGGCTAGCATGGATGTTTTTTCAGACTCGATCACATGTAATTATTTGGAATAACAAATATAAGAATGAAACCATTTAGCAGCTGTAACTGATCTAGACATTTGCAGGTAAAGAAAGCTGTTCAAAGTGCAATGGCTCTCCATCTAGCCAGCAAAATGATGTTTGCATTACTTAACATTACGTAACATTGTTACTTTGTGACAGACGATAAAGTTATCTTATCTTATCTCATCTTATCATAGCAGTACACCTTTCTACCAATGGATGATCATTAGCTTGTTTGTTCAGTATAAACCTAGGTACATTATAAGGCATGATGTGTCCATGCTTGTAGAGAAGATGGAGAGAAAAGCTTGAAAAGCTAATGTGAGCTACAATTGAGATCTTGTGTTAATTTTACATGTCCATCATTTCCTCATCCGTGGAATTGTCCTGAAAAGAACTTAACTTTGGTGGTAATTATAGGAAAATAAACACAAAGGTTAGATTTAGTGAGTTTATTATGATAGCTATGTTTCAGTACAGCTTCCTTCGTCAGGTTTTTCATTGCTGTTGCTGTACAGAAACGCAGCTATTCAATAAATTCACCCGAGGTGCCGACAGTGCTCAGGAACTGATTTCTGTTCCTCTGACACATCACTCAGAGCCTATATGAAGACAGGTGTGCAAAGGTCACTTTTCTTGTATATAACATCCTATAATTAGATCAAAATGAGCACAGTACTTTCCAGGAAATTTTCTAATAAACTTTATTAAAAATGACTATGAAATTATTAGGAGCCTACAGACTCCTAAAAAAGCATTACCAGAATTTCACTATGTAGATGGAGAACGAAAGGATTTCCAACCAGTTAATGCCCAGACAGTGGGTACCATCATCAAACATAATAATTTCTCTTCTTTGCGTATGCTGTAGCAGAAAGAAAAACAACCATTTCAGTTGGATTTAGACAGTTACTTGATGTGACATTCAGCAAACTACTTCCCTGATCTTTTAAAATTAATCAGCTTGGTCCGGCTTTTGTTTATTAAAATTTTCCTGGATGAATATAAGTTTTTAAAATGATTAATGCAGGGCTGATGTCAATATGAGGCTTGCACAGGGAAATCTGCATGATTCACTATATAATATTTTTTATTATCAGTGTTTAACTCTGGAGACATGCATCAGACAGCTCCTGGAAATTCATGGGGTATCGGCAAACATTAGCCAAACTCCTGATATGAGGATCCTCCCGTCAGAGGAGGGATTGAAGACTGGAATGTCCGCTGACTGATAAAAGTGACTGCTGTACTATATCCTCCTATGTCCTGTAATTGGTCATGGCAGACAGGCCAGGCTGTGTATGTGCGGGGGTACACAGCTCTTCGATCAATAGCAATTACGAAGTTGCATAGCTGATTGCTGAACTCAGTCACTAACAGAGTGTGTGTCGATGTGTGTCATGTTTCGCCCCAAGTCAACACGCCATTGCGGTTTGTTCAGTCCAGGCTTGAATGGTGCTGGGATCAGGGATAAAAGTAGAGCTTGTCTCAGCAGTTCAACGGAGCTTTACAGATTAGCATTAGATGGAGATGACAAATTCATTCAAACACCTCCTCCTACATGTGTGTTTAGTAAACAGGGAGAACAGACAGTGTGTCTTGATGTTAGTGTGTTATGCTGTATGCTGCAGAGGCTGATTTGTTGAAATAAAGCAGATTAGGCCATTAGTGAGACTGATAACACACACATACACAGACTGCCGCAGTGGCAAAAAACACAGCAGTGAATCTGTACTGCTGGATCAATCAAGAGGAATTACAGTGATAATCTGCAGTTTTGTGATATCAATACATGCCCGTTATGCTACACTTCACGCACTTCACTGCAGATTGATCCACAATAGCTAACAGTCAGTTTGAAAAACTTTTTTAAACACCAAACACTGGTTCTTCAGATGTAACTGAACCCCGGTCCTGGACTAAACTGAAACACCAAATTCAGTTTATATGTACCCTGAGGAGTTCTCATTGTAAGCAAACATGGTTTTATTTATATTCAACATTTCACATGAAAATAGTATGTATCCCTAAGGCTTTCCTGCCTTATAAAACATGCTTTGTTTACAGCAGTGGTTGTCTGAAGTTCATCCACAGCCCTATTACAGTAGACGAACTGTCACGTTCTAAACATGCTCATTTAATTGATTTTAAAAGGGATGTTAATGATATAAAAGTGGACATGGAAGTTTTTCATACAATCATTGTTTAGATCAGTTTAGTAAAGGTTGTGTTGGTACCACTAGGTGTGGCAGAAGCTGGACTTTTCAACTATTTATCCCAACAAGTCCTCCAAATTAAACAACCAAATACATGGTTTGAACATGTGATTCCAGAATGACAAATAGAAGCGTTTTCTTATCTGGCACCTCTATTGGCAGTAATCGGCAGGACAGCATCATTTGTCTGTGCTTTCCAAAACTGTTACATACCACTGTTAAAAAATAATGATGTTTTATGGTGTGACAGCGCCGTGGTTAAGGTCTGGTTAGGTTTAGGCACAAAAACCCACTTGGTTAGGATTAGAGAAAGATCATGGTTTGAGTTAAAAGGTTAGAGAAGCATGTGGTGTGGGTTAAAGTTACTACTTCTTTAAAGTTAGGCGACCTTTGTGCTCATGGCAACAATCATAACCATGGGATTATTACTGTCATTTTTCTTAGGAGGACCGTCTCCTTTGGCCACACCTGTCATTGTGGAGCTTATTGGTGTGCATGATGAATGTTTTCCAACATTCTGACCTGATGAAGATCCAAGTAGGATTGAAACATTGTCCAGTTTCAACTTCGTGGCTTGCAGTAAGTGTGCAGGTGTTACCTTTTTTTCATTGATACTGCTTTCTAATAGCCTTACACTTACATGATGTGTATAATTACTCTCTTTCAGGACAATCTCAGTTATCCATTACTTTTAGCATCTAAGACTTTTCTTCCCACTTCGTAAATAATTTCAGGCACTCTTAATTGCAACAAGCGGTGTTCAGAAGTTACGGCTGACTAAATATGTGGATTTAAAAAAATAATAATCTAATCGTGCAAACCTACATCATGCTCTGTGTGCCACACAATAAGTGATCACAAAGGCTTTAAGATCAAGTGGTGTGAGACTGGTCTATCCATTCATCACGCTCTTTATTAGATGGTGTATTTCTTCCCTTTAAACTCAAAGGTGGAAATGGCCTTGAGAATTAAAAAATAATTTCGAGCTGTTAAATGTATAAAATGTGCATAGAAAATAAAATTTTATTGCAGGTTTTACAGGCTGTTTTTATGTGGTCAGGGAGAAACCTCCATCATTTAGGTGTGTGGATGACATTTACAGGTCGATAGCTGATCTTAATAAAAGTCCAGTATTGACAAACCAATATATCAGCCTGAATCACATAAGCTGCAGCATCTTGACTGTTTTTTGGTTCGTGCAGGCTGAGGCTTTGTGTAAAGCCTGTACATTCATGGTAAATATTCCAGGCTGGACCCCACACAGCTGCCTCAGAAGTGGTCAGTCGGTGTGTGTGTGTGTGTGTGTGTGTGTGGGTGTGGGTAGGTGACCAGGGTTTTTCCTGAGTGTGTTGCTGCGGCACACTGTTAAGCCCCAGAGAGACACACAACCTGCTATGCATCAGTCCCAGACCCCCTCAGCTGTCTCTGCTCAGCCTTAGTGGACATGGCAGCCTGCTCACATGCATTTTCCTCCACAGGGACATTTACCCACTCACACACACACACACACACATTTCCAACAGCACTCTCCCTGTCCCTACACGGATCAAAGCCATCCACACGGTAAATAAACATATCAAAATGGCCAACAAAAGAGCCAGTAACTGCTCTGGAAAAAGGAAAAAAAAAAGAGTTGACGAACAACAAAGCAAAGGCTCTTGGCTATTGGATCACAAGCATGAGCACTTGGATGGGCACGGTGTGAAGATGTGAAGGTAAACATGCGGGGAGAGTCTTCTGTAGTGAAGGCCGTCCACAATGATGTCATCTAAGCGAGGAAGCACACACTGGAGAATAAAATATAAGATGCAAAAATATTGATGTATAGGAGCTGGCTTTGAAATGCACCCTGAAGTCAACTACAAAGAGTCTATAATGAGCTTTTAGTGCAAAATCAGCAGGTAGTTTTGATGGACAGGTGGGAGAGGAGCAGGTGGTCTTTCATCTAAGGACCTGGAATATTTGTGACCAGCAGCCTTTATCTGTCTTCTGTTGAATACATTTGTATTTATAGGCCTGGATTAAATGTGTTAGATGTCATTTGATCAGAACTGGCACAGTACTTCCATACCTGCTACATTCTGGATACATATTTCATGATATGTTTGTTGTTTGTTTTGAGTCTGCGTTCTTGTAGAAAGACTATTCCCATTATTCAACATTTTACTGATGAAGAGGATTTGCTGCACATGTTTTGTTGTTATTTTTTTTTAAAATTCATTCATTTTTGTTTCTGTTATTTGCTATTATAAAATAATGGTTCAAAATCACAGACATCCAGCATAATAGCTAACACATTGTTAGCTGTTGTCTACACAGGATGAGCTTCAGCTGTCTTTTATTTACATGCAGTTCACACACATAGTGTAGCTGTGTCTACTTTTTCACATTTACATGCATGAACACTTGATCTAAACCTCTTGGGACAGTATGCCAGTAAGTATACCAAGCAAACACTAAAGAATGCAGTCATTCTCTCTTATCCTCAAAAATATGATGTTTTTCATATTATTTTCATGGTTTGCTGTGGTTATTTGAGGAAAGACTGTCATGAATGAAATGTAGTGTTGTAGTGAGGTGTAGAATCTCCCCATTCAACCCACTTCACACTCATTGTGGTTGCCCTCTGACCAGCCAATGGGCTACAGACAAATCCAGGTTGTAGGGAGAAGTAGACAAGCCACCATTACTGTTGGCACCTCACTTTGTAAACCTGTATATAACACTAATGTATAAAATGGTTAATTGTCTTTTCTGTTCTCTGCTGTTATCAGCTGTTCTAACAATAAACCTCAACTTTGGAAAAAAAATGGGAAGTAAAAGTCACAAGCCTCTGCTCCATGAAATCAATTTTACTTTCATAAATCTCCATTAAATCCTCATGTTTCAATTGCATTCTGAGCAACATGCCGACAAAGGACACAGAGCCAATAGTGAGCCGCCACCCCGCTGATCACTCATAGAGTTTGATGATTTTAATCATGAGCTAGCGAGTACTCCTGCTGGGTTTTGGATTTTTTTGCTGGTACTAAATTTCTTTGAGAAATTTACAACGTGTACCATGTCAAAAGATTGTGATATGTAACACAACAAAGCACTGTTAACAGAACTGCATTCCACAGTGGCGACTGCCTTACACAGAACCACTCTCTAGAGACTGAAAACACGATCGTTGTTGCTAGTTTTTGGAGCCAATACCTAAACAAACTGTGTAGACACTGTTTCACTTGGCTAACTCTAGGCTAGGTATTATCTCTAACTAAGATAGGCCTCTTTGGAATCCAGTGGAATTTAGAATTTGGACAGTATTTTTAAGCAATGTCTCACTCTTGGCTGTGGTATATTGTGATTATATCATAGCTAAGGGGTGTTGCTCTGACAATCCCCTTAATCACAATATCTCACGACAGAGGAAGGAGATATTACTTTTATAAAACAGCTACCAAATATTACTTCATAGAATATAATAGACTGTCCAATAAAAACAGTTTTATTAAATAACAATTACATTATAAGGGTCTTTTGCAAGAAAGTAGTTCCTGGCTGCCTGTGGTTACTAGTTTATTTATTCACATTAATTTGAACATTCTCATTAATTGTACAGCCATGGAACTGTCCAACATCACTGGGGTCACATTGCAAAATGTTTGCAATAATGTTAGGCCTACTAATCACCGCTAGCTCAGCTATAACTCAGGCACCATATAGAAACCTTTACAGAGGGCCATGAATTTGATTCCAGTGACTGTCAAAGCTCCAGCGGACTCTCTGTGTTTCTCTGTGTGTGAGTCTGACAGCAGCTGCTCATGGCTGGTTATCTCTGACCACCAGCTCTAGGTCTATTTATATTACACCAAGAGGTGGCCAGTCTGTGTCAGTATGTCACTCTGGCCGGGGGTCCCCTTACCTCCTTTGTCAGACACTACGTAGCCATGAGGCAACACTCATGACAGTTGTTGTCCTGTGCAGTCCTCTGCTGCACATTTTTGAAAATATGCTGGGATGGAAGACACTAACAGAAGCCGTAGTATAGGTTCGTTATACCCTGGCTATCAACCAATCAGACTGTGAGACTTTAACTGCCCGTTTTATGATCCTTCTTATAGGATGGCCACTTTCCAGCAAACCACGATATGTCATCAAGTGAACATTATCAGTCATTCAGTTACTTAACATACTTCATCTTTTATCTCACTTTTTTGTATATATATATATATATATACAGTGAAATATAGTCACTGTCTCTTAGCCTGGTTAAACACCAAACCACTGATGATAGGAAAGAATATCACACACACAAATCAGGTGTCATCCCATAAAAATATTCACTGATCATTTGCACTAAAATCCAGTTTTTTAAAATTAAATGTGTGTGGTTCTATTTGTTTGTCTATTTTCTTCTTCAGTCTTATTGCTACAACAGCCACCAAACACCTGCATTGGAGATGCACAGTTACATTGTACATTAGAAGACATGAAGAGTGCTCTGCCAATTTAGCATTGCACTATAACAATATCCCACTCATGATGGACAGTCCATGCATTCTTCCTGCCACCTACATTACCCACAATGCAACTGAACTTGGTTGACTCAAGAGTAAATTCAGGTATGATATGCCATTAGCAGCCTCCAGCAGAGATGAGGAGCAGCTACAGAGATCTGCTAACCTCATTTCTTTCTAACTCCACACGCCCACATTTTTTTACCATCCATACTTGTAGTCTTCAGTCCCAACTGATGCTGACTCAAGTGACATCACGTGAGGCAATTGATCAGTTTTCACACATCTCTCTCTGGAGACACAAAAGGCTTTATACCACTTTTTTCACATGTACAGTAGTACTCCCCAACACCTGGAAACACACACTAATGTGTAAAATCAGCAAAGTTCCCCTTTAATAGACACCTACCACTGCTGTTTTTTACTGTTACTCTACTACACTACTACACTACTCTATGAAACATGTGCACACTTGGGAGATTTATGGGCGATAGAGACTTACACAAGCAAACATAATCATGTGTGGCTATCATCTTTTTATTTCAAGAAACACTCTTTAACACTGACTTTGGTAAACTGTGATATTTATGAGGTATACAGTATATTCCCAGTGCTGACTCAGTGTTGTTTTCTCCCCAAATCACTTGAGGATTATATAGCTATACTCTATACCATAGCCTAATCAATAATCCAAATGATGTACCATATAGAGCGCTATTACATGTTGCTTTTTAATTACATGCACTTATGATGCCAATAACCTGGACTCTCCCCTTTCATCATAACATAAATGAATTATGGTTCCTGGGAAAAGTAATGACTTTCAATAGAGGATCCAGAATTTCTATGTTCAGCACTTTATTTCACTGTGAAAGCTAATCAATGTAGGAGCAGAATTTATTAATGGGGAGTAATTGTACATGGTTTCTCTGTCTGGTTTCCAGTGTAACTTGCAGACAGTCAAATATTGAAACAAAGTAGTTCAAGTTAGCAGGATGGAATAGTTGTAGATGTACAATATATGTATCAGGAGGGAAAAATCCACAGTGATGTTTAAGAACTGAAGCGCTGCATGTGGTTGTCCAAGCCTTCAGAATTCCATCAGTGTGATCCATTGTTCTGAGCATCGTGTTGGGGTTATTTTTAATATGCCAATGAAATCTGGTTGATTCAATTGAGAAGCAGCCCCATGCCGAGTCCGTGGCAAAGACCAGGGGCTGCTTTAATAGTTTCTGACAGGGAAATCAAAGATCAAGATGGAGTGCTGTACTAAATGGCAGGTCTTTATAATTACAGGGCAGGTGGGCTTCAGCCAGGCAGAAATAGTGGCTTGACTCGTAGCTGCATGGAATTTGGCTTAAAAATTAATGAAGCAGAACCTGCTCCCTGCAGAGGAGGGAGAAGCTGTTCGAAAATGCACTTCACTCATGATGAAATACAGCCAAAGTTTGAAGACATATTTCCATCCGCTATACGAGAGATACACCTCCATCACTGCAAATGATCAACCCCCCTTCAAACAATCTGAAAGCTTTGTTAGTGTGAAATACGACAAAGGAACCTTTCGGTGTTGCAGGAAGATCTCCACCTGCAGCTTTCCATTAAAACCCACCACTGGTGCCATTAATAAACTGAACTACAGCTCTGTCTTTTATTACTCCTGCTAGGACACTTACAACACAGAAAAGGAAAGTTCAGTGGTTTAACTAGTGGTATATTTCTGCGAAATTTCTGCACTGTGACAAATGAAAACAACAGCGGCAAAAACAGAACTGATAAACTGTGGCACATTTTGCTATGAAATTAAAGGAAAATCTTCCTTTTTGTGTAAATACTCTGCAATAAAACCAGGAAATAACCAACTAATGTCAGAGCAATTTCCTCTTGTGAGCTCTTTGAAGTGCTGAGCTTGTTGTGACACAAGTGGAAATACCACATCTGTCCTTAGTGGGAAGCAGAAAACCACCATTAGATTCATATGCAGCATGAAACAGCATGCTGTTCAACCTGTGTTCGACTGCGAAGGATAAAAGTGAACTGTGTGTTTTCAATTAAAATGATGCAAATGAAGCTTGATATGTGCTGCACACATGCATCTGCTTTAGGTCAACTTTCCCAAGTGGCTTTACTTTCAATTACATTATGTAATGAATCCATCAAATGAAGTCGGAAAAATTAATAACAGCAAAACTGCGGAGCGTTTGTGACTGCAAATTCCAACTGAGAATGGCACTGACTCATACTTTATATTCTGCATCATTTTGTCAGTGATGGAAAAGAATAATGTGGGAATTTTTTTTAGTAACATAAGTAGTTGAGCTTTTCCTGTCTGTACTGTACTGCTCGGTTATTGTTTCTACACGGCCTATTGTGTAGAGATATGGGAAAATGCATATATAGTAAAACTCATACAAATCCAGTTTTCACTCAACAAAAGAGAACCACAGAAATTAATTACAAATCAGGAGGCTATAAATTCTTTATTTACGAAAGTACAAACTATGCACAAAGTATTATCTTAGAGGACAAATTAAAAAAAAAAAAAAGCATTTCAGGTAAAGGAGGTGAATTTATTGTACTAGCTTGATGATGATTGAATGTGTTTTACAATTCAGAAATTCAAAAGAATGTTTGAAAACAATGTAATAAACAAATGTAAAATAATGGTTTTATATCCCATAATGCTCTGCGTGCATGATAAATCATGTAAAGAAAATAAGGAGCATTTAATCAATTCAATATGAAAAGTCACGTTACATTTTACCACAATCTGTAGGAATTGAACTGTATTTTAATGTATATGTACATTTTTAATGTTTTTAATCTCTTTTTTCTTCTGCTATTAATATTTTAAATTTAATTACATTTTTCTTTGTAGTTTATTTGCTTATTTTTCAATTTTGTTCACTCACACACACACACACACACACATACACACACACACATATATATATATGTTTGGTCATATCTCCTCAGTTTGAAAATTCCTATTACTTTATACTGTATGTTGTTCTTTGTAAATCTGATCTTTTAATCCATTTTTGTGTATTTGATGTCACTACCTCTGTCTGTCTTTATGTGCTGTCACTTCACACCAATTTAAACAAATACACATTTGATGTAACATGAATTAAAATATGTGTACATAAATTAAGCAAATAAAAGAACTTGAAAGAATTTTAAAAAGCTGTCCATTTAAAGTAAATTTACAGTTGGAAACTTTTTTCTTCATATATGTTGAATTGTACACTTACCTGAAGACACATTTCATACTTTTGCATGTTCACTTGACCTGCTTAGTATTGCCTGAAAGAAAAATTACATATTATTCTAATTTTGCATCACCAAATCACACTTTTTTCATATGTATATGTAATATGCATTTATTTATTTGTATTTGTATTTATTTAATTTCACTATAAATTGCGATTCCTGAATTATATTTCCTTATATTTACTGAAATATGTTGTAACTGTCAACATCTATCACCTCTCCCTAATTTGCATTGTTCTTGTATATTTGTTGTATGTTCCAACTCTCAAACACCCGACACCCTGCTGTTGAGCACCATATTCATGTAGCTGCACTAGGTCTGACAAGGAGCAGGTTTTGTGTGTCAGAGTCAAACTGGGTTAACGTCTGTCCAGACAGCAGATAGGAGGCCACACACAGGTTTGTTTGACCCCTGACCTCTGAGCATTAGGTCCAGAATGAGGGCGGCGAGGCAGCATTCTACTGATTTGCTGGAAGTGGAGGAAACATTGACCCAGCAGCTTTGGGATGGATTTTCTTCTCGGTGCTGAGCTGTAGCTTCCTGACTGATTACTGCATTCTGAAGCAAAGCAGACCAACCTTTCTCTCAAACATAAACACATATGGTGTGGATTTGTATCATATAAAGGCATGCATTCTTTGCCGCTTAACTGTTTTGGAGACAGCATTATCTTGAATTCTCCACCAATACAGTATTTATGTCTGGCGTTCCGAAGCCACCGAGGAGCCAATGAAATGACACAATTCTTCAAACAGCTTCTGTCCCGCGAGTGGCTACAGCAAACAGGCCGGCTGCCTCAATGGCTGGTTATTGTGTGCCATTTTAAGAAAAAGGCTATTACATCTTCACCTGTGGGCCGCGGGGAGAGCGGGGGATGAGGAGTGATGTGGCTGTCGGGTCTGTCAGCAGACTGCTTCCTGTTTGTCTCACACTCACTGCCCACTGAGAACAGCACACGATTTACTCTCTCTCAAGTCGAGGTGTCCATTTATCTCAAGGAGAGATGTCAAAGGTGTGACAGATTGAGAAAAGGACCTAATATTTCCTTTAGCTGATGCCCAGTCAGCCACCACATACACTAACCGTTCTGTCCACATCCTCCATATTTCCATTATGCTGAGTTTATGTCTGCCAATTGCATTCTCAAACCTGTTATTACTTTTATAGTTTTATTGCAAAACCAATAAAACTAAGTTATTTAGAAAAAAAAACATCAACATTGGTAATCAACCCTTCAGTGTTGCAACTATTCCCCAATGCTATACTGGGATTTACATTACATTACATTTTCATTACTGCATCACTACAAGTCTGCTAACTGCATGAAAATGCAGCTTTTATCTTACGCTAAATGAAATGTTTTTATATAAATATCAGTAGATGAGTACTTCGTCTTCACACTGTTGCCCAGAGAATGATAAAACCAAAAACCAAGAGAAATGGCTTGCACGTATTCACTTGAAATATAAAGCTGCACTAATCAATGGGTTGCTTGTGTTGACAAACCCACAGAGTATTCTCTTTCAACTCTGAAGAATTTTTTTAGCCTCTTTGACTCTGGTCTTGTCAAACCCGCTTCCAGCAGCAGCCAGCTGTTTTCAGCAAAAACCCCACTGTACACTACCTGCCAGTACCTAACAATGGAGACGAAGGTAGCAACTAGCTGGTCAACATAGTGGAGCATTTAGCAGCTTAAGAACCAGGTATTTCTCAGGAGTTAGTGGAGACCAAAACTGAGTGAAAAGGTCAGGTTGACTGAAACATTACTCTGAATGAATGCTAGTGTTGCTCTGTGACTGCCAGATGTGTAAATAGCAATAACTTAGCAACAGGTTGCTAACACATTCACAATATCAGTATTATACTGATGAAGGTTGTTTTGTTGTGAGCTCGTCCTGCTTTCCCCAAGTGGCAAAAAAATCAGGTAATGCAGCTTTAAGCTCACTGGTCAGAGTTAATTCATATAGAACTAAAATGTCTGTTTGACATTTTATAATAGTACAGTCTCCAACATGGTGGTAAATTCTTTGGATTTAGCACAATTAAAACATACTGTAACACCAAATAAAATTTTTGTTGTAACGCCTCTGAGACAGAGTATCTCTCTCAGCAGAAACAGTGTCATCAGTTGATTTATAACTTGATGCCTGGAGCAGGAACTGCATTTTTGGCTAAATGCTGTTGCCAACTTGGCAATATTGTTGCTACATTTATCAGCTTCTCTGGTCCAAAAAGCAGCAAATTTGGCCTGCTTTTGGCTCAATTATACTTACTGTATCATGATGATGATGCCACTGCATCATCCACTTAAAGATGGTTTAATAGTCCTCTCTAGAGCCTAAATAATCAGCCAATTGACCGTAAATTATCAATTTAATGGCCCGTCATTCGTCATTCAAGTCGAGTAACATGACTAAGAGTATACAGCCATGCTAGAGGCATCTTAGTTTAGCTTGCCAACAGACCAACATTGTCATCCACAGAGCCATGTAGCTAGCATGGCTAACAATTAAGGCCTTCAGAAGAAAAACTGGGAAGCTTTAACCTCTTAAATAATGAAAATCTTTAAGTTGTGGCCTGTTGGTCGGACAAAACAACATGACGACATTTTAAGACATCACTTTGGGTCTGGAAACTTGTGATGGCCTTTTTTCTCTATTTTTTGTCAAGCTAAAAGATTGATCATATATCTCTCACAAAAGCCTTCTCCATATGTAAATTAGTTTATGACATCATCCGGTTACTTACAGAACCTGTTTTAGCAACCAATAGCTATATGCCTTGAGAGAATGTTGACAATATTGAAGTCGAAAGGACAATGCTAGAGTAAACCTGTATAACCCTTAATGTTATGATGACTACTGACTTGGAAAAACACCAAACCAAAGAGATTTAAGGCTGTCCATGATGTCATTTTTACACAGAGCAGCTCCACCTTTCATAAATGTTTGTATAACTATAATGTGCAAAATGATATGGAATCAAAAAAGAATTAACACTCCAAACATGAAAAAATAATAGCTGAAATGTTTTTCCAACAGCATATACTTCAGCTGCTAAAAGGAATATTTGGATTCATAAAAAAATCCATAGGATCACATATAAGTGCAGCAAGAAAAACAACATAAAGTCCCCTGTGTACACTGGAAAATTAAAAAAAAATTGTGGTTTTTTTGTAGTACAGGATGACTCAGCAAATATTTAACCATAAACAGCTCAGTCCAAAAGGCTGAAACCAGAGAACCAGAGAGTTTAATCTGTGATTTCATACAGAACTAATGCACAGCTTGGACCTGCTTCACTGACATGAACAGCAGACTGATCCTTCTCTAAAACATGCAAAACAAGCCATATCCCTGGAACCTTTTTATTTGCACTGCATGTTCCAGTCATGTTAACTGTCTTTTCTGATGTTTTTACTATCCTGCTATCCTCTGATATGACATAACAGATTACATGAGAAACCCTGTCTCTTGTCGTAGCAATGGGGAACAGAGATAAACACTTCCATAAAACTGTCCCACGGAAGGGACAAAGAGAACAGAAAATCACTTCTCTGGCTCCGTATATCGAGCTGCAGAATCATTCTGCTGTCTGAACATTAAAGCTGCATTTATCAGTTTTCTTTTGGCCACTTGGGGGCAGAAGTCCATAACAATTATCATAATAAAGTAATAATTGCTGATGAAAGCACTGAGGCCCTGGTCACACCTGGCATTAACATGCGTCTTGGGTGATCTGATCACAAGTGAACAGCTGAGAACAGGTGTGAATGCACCCAAGATGCAATGAGAAAACATTGAGATCCGATCACAATGTGGCCGCATATGGCCACATTCTTTTAGCAGTGTGTATGCAAATATGTACCTGGGCCACACTGAAGTTACTGCCTATTCAAGTGACGTCCTCTGCAGAATTGATAGTACGTATTCATTCGCCAATGGTGTCATATTAAAGTGCAGAATAGGGTTGAATCGCAGATGGCTGGCAGTCATTGATCACTGAGCCCTCTACATTTGTGACATTGTGATTTAAAAGTTTTGTTTCCCTGTGTCTTTTAACGCATTGATCTAGAGTAGCGCTCCTAATGATGACGGCATGCAACTTCATGCAACTCTTATGTTACCTCCTAAAAGAGTGCAAAAATAGTATTAACCTGCAATATTGCATCATGCAAAATGCACACATTGTTTAGTGTTTCTGTTCTCTGCTCATCCAGGTGAAGCCGGCAGCTTGCAGCTGCTGGTGGTGCACACTCATGAGTGTGTGTGTGTGCGTGTGTGTATGTGTGTGAGGAGGAGCAGCAGTAGATAGCGGTGTCGGGGAGCACCAGGAGGAGCACTGGGAGTGTGGGACCTGGGTGTAGTTGTTGCTGTCCTCTGCTCCGCTCTGTGTGTGTGTAGCCCCGCCCTCAGTGACACACAGAGAGCAGAGGAGAGGAGAGAAACCTGTAAATGACAGCTAAACGCAGTAGAGACTATGTTTATCTATGTTATTTACCTAATTTATGTGCACTCATTTCATTTCAGGTCAGTGTGAGAGTCTCTGCTGCGTTGCAAACAGAAATGATGTACATATTTATTTGCATGTAGAGCGGGGAAGTGAGATCTGATGACAAGTGGTCACTCGAGACACATGTGGAGATGCTTTCTAATGCCAGGTGCGGACTGACGTACTTAGAGCTGTCCACTTGTGATCAGATCACCCAAGATGCATGTTAATGTCAGGTGTAAACAGGGCCTGAACTAAAAGAGTAAAGTGGCAAGCTATAAAATCACTGCCAAGATGATGTTTTATTGTAAATACATAAATAAATATACACATGTTTTTGTTTTCTGGCTCTTGGACTTGAAATACATGCAAAATAACAGTGGCAGAAAGGGTCACCCAAAACATTAACAAATATATTAATATCCTCAGAAAATTTCAAGGAAGTCTGGCCAATAGTTATCAAAAGACAGTATCATTCTCTGAAACAAAGTGTTGGAGAGATGGATAGAAAGACATACAGTGGGCTGAAATCTTAAAGATCCATGTCTCATGAGGTTTCAAGTTCTGAACTAAAACTAAATCAATGCCACTGCAGGAGAGCAAAACGTTTCTAAGAACACACAAATCAAAATCAATCACAACAAATCAAAAACAAACTTTGACTTAAAAATACACACATAAAATATGTGAGAGGACAAAGTTCCCCAGGCGAGGTTTTCACAGGTGCTGCAGCCATAACTCACTGCAGGATGAAAGTTCTGCACTGTAGCTGGAGTCGTATTTTAATTGTGGGCTGTGCAATCTTCAAAAATTATTTTGCATGTTTTTTAAGGCCTCATTCCTTATGACAACACTATTACCTCATCCCAAAAGGTCACCCATCTATCATCTCCTTTGGATTTTTTTTGTAGAGAGTAAACATGCAGGTACAAATTAAAATGATCTGATAGTGAATTCAAGTGTTTCACTTCTGCAGCTGCAAAAGGCATTTAGCAGGTTGTACAGTTTGTTCTGTTTTCCTGACCAATACTATGACAAATAAATATCAGCAGGGGTTGCTGAATGCTAGTAAGTAAAACAAAGTAAACAACACACAGCACTCTCACTCTGGGGAGTTGTGTGTTCAGGAGCCCTGCATCAGGCCGAGGCTGTTTTTCTTTCTCATTTGAAGTTAATGATCAATACCAGTGACTCAACATCTGCTCTGGTGCCAGAAATGTCAGGTGCTGAGAGTTCTGGCTTTCAGAACTTACTGTCCAGCTGGTATTCTGTTACAATAAAAACTTCAATTTTAAGCTCTTACACCCATACCCACCTATTTGGATTTAATCTGTTCAATGGCAGATGGCATAAACAAGATGTTTCTTTTTCCCGAATGAGACAGTCTACAGAGGATTCATCACTGTATCTTCACATGTTCCTCACAGCCTCTCAGAGAACATAAATGACTAGTGTGAGATTGATTTTGGGAGGGTGAAGCCTACAGGGGTCACACCAGTTTAGCCCTCCAAATTCAGGCAAAATACATCCCTTGGCCACATTTATTTTAACTTTGACAAAATAATCTAGACTCAAAGTCTTCTTACTAGCGTTTTTCGGGGATTTCATCCACATCTTCTGGTCCTCATCAGTTAATGGAGTTCAGAATCAGCTTTTGTGACCCAAGGAATTTAACTCTACATACAAATATACAGGAAGATACACATACAGAAGACATACAGCTAACACAGCAAGCTAAATAGAGTTAGAAACAAATATACAGCTAATTACACAGGAAAGTATCTGGAGAAAGAAAACATATCTCTATATGTTTGAATAAACAATGATGGACCATTAAACAACATCTACATACAGGTCAAACTGTCAGTACATGTAGAGAGCCAAAGCTGATTCTGTTCCACTAGTTAGAAAACCTCATTCAAAATCCCATTAACATTTTTTGTAACATAAATCACAAATATCCAGACTTGGAACAGAATCTTATTCAACAGTGTTATGTTGTTCAATCCATACAATTAGACAAGGACAACAATTCTTTAAAAAGGATCTAACGTCGTTGTTTACTCAATGTTTCTGTTTTTTCATGTCCTTTGACAAACAACATTTTCCATAAGCCCTTGAACATCGCAGGTTAAACATCACAGCTCAATAGATGCACCAAGACCATGAGTGAATCAAGGGGTCACAGAGATTACAGCTAAAAAAAATTGTTTGTGAATTTTATGGACATGGACAAAACCAAGTTATGATGACATGATAGTGGAGGCTGGTTCATAGAGGTAGAGGAGGTTGCCCCTCCTCTATTTTTTGAGAGGCAAGAGGAAGATCAAAATATAAAAAAGAATATTTGTTTGAAATAAACCATTACCAAATCTCAGTATTATTTATAAAATAATTTTTCTCTCTTCTTTGGAAAAAATCCATTACTGAAATTATGGTTAAAATGCCTCAACAGCGACACCTGCAGGGCGGGAGGAGAAAGAGCAGCATGTGTGAAGTGGTGGTGGGGGGAAGTGGGGGGCAGAGGAGGACATGGATGTATTATAAGAGATGGATACCAGACTAAAAATTGCGCCCATCCAGTTTTATAGGAATTGCTCGCCTGGCGTATAAGCCAAAAAAATTTCCAGCTTCCAGGTTTGCTTCCGCGTTGTGCGGCCCACTGAATATGTGCAGTAGTGTTTCCCCTGCTGGCCCCGTCCGCGAGCTCCTGCTCGGCCCATAGACTTTACATTGTGATGACGTCAAGGTTTTTTAAATCGCTTTTCTTGGCTCGAGGAAATATTTAATGTTGTTTGCAGTTCGAGGTGTCCTGTCAACAGTTCTACAGGCGTCTCTTTTACAATGGTGGTCTATGGGGAAAATCCTTTTTGGGCCGCAGGGGGATTTTTCGCTGCAATACCGAGTGGGAAAAATTGGCTGCAAGGCACCCTATCCAGCTCTTATTATACATCCATGGAGGAGGACCATAGACTGTATATAAAGATGGACGTCATGACAGCTTCCCAAAAGTGAAGCCAAAACATCTCGACTGTACCCTGGTGGCTCGCTGCAGTATAGGTCATAAGTCCCGCCCCCTCCATGTTAGTGGATTGGACATGAGCCAAACTAAAAAATCAAAGTACACGTCAAATAAATTTTTCTCAAAGACTGGTTCTGTCATTTCAGGTAGTTCTTATCATGCTGAAGTGCTCATTTTTCTTGTAAGTTTGTTTTTAATTAGTTATTTGACGATATAGAAAGGAGGTCTGACGTCATGATTGACAGCGGTGACAGCCGCTCTCAAACGTCGGTCAGGCAGTGGGACGGCTGAGGGGGCGTCATCCCGCCGCCCGACTCTACTGCGCAAACTCTGGCTGCAAATGACGTCACATAACAAGATGGCAGCTCCCGCAAGGGAGATATTTCGGCTTCACCTTTGCATCGCGGTGGGAAGTTCTCTTTATACATCCATGGTAGGAAGTGGTAACGCGTTGTCCATTTTTATATACAGTCTATGAGGAGGACGGGTGCCTGCTGTCCTCCTCCTGACGTCGCCGGGGAGGCTGGAGAGAGAAGCAACCGGAGAAACAGGGAGAGCTAGCTTGTCATTGTTGCTAATGCTATCGGACTGGTTAACCAGCAGCCACAAAGTTCTGTTAACCAACAAACAAGATGACCAACAGCCACAAATGGACGTTATGACATGAATACTTCATACTCCATGAAAGAAAGAAGAAGACATCAGATAACGTGAGTCAGATACAGCTTTTCTCTCTCTGTCTCTATCGTCGCTAATTTCATCTCAGATGGTTAGCTAACTGTCTCTCTGTGTGGCTGTTGTGTGAATTTATCTCCTTAACAAGAATGCAGAGATCATATAATGTGTTGTAGGTAGTTTGCTTGTTGAAGTTACAGTGAGCTGTCTGGACTCACTCATTCATTTGGAATTGATCCAGTTTTTAATTGAGTGGTTGTTCAGTCACCTGTTGATGTTGTGTGGTTAGTGAATGAGCGTGCAGGAGGTCTGGTTACTTGTTTGTGACAATTTCTTCAGTTTTTTTAAAAGCTGAGTCATATATTGAGTAATAAGCTTAAAGTAACTAGAATAACAAGTGTTAACATGTCAGCTTTGTAGACTATATTTTGTATGTTGTGCATATAGATAAGAGTGTGTAAGTCATGTATTTGATACATGCAGTAATACTTTCTGATGTGAACCTACACTTTTAGATCTGTGAATTTTTTCATCAGGTGGGGGACAGTGATATAGTTTGATGCGGTTTATTGTAAGATTCCATGTTGGTTTTCCTCCTGTCCTCCCCAATATTTTGAGTCACCAATCGCCACTGTGACACAGGTATCCAAGCTGCTGTGCAGGTATTAGGCTATTTCATGGGAGTTGTAGTTTTTTAGTATGCTCACAAAGTAATTATTTAACTTTTTTAGAGTCACAAAGTTTCAACTTCTAATAGCAGCTGCTGTGGATGTCTATTTGTCTTAGAATATGCTAATTAAACCCCATGTAAACCCCAACTCCCTGACTTCAACCCCCTTCACCGCTCTTGCATACTATGTTACACACCACTCCAGTCTTATGACATCATATACAAGAGCTGTGGAGAACACTACATTGGTGTAATGGCAAGGACACCTGACCAAAACAGCATTGACTGACTGGAATTTCATTCTCAAGTGATGACAACTGAGCCAAAAGCTCCATTTGCTGATGAAGGTTTTAAGATATAGTTCAAAGCTCCCTAAAACATGAGGAAGTGGACCTTGAGTTCAGATTATTTTGTAACTACTATTTCCAAGGTCAAGAATGAACTTCCTTGCTTGAAAAACAACTGCTTTTTCTACAATCCAGGGCCATTAAAGTAAAATCCAATTCTAACAAATTGTGTGAGGAACTATGGTTATTTTAAAATGCTCAGGAGAATATCAAACAGAATACCACATATGCTGTAAATACTGTATTCCAGAGTAAAGTTTGAGGAATAATACTTTCACTGATTTATGTTTTAAAGATCCTGTCAGCTGATACTTAATGCCAATATGCAATAATTCAAACCTGACAGTTTTCATAAAGAATTACAAAGATTTTGTGCTTCCAGTGGAATTCTCTTCTTGGTTGAGCAGAAGATCTTTCAGACAGTATGCATGACTAACCCAGCTTAAAAAGTCATTTAACATCCAATCACATGGGGTAGAAAATCAGTGCTGCACTGCTTTCAGTGGGTTGAACCCTTCCTGCATGTTTGACATCACAGATTTGGCCAGAGGTGTACCTGCAACCTGCAGAGTGGACTGCAACAAACACTGTATTTACACTGAGGTTGATAATTTAATTAAATCCACATTAAGCCAATACTGCCATTATTGCAAGTGCTATGTAAACACCTTAACAAGGTTATGTTAGTCATATAAAGGTTGAAATTGAGTGTACATAACCCGATTAACACACCAAGATTAGCTGTCAGTCTTTCAAATTAC
Organism: Thunnus albacares; assembly: GCF_914725855.1. Lineage (NCBI taxonomy): Eukaryota > Metazoa > Chordata > Actinopteri > Scombriformes > Scombridae > Thunnus > Thunnus albacares. The sequence continues at coordinate 2,753,964 of NC_058121.1, forward strand.
TGTGGCATGTTCACGAGATGGACATAATATATGAACACCTGTATAGTTGAATACTGTCCAATATATGAAATATCGTGGCGCTCATAATATTCAAACTGGATTTTCATGTTACAGTCTGAAACATCATAGAAATCTACAGAATATGTTTGACTTTTCAGGGATAGCCTATTAGTTTCAATAGTACTATCGTACACTGTTGTAAATATGAAAAATCACATTTATTCTCCAAAACAAACAGAAAACCAAACTCTTTTTTTAAAGACGATGAGGGAAAAAGAAAGAAAATTATTTTGTCAAATTCCCCTGGATATCATCCCTATGTGTGGCATGGCTGCTGCTTAACATAAACCCATAGACAAGCCCAAATGTAATTATAACCATAAATCAAAATCAAAAAACAAACCTTAACGTGCAACTTCATTGATCAAACTAGAACTAGCTAATGAGAGCTTTACACATTCTGTTCCTTCAGGATTTCTCGTCAGTATTCCTTTTTATTCCCACTTTCCACATGGACTGTGGTCCTTGTCATTGTTCTCTTCCACTGATGGCCTTGCTAGGGTGTAGATGGTCATTTCTTCCTTCTCATTGCCCAACAGCACTAAAAACACAAGAGGCTGTGTTAGTGTGGGCCTTTTGCTACAGGTACTGTTGAGAACGTGAGGTATCCAAGAAGATCCCAAATCATAGTACAGTTTTTACAGTTTTATACTCCAATGAGGCACTTTTATAGTATACATGGTATTCTACTTGTGTTGGAATCATAGACTGTATAAAAATATGGACGTATTTACCGTGACGTCACCCGTTGGTTTCTGAAGAGCGGTTTTGAAGCTCAAAGTGAGCCGCTCCGGCCGTCGCCATCTTGGCAGTACGTGACTCTGCCTAACTCCCAGCCAATCAAAAATGGGCAAAGAGGCGGGCCGAATGGCTGAAACAAGCCACCTAGCGGCTGGCAGCCCTGTCACTCGAAGCAGCCATGTCCTTCATTATGCAGAACTTTACGGCTTAATAAAATTTAAATGGGTGAGTTATAAAAAAATTCATCCCCCGTACAGTTGTCATGAAAGAGGAAATTAGCTACAGAGACCAAAACCGTTGTTTGTACCAGGCTGTAAACATGTTTATTTCTGTTGTAAAGTTGGGCATTTTAACATGGGGGTCTATGGGGATTGACTCGCTTTTGGAGCCTCAAGTGGCCATTCAAGGAACTGCAGTATTTGGCACTTCCGCATTGGCTTCATTTTTCAACCCCAGAGGTTGCCGCTTGGCTTGAACCAACTAGTTTGTACAAAGTGTCATCTGAACACATCTAAAGCCAAAATTGTTTATAGCTGGTCCAAATAGCTACACTTGAAGGCATCGTGATAATTATTCAAATGGGGGATGATGATGCACACTTTGAGGCAGTCACTCCTCAAAGGTGTTAATGGTGTTCCACTGATAACTGATGTAATCTGACCCTCTCTGACCTTGACCTGGCCTATCAAGCGAATGGAAACTGACTAAATGAAAATGAAAAAAAGAATCCAAATTCAGGTTCTGTTTCTTTGACTTTGTGCTATACTTGTTAAGATTCTTGCATTGACTCTCCTTGTCTCTGTTTATGTCCCGTTTTTTTTTCTAAAGCACTTAATGACACCCCTGCTTGTTAAAAATGTTCTGTATAAATAACCTCAACTTGACAGCACCGTGACTTAGCCTTTTTTTTAAACCATAGCATTACAGATGGATGTTTGCTGACTGAACATTGAGGATAACAATATATCTACTGTTTGCTATCTCTCTTGCTGACAGGAATGGCATTAAGTTTGTTGCCAAATGCACCTTGTGCATGATTAACTATCTTTGCTGTATTAAAACACACCCGCGTAGCCATCTGCCAAGTACGATTGTGTTCAACCACTGAAACCATTTCATGAGAAAACTCATTTTCAGCCTCTTAATTATTTTTTCATTACAGTGGGGCTGAGGAGTAGATTGGAATTGGACAGTAATTGCCCGGTCTGAGCGGTGAAACAATCCTGATGCATCAGTCTAGATGAAGTGTGACAGGGAGACATCTCGCCACTGTGCAGCGCCCATTAGCCTGTTTCCTCCTTTCTGATCGACTAAAAACCCCCTCGGATTGTGGTCAGTGCAAGGTCAGCGCAGCGGCCTTTTAGGGAGGCAGAGTGCCAGCGGCAATCTGCACAAGATGTTGATAACCTTGTCGCCAGCATTGCAACTGTCCCTAAGCGTGTCCGATTGTGAGTGGCTGTCACATTGCGGTGCACTTTACCATTCTCCTGAAGCTGCCACTGGAACTAAAGGGGGCAGCTCCTGCAGGTTTAAGAAGGATGTGTTCAGCACAGCTTGTGAGGCTGCTGTTAGGATTATCTTTTTTTTTTTTCCCCCATCTGCGCTGTGATAGGAAATCTTCTCCAAATGTACTATCATGTGCAGCGCTGCCAATCAATACAGCTCTCTCTGCAAGAGTTAAAAAAAAAGGGGGTCTCTGCTGTCAATTCAGCTTCGGTCCCGCTGCCTGTCCCAAAATCTGGGTTGATCCTCCCTGCAATGGCAAGTTTCTTGCAAGATAGTGTAAATATAAGAACACATAATGTGTCTGTGAACTTGGTCTACAAATGTTCTGTAAGTGCCATGCAGAAGGAAATGAGAATATGTAACTTACGCTGAGCAGCAGATACTGTAGCCACAAGTGACAATTATAGCCTAGTGGTACCAAGATTCTTGTGGGACATGAAGTCAGTCAGCTGGCTTGACTCAGAGTGAGTGGAATGGGACCACAATGAGGAAACAAACGTCTGGTGAGGCGAAAAAAAGGCTTGAAACTTGAAATATTGATCTGTGCCATGTTGTAACATTGTGTAACAGTAGCACAAGTCGAGTCAAATCAGCAAACTGACTCAGTAATGTTGGATACACAGCAATATCTATCTAACATTAGCTAACACTAGCCACCATAAGCTACTGGTCATACCAGACCAATAAAGTCTGTAGCTGGCTGTTCAAGCTGAAATGGGGTGTTCAGTCGCTCTTTATGGTGGTGATTATTTGTGCCTGGTGCACCTGGGAAAGAAAATATAGAAACAGTCCATTCCACAAGTGTTTCATTAGATATCTCTCTCTGCAATGGTGAGCAAACAGGAGTTTGTCTTGTTTTAATAGAATTTCCAGACAAGCAGCAGGATAAGGCCTCAGGCTTTGACAGAAAGCATACTGCGGCCTTGCTGAGAGGTCTGAAGCTTGTTTTGCCTTGAAGGCTCTGCAGCTGCAGCCAAGTTTCACACATGGGTGGACAATGACCATGAAAGTAAAATCAAATCATTCAGCCGCACCTCACTGCTTGGACAGAGAGGAAGATCCTGCATGTCTTCATTCTTCACCTTAACCCAGTTGTATCAAGGTCAGCCTTGGCGCTGGGAAGCAAGGACATGCGGGTTTTTCCTTGGGGCGACATAGCAACAGCTCTGTCCAAATGCAGCTCCCTGCGTTAGACAGTTCAATAAAGGCTCAATAAAGATCTGGTAGGCTCTGATAGCGCAGTCAGGGTCTTTATTATGAGAATGATGGGAGAGGAAAGAGTACTGAGAGCTGTGTTCAGTGGAGCGGTTTACATGAGGCAGACACATAACGAGCAAACTCGTGAAACCAATCCAGTGGCCTCTGCTTTAAACCTCATGGCCTCCAAGCAGGCTCATATTGCTTCTGCCCTGAAATGTATTACTCTATTTAATGAAGGGAGGATTTATAATATCTAATAATGATGACTATGATCAATCACAAGGCATCACTCTTCTTCTCATCAATCTATTTCATACACAAAAATTTCTCAAGTCTTGAAAAAACTGATCAAACCTAAATTCAAGCCTCTAACAAGAAAACAAGAAAATATGAATCAAGTATTCTTCTTGCAACAACTTTAAACAAGATTATGGCAGCAATAAAAAATAAAAGGGGTGGGTGTGTTTATTCAGGTACCGACAGATGATCAACCATTATCCTGGAATTCTAGTTGAAATGAATACATCAATGGGTTTGTAGTCTTATCAGATGCCAAAGCTTTAATTAGGGGCTTTTTAACTTTGGCAAGTTATCAGAGCAACACATTTTCTGCTAAATCTTGACAATCGGGAATGTACACTTCAACTTTTTTTGGTAACAGTGCATTTTGTTGACAAATCTCTCTAGACCCCAGAAAGAAAGAAATGACATGGCTGTATTTTTCTAATGATTTACTAAATCTGATCTGTACATCACCTAAATGTCAAAGGTCACATTCATACATAACTGTGGCTCATCTTATTTGGTCTGGATCAAAGAAAAAAACAACAACATTGTTACTTTTTAGTTCTGGTTCAAATATTACAAAGAAAACCAAGAGATATAAATATAAGGTCACATGGACTGACAGGTAACTCATTCATTGGACAGTTTATGTGACAGCATTGTCAGTGCTACATGGACCTGGAGGAGGAAATCAAATTCCGGTGTCATAAAAAGCCTTCAAAGAAATACCTTAATATACCTGATGTGTCAGACAAACATACTTATTACCATGGTTACCAAACTTATCAGAAAATACTGCATAATTATATAAAGCGCATACACAGACCACGAGATTGTTTGAATTGTAGTTTAGCTTTTGAATTCATGGACCTTGATTCATTCCACGGCTAGCTGAGAGCAACTGCTGATTTTCTTCATCCACATCCCAGCATGCACAGTGCACCTGGCTATGGAAGCCAATTAGCTCAAGATTGCAGAGGATGCCTTTCAGTTGGGTCAAATTGAGATCGGATCACATTCTCACCACAAATGAACTGCTCCAGAACTACACCAAGACCAATTCATTCAAAGGGTCTTACTGCAGGTTTTTTGGTCCATATCTGAGTACAATACAATACAAAACAAGAATGTTTGCACTAACAGGTTAAAGTACAATAAAAAGCCCTGCTAGTGACCCCTAGTTTTATCTCAGTATTCAGCGCAGTCGTCTAGATCTGGGAGACTCCAGTTCAAGACCCAGTGTGGGGACCTCCTTCATCATGTAGGTTATTTATGAACAATTATTGTAACACTTTAATTTTCTAAAATTAAAAGCGTAATAAAAACAAAAACAGGATTTTTAAGTCTCTTTCCACTTTTATTCGAATACAAATACAAATAATTTTGCTGCCTCAACAAATAGGCCTACAGATACAAATACAAATCTGCACATCCCTATTAGATACATACCTCAAGTAAAATGCACAAGAGATGAAGGAATAAACAGTATCAGCCCTGTCCTTTGTTCCTAAAAAAACATTATGATTTTCCAGATCATTTACTTTGTGTGATATTATCATAAAGATGGATTGCTCGTAAAAGTGGTTGCTGTTATAACAAATATTCTGTCATTGAGTGAAATACTGAATATTGAGGCAGAAAGATGAGCAATAGAACATCAGCATCACAGAGAAAGGTTCTGTATTAAATTTACAGAATGTAGGAAAGTGAATTGAAAGTGATTCAAAGTTTAAAACAAAACTATGCTTTGTTGAAGGTAATTTATGTCCGTTTAGGTACTCCAGAATAATACGTAGAGGCAATGGATTATCCCAGAAAATGGTCTTGTGTTAGAGAAAAAAAACCCTCCTGTTAGAATGAATTGAGCTATTTTTATCAGTTTCTATCTGGAGAGGAGGGTGGAAAAAAAAAAAAAAAAAACTTTTCTGCTCAAGAGCTGGGAGTATTGTCTAAGGGACAGCTGATCCGTATGCTTTACCGCCAAGAGAAGCCACTTACTCCATCATCGCAGAAATCCCTGCAGTACAGCCTTCCCTTGTACATTTACAGGCCTGAGTTCAGCCCTGTATCCCACCTGTCAAGACAGAGAGCTAAACATGTCCATCTTACTCCATTTGGTGAAAAATACAGAGGGGAAAAAGCTAGAGAGGTGTGCTTCTCTATCTCTACTTTTACTTTTTTCTTCATTGTACTGTAATCGCAGGGGCGAGTGGGTTGCATATTTATGAATTATTTATTGGGGAGCTAATGCATTGCACTTGGAGGAAGAGTGCCCACTTTGACTGTAATTACTCTGGCACGAGATCCTGCGTGGATTTCAGATGCGAAGTCCCTTTCCGTCTTTCTGCTTGACTGTGTTCAATGATAAATATTTTTGAAGTTTTAGTGCACAGAATGCTTTTACAGTTAGAGAGCTAGGATTAAAAAATAGCCAAGTCTTGGGATGGATTTTGGTGTCACACAATGTTATTTAACAGTTTTAAAGCACGAACCGAGTAATACTGTTTCATCAACTTTTTGATGTCATAAAACTGCACTATTTGAATGAGCCACTCTCAGCTAGGCCCTAGCGTGATGTCACAATGGGAAAAAAATAATAATTCAAAAGCATTCATTTTGTAATTATTCTAATTCAGGGTCTATAATCCAAGTCTTTCAATATGGTCTGCTAGTGGAGAGGTTGGGGTAGCTTGTATCCTTACTAGAGAGAGTAGTGGATCATAAATATATACTACCATTGTTAGCTTCATAAACCTTAAAGGCCCTGCAAAACCATATCGCTGTTTTCAGATATTCTGCTCAGGTTCGGCCTGGTCACAGGTGGTACAGGAGAATTAATCCACGGCTTCACGAAATATGTGATTCTAGAAGCTTGCTGACGTACTTGCAGCACTAGTTGGTGAACTGCTGTAGCTGCCGAGCTAACTGTTAACACACTAGTGAGCAGAACATGCTAGCGCTAATTCTTCACAATAGCTCTTCAAGCTTCTGTTTTCTTGTGCTGATAGGTGAAGCGTAACTGACAGGAAAGTCATGGGCTGTGTCAAAAATGTTTACTATTCAGCATATAATTGAATAAAAGGCACAAAACAATCAATTAGCGCAGCTTTAAAGAGTAATTTAACACCTGTAAATCTTGATTTTGCTGACCTCTAGTGGTTTAAACAGCGGTGATGTACAGGTGTACTCTAGTACCCCTGATATCACTGTTGGGTGTGGTTACAGGAGCAAAAAAGCACACCTCTGACTAGAGATTAGGGGTGTGCCCGAATACAAATACGTTACTCGGCAAAGCACAAATAGTGTTTTTTTTTTTACGAATATTTGTTTCATACAAATATTTTAAAAATTATTTGTTTTCGGGAGGAAAAAAAACATGTTAAATACCAGCGCACAGGTCAGTTACATCACTATCTCAGTGTCTCTCCTCTGCTCCGCTGTTACGTCTGTCAGCAGATCTCAACGAGGGGAGTCATATCCACCTGCTACATGATGCACATTTCCTAATTTGGACATCACTCCCGGAGTTGGGGGTGTTCCCCAGAGATAAAGCTGAACTACTGACACAAATGAAGCGCTCCCAAAGGAACACTTCATGAACACTTATTGTAACACTTTAATTTTCTAAAATTAAAAGCGTAATAAAAAGAAAACACAGGATTTTTAAACCTCTTTACACTTTTATTGGAATACAAATAATTTTGCTGCCTCAACAAATACAGATACAAATACAAATACTGGGCCCTCTGCACATCCCTACTAGAGATGTCTCAGGCTGATCATAAGGATCAGTATCAGGGCTGATCCTGGTATATATTAAAGGATAGCTAAAATAAATCTGATGAAATGCTGATCCTTTCTTTACTCAGCCTGCTGGAATTGCAAAGTGGCTCTTCTTTACGACAGCCTTCAGTGCAGCATTTCACTGCGTATGACAATGAAAATTTGAGAGAAAATTAAACTCGTCGCTGTGTGTTTGTGCCTGTACTCAACCAAAGATCAAGGGAACAACCTCCTCTCTATAACACCACTGTGAGTGATACATCTCTGTAGCCTGTGAAAAATGTGCCAAAGTCAGAAGGCTATAGCTGATATTTCAGTGTGACAGATACATATTAAAACATGTCATATCTTCTGCTGCTGTGTTAACATAAGTATCAGATTGGTATCAGACATTCTTACTTCTGGTCAGAATAAAAACTTGAAACTTTTAACCACAGAGGGCAGTAAAACGCTGCTTTTCAGCCAGTAACAGTTGGAAATTGAAGTTACCTCATATAAAAAATGCAATTAATTACTGAATGTTTGTTTATTTTATCAGTTCAAAATGATTTCACTATAGAAACCTGTGTATGCTATGAAACTGTGTGAACAGATGTATGTTAAGAAACTCTTACTTAAGACAGATTTTCTTCCCCGTGTACTGCAGCTGTTGTGAGTTTTCCACACAGAGCTTCACAGATGAGCAGTGGCACTAGTGGCGACGTCGCAGGATTTTTGGATTTGGAGTTGCTGGATTCTCTGTGGAGGAAATGCTACAACGACTCAGTGCTGTGCTACTACAGAGTCGACTGTGATCACCAAGATGAGATGTCATAACAGTTCCCGATCATCGCTGTCAGCACAACAACTTCCCAGTGTGCACCTGAGCGAGGCCCACAATCCCTAAACTGCTCCGGTGGTTTTTATCGTCCTCTTCCCCTCTGAATCATATCGTGTCTCCCATACCTTCCTCCTCTGCTCAATCCAATATGCGCTTATCTAGATGTAAAAAAAAAAATAACATCCTTACCTCACTTCTTTGCTCGCACTTCTCTTATCTCTTTCTCAGACACTTTCCATTCTAGAGTAACAGAAATACTGACAGGGTCTTAAAGCTCTGACCCTTGTAACCCTCACAAAATGGCTCGGATGGGGACTTAAGATCAAGCTGTATCTGTCAGTCTGTCAAATGTGACATCAACACCACCGGTCGGGTGTTGAGATTTGCTTTTGTTGTCAGGAATAAATAGAAAAAAAATCAAAGTGTTTAACTGGAGCGTTTGACAGACACAGATACATTTCCGCGCTGCAACATATACAAGAAAACATTTTTAAACTACTTTGCATTGTACGTCCTGATGTGAAAAGTGCTACGCACACTAACACATTATCCTTTAAAGTGACACTGATTGGCCAACTGGGGGCACTACAATTAAAGGTTAATTTAATTGCAAACTTTCAAAAGCAATAACTGTCACATCACTGAAGTGATTTTAATGAAGTCTGGAGGGATGATGCATCTTTATTATTGACCCGCGAGGTGCTCGTGTTTCAGATGTCAATGTGAAGAAGAAATAAGATTTATTCTTACATTATGTTGTGACTGAATGTGATGCATGACTCTATACTCTCTATGTAGTCAGTAGACACACACTCATATATATGTGAATTTGCTCAATGTTTGAAAGTTGAAAATGTTTCAACTTGAATGAAAAATTTGCAATTGAGGCTTTACAACTTCTCTTCATGAAAGCATAGAAACAGAAAACAGAGGGGCCTGGAAGAAAATAAGAGAAAGACTTAAAACAGACACACGCGCACACACACACACACAGTATATACATTGCTAGATACATTACATTGATGGTTTGTCATGAATGAACAGTCCAGTGGTTAGACTCTTGAAAATAAAAGCAAGAATAATAAATATGACAGCGCCTTGTGGTATCACACGCTCCTCCATACTTTCATGGTGTGTCTACGCCAGATGCTTGTCTTTTTTTCAGTCGTCTTTCACATGCAGCAGATGCACTTCAGCTCTTTGGCAAGGGGTTCATTGTTTTTATTGGACAGCGTGCAGTCCAATCAGGAAAAAACAACACAAATGAATAAGAAAGCAGAGGTGTTTTTTGATTAGACTTTGTTTTTGACCTGTCGATAAGATGGATTTTTGGGGAAAGAGCTGTGTGTATGGCGACTGAACAGAGATGACCTTAAGGATCCATAGAGGCCTTGACACTGGTGGTAAAGGGGCAGTGGAGGAGAGAAGCTGCAGTGACAGCAGGGAGATGATGCAGATGAGTTGGTTTAAATATATTCAAAATAAATACAGTTAAGATGATCATTGGATGATAGGCCTTCCCTTCAAACAAACCTGGGTAAAATGATTGGATAATAGAAATTATATTTACAACTAATTTTCAAAAGCCTATTATTTTGAAGGAAAGATAATGCTTGCTGCATCATCATAATGAGAAAATGTTGTTAATTATCCAATCTTGCAATACAGCATTCACTGTTAGTAACTACAGCATTATGAAGCTTTTTTATGGTTATGTTTAGGCAGCACTTGGTTATGGTTATGGTTAAAGTTAGGGTTAGATCAAAGACTTGACTTGGCTTAGTTTAATACAGAAAAAAGTCTGCAGTGACTTGAAGCACAAAAGATTTCACTGAAACCACCATCTTTCACTAACCTTAACCAAAGTGCTTTGTTGTCTAAACACAGATGTGATGCCCAGAACTTTGTACTTCCACCATCCACTTCAACCACCTCTCTATGACTTCAGTGTGGTACATAAATGCAGCGATTCATTCATTTGAAAAAACATTGCCAGTGAACATAATCCAGGCAGCGATAACGTTTGCCACCGCAGCCTAATTGGGAAAACTATTTATATATATAAACATTATATCAAGGAGACAAGTTGCACTAAAAGCTTCATTAGAGAGTAGATGGGAAACTCAGGGAGGGAAAAGCAAGATGACAAGTAACGAAGTTCCCAGTCAGATTCAAACCAGGAACATTACAATGAACCCTCATGCCACCAGGATGCACTTCAGATTGAATCAATATGCCATATAATGTCTTCACTCATGCTTTACATGAGTAACTGTGACCTGAGGCATCTTTTAAGGCTTCTAGTCTATCTAGACTGATGGTGTAATGGACTGTGAGCGCTGTCAAAACACAGCTGAGTTCACAAAAGTACTCCAGACGGACGCCAGTGTAGACACTAACTGAAGCCTGAAGTTGATACCGTCGAGCAGGTTTCGCTCCAGGGCCGGTGTAGACGAGGTGTAAGGTGAGTTGGCTTACTGATAAGTCTGAAGACACTTAATTCATGTATTAAACACAAAGCTTGCTCGAGTGCTTATAGCTGGATTTGAACGGTGAAACGGTGAGTGCCACATTTACAACATAGCACCATATCCTCTGCTGTTGCACTGAAGGCCGGTGAGTGAGTAATGTAAATTCCAATTTCAGATGACAGGGAACAGCGAGCTGAATAATCCCACACCGAGCATTTCATGGATGACCTTTCCAGTCTTCAGCATGAGCGGCGGTAATGCGAAAGGCAGATGGAAGCGAGAGTGATAGGGGTTCAGAGGGGGGTGAGCAGTGCCCTGTGGCTGCTGCTCCTGTTAGGGTGGTATGAATCTATATCACAAGAGATGTGCTTAATTTGATAATGATCACATCAATATGTGACAGCAAGTCCCCATCGCTGAAATCCAGTGTGCCACTGAATTCTTCAGGCGGGCTTTGAAAAAGGTCTATCATTTAGAGAAATCAGAATTGGGGGAGAAGTTAAGCTTCTCCGCAGGACTCAGTGCAGAGTGGGAATTAATCTTGATAAATGCTGGATGTCTATATAAAAACGGCAAAAGTGTATTCAAGATAAGAGGCCATGCAAGCCACATTCTACGCCTCAGATTCTTTACGCAGACAATATACACTCTTGATTTCCCTTTTCTTCTTTTCTGCTGACCTAGAATGCCACAGATGTGCTTTTTCCTACAAAGGTGTTATCTTTTTTTTTTTCCACCTTAGACCTTGAAAATCTTCCTCTCCAGTGAGTATGGAAACAAAGACATGTCCATACAGTAAAATAAGGTTGTCTGGCTTCAGAGGCTTTGACAAGGTGACTCATAAAGGGGTGTTACAGACAGAGAGCAAGACACGCTGGGAGAGTCTGGAAACTCAATCCCCCCTTTGCTCTGGCGCTGATGGATGTGCAGAGGTGGACCATCCGTCTGTGATGCAACCTCGTAAAGATGTCATTTACCCAAATCAAAGACAAAAAGGAGACTGCTTTGCTTACCGGCAGACGGAAGGTCTTCGCGAGTGCACGTCTTGTCAGAGATGGTGCAACAGGGCAGCAGATAGAGAGATCACGGTGTAAAGTGGAAATCACTCACTCACCAGGAGTTGTTTTTTAACAGCCGTTAAATGATGCCTTCCTGGGAGTTTTTTTCCCCCCACCCCGAAGTCTCTCATTATGTCCCGTAGAGTCCTTTATGATCTCAGGCATGTTTCCCATGATGCCCCATCTGTCTGTCCCGCTGTGACAGAGGGCCCGGCCTCCTCTCATTCCCGCCGGACAGCTCCATCACTCACCTCTGACTGCAGCTATCTCTACATCAAAACAATGCCGTGCCAGAGTGAATTAGTATGTCCTTCACCTTGGGTGGAACCCTGTCATTACTTTACCCCGACTCAAGAGAAGAAGATGTGATTTACCACACGTTACAGGAAGTGCAACATTGGTATGTCCTCAAAGGCTGCAGGCGCTGTAATGTGTGAGGTTTATGGGTGTCCGGCTATTTTTTTTTAACTACAGGGAGAAATCTGAACAAAAGGTTTCAAGACATTCAGTAGACATGAGTTGGGAAATGATTACTGTGTTTTATAGTTGCCTTTTGGGAATTCATCTCCTTGTATACAAACCAAACAAATCGTTCAACAGCTGCTAGAAATGATAATTTTCACCGTGTTCTAAATCACCAATGTCTTTCAATAGCACTTAGCGTTGCACTGACAAAGCATTATAAGGTGAACCAGAGTTCATGGAACTCTTGAGGTGATCACAATCATCGCTTGGTAAAACAGCAGCCTCGCAAATTGTGTTCAAATGAGACAAACTCTGAGGAACAGATTATGTTTAGTGGACACAATGTGAAGATTACGTTGCTCCACTGTGAGAGGATTATGTGACAATGGAAAGAATTTGACTTAAGCATGAAATGCAAACTTAACTTACAGCAGAAAAGTTTCTGTCTGAATGGAATAGACTTGGTCACTGGAGTTAAGGCAAATTAGGAAGTAAAACATACTTTTATTTATCTCTCTTTGTGCATATTTGTAAGACTTCAGAAAATGGCCGCTTTTAGAAAATAATTATTAGTTTTATGATATGACAATGCTGTGGTTAAGGTCTGGTTAGGTTTAGGCACAAAAACCACTTGGTTAGGGTTAGGGAAAGATCATGGTTTGGGTTAAAATGAACACTTTAAATATGGTTTTGGTTTAAGTTCCTACTACCTTCAAGTTAGGCAACCTTTGTCGTCATGGCAACAGAAAACACTATGACAATCATAGTTATGGTTTCTTAAAAACATGACGGTTGGAAACGGGAAGCAAACAGCGGTCTCCTGGAGCTAAGTCCACTTTTTGCCATCTATCTATGTTCCCCAGAGATAAAGCTGAGCCTTCTGACATACGCTTCATGAACAAGCTTCATGAAGACTTTATGTAACACTTTAATTTTCTAAAATTAAAAGCCTAATAAAAACAAAAACAGGATGTTTAAGCCTCTTTCCATCTTTATTCGAATACAAATGCAAATAATTTTGCTGCCTCAACAAATACAGATACAAATACAAATAATGGGCCCTCTGCGCATCCCAAGTGTCTATACATACTACATAACTAAAGATCATTTTTGCTGACTGAATTTACAACCTATACTGTTGTTTTTCTTGTGAGAGCAGGCTGCCATTAAATGTTGGCTTAACTAATAATAGACTTGGGCTGATGGTATTTCTTATTAGCAGCCAAGTTGGATATATCTGAATTACCCAGTTTTAGTTATGACTTGAATGTTAACATGAACACTTTTTACAAGTCAGATAATGGTAATTATGATAACTCTAGAGTCTAAAGTACTTCAGTATAAAAATAACCAATTACAAATAAAAGTCATGCACTGAAAATCTCAGCAAAATGAACTTTAATGTATGTTTGTATCTCAGGTTTAAGGCCCTCAGAATAGGTTCCAACATTCAGTCACTGTGGTTGCCACTTGGTTCTTAGAGCATGTAGACATTTATGTCATGATATGACACAAGGTGTATAACATCACCGATGATGGCTCCATCTTTTCTCATCCTCGTGCGCATACATTAAAATAGGCACACAGGCACTCAGGACAGTGTACACACATACAGTTCTACACAGCTGCGTACAACAATTACACACACCAGTCAAGGTATCATGGCTCCCTCCTTGACAAGTCTGCTTTGACGACCTTGCTGCCGAACACAAACAGTTTAAAAAGCCCTTGCTGCTGAGCAAAGAGAGTGGTGTGTCCTGTGTGATATGGATCGATAGCGGGCCCCGGTGAAGTGCGCCTCCTTTATAGCCGCTGAACCTGAGCTAGAAGGGTTAAAGGAACGAGGGAGGGCAAGGGCAGGCCTGGATGTGGACAGAATCCTTGATGAGGAGGAGAAGCAGGGTATGGAGCCAGGATAAAGAAAGCCCAAGGCTGGGCCCCAGAAGGCAGCAGACAGTCTGTGCCCTCGTAGGTTCTGGGAGGAGAAGAGAGGAACACATATCAAAACAGTCCATGAGAAAGATGGCAGCAAGCAAAAAAAAAAAAAGAGAGATAATGTCCAAGGAAATCTTCGAGGATGTGTTTAAAAGTGAAAGAGGAAGTAGAAGGCTGACAGAAGGTGAGGGAGGAGGAATGAAAAGGAAACTGCATTAACATTTCTTCTGGGTTTGTTGTGGAAAATAGGCAAGGCCTTTCATAAAGTACTTAAAAGAGGAAGTTAGGCTGCTTGGCTGGTGTATCGAAATACCTCTGAAGTCAACAAAACAGTAAAAAAAAAAAATCAAAACTGGAAGTAAACAAAGCGAGGAACATTCCCTGCTAAAGATTAATTGGATTGAAATAGACGAAATACATGTTCTTCCTAAAACTGTGCAGAAAAAACAACTGTGAAACCACTGAACCAACAGCAGCAGTGATATATGGATAAAAATACAGCACCCAATCTAGCTTCCATGTGTTCTAAAAGCCCCGCTGAGGTCAGTTTACAAGTCTTAAATGTGTTTTCATATGGTCAAGCCATGATGGAAAGCCAGGCCAGTGACTTTTGGGTCACTTGTGGGTGTTTCGTCAGGAGGAGCCAAGAGCTGTGCGGCTGTGACCGGGAGATGGAAAAGCTGAATCAGTGGTCGGAGGAAAAAAGGGGTAATTGGCCCACAGCCGACATTCACGTTATGCTGTTTGCGTGCTTCTCCCGAAAAGACAATGGACATTACCGGAGGCAACATATGTCTATAAATAAGGCAGGAAGCACGGAAGGTAATATTGACAAGGAAGAGGCAGTGTAGGAGTCCATTAGTCTTATAAAAAATGAACACAAGCGTAAGCGGTCAGGCTGAGAAAACAGCCCAGAAGTTGAACAATCAGGGAGTGTTATGCTGAAGACAATGCACGCAAAGCCACTGACCTGGACTGAATCTCAAAAACTTCTGCTCTTTTCTTAGGAGTTGTTAATGGAAAAAAAGAGGGGAAAAAAAAAACCAGCTGAGACGCATCCACCAAATGCCGTTGCTATCCTCCACACTGTATTCACTTCCATTCTCTTTATTTGAAAGGCTCACAAGTTGGAAGCACATTTCTGAAAGTGTTTCATTTTTCCCCGTGGGCAACCTCTAAGGAAGTTATATTTGGCACAAAAGGTTACATCACATCTCATTCATTGCATATGGAGGATTGCAATGGAGGGGAGCAACTTATGCTTTGCAATTTAGCTATCATTATAATCAATCATCCAGATGCACCAGATTGCCAAATGAGACCTTTCGCGATGTGATCAGTGCTATTTGTCAAAGGACATGAAGGGTATGAATGTGGTGGTTGATGAGCATTTGGTCACATCTAACTCAAAAGAGAGGCTGAATAGCTCAGAATGCTCAAAGCAAAGCAATTTATGTCGTGCAACTCCTCCATGTCTTTAATTTACCTAAAATAAACAGTTCTCTGCAAAATGTTTTACTGGTAGCGAGGGAACCCTGTTAGATCAAACAAAAAATGTGGTTTTTAGGAGGAATTTGTGGTACCGGAAAACAACAACAGATGTACTTTACTGAATGCAGTGTAGGCTCTTTAAAAAGTATGCATTCTGTATTGAAGCATTTAAAGTATACATTTGCTCTTTTTTTTCTCCAGTCTATCTCAGTCTGTCTAAGATGGGGGACAAAATCTATAGTCCTTATTCCGAGCAAAAGCACATTCCAAAGTCCAGCCAAAGCTAATACTAGGCTTCAGCTATATAGCAAAATTAAGTAGGCATCTTCCAAACTTATGGTCTTTTTCAGTAGGAATGATTACAGAGACCAGTAACTCCTTCCTTGTACAGAAAGCATATGAGTATTCTTTATAAAAAAAGAAAAGAACTGAACCAATCCTTTTTATTCACAAGAGACATCTGCCTACTGTGGAGCTTCCTGGTGGGACAAGTCTGTGAGAGAATCGGGACTAAAATCGGCGCAAAAGTGACAGTTATGCTAATAGTGTATGGATGCAGCCTTAATGGTCTGCATCCATACTGAAATATGAACAATTTTTTTATTCTGTTAGTTAGTCACTCTGCGTTTAGTTTGTTCCAAAGCAAGTTATATCAACACCTGTTGGCTAGATTTACAGGAAGTAGTGGTGGAAAACCTGTACTGAGGTAAAAGCTGAAATAACAATCCAAAAATATGATATGTTAAAGGTGAAATTATGGAAGTATTATCAGCTAAATGTACTTAAAGTATCACAAGTAAAAGTACTCATTATGCAGAATGACCCCCATCTTTGTAATTTATTGAATATAAATGAAAGAATGAATGAATTGAAATGAGTGTCTTGCTATCTCATGCCCTATCCCTTATGGGATTATAAGACACTTTTTATTGCAGTCAAGGTGAAATTCATTTTAACCATACTGCTGTATGATGCATTCTATCTTTTATATGCTTATTATAAGATTTTAAAATCTTTGAAGTGACTATATCTGACAAATACGGCTCTTTGTGTTCCAGATCATCAGTATGTTGTTTGTTACATCATATACTTTTTATATTTTGAAGTTCTGTACAACATACAGAAATTAGTACTCTGTGAGGTTCTTTTATTTGCTGTCTTTACCGTATTACTTTCTTTATAATGTTATGCAAAATGTTTTTAGGTGTATTGTGCTCAAAATGGTGTGAAAGTCAAAAGTTCCAAGGAGGGAGTACTTATTCACAAAAATTAATAATACTTACAGGTACATACGGCAGGTATGATTACCATCATTTCTCACATAAAAGCCAGCATTCAAAGAATAGCTGAGTTTCAAATAATAGCTGTGAGCACAAACAAATAAAGGCTACGTGATAAAACGCAACGAGGGAGGTGGAATTACCTGTAGCCTACAACAATGACTCACATGATAAATTTAGCATAAGGTACATTTCCACAGCACTGATTCCATCAGTTCAACAACATTCATAGTATACTCTTTTACTACTCTGAGTTCTTTTTAACAGAAATGCCTTTTTCATCCACCAATGCTTCCTGTTTAGATTTTTCACATGAAATGCCTGCTAATAATGGGCAGGGAGACGTACTAGTAGCTGTCAGTTAGTTTCAAATAAAGGCCTGGTTCTCTCTGCTGCTGAGGCTTCAGAATGTACAGTAGTTGATATTTCCTCCATCATGTTTTTCATTTGTTGTAGTTACAGCACACATTCATAATCCCCCCTCATTATCCATCTATTTGTTCTGTGGTGCTGGTCATTTCCTGTACCTAATGTACCAAATGCCATATTACATTAAACCAACAGCTGCTATAATTAAATCACACAGATGATTGCCATTGGTTTGGAAATGTGAGTTTGTGGTTTTGGAGAAATCTGATTAAACCACACATTCGGGGTCTTACTAAATATATGGGCCATTGCCGTACTGTACACGTGTTGAAACTGCTGGACAATGTCATGCAAGCAACAGGCTGACTGCTTGTAATTTAATGTCTCTATCATACACACAGACTTTGCTGCTGGCACATTGACAGTGTATGGTCACTGCATATATTATGTATGTATAAAAAATCCCCAGCAGGTGTTTCATTCTTCACACCTGCCTGTTTATTGTAATTTATGACAATGAGGACAAACCACACGATTCTGTCGGAGAGTCGCACAGCTTGTCAGCGTTCGCTAATAGAGACAAGAGATTTATAAAGAAATGCGAGCTTGTACCGCAAATGATAACATGTCCAGTTATCGCAGGACAAATTGAATGCAGCCTTCCCAGACTGAATCTGCTTACTTAGTGTTTGCTTTTGTGTAACTTGGCAGAACGCTAGACGGTTGCACAATTATCGTGTGGCTGGAGTGGGAAGCAAGAGGGACGTTTTTTTTTTTCCCCACACAGGCACCATCATCCAGACTAAATAGATTTAAGAAGTTCTGATATCATGTGAACATGTCGAGTTAAATTTCTGTCCAACTTCTTAAAATGTTATTTTTCTTTATTTCTATTTTCGGCTGAAGAACACCACATGTACATCCAGATGAAAACATGAGTAATGATTGTTTATTTGTGGAGAAAAAGGAAGTGGTTAATTATGCTGACAGCTTCTTCCTACAGAAAATTGATGAACTGCGTCTGTGTCCTGATGTAGTGCTGAGAAAGAAAACCCCAGTTAATCATACAGCAAGTGGCGCGTTCACAATCTGCCTGCCTACAGCCTCACAGTCTCTGCTGATAAAAGCTAATATACAGCTTACAGTTATTGACTGTGTCACATTTGACTTTGTCTTAGCAAAACTTTTAACCAAACATTACAACCATAGAATTCATAACATAAATTCTCAAAAAAAAAACTGCTCAAAGAGCATAATACGTGCCATTGCTGGTAGGCTTTAATTTGCAATATGTGCAGGAAGTGTTGAGTTTCATAAAAAAAAAAATAACTGTTTGGAAAAAAAACCCATCAGAGTAGAAGTAACAGGAATTAATTAGTGAAAACATTAAAAAAAGAAACTCAGGGCTGCAGATGTTCCATGTGAGTCCACCACATCTCAGTGTTTTTTATCAGCCTTTTTTGTTGTTGTTTGTTTTGTTTCTTTTTTTAACTCTGCTAGTATTCATGAGAATTTATGGTATTTTAACATAAAAATGTCACCAGCAGTTGTCCATGTGATGTTTTCACTGATAAAATCTTAACAGCGTAATGAAACACAAAAGTTACTACTGTTCATCCTGTGGGGGACATGAATGTCAAAATGTCATGGCAACGCATTCAGTAGTTACTTACCCATTTCAGAACCTCATGGTGGCGCTGGAGCAAAAGTCAATGTAAATCTCTATAAAGTCAGTAGGATACATCCTCTGGGGACCATGGAATGCCTGTGAATGCATCCAATAGATGAGGTATAAGCATTATCTCTATTTAAACATGAAAACCATATGGTACAACAGCTATTTTAAAGCAGAGAGTAGCGTAGAAGCTCTGCTACAGTACATCATCTTGTTGATTTCATACTGTCAGAGCTGATATATACATAATAAAAGTCCACAACAGGGCTGTGCCTGTTCATGTCGATCATCTGATATTCATATTGTCTTGTTAAAGTGTTGCAGTAAACGTTGGATATATCCTATCATGTGTTATATCACTATGTGCCGCAGTTAATGTTTTAATAGGCAATATAAGTCATAATCAGTTGAATTTTATTTGTGTGTATAGACTGTGTAACCAGTCTGGGCCTATGCATTCTTCTTTTATGATTTACAATTATATGACAAGTGTTTTATCTGAGTGAGCAATGTGCATTTTATCATCTCTGGCAAATGATTGTTCAGCCAGACTGTGCAAAGAGAAAGGTGGATCATGAGGAGCTCTGGGAATGGGTTTGTGCAGCTGTACAAAATACTTTACTATATTTCACTTAATAGTTTGACAGGTTTTTATTTAGGATGACCAGACAGAGAACTGTGTCTGGTCTCAGATGGCTTCTGCTCTGGTTAATAATACCTGATGGTAATATTTTTCATTGTGTATGAGCACATAGATGGCTAGAACTGTTGCTACTACTAATTATGATGAGGGTGGCAACAATGGTGGTAAAACTATAGATAATCCTCATCATCATAATGAGAAGAACATGTTGATATTATTGCTAATTTAAAATATTGGAGGCAGAATGTATACTACATTTTGGGAGATGTACTTAATCGCTTTCTAGTCAAGAATGAGACGAGATGATTGATACCACTCTCTCTGTATGGTTAATATGTAGCCAGGAGCTGGTTAGCTTAGCCTAGCATAAGGACTGGAATCAAGAGTGAACCGCCAACCTGGCTCTGTCCAAACAAAATGGGGGATAAAAACAGAATTGGTGGTGCAAGAAAGGTGAAAAAGGTTCGTCCTCATGGGAGCATGCATGTGTTCCGCACTTCATGGTAAGATATTTGACTTTTCTAGAGTACAAGTTCAGATTTTGGCCTGATGGTGGTGCTAGGAGAAAGGTCAAGGGGTCACCAAAAATGTTTAGAATCATCCTTCGGGGACCATGAACAGTCACTATAAATTTAATTGCATTTTTTTTTTTTTTGATACATTCGTTTTGTAGCCTATACAAACAGCTGTACAGATATTGCGTGACTGTTCTCACCAAAAATGACATCTTAGAATGCAACATCACAAAAATAAGTCGGGTTGGCCGAGCAGTCAGACAACCAGACTGATTTCACAAAAACAATTTGAGAGCACTGCTGACATGTGGATTGCAAATGGTGTTACTGTCCCATTTCACAGATGATTGTCAATGGCAAATTGCAGATACATTTCCTTCTTTTAAATGTACTAAACTTTCTGTCCTACAGTACCTTCGCTGGACACATGGGCTACAAGTATGGTGTTCCTTTGGATTTGTTAAATATGTCAAAATTATGGAGAGAATAAATGATCTCATGTTGCAAGTAACCAGGTTAGTCAAAGTTACTGGAAACAGAAGTTAAAGGATGGATTATTACCAACATAACCAACAGTTCCATGCCCTGTTGGACATATTTTGCAAAATTGCTGCATTCTGAGATCTCAGTAATTTACTTTGGTGAGTTCAGTGTTATGATAATGGACTGAACCAATGGCCAGGGTCTTCTTCTTTTTCACTAATCAAGGCTAAAATGCTGTTAATTCCCATCCAGCTAGTTTTGGTATTTAGATGCATTTACAGGATTGATCTGTTCATTTTAAATTATGTTACCTTGAATAACAATGCACTCTTTTTGAAATAAAAGCAACACACTGTAAGAACTAGACTCAGAGCACAGGGCATACCCCTCAGGACATTAAAAAATCAGAGATGCATTCAATCACTTTTATAGACATTTTTATGTAGCTGCAGAAGAAAACCTGACAGCTATTTAATACTCAATCAGTACTAATGCAATATAAAAGTCTTATCCTGTTATCACTTCAACTCTTAAGTATGTTTCATTGTGGGTTTTCCTTACATTTAATTAATGCAATGCTCCCTGACCATGTGAATGCTATGCCCCATGCAGAAAGACTAATGAAGCAGCATGAAAAACACACATCACTCATCAGCACAGAAATCCACACATGCAGTTTCAGCTAAACAGTTCCTTATCTCCAAAGAAACACCTTATTCCACTCTTTTGTTTTGCTTTTTCCATTACTTCACCTGGTGCACAGAGTAGTGTTCGGCTTTTTGCACAAGAAAAAAAACTAATCTTTCAGCTCCCGGAACACAAACATTATCTTGATACATCCTCTATTCCACAAAACACATACCATTGTTCATGGTGCCCTTTTGGTGGACCTTGAAATTTTTGGCCCAAAGTCAAGTCCTGCTGTGTGTGTGACCAGCATAATACCAGAGGACTGCTTTGCTTATTTATTCTTTTTTTTCCCCAACAGGTTAGCATCTAATACCTGCTGTCTGACTATAATTAATATCATAACAGTTGAAGGTGAAACAGTTATGCAGAGTGTCTTCTTTTTCTGACTGCGTAGCACTCCGCTTTGCCTACTCAGTGCTTCATCTTCCCCATCCAATCTGACAGTATTGGTAATTGTGCATTATAAGGCTTTGGCATGGGTTGCTGTTTAGTATACAGGAGCCATAGCCAGGACCTGATACTCCTTAATGCCTCTGCTATTAAGAACCAAATCACATTGCAAACACTTCATTAAACAGCCTGAGGTGCTGTCATTGTTTAATGACATATCGATGAGTGTGTTCAGTGGACAACAGCCACAACAGCGCTCTTCTCTTTTTTTTTTCCCTCCGCTCCCCGGGGGCTTCATCTGTCACTCCATCTCCTGCTAATCGATGTCTCTGGAGAATGCTGTGGTAGCCCCACTGGTGACAAGGTGCATTAAAAATGTAGCGCTGTTATCTCTGCTGGGCTATTCATTAATTTTGCATGGTTTGGAGAGGTCCTCGATAGCGCGTGGTCCACAGCACTTATTGTCTTCTGTAAACAGGAATTGTACTGTAGATGTTTTGACACAAAGACCTTAAAGCTCCACTAATGATATTAATAATTTATCAAAAGGCTACATGTAATGTGAAAGATGTTGCTTGTTGTTGAACCTACAAGAATTACAATAAGCTCTGCATTTCCTCTTGGCTCCACAGAGCTTTTTAGCCTCTTTCAGCTCATTGTTTTCTGCTCTCATCACTTTGATTTCCATTTTCACCAGTAGCAGCAGGGGCAAAAATGAGATGTAGGCCCCCTACTGAGGCCTTCCACATTTAGTCCTTCTTATACCCATTTTTCCTACAGTCCCAGCCAGTATTGCTACACTGGAACTTTAGCGTAACAGTGTGCTCTTACTGATTGAAGGTAGAGTCAGTTATTCTAGAGAAAGATTGATATTTGAACTAAACACCCAAACAAATACCCCCCCTCTCTTCATGCTCCTTCAGAACCTCCGCCTCCCCCAAATTCATGGGCATGCATTGTCAAGGCAACTACCAAAATAGAAATACTTCGGATGCGTCAGCTGTAGAGTCACTTCTGTCCCTCTCACACATTATCATGAGCAGAAAAATATTTCGTCTGATGTGAGCACAACAGTCCATCCACACTCTGCGCCTCTCCGCGGCCTCTCCCCTCTCCTCACTCGACCTGCGTTCAGCGTCTCTGTCCACAGAAGCAGCCGTCTGTCAGCTGCAGCTCCTGGGAAGTTGGGAGTTAGCATGTGAGCTTCAATGGGAAGAAATCAACAGTGTTTGTAGTTATTGATTCATTAATACATTTAACACATTTAGAGCAGGATATTTGTGTGATTTAAACAGCTGCCTGCTCACATTACCCTTCATTAAACGCGACAGAAAAGAGACTCAGAGCATAAAAAAAGGTGAGGGGTCTTGGTGAGACTGTCTCAGTGTGGATTGATACATTTAATTAAATGGAAGTGTATCTGTTCGGTGAGCAAACGTTTTCTATGTGAATTGGCTACGGTCTCTCTTTCTCCAGTTCACCCCACCGTTCAATGGGTGCTGTCACATAGCAGGTACATTATTAAGATAGATACATTTATATAAACTTCTTAAAGGGATAGTTCATATTTTTTGAAGTGGGGTTGTATGAGGTTCTTTGGGTCGACACGCTCCTAGTTTGGAGAAGCTAACAGGAGTACCAGCACGGAAGCTAAGCACTGTACCGCTGTGTACGGGGACGGCAGAAAAACGTATTTTAGCCACCTAAAGAAAATCAGTATCAGTTTAAGTGTACACTATATTTTCATCGCTGTACCTTGCCGTCAGACAGCCCTTTCCTTTTTCACTACATTTTCTCAACTGTAGAACATCCATATTCCTACGCACGCCATGCACTGTATTACGCCGCAGATCAGCTGTTTGGGTCAGAATAGGAATAGGGAAGTTCTATGGTTGAGAAAATATAGGACCGTAAAGTCCTCCACAATCTGCTCAGGTTCAACTTCTTTGCTCGTTCATCCTCAGTGCATATTAAAACCAGTCCACTCAACCTCTTGTTGAGCTGTAAAAGTACAAGTACGCTCCAGAGTTGTTACTTCCATCCCCAACCAGTTAATTAATACATTTATAAAGCAAAAGGTTGTGTTTTTCAGGCTGATGTTTGACTGCCTCTATGGCCAAAAAATGAATTAATGCAACTTTAGCAGACTGGTTTCAGTTAACTACATTTCCCAGTAGCTTTTTTCAAGATCATGTGACATATCTAGCACCATACTATGTTTTCCACAGTGTGGCATGACAAAATAAATGAATAAATTAGGCCACAGAATAACTAGTGCATTTGCTTATAATATTGCTTAACAGTGTATAGGCCTATTTGTTGATGTGAAATAGCTTCAGTGTATTAAGCTACTTTTTAGTGTGCAGTGTATTTTGCTACTTTCAACAAGTTTAGTGTTACTGTAGCTTAAATACTTCCATTGAAGAGTAGCTTGTAGGTTCACTAGCCACAGTTTCAAAGTAGCTTCCCCAACACTGGATATCAAACTCATATTATATTTTAAACCTTTCATTTAAATCTCAGCTATCTAGCCATATGGAGTCACGTTAATGTGCCATGATTTTCTGCATCTTTTCCAAGATTCAAGGTGAAATGGTCATGAAAACTGAAAGCTTTGGGGAATTCGACACATCCACAAGCCAACAACAGCCTCAGGCAGACAAAACCGGTGTACCCGTTCAACACTAACTCTATTGTTCCTTTCACCATCTGTCAAGATTACGCTAGCACAGACACGCAGGTCAGTCCATCCAGAGGAAAGGATGTCCTGTCACTACCTTCACTGTAGCTGCCCGTCTCCCTTAAAGCCTTGTATCATTTAACATGTTTGGGCTAAGAGTTCAAAACAATACTAATGGCCTCTTTGAGATGTGGAGAAATTTCTAAGCGGGGGTATCTGTTTCACCCATCAGCAACACCGCCCAACCCTGACACTCAGAGGCGTCACACTTCACATTATTTTGATGCTGCATAAATCACTGTGGCTGGAACTGACAGAGGCCAGTGGGTGATCTCCTGGAGGTCAAGAGGGGTCGTACACTGGATTTTGTGAAGGCAGGCCTGTGCAAGATGTCATATTAGAATTCCTCCCTTTTTACCTCACACCATGACTCTGCATGAACTTCCTGGCAGAGAGGTCATGACTTTTTTTTCCTCTTTGGGTATACATAACGTCAATAAATGCCAGAAAATCTTACATTTATTTTTGAAAACTGACCAGCTCTATGTTCATATTTTGCTGCAGTTATTCTATACACTGGGGCTAATTTAAATGATTACAAGTCCAGTTGTATTTTATGGTAAGGTTTTTGAAAAGAGGCCTTTCAAAAAATGAGGCTGCTTGCACTGAACTTAGCGGCTAACTCGGAGCGTTGCGTATGCAGTCGGGAGCTGTCACCTGCGCTCGGATCACCTGTGCTTGGCCAGACCCCAAAACAGCCTCAGCACTCCTCTCAGTCTCCCAGCTGTGCCCCGGTCACACACAATGTGGGGAAGATCATTAACACCCCCAGCATCCATCAGGCCCCCCCTGTCTGAATGGCTCTCGGTGTAAAGGCCCACACACACTGCACATGCTGACTGCAACCGCCTCCAGTGAAGAAAAGCAATAAGGCTGTCTTCATAAAATATAACGCAGGTATAACTGTGAATGTAAACAACGGCCGAAGCACGTTTTCTTGCAAGAAATATTGAATCGGACATTGCGTGCCACATCTGCAGGGCGTGTGTAACAGCAACAGTCAGATGATTTTATAGGAAGCTGGAGTCCAGTTAAAGAAACAAGGAGGGTGATGAGTTGAAATGGCAGCTAGGGTTGTCTTGCAGGGAGGAATGAATGAGCCTGACTTTTGTTCTTTAAAGGAAAAATCCAACAAGTCTCCACATACCTGCGACAAAACAGTCAAAACTGTCATTGTTGTAAAAAAGCACCCACGTTTTCTGATCTGGTGCCTTTATTGGCAATTAATTGTTTAACAGTGCCTTCTGTTACAAAAACATTCATATAAGAGTGTTCTGCTCTGTTACTGCTTAAGGAATATGGTGTCTGCAAGGTAGGTCAAGATATTTCCGGATTCAGTCTTCTGTAGTGGTGCAGGAGGATGTTTAGCACAGCACCATATCGCAGCATGACATCGCCATGTTGGTGTTGTTCCTACGACATCATAATTAATGTTGTTCCAGGTTCATCATTGCAACTGACCTATTACATTGTTGTGATGTCATAGCTTTGCGACTCAGTGAAGAAGACCAGAAAAAGTGTGGCTCCTTGTCCACTCACATGAATACCATGTACAGTGGGGAACAGAAGGTAAACATTAAAAATAAGACCAACTCATTTATCTTTATTTAACAGTAATTTACCGCGTTGCTGCTCCCGCTGCTGTCAGACTGTTTGTTCCAGCAGTTTGAGCCGCTGACAGCCACCGCGTGGACGCCACAACACAGCTAATGGAGCTAACAGCTAACGGAGCTAACAAATACATCAATGTAACTGCTTTGGGGACAATTCTTAATGTAAACATTAATATTTTTTTAATAATGCACCAGGTTAGTGGCTTCCTTTTGCAATTTACAGCACTAGTCATCTGAGAATCTGTTTCATATCCAAGCAAACTTGGTTTTACAACTGAAATATCCCTATTACATCAAATGGAATTGGGACATTGGGTTGAATGAGAGAATGAAAATAATTATTTTAAATATAATAACTGGCCCATGGATGTGGAATTTGGCTTAACTTGACCTTACATGTTTGTCCAGGGCCATCATATTAAAGTTTGTCCTGGGCCATCATATTAAAGTTTGTCCTGGGCCATCATATAAGAAGTATTAAGTATGACTTCACTACTATAACAAAAACAGATCTACTCCTTAAAATAGCACAATGTTATCAAACCAAAATTTTACCTGGATAGAATTAATACAAAGCAAACTGAACAGAAAAGAAAATAACAAGCATTTTGTTTTTCTTTTCTACAGGTGGGGCAGAAGGACTCGACCCCTGTTGAGCTGGTGCATCATAGCTGCACATGTGTAGGTAGAAAAAAAAAAGTTTTCTCAGATAACTAGTGGTGTAAATTGTACAAGAAACCCTCTAACCTGGTGCATTATTAAAAATATCAATGTTTATAGTAAGAATCAAGCCCAAAGCAGTTGTATTAATGTACTTTTTATTAGCCGTTAGCTTGGTTAGCCATGTTGTGGTGTCCACACAGTAGCCTTAAGCAGCTCAAACTGCCAGAACAAACAGTCTGACAGCAGCGAGAGCAGCAACACAGTAAATTGTGCCACAACACTGTTAAATAAAGATAAATGAGTTGGATTTATTTTTTAATGCTTACCCTCTGTTCCCCACTGTATATAGTGTGTGTGTGTGAGCGGGCAAGGAGTCATGTCTTTTCCAGTCTTTTGCAAGGCTATGACATCAAAACAATGTGATTGGTCAGTGGCAGTGACGGTCCTGGAATAACATTAATTATGATGTCGTAGGAACAACACCAACACAGTGATATCAGATTGTGTGTTTAGCACACACCTCCCTTCTACATCTGGAGTCTCATCAAATATCACTGGTTTCACAGGTTTTCCTGCAAGATGTGATCTTCAGTTCTTCTTTTTCCTTTTGATATACTGCTCCTAAATATCCCTTTGAAGCTAAAATTTCAGAAATTTTTCTTAGGGAGGGAATGTTAAGTGCAGTGCAGTTGAGGATCCATTCATCACACTTCTAAAAACAAAAATAACAGATGGAATTAAGTAAAATTGTTTAGTTTAGTAGTTTTTAAACCGAGCTTTCTTATTCTCTCTCTCTCTCTCTCTCTCTCTCTCTCACACACACACGCACACGCTATTAATTCTTCCAAGAGTTTGAATTTTGCACTCACCTTGCTTCTAGAAACACTTGCCACAGGCCTTGATGCATCGACTTTGGATGTGTGACAGTGATTTGCTTATGTTGTTTATTCATTGCAGACAGTTTGCAGTAGAAAAGTGATTGCCCAGTGAAGATTTCCGCTTGTGGTCTACCACAATGTTACAAGGAGTACAGTTTCCCTCCACAAAATAATTCCGAAATGCTTTGCACGGTCTGTAGCAGTAATTTTTGTTGGCAGGTGAGATTTGTCCATCTTCCACCTGAATGCACCTGAACTCTTGCTAAATGTCATTTGATGACATAAGTTACCACAACACGAAATGCAACAAATCCAAATCACAAGTGGTCTGTTGATGTGGCCATTTCATGCGGAAGAGTTGCTGCACTTTAACAAAATTGAAAGCTCTCACAAATATTATGGAGATTTCTTGAATTTGCGTTAATTATTGAGATCACAAAATTGCAATTTCCTGGAGGGACTGGAAAAGGAAATTACTACACTTAATGAAAGATATCTGCTACTTAGTATTTGAGAGTTCATCATTCTTTGCTTAAAGGCACCTTAGCAAAGATGCCCTTGAGCAAGGCATTTAACCTCCACCTGGTTTGGTGAACGTGTTCAACTGTCATCAGCAGGAAACCCTGATTGCATTTTGTAACTCCCCGGTGTGAATGTGTGTAAGTGTTTGAATGTGAGGCAGGACATTACTGCAAAAGAGCAGACGTGCTCAGCACATCGTCCATGGCTAAATAAAGGTGAAACACATCAAGTCTGAAGGTGAATTCTAATTCTGATTATTTGCTGGAAGCATGGATACTTTCAATGCTCTTGAAGCCACAAGCTACAAGTTTTTATTTCTTCATGTGTATTTTGTCCATGGATATGCTGAAGTGTTTCCTCAAAGATTCTTGAAGCTTTTGACTTGAGCATGAAAAATATGCTTTTATGTCCATTCACAGGGTGGCATGAGTCAAAAATACTGTCTGTTCTGTTCAGTGTCAACAAAAAATGCAAAGATGTACCAGCCTTTGACAGGCTGAAAATGCATATAAAACTCATGGTTGTCTGATATGCTCTGGCAACCATTTATATCAGAGGTTTATCAATCAGTTTCAGAGTGAAAAAATATCTTTATTTCACTGTAGCCAAGCTTGAACAGTGCCAGGAAAGGGGGCATTAGTGTTGCATCAGAGATTGGACTAAAGCTTTAAGAAACAATAATAAAAAGTTAGAGCAGAGAGATGTCTTGTTTCTCTGCGGGGTATTTTCTTTGTATGTTCTTTGTGTCTGTTAAAACCAAAGCATACAGAAAATGGCTAATGACTGCACCTGGAAACATCTGGAAGACCCTGAGTTTTTTTTAAGCTTAGATATGCATAAAAATGATATGGGGGGAAAAAAAACTGGTGGACCAGTGGTGAATTTTAGTATGCCTAGTACTCATGTCAGAATCCCACAGACATATCAATGAGCCAGTCAGATGAATGACTATCTGTAACCTTTGTTAAGAGAGGAGCTACTAACACAAATTGCACAATTCAGAACTTCCTCACAAAAACCGCAGTCATAACATGCCACGGCGGTCCAGAATAAAAAAAACACTGGCTTACCTGTGGCTGATACTGTATGCCTACACAAAGTGAAGCCTTCTGGGCTTTAAGTTGGAAGCGTTATTATGTTGTTGTAATCCAAAGTGTCAATTAGTTCTCTTTCAAAAGACAAAAGCAGGTATCCAGTGGATGATCTCAGGCATGTCTGGATCCGGTTTGTTGTGGAGAAACGTCTCTCAGGATGTCAGAGGATGGGTTATGATAGCCCTTAATAGACTGTTCATATTGGAGAAAAATGTCCGCAGGGCAGTTATCCAGTACTTCCATTAGTGTGGGGAAGTTCTCCTGTTCCATTTTCCGTCTGATGTGCTGGATGAACACAGTGTTCAGCATCAGCAAAGTCAATCCCACAACTCCTCTTTAGGCACGGCCTGGTCCACACATGCTTCATCCTCTAGATGTGTGTTTTTTTTTTAAGCAGCTCAAAGATAGTTGTTTAGATGTAGCTCCATCTAGCTGCTAGCTACACGAAACCGCCTTCTGACAAGGCGTAACGCTATGTAGCATAACATCAGTCACGTAAAAGAGGAAGGTCTTAATATTATTCATTTTTTAGCAGCTACATATATTAAATTCTAAAATTTCTCAAGACAAAACAAACATTTAAAGCCATTATTATTATTATTATCATGAATCTGATAGGGTGGGCAAGCTGTCAATCTGAGTGGGCCTGCGCACATCCAGGCCCATCTTTAGATCCAGCTCTGTTAGCAAGGAGATGACACCGGCTTTGGAGAGCAAGGCTCCCAGCAGAGAAGGCTTACGTATGGATTTATCCCACACTAATAAAAGTCTCATAGCCAGTGTTCAGGGCCCTACTATGCATTATTATTCATGAATTTTCCCTCAGTCTCTTCTCCTCTGTCTGCCCCTCACTCTTATGCTCAGGAAAACACACAGACCATACTATGTACAAGCCTTATGGAACATGGATTAATGCAGTAGCTCAGAAACCAATGTGGTCTGGCTGCTGATACAAAGGTTGAAATTTGGGTGGAGATTACTCAAATCCACTCACATCCAAACTAAAACATACATTTGGATACCTTTAATGATAATATTTTTTGATAAATAACTGGATAGTTCTAGAGAATTACCAAAAATTGTCATAAGACTAATAAGTATAAAATGTATCCAACTCCTGGAATGCAGTAGAGCGTTATCTCCCCTGCCAGCTCCTAACAATGTCCAGTTGTGCTTTTGAAATAGCACACTTAGTGTTTTGCTAGATACTTTGGAGAGTGATGGATTATCACTAATGTACAGGCAGGAGGGTCAAGCTTTAGGGGAGATAGTGAGGGCGGGTTGCTGGTTGTCCTCAGGCTGTATAGAGTTCAGAAGGATCTTAAGTAGTAAAACCCTTGAAAAACAAGCAAATAATAATATCCTGCAGAACATGTCACCATTATAATTAGCAATATGCTCACCAGAATTTATTTGGCAATTATTTTGCTTATTTGTTTTAAGACAAATTACTTGAAAGTATTAGCAGTAGCCGTGTTTACATGGTTACACAGGGACTATTTGTTATGGGCTGGAAACCTAAAATGTTCTTGTAACGAGGCAGCATGCCAGACAGGCACTATGTGATATTTGATGCGTTCAGTTTGACAAAAGACAAGCTGTTCCTGTTAAACCGAAAACAGTCAAGTCAGAAAGTCGTCTCCAAACAATGCACTGCATGAAATTAACATTTTCAACATTTCTCTGATAGTACTGTTTGGAAATGTTTCTCAATATAATCTAAAAATCTAGAGTAAAATTATACATTACACCTACATGCATTGCATTTTTCATTTTCAAACCATTTGAATCCATTAAGTACCCATTATGATAATAGCTGGATTGTAAAGTCCAGTGTTGTACATGTAGAATGATCAATTAGGACAATAGTTTTTGCTTGTACTAAAGAACAGTGGTTGAATTTTACTCATAGTCTATACATACTTTCATTTCAACAGTTTGACCCAATAACATGTGTCAGGTAAACTTTATAAATTGCTCTGTTGTTGCTTTAGAACAAAACAAGTGAACCAATATTACCTGGACACAAGTATCATATAATGAATATCCATAAAAACATTTATATAAAGCAATGGTGATTACATTTAGTGCATTTCCTCAGTACAAATCAAATTAATAAATGAAGTGAAAACACAAAAGCTTCATACAGAATATGGAAAAATGTTATTGCATTAAAAGTTTGTTAAATCATTACAAATATAGCAAGTTAACAGGTTAATTAGACTGTACAGTGCAAATTGTACATTCATTGCGGAAGTGTTCTCACAACTCAACTCAACTTTATTTACATAGAACTTAACACTCAACACAGTTGATAAAAAGTGCTGTACAGCACAGAGAGGGAAACAAAAGAAAGGAGACAAAAAAAGAATAGAAGAAAAGTAAGAATAAAAACAGAGTGAAGAGAATAATACTAATAATGATAAAAATACGTATGGTCACACAAAGCACTTAGAGACAACACAGACCTACAAAGACGTCAGCAGAAATACTTGGGTTGGTTAGGTTAGGACAAGTAAGTTTTAAGTTTTTTCTTCAAAATCTTAGTAGAAGGGGTTGAATCATATGATGGTATGAGGAATAGTAATATTTTGTTTTGGCACAGCTATAGAGAAAGCCCTGTCCTAAGAACACTTAGTCCTTTGGTCAGAAAACCTCAAGTCTCTGACAGTGTGTATGGGGACAGAGTTCTGTAATATAAGAAGGGGTAAGACTATGTAACACTTTGTGGACAAACAGCAGAAATCTGAATTCTATTCTATATCCAACAGGGAGCCAGAGCAGGAAGGCTAGGATGGGAGTGATGTCCCTGTCAAAGCTCTTGCTCTGCCATCAATTCTACATTTATCAAGCTTATTCATTCTCAGTTTTTGTTGACATTGTCAGATAGGTGATAATTCTGCTTTATGTTTATTATTGTGGTCGTAGTGGGTGGTGTTGGTGTACTGGAGTGCATTATATTGAAAAGTGTTCCTAATATTTTGCCCTCCTTATGTATGTTAATGGAGTGGACAAAATATCATGAACACTTTTCAATATAATGCACCCCAGTACACCACCACCACCCACAACCACCTCAATAATAAACATCAAGTAGAATTATCACCTTCCTGACAATGTCAACAAAAACTGAAACTGTATAAGCTTCATAAATGTAGAATTTACAGCAGAGCTGTTGTATTGGATTGCATTAGACTGCACAGATGTTCCTAATAAAATGGCCGGTGAGCATATATATATATATATATATATATATATATATATATATATATGCAGAGCTGAATGACATCTGAATTGATTTGTTTGTCAAACTTTAATGTTGAATTGAACATGACTCCAAGATTTTTTGTATGTGACTTAACAAAATAGAACAATGGGCCAAGATTAGGAGAAACAATGTTGGTTAAATACTGTGGTCCAAAGAGATTTATTCTCATTGAGCTGAAAAAAGTTTTTCCAAGATTTTATGTCTTGAAGACAGTTATTGATGTCAATGAGGTCACTAGAAAAACAATAGCATCTTGTAATGTGACAGATATATTACCACCTCTCAACACAAGCTTCTTAAATGTTTTTTTTTCTGCATGAGAAACAGGTGTACTCTGCTGAGAGTGCAGTTTATCACCCTGCAAAGTCAGGAAATTCTGATAGAGCATTACTTTAATCAATGTCATACTAGTCAAATGCATTGTAATGTTGATGTGAAATTTGAAATGATCCCTTTTGGCACTTTCCTCTCATCCTGTGTGCTATAATAGGAGCTTAAGGCTTGTAATTCTTTTAATGTTTGAGAGAGTACAGCTACATTATGATGCCTATACTGCAGTCATGTTTTTCAGCAGATGCAACTTTTACTCAGGTAGCACATCAAAGAATGAATCTGTTTGCATCTTTACCTTTGCTTTGTAAGCATTCACATGACCTCTAATTATTTCTTCACATTCAGTCTTCATACCATAATGGACCATCTGTCCATGCAACACTTTAGTCCAGAGAAAGCTACTGGCTGGATTGCAGTGAAATTTGATATGGATATTTGAGGATTTGTGAGGATTTGTCTGAACCCTTTACCATAGTCACCATAGTTAACCACTTAACATATAGTGGATACTTTAAGGTTGTTAAAATGATTCCTCTCTGTCTGACCGTATCATATACAGTACAACTCTGTATCAGCTTTTCAAACTCACCATTGAAGCCTTTTTATAGTGTTGAATCCCTAAGATTTCTTTTTATGGCTGCATCATTCTATCAATTCTAATTATTCAGCATGTTTTGTGTTCATACACATTCCACCTACTCTTCAGTCTGACATATTTGGTATAAAAACAGGTTCTGTGGGTTTGAACAGTATATGTTTGCACAGAATTTATGCAGACTTACACTGTGTATGATTTGACATTGGAGGCTGCTGTTCCTTCCAACAGTCAATGTTCTTTTTTTTTCTTTTCATCATGACCCTTATCTTTCCTAGATCAAGAACTGTACTGTAGTTTTTCTTTTAACCATGATGGTGAAGGTTCTCTAACCTTAATGACATAGTTACTTTAAAAAAATATAGCTTTTGGGCATTGCCCTTATTACATAGCACAGTATTGGAGATGACAGAAAATGAGCTGAAGAGAGATGCAACAAAGGTCACCGGCCAGGCTCTAACTGCTGATGCTGCTGTTCAGTATCTTAACTACTTAACCATGAGGGTGCTCATCGAAGTAGTTGCTTTAATCCAAACCATGATCTTTCCCTATAGAAGTAATTATTGGTTTAAACCTGACCAAATCTTAAAGGAAAAAAAGTATATCTTAAAACAACAGTCAGGTGCTCATATGAATAGTGAAAGAAATATTCCTTGCTGTAATCATTCCTCCTGTTCGTATTGGCTATTAAGAGATACCCTTCAAATGCACTTTCAGTGTAATTGATGGGGGGCAAAAATCCACAGTGTGTCCACACAGTCAATTTATGCAAAAATGCATTTAAAAGTTGATCTGAAGCTTATATGAGGCTTCAGCATTCTGAGTTAGTCATATCAAGTGTATATTAGGGATGTGCAGAGAGACCAGTATTTGTATTTGTATCTGTATTTGTTGAAGCAGCAAAATGATTTGTATTTGTTTTCGAATAAAAGTGCAAAGAGGCTTTAAAATCCTGTTTTTGTTTTTATTATACTTTTAATTTTAGAAAATTAAAGTATTACAATAAGCGTTCATGAATAAACTACCTTATGAAGGAGGTCCCCACACCAGGTCTCGAACTGGAGTCTCCCAGATGATAAATGACTGTGCTGATTACTGAGCTAAAACTTTATTCATCACATCATTGAAGACAGACCTCTACCTATTTATACACTCATAACACAGAGACAGCACACTGTGTTATGTGTAGGGAGGGACTTCAAAGGCAGTTATTGCTTTGCACTTTTCATTTATTGCCTTTTTTTTACAACCTAACTTTGAGGAAAGGAGAAGGGGAACAACAGGTTATGGAGAGTCCCTTAAAAGCACTTTGCGTGTGTCAGTAACTCAGCTTTATCTCTGGGGAACACCCCCAACTCCGGGAGTGATGTCCAAATAAGGAAATGTGCGTCATGTAGCAGGTGGATGTGACTCCCCTTGTTGAGACCTGCTGATAGACGTAATAGCGGAGCAGAGGAGAGACACTTTGATAGTGATGTAACTGACCTGTGCAATATTTGACATGTGTTTTTGTTTCTCCTCGAAAACAAATCATTTTTATAATACTTGTATGCAGCATCATGTAGTGTTGTGTCATTTGATGTGTGTGAACGGATACCTGTAGCCTGTAGCTGGATGCGCCATACAAACAGAAGAAGTAGTCAAAGTACATTACAGTGGCTAGGATGTTCCAATCCTGGGAGTCACCATGAGAATTGATGAGTGTCAACACTGGGGAAAATAGGAGAGTGGCACATCCTGATGAATTGAGCATTAGATCATTTAACTCTAACGTGTCATTTTTGAAGGTAATGGGAAACAACATATTTTATTGTTGTTTAGTTTGAAGAAAATGTTGTGAAGTTTATGGGGTTAATCCATCCAAAAATGAATCACCAAAGGAACTTTACTGTGGATATTCATGGTCCCAAGAGGATATTCCACTCCATAGACTTCCTTCTGGTGCCCCCATGACACCAAAATGACAATTGTGCATACAAGATACATTTTGCCATGATTCACTAGACATTCTCATGATCGCAAGAGGATGAATCCTTTCATCTTTAATAACCACATGGCCCCAAGGGTCACCCTCATGGCAGATGTTTAAACATAAGTAATGCTCTAAGAATAGCAAAATCATCAGTTCTTTGTTCATTTCATCAACTTTCCATTCAACATTAGTATTGTTGGGTGTCATGGAAACTGCAAGCTTGAGGAGGTGCTGGCTCAGTGGTACACTTCTAGTCCTTTTTATGCATAAAAACCACTGACAAACAAGTTGAGCCCTTCAGAGAGGTCACATGGGTTGAGGTTTGGCCAAAATGGAAGTCAGTTATTGTTGCAGTGTTTTATAGGAATGCCTTATTTATGTGCTGAGGATTGCTCCGTGTCATGAATATGAAGTAGCTATGGTCTGATAAATGTGGGTTATATAGGGGCTAGGAGGAAGTGGTAAAAGCTGAACTGAAGGTCAGTGGTGGCTTGGTGATTGCACCAGTATTCAGCAGACAGCCTCTCTGATAAAAAAAAAAAAAAAAAAGAGAGAACTAAAAATGAAAAGGCGAAGAGTACCAGAATGACTCAACCTCAGACACGAGAGGTTCCTCGAAGACTTCTCAGACTTGACTTCCCTTCATGAGAGGGCAAACTCTTTTATAGGGCATCAGAGAGAAAGTGTTATGGTCAATATGGCTGCGCTGCTTCTCCCTTTATAAGATTCAGTGGTGTGTTGAGGTGAAATTTTAATCAGATTTTTAATTAAATTTTGCCTCATTGAAAATCTCTCCGGGAAATTAATAAGCATCTGCAGAACGATAAAGAAACAAACCTGCGCTGTAGATTCACGCTAAAGTCTTTCAAGTGAGTCCACTGAATTTGTGGACGCGCTGATATTTTGTAGATCAATATTTTGCTGGTCCCCTGTGCTGTCCACAGGCTGAGAAAGTATAGCTGAAGGCTCTATTTTATTCAGGGGCCCTCAGGCCTCTGTTTAACTGATGATTACCATTTTAACTAGTCCTCATAGAGCACAGTGCAATCAATAGAAAAGGACATGGCTCTTAGAGAGAATATGGATTTTGTTACATAATGGGGTATGAGAAACATGCCAGGATGTCACGTCAGACTGACATGCGATGCAGGGCAACATATAAAAGAGACTCATATCAGGTCTTATTAAGAGCGTTTGACATGCCTCTGATGTACTGTACAAAGACAAACTCATTATTCAATCTTTTATGCATGTGTGTCTGATATGCATGTCTGCCTCGTCTTCAGATCAGCGTCGCCCCCATTACCTAAAGCTGAGTCTTGACAAGTCCTCCCCCGTGCAAATCATGCCCCGCTATTGATCCCACTGTCACCGTCAACAACAACAATACATCACACTGACGGTGGGTTTGATGAACTTGTTTTAGAAGTTTAAATAAAAAGTCACATTTCAGTCTGAATTATTATTGAAAATGATGTTTGTTATCTTTTTTTTCCTACATTGACACTGAGCTGTGTTCTCCTCATTATTTCTTAGACATTCCTTTACTAGGTGACAAAACCAAACATTAAAGAATGATCATAATGAACATGTTTATATTTATAGCTTTTCTTTCATTCATAACAGTCTAATCACAGTGGTAAGATACTGCTTTGTGAAAACATAATTGAATTAATTTATTAATAACACACATTAATCAACATTTTTGTAAATGTGCTAGTGTTAGCCAGCCAGCTAATTTTCAACTGCGGTCCTTTGGAAACACGATCTGAAACCAACATCATTAAGATTTGCAGACAAGAGACAAAAAGATGCAATAAAGACAACAATACTGCAATAATAATCACTTATTACCTTCTTACAGTACAAGTGGAGGAGTTAGCAAGACTACCAACAAACAGTTATAGCTGTCTCTGTCTGTCATGTGACCTTTGAGTCCCCCCCCCCCCACACCCCACCTCAAAACTGATCAGTAAACAATGAATCAGTGGCCAAACAAACGCAACATGTAGATGTTTATCTGGGCCTGGACATCTCCCCGTCTAATTGTCCAGTATGTTGAGTTTAGAAAGAAGCCTTTAACATCTGATTCTGAGGAGATGACTCAGAAATCTGATGTTTGCTTGCTTTGCTATGCAACATGTGCATCTCATTTGAGTAGAGTATTTTCTGCTATCTTTTTCAAGATTTCATCCACCAACTACTGAGAAAAGATGCTAAATTTTCTTCACTGGCCACCCTGAAAACAGTCTAACAGGGCTTATGAGTGATTCATATCTGTCCCACCACTATCATTTTCAGTAAAAAACATAAGCTGTGGAAGCAGTTAAAGTTTTTCTAAAGAAAGATGTAACTTTATGTAAATTGACATTCAGCAACTTGTACATCTTCCTGTTAATTGCCATTTTTCTGCTGCTTTTTGATGTAGCTTGGTAGATGGCTAACTGTATGTAAATGATGTACCCATTCTTAATCCAGCCTACAAAATTCTGATTGTGTAGATTGTTTCTTCAACCTGGGGGAACAGCTGTTAGTGAACATAATGCCAGACCTATTTAAATGAAATATGTGGGAGGTAATTCAGAGGTCTGGAACCAGGATACCAATACTGATGCATGCTGTCAATTATCCTGTCAGGATCCTCAATTATCTTAAATGGGCCATTAAATGAAGTGGTGCCTTTTAAAGATTACACAAGATGGCTGACCTTTAATTGCCTTCAGTGTTATATTTATATCTGCTGGTGCACTGAAAATATATTTTGGTTTTCCGGACATGACAAATCTGAGGTGTTCCAGAAATAATCATGAGAAATGAGTCTCTTATCTGATAAAGGAATAGTGTACATCGCAAAGACCAACACATATATGTATATCCTTATATACATACACACATACATACATAGAACATGCATGTATATATACAGTTTATACATAACACTAGGGATGTGCAGAGAGCCCAGTATTTGTATTTGTATCTGTATTTGTGGAGGCAAATACAGATGTAATACAGGTGTAATTGATGGGGGGCAAAAATCCACAGTGTGTCCACACAGTCAATTTATGCAAAAATGCATTTAAAAGTTGATCTGAAGCTTACATGAGGCTTCAGCAGTCTGAGTTAGTCATATCAAGTGGATATTAGGGATGTGTGGGGAGCCCAGTATTTACATTTGTATCTGTATTTGTGGAGGCAGCAAATTATTTGTATTTGTATTTGAATAAAAGTGGAAAGAGGCTTTAAAATCCTGTTTTTGTTTGTATTACGCATTTAATTTTAGAAAATTAAAGTGTTACAATAAGTGTTCATGAATAAACTACCTTACGAAGGAGGTACTCTCACTGGGTCTCGAACTGGAGTCTCCCAGATCATAGACGACAGCGCTGACTATTGAACTAAAACTGTACTCATCACCTCATTGCAGACAGACTTCTACCTATTTATACACCCATAACACAGAGTCAGCACACCGTGTAATGTGTAGGGAATGGGGGGTTGGGGGTGTTTATTTTTACCAATCAAATTTTTTCACATTAGATCAGAAATCATTTTCACATTGGCTCATTGGCCATTGTGTTGGCCAATGAGCAGCTCTACTGCAGGAACTGGGGGGGTGATTTGCTCAAGGACACCTTGATGTTCCTCACAAAGGAAGGACAGACATCATTCACCTCCTCTACCAGAGTGCCATCCATTTAAAAGGTTAAAATACTGTATCTGCAGGAATATATACAAATTGTAAATGAGGATGAATTCTCTAATCTTAGGTATAGGTAACAGAAATTCATACATGTGTAGAGATGAGAAAAAAACAACAATGTAAATAATAATCAGAGTTAATACCAGTTCATTCTTTGAGATAATCAATCTAAGTTCAGGTTATATTGAAATTTGGCTGTGTGATAATTTGCAAATAATAATCATCAGTGGCTTTATTTTATTCATGCTCAGGTTTTAATTAAATAACAGTGTGATATTAATTATATCCTACTCCCGGGTTAAATCAGATTATTGCATCTCTTCATGAGTGCGTGTCCTGGAAATATAACACTCTTCAGACTACTGGGTCATGGATGAACTGCCAAACTTCCTCTCTGAGTCATCTGAATGTGTTTACTCTCTAAAGGCCACTTCATGTTGTAGAGGATGTAATTTGTTTTGAAATCTCATTCCTAAAAAAAAAAAAAAGCAAAACGAATTACACTCAGAGTTTTGACCCTCAGTGGCGTGATAGGTACAGATATCCTGCCACAGTGCATGTTGTGAGTTATTTTGTAAGTTTACTTCAAGAAAAAGTACAGCCTGAGGATCTAAGGTAATGTGTCTATAACTGTCAACATTGTAATGGAAAGTCCTTTCTTCAGAAATATGGCATGGGAATGTGCACAAAACAATCAAACCACCACATGTAGATGTCTGGTGTTCATTTGAAACATTAAACCTCTGGACATTGAAGCTGACCAAAGCTGATTGGACTGATTGGAAAGAGCATGAATAGCTTTTTTCCCCTCATTCTTCTTCCAATTTTTTTTTCAGCTTTGCTCTATATAGTCTGTGGCGGAAAAGAGGGTCCTCAACTCAAGTTGCAGTGGAGTGGTGTTTCTTTTGAGGATGATTAATGAAGGCTCCTGCCCACAAAAACCAGAAGTGTTCTTCCTCATCAGACAAGCGATGCTGATTAAGTTTCTGAAGTGTTCTCTGATTACTGGCTCACCTCTTATTCCTACTTTTTTTTTTTTTTTTTTCCTGGGGTTGTGTTGGGGAGTGGGGTTTTTCTATGTATGCGTTGATGTGATGAGCTGTGTTTTTGGGGGGTTGGACCGGGAGCTTCCCGCTCTCAGCCCGGCCTGTCCATTAGTTCAATGTGACTGAGTCTGCTTCATCTTTCGTCACTGTGATATCCACACAGAGAACGGATATTAAATTTGATGTGTGCCACTATCCTGGGCTTTCAAGCCCTCTGGCAACTTGACTCTCTGCAGTCCACTCATCAAATGCTAGCTTCCCATTGCACCAGTGCTGCTCCAGACACAAACCACTGCTATGATGGTTTGCCAATACTGGCCTTTAACTAAACACTTCTTCCCATCCAAACTTGATAAGATGGCGGTACCTCCCTAAAATGGGCAACAAATAAACAGTATTCACAATGTGTAATGACATACTGGTGGTGATGACTAAGCATGGTGATGTTTGTCGTCTGTTGGTCCTTCTGTCTGGTCAAATACTTCAGTTCGGAGCAAGATATTTCGAGAACCACCACCCGTTCATAGTCCCCAGAGAATAAACTCTTCCAATGAGCTGTCCTCATCAGGCGAAAATGTCAACTTTAACAGATCCGCATGAAATTTATTAAACACATTTACACTCTGAAGGGATATACCCCTGGGATTGAAATGACCCCATAGGCATTCCTCAAGAACCACCCTGAGGCTTTCCGAATGACCAAAAGCCTAGACCAAACCCATCCAGTTCCTGTATCTTTAAGACCAGACTATATTTTGCTATATTACACTAATCACTAAGCGTTAGCTCACCATGCTAATGCAATGCAGTGGCTATATTCTCTTTTGCAGATGACTGGCAGAGTCACAGTGATACAGTTGGTAACTGTGGGTTCAGTGACAGGTTGCAAATCCTATCATTTTAGACTCAATATTGGTAGAAAATGCAATCATCACGATTTTGTATTGTGGTGTGTAATGAGCGTTGCAGCTTCTTGGGGTCTTATGCTTGGAGTATAAGACTTGGACTTTGAGTCTTTTCAGAGTCTCTTTCAACATGAAAAACAATTTGCTTTTATTATTTTTTATTTTATCATTATTAAAACATACTTGGAATGAATATGTTCAAATTCAGACATTCTCCATACTGGCACAAAATGTTGACTCTCAGCAGCTTGGAGCCATAAATATATTGCTACTGGCCTTCACATACCCACTTTGGCTGAACCTTGTGACACTCTTTGGAACTCTGACAATACTGAACTGGTGTTTCAGGTTTGTAAGACATCAGCAGAGAGAGGTCACCATGCAGCTGAATCTGAATGAGCCAATGCTAAATATTACTGGCATTCCACTAGAATAGCCATACCAAACAAAAATGTAAAATAAACTTGTATTGTAATAATTCCAGGTTTCACAAAGGTCGGTCTAAAATGCAACTAAAGAGACAGAAGCTGAGCTGCAGCATGTACATGCATAAAGTGTCACTGGAATCTCCCGAGGGCTCTCCAAAGTGTTTGTACCGCTCACATAATTCATATTTGTTTACCCTCTTATGTGGTCCTACTGGGAAATGATGATCACTCAAAACAATATTAGCATGTCAAATATTGTACCAAATTTTACAGGACCACTCCGGGGCTCAGTTTGCTGAGCAAAACAAAGAGTCCCTATTGATTGTTCTCATGTTTGACCAAACAGCTGCTCTGCACCAGTGTCAATCAGTTTATTACTGTAAACATAGCTCCCCAACGCTTTTGCCAGGTAAATACCGAGCATCTCTTGTGTGCTTCACATGTGGCCTTGTTTAAATTAGCTTTGTCCCTTGATCTCTCTTTTTAGTTTGATAATGACATCAAAATGTTCGGATGTATTTTTCTTTAATGTAAATTAATTCTTTGCGTGATCTGTACACACAAATCACTTAAAACTAAAGTCACCTAAACTGAAGCTTTAAGCTGCATCAATCATTTTTTTCTTTTGGCCACTTGGGGGCAGGGCTGAAAATCACGCATGAAATATTATGGCCTTATAAAGCTGATATGGTTAATGTGGCAGAATACTACTATCTATTCACTCATCCAGCAGAAAGGAACAACGTTTAGTGATTATTTAGACTTGTGTTTCTGACCACCGATATTCACTCTCCTTTTAGATCAGGTTTGGTCTCCACCAGTTCCTTGGGGAAATACATGGTTCTTTAGCTGCTAAATGCAACACTATATTCACTAGCTAGTAAATAAGTTTGTATATCTACCATTTTGCGCTGGGCCAGTACTGTACAGTGGGCTTATCTGAGCTTTCTTGCTGATAGCAACTGCCTGCTGTGGCTGGAAACAAGGGTGATGAGAGCAGTTTGACTCAACCAAAACATACATTAGCAGGCCAGAAACAAAAACAACTAGCTGAAAGAAACACAAAGTTTTAAAAAAAAAATTCAAATTTTAAATATTTTGTATTTTTATTGGCTGAGACCAATAAATAGTTGATGGCAATGACAGTGGAAGCTCTTTTCTGAAGGGGTTGAGAACATGCATTCTTGTGCAGTGGTAAATATGTTCTTTAAGGACAGGCTACAAACAGACAAACAGTACAACATACACATCAAAATATACTGTATTCTTGTAATATCTCATTGAATGATGAGTGTTTAACATGAAGATGATGTAGAAAATGGTAAAAGTGACCTCAGATAAACATGTGGTCAAGCATAAATATGCAAGCATAACCTATAACAGGTATTTCAGTACTTATATAAGCCAAGTGTCTTACATCAATGGTTCAAAACAGTGTTTTCTTGCCAAAGTCACTCTGCAGATAGTTTGCCTGGATTTGCAGTTGAAG
Organism: Thunnus albacares; assembly: GCF_914725855.1. NCBI lineage: Eukaryota > Metazoa > Chordata > Actinopteri > Scombriformes > Scombridae > Thunnus > Thunnus albacares. The sequence continues at coordinate 2,797,070 of NC_058121.1, forward strand.
TGTGGCGACAGGATTGGAAGGTAGAGAGCTGTGCATCACGGCAGGCATCATGGCAGGTAACAGTTACAAATGCAATAGCATGAGCAGACAACCTGAGTCAGGAAACCTTGTAGGAACAGAAGATTGAGCTTAAACTTCTACAACATAACTCAGTGGTGGTAATGAAGTCCTCCTCATTATTATCTGTCAAAGAAAATTCAGCCAAATATTTTGGACTAAGGAGGTTATGTGCTCCTGGAATAGCCTAGATTTGTTTGCATTTGTCTTGTTTGGTACATTATATAAGCCTATGAATGTTTTTAGCCTGTATTTGTCATCGCCAGGATCAACCTGCTAGGACACTGGGCAAAAAACAGTAGAGTGACTTTTGGAACAAGCCCCAGTTATGTAAAGAGTTTTGGATGAGCGCCGCCATCAGCACCTCAGCCGAGCTGGCAGCACATAGTTGTGCTTGAGTTGGTCAGCAGCACATCCCGCAGCAATGAAGCCAGTCTCTGACTTTTCAGATACAGTTTACAGAAAAAATCTGTCACCGCTTCCTTAGGCAGACCTGTGCTGATGAAAGACCTACTGGCCCCATCCCAGGATGACACTGATTTAATAGCACCCTCAAATGAAAAAGTGCTGCATTGGATGACAAATATAAAGGGATAAAAGAAGTAAATCTATTAGTGAAGGCCTCTGCCCTTGAAGCCCGGATACACAGAGTCCAGTGAATGCAGGTGGCCCATACACGCTTAATACAAAAATAGATCTCTCTTCACAGTGCTGCGCTGATGAAAGCTGGGCATGATTACAGCAGGTTGCCTGGTCACAAAAGTAATAATTATTCTAAAGACTTTGTTGCCCCACTAGAAGCAGAGCCTGTGAATGGCAAAGCCTCATTTGACAAGACTTCAGACCTCAGTCGTTACCATGGATATGACCAGTACTGAGATCCTGACTCTGTAATTGATGTCAGTATATTTGTTCTAGGCTTCTGGGCTGAGTTCAAGGGGGATGCTTCGGTCGCCTAGGGCGCTACCGTGAGGGGGGAGCCAAAGTTGTGCCCAGGAAAAAAAAAAGATAGCATAGCTAACAAAATAAATGTCATTGCCATTCAGTCAAAACTGTCATGAGGTTATTTGGAGCAAAACGTAAAAAGCAAAAGTTAAGCTAAACAGCTAAACAACATTTGTGTCATTTTCACGGTGTCATGAAATTTAAATTTGGGTGAACAATGTTAGACTAGTTTTGGTTTTAGTGTAGTGAGTTATAGCCAGTGTGCGTGGTATAAGGTTAGCGTTAGCTCAGCTCAGCTGGTAACACTGCATTAACATTACCTCACACTAACGCTGTCAAAAGGTTAACATTACCTCACACCAATCCTGTCAAAAGTTGCATGCATGTGTGTTTATTCTGGGTTGGAATGAAAAAAGTGTCAGCACAGGCTTTCCAAATTAGGAATGGGAACGTGTACACGAGTACACGTGTACTCGCTGGTGAATTTATAATCGTTTAGATACTTGTTTTTTTTAAATAGACAACCCTTACACACCTATAATAAAGGGTTTTTGGCTCTTTTTCTTGTTTGTAATAAATAAATGTGCAGTACTTTTACTGTAGAACTGTTAAGAAGTTTGGACTGTAAAATTTGAGTTGACATGAGGGGATAAGCTCTCATAGAAATGTACATTCAGTTAGTAATAACACTGATTTTCCTTTTTCAAAATGTCGCTGATGCCTTTTTAGATGTGTTTAGACATGGGAACGTTCAGTGTCAATATGGGAAAGCCACCTGAAGAAGGGGACCAAAATTTGCTAACCATGGCAGCTAGCATCTATCATGCTAACCATCTCCGCACTACAAGCTGAGCTATCATTTTCTGAATGGTTCCGAATGCAATTCACACGGACTTCTTTGTTCAATATCAAGCCTCGCATACTATACGTATTTCTACATTGTGTCTGTAGAAGTCTGCAGAAAGAAGGGTTGAGACGCTTGTGGATTTAATGATTGTGGATTTGTACAGTCCACAGCAGTGTGGACTTCATTGATGTGTTGAGTCATTTAGTGTGACAGGAAATATGACCATGGACTCAGCTGAAATGATTTGGGTGTATAAATTTGTTTTTAACATTGTGAGTTGTTTATTTTGTGAAAGGTTAAGGATTTAAAGTTTTGGGTTAGTGTCATTCAGTTTCAGTTATTCCTTTTTTTTTTTGTATTCAGTAAACTGAAAACAAGATTTTGTTTCAAAAATATACATAATACATAATACAAGATCACCTTTAGGCCATTGCTTTTCCCTTGTATGCTCAACTTCCCGACCTAACATACTGTACCATGTCAAGCATAACATTAAAATGCAAAAACCACAATTCATTTGTCAAGTGTCACAAGTTACAAGCCCTAAAAGTTCCCATCAGTGACATACCCGGAAACAGACCATCAAGTAAATTTAACTCTGTGTCTGGAGCCATGTGGGGCTCAGATGTATTTCTACTTTGTTGGATATACAGTACAGTACTTAGTGCAGTAAAAGAGACATGTTCATAGAAAATCAAACTGACATGTGGACTTCCTCTTGTGGACCTCAGAGAACGGTGGCCTTTTGATCTTTACATCTGCTACAGTAATACTCCAGCACGTGTAGTTCACCCTGATCTCATGTTGACAATTCTCTTGAGTGCACAACTCCATCAAGGTGCACTACAGAGAAACACTGCAATCTACCAGGCATGATGTAAGCATAGCATACAGCATGTAATATAGGTGAGATACAAGAGTTCACTGACAAAATGCAAGCTCAAAATTCTAAAAAATCGTCTTGATATAGATGAAGTACTTGATGCTTGTAAGCACCATAATAGGTTTTAAAAGGTACAAGAATAAGAGACACAAGAGATACAAGTATAAGAGAGTAAAATTCTTGGGTTTCACCTCTTTGACATTACAGCGACAATAAAATAGAAATAGAATTAATTTTGAAAATTGAAAATTCATTTGCATATTTCATTTTCAATGCACATATACTGTCCAAATTGAGCGGCTCATCAGACAGATATGTTTAAACCTCCATCCTTTATACAAGTACTTTTGCACAACATCTACATCACTACTGGACACTTGTAGGTCACTACTACGTTAGCTACTTGGAGCAAGTATCCAGTTCCATTACTGTGACTGTTTTATCTATGTTTATCTGTTCAATGCCTTTAAGCAGAACTGCATTTATTTTAGTATATTTGAGTATGGAGCTTTTACGTTTATTTTACAGCTGCACTAATATATATATTTTTTTAATTTAATGATGGATTAAAAAGTGTTTGATGTCAACTTTGTAACAAACCCACATAGAATTATCACCCAACTCTGCAGCTGCTCTCAGATATACTGGGCTGTTTTAGCCTCTTTAAGGTCATTGTTTTGTTTTTTACATCCCAAAGACTCAGCTCTCATCAACCTTCCAACAGCAACAGGCATCTGTTATCAGCAAGAGAGCTCTGAAATTAACATGTACTTTTTTCAGCCTTTCCATGTGGTTCCTGATCCTATATAGAGAAATAAAATTGTTTAACTTAACTTAAAATGCAGAGGTATTCACATGTCGGTACCCATTACAGCAGAGGATTAGCCTATTATCGCCAGACTAACTGACAAATGTGTATTAGTCTGGAACCCCTAAATTCATGTTCGATCTAATATCAAGAGACCAAAATGCCTCTGGACGCAATTGGGTAGACCTACAACCAATCAGAGCAACAAAATGTGTAATGTGTGACTTTTCAAGTTTGGACCACACCTACCACCAGAGACACATGCAAGCTGGGTGGTGCTTCATCCATTTTCAAGAAGGAAAAAATGTCAGCCTGCTCACAAACGTTCTCATATTTGGCTTAACAGTACACTAAAACATGTTTCTGAAAACATTTGAGGTGGGAAATAGGCGATGCAGTAACATTATGTTGATTCGTATTTGATCAGCACTGCCTAGTTTGACAATTTGATCTGAGTATCATGAGCCTGGTACATTGTGCTGGATGGACCTCTGCAGACGGTCAGTCACGGGTCCTGCACTAACCAATAGGGTGCTCCGATGGAGTTTAGCGGTGTCGACCAATCACAGTGTGATATCCCCATGTGAGCACCCCCACGCATGTAAATAAACAGTTGTGATTGGTTTATCAGGCACCAGGATTGGTGGAAATCTGTCTGAATGGGAAGGGCTCCCATTCAGACAGATTTTCACTCATTTCCATGTATCTGCCAGAGCAAATAAAACAAGAGCTCGGCATATTCTTCTGCTTCCCAGGCTAGCAGAGGATACTCATTTTGCTTGGAAAATGAATTGAAAACCTCAAAAATATGTTTAAGCTTTTAAGAAAGAGAAGAAACCCCATTGACAGATGCTAGTGGAACAAGGGCTAGCCAGGAAAGCAGGTGGAACCTCGCCTGTGTATACAGTAAGAGCTGTAATGTTTCTTGTCAGTCTAATGACAGCACTTCTGAGACTCTTACATGTGAAAAGCACACAGAGGTGGTTTACACACCTGGGCTAGGACATGAAACATCAGGAGATCCTCGCTCATGTATTTGTGGTCACAGACTCTGCGTCAGCAATTTCTGAAGGTGTGTCTGTGCATGGCTAAAGCTGGAGAAGGAATGTGGGCTCCAGAGGAGACAAGCCACATCAACCTGGAAATGGAAGTAGTTCTCCGTGTCCTTCACCACTTTATATTGTTCCTTAGCAGCCAGGCCAAAAACCATGCAAAGATTAACTACATCAACACACATCAACAGGCAGGGGGAAGTTCTGTTGGCCCAGTTGTTGACATCTGTGGCTCCCTTTGTGTCTAAGGCACTTGAAACATTGGGACAAAAACTCTGCTTTTCTATAAGTTATTCTATAAGTCTCAGTCATACCCAGTATTCCTAGGATTTACATTCATATTGGACGATTCTGCAGCATGATTCACATCCAATGCCAGCATTTAATACCATTAGGGAGCAGTGTGCCCTTGTCAAAAGAGAGTAAAACCACACAAAATGCGACAAAGCTTGCACAAACCACCAACATCTCTCACACTTAGTCACCTGTGGGCAGACCCATCAAGCTGTCAAAGCAAATGCAGCTCAATGCTGCTTCCAATGTTGTTTTTATTTTGTCTCACAATCATATAAATCACTGACAGAGCTGCATCTTATTGGAATGTTTTGGGAGTAAAATAATAAGCTGCAAATTCATTGTAATAAATATATGATAGAAACCAGCTGTGACTGGTTATAATACCATGATTTTCATCCCCTTTCAGGTCACAGTTCATTTATTTGAATGTTACCCTCTGCAGTACATCTCCAATTGTGATCTGAGCCGGAGCTCTGCCCGCTGGGTTTGGGGGCCAGGGTGGTGGATACCTGAGCTTGGAATTTGAGTCACAGACCATCAATATTGTCTTTTTTTTTTTTTTTTTTTTAAATCATAACCAGAATCTATACCTAATTTTAGCCCAGTATCCCAAGGAATTATGTTTACATTGGAGGATTCTTCAGCCCATTTACATCCAGAACCAATGTTTAGTGCCAATGAAGGACCCTTCATGCAGGGAAGGATGGGGAGGTAAGGGTAGTGGATAGGCAGGAGTTTGTGTCCAATCACAGACCTGCAATTATGTCTGTTTTTTAATGTGGTAACAACAATCTTTCCATAACCCTAACTGTTTAAGGCAACTACTTAACTGTAACTTAGCTGTAGTTTTTCCATACTGCAGTTGCCATATGGAGATATTGTAGAAATAAATAAACAAAAAACAATGGCATTGAATGTAGTCCATAGTTTTTTTTATAATCATCCATTATCAATGTTCAGTCTGGTGATAGGGTTGCCTTAATCATACTTTTATATACGTTTACAATTAGCATATATTCTAAACATTGGCATTAAAAGAAGCAGGAAGCAGTTTTGTTGGATCTACTGTCTTTGGTTTACAGTTCACAGGAGGGTTTTTTATGTTGGTGCTTGGCAATAAAGACTGTTAGATGTTATGCTTTACAAGTTTGTTGCAGTGAATCTCTAAAGGGGACCTATTATGCTTTTCCTTTTTTCCAGTCATATATATAAAACATAACCAAAGTGTCAAATAATGAGGTAAATGTATGTAGAAGTAATCCTTGTGAGCCAAAAATACTGGCTTCAGACTGATCTGAATGCTTGGTTTCCAGCATTTTTTTCTATTTTCAGCCCAAGCTGATGTCAGCTCATGACGGATTTCTCGCGAAATGGTCATCTGCTCCATGCACAGCGTACAAGTTCACTGCTCCTCTCCGCTAACATTGTGGCATTTTTCCATTGTTTTGGGGGTAGTCACGTCGAGCCATGACTGGAGTTGAACTGGCACGCTGTGAGTGTTTTTACATTACACAGCAGGGCAAAGTAAAATAAGTAGTTTACCTGTTGGAGATGTGCTGGTTGTCTGCAGCTCTTCATCAAACAATCATCACTGTGGCTGTTTTCTGCTTGTACTATTCCTCCCTGCATTATTTCTAACTGATCTGCTGAACAAAAAGATCCAAATATCTCTATATGTTGTTGTGTTGCCCAGTTTTAAGCGCCGCTAACAAAGCTCTGCTAAGTCAGTGAGGAACACATTTCATTTCCTGTAAATTCTTCACAATAAAAGTCTCCCCTTATTTAGTCATTTAAAGCTTTTAATATGAAGTAGCAAAGCAGGAAGTGTTGGGTTTTGCATCAGCAGGATTTTAAGAAGACTCTGATACAGCTGCCCCTCAGCAGGCTTCCGGAAAGCTGGCCAATCAGAGCAGTGTGGGCTGATCAGGAGCGGGGCCTTAAAGAGACGGGAGCTAAGACTGCCTGTTAGAGACGGGGCTGAACTGAGGGGCTGCATAAAGGGCCAGTATAAGATAAATAAGGAGTTTTTTGAACTGTGAATCATACTCAAATCTGCTCTAGTGGAGTACCAGTATAAAAATATAGAGATGGAAATGAGCATAATAGGCCGCCTTTAATGGACAATACAACAAAGCTAATATTATTGAGCTGATCTGCGGTAAACAGTGGTTAGAGTCACAAGGCAAATCCTGTGATCACTGAACTACAGTTACAATGTGTAACCGTCACTATCTCCTACCTCAGCTGCTGCTGCATCAGGCATCAACAGCCCTCAAGGAATAGTAAAAAAAACTACAGAACCACTTGTACCTCATGCTGCTCTGCAGTACAGTCTCACCCACTGTGCTGTGAGTTTCATTCAGCTGCAGCCGTAACCTCCTGTCGACCCTGCTCTCTCTCCACCTACTCTTCCATCAGACTATATACTCTGACTGCTTGCATCCCAATCTCTCAGAATGATTCAAGGATGATGGATCATTTTCCTGCCAAAAAGTGTTCAGGCTCCACACAAGTGGAAAGAGATCCACCTTTACTTATGTGGGTGGAATGGGAGAGAGAGAAACAGAAACCCTGGCAAGGAAATCACCTACTGTATTTAATTAGATTTCTCTTGACAGACATTTCAGTTCCGCTTTAAAAAAAGATTTCATATTACACTTGTCTGTCAGTGTAAATATATTAGAAATAAATGTTATGAATATAAGAACTTGGCTTTGCATTTTGGGGATACTGTACAAGCACAGTGTTTTTTTTTCTGTCTGTAACACATGACAGTAGGCAAAAATCAAGTTCAGGAATCAGGAATTTGGTAAAATTCAAATATGAATAGTTTGGGCATAATATGGAACAGTTAATGTTAACTGAGCATAATTGCTTGTTTTGCCTCTCACTGTTGATATCCATTTATTCTTCATGGACTGCACTTGACTATTATTGAGTGTATAAAGGTTGTCCTTATTATGACATTAGAGATTGTGTTTATTAGTTGGAAATTTGGACAGTTGTTTTATCAGTGAGAGCCATTTATAATCAAACAAAGCCTCTGAGGGTTTTTTGTCGTTTTTGTTTGTTTCTTTTTTATGAGACATTTCTCTCTGAAGGATTTCAGCGGGACAGGTAAAACAGCCAGAGATCAAATACTAATGGCTTATCTGGACAAGGGCCAATATCAAATTGCATGCATTTCGACAATGTGCCAAATATGTCTCACCTCCTCTTATTGTGTGCTTCTCACGTAAAGGACTGTAATAAGGGCCTAATGAAATATGAAATGTGTTTTAGTGCTATCCTGTATGGTTCTGGTCTCTCAACTTTTCTTCCCCATGTGTCTGTGGCCAAGTCTTTAAAAATAGCCCACAAATAGTATATAGTTTCATTTTTCAAAAAAACTCAGTAATTTCCTGAAACAGCTGGGCATTGTGGTTCTTATCAAACATTACAGAAGGAAATAGTGCATTTGTTGAGGACTGTTTTCAGTGGTGGATTAATCCACATTTGGTGCTTTAGTGAGTATTTCCAGCAGCAGGACTGTGGCAAAATACATTACCATGACTGTGTTCATAGCATAGAATTATGATAAGAACTGTATACTGGACTTGCCCAGTGCATAAGCCAAAAAAGTTTTCTCACTTCCTGATTTGCTTCCATTGTGTGGCCCTTTGCACGTGGGCATCAGTGTCTTGTTCAGCCCATACACCAACCCTACACTGGGATGGCCACACATAACATTTTCTAAGTCATTATCATTATGACAGGGCTTCAGAAGTCATCTGCAGAGATGGGACCGTTCACTTTTCAGCATGACAATGACCCAAAGCATGCAGCCAAGTCCAATGTTGGACTTCCCTTGAGTGGCCCAGCCAAATCCCAGACTCAAACCCAGTAGAACATCTGTGGAGACACATGAAGATGGCAGTTCATAGATGCTTCCCATCCAATCCAATCTGACTGAGCTTGAAATGACTCACCCCAAGAACACCTGAAACCGTAATCTCTGCCAAAGGGGCTTCTACAAAGTACTGAATTAGGGGTCTGAATACTTATATGAATGAGTTTTTTGGGGGGGGTTTTGAGAAATTTTCTAAAATTTCTAAAAACATGTTTTCACTTTGTCATTATGTGTTATTAAGTGGAAATTGATGAGCAAAAATGGCAGTTTTATCAATTTAAAATTAGATTTACAACTCAACAAAGTATGCAAAAAATGAAGGGCTCTTTTTTGCTACCCCCAAAAGCGGCTAAAAAGGTGGGCAAAACAAAAAAAAAAAAAGAATTTTAGACTAACTGCTCCAGACAACTGTTACTACAGCTTTCAAATGGAAAAACTATTGGAAAATAGCAAAATAGACCCTCCAACCCAAACAGATCTTGGCTAACATGAGCACAATGTCAGGCAGAGTAAATGAAGTGAAACACATGGCTTTGAATCAGTCTTTTCATGGGATTTGTTGACAATAAGAAAAATAAAGATTCTTTAAAAGATTCACTGTGTTCATAGCATAGAATTATGATAAGAACTGTATACTGGACTTGCGTAAAGACTGAAAGTCAGATTTCAGAGAGAACAAACCATCTTTCGTAGTGATTTTTACTCTTTAACAGTAGTACTGCAACAGTGAGCACATGCTGACATTGCCTACATGGAAATGATGCACTTTGGCGGTAATTCATTTTGTGACATTTCTTGTTTGGTAACTAATCTTTCAGTGTAGGGGAGTGTAGTTGTTTTTATCCTTAAAAAAACAAAATGAAATCAGAGTTAACCGTGTAGGCCTGGCTAGAGAATAAGCGGTCCCCTGAGCAACCCTGATCATCATTTCTAACTGATGTAGTGGGCCATTAGGAGAGGCGTCAGCAGGGTGGAGTGCAGGGAGCATCGTTCCATTAGAAGTTACTGAGGTCTTAAAAACAGCCTATTGGCATGCAGGAGCTGCTGCACCTTTGCTGAACACAGAGTCATTCTGCTTCATTTAAGCAACTTTGATCCAGTGATTTTTTTTTTTTCCCTGCCTCACATTGTGAAATTAATAATTAATATGTGATACTCTTCTGATTCACTTACCAATTTTAAAGCACAAACAGAATCTAGAATGTGCTCTCACTGCCAGCTTTTACCCCTGAGGACACCGTCAGACTGGTGGAAAGTAATGAAAGAAACCAAGCAGTAATGTCCCCGAAATGATTTCATACAAACAAAGTTTAGATGACTCTCTCATGTTCAGAACTAAATGGAGCACGCTGTTCCGAGGAATACAAAAGAAGGATGGACTGTTAATTATTTCCAAACAAATTGGCATTTAATGGCTGCATATCACTGAGAGGAATAGTATGCACAGAGGCCCAAGGGAGGAGCGAATATGATACTGTTCAATTACATCATTATTCGCTTACACAAATCATTTGCTGTCATGATAATTACTGTAGGTGTGGGGAAAGTAAATTGAAAGCCTAGAGGCATTTAAAGGATGAATCAATGTTTTAAAACATATGTTGTGTTTCGCAGTTCTTGCCATCAATCAATCAATAGGCGATAGGTGAGACTGGGTCGGACATTTATTGGAAAATGAATTAATAAAACATCATTTTTATTTAAAATGATACTCTACTTTTAGTATAAATGCACATACCTGATAGGGAGTGGCTACATCCAGCAGACACAGAGTAGCGTTCGCACTCATGTTTCCGACTGTCATCCAGTGACAGTGAATCCAACATTCAATCTCCACTATGTTAACTAGCTAGTTGTTAAGGCAGGTAGTGCACTATGGTTTTGTCAGAGCTTTTTCACTGAAAACAGACTCCCCCTGCTGCTGGAAATAGGGCTGATGTAAGCGCTGACACTGAAACACAAATGTTGGACCATAAAACCAAAACAATGAGCTGAAAGATGCTAAAATGCTGTATAGAACTGAAAGGAATGAGCAACACCTTTCACATCACACATAGTATTTTGACCTATTGTTAATGCAAAAGTATTGATTAGTGAAGCTTTAAAGGTGTCTTGTTGTGCTTTTTGTGATTTTCTGTTATTTACATACTGTTATGATGTCAGATATCCACATTAAACATGGTCAAAGTTGTAAACATGCTCCCTGCAAGTCACTTCAGCATGCTTGAACACCTGGTTTCTTTACTTGCATTGTCCACTCACATATTCTGGATCTGATTCAGACTCTTAACATGAAGTTGCCATTTCGAGTAAAGAATGAGAAGAAGTGAAATAGCCGACTACTACTGTTTGTTAACATAGCCACTTTATCAGGCTAAGTTGGTGAAGCCTGCCAAGGGAAGCTTCTGGAAGCTGGCCAATCAGAACAGAGTGGGCACATCGGAAAGGGAGACAGGAGCTAAAACGGCCTGTTTTAGACAGACGCTGAACTGAGGGGCTGCATAAAGAGCCAGTATAAGATAAATACAGAGTTTCTTCAACTGCAGATAATGCAAAAATATTCCACCAGAGCCCCAGATTAAAAATATAAAAATGTGCATGAGACCCCCTCAGACCCCTTTAAAGTTACTCAAGGTTAAACAAGGGGGGAGACCTTTATGTTAAGGGTTAAATATATTATATAATAATAATGCATTATAATCTTAAACAGTAGCCATTCAAAGTAATTTTAAAGAAAACCTATTTACATGGCTTATAGTACCTTTTAACTTTGTCTAAAGCCATACCTGCCAACACTCCCGTTTTTCCCGTATTTTCACCTCCTCTCTCACTGTGCTCCCATTTTTTTGTTTCTCTCCCGTAATCTGCATGTCCCTCAACCTTTATTATGAATAATCATCATACACACGGATCCATAAGTTTTATATGTTTGTCTGACATTACCCAAGTTGCCAGATCATCTACACAACACGATCTAGGCGCACAATCCACACACACGACATACAATTTCAACCAATCTGTCACCACAACCTGATTCAAGGGACGTGTGCACAGCTGCTCTCTGCGCAGGCAGTCTTTCCTCCCTCTGCTGCTGATGTGATTCACTGCTGCAGGTACCGCTGGTAAAGAGGAGGGGCTGGTTTGTCTCAGCCAACGGCTAAGTTTACAAGAATTTACCAAATTTTAAGATACGTGGCAAACTCAGATAAACAGTTTGGCTACATACAGACAACTTTTGTGTTATTGGCTTAATGATACCCGCGATGGATGGGATGCAGGCAAAGCAGTTGAAAATATTACTTTTCTATATGTTTATGCTTGTTGAACAGGTGTTTTGATAAAGTACTTACTGGCTTTTTACTCACAATGTGTTGTGGGAAATCTTCAGATGGGCCAGAGATCTTCACCCACAACTCAGAAATTAATTTACCACTTATTATGAAAAAGACTCAAAGGAATACACTGGAAGCTGAAAGAGTTCAATGTGAATATGTTTACTGTGCATTGAAGTGAAATACAGAGAAAAACCGATGCTTCGACCCGGGACAAATAACCTAAAGAAAAATCATAAAACATTCAATTATATACCTCTCATAACCCTTCCTAACATGGAGCTTAATTGCTAAACCCCACCTCGCTTGATCTTAACACTTTGGTAATAATCCAGACATGACTCAGCTACAGAAAACAAAGGTGTCTCACACTTCTCTAACATGTATCATTTGTATTTAGCCTCTTCCACATTTCTCATAATACACATAGCCAAGCGTCCTTCACTCTTCACACACAGAAGATTAAAATATGACATCGCTGATTCTCCCCTTCTGTATTCCCATAGAAACCATCTGCTATAGATGTAAATGTTTCATTTGCACAATTACTGGTCTATTCATGGAAGGACAGTTTCCCACCACAAATGGTTTTGTTGCACTACAGTAACAAGCATAGTTGTTGTCAACTGGAGACGATTTCAAAGAGCTCTCAAAATTAAAAATTCTACTAGGAGAAGGAGATAGGACATATCTTGCTGCTATCTATATCTTGATACTAAATATAATTAATATATACCAATCTTAATATTGTGTAATCAGATTTTAAATATCTAATTGTAACCATATTTTATCCATATCTGACAGCACCCCAGTTGTTGACTATACTCACATGATAGCTGAGGTCAAGAGCTCTCTATAACAGTTGGTTCCATGTCTCCAGCCCCTTTTGTTGCTGAATTATAAGCCTTTAAACATGCACCAAGGTCAAGGTTCAAAGGTCAGTATTTAAAAGAAGGAGCCATGTAGAATCTTTGTACCGACATATGTTACTCTCCAGGTTGAGACCTTTCCAGCAATGTATTTGGTTTAGCTCTCGACAAAGTTTTAATTTTCCCATTTCATGGACACAAACATCCCAGGCCTAGTTTCAGAGAGCTCTTTGATGGCCCAATATACAAAATGAAGCTTTTCACTTGTTTGTTTGTTTGGGGGTTTTTTTAGTGGAAATTGTGACCAAAATAAGTCACCTTCAGCACTGAAAATCTAGGGCATTACTCCAGGCTTGGAGGAAGGCCTCAAGTGCTTGGGCTGAAAAGACGACTATTTACACAACCCTGGAGATTTTTTGTATCTTTGTGATTCTTAGTTTTGGGATTTCATGTCAGCATGACATACAGTAGCCCATTTTATTAACCAATGCAAGCATAAGAAGAATATGTCTTAGCCTTTCCTCCCAAAAAGCGCAAGGAATAAAAATAGATAAAAGTATGGTAATAATAATAATAATGAAATAATCAAAGTAATATTAAAATTAAGTTGAAATTTTAAATCTATTTACAGAATAGAATAGTAATAGTTTTGAAATGGGATATAAAACTTGACTGTTCAAAAGACATATGGACTGTGCTATGGACAAAGAAATTAAGTGTATGAAATATATGAAGGTGACGAGAGCAAAAATGAAATGTGACATGTGCATTAAATAATTCAATTATGTAACAGTGGAGGTTGAATGTAATGCACAATCTAAAGTCCAGTTACATGAAAGTGACAAGTGCAGGGATTTAATGAGGGATGTGAAATGTAAAGTCTACTTTGACAACCTCGTCTTCATCCCATTTCTATGGCCATGGTACAAGATTTGATACACACACACACACACATCGGAATGCTTTGTTGGATAAGATGGTGAAATATTTATTGAGGAAAAATCTATGTTTAATAGATATAATATATAGATATAAAGATATATATATAGATATAAAATTAAATGAGAAATTTAACATTTTACAGTCACAGGCTATAAAACGCCTTTTCTTAACAGAGGTGGTGGCGTTTGGATTTGGGTTATCATATTTTTGAGTTATCAAGGACACTTTGTTTTTGTGTTGAGAAATGTTAAAGATATCATCAAAAGAAAACCTCAACATGGTGACAGTGAGGAAAATACTTCCAGGTGGCGGGTCCTCTGGTCAGCCAATCGCAAAGCTTCAAATTCTGGATTTTAAATTCAATTCATCCCTGGGATGCTCTAAAATGTAAGTTTTTTTTATTGAAAGAACATCATCAAACAGTTACATAAATAACAAATAACATAACAGCTCAGATAACTACACAACGCAAAGACAATGATTCAAACAACATGCGACTACGTGGTTTCAGAGAGAGCAGCATCCATAACAACCACCATAGCAACAATTGAAAGCCAGCAAGAATTTCTGTGATAAGTGACAAACTAAACATCATATATATTCACTGAACAAAGATTATGAAAATGAAATGTACATTTCTCACTAGAAATTTTATCAAAACACATTTTAATGCTGAAACTATCTTAAAATATTGCATTTTCTATAGAGAATAAAAGGAATGGACACCATTTTTTTGTTTTTTCAGACAGAAGCTTGAGAGTCACATGATGTGGATGCAGGCCAATAAAGAAGAATAGGCCAAAAAAAAGAAGACATCTCACAATTTTAGAGGCGTTATTGTAAAACTAATATGTTTTGGACCAGCATAACTATCACACATTTTGATGTAAGACAGGGTTGCATACACAAACACACACACACACACACAGACAAAGTGAAAAGTCAGAGCCAGCGTCCAGTCTGCAGCCTCCCAGGAGGTCTGTGCTGCACACACTGTGTCAAACCACTGGAAAATCACACAACAGCCTGTCATTTGGCAAACGACGGATGCCGCCTCATTTGAATACATGCTGTCTGACAGCCTAATTAGACCAGAGCTCTGTAATTGTCACTAATTGTCAGCATGTGACAGATCAGGCAAGAAATCCAATGAGCACAATGAAATCATAGACTCTAAGTATTATTTTTAAAAAAAGAGAAAAAAGAGACAAAGGGTTGGGTATTTCAAAGCCAGTGTGTGGTTTACTTTATTTCATTTTGTTTCTTAATTCTATTTTTATTTATCTACTTATTTAATTTAACCTATCATGTTCTTCATCATAGTGGCTAAAGGTGATAGTAGATCAGTCACATCAACCAAGATCCTTATAAATGAAATCTTAACCTCGTCTGGTCACATTTTATACTTCAATGCTTAATTCCTTCATGCTGAGTAAGTGTTTAATTTAGGGCGATGTATGGTCTGCATACACAATAATAGTGTTGTTATGTGATGAAAACCTTCTCAATAGCATATGTAATGTGCTTTAACAAATAACATGTTGTAATTGCACAGTGAAACTGCTTATAGTGATCACGTCTGTGCAGGTCAAATAAATCACTATAAGCAGATGATTATTATAACCGATTTTTTTTTCTTTTTCTTCATTTCTCATGCAGATTACCATCTAATTGACATTTGTATATTTATTACATGAATATAAAGTAATGAAACAGGCAGCTTTGCTATTTTCTGAATTTTATTGACTGTTTTAAAGTACAGAACAGCTGTTTAAACGCTTAGTGTTTCGCTGCTGCATCTCGTTGGCTCATTTTTGGCAGTTTGTCATAAGCTTCAAGTAGACTACATTTTTCACTGAGAGAAAATGACTTTCTTTTTCCTGTCATGATTTCAATATGCATGCAGCACCAACCTCAGGTAACCAGCCAGCAGCAGACGGGTAGTGCGATGTGCGTTTAGGCTGCGGGGTTGGGGGCTGCTGCAGCCCGCAGTGAGAAAGTTGAGCCAGAATCAACTTTTGGAGAAACGCAACGTGTAACGCCGTACAACCCTGCCATGAGGGCAGACAAAAACAAAAAAAACAAAAGAAAGAGAGAGAGAGAGACCACGGTTAATGTTTTCTGCCATTTTCTTGTTCTTTTTTTTATGAATTGTATTATCCTTGACGCT
Organism: Thunnus albacares; assembly: GCF_914725855.1. Taxonomy (NCBI): domain Eukaryota; kingdom Metazoa; phylum Chordata; class Actinopteri; order Scombriformes; family Scombridae; genus Thunnus; species Thunnus albacares. The sequence goes on from NC_058121.1 coordinate 2,813,161, forward strand.
TTGGTAATATTGTTCATCTGACATTCATGCCAATAAAGCTTATTGAATTGAACTGAATTGAATTCAGAGAGAGAGAGAGAGAGAGAGAAAGAGAGAGAGAGAAAGAGAGAGAGAGAAAGAGAGAGAGAGAAGTAGTAGTCAAGCGAACTAAAGAGTGGATGAGGAGAGCAAGCAGCAGTAGCAAGAAAGCCGGTGAATGAGAGGAATAAAACATTGATTGACATGATTGTTTCACAGCAGTTACAAATAAACACGCCCACATCCCACACCTCCACACAACCCTGCAGGGGTGCGCCACAACGCCTGATATTGGTGCCGCAGCCTCTAAATATACATCATACGTGCACTATGGGAATAAGGTAAAAAGAAAATAGAATTACCGTAGTTAAAATGGTCTTTTTCCATATGTTTTCATATAGAAAATGAACACTATAAGCGGACTACTTGATTACTATAAGTGAATTATTTAAACAGCATTTGTATAGGAATTATTCTGTCCTGAGCTTTTTGATCTATATTAGCGGTTGATCACTGTAACCGTGATCACTATAAATGGTTCCCATTCTACAATTTTATTTGTGTTTTTATGTTTTGTGAAATACCTCATATTATAATACACACCTTTGAGGAATGAAATGCCAAGAGTGACATTAAAGGTGTAAGAATTGGCCACCTGATCCAAACAAATAGGGGGCAGCATTTCACGACCCACAAAAAGGGTTATTATCACTTGAAATTACGTAAGAAAAAGAAAATTATTATTAAATAACATATTTGTGCTGTTTTTTTGAATAACCGAATAGCCAAACTTTCTCTGCGAGGTGGAAGTGTATTCTAGTTATGTGATACTCAGACAGAAAAAGACGATGAGCCAAAAATACCAATGAACCTTCCCTTACTGCTATGATGCAGTCACTTCTAAAAACAGCTCAATAATAAAATAAACTAATATTGTATTGTATCTAGTATTGTATTTGCCATTTTTTTCCAAATAAAGAGATCATACATAATTTCGGTGTCACAGTGTTTGTGATGAAGATCTACCTTTACGTCTAGATCAAACCCAGTTTTCAGCATATGGTAACATGAGGAAGAATCATTGCATCTTCTGTCGATTGTTTCTAATGAATCTAAAATGGGTCAGTTTTACTGTAGGTGTACTAATTCATATGCGACCAATCCCAGATCAATACAAATACTTGTTTAACATTCGTGACTCTTTTTTTCAGCCCAACTGTCCTTGAACATTCTCTTCTAATGAGTCCTCCAAACACAATACTGGCACTGTAACAGTGGCTGACTGTACTAATGAGCTTGTTTGAGTGTTCTTCATGACTGTATGCTCTAATCCCAACCTCTCACAGTTTTAAAGTTTTGAAATGGAATATAATATTCATAAGTACTTTTTAATTAGTGTATAATCACCTGAAACTTAGAATTGTTGTGTTTTCGTTACCTTAGAATGAGCCCTTTATATCTACATAGGGAGTGGGTCCTCTTCCACGGAACACGCCATGTTGCACCGCCATGTTTCTACAGTAGCCCAGAACGGACAAACCAAGCATTGGCACAGGGGTTAGCAACCTCACTGCTAGATGTCACTAAATCCTACACACTGGTACTTTAAGAGAGAGAGGCCCACTGTTCATCCAAAAAAAAAAAATAAAACAATGAACAAAACAGCTTGACAGTATTAATTCAACTGAAGCAGGATCCCAGAGCGTAAAACGATTGTAGCACACCAGGAGTGACCCATGAAAATTGTACTTGAATAAAAGTATTACTCAATTAAGACATAATGGCCACATCCCCCAAAATCATCCCTGACATTCAACCGAGCTAAAACTGGAAGCATTGTGCTAAATCCTATTAGCTTCTGTTCAGTGCTAATCCATGAAACCAATAAGCAGCTATTAAAAGTTCAAAAATTCACTGGCCTGAAAAAGATGCACCAATAACAGGATTACTGATTATAAAACATGCCGTGCTTGACATGTTCACAGGCAACCAACAGTGGAAAGTATCTTCAGTCAAATTGTGCATGCTAAAAGGTCAGACCATACTTTTAGAAAAAATTACTGTATTGTACATAATAGAAAAATTTAGTTTGACACATTTTCAGAGCCATTCAGCGCCTCTATTGAATGCTAAAGTATTTCCCGAAAAATGAATAAAACAAAGGGAAGGTGCATCAGAAATGTATAGTTTATTATCAATATCAATCACACAAATGTCACCACTCCAATTTACTTGTCTATTACAGGCTAGTCATTCTTCATGAGATGGACCCACAGTGGTGCTCTTGACTCTTATAGAGAGAGACAAAGTCTACGTCCACACTAAAGCCAATAATGCATCTTTTCTCTGCAGTTTGGCCAGTTGTCCATGCATTTTGGGGGCATAGGTATGGTTTTGTGATTTGGTAATTTATGTGACTTTCTAAAACAAATAATCTGCCAATCATTGCCCACTTCATGCAGCAGTTGGGCAGAAGATTGAGAGTATACAGGATTTGAAAGTCTTTTTTTTCATTTTTCACACAATCATGGGGTGGCTGTGGCTCAGGATGTAGAGCAGGTCGTCCACTAATCAGAAGGTCGATGGTTGGATCCCCGACTCCTCCTGTCCGCATGTCGTAGCATCCTTGGGCATGATACTGAACCCTAAATTGCTCCCGATGGTTGTGCCAGCACCTTGCATGGTAGCTTGTCGCCATCGGTGTGAGAGTGTGTGCGTGAATGGGAGTTGTGAATGAGTGAATGAGCAGTATAAACATTGTAATGTAGTGTAACACCATCAATGAAGGTACCTTCAAAGAGTGACTAGTTGAAGGTGTGGGCTGTTGTCCCCATTTCTACCATTCATTGCTTTTCATCTCACCTTGGATTGTAGCCTTTCAGAACAGGTATAAAATTCAGCCATTTGATGTGGTCAGATGTCATAGGAACTTGTTTGTTTGAAGTATCACCTTAGGTGTGATAAAGGATGATAAAGGTGCTGCTGTAAAGTTACTGTTTATCTGAATGAAAAGAACTACTGTATTAGTAATGACAACCATGCTGCACTTTAGAGGGCTTTCAATGCCATTACTGCGCTATATAATTAGGAATTTGTTCGTTCACAGGTCCCTCTGAGACACATGTACCTGTGCCCATTTCCCCAGAGGGGTCAGAGCGACCTTCTAGTTACAGGACGGTCAGTCCACCCACCAGGGCACCCTGCTACCTGCTACCCTACATACTGCTGGAGTCCAGGCTTGCAAATGTACGATAAGTCTGTAGCATTTTGTGTCTTGCGTGAAGCATCAGAGGTGAAGTGACTGTGATGTTCATCTCTAGAGGCAGCTGAATCCCCGTGCCAGGGAGCAAAGTGATAATTCACTTCTGAAGCCATTTTAGCACATACTACATTACTAGGCTGAAAAGATTGCTATGTCCGTCTTTGGGTCCAATGCACCAAGACAATTACAAAAGTAAGCCATGCATATCAGTCATGCGCTGCCTTGAAATAAAGCCCAGCCATCACTTCTCACATAATGCACCAATATAACCTTGTTTGGGAAATTGGACACTGTGGCAGTTATTTATTACTCATCACCTCTAACTCATTATATACCGGTGTCACCTTTCATTTCTAAAAATCTCCAAATTCTATTTCACTTTATAAGTAGGCTAGATGATGAGTATGGGCAGGGTGGTCTGTTATGGCATTTGTATTCCAAGGTGTTGTTACATCTTTTATATAAAACCTTTTTTTCTGTCTACTTATTTGCTTTTTTTCCCCTAAACTCATCATGTTAACAGTGATAAAGAAAGACTACCCAGTGGAATAAAAGAGACAGCCTACTGCTAATTATTGTAATGTTCTTCAAAAGGAATGAATTGTGTTAAAATACATTGCCAGGTGAATTTAGTTGTTGAACCCCTGATGTTCCTAGCTTCTAAGCTCTGTCTACAGTAACAACATGTTCACATTACAGGTCTTCAAAGGTCCAAAATGTTTCCCCCTATACCCATAGGAAACCTACCCAACCTAGTGTGCATAAAAATCCAACATTGACTGTTGGTAGGAGATCTGAACAGGTCCCTGCTGTTAAAATCCAGCATTTTGGAAAGTAACTAAGTATATTTACTGAAGTACTGTACTTCAGTACAATTTTTAGGTACTTGTACTTCACTTGAGTATTTCCATTTGATGCTACTTTATACTTCCACTCCTCTACATTTCAGGGGGGAATATTGTACTTTCTACTATTGTACTTTCTAAAAATATTGTACTTTCTACAAGTCATATTAACCATTTTAACAAGTGACCAGTGCTTGTTTTTCTGGTGGAAACAGTCTTGTAAAAATATGTGCCCTTCTGCATTTAGTTGTTTGATGCCTCCTCCCGTTCAGTTCCAGATTCTTCTGAGCTCAGCCTCTAGTAGGATATTTCATTTTTTTTAGCTTTTGAAAGCTTCTTTTCCTTGTGAAATTGCTAAAAACATTTCTGCATTCATTTATTTAATAACTTCTGATTCGTTTTTTTGGTTCTACTTACATTCAAATATTTTAATTAAGGCTAGGGTCATGTTTTGGCCATGGTTCATATTCTTTCCTTGAAAAAGCAAACATGGTTAATTCACATACTCTATGACTTTTCATGTGCATAACATGAAAAACTAGACATTTATGTTCATGCAAATATTTATACACTTCCTGTGAGGTAAAGCTGACAGGAACAGTGAGATACTTAAATGTAGCACCTGAACCTAATAACTGGCATGATATTGATGTGCTTATATATTATGTTTAAATTATGCAATATTTGATATTGATATTAGCATAAGTACACTGAATTCCCCGTTTGGACAGATTGAGCTGTAACATATTACAAACTCTCAGTGGAAACAGCATGTTTCCAGTCTCCTCCTCTCGTCTCCTCGGGGCGACTCTCCCTGGACAGAAGTGGGCCGCTTTTCACAACTCTGAAAACAGAAGGCATCCCCCAGGTTCAAAGACTCAGGATCAGTCAATGAGAGCCTCACTACAGCCTAATGAGGATTAATACCTTACACAGAGGCAAAAATATCAGGCCCCGTGGGATATGGACTAAATATGACAGGCCCAAAGACATCTCGGCCCTCAAGGATCACACAGAGGGATCTGAAAGGTTCGCTCATTTTGTGCTGGAGGAGATAATAGTGAGAATGTTGTTATCTAGGTAGGCTCATTCCCACTAGGAAGATACATACATAGGTGAAAGATTAGGAGAGAATCAATAAAGAAATCTCATGCAGTATGTGTACAAAGAAAATCCAAATAATCACAGTATGTTATTTTGACTTAAGGGAAAACTATGAGTTAGTGTCTCAGAATTATGATTTGAAAAATGAAATTAAGAGTTGAAATGTCATTATTCTGACTTCATAAATATTTCTCTGTATCTTTTGAGCGTGCTATCTTGTTATGAAGACATCCCATATTTCTGTGTACAGACCTATAATAGGGGCCAAGGGGTTTCTTTTGCCTCTGATCCTGATCAAACACTTTCATACTGAGAATCTGCTGATATAAAGCCTGATCCTGTATTTATTTTTAGAAAGTAAAATATCTATAACGGTTTCCTGCTTTTTTTCTGTCTGTAATTTATGTGTGTTTATGTGTCCTAATACTGTGGGTTAGGGTTAGTAATCATCATCATGATATCCATATTATTATTGCTATTATGATTATTATTAGAACCTTTATATATATATATATATATATATATAGCATTTTTTATTATCAAGTAACAAAGTGTTTTCAAATAAAATAACAATAATTTGGAAAGTACATAGTTGTTTCATTCATTTAGATGTCCCAAAATAATCAGACAAATTAAAAACAGTCATGTCACTTCATGCAAAAATGTAAGTTTATAGCAAAGTGGTTTTCAACAGGGATGCTGTTCCAGATTTTGGCCGTCCTGACAGCATATTGCACAATAGCTAAACAGGGTTACTGCTAGTAGATTTTTATCTTGCTGGATCTTCTGGTTGAGTCTGGGAACGAACGGGCAAAAAAGCTAAGAAATGTGTGCTGGAGCCCAGCCACACAGTCCATTCCTAGTGGGAAGAACTTCCAAGTTTCCCTCATGATTTTCTTCTGGCCTCCCAAAAGCATGCAGAGGTCCATGGAATGAAGCAGAGGTTTGTGAACTCAAGCCTCCAGCTGGCTAAGGCCAAACAGATGGCTTCACAACACAACATCATGCAGTCACATGGAAAGAGAAACTGGCCGTGACAAAGCCTGAAAATAAATATACTGACCACAACCGGTGGAAGGACATTGCTTTGGTTACACTTGTGTGATTTGGCCTGACTGTTGGCAGTCTTGCTCTGGTGCTCATTTGCACAGCTGGACGGCTCTAGAGGGCACCAGGACCGGCACGATGGTCAGCCAAAGCTTCGACCCGCGGCCCTGCCTGTACTCCCGGCAGACTCAGCTGCACTGCGCTCCCTGTGCACTGTCGCTGTCCATACTTGCAGTCTAGGCAGCGATCCAAGAGATGTCGGTGTTGCAGCGGAGCGAAGCCTCTCAAACATACTGTAAATGCAGGTGTAAACAATGATAAGGTCAGATGCAGCGGCTGTGATTTTTTTTTTACCTGTATTTACGCGAGCTAGGTCTGCTGAGCACAAACTTCAGATTTATTTTGTCTTACACACTCACTTTGTAGTACACAATTACACCAGGGAGCTGCCAGCTATAGCCACAATTTTATAGTTTGTCCATTTTGCAGTTTTCAACAGAGCAGTTGGAGGCTTATTGTCTTGTTATAAGGGAGAACTCTCACTCTCATTTGATCAGATCTAATCTCCAGGCTTCTGTTGCTTTAGGAAATTAAAATTGACGCATTATACTTTTTCCTATAAGCTATTTCTGGCTGACAAATATTACTCTAGCGCATCACAAATAACACGCGGAGTACACAGCCTGCCATCGGAGAATTTTCTACGGTAAACTTACTTCCAATCAGGAGCTCACAGGTGAAACGCTGAGCCCCCCCCTGACAGATGGAATTATGGCGTTGTGACGTTAGTGGCACTGTCATAAACACCCTAGTGTATTAACTGTGTTTCCATCACACACAAGTTAATTACAACCACCCTGGATGAGACTGTGGGGTCCACTCCCCTTTCCTCTCATTGTGTCACATTTAATTTCATTTCACCAAACATTTAAATAGGTGCCGCGTTTGTTGTCTTTGCAGCTATGGATCACTGTCATTCTGCCAAACGAGCACAACAAATGCACTCTCCTCCCAGTCCCGTCCAGCACAAGCTGTGTTTCACATCGACACAAACTCAATTATTGTCAGTAATTACAAGTATCTTGGGGTGTTTGAGTGGAGGCTGAATTACAAAAGCTGCAAAACATGGATTAAATTGCTTGAGCGCTTGATAGGAGGAAAGGGGGCTGTTAAACTGTCTCTCACATTCAATTGGCCTAATGTCTCTAAAGCTGGTGGTGTGGCCAGTAGTTTGTGGTTTATTGGAAGTGTCTTAGTGGTCAATTTAAACAAGTATCTCTTCACCCTTTCACCCACGGGGTACAAGAAAAGCCAGTGCGCCCTCTGCTTCACAGAGAGGCTAACAGACATCCAAATGTCTTGTGGACAAAGGTTCAAGGTTCAAGGTTCTTATACTAAGAATAAATAACAATAATAAGCATATCTGATAAATACTGTAGTGCAGGATTAAAAAAACTGAGCAGCATGTTAAAAACAGCAGCGTTAAGCAGCAGCAGCGCCAGAGCCTTGGCGAACCTCAGTCATAAGTCATTATGTCAAGTCTGCAAAGGTGCTGGGCCACGAGGGGATAAAATAAATGTTTTTGACACTGTAACCTTTTGTCAGATGTGTTTCCTGAACACTTCTTTGTGTTATCGACATTGGTAGTTTATGAAAGGTAAGTGCAATGTCTGCTTCTTTCCATACTATGACAGAGATAGGAGTAATCTTTTGAGCAAAGTCTAGGGACTCTCTAGAAATCCACAGAAAATGCACTTGCAGACTTGATCAGTTTTAGATTTGGACAATGTTATGCTCTTGTGGAAATGTGTGGACTGTGTGGACACACTGTGGATTTTGGCCTCCATCACTTACATTGAAAGCACATTTGAAGGATCTTTTAATATCCAGTATGAACAGGAGGAATGATTACAGCGAGGAAAACCTATTTCACTGTTCACATGGACACCTGACTGTTGTTTTAAGACACACTTGAAAAATTGTGAACCTGTCCTTTAAGCCCACAAGTAGTAGACAGTCTCTGGCCTCTCATGAATCTGCCGTGCTGTGTGTGTGTTATGTGTGTGTGTGTTGCGTTACTAATGAACCAACAGTGTCACCTATTTGTTTCCACACGTCGTCGTTCTTTTAACAGTCTCAGCAGCTCGTTAGATGCACGTCGAGGAGAAAGTGGAGACTGTGACAATCAGCTTTTTCTCCATTTTATTCACAGTTATTTCACATGCTGGAGTGTGGTAGTAAACAACTCTGTGCTCGTTTCCACAGGAATGACAGTATAACAGTAATAACAGTGGTTTGAATCTGCGTGTGTTAGTGGCATGTTACACTGGTATATCATATAAGGCCAGACTCCCTTTTTACAAGTGATGATTTCACTGTCCGCACCGTCGGCCTTCACTCTTTCAGTGACATTTTTCCATCCACATCTCTTGTGTGTGAATGAACAGGATGTGAACTGTTCTACATCGGTAATTTACTCAGCAGTTATATGTTTGCCTGAAAACAAGATTTTTTGATTTGGAGGTCAGTAATGCAGCTGCTTGCCTTGTAATTATAATGATTGTATCTATACTTTCTTATATATTCATGGCATCGCTATAGAAACTGGTTATTACTGAGGACTGACTTTGCATCTTGGATCTTATAATTCCATGAGACTGTAACAGATTAATTGTTGTGGTCAGTGTTGGTATAATGTATATGGCTCTTTTCTCACTTCCACACAGCAGAGGCCAAAAGTAAGTAAAAGAAAGTTACAGAGAGGGTTGGGTATTTTCATGGAATAATAAGAAAAACAGAATCACCAGTCATTGTGTGTGAGGGCTGGTGAGTCTTCATCAAGTTAAAGTAATAAAATAATTCAAGATGACCAATACCAAATTATCTTCTTGGACAGCTAGATAATCAGAAACTAAAATATTATACAGTTTTTGTGAAGTCTCATTTGAAAGGATGGACTTCACATTAAATCTCCAAACAGATGAAAAACTGGACTAACGAAGGGGAAGCATGAACAGATACTCACATGTAAGCTATGAATCAGGACTCTTTACATATTGCATTTCAGGTTTCTGCAGAAGTATTTACTTATCTGAATATATCAGCTTAACAGTCCTATTGCTGAAAACTTCAAAAGACGATAGAAGAAATGTTCAAAAAGCTTTGGGTGGAAAACAGGTTACAATTAGGTCAGTGTGCTGGAATTGCAGAGATCTGAAATAAAAAAAAAAAAAACCCCGAGGGTGTGTTTTCTTTTGAGACTGCTGCAGCGCACCACTTCTAAAATAGCCTGCTCTGTTAGGAAAATTGGAATAGCTAATATAATAATACAGTGTAATAATGATTTATAGTCTAAAACAAAGGGGTGGTTTAGCTCTTCTAATAGCCGTATTGGTTTGTGAACAAAGTTAAATTCATTAAAAATAACTGAACATGCTACAAAAGATTTATTAAAATGCACTTTCAGTCAAATATGCAATCAAACAGAACAAAGAAGTGCTGCTGTAAGTGTGCCCGGGAGTGTATTTTAGTCCCATTACAAACCGTTCATTTCTGAGGTGGTCGGTGTGTGAGTGCCACGTACTGTCAGCCAACTCTGGCTTGTGAGGTTTATCATTACATCTACCCATCAAACAGAAACATGCGTGAGTCACTTCCTCAGAGGCGTGGGGGTGGGGGGGGGGGGAACACACCTCAGAGCTAACAGACCTCTGCCTCTTTTACAAGCTCCTGCTTCACTACTTCACCAGCAGCTCCCCCTTCTGCAGCTTCTACAAGAATGTTCTTTTTAATGTGAGAGACACATACAGGCTGTCCCGAGAGAGCAGAGTAATCTGATTTAAATTCAGCCGGCGGGGTCATTATCACATGTTAAGCAGCCCAGGACTCTAGAGGAAGCCCATGCATACATGAAGCATATAGATATACAGTATGACAACACACACATGCATGTAGGCATAAACATACTGTATAGCACATGGTGTTCAGATTTGCTTTACTGGTATGTCCATAATTAAGTGCAGTATTGAAAGTTTTATAATGTAAGTATAATAATGGAGAATAGACAGCAGAGGGTGTGCACATTACTGCATACTAGAGTAAAAGAAAAACAAATTGCTGAAAGCAAATTCTACCTTCATATTTCTCACAGTAATACACTGAAATTTTAGTATCTGTACTGAAACTCAGGTATTGTAATGGCACTAGTATCAGAACATTTTAGCAATACCCAACCCTAATTATTTCAACCAATGCTCACATGGTGCCTATTCCTAAATATAAAAATACTACTTAAATGACACAAAGGAAACTTACAGCTGTGTAGTTTTTTATGCTTTTTAAATATAATTTATTGGGTTTTTACACTGGGAAAATGTTCACATATAAAAGTAAAAAAAAACACATTCAATAAAATTACATCATTAACAATAACAATACATCATCATCAATCTTAATCATTAATCATAATGATACATCATCAATAATACATCAATAAATAATAGTGTGAACAAAAATACAGCATATTATCTTACAATGTTGTGTGAGTCTCTTTTGTTTGATGTCCAGTGTTCATACTGTAGCATAGTGCTGGTTGGCTCCTGGAGTTCTGGGTGAAATATAATAAGGCTGCCATGTGTACTGTGTCTGGACAGGACACAACGGGAAAGATGGAGGAGCAACAGGGGCCCACAGCTCATTTGTGCCCCAGGAGCCCCTGGTGGGTTATAACCAGGCCCTGGATTCAATGTTATGGTAATTTTAGAGGCTGTAGTTTGTGATGCGGTTGAATTGTGTTGCACTATACCGAGAAGAAACTTCAATATCTAGTTTACGCTCATTGTTATAAATGAGGTGGACGAAATGTTCGAGACACCTAACAAAATGAAACACACACAATTTAACTGTAAAGTTGAATCAACACCTCTAAAATAGGTTTTTATTTTATTTTTTATTTTTTATACATTATTGCAAGAGTGCATTTGCACTGGCGTGGCGTTCATACTTACAGCATTCTTACAATATTTATCTATTTTATAGTGAAATAATAATAATAATAATAATAAAATAAATAATAATTCAATTTAAAAAAGAAAAAATAAGGTAGTATGATATTGCACACACACACACACACACACAAACACACACATACATATAATTATATAAATATATATATCTGCACACACATCTCTAACATATGACAAATTAAACATTAAAAACATTAGAAATTGGAATAAATGAATTGTTGACACTTCAAATGAGAGATTAGACTTTCATTTTAACAAAAATGTTCTCACTTAAATTGGGGCATTATATATGAAAAATGTCTGAAAAGCGGATTTGGTGGGCTTAATAGGGACGTTTACCCTAGTTAAAACAAAAACTGTAGTAAAAATAAGCAGGTCATAGTGAGTGACGTATCTGTTCCGCCAACTTACTGCAATCACAGTGAAAGCTCTAATACAAGTTTATAGGAAATTTAACGAATTCCTGAAAATCAAAAAAAAAAAAAGCCAATTTAAGAGTTGTTCTTTTCTGTAAGCTGACTTATAACTACCACTACAGCTGCATCAGTCTCATTAATGCTTGTTGCCATTGCTGTGGCTATTTTTCGTGGATTCAGCTAGGTGGCTAACTAGCTATGTAGAAAGATAACATCCACAACACTCTGATCAGCTGTGTCTCCAGCCATCAGAAATAGCTCCGTTTCATCCAAATGTTCTCACACTTTAATGTCGTATTTAAGTTTCACTCAGTATTCTCAAACTTGTATTTGAAACTCTCAAGATGTTATTCCATATAAACAACATTGAACCTGCTGCTGTATCTGCCTGCAGTACCTCACAACTATCTTGCTGTGGAAGCACGTCCTGCTGCACAGAGAATCCAGAGGCAACAGCAGTGATGTAGACAAACAGCAGAGGCTACAGAGAGGCCTGACCCACTTTTGGAGCTGACTAGGATTGAAGTGTTTGCTCCTCAGCTGGGTGGAAAGGAGTGTTTGGTGGGGAGGCTGGACGATGGAACATCTTCTGTAGCTCACCATCATCACCTCAGGTCAGAACTACACACACACACATACACACACACACACATCTCAGCATGGAAAACGTCAGGCTGTCAGGAAGCCTGACGGGTGCACCGCCAGCCGAAGCAGCACTCTCTCTGAGAGGCCTTCACTGTCACAGTGCCTTCTCACTATTACTGAGCTAATCACTTAGCCTGTCCACTACCCAGCAGTCCCCTGTGCTGTTCATCACATTTGCATTTTTCTTCTCCTCTCCCTCTTTTTTTTTTTTTTTCTTCTTGTTCCTCTCCTTTTCAGCCGGGCGTTAAAGAGCTTTGTCCACAAAATAAGAATTGTGATAATTAATGGCACAACATGTTTCTCATTTAAAATCTAATCTAAAGGAGGTGGACACAAATTATCCAGCCTAATTGAAAAGCTAAAAGCAATAAAACAGCTCTCCGCAACCTTAATGTGATTCTTGAATGGGTGGGGAATGAAGTAAGGGGCTAGGAGTTGGGTAATATCAATGGTGGTAATGTAGCTTCAATAACCTTCCTCTTAGTGCTGCTGGCCCACACAGAGCTCTCGAATCACTGCCTGTGGACACGTTGTCAGAGAGCAAAATAAAGGCACACCATGCTGTAGTGTATTAATAATTATTGGTGTTCTCATCAGGGTAACTTGGGCTTGCTGCCAAAAATTTGCAGTTGCAACATTTAAAATGGATGTGCTTAAAATAAGTTTAAGCACTGAATGAAGTTGGAATGTCAATGTCAAAGTGGAAGAGCTGCGGTTGAAAGCTCTGGAAAAAGCTAGCATGAGTTGGGATTACTTTGATGTGTGAGGCAGGAGGGCAGAAGTTGCTCAGTGACATCCCCTTCAAAATAATGATAATAATAATAATAATGATAATAATAATGATGATGATGAGAGGAAGGTAGTGAGACAACATTTAAACAAGCCAGAAGTCATTTTCAATTACAGCTGTCTGTGTTTAACTTGGTTTATTTTCACAAGTTAGATTTAGCTTCAGGAGCTAACAGCAGCTAACAGCACAGCACAACAGCACAACTGACCCGCTGGAAGAAATCTCTCCGTCTGTGAGCTGCAGCTCTGCAGTGGACAAGTTCACCATGGTTACACCATGATTTAACATTTTAAAACAAGATTTTAGCAGCTGACAACTGCAGGAACAGACAGGATTTATGCTGTTCTTGTGGCTGCAGGCAGCGTTTCCTCCCACAGACAGTCACAGAAGGAGAGATTTCCTCCAGCAGGTCAGTGCTGCTGTTAGCTGCTGTTAGCTCCTGAAGCTAATAGCATAGAATTGAAAATAAGTTTCACAGACTCACACTCAAGGGTGGGGGCTATGGGAGGTGGGTGTTTAACATTCTGCCATTTATATACATTTCATGATGTAGAGAACTCCCAAACGGTCAACTCTACGTCAGCATTGGCCCCACCTTTTCAGGGTTGAGTAATTTTAAAATTTTAAAAATGCTGATTTTTATAAATTTAGTGTCAATGTCAATACCAGCATTGATGTGTTTCATCACAGTACAGTCATCTAATTTGGTTTACAGCTCAAAAAACACGTTAAAGTGTGCAGTACCTCTTTAAATATGCTGGGATGGAGGGAGTAAGCAGAATTTGAGTGTGTAGTTACCTTTTAGATCCCTCCCCATGAAAACTGAGTAATGATCATCTGCTGATGAAGATCATGTGATTCAGCTAAAAACTCTGGAAAAGGCTAGTAAATGGAGCCGTGAGATTGAATTTTTTTTTTGTTAAACTAGTTTTATAGAGATAGCATTTTTTTCTGCATGTATTTTATCAGTTCCTCGGGGCAGTGGAGGGGAACATAAGACAAAAAAAGTGTTAGTGATAACTGCCTTTGATTCTCTTCTCCCTTAGTTCACCCAAAAATTAACCAACATGAAAAACTTACACTTTTTAGGAACCATTCCAAGCTGAATATTGTTGAAATCAGCTTTTCCAAAACAATGAATGATGAAACAACATGTTAAAAGAACATAACTGAGCATGGATGGTTGTTAAACAGAATTTTAATAGAATGTGGTTTTGCTTGAGCAGAGCTGCAGAGCTTTTAATCATTGCCAAATCTCCAGGCACACACACAAAATTCTAACATTAAAAAAAAAGAAGAATAGGGGGCCTCATTTTGATCTCTTGAAGAGGCCTGGATGCTGGGACACAAGGAGTTGACCCTCACCATTCTGCACCTCCATAATTCCATTGAAACCTAGCAAATGTGTCTCTCACAGCCGGCCTGTTCTCAGACATGTTCAGACAGTGGGGAGAAAGAGAAACCTGCAGGCTAATTATCCCTGACCTGGGTGGATTTGGAGGACCTGTCAGGAATCTTCTGATTGGTCCTCTCACCAGTTGTTGAGATTGGGATTAGCGAGGACAGCGAGGGAGGTGGACAAACCCCTGTGGTGAGCCAGTCAGACCTCTACCCCACCCAGCAAGTGTACCAATGGGCCTCTTTATCAGGGTGCAGATGGAAATGGCTGCAGAGTGTGGTATGTGGCTACCTATTATGCTTGCCTTTTGTTGAAAGATAGCACTGGTGGGAGAGAGTGAAGAGGGATTTCATCTTTTTCTAAGGCAGGCTTGCAAGCCTCAGAGTGTGTGATCTAACTCTCACTCCCGCTGAGTGTTTGATACCACAGGCCTTCAAAGGTCTAAAATAGTACCTGTGACTTACAGTATCTAAAACAGGCCACATCCAGGTTTGAGTCTGAAAGGACCTGGCAGCAACTGGAGCTGAGCCTGAACAGACCCAAAGGAAAAAGGATCCGGTTGAAAAAATCTCCACGGTGCATTTCACAGCCCCAAATTGAACCTTTTTTAAAAGAGAGAAATGTGAGGCTCCCACAGCCAAAAAAAAAAAAAAAAAAAATCCTCCAAGTGTTTATTAAAACTTGAAGAAGACATGTTGGGCTCTAACCATGCATATAATAAAGACAACTCATAAATTTATGGTTTTCATTACTGCCTCAGATTCTTCACTTGAATGATGAAAGGCCCTGATATACTCCTAATGGACACAGAAGCTGATGCGGTTCTATGTTCTACCACACATAAGATGTCTCTATAGGCATGATAGGCATCTTCACACATCAGCAGTCGGCGCGTACGGTTTTGAGCTCAAAGGGTCAGGAGGAAGCGTGTAATTATTAACTTTTAACTAGCGCAGTTCAAAACGTGCCTTGGAACGGGCCGATTTCTTGGCCACTGGCTGCTACTTCAACACATAGAAAACTGAAGAGGTACAATTGATGTGAGGTGTTTTTTTTTTCTCTCATTTCAAGTAACATAAGGGCGTCATTTAAAAATAAAATATTGTGCTTTTGGATTTGAGTGGGTATGTTCGCTCCAAAGACTTGCGCTTTGTCTTTAGGGGTGCTTCACAATCACCATGGTCTAGCAGCATATGAGACAAACTGCTTTTGGACTGCCTGTGGAAGCATTTGTGTATTTTACATGTGTAACTACAGTCATTGTGCACTGAGCTCTGAGTTCTTCAAAAAAATGCAGGTGACCTTTGCTCAACAATGTACCTGAACGCCTCCTGTGTAGTCACTTGCTGCTGCTGTTGATCTTCTAAACATGCTGCTAACACGAAGAGTGTCCGTTCTTGATTAAAAGCTCCGTTTTCGCCACCTACGTTTCCCTCTTTAGAGCTCTTTTCTCTGACTCGTATCACGCCTCTGGTCTCTCCATGACATGGTGGAGTCAGTCAGCAGAGCCCTGAAGCTCCGCCCTGCCCCTGCACACAGCTAATTGCTGGTTTATTCAAAGTTTATTAACATTAAACATATTGCGTGTCCAAACTGCACCAAATTCGACTTTCAGTTCAGTTGAGAAAATGTAGTGCCAAAGGAAAGGGCTGTATGACAGCAAGGTAAAGTGGTGAAAATATTCTAAAAATAGTGTACACTTAAACTGATATTGATTTATTTAGGTGGCTAAAATACATTTTTCTGCTGTCCCCGTCCACAGCAGTACAGTGTTTAGCTTCCGTGCCAATACTTCTGTTTGCTTCTCCAAACTGGGAGCGTGTCAACCCAAATCTACTGCAGGTAATACACTGACTATTCACTAAGTACCTCATACAACCCCGCTTCAAAAAATCTGAACTATCCCTTTAAGTAAGCACAGTAAACACCATAACAATTGTAGTTACAGTTTTTAAAAAACTGTCCTGATTCACGGTTGGAAACGAGATACAAACAGTTTTGAAAGTTAAGATCTTACCATCCACCCGACCTGCCACCTCCAAATATGGAAATGTGTCACCTTATATAGGCGTCATCTGAACTGCGTCACTTCTCCAGGTCATAATAAACATAACTATAGGTCATTTCTGGCGACTGACGTAACGACCTGTTATGTCGTTTTTCTTAGGAGGACAGTCTCATTTTTATTGCTGTGGTGAAGCTAATAGAGTTGTGATGACTCCACACCTGCCACAGGCAGACATGGAGGAAAGGGGAAAAAAAAGCCACCTTTAAGTCTCCCACAGGGCCAAGGGCTGTCTATGGGCAAGAGTGCAGCTGACAGATAAAGCATTTGACAGTGACACATTGCTATGGGACGACAACAAAAATGACTTGAATTTTAAAACACACTTTGTCTCTTCCTACTATACTCTCCCCTCTCTCTCACCTCTTTGCTAGTTTCTTCCAGTCGTTTCTGCTCTTGCTTGAATTTTACATGAATAAGTGGATAAAAGAGGGAATTACATAGAGACACAGACAATAACGGTCTTTCTGTTTGAATTATTCCATCCTTATTTCCTCTCACAGGCATAATTTGGCTGATTTTCTTTCACGGACAACTACTTTTCACTCATCCACCCTCCATAAATTCTCTTATTATTGATCATTAAATTACCCTAGAATGCACTTCATTAAGGTTATATCCTATTGTTTAAAATAATCTTAACACCATTGGCAACAAAGTAATACTACAAATTAAAAGACCCACATTACCTTTATGACTTCATTGTAATCCAGACAGTCACAGTGAGGGTTAGGAAGGTTACTTTAACAGTGTCATCTACTACACAACACTGAGCACCTGCTCCAAATGATACTTGGTAATGGAATGGACTGGAAAACTGAAACTCCAGTGTAATTTTGTCACTTTCTGTTTTTTTGAATCAATTCCTTTCCAAAATCCACAGATATGCCATTAAAGAAACAATCAGTTCTAATTTGCAGGCCTTATTGTGTAGCATATTAACACACTCTACTACCACTATTAACTATTAGATCAAAATGGCACACTTACCATCTTCTCAATTAGTTTACTAACTGTGCTCGTACTGCTAATACTGATAACAAAGGACAAGAGAGCCAGCTGTCTACCCAGAGAGCAGGATGCCTCCAGCCCCTGCCCAAAAAATCACATGCAAACATGCAGTGTTGTGAGCATACCTTTATTACAATAATAGATTCAAATATACGCAACACAGCTGCTATAACTATCTTGAGGACAGCTTTGCAAACATGGATTATGTTATTAGTGTGTTATTATGCTTGGTGACCAGTGTTGGGCAAGTTACTTGAAAATTGTAATTAATCACTGATTACATGTTGCTCTATTGTAAAAAGTTATTACATGACTTTACTCGTTACACATCAGCAAAAGTAATACATTATATTACTCTTTACTTCTGTTACTCAGCCATCAGCATCTTCTGTATTTAACACATGTAGAAACAGAAAATGAGATGTTTGTGGGTTAACAAGCAGGCAGGAAACAGTTTGGAAGGATTTACTGACCATCCAACAGCTAGCGTTAGAGTAGCATCAGTGACTGCACAAAGCACTCCGGAAGTCCCGACATCAGCTGCACGATTCACACACCCTCCAACTCTGAACTAAACTAGCGTCAGGAGGCTGTAGGCATACCCGTGACTTACCCGTGGCCTACAACTCTACTTTTGGAATTTACCATGAGTCACATTTCTCCTCCTCAGGAGCGTCTGGCAGAGACCACACCGATATCAACCCTCCATTAATCACAGTAACACAGCGAGCCAGCAACCCCCAAGTGTAAAAGTAACTGGGATTAGTAACTGTAATATAATTACTGAATTTCAAATTGTAATCCCTTACACTATTGTTACTGAAAAAAGTAATTACATTACTGTAACAAATTACAAAGTAATGTGTTACTACCCAATACTGTGGGTGATTTAAGCAATATTACACTCGAGGGTGTGCTTTACCGCCATTATTGGCATGACAGTGATGCAGTCAGGAATGAGGCGCTTTAAAGGAGGCTGTAAATGCACCGTTCTAACCTAGCTAGCAGCTAGAAGCTAGCATCAGGGTTAGCTCCACCCTCTTGTCCAAATATGGTCACTTCTGGCTCCAAAAATCCAAGATGGCGACGGTCAAAATGCTGAACTGGAGGCTTTAAAATGGGAGTCCACAAACCAATGGGTGATGTCACGGTGACTACATCCATTATTTTTTTACAGTCTATGGCACAGATTTGATCTTAACTTGTGAGACAAGTTTTTTTTTCCAGATTCATCAGTGTTCTTTTTTCCAAAATTTTTGTTGGTAAGAGTGGTCAGAACCACTTGTAAATAGACCTGCACAGATTCTGATTATGGTTTGTGGTAAATTCTAGGCCAGAAAAGGCCATTACTTATCTGTCTGGCCCTTCTTCCAATTCTCCTCCTTCTTGAGCCACATGTGAGAGAACAGGCTCTTCTCTCTCCATCTCCTGGAGTTTCCTCCTCCAGCTCATCTCCTTGTGAGCCAGCTCATTCCTGAGGCTCACTTCAAGAGCATCACCAGCTCTCCTCCACTGCCAGTTTGCTGGGGTTCACTTCTTTTTCCTTCTGTGCCAGCAGGTCCAGGGTCTCCACATGGGCTCTGGTAGGAGCCCATCTCTGCTTGGTGACCCTTCTGATGAGCTCATCCTTTTGTTTAAGCCCTTCTTTGAGCTGTCTCACTTCACTCTTGCTCCGCTGCAGGAGGCCATGCTGCTCCTCCAGAGTGATGTTTTGCTCCTTAATTGATTTGACTTCACTGATGAGTACAGTGCGTCTCTGGTCAGAGTGTGCAGCTGTACTGCAGCTGGCCTGCACAGATTTGGACTGTACATGGCAGCACCAAACTACATGTGTCCAAATGCCTGAAAGACACAAACTTGCAGGTAAAAATATACTCATATTCTGACACTGATTGGAGATCCTCAATAGTAGTATTGGACTGTAGCACTGTGCTGGCTGTGTGAGTACATTTACTCAAATATTGTATATTTAAGTACAGTTTGAGGTAGTTTATTTGAGTATTTTCAATTTCTGCTGCTTTATACTTCTACATTTAAAGGAAAATATTTTACATTTTTACTCCACTACATGTATTTGACAGCTGTAGTTGTTTTTACTGTTACATAAAAAAAAAACATATGATCAGTTTATTAAAAATTATGCATTTTGAAAGATTAAACTGTCCAACAGTATACAAAGTAGTTAAAATGAACTTCACATCATCTAAAAACACTGAAATGCTGTTTACATGTTATTTTACTTTTGTACCTTTACTTGAATAAGCAGGACTCTCAATTTTCCCTTATTTTTACCAAAACTATTTACTTAAAGATCTGGTTAGATCATTGTCCCTCCACACACGCTGGGTTAGTGATGTTACAATGCAAATGAAACCCTACTGCATTCATTAAATCGTTCCTTCCTATTCGTATTTTGATCTAAATATATAATAGTAGTACTGCATTTGTCAGTGTGGCTCACTAGATGTGAGAAACGATTTAAATTGTGACACAGAAACTATGAAAAAAGCTAAAAAATAAATAAATCTTGAGAGCATTTGTTAGCATTTGACTACTTTTCAACCACATGCACTTATGGTAAAAGCCCTGTAGGAAAATATTTATATGATCTTTTTGTATAAAACAATCAGTATTCTGTATGACCACTTACATACCCCGGGCTCACACAGTTAAAGAAACACAAATAATCAGTAAACACAGCTGTATAAGGCGTCCAAACCAGAACATGGCCTTTCAGTGACTTTTCATTGCATTTCTCTTCTCTCAAGATCTGAGACACAGAACAAACCAACATATTTAGAGTTCTACTGGCTAGTTTTCATGGTATACATGTATATAATGTAATAAATGTCAATATGCTATATCAAAGATCAGGAAATAGCAGCCATATGGACCAAACCTAGCACTCATACGAACATATTTGGCTCCAAGAGCCAAAATCTTCCTTTTTATAATTTCCATTAAGAGTTATCTCATTTCATATATATAGTGTAGATAACCATATGAATACAAGGCTCATGTTCATCCTTGTCTTATGTAATAATCAATGAAGAAAGCATGTTAGAGGAATGTACACTCATAGTGAACAATGACAATGGTCATCAGATACAATCCTAAAACAGACTGTTGTATAAATTAAATGAATTATTCTAAAATAAATGAAAAGAATACTCAAATAAACAAAACATATTGGAACATGCAGACCTGCGTCTCCACTGTGACTGTAAAACAACAGCGAAAAAACAGTTTCATGGTTGAACTAAACTGCGGACTGTATGTTATATTTCATGACAACATATATTCAGTGTCCTTACAAAACTTGTGTCTGCTGCTGTTTATTTTCCTTCATGTCATTTATATGTGTTTTAGCTTAACACTTTGAGACAACAAATTTTTCATACAACAAAACAAGTCTACAGCTTTACTATAAGAAGTGGCTCATCATCATGTTATAGGCTCCTCAGGTGGAGTGTTTTAGGATTAAAACCTGGAAGTTTCACTAAAATGACTTAATGTCAGATCTGTAAGAGTTCAACCTACCAGTAGATACTGTAACAGCTGTTTTTGTAAAGACTACTTGTGTGCTGATGAGGGGTTTTACAGATGTGGGTCATTCTATGAGGACATGATGATATTAAATTAGTGGGGATGTATGTCATTATAGTCTCCCAAGGAGTTATGGTCACATTCAGTGCCAATCCAGGAAGACATGATTTTCCTAATGTTTGCCTTAACCGTGTGTTAACTTAAGTTTATTTGTTATAAGCAGGAGCTTTCCCTGCCTAAAACATGCCATTGTTGTATATTGTAGAAATAACAAATTCATTTCCACATTAAAAAACCCTGTCATGGAACATAATCCAGGGTTTGCAGAATACATCAATAAGAATAAGAAAATCAGTGTTTTCCGGAGATAGGGTTGCAGCTCATTACTGTAATTGCAATACATTTCCAAAAGTATGTGAACACCCAAACAAAGCATATGGACTTGCGGACATAACAGCCATTGGCAGTTGCTGAACATCTAATTCAAAAACCACTGATATCAACATGTTGCTACATTAACAGCCTCTATTCTTCTGGGTTGTCTAGAATATTGTATGCCCAGAGGGTTTCTCTTTGATGTAATGGAGACAATTGGGCTAGCAACAGCATAGTAAGTTTTAGCAGTTCAACAAAGTCAGAGAAACGAGAGCACCAAAAAGAAAACCAAAAAGACAGGGTGTTGTATTGCAAAGTAAATCGCCATTAGCTGTTTGTAAGAGCAGCACAATGTTTTTTGGGTTGGAAGTTTCCTTTAACTCTAGCAGTGTGCAGGTGCCTGTGTAAAATAGAAGTTAGTTGTCAGATTAGTTTTGAGCCCTGCCAAATAATCACTGTATGACAAATCACTCAACAGTTGCATGACAGGTTTAGTTCGACACGGCACCGAAGCAACGTGAGTTTTCAGGGAAAAAAGTTTCTCTTGCCAAAATGTAATCAGTTTGGAATTTATTTAATCCCTGATTCATAGGGCGAATAGTAATATGTCTTTTCCTTAATCATTGTGTCTCCTGCAGAGTTCAATAGCATGCTACATTCCTCCTTCCGACGTCTCAGCCTGTGTGCACAGAAAAGCCTTTCATTCCCCGTCACATCACTCTGACAACAGTGTAAAATGCATGGAACATCTAAGCACAGCCCAGCAGTCCTACACAGTGTTGGTTCAGCCCCAACAATAATCCACCTCAGATCCCTCTAATTCTGTTAAAACAACAGATCAGGGTAGCCAAGTCTGACGGGAAGATTTCAACAGCTTATCTTCCACCTTTCCAGCGATAGATGAGCAATATATTGTTCTCTATTCTGGATTGTTTGATAATGTATGTGTGTATGTGTGTGTGTAAAGACTCATGTATAGTTTACAGGGACTGTGCCAATTCTGTACATTTCACAAGGATGATAAATGAATTTCCTGTTTTTCTTTGTGTCTTTAAGTAGAGTGTCATTAAAGCCACTTGCTTTTAACTACATGTTTATGGGTGCATCATGGCTACCTTGTGTGTCCTGTGTTCCTTGGGAGCGCTGCTTGTGTACGTCTGAAATTAACGCAACGTGTTTGCAAAATGCAGTTCAATCCATGACCGGATGGGTAGTATCACAAAATAAGGTCAGCAGCAGTGTCCAGTCACAACAACAATAGCAGAGAGTTTCAAAGAGAAACGCATAGAGCTTGTCTGCAACTACCCTCATCTATATGATGATTTCTACGCAGATGCTCGATGTCGCAGCTGCCACCTTTTCTGCCGTGATCTCAACATCAACGATATTATAACCTCCTTGAGAGTCGCCATGGTTTCTGTTTATGTTGTGCTAAAGCGGAAGTTCAAGGAAGATATTATGGTGTCGACAAGTTATGATTAGGTCCCAGTCTGCCCCCTAGTGGATTCCTCCATGTATACACAAAGTACGCAAGCAAGAATGTGAACAATGATGCTGGAACCGCAGCCATTGTCTATGTGTTCGTGTTGGTAAAAAGCAAGTGTATCAGTGGCTAATGGGGAACTCTTTCTTGTCTGTTCAGTCATGTTGAGTCAATTTTTTTTCAACTGGATGTCGTGGAAAACAAATGATGTTAACAGTTTTTGCATCACTGTTAACGCTGCGTTACTTGATTTTTTTTTTCTTCTTCTTTTTGGCCACATGGGGGCAGTGGAATAAAGTGACAACATAACACTGGCGTATTATCACCAAGTTTTATGACCAATGTATTAGCAACAGTTGCCTATTTACACATCTAGCAACATTAGCATTCTTCATGGATTAGCATGGATCTGCTACCTGATGAATCTGAGTCAAATATTCACTTGCAGTTTAGCTCTGTTTTAGTCTCCACCAACTCCTGAGAAAATTATCAGAGTATTTCCATGCTAAATTTATGTTTATCAGCTGGTCACCAATGTCTCATCTACTGTTTGGTGCTGGACAGGTAGTGTACAGTCACTGCAAACAGCTGCCTGCTGCTGCTGGAAACCAGGCTGATGAGAGTGGTGAGACTGAGGATGTAAAACCAAAAACCAAAACAATGACCTAAAACTGTCTAAAAAGCTCCATATAGCTGAGGGGAACTGCAGAGTTAATCAGAGGGTTCATCACTATGAATGACACCTTTTTTACATTACACATAGTAATCTGATCGATTGTTAATATGAAAATAGTGATTAGTGCAGCTTTAATGTTGTTATTTTTAAAAAGAATATGGACTGCAGTTACATGGCATTTACAAGAAAACTGTTCACAGTGAGGTATGTGGATTACCCAGAATAACCTGGGTACTAGGGACAGACATACTGCTGCTGAGTTGGGTTTTTTTTTCAAATGTTCAGTTCTCTGTGATTATAAGCACCACAAATGAAATTCCTTTCAAGTCCATTATGAGTTGGCAACAGAAATGTCAGACCTGGACGAATAAAAACTCTCTGTGTGGCTAGAAAAATGTGTTTTTTGTCATTTTGGTGAAGTGTTTAGAACAGAAGTTTTAAAATGCTATTATTAACAACTGAGTTATATAATTTTGTATTTATCAAAACAAAGCAGATCATTGAGGGTCAAAGGTCATGACTGGTGCTTGGATTCCATACATTTAGTACCGGAGGTAAACAGAAGAAAAGCTTAATTTTTCATACCACACGCTTAACTGAGACTGATCGTGATCTGACATTGCAGCAGAACACCTCGTCTTCTGCGTAACTTCCCTTTACACACACATGCACACACACACACACTCTAGGGATGTGTAGAGGGCCCAGTATTTGTATTTGTATCTACATTTGATGAAGCAGCAAAATTATTTGTATTTGAATAAAAGTGGAAAAAGGCTTTAAAATCCTGTTTTTGTTTTTATTACGCTTTTAATTTTAGAAATGAAAGTGTTACAATAAGTATTCATGAATAAACTAGCTTATGAAGGAGGTGCCCACACCAGGTCTTGAACTGGAGTCTCCCAGATCATAGACAATTGTGCTGACTACTAAGCTAAAACTTTCCTCACTGCCTCATTGCAGACAGACCTCTACCTATTTATACACCCATAACACAGAGACAGCAGAGCGTGTTATGTGTAGGGAAGAACTTCAAAGGTGATTATTGCTTTGCACTTTTCATTTACTGCCTATTTTTTACAACCTAACTTTGTGGAAAGGAGAAGGGGAACAACAGGTTATGGAGAGTCACTTGGGAGCACTTCATGTGTGTCAGTAGCTCAGCTTTATCTCTGGGGAACACTCCCAACTCCAAGAGTGATGTCCTAATTAGGAAATGTGCGTCATGTAGCAGGTGGATGTGACTCCCCTCGTTGAGACCTGCTGATAGACATAATAGTGGAGCAGAGGAGAGAGACTGAGATAGTGATGTCACCGACCTGTGTGCTGATATTTTACATGTTTTTTTTCTCTTCCTGAAAACAAATTTTTAAAATATTTATATGAAATAAATATTTGTAAAAAAAAACCTATTTGTGCCCCTAACACACTCACACCTGCCTGTTTCGCTGCTATGAACTCAACTCACCTTAATCTTCATGTGCTCTGTTGGTTGAACAGATTGCATTTATAGTTTGATTCAAAGCTCCTGACTCTCCTGGTTCATCTCTTCTGGTGGAAGCATTTTCATTGTCTGTTTTCAGTCACAAGGGATCCTGGATCCTGTCCATGCTGTCTCCATCATGCCCTGCCTTCATAAGCAAGGGCCTCAGTGCTGAATAGCACCTCATTGAACATACTGTGGTCAGACATAAAAGCTGGCCATTTATCTGTGTTTGCCCTGAAATACAGCACTGTTCAGAATCCCCCCCTCTCCTCTGAAAGTGGGATTATGTCTCCTAAGGGGCCGCTAAGTCTCTAAACCCCAATTACTGTGCTACCATTTGATTTATGGGTTTATTTTTAATGACACATTAAAATGCAATTAGCATCTGTATCCAGAACAAACTGTGTGCATCCAATGAAGGACTTTGAGGGAAAAAAATGACATGGATTCTCTTTCACTACATCGTCTCTTTGGCACACTGGCCTCACAGTATTTTGGCACTTACTTTAGATGAAACAGCACTGCCTTTAATGGGAGACTATTAAAGCCTATTATTGACTTCTTTAACAGTACAACAGAGTAGGAAAGTTCTCAGAAAGAAAGAAATCTGAAGACTGATTTACTTGACCAACATTCCTCCATTTATTTGTTTTCCTCCTTACTTCCTTACTTTGTATTTTTCATTAAAACACACCCAAACCCAGAACATGTAGATAGAAAATCAACTGCACATTCACACATAGCCACACACTGTGTACAATTTTTATGTTGCTGTACTGGAATTGTGTTAGCGAATGAACACTCATTGATTTTTCAAAAGTATTATGATCCAGAACTGTCACTGGATTTAATATGCCTGAAAACACTCACAGTCAATACTGCTACTGACCTACACAGCACAGCAGAAGATAGTGTGCTTTATAAAGTCAGCTTTAGACACGGCAACAGGCAGAAATAGCAGCGAGATCAGCAGCTTGCATTACTGCATGCTGGGCTGCATGCTGATTGAACTGCCAGTATTGTATAAAATATGGATTGGCTTTACACAGGCCAGCAGACAAAATATCTTTGATAATATTTCCTTCTCTGGTTTAAGGACAATCTGCCTGCTGGTACTGCTTTGATATTCTGGCAAGTTAACCACAGATACCTTAACTCCTTAGCAGCCCCCAGCAGCAAACTTGAGCCCTAGCTAACTCTATTTTAGCCACAGACTATAAAAAAAAAAAATTATGGATGTAGTCACCGTGACGTCACCCATTGGTTTGTGGACAGTCATTTTTAAGCCTCGAGTTTAGCAATTTGACTCTCGCCATCTTGGATTTGACCGTTGCCATCTTTGATTTTTGGAGCCAGAATTGACCATATTCGGACGAGAGGGTGGTGCTGAACTCCTTAGAGGGTCTTTTACTACAACCAAATGCTGAACAAGACTTTTCTAGATGACCAAAATGTTACACTTAACTTTCATCAACTGAAAACACACTGTGAAATAGCAGCAGCTATGCCTATACTCTGTGAATCTGAGGTTACGCCATGGTTACGTTATGTAATCGATATTGTGGCTGTGGTAGCGATTTGTCAATCACAAGATAGCCATGCCCTAAGGAATACCCTGCTTTATCCTATATTTTACTTTGAATGGGATGATAATTTACAAAATGAATATGCGATTGAGACCACAAACTCATTAGGAAAGTGTTTACTGAGGTAATAAATCAAGTGAGAAGCAGGGTCATTTTCTCATTGACTTCCATACAATCAGACTTCTTTTTGCAACCAGTGGAATCGCCCCCTGCTGGCCATTAGAAAGTATGCAGGTTTAAGGCACTTCTGCATTGGCCTCACTTTTCAGACTGGGAGCTATGGGCTTGGTTTTAGCTGTTTAAGTCTGCAAATGCTGCTGTAAAATCAGTTAAATCCAATGGAATCACCATAAGTATTTGAAAGTGCAGTCATCTTCAATAAAATAAAACATAGAAATATATTTTCATGATTTTGTGAGAATTGATTATGGGGACGCTACAGTGTAGAAGAGTGATGTTATTGAATATTTAAATTCCCCAAAATTATGCAAAAGCATATTTTTTCAAACTAAGTGTTGTAGTATAACCAACAGGAGACCATTGATGTGTGACTGTACAAAGAGACCAGTGTTATTGGTCCGGCTCCAAGGACGGCTTGTTTGGGTGTTAATAAGGTTGTAGCTGATTGTCTACCTTACTATGGTAGGAAAGAGGTATGTTTGTGTTTTAACAATGTTTCGTTTATGAGTTATTGATCCGGGTTTAAATTTGTGAATATTATTCCAACTTCACAGAGGTGCTGTTTGGTGCCCCTACAGCACTTGATGCCCTATCCACAGTGCATGATGTGCATATATGTAGCGGCGCTGAAGTAAATCCACAAGAATCTTTCACGCCAACTTAAACCTTTAGTAAACTTAGACACACAAATTTGCACCTATGACCAATAGCGCAAGTGCTGACCTCTGAGAGAACGGAGAGCTAGAGAGTCCAAAATGGAGGGAGCGGTTGTAGCTTAGCTATGTTGCATCACTCAGTTTTATTTACATTTCGCTGTCAGAGTAAACAGCACAACGAAAGAGACAATTACAAATATCTCTTTTGCATAAACTGTGATCTTACTATCCAGAGCTAATGAGTTAGATAGCCAGGTCAGAGAGCTTTTATCTTCAGTCACTCTGTAGTGTATAAAATTATGTACAGTCCTGACAACAGAATCCCAAGGGCAGGTAGCAGCAAAGTACAGAGAAAATAGAAAGCTCAGAAAGCATTTATGACTTATTTACGCTAGCGCAATCCTTGTGAGTAGTCACTACACCACCATCTATTTTACGAGAATGTGCAGAAGAAATTCACTTTGCCATGTTCTAGTGTGACCAACCTTAAAACTGCACATGAAGTTACCTCTTTTTGAAAATTTTTTTGTTTACATTCCTTTTCTTTATTAGATAGTTGTGACAAGAAATAATCTGGTCCAGGGGCAGTGCAACCATATAGCATCCCTAGACCCCTCACCAGAATGCCCCCCATTTAAAAATTTACTCTGTTGCATCCTTGTGGGAGGAGGTATACCTGGCCTTGTGAGCATGCTGCAAGGATTGCCAGCACCTACAAAGTTGAAGCCCTATCAGTTCTTAGTCAAACAGTGGCAGGTACAGTGGCTGCAAGTGTGGCAATAATACTTTATCAGGATGTGTTGTTAGGTTTAGCCTACCCAAAAAAAAATACAATCAGGCATATGAAACATGTTAAAACTGCCTAAATGACTGCAAGCCACCATCATTCAGGCCAAATGTTAAATCAATCTTTGGACAACTTGCACATGTTGTTAAAAACAACTGCCAACACTATCATCTGGATTGAACCATGCCAAGACACATTACATCAATGTGGAAATATGCAGCAGGCTACCTTTTCTCTCTTGCTGAACAAGCGCTTGATTTTGGTTGGCACAAGAGGTGTGCCCTGTCTATATGCTGAAATTCAACCAAGAGAGTTAAGTTTACACATTCAAAGCTTTATTGATAGCTTTATATAATACTGATTTTGGCACAGATTGAGTTTAGTGTAATGGCCAATTATGGTAAAACATCATCTATATGCACACAAGAAACCAAGTTAGTGGGTGAAATCAGGGAGACAACAGTGTTTACATCCAGCTGATGAGAAATAAAATTGTACAGAGACCTTGGGTGTTGGCCAAACATCACTGAGTCACATTAAATAAGGTTCTATGTTCCGCTTTTTTCATTTGTAGCAGTAAGGAAACGTGTGTAAAGCTACATACTTTGCCACCTCCTGCATGTACTTCACAATAAATGCATTTTAATGTGAAAGCAGTGGCAGGACTCTAGGTGGACTTGGTGGGCCTGGGCTCACAAACTTGGCACTCATGCACACCCAATCAGAAAGCTTCAGTGTATAGCAGTCAATGAATACTGTTTCAATTATCTGATTACGTGACCAATAAAAATAAAAATCTTGTTTCTTGCTTACCATTTGATGATGATGTTGGTAAGTCAGATTTTTTGAGTGGCAGTGCATTTCACAAATGCCAGATTGCAAGCAGTGAGCAGCCCCTGCACAGAGGAACAGAAGCCTACTTTCCGCTAGCTAGCTGCTTTTAATATAGGTTAAGATAAAAACCATGGAGAAACAAAGCAGTCACAAAAAGACATCAAGAGGAGCAGGAGGAAGAGAATTCAGCTCAAGTTCAGCCATTATTCTCAACCCAGACACCTAGTGCCAAGAAGCAACAATACGTACATGGCTGCTAATTCAACCCTCTCCCCATCAGCAGCAGCAGCAAGTTGTACTGTTGAAAGACTCTTTTCAACTGTCAGTCAGAAAAAAACATCATCAACCTGCCATCAGGGCATCAATGATGACATACAGACTGAACTCTTTCTCCCTGCTCTCCTTTGAAAGAGAATGGACTGAAGTGTTGGACTATAATGAAATAATTTCAGTGTTCAACAGCAAGCCCTGCCATCTCCTGCTGTAATCATCAAAAGTAAATTCATTTACAATTTCGGACTGTAGTAGCCTTGCCTATTTCAATATTGTTGTTTATTGGGTATAGCTTTTGTTGGGTGTACAGTTGGATTTTATGCTAATGTTGCTGTGTCTGCCATCTGTGTGTGTGTGTGTGTGTGTGTGTGTGTGTGCGCGTGCTTGCGTGCATGTGTGTGGTTTATGTGGCTGGCGTGCCAGGCTCTGTTCATTTTTGACATTACTGAGCTCGTGCCAGTGTACCTCTAGCCATACGCTTGATTAAAGAGGTACTGCACATTTAAACATGTATTTTGAGTTGTAAACTAAATTATATGACTGTGCTGTGATGAAACACATCAATGCTGGTGTTAATGTTGACATTGACACCAAATTTATAAAAATCTGCATTGCATGGGTTGAAAAGGGCTCAACCTGTTATCTGCTGACATAGAGTGGCCTGTTTGGGAGTTTTCTACGTCATGAAATTTATATAAATGGTAGAATGTTAACGCCCACCCCCCACCCTTGAATGTGAGTATGGGAAACTGTGCAGCCTTCCCGTGGTCATTTTCAAATATACGCTGATCGAGACAGTTTAAGCTTCTCCCCTCTCAGCCCTTTGCCCACTTTTTTAGCATTTTTCAAAATTATGCAGTGGATGAAGTTAGACTCAGACCTGGGGGTGAAGTTACACTTTAATGACGTTGTTGCACCTGTCAGCTGTGTGTATGTGTGAGTATGTGGCTGCCAGGCTATGTGATGCTGTTAATGTTCGTCTTGGTGCCTGTAACATTACCTCTAATAATGTATAAGGCTTGTATGATTAAACTGTGGTGCATTCAGGAAAGTATAGTTGTAATGGCCCATTTTGGCTAAGATACGCGTTTCAGAGCCTATTAAGTATGATTGGTCTTGGACGGGCTAGACCCACCTGATTTTCTCTGTGCCCACCCACACTGGGATTGCTGCCTACACTGCAGGTTGACAATGATTGTCATGGTTTGCTAATGTTACCAAAAACATACCCCTTTTTTTAAGGGGAGATTTAGACTTTTTTCTGTGCTTTTTGTAGGGAGGTCATTTTGAAACTTTGCATCGAGGAAACTTTGATGAAGGAGAACAGCTGAGGAAACTGGGAGTGATATCATATCTCATTAACATCAACTGTTTGCTTTACTGGAGGAGTGATAGTGTAAGGTATAATTGGATGATCAAGGCATTCTGATTCATGGTCTCTTTGAGTCTACCCCTGTTCTACAGGCTTACACTGAGCATCAATACTGGCTATAGCCAAGGTCTTGAGATATAAACTTCCTGTTGAGATCAGTTGGTTATTTTTATCCGTGTAAAATATCACCTGTTTAATATCATAGCACCGAACACAATTTCATAGCCTGATATGGTAAAAGAAACATTTTCACTTCTTATTAGAACTGTGCTCTCTAATAAAAAGAATTCAGCTTTTTAAAAAATAAAATAAAAAAAAACTCGTCAAAGAAAGATCTTTTTTACACAATCTCCAAATATAAATCAGAACATACAAACCAGTGATTATATCTGCATATCTGAATCACAGGGAAATGCTGTATGGCAATGTTTGACCCCTCATTTATCGGCTGTGCGGAGACTAAATTTACCAAATGTCTTCATCAATTTGTTCTGCCCCTCTGAACCGCACAGAGCACATGTGGTCACATCAATATCAGGTGAACACATCATCTCATAAAAATGAAGCGTATCGTTCCTAAATGAGAAATTCTCCATTAGAAAAGAAATGACTCTTGCAAAATAGCAGTGAAGTTGTGACTCAGCTCATGACCTTTA
This sequence comes from Thunnus albacares, assembly GCF_914725855.1. NCBI lineage: Eukaryota > Metazoa > Chordata > Actinopteri > Scombriformes > Scombridae > Thunnus > Thunnus albacares. The sequence goes on from NC_058121.1 coordinate 2,844,697, forward strand.
CTCAAGTTTTGAGGAGTAAATTGTGTGTGCTGAAGGCCACACTGGGCATAATGACAGCTGCATAGTAATAATAATAATAATAATAAGAATAAACTTCATTTGTATAGCACCTTTCATACAAGAAATGCAACTTAAAGTGCTTTACAATAAAGTAATTACATGCACCAAGTGCCTCACAAGAAAATAGACTTAAAATGAATATAAGAACATGTTAAAAACATTAATGTAACATAAGATATAAAATAAAACCCACTTGATAATAATAATAGAAATAAGATGAAAATAAAAGTGAAAATAAAATACATAGAATGCATAGTAATAATAATAAAAATAATGAAATTAAAAAATAGAATACATAGAATACATAAAATCAAGTAAGATACAACATTTTAAAGGAAGTGCAGCAGTGCATAACTAGCTACTAGCTAGTTAAAGGAGATACATTTTTAGCATTCTTTGAAAAATATTAAGCGAGCTGGCTTCTCTGATATCTCTAGGTAGTGTATTCCATAGTTTTGGGGTGTAATTGACAAAGGCTGCATCCCCCGATTTTCTTTCGGCTGGTGCTGGAAATCTCCAATAAACCAGCAGCAGCTGATTGCAGTGTTCTTGTAGGCAAAAGTCAATTCTAAATGTTACAGGAAGCCACTGCAGATTAGCTAAAACTGGACTAATGTGTTCTCTCCTCTTGGTTCTGGTTAATAGCTGACCTGCAGAGTTTTGGACGAGCTGAAGTCTCTCAGAGTTTTTTTTTCAGGAGGCCAGTCAAAAGTGCATTACAGCGATCAAGTTGGCATGAAATGAAGGTGTTAATCAGTTTTCCAGCATCCAGCTTTTTGATTTATAAAAGGTCATACTTTAGCTATGTTTCTAAGGTAGAAAAATGATGTTTTCGTCACCTTGTTAATGTGGGACCTGAAGCTTAGATCTGAATCTAAGATAACGCCAAGACTTGTGACCTCAGTTTTAATCCAGGGAGTTAATTTCCCCAGATTATTAAACAGCCTTTCATTTTTTGCTTTGGAATAGGATTTCATTTTCATCCTTGTTTAACCTTAAGAAATGATTGCTCATCCACTTATTTGTTGCCAAGAGACAGGTAGTAATGGGGTTTATAGCTGCAGCATCATTTGGTTCAACGGAGATGTACAATTGTGTGTCATCTGCATAACTATGGAAACATTGTGCTCTCTGATGATGTTACCAAGTGGCAGTATGTATAGTGAGAATAATAATGGACCAAGGCAGCTAACTTGTGCAACCTCAATGTAAAACATTCTCCCTTTGATGTATGTTTTGAACCAGTTTAAAACACAGTCAGAAAGACCAACCCACTTTTTAAGATGATTGACATGTGTCATGGTCAATGGTATAAAACACAGTTTTTTCTGAGTTTATTCTGAGGTTGCTGATTATTTTAGTAAGAGCAGTTTCAGTGCCATGGTATGTTCTCAAACCTGACTGAAATTCCTCCAGGATATTGTTTTCTTTAAGAAAGGAGTTTATTTGCACTTAAACTATCTTTACAAGTATCTTATCAATGAATGGAAGGTTGGATATTGGCCTATAGCTGGTCAGTGCATTGCCATTTAGATTGAGTTTCTTTAGTAAGGGTTTTACAACAGCTGTTTTGAGGGCACCTGAGAAGATGTCTGTTTGAAGAGATGTATTTATAATCTTCAGGACATGACTTGAAACACTGTCCAACACTCGCTTAAAAATGCTGTCAGGTACAGTGTCAATACATGGGTTAGAGGGGTTACATTCAGTGACAGTCTTGCAAAGCTCAGTTAATGCAATACAGGTGAATTTTGCCATGGTTACATCATTTTTACAGGATTTGCTGAGATCATCTGTGTTTACATCAGCAGCAATACTGGCTCTAATTGAAGTTATTTTGTTATTGAAGAATAATGTTCTTCACATTTTGATGCAGAAAACTGCAGGGGGCTGCAGGCAGTTTTGGGTAGCTGGTCAATAGTGGAGAATAATATTCTAGAGTTCCCAGTATTCTCTGTAATAATTTTGGAAAAGTAATCCTTTCTTGCCAGACGTATTGCTTATTGATAGTTATAGACAGTCATGGCTTCTTTGTGTATGTTACAGTGACCTGTGAGCCTAGTTTTCCTTCATTTTCTTTCAGCTGCCCGACAGATTGTCTTGATCTCATTAACACTATTATTGTATAACCATGGGGAGATTCTGTCAGTTGACCTCTTTTTAACCTTTAGTGGAGCAGCAGTATTTAAAGCAGACAAGTTTTTATTGAAATTTTCAACCATGTCATTTAAAGAGCAGTTGTAACTGTATGGTTCAAATGATCTCTTAATAATAGAGAACTTTGCTTCAGCCTCACCATCAATGAATCTCTTTTGAACTAAAAATTCCCTTTTAGTCTTTGTTAAGGTTAGGTTGGCATCAAAAAACACACAGTGATGGTCAGAAATAGGTCATTTGAGCACTGAAACAATATCACCGTTCAACACTGTTGTTATTACTAAGTCTAGAGTGTTATCATGCTGATGAGTGGCTTCATTTACATGTTGGGTGAGTTCAGAGCTGTCCCATAAATTCACAAGCTCCATAGCTTTGGAGTCATTCCTTTAATTTAAATATTCAGGTCTCCATTCAGGATTATATCATATCTAGTGACGCCAAGTGAGATCAGCTCTGAGAATTCCTGTAGAAATAGTGATGAATATCTTGGTGGCTGATATAATGTAATGATGAGCACTGATAATTCTGCTTTGAGTTCAAGCAAGATATTCAAATGATGTAAATTCACCCAAGTCAATGTCATTATGGTGTGTGATTGCTACAATGTGTTTGACCATGGCACGGACCATGGTTTAAGTATGTATGTATTGGTATGTTTAAGGAAGTGGCATGGGGTCTTTCTCATCTCTGGGGGACACCTGAGTGGTGATGTCTGTGATTACTGCTGTTTAATAGTTCATCAATTTGACTGACCTTCAGCGTGTCAGCTTTAACTAACTCCTTGATTGGTGAGTGTGGTGGAGGGTGAGGAGGGGTCATTGGGTCCCTGATTGGGACAGAGACATCCTCTGAATGCTTTGGATGATGTGGAGCAGAGGGTCAGGTGAGGGGGGGAGAGATACAGGCTGTCCGCCTGTGTGCACTGTCTTTCACACTTATCCACACATTCTTGTTTGGGTATGGCATCCCAAGGGCATGATGTAGGTTGACACTGAGTAGTCTGGATCCAGTGATGTTTGGGTGAACCCCATCAGATTTAAAGCAGCCTTTACAGTTCCAAAAGATATTGACATTGTCAAGAAACTTTATCCCATGGGTAAGGTATGTCGATTTCAGCCATGTATTCAGACCAAGGATATACTTAAAGATTTGATTCCTTTCCCCAAAGTTGGAATTGGGCCAGAAATGAATACATGTTGCGAATGACAGTCGCTCAGTTTTTCCAGTAGCAGGGAGTTCAGAGCCATTGTGGATAATAAAATCCTCATATTACTTGGATGTGTAGAGAGGATAACTGGCAACAGCTCTGTTAACTCCCTGACAGATGTGACAGCCACGGTTAGAATATCAGTTTTTGCCATTCTTACATGCTTGGTTATAGGGTCCCTAGTGAGAACAGTTGCTGGCTCAGGTGTGGAGTTATCAGTGTTTCTTCTGGCCCTCGGCCTAGCAGGTTTTTTTTGTTGGGGGGACGGGGTATTTCTTGGGTTTTGGTTAACCTTAATGCTAGTGGTGTGATTAGCTTCCCTGGGTTACACATAGTTAGAATTATCACACATTTCATTCAGAGTCAGTGGATTGTAGCCGTTTTGCAATGAGAGTTCAGGTGGTGGAGTGAGCATTGGTGCTCTCTTATTTGATTTCTTGCTGGATTTGCCTCTGCTGTGGACGACATCAGCCCAAGTCCTGGCTGGAGTTGATGCTTTCGGTCTGGCATTGGTGCAGGGACAGTAAGAAGTGTCATTAGGGAAGGCTGGTTTGGGAGCCTCTGCAGTTAATCCAGTGTCGTTAGGACATATACATTGAAGTGTGTCAGCCAAGTCCGTGATGGGACGCTCCACATCCGATGCAATCCCATGTATATTAGTCTGTGTCTGTCCGTTCGCATTTGGTGGCTTGGTACCTTGTACCGTAGCTGCTAAAGAGTCAATGATTTGCTCGATCTCAAGTATTTGATGCAGTGTTTCAGTCTTCTTGTCAAGCTGCATTATCTCAATCATTCACTCATACTCCTTGCAGCTTACCAATTTAATTGGATTTGGAGAAAATGCTTTTATGTTCTCTTTTGTTGGTCGGAGAAGCTTTGCATGCTAGGCTAGGCTAGGCTAAGCTAGGCTAGGCTAGGCTAGGCTTGTAGCTGAAAAGCGTTTGACAGGGCTCTGAAACTTTCCCGTGTCCTGAAAGTCAACTTTTGTTCCGATTTCATTATAAACATTTTCATTAGCACCAGTGTAACCGGTAATAGCTCTCTTTGGAAGAATACTTAGGAAATCAGAAAATGTAAGAAAAAGTGCAAAGCATTTAGCAAATAGAGAGCTGAGGAAAACACATCTGCATGGTAGTGCAGCTGGAAGCAGTTCTTTTAAAATATGACAACTGTCTGGCATGGCAGTGTATATAAGAGATGATTTGCTGTGGCGTAGTAAGATAAGCCTTTCTAGGTTGATAATCACTTGCTAAAAACTATACCAAAGTCAGACTCAGTAATATGGTGCCTTCTCTTTACTTTGAACCAGGTTGAACATTTAGCTGAAAAAGTGTCACGTATGCTTTTGGGGTCTTATTTTTTGGATGGATCGGAGTTTGTTCTGTCAATAAAGAGTTTTGGTGGCATCAAATAGTTTTTGAAACAGTTGTAACTACAATATAACAGTGCATGTGTGAGGCTGTTACTTTTGGAAGACTAAATAGATGGGAGTGTTCTTGAGCAAGGCCGTGGCACTTGACCCCAACCCCTACTCCTCAATGGGCAAAAGATTAAACTGTGGATGTACAAGACATCTTTAAGGTGTGGATGTTGCTGGAAATAAGCATTCATGCTCAGCAAATCTTTCCTGGTTAAATGATCAATTTGCCAAATTACATAAAGACACATTCTGCCATTTACTAATAATGAATTTAACATATTTTACTAGGATTTCTGCTGCCAGATGCCATTCTTTCATTCTTTTATTATTACAAATAAAAATTACCTTTACCTCCAGTGTACTGGGGTTGCAGCAGGATTTTTTAAGATACTATATATAAATTTTAGAAAATAAAACTAATTATTGACGCTATATGGTGAGTGGGGAATTTTGTTATTATTTTAAAAATTACAAATGTAAATGGGACAGAATGGCACAGACCAAGTCCCCTGAAATGGTGCTGGCTTGTGAGGCAATTTTTGCATAGTGGCCACACTGTATTGCAACTTATAGTAACATTACGAGATGCACACTGCCCCCAAAAAGTATTTTTTCATATACAGTCATTGGAAATGGAGCAGCTGTAAACTGGTGGCTACAACTTGCTAAACGTTACCTCCCAAAATGACTCTCTATATAATCACAATTTGATCCATTCAGGCCATTTGGAAGGTCTAGAAGCCATATTTAGCCTTATTTTATTGTTATTATTTAAACAGGAAGTCAGCCTGCATGGCAAGCGTAAGTCTTTAAAGCACATGCTCTCAACTGACTTGGCTGAAAAAGGACTTTAGTGCAACTCTAATAAGTTTAAAGTAGCCTGTATGCATTGTGCAGCTGTATTATGAAGAAAAACAAACAAAATATAATAAAAATAAATTGCATTAGGCATGATATTGACAGTTACTCTTTATGCAACTTTGGATCTAACCTGATGCACCATCCAAGAAGTTAGGAAACTGTTTGGAAAAGGGCAGGCACTTTGAAAAAATACTTGGTAGGTGATTGGATGACCCATCTGTCTATCACTGTCTATCACCGTCTTACCTCGCAAGGCAGCTGGATTCGTGACACTGATTGGTCTGAACCACTGGTGGTTCAGACACAAGCACATAAGTTGAAGCCTGACAAAATGGATTATCACATTATCTTGTGATGCTGTGATCTCGTGAATCCAGCTGCCTCGCAAGGTAATGTTTTGGGTAATGATCAGAAGTCAAAATATCTGATCACTTTAGAAAGTCAAAGGCCCTTAGAAATTCCTGAAAGAAATATTTATAACAGTCATTTCGAACAGCCCTAAGGCTGTGCCCAGTCGTTCCATTTAATAATCCATCCATCCATGCTTATGTGGAGCATTCTGTAAAAGTGTTCAGAGGGAGAAACCAATAAATGACAGTTATACATCTTCCAATTCTGATAGCAGTTTTTCTAGAGTCAGTATCAGCTTTTGTATTACAATTTACATTCTGTAATGTTGAATCTGCAAATTATCATAAAGAGCAAGTGTTGCTTTTAGCGGTGAAAGGAACCATCACTAACTCAAGTAATGCCTACTTCCCACCCTATTCATAAGACACAAGGGTCCATGAACAAAGTGTAAACTGCACACTCATTTTTACCAAAGGACACCAAAGAGACAGCTTTAAATGATGACTTTTATGTTGCAATCTCACTTTTTGGGATCAAATCCAACAAAAAATGCAGCAACGACAAAAACAGATTTCTCTCATACTCCTTTGCGGTTTGTGGTTTTAAGGGACTCCACCTGCACAAAAGCTCAAAACCGCCTTTATACTCTATCCACATCTCAAAAGGGACATATGCTACAATTTTTTTATGTGTAGTGGGGGAAAATTACAGAGGCTATGTTAGACAAATCAGAAGCAACAAAGAGAATGGTGAACGAGTGAATGTGTGCAAGATCAAGAGGATCATCCACACTGCTGAGTTGGTGTGTGGTGACAGCTTGAGTGAGTGAACTGACCCACTACAAGACAGCAGCGTCAGCGGAAATGACATGAATACAATTGATCTTGGCTCCGCTGTTGGAGCGACCTTGTATATAAAGTCTGACAAAGGGTCAGTGAGGGGTGTTTCTGCTTTCAGCTCCAGACGTTACAAAAAAAAGGAAATGCCACATTTGATTGGAGACGACACTGCTATCACCGCAGGCGCTTCCCTGAAGATAGAAATTCCAAATCCCCTTGTGCTGCCATTAAGCAATTAACACAGGTGGAACATATGGGTACTGCAGACTAAACTAATCACTTATGCAAATGCACAAAATAAAATTTGGAGGATTAATTGCAGCCTGAGCACGTGCCGTGAGAGATGTCACGATTTTCTCATGTACAGATGGAGATCAGGAGGATGTTTTCATCAAGCATGCCTGTCTCTGATTTTACACGTTCACTGTCCCCTTTTCAAAACTTTCTGGCTTTACATTCATCACAGTTCAGCTGTATATAAGCAGAACTGATATTAATATAATGCTAGTAATAATAATAATGTTAATAATAATAATAATAATAATAAAGTAATAATACATTTTGGTTTATGTGCTTTACAAAACCTAAGGTAATAAAAGTATGCCAACATAGCCAATCACCTAAAGCACCTTTGTAAAAGTGTGTTTTTAATAGTGATTTAAAGTAGAAACCCTGGTATTAAGAGGTACAGTAGGTCATTCCAGAGTCTAGGAGCCCTGACTGCAAATGCGAGATCATCTTTGTGACTAAATTCTCACCTTGGAATGCCTAGGATATAAGCATTTGCATATTGCAGGGGTCGCATGGGGTTAACAGCTCAGTACTATAACTAGCTGCAAAAGCTCATCAGAGCTGTTAGAGATGTTTGCTAAGAAATCAACATACAGTGAAAAAGTGTTTGTCCCCCTCCTGATTTCTTATTTTTTTGCATGTTTGTCACACCTAAATGTTTCAGATCATCAAACAAATTTAAATATAAGACAAAGACAACACAAGTAAACACAAAATGCAGTTTTTAAATGAAGGTTCTCATTATTAAGGGAAATCAAAATCCAAACCTACATGGCCCTGTGTGAAAAAGTGATTGCCCCCTAAACCAAATAACTGGTTGGGCCACCCTTAGCAGCAACAACTGCAATCAAGCATTTGCGATAACTTGCAATTAGTCTTTTACAGCGCTGTGGAGGAATTTTGGCCCACTCATCTTTGCAGAATTGTTGTAATTCAGCCACATTGGAGGGTTTTGGAGCATGAACCGCCTTTTTAAGGTCATGCCACAGCATCCCAATAGGTTCAGGTCAGGATTTTGACTAGGCCACTCCAAAGTCTTCATTTTGTTTTTCTTCAGCCATTCAGAGGTGGACTTGCTGGTGTGTTTTGGATCATTGTCCTGCTGCAGAACCCAAGTTTGCAGCAGCTTGAGGTCACGAACAGATGGCCGGACATTCTCCTTCAGGATTTTTTGGTAGACAGCAGAATTCATGATTCCATTTATCACAGCAAGTCTTCCAGGCTCTGAAGCAGCAAAACAGCCCCAGACCATCACACTACCACCACCATATTTTACAGTTGGTATGATGTTCTTTTTCTGAAATGCGATGTTACTTTTACGCCAGATGTAATGGGACACACACCTTCCAAAAAGTTCAACTTTTGTCTCGTCAGTCCACAGAGTATTTTCCCAAAAGTCTTGGGGATCATCAAGATGTTTTCTGGCAAAAATGAGACGAGCCTTAATGTTCTTTTTGCTCAGCAGTGGCTTTCGTCTTGGAACTCTGCCATGCACGCCATTTTTGCCCAGTCTCTTTCTTATGGTGGAGCCATGAACACTGACCTTAACAGAGGCAAGTGAGGCCTGCAGTTCATTGGATTTTGTTGTGGGGTCTTTTGTGACCTCTTGGATGAGTCGTTGCTGCGCTCTTGGGGTAATTTTGGTTGGCCGGCCACTCCGGGGAAGGTTCACCACTGTTCCATGTTTTCACCATTTGTGGATAATGACTCTCTCTGTGGTTCACTGGAGTCCCAATGCTTTAGAAATGGCTTTATAACCTTTTCCAGACTGATAGATCTCAATTTCTTTCTCATTTGTTCCTGAATTTCTTTGGATCTCGGCATGATGTCTAGCTTTTGAGGATCTTTTGGTCTACTTCACTTTGTCAGGCAGGTCCAGTTTAAGAGATTTCTTGATTGAGAACAGGTGTGGCAGTAATCAGGCCTGGGTGTGGCTAGAGAAATTGAACTCAGGTGTGAAAAACCACAGTTATGTTTTAACAGGGGGGCAAACACTTTTTCACACAGGGCCATGTAGGTTTGGATTTAAAAACTGTATTTTGTGTTTACTTGTGGTATCTTTGACTAATATTTAAATTTGTTTGATGATCTGAAACATTTAAGTGTGACAAACATGCAAAAAAATAACCACCACTGTACATCATATTATTTATTTTTATTCATTATTGATTTGTTATTTTAGTCTGCACACTAAAAAATACCAAAGATTTAATGATTCAGTATGCACACAAAGACATTCATATATATAAAAATGCATTTTACGCATTTACATTCATTTACTCAGCTATACATGAATTGAAAGTGAACAAACACTTGTGCAGGAGAGGTAGGAAGCTAAAGGATAAAAAGGAAAATAATGATGGATACTGAGGGACAGTATATCTACTTAGTGTTTTGACATGTATACTTTGGTAAAAATTACCAAAAAGAAGAAATTTAGATTTTATTTTGGTTTCTGCTGTGAGATTCCCACACTGGTCATCAACAGGGGATGTGAATTATCAGTACAGACAGGGGTATTGTAATTCACTTGGTGCAATATCTGTGAGGGCGGACACTAAAATAGTTTTTTATATCACTTTAATTCTAACAGCCTTACAGGCTACCTATTTAGCTAACTTGCAAACTAGCGTTACTGATGAGGTCATAGGAGTACACAAAGCCGTGAGTTGTGACAGTCTGGTCATTGGCCATTGCACCACCACGGACCCATGGATGAAATACACTGGCTGGAACCCTCCTTTCTATAATGTAGGAAGACCAAAGAGTATGCAGCAGTCATGGATGTATTAAGAGAGCTGGATACAGAGCCACCACTCAGCCTTGATTTGATATGTCCTAGTGTCCACGTGTGGTACTGAAACTAAAAAATTCCCTGGTGCCCAAAAAGCATTTTCACCATAGAGTTCCATTATAAAAGAGAAGCCTGTACAACTGTTAACAGGACACCTCAAACTGCAAAGATCAATTATTACTTTTTGTATAATTAATTTTAATCCATGAAGGTTTTATATTTGTACAAATTTCCTAGAGCTGAGAAAAGCAATTTTAAAGTATGTGACATCATCCCAATGTAAAGTCTATGGGCCAAGCTGGAGCTTGCGGGCAAGGCCAGCAGGAGAAACACTACTGCACATGTGCAGTGGGCTGTACAACGTGGAAGTATATCCAGAAGCTTTTTTGGCTTATGTGCTTGGCAAGCAGTTTTCATTTGAGTGAATGGGCGCCATCTTTCAGTCCCGTCTCCAGTTCTTATAATACATGGCAGGAGCTGCCGATGACTCAGCTGGTGTTGACTGTGAAGTAACGTCTGGTGGGAATCTGTGCTAATGCTAGCAAACCTAACTAACTTCCTTTCCTGACTAGAATACAAACTTAGCAGCATGATGGGTCCTCGCACATGATGAAAGTTGTAAAGAGACAAACCTGATATAGACCTGCTCAAAAAGTACAAAACTTTTCTTGTATTAACATTTGTAGCTTATAATGTATGACGTTCACCACGGAAGTTGACAGCACATAGCCCTAGCATCACCATCTCTCAGTTGCCATGAGTGTTAGACGTTGTTTCCACAAATACAGTCAAAAATATATGGATGGTGATATATGATATTTATAGATGTCCCAAATGCAGCATATAAATAGAAAATAAAATCAGAACTCCACAGACTCAAAAATGCACTCAGCTAATTCTTACTAACTCAAAAGAGTGTATAGTGATAAGTTACTCTTTAATAACTCTTACATTATTATAAATCTGAGTGATGGATACCTAGCCAGTTATTAGGATGATCAATGAAGCTGTTATAATCAAATGAATGATTCAGGTAGATTAAGATTTCCTGGTCAATCTATGAGAAAGATGATATTTGAGATCTTTTTTTTTTTTACCTGATTATTGTGTTGTTTGTCTCCCATCAGTCATGAATTGCAAAGCCATGTGGAAGGTAATATTTGGAGGAGCCTTTGGTCAGACTCCTTCTATCAATCATACAAATTACCCCTCACCTTGCAATATTTATGATAATGCAACCAATGACACAGCGTTAATTGCATCCATTCCTCAACTCTTCTGATGGTCTGACACACAGATCAGGAAGAAGCCAGTTTCCTCTTGCTACTGCTCACACTCAATCCATCATCTTCTATCCTTTGTGTGTGATGAATGTTACATTTATGGGGCATTATTCCAGTTGTTTGTGCCCCCACACCATTCCAGTTCAGCTGTTCATGTGAAATTTCTTCTTTTTGGCAAACAGATACAAACAGCAACTGTTGTCTTCATGTGCAACCAGTATGCATCAGCTGAATTTGTTTTGAGGTGAATGCCATGCTGCATGGATTATGTTTTTCTTCAGAATGTCCATATTGTATGTATTCATTTGTTCCCAATATGTTTCATTGAATGTCCCTGCATGGTAAAGTAATGTTAAGGTTTGGGTGTGGTTTGTGTAGTAAAAGCAATCAGTGGTCACAGATGACAACAAAATACTACATTATACTGTGAGACATGAACCAGAACTTACATTTATACTGTAAGTTGTGAGAATTACATTATAACAATAAAAATGCTAATTTTTGAAAGAGAGGGTTGAAACATGGATAAAGATAGCGAGACAATGTATTTAAATGATTTAAATGACTCAAAGTAACAATTTACTATACTATATAAAGGTTCAATAACATACAGCAGAAACAGCATATATCACAATTGTCATTAACAAACCCTGTGTCTCTGCCATGTTTCTCTTTTCAAGAACATAACCCAGGCAGATAATTTGTTGGAAATATGAGTATGAGGGGATCTAGTCATCCTTACACAGTATACTGTAAATAAATAGGATCTTTGTTAACTTTATTAATCCAACAAAACTTGAGGAATTCTCTTTTAGGGATGATATACTGTATCTACTAGGGGTGTGCCCGAATACAAATACATTATTCGGCAAAGCACAAATAGTGGGTTTTTTATTTATTTTTTTATTTGTTTCATACAAATATTTTAAGAAATATTTGTTTTTGGGAAGAAAAATTAAACCATGTCAAATACCAGCACACAGATCAGTTACATCGCTATTTCAGTCTCTCTCCTCTGCTCCGCTGTTACGTCTATCAGCAGGTTTCAGTGAGGGGAGTCATATCCACCTGCTACATGATGCACATTTCCTTATTTGGACATCACTCCAAATAATAGTTGGCGGTGTTCCCCAGAGATAAAGCTGAGCAACCGACATAAGCCAAGTGCTCCCAAGGGACTCTCCATAACCTGTTGTTCCCCTTCTGCTTTCCACAAAGTCACGTTGTAAAAATTAGGCATAAATGAAAAGTGCAAAGCAATAATCACCTTTTTGGAGCCAGTGGAGTCACCCCCTGATGGCCATTAGAGAGAATGCAGGTACTTTGCATTGGCTTCACTTTTCAGACCCAGCTCTACCCGCTTGTGCTCCATTTTCTTCTTCTGTTGTGTTTTATGGTGGTTTGCATCCATAAAAGTTGTATTACTGCCATCTGCTGGACTGTCCCTTGCCCCATCTATTCCGGCATTGCCATGGCATGTGTGAAAAGGCGCAAGACAGAAATGTTCCTGAATGTAATTGCATGTGTGAATAGTGAAAATCACTAGCGGTGCCTGAGAGGTTATCCTAGTAATCTACTGGGAACTATGTGTGACAGAGGCTATACAGTATACTGTAATAAGGAAATCTAGTACCACATTGACATGCAGACAAAAAGATGTATGGAAACAGATTTCCAAAAACAATATTCTTGTTGTTTGTTGAGAATATTTCTCAGAAGGTGTATACCCACATCTGTTTCTGTAAATCAAAAGAAATATGATAAACAGACTTAATCCTTAAATTGTTATGATTTAAAGTGAAGCATTTTTACTGCAGATTAGTTCATACGAAAGCTTGATGACCCTTTTTTCTTAAATCACAGTAAATTAAAATTACCTAAATAAAGTTCACTCAATAAAATATTTAGATCCATTTTTTACTGTGAAACAAATTCCCCTTTTTCAACTTGTAAAAGCCAAGGAATGGGATTTATGAGGTTTTCGCAGGCATCAAAGCCTTCTTCTAAAAGAATATATTACAGAACTTTGGAAAGACTTAACACTTCAACACCAATGTATTTGTGTCAAACTAGGCTGAGTTTGACTGCCAGTTATCCAGTTATTTCATGCTTTAAAGTCACTTCACATGGATATTCTAAGTTATAAAACTGAAATGAGTTTTTATTGGTATAGGAAAGAAGAGAGCAAAACTTTTGCTCCCTGAATCGACTCGCTAAACATCAGCAGAAGAGCACTTTAATCTACAGGCAATCATCATGAATACAGTTGACCTTTTCCATAAATCACAGCTGAGTGATCTGATCGAACTCTGCAGGATTTGGAAAAGTTTGCGGTATAATGCACAGTATCTATATTTGAGTTGGAAAGCATTTTCATGGTGGCTGCTGTGTGTTCTTTTTCCCATATACTCAGTTTCCCCTGCAGATGTGCACAACAGCTGACAGCTGCGTCAGTGGCTAAAATAGAATGAGCAATTGCAGGCAAACATTTCTTGTTAACAATTACAGTTGAATAGTGATCTAAAGGTTAATTTGGTAATCAGTGAATCTGCAGTAATGATAGCTGCGATAAATTATGACAACAGGAGACATTTATCATTGAATCAAACAAAAGGATGTTTCCCAGTTGAAACCTGACAGGATACAAATGTGTTCTTTGAAAATTAGCAAATAAGATGAGTAAATGTGCAGAAAGTATTTAAATGATCTGAAGTGAAGGTTTAATATACAGTATTTTATAAATGTTCAATAACTTCCAGCAGAAAGTTCCACATATATCAAAGACAAATGCCATTCTAACAAAATGTCTTTTAAAAAATGGTAACAAGGAACACCCTGGAGACCAATTTTACAAAGACATCGATAAGCATTAAACTGTACCCTTCAAAATAAAAGTCTGTGCTTAAACTGCAAAGATTTTAGGAATTTACAAAACCATATTCCTAACTTAGAGCAACATAAGGACACTGCTTCATACAGCTTCTGTTGGAAATAGCAAGTCTCACACAGTTCACAAAGCACTTTACTAGGAACATCTTTGCAATCTAATGCAACCCAAGTCAGCAGCTCTGCAATGAACTCTACCTTTACAAAGCTTTTACATTTTCAGTTTCTGTTGACTTTGTCAGAAAAGTGATAATTCTCTTGGATTGCATTAGATTGCCAAGGTGTTCCTAAAAAAGTGTTCAGTGAGTGTATATGCAATACAGTCACCAGACACAATGCTGCCATTTGGCAGTCAAAACGCACCAAATTCATTCTGGGGTTTACATTTCACCTTTCTGAATGTCCAAAGCCAACCTTTTGGAAATAATTTCTCTCTACAACATTTGTGCATGGCAACTGCAGTACGGGTAAAGTTAGGGAAGGTTCATGGTTATGGCAAATAAATGAATGTGTGGTTAAGGTAAGAGTAGGCACATTAAACACTTATGGTTAGGAAAAGAAACTGTGGTTTTACACGTAAAAGTCAAATGCACTACCTGCCCATCCCCTCACGTCAACCTCCAGGCACTTATTATTCACTGCAGAATCATCCAATAGGAACATAATTCCTAGGGATCCTGGACTTATATGTGCCAGAAAGGCCTCACTTACCTGCATCTCTGCCACCCAGGCCTGATGAAAATCGAACCAAGGCTGCCTGTTTATATAGCCTTAAGACTGCTGACGACCCTTTAGCACCATGTACCAACACTTTATGTGCAAACATACTGAAACCTAGTTTACATTCAATATACCACATCAAGGTCATTAGGGGACATGTAGGCTATACATCATAGCTGGTGGCTGTGAGCACTTATTCAAAGGGAAAGCAAAGCACTCAAGGGCAGCCTGGTTTTCCAGCATGAGCCTCCTCAGCTGCTGTTTTACTACATCAGCTCACCTCGGAGCAGCAAATCTACACTCAGTTGCTCAAAAAACATCTTCCATAACAGTTCTGTCTATCTGAAGGGCACGACAAAGTGAACACTTCTGCCCCAATGTGTGTTCAACATTCAGAGAGTGAAAAGCACTTTTCTCTTTTTTTTCTCTGCAGTCTTTTCCATTAGACCCATAGGGTGAACACCATGCTAGGATCAATACAGGCCCCATTAGGGACCCCTATTGGGTATGGCTTCTGAGCATCGACCTGCCCACCCCGGTCGGTGAAGAGACCCTACAGGCCCTGCTGGCTGTTGCGGCATCCCTCTACGTCGAGCTGCGGCTCCTAAAGGTGCATCACATGCATTACTAAACCCTCATGCATTCTAGCTGAGCACTGTTATTATTACAGTGATTACTGGATACTGTGCAAAACGGGTTTATCAGCTGTGTTTATCAAAATCAAGCTTCCTGTGAGAGGATGGCCAAGCAGCTGTTTGCCAGTAGGGCCGGACTATTATATATTCACTGTAAGAGTTGCAATGAATTGTGGCTGATTTCAGAGGTGTTTGAATGTTATCTGCAAATGTGTTTGTGTAAAATAAAGCGGGGATGGGACAGATGTTAACAATCGCTGTTCGTTTTATGAAAATCTGCAAATCTGCACAGTCTAATCAATCCTAAAGGGATGGCATATCATGCATGTTATATATCAGTTTGTAAGTAATCTCCAGGCAGCGCTTCCACTACAGCGACTGCATAAATACTCATCTATTGTTTTGTTTGCCCGTCTCCACTCACCCAAGCCTTTGGGATCTTCCATCTATTCATTTGCCATGAATAATGTGGCACATCTCATGTCAGATGGAAAGATAATGGTGTCACAATGCTGGCCCCACATCTCCCGCTCAGCACAATTTACAATAGGCCATTCTTTGATTTTCCCAGCACTTCATGCCTCACATTGCTGCCCAGTGAGAGGGTGATTTGCAGAGAAGCATATCCTGACCTTACACAGGCATACACCCACACAAATCACTCTTGTTGACCCCTAACTGCTGGGATGCTACTGATCAGTCCTGATTGGACTGGTTTGTTCACTTCCTGCGGCTCTGCTGACAAGATGCTAGATACAGTTTTGCCTTAAGGGAGATTCAATGGCTGTTTTGTACATGCAGTGTCAATGAACTCTGCTCTTGATCAACACAGCATTGACCATCAAGATATAGAAAAGAAGGATAAATACACGAGGCATAAGACATACATGAATACTGCATGAATCAACACTGTATGAAGCATCCTGGACTTGGCTTTTGGCCCTCATTATCTATTTGGGTCCTTCGTACATTTTGAAGCAACCTCCCAGCCATCGTTACATGTTGAGTCTTGATCATGGAAGTTCATTCTTGACCTTCGGATCCGTATGTGTGGCAGAATATCTCAACTCAAGGTCCATTTACAAGTGGCCATGCCATTTAGGAGAATGATAGAGAAAGAGAGGTGAGGTCAGAGGGGCTATCAGGCTAACGGCAAGAGGAGTGGACGGTGAGAATCCCTTCCAGCCACTGCTAACTCAGGACACCCAGGACCAGTAAGACTCTATGTGTTGGACTGTCAGAACATCCAGCCAGAGCCTTCAAGTTACACTTACCATATTTAACACCTTAAGATCTCTACTGGTACACCCTGAAGACCAGACCCATCCCCCAAGAGGACGACTGAAGTGGTGTATGACATCATGTGAGCTGAGGGAAACACTATATTGATGAAATAGTGGACAGATGCTGGATAGGAGCCTGAATGAAGACTTGAAACAGACATCAGCTGTCTGTGAACATCAGACCAAAACTGCTCAAAAAATCAACTGGGAAGAGGTCAGAGGTCATCAACCAGCAGTCAGAGCACGACCGGAGAAGCATCAAAGGACATTCACATTCAACAATAGAGACCACCTTTGAATAGTTACCATCTCCCCCCCATGTACAACCCCCTGTTATCATATGAGAAGTCAAAGTAGTTCCATAACTAGGTGTGACCAGAATAGTTTGACTGCTTTGACCAGAATAATGTTTGGAGTTCAAAACAATTAATCACAGACTGTTACTTTAGTGTGACATTAAGCAGAGGTGCTACAAGAAAGACAGTCCAAGATGAAACAATTCTTCACAGGTCGACTAAAAATAAAATCTTAGTTTAGCGTGTTAGCATGCTCACTTGCTAATCATCACACAAAGTTCATCTGAGGCTGATGGGAATGTCATTAGTTTTGCTGGTATCCAGTCATAAATCAAAGTTTATGGACAATTTTGACCTGATGATGGCACTAGAGTAAAAGTCAGATGATCACCAAAATGTTCAATTCATCTTGTGGGAAATATGAGGCTGTAAGGCTTTAAGTTCTGAGGTATGTGCCACTTGCCCATGATATGCCTACAGAAATAATAATAAAAAAACATATTAGGACACATCATGTGTGAACATGAATGACTTTATCAATTTTTTTTGCCAGAAAATCCAGCAGAGCATCCTCTTAGGAGAACTTAATTAAGTTATTAAAGTGATGACAATGATTGTCACCAGCCCCTGAGTCACCTACCTGTACGTTCATGTATTGTTTCTACTGCAATTCCAATTCACATGCATGTGTACCACAGGTGATCCTCACGCTTCTGGCAACAAAAATACAAAAAGTGCATTAACACACCTTCAGTGCACTGGCACAAATTGATGTACAACATAAGTAATAATGTATCTCCTGGAGTTTATTAAGACTGTTTATCTATACCAGTAAATCAAATATCCCTCGACCTGATCTCAGATATTTTTAACATATTTTGACTTTTTCTCTTCTGTTTCTGTGTGTTCCAGTCAGCCTATAGCCGTGCCATAGAGACCTGACACTGCTGCAGCTGAAGAGTTTTTCCAAATCTCATTCAGTCCACTTTAGATTAGAATCAAACACACAGCACTTGTAATTAGAGTGAATAGCAAAACATAAACCATCCAGTTTTTCCAAATGTCAGTGCATTACTGCCAACCAAGTGAATCTGTTGAACTTTTCTAAAAGTCACTCAGTGGTATTACAAAAATCACTCAGTTTGATCACAGACAGAAGCTTTTCAAGCTGAAGTTGGCAAAGATGACAGCAGTTGTTAAGGACGGACAAATATGTTTTTTTAACCTTTATTTATTCAGGGAATGTTCAATTAGAGGAATCGCCTCTTTTGCAGGAACACCCTGATCACA
Source organism: Thunnus albacares (assembly GCF_914725855.1). Lineage (NCBI taxonomy): Eukaryota > Metazoa > Chordata > Actinopteri > Scombriformes > Scombridae > Thunnus > Thunnus albacares. The sequence goes on from NC_058121.1 coordinate 2,863,070, forward strand.
CTCACACAGTTACACACCTGGAAGCTGCCCAGTACAACCACAGTCTGATCTGCTAGCCACTGAGCAGCTCCACTGGAGCCATTGGGGTTAAGGGCTTTGCTCAAGGGCACCTCAGTGGTGGTAATGAGGGAGGGGCAAGTGCTGCTTTTTCACTTTACCCACCCAGATTTATCCTGCCGGTCAGGGTATTGAACTGATGACCTTCCAGTCACAAACCCGCTTCTCTAACCTACAGTACAGGCCACCACTGCCCCATGGGTACCTACTGATAATACAGCAAGACTATCATAATTTCAAACAGGAATTATCTAACACTGCCCAACTGTTAACCTTCTTTTCTGCTGTCTTTGCATAAAGAGGCTTTTTTATTATGCTGCAGTAAGTGTGGTAATACTGCTATCTGCGTGGCCGGTTTAACAGTTAGGGGGCCCCGGGGCAGAAATGAACTGCTGGGCCCCTAAAACACAGTTTTTCTATGAATGAATACTGCCTGGCTGCAGCTTTCCTGTGTAGCAGTTTGATTAAGCACATTAATGTAGGAATTTGCATCACAAAAGTACAAAATTGCACAAACCTTTGTCCAGTTAGTAATCCAGCAGACACCTTATCCATCCCTCAGATTCCATTCCTTCAAGTGCAGTTTTTGTTCAAATGCAACTTTTATATTTAATTATTTAATTATTTATTGTAACTTCCTTATCTCCTTAATGATTATCGGTGCCTGAGTACACTTGGTAGTAATGTATCATGCATGAATACCTCTATCCTTCATATTTTATATGGTAGATATCCATGATGTGTACAGTTAGTTTTTTAAGGTTATATATCTACACTACATTATGTACTATATTGTATCTATCTTGTACTTCATTTTGCTGCTGTGATGCTTCAGTTTGCTTCAGAGTTGGGCTTACTAAGTTAATCTTTTTTCTAATTTTTAGAGTTATAAGAGCTAATTTTATCCAAATCCAAAATTAAAAATTAAAAAACATACAAAAATAAATAGATTGAAGTACATTTACTAAAAAAGCTGTCTAAAGAGAGGTCAAAGTAGACTATAGAAGAGGGTTATTGAAAATCCAGTATAATAAAACAAACATAATACCAATTTAAAGGGAACTGCATTATATTTCTGGTTTGTAAGGCATACTGTAATAGTAGTGATGAGTGTAGTAGTGTAGTGATATTTTATTCTGTAAAACAATATATATTGTACATACCATACTTGCAAATATATACATAACACACAAAACAAAAGGCACACTCAAAATATAGAACATAACTTAATACAGTTGTATATATGTATATGCAAAGATGTAAACAAAACAATAAAACAATGAGCTGAATATAGTATGACACTTGAAATTGAAATATGACAGGATACAAACACTTAACTAATTTCTATAGTGTTTCTGGTTATAATTACAATTGAATCTATACTGTAACACAATTTCCATGTAGTGCATTAGCTTATGTGGTAGATTTTTTTGAAGGAGCTTCCAGAGCTGGAAACAGAGCCGAGCTACTCTCAGCAAGCAGCGAGCTGATGGCAACAGCACCATCACTCATTCTGCTCCACTGTGTCTTTGAAGAAACCATTGTATCTGCCAAATCCATCAACCTTTCCCACAGAGGCATTTGCCAGCCTGTGAAACTGATCATCTACCTTGGGGATTGCGGACCATAGCGGGGGGAGCCATATTTTACTGCCTCCTTAAATACTTAATGCAGGAAGGTGCCACGGGCCCGGCCATAAAAAGGACCCCATGAATCCAAGGCGGCCAGGCCACTCAATCAGCCGAAAGCATCCCGAGACATTTGATGAATCTGACTTTAGCTGCAACACTTAATCAAGATGAAATTTAGTTTCAGGAAGAAAATCAGAATGGTGAGCATAGTATTCTTCAAGGTAAGGCTGCCAGGTTTGCATTACAAACACATTATCCTTTGACTTGCCAACAACAAGTGATTGTAAACAATTTGTGATGTATCTATACTTTTTATTCACACAAATAACAATAGCTACTTCATGCTCCCACCAGGAAAAGAGTCTGTTTCCATTATCCCAACAGAGAGCACATAGACAATAGTGATAACAGAGACATCTTTATGATAAGATTGACTTTTTAACACATTTTAAAACGTTTTTCAATCTGCCATTTGCGTCAAGGATCCTTGCACACCGTCCCAGAGAACCACAGCTTCACAAACTGTATGCTGTATTCTGTACAGATTGTAAAGCCCGTTAAGGCAATTTTTCTGCCAGTGTTCAGTTCCAATACAAGTACTCTTGTGCCCTCCATGTGTTGAGGAAGAAAGTAATGATGTGGAGGTTGGCAGCTTTGCACATTTGACATTGGACACTGGAGTTCTTGTTCCATCACAGACCTGCAATTAACGTTCACTTTTTTTAATTAACCCTAACCATGATCTTTCCATAACCTTAACCAAGTGTTGTTGCCATGTGCAGATATTGTAGAGAGCAATGTTAGCAGTGGAAGGTCCAATATCAGCGGTCTTGGCTGGCAATGCGGTTTAGAATTGTTAATGTTGCACTGTCCAGGAAGGACAGCTGCTTTTCTGACATTTTTCTTACAGCTTTCAGCACTGATTTATCTAAAATACAACCTAAATAATAAACAGTAGTTTTTGCTCCAATTGCTTCTGACCAACCTGCTGGATTGGCTGTTTAAAAGGAATGGCCTCAGAATTCCCAAAGTGAAAGAAAGGTTTATTTTGAGGGAGCAGCCACATAGCAATATCTAGAGTTTGGCACTGATCATATTCTATATTTTTATTGTATCTTTATGTGACACTGAAAACAGCTGCCTGCTGCTGCTGAACCAGATTGTTGTGAGGACTGAGACTGAACCAAAACTGTAAAACCAAAACAATGAGCTGAAAGACACAAAAAAGCTCCATAACGTTGAAAGGAACGGTAATGCTGGTGATAATTCTCTGTGGGTTCATTAGTATGACCAAAACCCTGTCACATTAGCCATAATCATTTGATCTATTGTTGATATAAAAATATTGATTAGCGCAGCTTCAAATCATGAATGATATCTACTGTATCTGTAGCCATCAAGTGATGGCGGCTTCACTGAAACCACTGGCTCGTCATTTCTACAACAAAATGTCATTATCTACAGCATCAATCCCTCAGTTAGATACAGGTTCTCTGGTTATTGTTCAAGTTTTCATAGAAGCTAAAAATGAAAATTGGGATTAATCTTGAATAATGCTATTTATTCTGAATTCATATGAGCTGGATCATCATGGTGATCACCAAACTCTCTCTTTGAAGATTGTATTTGATGATGTAATGTTACTGCTCATTATTCAATCCTCTCTTTTAAAAACAGTCACGGTTCAGATGCCCTTGTAACTGTCACTCAGGCTTCTTAATTACCTCTACCATAATCGTTTATCCTGGTTTGTCGATCAAGAGCGGCTTCAGCTACTTTGTGCTGAAAATATGATGTTTACTCTGCTAATGATGAAACCAGAGAGAAGATTAAGCCGAGAGACAGTGTTTGATTTTCAGATTATTTTGTTGACATCTGACACATGGAGCCCGAGTAGCTTTTTACTCAGGATTACACACAACATTAAAGGGAAAATGAAGGCAAAGTTATGTTGTTTGCTGAATCAGAAAGAACCTCATCAGATTCAATACAGCACACAGTGAATTTGAACTATTCTGATGGTAGGTAGCTGGGCAACTGAAGTGGGAGGCAGTGATGTTTGGGATTTAAAGGCCCTTACTGAGATAAATGCAGTGCAACTAGAGAGTGTTATGATATGGACACATGCCTTGTTGTTGTACCTCTGTATTTGGATTTGAACATATAAAAAGTATGAGGTTAAAGTGCTGACTCTAACCTTAAATGTGACATTTTAACTATATGTCAACATCAGTTGCACAGTCTGGGAATTGTAGCCGTTTGTATAGGCTTACATTATACTTAGGTATACATTAGACTTTTTATACATACTCCCCCAGTCTTAGGGAACCAAAATGTTTTGGATGAGTTAAAAAAAAAAGTGTGGTTTCAAATCCTTTAAAGTCAATGACGGCCCTAAAAGAATATTCCAGTGATTTAGCATTGCACTCCTACAACATTTTTTTTGAAGTATCAAAATTGATGCAGCAGCACCAGAAATATCATCTTTTTATTCAATGCATTATTCTTTCTCTTCAAACCCTAGCACCTACATTACCCACAATTCAACTCAACCTGATTCACTTGGCTGTACAGATTTGGATGTATTATGCTAGTAGCAGCTTATGTAGCCTGGAGCTGCCAGCCTCCAGCAGAGATGAAGAGCAGCTTCAGAGGTCTGCTAACCTCACTTCTTTCTAACTGCACACCCCCAGATTTTTTTTTTGTTTCAGACTTGTAGTCTTCATCCACAACCGAGTGGATGACTCAAGTGATGTAACTTGAATCAGTTCATCAGATGTCACACAGCTCTCTCTGGAGACACAAAAGGCTTTATACTACTTTTTTCACATATGCAGTAGTACTTCCCAACACCTGGAAACAGACTTTGATGTGTAAAATTAGTGGAGTTCTCCTTTAACCCTAATCATACCAAATGGGGTACCCGAAAACCCCAGAGGTATACTTTTTGTCATATCTCAGAGGCCTTATCCTAACATTCCAAGTTTTTATGACTTTGTCAATCAATTTGTTCCTAATGACTTAATATCATTGTTTTCCATTTCTGAAAAATACCAATGTATTGGGGTTCTGGGGGACCCCAGTCAAAAGCACCCAATTCCACCTCTGTAGTTTTAATAGAGGGAACAAATTATTGAGTTCATGTTTGCCATGGGTTTCATTTATCAATTATTTTTGATATGTCGATTGTTTCTTACAGTAGTTGGTAGTCCTTGTATGTCAAGTTTGTTGGTAGGATGAGGGTTAAGTCTGACCCACAGTCATCAGCTGATGTCTGCTTCACCTCAAGCTTGTTTCAGGAGCTTTTTTCCTTTCATGTTGTTCATTAGTCTTTTGTTTTAATGTTTTATTATCGTTTATTTAGTGCTTAAAACTGCAATTATATGAAATTGTGCCCTGCAACTTGAAATTAAACTAGCGACCTTATGTGTGTAGTGCTGTGGGTCATGTGCACACATGTCAATGATCAGGACATCACACATCAAGTTCGCACAGGGCCTTGCACCCACCCTGCATGGTTCTAGTTATCCTACAGGCTGCATTGTCCATGTATTCTTCAATTTTGAAACATGCATAAACACACAGTACTTAGAACAAACAGCTAATAATCTCTTACTGAGCGAAACTTTCTGCAATATGCACAACATAATGAGAATGGATTGTTGCCCTTCCTACAGGCGAGTCATTGGCAACTTTTGAAGAAGCACCGACTCTGTTTTTAGGATATGGGGCCCTTTTTCCCCAGAAATCACCTCTATTTTTCTTCAAGACAAGAGCAACAGGTTAAGCGTGAAAAGTCGACTTTGTTGCATCTGTAAATACCATATTACTTTCCCCAAGGGATACACCTGAACTGAGAAAAGCAAAGCCTTTGTTTTCTAAATGGGTCATGATCTGTTTTCTCTGTGCATTCCAACAGGTAAACCATTAGTCAGACTCGCACGTACCTCCTAATCAATTTACACAGTTTAAAACCATTCATCTCCATATCCCTGTTTGACTTCTATATTAGATGCAAAATGTCAGATACTGTAATAATGTTGAAGCAGGGCTCGAGATTATTGCAGAATCGCCAAATACAAATGATTTCTTTCCCTGTTATCTTCCTCTGGCGGTCTGCCAGGTTTCTCTGTTTTTCTATGGCAGTACATCAGTGTATTGGGGAGATGTAGATGTACTCATTTTGTACTCTGATATATAAAGATCCTATATGTTCATCAGAGGGTCCTGACTAGCTTACAGCTGTAATGTAATCAACTGGAAACTAACTGCATACATTTTACCTACACAAAGGTTACTTTGCCATTTAAATCTCAAAAAGAGCATGCAGTGAAATGGCAATTTGACTTCTGAAACATATTTTGGGAATCTGTTTGCTGTTTTAATCATGTTCATATCTGTGCCTTCAGTACAGAGGCAGGTTGGAGATGTGTGGGGCTACTGCTAGCTGAGCTAAAATGACTTCCAACAACTCCAAAGCTTTCACAGTGTATCAATTTACCATGTAAAGATCTAGATAAGACACAGCACAGCCCTAACTCTACCATGAAAAACACTGTATCTGGGGTGTATCGTGACTTGTGTAAGTATAGCCTGACTAATACTGTTTTTTTGGGGGGTGGCAATAAAGCATATTTGAGTTTAACTCTGTATCTGTATCTGTATTATCTGCATGATGGAGACAGTAATGCTCTCACTAACATCTTTGGCTTTTCTGTCCTGTGATTTCTTGTTACTTATCAGCTCACATATACTTGTAAGTTAAGAGGTTATTCCATGCCTGCAATGGCTACATAGTTGACATGCACCTCCTCAAAAATGCAATTACACATTTGGGCTATGGAGATACCATGTGGGGACTACTAAAGCGGTTTGCATGGGCTGTTTGACTTTTAACTTAAAAGTGTCTGATGCTGGTAGACATAGCTGATAGTGACCACAATGTGAAATAAGGGTCAGTTTTCTTCTCCACTGCAGACCCTCTGTGACTCTATCACAGTGACCATAAATATGACAACCACATAGAATAATCTCATATCCAATAATGAAAACAGGTGGCCCTTCCCATCATCCCTTGTATCACAGAATCAATAAAAAAACAAAAATTTGCATATTTTTTTCTTAATTTCATATCACTGCAAAAAGAATACTATCGGGTTTTCCCAGTGAGGTAGAGTCAGACCTGTTGTCGGTAAGCTGCATGTTATGACATGTTCATCCTGAAGCAATAAAGGAAGGGCCACCGCTTTAAAGTAGGGGAGAAACACTTCTGCCTTGATCAAATTCTGACACTGAAAACAGAAGAGTAGGAGAGACAAAAACAAACAAAGCCCTCCTTGTATTGTGCTTGCTTGAAATATTGCTAAAATATTTATGATCAGCATATCTTCATGTAACTTTCCCACTACAGCATGCCAAGATGTGCAGGTGTTCATATCTCAGAGATAACATTTAAGGCACATGGCCTTGGAGGAACAAAGTGCTTTTGTCTCTTTTGATGGGTTTGAACAGGTTCTCTTACAGTTCCTTCAACACAGCTCAGTCAGCCAACTCATGTGGAATGGATGATTACAGTATGTGGATGTAGAGTATCTACAGCATTGATATTTGGCTACCCTCTGACCTCATCATGAAGATAACGTCACCCACTCAGAATTGAGTAAACAATTTATACAGCTGTTCTGGAGCTTTTTAACCATATCGCATAATCTTCATCATTAGATGAAGTTTATTCAGTTGTCATACAATTGAACAATTATCTTTGATTTCCTTTGTGTGTGTTAGTTGCTTATTTGTAAGAATGGCTTTCATTGTAACTACTTTCTGCCAAAGAAGCAGTCCCATTGAAAACTGAAAATGTGTGTTCTGTGGATTAATCAGTGTAACAGAGACTTCTTCTTTCCAGAAGCAGGGTCTTCTTCCCGCAGACCCTGGAAGAAGGGTTATTTTTGTGACATTATTTTAAAATGTCATCGGTAATTCCGGTGAACCAACCCTTTAAGTTTTTTGGCTCTCAAGCTGCAGTTTGGCTAAGCCATCTAAGCACTTTAATCCTAAAATTTCTTTGACAGTAACAACTAAAAAGAAGGCACGGATGTTCTAAAGTGAGTCATATGTGGTCACAGTCAGTGGTTAAATGAAGTATTAAAATAAGTATTGATCTTTTAAAGTTTAATTTTAAAGCAAGGCCCTAAAACAAAGCACCAAAGCGCTATTTCCTCCTCCACACTGATAAATGTACTGCCATACTTTGCAGATGATCCAACCATGGATCAGACTGTGCAGCATAAGCTAATGGGAAGTAAGGCATAGCCACAGAGAAACACATCGGCGGAAGCCAAATTCATGGGAAAACCAAACTCGTACTTTGCAGAGAGAGTCGAGCAGGCTCAGAGACATCATGGTGAGCCACTGCTGGACTTACCAAAATAAACATAAGAACTGCTGAAAGATGTGATGGAGAGAAAGCCGTTGAAGCTCTCTCACTCAGTTGGAATTTCTGGAGGATTAAATGATGAAACAGGGAAGTTTGGAAGACTGTTTGGACAGTTCTGTCTGTCTTATTATGTACGCATGTACAAACAAGTTTACAGGCATGTTGATGTGGTCCCACAAGCCCACACACACACACACACACACACATGCACACACAATCTTCAGTAGCAGCAGTAATTTTAATCCAGAAGAAGATGACTAATAGAAAACACATTCTATTGGCATGATTAGTTCATTTGTTAACAAAAACTGTGACAAAATGTGCATGAGCATTTTTTCCATGAAGAAGACAAGACACAGAATTTACAAAACAAAAACTGTTTTTATTCTTAATTACATGAAGACTTTTTTCTCATATGTGCACAAGTCTTCTGCGGAACACACCTGCAGTGCAGCGTCGGTAGAGCTGGATTCTGGAGCTAGCTGCACTGTACAGCCTCAAGAGCTTAGCCAAGTGAGCAGGTAAAGAAAAAAAAAAAAAACTTACAGCATAAGTAGGGCTTAGCAGAAAAAAAGATTAATATTCATACCCGCTGGGGCTGCAGAAATAAAGAGTGTGCATATACACCATAGACTGTATATAAAGATTGACTTAACGAGGTGTGACGTCACCCGTTGGTTTGCATTGGAGCCGGTTTGAATCCCAGAGTTGCAGCTTATGGTCGGCACCTTCTTTTCTGTTCGGAGCCAAGACCTTCCAATTAAGCAATGTGGGGTGTTTCCTTTCATGCTCTGAAAGGTACTGTAATGAAGTAGCATTACACTTAAAATATTACGACAATGTTCCAACTCAGTGCAAGTCCAGAAGAGACATAAAGCCGATTGTATAAGTCTTCAAATCTTATTAATGGAGCAATAATTTCCAAAAATGTCCACCACCTCACTTATTAAAAGGCCTGAATTTAGAGATTGAGACCATAATGACTCATTAAAAATAATTACTGACTTTCTAGAGAGAAGTTGAAGCTTTTTTTAATGGGAGTCAGTTGGAGCATCTAGTGGCTGTCAGTGGTATTGCACTTTAAGCTACTTCCACATTGGCTTCAGCATCAAGCCGTAGTTGCTGCTGAGTGTATATACTAATCCCCGCAACTCTAAAATAGCTCTCAGAATTCATTCATTTTCATATCACATCTTATTTTGGATCTTGGTATTGTTTGTTATCATCATGTGCTGTGCTCCATTTCATGAGGCTAAATAAGATTTGTTGGAAAAAAAAACTTGATAACACTTGATAAATGTTTTTAGTGCAGTTTTCATCGTCCTTACATCTTGTTGTCATTGCATTGTTTCATTCATATGAGGACTTCTCTTTATGAAAGTGTTGGTTCAAGTGTGACACAATTTTTCTTCTACTCAGTAAATTTAATGTTCCTGACAGTATTTCCTTTGTTAGCAAATCAGAACATGTTTCATGTCTGAATGTATTACTTAAGTTGGTACCACATTATAATAAGGCTTACTTTATAACTGGTTTATAACTAATGATTTCATTACTGGTTCATGAATCATTTACTAAAGCTTCATACATCAGCTATAAACCATAAATGAGAACAAATTTTGTGTTGGCAGGTTGCGTAAAGTCCCTCTGACTGATTGGACAACTTACCTTCCAGAAAAGGGTTGTGGAGGATCTGGACCAAAATCCATTCATTAACAATTTATTAGGCTGTTATTAATGGATACTAAAAATAAAACAACATTTTTACCAAATAGAAAGGATAAACACCAGTGCAAGATATTGTGGCCATTTAACTTTAAGGAGCATGTGCCCCCTCAAATATGACTGATTGATCAAGAAATGAAATCCTAGTTTACTCCATAATTATTTTTGTCTTAATTTGGAAACAATAATTCATTTTTAAGTACTTTTCCCCATTCAGTGTCTAACTGTAGCTAGTAAACAGGAAACCCATTATTAGACTGAATGTTGCAAATACTGGAGAGCTTAAAAACGGAATAATAATAGTATAATAGTAATAATAGTTTAAATGACATTATTACATGGCTTTGTTGAATACTCAATTCTGATTGGTCAATTATGGCATTGTATGGTCTGTTATTTCTGAATAGCAGACCGCTGCTATGAATAACAGACTGTTGCTATGGACGCAGTTGTAAGACTCTGGAGGGGACTACATCCAATCATATCCATCCGCAGAAAGAAGTCTGATAAAATTACCAACTGCAGCTCATTCGCAACACCCTGTTTCCAAAAAACTACTGAGCTCCAAATATTACAGAAAGGAAAAAATGGAGCAAGATTCTCTCCTTCAATCCAGGCTACAGCAGCAGAGCGCCTCTCATAATTACCTATCGCTACATACTAACTTAAGCAATAAGCAGTAGTAATAATAATACTATTGTTACCAGTTGTAACATTAGTAACGATTGTGTGTCCAGGTGTGTCATGTGCAAGGTCTTGGCAAGAAGGAAACATAGAGATGAATGAGGACAGAAACATCAACATCAATATTCCCAAAGAAGTCACCCTGTCTCACTTCACCATCAATGGAAATGTACAGTTGCACATGAATTATAATGCTAAGTAGACTCATCTTAAGAAGGCTACAGAGTTTACGTTGCTATGGACACAGTTCCAACAGTAGAATCTAACAGACTATTTTTTTAAGTGGAAGCAATAATAAAACCATTTTTGAATCAATGTTTTGTGTCAAATTATTGATTTCTTTAGTAAATAGCTGTGTAATAAGTAGGATAATGTACAATGAGCGGGTCATTATTGCAAAATGAAGTGATTCAGGTCCTGCATCACCCTGTCAGTGTTCATTTTGCAATAATGACCTTGCTTGTTTCTGAAATGTATGAGGCATGTCAGCATTAAGGGATCAGTAGCAGAACAGAGACAAGCCCACTACAAATCATCTCTATCATGTCTGATCTGCCTTTGTATCCTTCTCCATATAATTCAGATAGAAAAAAAACAATATATTATGTGAGACCTCCAGCACCCAGATCAAATGTAGATGTCTACTAGTCAATCGATAGAAAATTAATCAGCAACTAATTTGATAAACAAATAATCATTTTAGTTATTTTTCAAGCAGAAATACCAAAGATTTGATGCTTCTAGTTTCAAAAATATGATAATCTTTTTTGTCTCCTTGTCTTAACATCATAGTAAACTGAATATCTTTCGGTTTTGGATTGTTAGTTGGCAAAACATCTGATGACATCACTTTTGCCTCAAGGTAATTGTGATAGGCATTTTTCACAGTTTACCAATGTTTTGTAGATCAAGAAAGTAATCTACAGATGAATGTATTTTGAAAATAATCATAATTTGAAGCCCTAGATTTATTAACCATTGGTGAAGAAATGGTTACACCTTAAAACACTTGCAAACAGTTTGCACGAATTCAAATAAAATGCTCATACTTGGTCTTGATTAACAGAAAATGTTCACAAAGTTTTGGTCAGCAAAGTAATTACTGACTAAAAAGAGACTAATATAGTATAATAATTTTTTTTTACTTAGACAAGACTAAAACGTCCAGAGTTTTTGTTGACTAAAAAAAGATTAAAAATAGGAAGGATAAATCATGTGCACATTTAATCTCAGGAATAACTCTAAATCCAAAAATAGCTGATAAAATCCAAGATATGAGAAATGATAAAAACAATGCAAAGGACACCCAAAACTTCTATAGAGATTGTATTATATTTCCAAAAATATATGTACAGTCTATTACAAAGATTACAAAGCAAAAAGAATTGTCTATGTAACAAGAAATTGTCTAATTAAATGATCTTACAGTTCTGCTGTTGGGGAAAATACTTTTGACCAGTGAATATTCTCAATACTTTCAGCACAGAAAAATAAATAATAAATTGACAATTTGTATTACTGTACAACAAACTAAAAGGCAAAAATAAAAACAAAGTCAAAGTAAAGATGGAAATCCTATCAGCCGTCTTTGGTCCTAAATGAAAAATTATGTACAACTGAAATCTTGTGGGTGACAATAATTCATCTGCGAGATAGAAAAATATAGTGCATTTTCAATGTATTCAGAGCTCTCTACTGAGTAATATGTGTAAAAAACAATATAAATAAAATGTACAAGTTTTACAATTAGAACATATACAAAGATTCCCTCAAATCTCGGCTCTTTCTGACACAATCAACACTGCTGCACTCTTTGGAATTATCCACCACCTCGCCAAAGTGGTGAAACAAATTTCCAACTGCTGAACCACAAGATTTGAAAAATAACTTCATACTCTATCTGCTAGTCCTGATTCCAGCCTTCTACATCGTGCAGGTTTTTGTTTTTTGTCTTTTTACATTTTTTTTTATTCTTTTTGTGTTTTTGCTGAAATAGAGCCACAACAAAACTTTTTTTTTTGTCCAGAGCTGAGCAACCTGAAGTTCAAAATGGGTGTGAAATAAGCTGAAACAGACGGTAAAGTGACTTCTGTTGGTGAAGGTTACAAGTGATTTGGACGTTGAATCGATTGTATCCTGGCCTTAATCTCAATTTGGCTCAAACTGCTGTTTCCCCAGCACAGGAAAAAAAGGACATAGGCATTCTACCTCAGGGTCTGAGGGGCCTCCAGGGGCCCACCTTTTAAAATCAGAGCAGGGTGTTGGGAGGAGGAGGAGAGAGAGTGCTGCCTGTGAACTGGGGAGTTTTGTGCTGACTGAATGACTTTATGCCTGTATTCAATTCAAAGGTCTGGCAAAGGTCCAATTGCTGAGCTTTGCTGTATGGATAAAGGGAGGTGGGGTGGGGTGGTGGTGGGTGGGGGACACAGGGGCTCAGAGCTGGTCAGGGCTAATTCCTGGTGTCTCCTTACAAAGGTGAGTCCCACAGTGAAAATGGATCTAAAGACACATCCACACTAAGCCAGCAGATTTTGAAAATGCGGTTTATGTGTAAAAAACAAGGTGTATCCACACATATCCGCTCGCATGAGATGGATTCATGGCATGGATGTGGTTAGCCTAGCTTAGCATAAAGACTGGAAGCTGAAAACAGCTAGTCTGGCTCTGTCAGAAGTTCAAAAACACATCAACCAACACCTCTGAAGCTCACTCAAAAGCTCACTTATAAAAGGATTTATCTCATCAAAACACTGTTCACTGTTTTAAGGGGAGTTAGGTGCTGGAACTATTTCTTTGCGAATGACAGCGGGGAGTTGTGACTTCAGCAGGAGGTTTGAAGTGCTGGGTGTACAGATGTTCACTGAGACATTTCCACAATATGTTACTCCAAATATATTTTCCAAATTTAAATACTCCCAAAACTATTACTTTTACAATCCAAATAGACATTCCTACGCAACTATACTGATGAAATGAAATAGATTTTTTTTTAGCAAAGTTAGTTCTGACCTCTCAAATGTGAATATTCGCTTATGTTCTTGGATTTACATGACACAAAACCGAATATATTTTGGTTTTAGAAGGTTGTTTAGACAAAGAAAAGCAATTTTAAGATGTACAATTTGAATTTGGAAAACTGTGACCAGCATTTTTCTGTATTTTCTAGCATTTTATAAGACAAACAATGGATTGAGAAAATACTCATCAGGTTAATCAATAATGAAATACATGCATGTATTGACAAGTGTGTATGAACATGTCCATCTGTGCAGCTGTGCATGTCTGCTGTCCACATCTGATTGTAGACATCTTCCCCTTTAGAGGCGACAGACGTTACTGCCACACAGCCCTCGACAGTGTCTAGACAGGCTTAAGTCTTCCTTGTTTTCCTTGCCTTTCAGGTTTATCCACCCTGGAGACCGTTTTCAAAAGGCTTCACAACAGCTCAGTGTGGACAGAGGGCCAGAACGGAGAGAAAAGGTGAGTTTTCAGATGTATCTGGCTTATTGTGGACACAACATAAGACACAATGGACAGACTGAAGAAAGCTGCTAATGGTTTAACTGCTTGTCACTGAGCTTGCAGTTCATTTCTAAAGGTGGTTATGCTTCATCTTTAAATCTGAGATGAAAAAAGCTGAAGTAAATGAATGTTGCTTTGACAATATACTGTAGATTTATCTCCTAGGTTACAGCAGCAGTAAAAGAAGTTCTAATGGTTTTCCCCTGTAAACACCACTCCTCTCTACACGACTGCTGAATCACTACACTTTCTTATCAAAGAGTACCGTGCTGAAAACATACTCAACATAGAAACCTTTTCTTTTTTTGCATTGGAAGTGGAGACAGATGGCACCAAATAGGTTGATTGGCTTTTAGCACATCTTCTGCAAAGCCCCCTCGTCTCTGTTCTCCATACAAAGCCGTATGGAAGAAAAGAGGAGCAATCTTAAGAGACACTTTAATGCATGTTCTGTCACATCTTCGCCTGTGAAGGATGAGCGGCGGAGAAGCATGAATAAACAAGGGAGCTGCATTGCTGCCTACAGAGCCGGGAGGTGGGATTTAACAGCATGGTCCCCATCTGACTCTGGCCCGATTGTTTGGTCCTGCATTTTCATACCCAAACCCTGAAGGGGGTTCTTTGATTTCTGGGTGGTGTCAGGAAATGATGTCAGCATGGCTAATTGGCACCTACCTAGTGTTTCGAATGGTGCTTCTTTTATCTCTGCAGCCACTCACTCAAATGATGATTTCATCTGATGACTTGGCACGGCAGTTTTCCGAGCAAATTCCAAAGCATTTTCTTTAGGTCAAACAGGTATATTCCTTTACTTTCTGGCAGTGACTGAATCTTTCCAAAGGGTTCGTCTCAGCACAGCACACACAAACACCTAGCACCTTATAAATCTCAGGTGAGGACCATTTCTACCTGGTAATTATTGCTCTGTTTAGTCCATCTCTTCTTCGCTGACTGTGTCACTCGTGGCATTAAACCGTGGCCTTGCACTTGATTTCACCTGTTCAAGTTCTAGATAAAAAGACATCACACTAAAAGGAAAACAAAAATAAAAGATAGGGAGCTTGTCCCAGTCGCCCATCCTCAAAATGAACCGCAGAGAGTATTGCCATTCAAGTGCCTAAAATAGTGGCAATACTTAGTCGAACACATTTTAAGGCAGTAATACGTCTAGAGCTTCCACCTTTCACCTTTTAAAAATTGTATTTGCAGCTGAACAATGCACCAAAAAAAAAACAAAAAAAACCAACACTGTGTGCAACATTTTAGGCAAAGTGATGGCAAAACAATTTGCGGCGGCTTCAATACAATCTTTCAACAGTGCTGACACATTCTACTCAGTAACCAAATAACTGTTCTGAAACTCAAACGTTTCCTGTAGTGAACACTAAGACAAAGGATATTGCTACTCTGATACAAAAGACTGGTGATTTGAAGAACAATTCTCCTCCTGCGTCTCCTCAGTGTTGCACTCTTTCAAAAAAATTCTTAATAAAAAGTAGGAAAGGTTGAAACCAAGTCAAAAACCCACTCTGGTAAGCATGTGAGAATACCATTTTCACTTCAACAGCACATGAAGGAAAATACGAGTCACTGCAAACAGTTCAAACAGTCCGGCGTGTCTCAGCACAAAAAGTACCTTTGAATCTGTACTGAGTTCCTTCTGTGTTTGGATAAAGGAGAGTTTACCCTGTTGTTGAGTCCAAATAGAAGGAAAAAAGAACACTTGTATGTGCCACAACATGTGACTGTGGCAGACATACATAAAAAAATTGACAAATTAGAAAAGAAACAAGAGAAGTGACCGAAAAACACTGCAAGTAGACAATTAGTTTTTTGTTCTTTTTAAAGAAAATCCATAGCTATGGTGTGCACTTAAATCATTCATTAAGAACATAAATTCCTTTCCAGTGCGCCATTTGATATGTGGTTGAGTTCGTAAGCGCTTCTAAAAAAGGAGAAGAAAAAAACAAAACAAAACAAGTAAGTCGTCTCGTCCAGGTAGTTTCTTTTTTTTTTGTTGTTTTTTGCCCTTTTCCTCTCTTTAGTGCCCTTTGAAGAGGCAGACCACAATCCTTCACTGAGGAACAAAGGAATGATTTCACTCCAGACACAGCCGGAAGAGTCAGACATAACAGATGTCCGTTTACTTTGACGAATATCCCAGGTTCTGTCCCAGGCGCTGCTCCAGATAAGTTCTGTTTTTGTTTTTCGCCCTGTCCGTGGTGGCCCGTCGCAGTCCATCACACCTGAACACCCGTGCCATGAAGATGCAGCATCTGGGCTCTCATAGTCTGTATGCTGCTCATGATCTTTTTCTGATGTCCCACCAGCGTGATCCCCAAGCTCATCACGTCCCTGCAAGACAGGACAACACATCAATCAACACACCGGACCACAGTATGGGGCAAAACAAGTGAGATTTACAGCCTCAGGTTTTTCATTATCGTGAGTGAGGGGTAGAAAAAGACATCCAAACACAGCGATCTTGTTTGTGAATCTCGATAATAAATTTCATATGGTCAATTTCAAGGATGATGTAGCAAAAAAAGTATGATCTAAAGTTTCCTTTTTATTGGTAAGTATGTTTGGAAAGTTTATTTGAACTCTGAGCATTTTATGGGGATGTGGAGATGGATGTTGACATCTGATGGTCATTGGAAGTTTAGCGTAACAACTTTAGGGCAAACCACAGTCTGGGCCGATGCTCGTATTCAGCTGCTCTCAACTAGTAAGAATGCAATAAACAGCAAAGAGTTCACACAAGTTCATGAACATTCAGATGGAAACTCAAAACATGATAATGTTTGATATGGAATTATTGGAGACACCATAAATTATGAGTTTTTTCACAGATTCTGTCGTTACATTTTTTAAAACCCCACACACAACATTAAAATATGAGTCCGAGTCAACCACAGAGTATTTATCCCACAAGATTTTGATTGAAGAAGTTTTCTGTGCTAAAATGGCTCAACATAATACAATTCTTATGTCATACTCACTACTCTGCTGGTGAGTTTCACCTTTTAACAGACAAACTGTTCTCAATTAATTCCTTTTCTACTTTGTTGATTTTTTAATGCCAATAACTAAACTCAATATTCCTGCGGATGTTTCACATAGAGAGCCAAACAGGAAAAGGAGATATTGTGCCCTTTGATCCACTGGAGAGCCTTTGTGTAGAAAATGCTAACAGTAGCTTAACACTGAATAAAACAAAACTAGATCAAAACCTAGTATATGTCAGGACTGTTATAAATGCAGTTGCAAGAACAATACTTTCCACTCATATCTTGGGATGTTTGATTTGAAAGAACTTATTTTAATTTTAATTATAACTACTCTAATTATCTGTTACCTCCCCCTGCTCTTTCATCTGTTTCTGTCTACAGATGTCTGTAAACATATGGTCTCATCCATGTGTTTACCTAGGATTAACATGCTAGGCTATCAGTCTGTCAGTTGTGTGATTTATATCTGCGCTGTGATGTCTTTCAGAGCACACAAACACAGTAAATGCTGCTAAACCCGAAACACCACAGCTACACTGTATTTTTATACAGTTTATGGGCTACCCACAGCATTGCACGGCTATGCTAATGATGCTAGCCAAGGTAACTAGCTGCTAGCCACCGTGCGGGCTGGTAAAATGGATCTGTCACGTCTCTTTATATCCGCAGGTTGTTGCTCCTGTCAGTGTCGGAGTCTCCGCGTCAGATGCTTCGGTCAGTACATGTGTGTATTTAAAACTTATCGCAGGGCTGCGCTCCACTGTAAATGCCCCCTGAGGACGTAATAAAATCTGTTCATGCTGATTTATTTTGAAAGAGCAACAGCCAATGAGGAAACTCCAACACTCGTCCAACCGACCAATGGTGTAACTTCATCACTCAGTGAGCGGGACATTTGGGGATATTCGGAGCTGGTCCAGCCAAAAACGGGAAAGTAGAAGCGATTAGAAATAAGTGAATGTAAAAGAGTATTTCTATTATAATGATAGATTCAGATCAGCAGAGTGATGAGTATGACATGACTATGTTGCCTTACTGATGGAATTAGTGCTGTGGAAATGTACATTATACTGAATTTATCAAGACAACAGGTAAACATGGTGGACGTTTGCATCAACAGCGAATTAAAACAAGTGGATCAATAACAAGGGAGGCATCTCACAAAAATATGATGTATATAATGTAAGTATAGTAATAAAACAGGAAAGATCAGAAATATAGGCATGTCTCTGATATAAGACTGTTTTAAATAAAGGTCTTGTTCTCCCTGCAAATGAGGTAAATAAAGGCCAAGGCTACTATTTCAAAATTGAGTTACAGAAACTTGTAAACCTCATGGGATGGCAGTATATCAAAACTCTACCTGAATTAAAAATGCACCAAAGTTGATGTTGAAGAAAGGGAAGTGTAGGTGAGATCCTAGTCTAAACATGGCTGGTTTTAATGTCTTCTACTGATGCTTAACCCCTTGAGGGCTTCAAAAACTACTTACTCGATTGACATTCTGGCCACAGATTCCAAGGAACTGTAGCCAGCTGCTGTGAAGTTGTCTCTGTATCGCTCCATCTTGATGGCTTCCAGCCACTCTCCCACTGAGCGGAAAGCAGTGAAGTCTGGTGTGCTCTGATCTAACAGTGGACTAATTGGTCTGCAGGATGAGCACAGAAAGATGTTTATGTCTTATGTGAAAAGGAAACGTTCTGCTGAAAACAAAATCAAGCAGGAGACGAGACAAAGCGACAACCAAAGGCATCCAGCGGTGCAGTAAATTGCGTGAGGGGAAAAAACTAGCTGATTGGAGGCTTCAATCAATATGAAATTCACAAACAGATGCAGCATGTCAGCTTTCTGCTTCTGAAAAATATTTTTGTCAATATCTTTTCAATCTGAATACATTTGCCTCCATATAGTCCCTATATAATAAAGTGCTTTTTAACCAGTTGTAACCTCTGGATCTCAGTCTCACCCTGGGATAGTATGTTCTGACTGCAAATAGAATTCATTTGATAAACGTCAGAGTGAGGTCTGGAGTTCCCACTGCACTTTAAAGTACCAGGAACTCATTATAGAGATTGATTTAAAAGCCCCGCTATTGACCATAAAGCCATGGAAGCTGCTTTGGGGTATCGATCCCCCGGGATTTATCTTTCATCTGTGAACTACAGAGGCTAAATCATCCTCTGGACACTTTGGATCATCCACTAATGTGCTAAAATAAAAGTAAAACTTCTTTATTGTATGACACCACATTTTAAAATGATTAATTGGGGGTTTTATATTCCTCACCTCGTACATGTTCCCACTGGCGTTTTCAATGTGTTGGGATTGCGGATCATCTTATCAAGGATGCCGACTATCTGATCAAATTTGGGACGTTCGGCCCTGTCTTTCTGCCAGCAGTCCAACATTAGCTGATGCAAGCCTGGAGGACAGTCCATAGGGGCCGGAAGACGGTAGCCCTCCTCTATGGCCTTAATGACCTGGAGAATATAAAACACATTGAGTCGTTAGTTTCAGACTTCAGTATCAACCTAACCCTAACAACGACTATAACCATAATCTTTTAGTATTAACCTTTAGCGTAAACCTAATTCTAACCTTTAAGTATCAGCCTTCAGAGTCACATTAACCCTAAACCACAACTCCTAACTCTTTAGTAGTATCCTTTATTATTACCCCTAACCATTTAGTATAACAGTTCACCCACATAGCCAGGGGTGTGTCTGGATGTGCCTGTGGCATCTACATCTCAAACTGGCACACGCAGCATAATCATAGCATCTCGTGCCACAGGCTGTGACAGGCTGTGGTACTCAAGTGATTACTGTGATGTGACACAGCTGACGCTGCTGTGTCACAGCGTTGCACTTGATGAGTTTTTTTTTTTTGGCAGTAGTCAAAATGGACTTCAGAAATTGGTTTTTCAAAAAAGAAAAAAATACCAGCACAGGAGCAGGAGAGCAGGTAAGTTAAGACTTCAGAGCGGGAGGAAGGCAGCTGGCGCCATCTTGGTTGTTTTAATGAGTAACATTACAACAGAGGAGAACTCGCTGGGACAAATTTCTTCAAGGTTCTCGACTTCTGTCCCGAAAACATTTTTCCAAACATGAACTGTTTACTTCAGGCACACATTACTCTTCTGATAACAAGCTGCACAGTTGAGCGCCTGTTTTCCACTGCTAACAAACTGTTATCAAAGCAAGCAACAGGGCCAACATGTTCACAGGCTGACTGAACAGTTTATCTAGTCTTCCATTTGAAAAGGAGTTGACAGACACTTTGGATTATGATGAAATTATTGAATTGTTCCAGACCAAGCCCCGCCTTCTTGCACTGTGATGCTGTGTGTATGTAGCTAACATTGCTCCTACACTTTGCTGACCCGTGTGAGTCATATGAATGTGCTTCTTGTATATATTGTGCTAATTGATGCTAGCAGTAATAACGTTTTAATGAGATCTTAAAATAAAAGTAAAAAACTGTTATGGTTGATCCCACAGGCTCACCTAAATTAATATTTCTGGATACGCTACCGTCACGGTTAGAGTAAGTTTGAGGAAGAAAAGTTTCTTCCTGAACCGTAAGTGTCACAATAACTCTAATTCTTACTGACAAAGTGAATAATGTTCTACTCTTCACGACCCTTTCATCTTTTAATCACCAACTTTGTAAACAGTGTCGGAGCTTAATCATTTCATGGTTACCTGCAGCAGATGTCGTGCATCAAGGACTTTCGGGCCTAACCAGACTTGATAGCTGTGTGCCAGTTTTGTTACAGTAAATGGGAACACGAGGACTCAAAGCAGAGTGATTCAAAGCAGCCGATGAGCTTTGAGCACTAATTGTGAAGCGACAGGTTTCTCATTATACCCCATTCCATCACACCAATATGCCACTCAAGATATGCAGTATTTCATGTCTAACAACTTTTTCTATAGAAATGAAGCTTCTCTTTGCCCTTGCTAGAGCATTGATAATCTCCAGTTCTATCTGGGAAGCCTTTCTGCACAAAGATACAGTTTTAAAGGGGCACTCCACTGATTTTCCTTGTCCAAATCAATTTATTTGTCCTGGGGGGGAACTACTCAGCCTGTGAAATCAGCTCTGGAGGAACTTTGTCTGAGAAAGGGTTATCCCAGCTTGGGCTTAGAAACTATAAATCAATTAAAGAAAACCTGCAATTCAAACTGTAGTTGTGGGTGTTTACCAGGTTGGGAGGATCTAACCAAAGAGTTGCATCAAGTTGCATCATGGGATGTGTAGGATCCAGTATCTTTGGAGGAGCTTGCTGTATATAAGTGACTAAAAGTCAGGATATCTGAAACTCTGAACCTTCCTCCAATGTTATGAAAGCGCAGTATTGTTTGAGTTATGTTATGCCAACATTTAACTCACCAGTTTGATTGCTAAGACCTAGAGGCACAATGACAAATGGTGGCTTAACAGTCCAAAAGGGTCCAAAAGGCAGTCAAACATTCAGACAAGTTCTAAACAAATCCCTAATGATAAAAACCACTTATATAAAAGTGAGTATTAATGTAAATTGGCTCAACTGTCAGCTTTTAAAGAAGAGAATGATGACTTGTGCTCTTGTAAAGCTGTGTCTAACATAGTCACCACTTCCCTACATCAGCACAAAGTGTTATCACAAATCAAAATTAATGAGATTCAGTGTATAATGAGTGAATAAACCTTCTTGGATGGTCATGCTAAAAAGGTTGAATAATTTATTCAGCTCCAGACACATTACCAAAATCAGACCTTCATTTCCTGATCCTAAAAAAAAGGTTACACATGCTTTTATTTTGTCTCGGCTTGATTATCGCAGCTCTCCTCTCGCTGGGCTCCTGCCTTCAGTAAGTGCTACACGCTGCAGCTATGCTTTTAACCAACTTCTGAGGAGATGGGATCATATTACACCCATCCTTATCCCTCTTTACTGGCTGAGTGTGAGTTTTAGAATTGATTTCAAGATTTCACTGATAACCCTTCACGCGCGACAGGGCCGGGCTTCTCTTTACATGTTGTTTCTTATGTGCCGCAGTGTAGACTTGTTTCCTTGAGATTCATTTCCAGCAATGTTCATATGTCTAAACAAAAGGGCTATATTTATACAGCTCTGATGAATAATAGAATAGATCTTTCCACAGAGCCTTTAAATCTAATCTATTGTCACTCTGCATCATGCATGCAGTTTAGCACAGAGTTCATTAAAAGTCAATGCCGTGAGAGCAGTAGGTGCAGCGGGCACTTTGGTTTGAACCTCTGACTCCTCTTCCTTTATTGTGTGGATAAGGAGCTTTGTATGTTTCTGCATATATTCATCAGCTATTCCTGTCAGAAACGCTCAGACAAGAATGAGTCATGGAGGGAAAAGGTGTCAAAACACTGAAACTGTTGGGAAAAATGCAAATAATGTTCTTCCTGCATCCCCGGAGGATGTTTGCTGAAGTCTTGACAAAGCGCAAAAAAATTCTGACATTGATGTCTGTCAAGTAGTGGAATGTCAGAACACCACATACGCCACTTAAATGCCCAGCCGTCTTGTTTAGCATTTCTAACATCTGATTGTTCAATCAACTGGCCTCTGCTTAAGAGCGCCAGAGAATCTTAATCATGTTTAGCCCTGATACTGTGGGTGCTAAACTCAGGGGGCCATATAGGAATCTTAAGGCCAGAACTCACTTGCCTTCCACCATCAATCAAAATGTGTCAAGTGTCTGACAATAAGGAACAGCTTCAAGTGGTCTGGCACAGTTGGACTCCCTCGGTTGGAGTTGGCAAGAAAGCAGGCAACAGCACTCAGAGAACTGCGGGTGAGTCAGTCATTATAGTAATTTGTGACATTTGTAAAAAAGAGGTGTGGGACTTAAAAAAAACAAATATGTTCTTTGAGGAAGAAAAGTATGGGCAATATCAGGAGTCAACTCTTACAATTTACTTGACAGTATGGCAAAAACCATAATCCTGATTATGCATCATGATTACCCAATTGAGTTTTAGACATCTAATTTGTCCTATCCATTCTCTGATTAGATTTCAGCACCAAACAGAGCCAACAAGTCTCCAAACATCCTTTCCAGCTCAAGTGTGTTTCAAAACATGAGCAAGGTGAGAGTATTTTCTGGAAATTCACTGCACTGTGTGTAGTTTTGACTTTGTTTCAGTTATTCAGAGCTGTATTTCTACAAGTGGCTAAAGCGAGAAAGGTCTCTGGAGCTACAGAGCTGTTTTGCAGTTCACTCATGTGTGACTGTATTAATTATTATTATCTATTACTTTGTGATACAGCTTTAACCTAAAGAGAAGGGACACTAGCTTTAGAAACATTACATATTCAGTTTTTTTCCCTCATGTATTCAACCTAAATCTTGTTCAAGTACTGTATTTCTATATTTGTTGTACGACTGACGCATCTTGCAAGAAGTGAGTCTTGAAGTATTGAAGTCTTCATATGTTTCATTTAAAGGGGTACTCCAGAGATTTAGTAATGGACTTCCATAAAGTTGGGGGCCTCGAAAAAGACACATTTCAAAAAGAATGGTGAAAACTGAAGAGTCAGAGGCTGAGATATCCTGATATTTGGACCATTTTTGGAACTTCTGGCACATTTGACTGTGTATTGATAACTGGGCCCAGCTCCAGAAATGCTGGATCCTACGTTTTCCATAATGCAACTTGATAGCATCCCTTCATTAGACCTTCCCCGCTTGGTAAATTCCCACCTCTCGCAAATTCTACCTGCAGTTTTTGACGCAGGTTTCCGTCTCCAAGCCAAGCTGACATAACCCTAATGAAATCACTCTGACATCATCAGTTATTTTCTCGTTTTACTTTCCTCCAGAAAGTGTTATTCAACTATTATCACAGGTTGAGTAAACTGATCTTGATGTGTGAAACGGTGAAGTGGAGTGACCCCTAACATCAGAGCTCATCTACACACATGTTTGGACTTGACTATGTCTAAAACAAAGCAATACGTGCAATGCAAACAGCACAAGAGTAATTTGCTGTGTAATTGGTCCAACCATAACTCATAAAGTTTTAAAGACATCTGAATCAAAAGCATTCTGCATGACAAGCGTTTTCCACTCCTGTTGTTTATATTATTAAAAAACATCAAATCCATGTTCTCAGGACTTCATTTTTATGCATATCCCATTTCAGGACTGTTTCTCCTTCACATGGATTCAAACTGCATGGTTATACAGCAGAAAGATGTCTTGAACTAATTAAGGCCAAGGTTACCGTCCCCACCGAGCTGTTCTCATGAAGCTTCTCAAAGAAGAACCACAAACTGGGATTTTTGTCTTTGATTTTCTCTGTTTTAGTGGGATGACTTCATTAGGGATAATTACTAAAGGGATGAAGCTGGGGAAAATCTTGCATTCTCATAATTCATAGCCCCTTTTAGATGGTAGTTACTGGGATAATTATTCTCCTGGATTGGAAGTAATGCATAACCTCCGCTGGACTAATACTCTTAATTCTTGTTTGTTATTTGTGAGCAATGAATCATTTATAGTTTTGAAACTAATCTAAAAAAATGTCAGTAAAAAGTTGGAAAATGTTCATTAGCAGTTCCCTGAACCCAATGCAGTGTAATCACATTACTTTTTTAGTTGTTTTGTTCCACTAAAACTCAAAGATATTGAATTTAGAACAATATAAAACAGATATAAGTTACTTGAACAATTAATTCACTATATCATACTATATCATGGCACATAGTCATGTGTGCCATGATAACAAATAACAAAGTCAATATGTGTAAATATCTATTACATCTCCAGTACAATGTTGAAATAATGTCTTTTAAATAGAGGTTTTAATAAGGAAGTCCCTAAACTGAAAGAGAAAAGTTCTGTATTATGTTTAGTAACTGAATGACTTTATATAAGGTAGTAACTCACATCTTGATTGGACATGTCCCAGTAAGGCCGTTCCCCATAGGACATGACCTCCCACATGACAATGCCATAACTCCACACATCACTTGCGGAGGTGAATTTACGATACTGGATGGCTTCTGGCGCGGTCCATCGGACGGGTATTTTGCCACCCTGTTCAGTGAAATGCAGGTCAGTGGCTGGAGTAAAGATCAAATTCATTACATCCTGCATCTTCCCCTAAAAAAATCAATTAGTGAGAGTTTTGCAATTACACACAGGGTCAGAACACACACACAAAAAAAACAACTTTGCCAAAAAACTTAAGCAGAGAGATTGCTACCACTTTCTAATGAGGCACTATTTACAAAGGTTTTACAAGCTGTGATTAAAGCTTTATTAATGCTTTATAGATTGGTTAACTCATTGAAGAGAACACATACATTTACTTGAAATATTGGCTTGATATCACTTATCATATTAGACTATTTATTCCATATTTCCCTGATAGTAATTGATTCCTATTGTCCATATATTATTGTCTCATTTTCTCAGTTATTGATGGTGTAATTGGCTTTTTTTCATGTGATTTTGCTCCTATTAATTTGATTGTTGCAGTCTGTCTTCTTATATAAAGACGTTGTTGTTTCATATTGTGAATTTGATACTTGACAAAGGTCAGAAACATTATATTTTTAATAAGCTCAGTGTTGACAGTGTGCAGGAATTCAATGCTTTCTGTTACTGTCTAACTAACTTTTTTTTAATGCACAAAGAATAACTAGATTTCACAACCTGGCAACCCCAAAGTAGCTTATAACTGATGTATAAAGCATTAGTAAATGATTTATTAATTAAGTACAACTTTATAAACTGTGCTTCATGAGAAAGTGCTTGTTTTGCATATTGAAAATGGTGCAGACTGCATGGGCGTGCACCTGTACTTCTGCTCTATTTTCATGCAGCTGCTGTGACTTGATTAGAGAATTCAGAACCAGAGCTCTGGGTAGAGAAGGCAAGTGCTTTAATTGACTCACAGTTGTTGTGTAGACAGCCTCGGGATCGTCGTCTATCACCCTTGACAGGCCGAAGTCAGACACTTTACATACGAGATTGCTGTTGACAAGGATGTTTCGCGCAGCCAGATCTCGATGGACGTATCCCATATCAGAGAGATATCTCATTCCTGCCGCTATGCCCCGCAGCATCCCGACCAACTGGATGACTGTGAACTGACCATCGTGTTTCTGCGTGGCACAGAGAGAAACACAGGCGGGTCAGCCATCTTCACTGACCATGAGGGAAATGTAGGTCACAGCACTGCAGCAGCTCTAGCACAAGATTTATGATATTTATGCGATGCACAGATCCTACTGCAGACTGCCTGCTCTCTGGGACTTTCCAGAAAAGGCAAAGATGCTTTAAGCCTCCTGCGCTTCGAAGGTGATACTCACCCTGAGGAAAGCATCTAATGAGCCGTTTTCCATGTACTCGATGACAATCATCACTGGCTTTCCTGGAGAAAAAAAGAAAGAAAAAAGAAAAAGACAGACAAAAGTAGATGATTAATTGATACCTACATTTTGTTTGGTTCCAGAACTCCCCACAATAAACAACTATGGTGAAGTGCTTCCAAGTTATTTTTAGTTTTCATTGGCTTTTAATTAAAAGTTACCATCTGCTCCTTTTATTAGAGTGTCTAAATGAGAAAATGTTAAACAGAGAGTGTGGTTAATTTAATCAGATATAATGTCACTCTAACTGTGCTGCTTTTACCTGCCGAAGCTTAACAAACTGTGATGAAAAGGATTTTTACAGGGATTCCTGAACTGTCTCACAACATCAGTGTAGAGTTCACGCTTTAGTAGTTCAGTTTCTGTGTCACCTTCATGTGTGATTACCTCTCGTCACGACTCCCTCCAGATGCACAACGTTGGGATGGTCGAACTGTCCCATGATGCTGGCCTCGCACAGGAAGTCCCTCCTCTGCTTCTCCGTGTAGCCCACTTTTAACGTCTTGATGGCGACCGACACGTCTCTCTTTCCGGGCAGTTTCAGCCGGCCGCTGCACACCTCCCCGAACTCTCCTGTGTGGTGTGAAAGCATTCATGAGTGAGGGTTAAAAAAAAAAAAAAAATGAAACACTTCACAATGACAAATTTATTAGTGTATTTTGAGACAAAGCAGCTGTGCTGTGGTGGATTACAAATTGGAGTGCAACATCTTGTTATACTCCAGGGAGTGTAACCGAGACCTATAATAAGACATGCTAGAGATGCATAGATACTGTCATTGACCGCCTCTGTAAAACCCATGTGGCAGCAATTTTTCAGCTGTTGGAATCTTTGCGCCTGCCTCTACGAGATGCAGCCCACACATTAATTGCAATGAACTTTTTCCCCTCTTCGCAATTGCACTATCAATATACAATGCATAAAGCTGTGTCCCTATTCAAGGTGTAAATATTTGGCTGTCAGTGTGATATATGAGAGCACAGAGTGACTAAACAGAAAGAGCTGAGAGACAGAGGATGGGCTCACCTGCTCCAATAACCCGCTCAATTTTAATGCAGGAGGCATCCAGCTCCTTGGCAAATTGATGGACAGCCCTGTTTGGGTCCTCGTAGGTTTCAGGGTCAATGTACGTTTTGGTGCCTGGAAATTTAACTGTAGAAAGGTAAGAGGATTACTGTTACGATTAAATATGCACACTGCACACCAGCGGGCGCTTGACAGGCAAACGATTACTAAGACCAGTAATTCAGAGGGAATTGCTGAACAGTCAGCGGCCGGTGTCAAAAGGGTTTTCACACAGGAAAATTCATCACAAAAGGGGAAACCAAGATTTGAGTAACCTGTGCGCGGTGCTTTTATGAGGCTGTCGGGTTACCTTTCACCTCCCTGAAGCTGAGACTACCTCATTGAAAAGAAGAGGCCGTGTTGGTTCATACACTTGTCATGCTCATCATTCTAGAGATAAAAATCTTTTTTCTTTTGTACCTCGTGCTTTTACATTTTCAGTTTGGTTTACTCTCTTAACAAGAGTCCTAAAAAGTGATTACTAGTGTGTGCTGACATGAGTTCATGTCTTTTGAATTCCACTATTTTTTCCAGAAAAATTACACAAGGTAGTTTGCAGTTTTACAAAAACTGTCCTTAGACAGAGGTCTGATTGATTCTATTGAGAACTGATTGCTTCTTATTGTAGATGTTCAAATTTTTCAATCTCAGTTGTTGAATCTAAATTTAATGAGTTCAATTGCAGCAACTTGATTTATTTCAGCTCCCAAAATGACTGAATTTGAACTTAAAAACAGGTTCTGATTATGGGACACTTGAACATTCTGTCTTAAATTGTGAATCCTAAGTAAAGAGAAAAAGACAAGATGAAAGTTAAAATCGAGATACTTGTCAAAGTAAATACATTCAGTAGAATTAAAATTCAAAGATTCAAATTTCTTTTGGCCTTTATTTGCTTCCGTAATTTTAACACCCTGGATTTTGCCTCTCTAGATACATGCAAGCTGCCGTTCCATCTGATGGTGGAAAGAAAACAACTGTACTGCCTCTACATGTTTGTCAGGTTCATAAATCATTTCATATTATCTGAAAAAGACACCAATTGAACCTCAGTCAAAGATAAGACAGTAAAGGTCTTTCTACAACAGATGCAAAAGAAATATTATATATCATGAATTTTCAATGATTTTGTTCGACTACTGTAACAGTGGAAAGCAACGTCAGCACAATGGTATAATGTATTATTTGGTGGGATTATATGATTTTTTTATACATGGTATAAAATATACATATGAATAGTATATCTATAGCATTATATATTGCATTCACATAATTTCCATCCTCGGCTTCTTTTAGGTGAGGAACCAAAACAAACTCCTGACTTCACCGTGTCCCTCTCTCTTCTCTCTTCTGAGAACAAACCTACAGCCTTGATTACAAATATCAGCGCCTCAGGCAAGAGTTTGGGGATTTTCTTAAAATTGGAGTCTGTGCAATTTCAAATAACAATGATACAGGAACAGTTCATGAATATCCATGAAGTGAGAGGGGAAGCAGTTTGTAGAAAATAAGGAAAACAAATAAGGTTTAAAAAAAAACAACAGCCAGGGATAGTGTAGGGAGTTACCGTTTCACACGGTGCTCCGAATTAACAGCAAATGACTGTATTATACACTATGAAGTTAACAGTCCACTCGTAGGGGCTATTACATGATGCGTTTTAAATTCCACTGATAACAATATAACTTGTCACCTTTTAAAATTTAATGAGATTGGATAAATACCAAAATAACACAAGTGAGTCCAGCTGGAGAGACACTTATTCTCTGTATGGAGGCAAAAGGCACGTTAGCCTCAATCCAACAGCGTCAATACAACAAATGCATTGTGCTCCGGTGAGGGGATGCCGGCAGCTGAGATTTCCCTCCACTTGCTCCCATAATTGCTTCGTCCATCCGAGATGTCAGCGGATCTGATAGGAGATGTCTTATCACGACTTCCTCACTGCTACATGGCAGACAAATTGGGTCTACTTGTTGAATTTGTGCGCTATCTAGCTTCTAGTTGCCCTGGCAGCCTCTTGTCATTTGATATTGCACAGCATATCACTCCATTAAGCCTGACACTAGCCTTGTTTGTGTTTTCTCCCGGTTATTATTTATTTTTTTTTTAAAAATTTTCCTTCAGCAGGTGGGACCTGTGAGCTGCAGAGGTGGATCTGTCAGATACTTAGCAGTAGCCAACTTGGGCTTACCGGCACAGCCTCTGCTTTAGCTGCACACTTTGTGACACCCCTGACCCTTTGTTTCCAAATCAGCGGTTTGCCTACAGTGCGGATCATTACAGCTCCACTCTGGGAAGCTGTCTGCAGCTGTATCTCCAGGGGCATCATTAGGGGGGGTAGTGTACTGAAAGAAGGCACCTAGAAGCAGCACCTACGACAAAGCAAACTGTTTGTACACCAGAAACTCTGTGTCGCTTGCTAAAACTGTCTGGCTTCTACGTTTTTTTTTTGAAAGAGCGCTACCTTCCTCACGGGTCAACCCTCTACTCCCTCCCTGACAGCTGTCACATTCATGCGTTTGTAGTTTCCTGACTTCTTCATCTCGACAGCCTCGGTCTAACCAATCAGTAGCAGATGTTGCCTGATTGTTCCCGGCTTTGACTCGAATCAAATGAACTGGGATAAAAAACGGTCATGCCTGTGGGTGCTAATGGGTTTTAAGGCAGCCTTCCTGTTCAGTGTGCGGTAATTGAGATGTCTGTGTAAGTGTGTGTGTGTGTGTGTACATATATATTTATACATGTGTGTGTGGGTTTTGAGCCGATGCAGGCAGGCACTCACACTGGAAGTAGAGCTCCTCGTCTCCCTCCTGATCCGCTTTGCTGTACCCGCAGTGCCTGAACGGGGGGAGAGAGAGAGGAAGAGAGTGGCAGAATCAACTGATTGTGTGGAGGAAAATAAATGCCCTAAATTACAAGAATTTTAATGCGGCAACTAATGCCGTGCATGACAAATCTCTTAAGAAACCCAGCTGAGCAGCACGAGCTGTGAACCCAACAGCCTAGCCTGGAGAAACTGCTGGAGTATCTAATCATGTAACATATCAAATAATACATGCACTGTAAAAGGACTGTTCAACATGTCTTGTAATATTAATTTGTAATATTAACGTGTTGAAGGTTCCCTCAAGCAGGTGAGTTGCTGCACAAGGTTGGTCTTTGAGTATAAACTGGAAAAAAAAAAAAAAGCGATGATGTGAGGAGGTGGAATTCCACAAGTGACGGACATGCACTCACTGTACATAACATTACACATGTGTAGCTCATAGTGCATGTACTTGAACCCCTTGAACCCCAGACTGGTGGTTTGGTCCTCACATACAGTAACTCAGAAATGCAATCATTTGTTCTCGGACAGATTTAAGAATCCACATGTATTGATCTCATGGCAGATATCTGTATATGGAGCTGCTCAGGAGAGTGTCAATGTTCTAGAAATGTAAGAATCATGTTGATGGAAGATTTTGAGCCTTAAAAAAATATTCATAATGCAAAATAAAAAAAGCACATTTTTTTAAAGGATGCCTTATAAAGTATTAAGACGGGATGTGCTCAGACTTCCCAAAGTAAAAATATTTATTTTCTGCATAGACGACGTTAGAGCTCATCAAGGCTTAGATGAACATGAAACTCTCACAGCTGAGTCATCAGCGCAAAAAAAAAAAAAATAAGCAACCGCATTAGAAAATAGCATATCTAGTCCTCTGATAAAATGTCAAAGATGCCTGAGTGCATGGAAATGTGAGTGGACTAGTTCTCCCAGGGAGCATTTCTGTTTGAAGCGTCCGATAACTGAGGTTCAAACTCTCTAGCATGAAGCAGAAACTAATGATTGCCTAAACAAGCTGGTGTAGAAAATATATATTTGTTTAGAAAAAAAAAATAGTTGAAATAATATAAACCTGTAGTAGCATTTAATTGACCATGATGTAGAGGAACATGTAGAATGTATAAACACAGTATCTTGAAAAAAAGGGGAATTTAGAGTGTGTTAAAAAATAAGCAGCATCTCGGCGTGTGGAACTTAATTTCAATTTGGGATGTTTGTGTTTTGGCGCTACAGCAATCGTTATGTTTTGAGTGATGTCAACAGGAAGTGCTGCTCCTGTGTCCTGTATCATAAAGTTGTACATTAGCTGCTGGCTGTTCTAGTTTTCACTGTAACCATGGATGTACAGATAATCAACCAGATTACTTTTAAAACTAAAGAAAATCTGATGATTGTAAAGCAAGATAAAGATATACATTTACATGATTTTCAAATGGATGTATGGATGCTTATCTTGGATCGGCCTGGCAGAATGTGTGTGTGACGTCTGTTCATTCTACTTCGTCTGAGCTATGACTCAGAAGGGATGATATTTTTAACGCAAATTGTGTGTACCATGGGAGGCAAATTCTAATGAAACCACCATGAACAGCGAGCTTTCATGAAGTGCCTTTCGTGCAGATGAAAAACACAGATGAAGTATGTGAGGGAATGGTAATAATGACAGTGGTCAGGGTGCTTTACGATGGTGAAAAAAAAAAGAAGAAGAAAAAAAAAGCAGTACTATGCTTCATCCTGCCCTTATGATTTTACACACTCACACACAGGAATGCAGAGCCAAAGCTTTCTCTGCTGTGGAGTACTTGTCTCATAATGGCTCTGCAGAAATAGCTTAAAAATTTTGTTGGGGGGGCTAGGAGAGGGATAAAAAAAAAAAAAGAAAATGATCACATCACAACCCATTAGCACAGCATGCAACACGAGATGATGGGTGCACGTGTGTGTGTGTGTGTGTGAGTGACGACTCCACAGACGTGGAGACCTGTGAGTGACAGAAAGGCTAATTGACAAGCGCAGACTCACAGGAGCGGAGAGTCAATGGGGCCCGCGAGAGCGTACCTTCTCCCAATGATGAAGCCGAACACCATGAACACCAGGATGATGGTCCCCGCTACGGCCACCACTGCTATGATGATGACGGGGTTCTGCTCGCTGGAGACAATCGCAGCTGATGAGAGGCACACACACACACACATACACACACACACACACACACACGGACAAGACATGCAAGAAAGACAGAAATGCTCAGTGTGAACTTCAGTACATCAAAGACCACAATCTGCAGGACATAATTGAGCCCAATGAGCGGTGTGGAGATTGATAACCCCCCCCCTCCTCTCCTTCCCCTCTGAGAGAGTGGAGGAGGGACGGTTCTATTTTTGAGCCGTCCTTATACACACGGCTCTACTGTTTCAGAAAGTGGGCTTAATAGTCCCAGACGGCGACGGCGATGCCCTTCATCTCAAACAAAAGACACATTCAGGTTGGATTGTTTCCCATTCTGAGTTCTCACAGAGCTCAGACTGTTTGCGTTGACAAACTGCCGATTGCTCCGAAGAATGGCTTGCCGTAGCATCCTATAAAGTCGACGCGAGTGGTGTATGAGGAGGGGTAGGGGGGGAAATTCATGCATTTTAAATCAAGTGGATCTGTGCTGAATAAATACTTGGAAAGAGAATGATTATTTTTTTTTGGGGTGGGGGGGCTGTGTGAGGCGGAGGGAGAACACAAGCCTTATCAGGGATGAAAAATGCGGCGACATTCGATCAGCTGTTCCTCATTGGGGATTGAATATGTAACCGATTGTCTATTTTGGGAGGAACTAAGAAGGCTCAACTGTCATATTACATATTTGCAGGTTTTCCTCTTGAGGCTGTCACAGAGGAGGCTGGTAGGTTCAAGGACACTTTGACTGGACTGCAAACTTCTAACCTTGGTACAGGATACACTCTGCATGCGGTATGAGTAATTAGAGTGTCCTTTTATGCAGAAATGTTGGTGGTAAAGTGGGTGGGGGGGTCCTAGTTGGGTGGGCAGGAGGAATGGTGGGGCTCTAAACTAAAGAGAAATGAATGGAAACAAATCAGATTTCAAAAAGATATCGAAAGAATGAACAAATATAAATAATAATACATATCAGGCACGGTGGTACGGAGGGTTTATAATGACTTTATCAAGATTTAATATAATTTTCTAATACTTAATAGATCTCATATAGATTTACTATAGTTTTACCCCCAAATTACCCCCCTTTTATGGAACACATGTCATGTTATTACTGAAACACATTCAAATATTCTACTAGAACAACACTAAAGACTTGGTCACCAGCAGCAGTTTTAACTCTGTTCATTGAAGCCTGAAAGTTGACATTTTTTCGGTCTATCCTCATGTGTTTCCACATTTACAATACATTATAATGCTAACATCATGATCCATAACACAAACACCTCGCAGCACCGTCCCTCACCTAAACTCACAGTAACACACTGTGACACTCGGGGCAAAGCTAACGCTAAGTGATTAGATTTAAATGAGTTTATCCTCATGACGCTACAGTAGCTTGTCCTTGCGCTTAGTGATTTTTCCCATGACGTTTCGCCAGCGTAAAAAGTCAAAGCAATTTGTGTTTGCTTTGCTTGAAAGCAAATAATTTCCCTGGGCTATTACTACAGTAGCTGGATACATTAACAGGTTGTGCATAAATTTGGAGTTTGAAAGCCTGTGTTCCAAAAAATGATGTGCTGATATATACCGCTGTGGTCAAACTAAAACTAAATAGCTTTTTGTAGGCTTTTAATTCAAAAGATGATCGGACAGATGCAACTTTGCAAGATATATATCAGCAGAGTTTAGAGCTACTCTGACCCTCAATGAAAAGCATAAGGAGACACATCAGATGTAAATCCTCCTTCACTGCACTGGTGAATCTTTCCTTAAATGAGCTTAGAATAATCCTCACATCTTCCTCTCATCCAGGGTCTATTTTACTACCATGGTCAACGGATAAACTGATAAGTGTATATCCACTACATGAGAGCTTTTACATTTTTTGGCACAAATTTGCCTTCAAATTTCCATTTAAATATGTTCTTTTTTGCAGGATTGGGATCATATATGCAAAATAAGCTAACAGCACTGATTGAATCTTTAAAAATGAATGAAAAACACTGATTTTGAGGACAGAAAGATGATTGTAAGTGATGAATATGAGACTAGGAAACAGTAA
Organism: Thunnus albacares; assembly: GCF_914725855.1. NCBI lineage: Eukaryota > Metazoa > Chordata > Actinopteri > Scombriformes > Scombridae > Thunnus > Thunnus albacares. The sequence continues at coordinate 2,897,668 of NC_058121.1, forward strand.
ATCTAAACCACACATCATTACAAACATGACGTTCAGTAAAATATACTGTACATAAACACATAATGTGTAAGTAAAGCAGCAGTACTTTAGGAGGGTGTGTTGTTGCAGTACCCTACCTGTGGCCTCTTCCTTGGTGGTGATCTCTAATCTGGGGCCGTAGGTGCCGTATCCTGCCTCCGTGAAGGCCCTGATCTGGAACACGTACGCTGTGCTGGGCTTCAGGTTGCTCACGGTGGCTGAGGTGGACTTGGACCTCACTGTGGAGTAGATCCTGTCCTTCTGATCCTGTATAGGACATAAATTACTTCTTAGTCTACAGTGAAATTTTTCACCATTTCAGTGGAAACTGCTGTTTAAAAGTCTGGTTTATAATGGAGTCTTATTGAAGTGTTATACGTCTTTGCTTGTAAAACACTGCAGATTGACTTCAGAGGATGTAATTACCTGCACTTTGTAAATGGAATGAATATGATTTAACCATATTTCATCCAACTGGATACATAATATGCTGATTTGAGATGAAAACAAATGTATTAGTCATAGGGTATATATTTTACAGGATGTAGGCTAAATAGGGGCCAAGGCCTTTATTTATAGCAGATGCAAACAGAACTAGGTCTTTGAAACAAGGTTATATTAGAGACAGGCCTGTTTCTGATGTTCTCTGATTTATATGAAAGTATATGTGAACATATATAAGTAAAACATGTCCCTGTTTTCTGATCTTTTTCTGATCCCTTTACCCGCTTCTTTATAAATTCTGGATAATCTATATTTTAACAGCACGAATTCCATCAGTACAACAACAGAGTCATTTCACACTCACCAATCTGTTGCTCTGATTTTCTTTCTTTTCTTTTCTTTTTTTTTTTTTTTTTACAGATATGGTGTTTTCATTGCTTTTTTATATCTCTGTGAAGCTACTGTCAAAGAAAATGAAGACTTTCTACATAGTTTCACATTAAAATCCTTGTAGTTGCTTAAAGGGCTTTTTCTTGTAGACTTTAAATGTTTAATGTCACCAGGAAGTGTTTCATTGACGTCGTTTAACAGTGATTTCAAAGACAACAAAAGTAGAAGTGATTTAAAGTAGGTAGTTACTAAAAATCAGTATTTCTGTTTATGCTAATTTATGCTAAATTTACCCTATGAGCTAGCACAGGTAATTCCACCAGCTGCATCGTTTTTACCCAGCCTTTTATTAGGCTTTCATTTGAGAACTTACAGCGTTAAAGAATGATAGTACTTGTGGCTGAACGTTTTTTCTTCTGATACTTTATACAGATTGTTGAATAAAGCAGATCTCTATTCTCTGCCTATAGGTGAAACGGCTATATGTAGTTTAGAGTTGGCACATAGAAAACATAAACACATAAAAATATCTTCTCCATCACAGAATCCATTTGGATGCAGAGGCTGCGCGCATTGTGTACTTTGTTGTTGATCTGTAAATGTTTTGCTCGGCAAAAGCCCAAATGGAATGCCAAGGTCTGTTAGGGGTGTAGTCGTTGTTTCCAATTTTCCACTTTTACAGCTGGGCAGACCACAGCCACAGTACGTGACACAGGAGACTGATTCGTCAGTGTGTGTGTGTGAGAGAGAGGCTGTGGCCAGCAGGACTGGCATCAGAGCTCTGCTACTCTTGCCTTTGATTTGCTGGGTTAAATTCGCTCCATTAAACCTCGCTGTAAAAAAGCTGATGTGTTCAGACTTGAAACACAGGGAAGCAGCGGCATAGTCTATGTGGAAAAGGGGGGAAAGGAGATAACAGTAACAGATTGCTAATTCTGGCAGTGCAGCAGCCATGGATTGTGTGTGTGCTAACATGTGTGTGGGGGCGGCTGTGAAGGACTACAGCCTGATTAAAATCTTATGAGCATCTCATTCATTATTGCAATTATGAGACAAAGAAGGTACTCGCAGAATCTTGTGAATTCTACTCACAGCAGAATGCGGATAGAATACAAAAACTGAAGAGCTGACAAAAGTGAATGCCGAGCTGAGAGACGGAAAGGCGAAGGGGGTTTCATAAAAGAGACAAAGAAAAACAAATCTACTTGCAAACTCACTTTTTCGTAGTACTTGATTTCATATTCTGTGATGACGCCGTTGGGTTGATGGGGCTCCTGCCAGGAGAGCTGGATGCTGCGCTGCTGCACTTTCTCCTTGATGACCTCGCTGACCTGGGACGGAGCTGTTTGGACAAGAACGTGTCAATAAGTGGAGGGCGAATCCTCTCCGCACGCACGCACGCATGCATACTCCAAAGCCGCAAATCAACTGCGGCGACTCCTCCGCCGACACTCAGCGGCCCCTCGCGAGCTGATGAATATTCACGGGGGCGCTTCTAAATGTTTACACCTCATGATCAAAATTTCAATTACAGTGCAAACAGTGGAAGATCCCAGCGTTCCCACCAGCCAGTGGAAAAGCTGCATCGTGTAGATTATGAATGACAATTCAGTTCAATTATTTCCAACATTTCCAGTGGAACAAGCAGGCACTTTACTCTCCCTGATGACAGAGCTATTCAGAAAGCCTCTTAGAGGGAGAGGGGTGTACCTGTAACCTTCTGACACCAGTCTTATGCACAACAATTATCTCTGGCTCTGTGCATGACTCATTTTAAGTGTCTGGCTGCCTGGATTAAGTGCTACCACATTTAGATTTGCTAAACAGTGCACACACACACAGACTTATATTTTTTTTATCCGCCAATACCCAAAGGTAAACCATGGTGCTGAACTTAACCTTGTGTAGAAGAAGCTGAAGTCGTCACTGGTCAACTACTGCTCCTGTTGCCATTCACACCTCCACTGCTAACACTTCTGATTTTACTACTAATGATAACACGGCTAATGCTAATGCTGTAATGATATTACTACAACTACTAGCAGTGCTGCTTCAACTACTCCTGTAACTATTGCTATTACATCTACATACAGTTACATGCAAATACTAAAATGCTGTGTAGAACTGGAGGAACTGCAGACACATTACACATTACACTTAGGGCTAAATCCACAAAAGGATTGTGCAGCTTTTGCAGTGGCTAAACTTGTGCAAATGAGACAAAAAGATGGCGTTTAATTCACAAAGCAAATTCACAAAGAAGTGAAATGCACCTCAAACTGCACATGATATAAATTTTGAGATTGTTCTTCAAAACAAGTTTCTGTATTAGAAACCGACTGAAACACTCCTGTTGCACTTTTGGACTTCAAAAAAAAAAAAAAAACAACTTTCTGCAGCTGCGTCTGCTGCTTCTAGTGCTACTTCCATTACCTTTTACATCATTATCATCATCTTAATTATAATCATCATCATTTATAGCACTTTTCTTAAAGACTCAGCGAGGAAAAAGGGTAAGCTTTTTGGATTACTAAACCTCACCCCAAGGAGATGATGCTCAGGAAAATATATGCTTACTGCAAATCTGCACTCTAAACATCCCCAAAATCCTTTCTGTAAACAAACTGTGAAATTTTGATGACTCATGCCGCTCTTGGGACATAACATATTAATTAACACGTCTTAGCAAGTTTGAAAAAGCCGTCTTGGGAACGACTTTAACTCCGAGGTAAAAGCCACTTGTCAGGAGGTGTACTTTGATTCCTTTCCTGGGTCTTTCACAGATCAGCAAAGAGCTTTCAAACCGAAGGAAAGCTTCTGAATGAGGAATTTACACCTAGGAAGAAGATGTGAATGGTGTTGTATTGATAGAAACTCGGGTTGATCATCTCGTTTTCAGCCGTTTACAAAGGATGAAACTGAACAACAAGCTTACGTGCCATTTGGCAGAGTCGTATGTTCCAAAACCTTTAAATTATATAGCCTCAACAAGTGTCAAGTGACAGAGATGTATGTTTTTACTACTGAACAACAACCAACAAGAGACAAAATCCTTTCCCCTGGACTAGCTGAAGCTTCTGGAGTGCTGAAGTGTCTGTACCATGCTCAGTGACCCGTTGAGAGCAGACCTCTGCAGCCTTAATGCAGCCTGACCCCAGATTGTTTTAAAATGACCTGCCACTAATGACTCCGGCTGGATTAAAACCTCATTAGGCCTCATCGGCATTCCTGACAAGTAATGCGCACGACAGCGGACACCCAAGACCTTGTCAAAAAACCTGCTGTTGTGACATGTCCCCTCATAATCCACCCAAAACATAGAACAATGTATCCTTTTTCAGCGCAGTCTGCCGGTCAAAGGGACGATTGAGTTTTCTCTCTCGAGTCACAACAAGCAGTTAGTGCGGCTTAACTTCATCCAATTTGGCTGCTTTCTCTGCCCCTCATCCAGACGGTGTCCTTGAAATATGGACCTTTCTATTCCCGCTCCTAATTCTGGTTCGGGTTTATGGGCACTAAATGATGCTTCTTGTCTGTGTTTACTGCTTTAATCTGACATTTGCTTTCATCCCCTCAGGATGTCTTATGCTACCCTGTATGTGCACTGAGAGACACTACTTCAGGATATATATTTACACTGTTAGAAACTCCTGGACTCTGACAAAAATATATATAGTTTCTTATAGGTCCAATGGTCTATGCTTATGACCTGAACTGGGGAAATAATAATTATTTTGTGACTAAATACATCACAAAATAAAATTCTTCTAATGAACTTTTCAGTTGTTCATGGCGTCATGAGACAGCTCTGTTTGTCTCAACTTAAATGGTGACTGGATTGTGATTCAGCTGCATACTGCTGAAGGTTATACAGCTTTCACTTTAAAATACATGCTTTATTTCTTGTGTTGTCTCTGTGAGATGCTTTGGGATTTTCAAATCAATCAATGTACAAACTACATAGAAAAAGGGCCCACATGCTGTTTTTAAGAAAGAAGTAGAAAAACAAACACATTGATTTACTGCAGCACCGTTAATGATACAATCCAGATCTAAAATAACTCTTTTGATTTAATCTGTATTGGTTCTTTTTGTAGATAAAACATACTGTAGACTGGTTATAGAGGCAGAGAAATCATGACTTTTTTGTCCGTGGTATGGCACAAGCTCCAAAAACACCAGATCCTTCACTTCCCATAATGCAACTCAATAGTGTCTTTGGGTAGACCAGGGGGGCAGGGGTCTCTAACTACCAACCCAGAAGCCAGATGCAGCCTTTTGAATACAGAGATATTTCTGATATTGTGACCTTCAGATCTTGGTATGGGTCAAGATCCCCAAACATGTGGGATCCTACACTTCCCATGATGCAACTCAGTAGTGTATTTGGTCTCAGGAAAGGTGTCAAACTGCTACGCTCTGAGCCAGATCCACCCTGAAAAATATTCAGAGATATTTGAGATATCTTGACTTCTAGTCTCTGGTACGGGGCGAGCTACAACAACACTCAGAACATAGATTGGTTTCTGTTGCTAAGTAGTCAACTTATTTCTGGTCTTTTGTGCTTTTTGTGCTTTTGTGCTTGGTCTTTTTGTGTCTACTGAAATAAAAGTTTGAAATGTCATATACTGTATGTACTTAAGAGTTTTGTCAGCCCTGCTCTAATTAAAAAAAATGACGGCTCTTGCTGAGAGAGGAAGCACTCCTCACTCCTAAAACCACATACTCGTCAGGGATATGTGGTTTTTAAGCAGCAGCAGCAGCAGCAGCGATACTGCCTGAGTCACAGAGCCGGTGCGCAATATGATGAGCTACTTTCCCACACAGCTTCTTCTTCTCCCTCCAGAGTGTGACACAGGCTCAGACACCAGATCTGCCCCATTTACCCCGCTTTGGCCCACAGCTGTAGTAGCAATGACTCAGCCCAGCCCCGCCCCCTTCCATCACTCCCTTACCCCGCCACGGGTGACAAGAGAGAGCCGAGGCCCTGTGTGTTTCCACAGAGATCATGAGATCAGTGAACAGACAGCCGTGTTCCACAGGCTAAAAGGTGATCATTCCAGGAAGGTGATTTTCAGAACGGAAAAAAGCAGTCACTCTCCATTTCTCGGGGCTTGAATGAAGACCGGAGTTGAGCGTTAATTCTAAGAAAAAAAAAATCTGCTCCTCTGGCTCTGTCTGTCTCCCCCGCGGATCGCTCAGGCGGCACTGTGTGACAGCCGTTAATGACTGACTTGATATCATGGAGACCAGAACCAGTCAGCCACTCTCAGACTTTTAACATACCTGTGGGGCTTAGCACGGCGGAAAATTGTATAATTGTTATGCTGCTCTTAAAGAGAGTGTTTGGGAAGGCATTTGTGCATTCATTTTGAAATATTAGAAAATGTGTTAGTGACCCTGAACACCTTCTCCTGTAAAGCTAACTGATCCAGAAGCCAGCCGCCACCGTGCTCTGCATTTGAATATCTTATGAATATATTAGACAGTGTGTTTTTAATATCCTCTTCTTTCATTCAGCCGAGCTGATTTCGACTGAGGCGAACAGCGGAGCGGAGGTAGTTCATTACATAAGCGCCTTTCTCTGCCTCCATGCTTGCCTCATGGACCGTACCAATGCTATAAACTCATATATTAATTACTGCTGTTTTCAAGATGTGCTCGTGTATCTTAATGCCCGCGGCTCCATCTGTGTCGAAGCGCACGCGAGATCGCTGCGGTTTAACAGTGTTTGAAAGGTTTTTAACAGGTTTTTAATTTAAACAGGAGATACAATGTCTCCTTGGAAAAAAATAATAAAAAGAAAAGAATCCTCTGGGTCCAATATGGGCACATAAACACATTTAGAGCATGTCTACCTTATAATATCAAACAGCGGAAATGAAATGTGTTTGACAAAGAAACTGTGCAGACTTTTGGAGTAGTTAACAGCTATTGATGTCATTAACATACTGTAGGTTTATTCAGTTTCCCCTTTCATCACGGCAGCGTTGAATATTTACATTTCAGGGGAGTCTGGTTATTAGACTGAAGCCTTTTTAACCCATCATCTCCAGCAGCCTGTAAAACAAAGGACTGACGACGGTACGGTCTCTAACGAGGTATGACATAATAAAGATTACTTCTACTTGATGTTGTGACTCCCATAACGGAGCAAAAAGTGACTGCTGTTAAAATGCTTGCAACTTGGGAGACACAGATATTTTAGGGGAAAGCTCCAAATGCTCCATGTCCCATGATGCAACTTGGTTGTGTCTTCCGTTAGAGCAGGGGGTGAAAACTCCTGGCCTGGAGGCTGCTATCCAGCTTTTAGATATTCCAATATTATTTGAGATATCATGATTATTAGTCCCTAGTAAGGGGCAAGCCCCAAAACCCTGGATCCTACACTTCCCATGATGCAGCTCAGTGCCTTTTGTTTGACCAGGGGTTTAAACCACCAGCCTGGGGGCCAGAGTTGGTCTTTTAGATATCTTGAGATACATGAAATCATGGAGTAAGCAGTGTCCTACACTTCCCATGATGCAACTCTGTAGTATTATGATCAAGGGTATTAAACTTCTAGAACTATCTTTCCAGTCTTTCAGATATTCTGAAATATCTGTACTATTGGTCCTTGGTATGGAGCAAGCCCCAAAACAACTACATCCTACATTTCCCATAATGCATTCAATACCATCTTTTTATTAGACCTTGCCTGCCTGGTAAATATCCAATTTGTTTTGCAGGCTTTCCGTTCAAAATATTACATCTCCAAGTCAAAGCACGATAACCCTGAAAAATCATAAGGTATATTTTTCTCAGACTTGACAAGGTTCCTGCGGAGCCACGGGACACATACAACTGTTTTCTCAGGCAGAGGAGTATTCCTCATCACTAGTAAACTGAGTTTTATGTGCACACCTGGTGGAATTCCCTTTTAAGGTCATGGCTAGGCAGTTTGGTTAAATCTTGCTTATGAATCAAAATAGAGACTTCACTCGCTCAGAAACATTGTCTGCTTGAGTTGAGAATTGCACGTGGTTCACTGGATTCAAAAGAAAACGTATCTGAACGATCCGCCCCGCCTCTGACCTCCATAACCTCTCTTTCTACTACTCTGTTTCAGTGTCAAACTGTTGCCTGCTCCTCGTCTTCTCTTCTCTGTGTAATCCTTTCGTAGTTTGTCTCTTCCTGCATGGAGGATGCAATTTGCATTTTGAGATTAAGTGCTCGTTTCACCAAATTTCATGCGACCCCAGCTGGTTTTTACAGCTGGAATGCCTGTGTATGTTTGTGTGTGGGTGTGTGGGTGTTTGCTTGCCCGTGTGAACCCAGCAGAGAGAGAGTGTGTGCGTGGGAGGATGTTATCTGCCCCCAAGCTACTCTCCACCTGTCTGGCTGCAGAGCTGGCCAGACTGAAACTAACTTGCAGCTTAGCTCTGGAGGCCATTCGTCCACTCGGTGGGCAAACGCAACTTGAGCGTACTTGAATTAAAAACAGAATTCCGTTTAGTTTCCGTGTGCACTCTCGGAGCGTGCTCAGTGAGTCAGAAAGTAAAAGGATGGAGGACAATAATAGACCCAGGCTCTGATAAATGTGAGGGGAACTGTCAAAACTGGTGTGACAAGTTTCTTGCTCTTGGGCTACAGAGCCAGTGTCTTGCCCGTGGCTCTGAGGCTCTGCACGGAAATGTGTTTCACCAGCAACTGCTGCTCAGTGCTGTGTCACCTCTGCTTAGACCTAAACAGGCAGAAAAGGGGAGGGCTGATCCAGTCAGTAGCACTTTTCCTTTTGCGAGGGGATCAGGGCTTTAACTGTGGACATCCCGCAGTGTTTCAAAGAATTACAATGCCTCATCCAAAGACACAATCATACTTTTGTCATCAAATGACTACGTGCAATGCTAAAGGTGCCGCTCACAGTGATGAACCCACTATGATGAATCAGTGACTCTGCAGTTCCCCTCAGTTCTACAAAGCTTTTAGCCTCTTTCAGCTCATTGTTCTGGTTTTACAGCTTGCAAACTCTGCTAAAATTCTGATGAACCCATAAAACAATTGTATCCTCCCACTTTTCAAACCAAACCTACACCCTTGTAGATGTTTTTATGAATCACTCTGATCAATCTCATTCCTTTACAAGCTCTCCATTAGAAAGATCATGAAGATATTGGGTGGACATTGTGGCCAAAGCTGCAGCGTGTCCTCCCATCAAAGGCTAACAGTATAATTTCTGAAATGTTTTGATAACCCGATGATTCCTATTCACCACCAACACTTCGGTGAGAGGTGCATGAAATACCCTTGAACCAAGTGTGTTTGAAAAATAGAGTTTTAAAGAGCCTGGCAGAGGACGGAGTGCCGGCTGCATAACAATGCCGGTCGAGGCAGGGACACCTTTAGTGACCATGCGGGGGAGGTCAAAGGCGGCTCCGTTTGAAAGCAATTAGCTAGGCCTGATTTGAAGGAGACCTAGGCGGGGTCTTTCATGTTCTATAGGGCTGACAGCTCCAGAGGTGACGGGATGATTATTAATACATATCTGATGCTTTCCACCGCTGACAGCTCAACACAGCCATCAAATTTCTCCTCATTATTTCCCAGTTCAAGGACCCCACCATCATATATTCACATCAATTCTCTGGATCAACAGAGAGGTATCAAATCCAATTCTCTTTGCCTCAGAGCTTTTCTTAAGTGTAACAGTCAACAGTCTGAGGTCTGAGCTGTGCTTATCAAAGGCGCATTAGATGTCAATGAGAATTTCTTCAGTTAATAGAATCCCTCCTTGAATCCTCCCTGCGCTCAAGCAAGTAAATGTTTTTTTTTTTTTGCTGAGTGCATCACCCACACCTAACAGCTTAAGTATAGCCCTGTGCGCTACTGTGAAGCCAGGAATCAGAATCACAGTGGAAGGTCAGTGGGGGAAATTGCATTCATGCTACACTGACATGCACACATAAGGCGCACTGTGCATGATTGCCCCTTCAATGCCTCCTGACAGGGAGCTCATTTTAACCTGCAGTGCTGTCCCACACAGAGCGCTCTCATAAAAATATCAAAATGCCATTCAGTGGTGTAACAGATGCAGAAATCATTGGTCAGCTTTGTTACATAATTGTTAAGCCAGCAGGGACCCCGTTTATTGAAGAAGCACTCAGCTTTCCCGTGTCAGTGTCCAAATTAGGGAGCAGGGCTGGCAGCCTATCATCAGCGGGCTCTTAGCACACTCCCTGATTTCTTCAAGTCAGCTAGAATTGGGGTTGCAATAGCCATAGTTATTTTCCCCTCATGTGGGGCAAGAATAGAGTCTCCACTCCATTGTGCCATAGTCTAAATTTACATAATCATATACCAGTAATGGTGAAATGATGGCCCTGTTCACATTGGGCACTAAAATGCATCTTGGGGTGATCCTGTCTCAAATGGACATGGCTACATACTGGTGTGCCCAAAACACATTGACAAGATAGAAGGTTGAGAGCCATATTTTTAATACCAGTTTAAAGTCATTTTCACTCAATTCAATGTCCCAATTCAGTAGGAAACATAAAATACTCCAGCGTCATGTATAAAATGTGATACCACAATTAGAGCCCAAGCGTTACTAAACGCTGCCAACACGGATATTGATATTTGATCATTTAAAAGATCCAATACCGATATTGGTTGACATGAATTTGAATCATTTCAAATAAACAACTTACATATACAAACGTTTTTGATTAAGAAATGTTGGTAAATTAGTTTTTTGAAGGATTGCAACCAAATATTTGCTGGACAGAAGGTTTTACAGTTGTAAAATAAACTTGTCATTGGACAAACCTGTGTAATGTGATATTATCTTTGGTATTTCTCTACTGCAGTTTCTTCTAATTGACCAACACACTGCACATGCCAATGCTAATATATCTGTGATGAGTTAATATCAGCCAATAACCATAATATCAATACACATCATAATATAGCAGATTAGGAACTGATCAAACTCCATGTATCCAAAAACCCTTAAATTGGACTAATGGAACTCATGAATGAGAATTTTGCAAGTTTTCCTTTTGTATCAAGCAGCAAAAAAGATGTAGCATGACGTGTTTGAGTTCATTTGCCTTCCTTGACATCACGCGTCCTCATCATTGCACATACGCACATTGCATTGTTGATGCTGAAACGATATACGGTGCAGCCCTAGTTGAGATGCATTTTAATAATGCCAGGTGTGAGTTGTAATTTCCTCCTCTGTCTCACAGAAACCAGGTCATGTTTTAGAAGGTCGTAATGATTAGCTGGACAGATGGGAAACAGCAATATGACTCAAAGAACAATGACATGGAGCATAAACTAAATGTGTAGTGCAGCTTGATCGTGCCAAAACCTTGTATTTACCGCAGACATAAAACTGAGCCTCTTGATTTAAAATCCTTTACCGTTCACCTAAGCAACACAGGGCCCGGTTGTTTATAATGAATGTCCCTGGCTGACAAATAAGACCATTTGTTGACTTCTTCTGGCACTCATAATTATAGTGACAAAGCACAGCAGGCCAGCATGTGTGTACTGGATGTAATGTAATGTGAGGTGGTGTGGGGTGATGGAGCTAAACGCTTTGAGATGTAGACTTGTTTCAGGGAGGTCGCTGGAAATAAATGACAGGGTCAAAAACAGAGGAAAAGCTCTGTGAGTTTGTAAATAAACCTTGGGTTTTGTCCACGGACCGCTTTCCATCGGACCCCCACTTAATCAGAGTAAATCCCCGAGAGCTGCCTGGCTGCATGATGTATAGCCTGATATCCTCATTCTTAATTGCAGAATTGAGATCTACAGAATTCATTGCCCAGACAGCCTGACGAAGTCATAAAAATATGCCATGCTTGTCCAAATCCCTTTTTGCTAGTGAGCTGTGTTATAATGATGCTATCTAACTCAGGCTCAGCACATGGACTGTCAGAGAGAATACACTGTGAAACAAACAGGCGCAGGCCAGATGAGAAATGAAAGCACTGGTACTTGTTATAATATAAACACGCTTGGCTTTGCTTATCCGCTGCCTCACTGACCTTTCTGCTACAAGCAGCTGCAAGGCATGTCTTTTCAAATACATGACCAAGCTAAGCAGAGATATGCGTTTGCATACACAGTGGCTTTATCGTTTATCTTAATAAAACAAAGACTGTGGAGTGAAAAGGCACAGAGCCGATTATGGCGAGAGCCCAGCGCGGTGACTGTGGATATTTACAGGAGCTGCTAAGCAGCCAAACGGCCTTCCACCTCTTTGCTTCCCTTAAATGTCAAAGCGCACCCCGAGGCCCCTGCGCTCCAATCAGAAACCCTGATTGGACATCTGAGCTCTATGGGGATTGATAAGTGAGATAATTCACAAAAAACGCGCTGCGCTGCAGACCGATGGCACATTGGGTCACAATCCTTAGGCGCTGCTATTATTTTGAGGTTTCAACCCCTATAGTCACACTTATCTGTGGCTTCACACAGAGGCAGCTGCTCCTAACACCGCTCTTCTTCTCTTATTATCAGCGAATAAATTTAATGTTTGGCATACGGCTGGAGAAATATTAAAATTTCAAATTAAACCCACCGCCACCATTCTGCAGAATGGGGGGGGGGGGGACATATGATCGCTGAGGGCTGGCATCATAAACATCCATTTATTATAGAAATACCTCTGTCATCAGGAAGATGATCATATTAATCAGCACTCATATGCTCTTTAATCACAGTCTTGGACAGACTCCATCCCAGGGAAATCATATCCAGGGCCTCTCTAGCCGCCTCTGTAATTTTGCTCAGAGCAGACTGCTCCAACACACTCTGCTGATTGCCAACAGATCGAGGCCAGGCCTGCAGCTCTCCCAGACACCATACAGTTAAATCAGATCAGTCTGAAACTAGTCCAACAAGCACTCAAAATGACCCCGCTCATATGGCTGTGGACAGTTGTGTAAGGTGCAGAATGTGCTCCCTCGGTGCTGTAGTCGGGTTTGCTGAGCACCTTGAATCTGTCAACAAGTTCAGTACGCGGCCCGGATGAAGTGACAGCCACACATTCCAAGTTTGGTTATTTTTACGCATTAGGCTGATGTTTTGATATTTCATTTTGCAAGAGGACAGAAAACAATCTGCCGCACAGCAAGCGGGACAGATCTGCAAGAGTGCAAACATACCTCGTTCTAGGGGGATCGCCTTCATCTTCAAACTGAAAATAAACTAGTTGGAGACAAAAACAGCAAAAAAAAAAAAAACCCTAGTCATGGCTTAAAGGTGCACTATGTAAGATTTGGCCAGAATTTGAATTGAAAACATTCAAAAATTAACAAAAATAATCAACAGAATGTGAAGGAATAACAGTTTTGGCATTATGTCAAAGACATCTGTGTATTTTGTTGCAGAGATATCTACTGAAGTTAGCATGCTAACCAGCTAGCCCCAGCCCGTCCTGTCTCGTAATGCCACTTTGTACCTCAAGAGGTGATAGTGAGTCACTGTGGCATCCAGTCTGCCCTCAATCGGACATAAGAGGAAGAAGAAGTAGCGCTGCCCTGAACCACCAACATCAAGACCAAGATCTAGATTAACAACTGTACCCCAGTCGCCCCAAAAGCCCTGAGTTCACTATGTGTCTAATCTCATTGTAAGACCTTCATATTGTGTTAAAATGTTGCATATTCACAAATAAATTTCAAAATAATTTAACACAACAGCAAAGGAGCCAAGTAGTATTCCTAGAAAAAAATGCAATTTATTTAGAGCTGAAACAATTATTCAATTAATCTTTTAGTTGACCACCATAGAATTAATTAGCAACAATCTTAAAAAATGATTGATCCTCAGTCATTTTCTAAGCAAAAATGTCAAAGAAATGTGAATATTTGCTGGATCTTTTTATAGTAAACTGATTATATTTGTGTTTTGGATTGCTGTTTGGATAAAACAAGCAGTATAAATATGTCATCTTGGACTCTGGGAACTTGTGGACGGGGGGATCTCAGTTTATTTTTGCCATGTAGCAGGTTAATCCGGCCATGGATGCAGGCATCAAAACATGGAGTCTTGTGTCTTGTGTGAATATTTCACTTTGAGTAAACATCACACAGCCTCAGTGAAGGGTTGGAACACGCTGCTACAATATAGATACAGTATGATACTGTCACATGGTGTGAAATAAGAGGATTTCAGCAACCTTAAAGCAACTTAAGGGGAAATAAAAGAGGGAAAATTTTAAAAGATGGCAAACTGGGAGAGTAATGAAGCAGTGACTCCTGATGCCCTTGTGATTCTGACTTCTCTGTTTTAAAAAAAAAGTACCTCATGCTGAAGGTATTAATGCTTAGGTCACATTCACGCTGGCGGTTCTGAGGTATACGCTTTGACTTTTAAATAAATAAATAAATAAATCCCACACTGATCCAATAAATGCCTCCTTCTAAGCTCCGTCTGACAATACCTAATTCTGCCAGAGAAAACAGAAACTGGACGGTGATAATGACCTTATGGGGGGGGGGGGGGATTATAGAACTCATTTGACTGCACACTCGGTTTGAGTGCATCTGCAGGAAATTGAGCAGTGCATAGCCAGAGTAAATGCACCTGGTGATAAAGGATAAGACTGGAACGCCCAGCCGGCTCAGCAGCAGCCCTGTAATCAAGGGGATGGCCTGATGCTGGCAGCCGCGCTCATGATGAGTAACCCCCGGGCCAGACACTCCAGACAGGCCTCCAGCCAGACGGCATGTGTGTGAGAGAGAGAGAGAGAGAAAAAAAAAAAAGATTGCACAAAAGCCTACTTAGTGGCTGACTGTAGTTTTGGGGATTGGCTTTTTTGTGTCTGTCATTCGTGGTGAGCTCTTCTATCACTCATCTGTCTGCTATGAGCTCACTTGATGTCTTCTTTATGCTTAGACAAAAAAAAAAGCGAATGACAGGACGTGAAGGGAACCAGACGGCACGCTCACGACTGGGTGTGTCACCTCACGCTCGACGAAAACACACACACACACACCAGGCGTGTCCTTGAGGAATACTTTACAGCGGTGATAACTCATGTGTATCACTGCGTAGAGAGTGTTGATCCTTTAAATGATTGACCTCCTGAGCCACATCTTTTCTTTTTTATGTTCTGTTAACTTATGGAAGCAGCTAACTGATTATGATTAATGACGGAGAGAGAGACGAGCGGTGACTCCGTCTCTGTGAGACTTATGGATATTGCGGGATTCTTTAAAAAAAAAAAAAAAAAAAAAGTATCACATGCTTTTGAAACAATTTCAGAGTTGGTTTGTCACAACTCGCTGCGTGTAACAATCTGTTTAGATCAAATTCATAACTATGATTTATTATCATGTGTCATGTAAAAGCTGTTTTGCGGTGCTAAAAAGCAACAGAGTCTAACAAGAGCTGATTATTCCCAGGCTCACAACAGCATCGCCTGCCTTCTACCCCTCCGAACTGTTTTCAACCGAAACCGTGCTGAGTGATCGGCTGCTTGTAAGAGACAAAGCCAGCTCTCAGGTTTGCCCGGCTGAACTCGGCACAGATCAGCCCCTGGCTCCCACCACTGCCCTACAAAGGCACGTCCAGTGTCCTTTGTCCCACCTACGCCCCCCCCCCCTTTGCCCCACCCTCCAACAACCACCGCTGGTTTCCAGGGGTAAGTGACTGGCCGTAATCACCGGGCACAGTCAGATTCACTGCGTGGCGAGACGCCCGGTAATGCTGTAACACCTGCTAGATAAACAGCGTGTCCAGAGAAAGCAGGACCTAAATCCTCTTTTCCTATTCTGTTCTGGAGGAAGAGGATAATAACCGATGCCAGCGCTTTGCGAGGGACTCCCACCAAATATGACCTTTGACCGAGGACAGAGAGCAAGCAGGAGGGCTCGCTGAGGTGGGAGATGCAGCTGTTTGCCGCTGTGCTTGCTCTGAGTTAAAGGGATAATCCGCCCTATATAGCCTTTGCAGTGTTGAAATTAAAAAAAAATGAAAACAGCTTTCAGAGATGTATCTTTAAAGCGGGTGGAAGAGTTACTTAACCTCGGGGCTCCAGAAGCCAGAGGTCAGTTGTTTCTTGGTATCTTGATCAACTGCAAACTTGTTAGGGAGATCGCACCACTGACATACAATGCAATGTTCCAAAATGGATCAAATAACACTTTGAGGGCAAAATTAATAAATAAATTTTTTAAAAATGACAGTTTTTGACAATGAAGATAAAGATCTATCCAAATGTTGCTCTGTCAAATTCAATTTACTGGGATCTATCTGTGCAGTGTGCAGATTTTTTTTTGTTTCACTTGAATGATGAATCCATTGTTCCTGATTATTTTCCTGTTGATACAATCTTTTTTGGCAAATCCAGTTCATTTAAATACCTTCCAAATCAACGTAGCTCATCACATTGATGCAAAATCATATAAAAAAAATCCCCATACTGCATAAAGCAGTCCAGTAGATATATTTACAACGTCTCACAGCACATAATGTCATATCAAACACCCCTACATGGTACATATTCCAAAGAAAAACTGACTGAAAAAGTACAACAATAACAATAAACGGAAATGCTTCATGCTCTAAAAAGTAAGAGCGGCCGTTTCACGCCGATGTTCAATGATCATACAGGGAGAAATCACACCCGCAGAAGAAATAGAGGTACCGCTTTCTCCAGCCACTGAAGCACAATCCCTTGCAGCCACAAGACTATTTCCGTCAGGGTCGTGACTTTCACTTTCTCTCGACTCGACTTTTTTCTCTCGCTGTTGCTCTCTCCACCTGTGCATTAAACCCACAGTTGACAGCGGCAAGTTCACACCGGCTCTCTGTGGGCTGTCAAAGTCTGGGAAATGTAGGAAATAACTTACTCATCTTGAGGGACAAATGTGACAAAAAAACAAAACAATATTTCCTCATAGAATTCAATCATCTATGTATGGGACATCCCGGTTTGATTATAGGACTGTATCTGAAGCTGGTGTTTTCATTGAAAGCTTTTGTTTGGATGCATAAATCTGAGCTTCTTTTAAAAACACCTGCAGCTTTGAATGTTTTACTTATTGTGTGTGAAATTATTTGTTATCCGTGTAAAAAAAAAACCCAAAACCCAACCTGCGCGTTGAGGGAAATATGTGTGAGTGCTGCATGAACAAAGCTTCATTCTTTAGCAGTCTGAGCCCCGGCTCACTATCATTATAATGATGTCATTATTGCGAGATAATTAGCCTTGAAAATGTATCTTGGGAAACAATCTCATAGCTCATACTTTCTCCTTCGAGCAAAGTGTCTCTGTTTTGCTGCCAACTATATATTGGACTTGATAATGACTCTTTTTCTTCTTTGGCTGGTTACAGAAATTTAGTTAACAATA
Source organism: Thunnus albacares (assembly GCF_914725855.1). Lineage (NCBI taxonomy): Eukaryota > Metazoa > Chordata > Actinopteri > Scombriformes > Scombridae > Thunnus > Thunnus albacares. The sequence continues at coordinate 2,914,877 of NC_058121.1, forward strand.
TCCACCGTGATCACTTTGCTTTAGTGTGGGTAATACGGATAACAGACGGTCTAATGAGATGTCAGAGATCATCAGTGAAGCTGGAGAGAGAATAACGGCCAGAGAACAGAGGACTTCAAAACACTAGCATAAGCTGAGCAACATAATACATCCAGTGCGCTCAAGGTGGCACCTTGTGGCATTAGGCAATCCAGAAAGGTAGTTTTTGTAACAGCTCTATTAGCTGTGTAATGTTTTCTCATTTTGGCTGTTCCATGGCTTTGTGGTGAGCTTATGGAGAGCCGCTTAAAACGACAGAAGCAGGGAACGTTCAAATAAAACTGCAGGCTGAGGAGATGAATCGCATTCCGTACTGGGTAAGAAAGACGCCTGTGGAAAGTACTGGACCTCCTTGAAGTCGGCAGACTGATTAAAGTTTGGAGATTGGCCAGACTAAAAGTAAAAAAAAAAAAAAAAAAAAGCTCAATCTGTACTTAACTGCTTTTTTCTTTAGCTGGGAATCTATTTCTATTTTCTTTAAGAGGAAAAAGAAGCAGGTACAGCACAAAGAGAAGCTGTCAAAGTGGTTCTGTACGGAGAAGAAATATAAAAAAAAACCTATTTCTTAATCTTCCCCTGCTGCAAATGCCATGCTCTGGTCACATACATTCTCAGCCTCCACATGGAAATAATCAGCAGTCAATGCCTCAAACACATTGTGTTGTCTCCTAAAACACCCGGCCTAACCCAACTGCCATTAGTCACACAGGGACAATTAAAAAAGCTGCCTTTGTAAATCTGTCTGAATTGCCTTAATCCTTCACTATTAAACTCTAGAATAGTTGGTGGGACCATTCGTATCTATATAGGCAGTCGCTCTGTGCTGCGCTGCAGCCTAGCAGAGCTGTGTGGATTCAGGCTCAGAAAGCAGCAGCAGGGGGTGAGAGGGGGTGCTGGCTGTTTGTGATGCAGATTCCCCACTAGAAGAGGACCACCAGCAGTGTGGAGCACAAACACACACACATACACACTCATACAGTATGCTGGTTTGTCAGTATATCAGGCTGAGCCTGGCCTTGTGCTAAAAGTCATATATCAGCCAGGCAGTGTTGTCCCCTGCTGATATGATGGAAGGAGGTTTAGGATTTTACTCCTATCGGACTGCAGAGGTGTCAACTTGCCTCAGCCTGTATTAACAAGCTGCTGAAAGATTTTAATTTATACTGGTGTTAATTAGAGCTGGATATCAAACCCCAGTACTTTTTTTGGTATTGCTCGAAATGTGTCGCACTGTCAAGTACTGAAAGTTCTATCTGCTTATGTGTGATATGTCTGTTTAAACAACATTGAACAAAGTTTAGTTTCTTCTGTGAAATGAAAAGAGGGTTTTCTAGTTGTGTCCTGGATTCCAAAGTATGATATCAGAAAGTCATTCTGGTATATGTATGGAATTCAGCAATAGCATAAAATTAGTGTTTAGACCTGGTCACAGCAGAAAGTTGCACATCAAGGATCATCTGCACATCTGACACAGGTAGTGCTACAAGCTTAGTGACATAGTGACTGGTTACAGTTGATGAACTACAGTACCACAGCTGGCGAGCTAACCACTAACAGACTAGCCAGCAAGGAACATGCTTGCACTCACCAGCCAAAATAGCTCTCCAAGCTAGCTGCTTTGCTAACTGGCAGTTAAGCTAGCTGAAAGTTAAAGATAGCTTTCTCTGTTTTGGACTCTGCTGCTCTCCATTCCTTCAAGGCTCAACTCTCAAAACCTTTGTGTGTTAAAGTTCACCATAGATGAACTTAACACAAAAGAATTATGCAAATATGTGTAACATGCTAGCATGACAGGGCCTTTGATGGAGTGTTTTTGACATTAACAATAGGTCAAAAAACACCCTGACAAGCATAAAAGCTATGAGTGACATGAAAAAACATGCAAACATATAGATAAATGTTGACAAGTGCTACAAAATATCAGCTACCAGTAGCTTTAACCACATTATAGTTCAATTGTAACACAGACTATGGTGTTTTTTTTTTTTTATTAACATGAAACACTGAGCCTACCAACCTCACCTCATATCAACTTTTCTCAAGTTTACATCAACCCTCAAAAAACTTAAGGCAAAGAATATTGTGGCAGCTCTTAGTTTTTCATCTGACAAAAGTAGAAAAAACAGACTCAGGAGTTTTCAAAAGATGTGACACAAAAACGTCAAGGTTTTCATACAAGAAATATAAATCTGAGTTAATGGCTGTGAATGTACACAGACTAAACCCACTTACAGACGGTTTCTCTCCTAACAAAGTCCAAAAAGGATAACAGCACCATTTGAAATTGGGTAAAAGCAGCTTAAAATTGCATAACAACGCCAGTGACAGTAGACTCGCAAATTGAGAAATGAAGCCCAACATCCTGATTAAGGCTGGCAAGGTGTCACATCATTGTCAGCCTTTGTGTATTGGCCGCAGGATTTGCCATTACTGTAATTGGTGATTTGTGTCTGATAGGCGGCGAGGGAGACGAGGCTTAAGACTTAGCAGGAGGGCCCGGACGAGAATTTGCTTTTCAGGGTGCTGAGCTTCTCCCAAACCTCATCCCAATTACCCCTTGAACAATGACAGACAGCAGCTTTTTGCCTCTTTGTGTCAGACGTCCAGTGTGTTTACTTAGCGTATCTCCAATCCACTTTGTCACCAGTTAATTGGAGAGCAGTAAGTTATTCTGATGCAAATGTCAGGCATGTTCACACAATTTAAAGCGGGCTACCTTCAGTTAGGTTGAGGTGACAAAATAACAAAAACCATGTTGGCAGTCTGGGGGAGTTAGTCTTCCCCTCCTCCAACACACCATGCTTTCAGTGTGTGGGGACTTTACAGTATGTACTTGTTTCCAGCGGCTGTCAGATGCTGTGCACACTTTGGACTTCCGGGCTAAATTCATCTTGTGATATCAACCGCGATTTAATTTCAGCCAGAAAGCAGAGGATGTTATCTGTAATATGTCAGATTAAAAAGCCCATACAGCTGAAATACATCCAGTCAATGCATTAAGTCGCCGAATCTTGCAAGCGAGATGTAATTTAATTTTGAATAGTAGACAAAATCAAATAACGTCATGACATTAATAAGTGATTATCTCTCTTCCTGGCCACTATATAGAGGAGTGTTTTTACAAAAAACACGGGGGTCTCTGCACGCCTTTAATTTCATTTCTCATCTAGATATCTACTGCCAAAGTATACTGGTTTTAACACATTGTGACATACTTTTTGGCAGCGTTCGATGGCGAGCCACCAGCGTGATAGGGAGATGATTTGGGGGGGAATTTACAAATTTAATTAGCTTGGTCTCTAAGGATACAAGCTCTTCCAACTTTCATTTAGATGTAATCTTTCTTTAGAGAATACATTTCACCACACAGTTTTCACAGAAGAAGAGCTCTCTTCAGCCTCACTGCTTGACAACACGCATAGACGCCAGCTGCTTGGTTCCAGAGAGTGTAAAGAGTGTCAAAATAAATAGTGAAAATAACACATCCAGCTCAAATAAGGCAGTTGCAATTCTCAGTTACGTGGACTTTTCACATGGCTTTAAATTTTTCCATACATTATATATTATCCTATATGACATCATTAGATTATTAATAGTGAAGCATCAGTGTTAGAGCAGCATGTTACTGTCTAGCTGCTGGAGGTGAAGCTAGTTTTAACTACTTTATACACAGTTAGACCATAAATCATCATAACACAGCTGTCAGCAGGTGTCCTGACTCCTTGCAAGAAACAGAAAGGTTGTTTTCCTTTTCCACTGCAGCACAACTAAACTGTTTTGGACAGTCAGCCATTGTTGGATGTCTACATTTTTCAAAATAAAAGTAAATGTTATTGTCCACCTTTTTTTTCTCCCCGCTATACTGAAATTGTACTGAACTGTGATCCCAAAACTGAGGTACATACCGTTACACCCTTAATAAGAATGCATTAAATGAAGTAAAAGTACCAAAAGCAGGTTAAGGCAAAGAGAGTGCACCAAAAAACTTGTTGTCCAAGGATTGGACACTTCTTATCTACATCCACCTGCCTGTAAGTTGTTTCTCTGGATTTCTCTTTTTTCTAATTGATCTATTTCCAACTAAACTGTGTTGTGCTCTTGCATTCTGTCATCTCTGAAATCTCTGAAATCACAAGGTTAAACAGGCGACTATTTTCTGCCAGCAGGAATCATGTTGTCTCAGTTAGACCAAAATACTTCCCACTACCTCTTTTGTCCTGGCTGTCCAAGGATGCAGCAGAATAAGCAGAGAGCATGGATGGGTGAAGGAGATTGTCTGATACAAAGGGACTGGGAAGCTTTGAGATGAGCTCTTGGCCGTGTTACCTTGTCACAGCATCGCTTGTGCCCTCACTAACTTCCTCTAGTCCAGATGTGAAGCCCATCTGCTCCACGGCGAATACCAACGTCCTTTCGGATCCTCGGCTGCCATAATCTTTTTACTGTTGTTTTATACCAAATAGTTAAAAGCAGTCTACCAGATGGCTGTCATACACACCCTGTGCTTTGATAACAAAAAGGTTTTGGTACAGCGCTGGTTTAAAGCACAAGAAATACAGCTGAGGAAGCTAGCAGGTGTGCAGGACTAAACTAAGTCTCGGTCAGGCCCTGAAAGAATTTGAGGCGACAGCTTTCCAGGGTTAAAAGGTTGTCCGTAATTGCCAGCGGCCTGTTTGAGTGGAGGCAAATGGACTTTCTGAATTTTTTTCTCTTCCTTTCTCCAAAGCCAAAGTGGTCTGCCACAAACTCATTATGATTTCCAAGTGTGATGATCTGAATAAAAGGGGAGGGGGTGAAGCAGGGGGTTGAAGACATAATTAGTTTTCCTCACTGCAGGAGACAGTATGCTGATGAGACAATGAAAGACGGGAAAAAAAAAGCCGAGCTGTCAATCTCCCCTGATTCTTTCATCTCACAAAGCACCAGTGAGTAATGCTCACAGACCACCCCCAAAAAAAAAATCTCCACAAACCCTGCAACCGCAATTGTGTTACGCAATGCAAACCTCTGCCAATCCTACAACCATAAACCATTTCATAGACCTCAAGGAGGAAGAAAAACAAACTATTTGGAGAAGCGAGGCTTTCTAGCAAACATGATCTGGGTCAAGCTCAGTCACAGCGCTGGAAATGAATAAAAAGGTTCAAGACCGCAAATAGATAGAAAATATATCTGATACGAGGGTCAAAACAATCAAAGTTCTGATAACTTCTGATAATGCTTGGAGAGCTCACTTAAGAGTGAATCATTTCTTCACTAAAAGTGAAGAATAGGACACATTTATCAAGAGACTTCATGGAAAGTATAGGAGTAACCTTAAAGAGCAGCTTTCAAGAACACATGATTAATCACATGTACTATACTCGGCGCTGGAATAGCCAATAAGACACAAGGATTACATCTATATCTGCCTGTTCATTCTGTTAAACATTCTTACATTTTCTCTGATTATTATTCTTTTAAAGCCTGTGTGCTATTAATTTGTTAAATTAATTCATTTGTGGGGAATCTTTAATATCTCCACTAGTAATTAACACATGGTGAGAAAAAGCTGAATTCTGAATTATACATATTGCTTCAGATAACATATTATCTACATTGTACAGTCATTCCAAAACATGTCTCAGAAGCGAGGCTGGATTACCAACATGGTAGAGGGGCCCCAACCTTCAGTGGCCCCCAAAAAGCCAAAACTTCACTATGTGTCAAACAGATTGTTGACATTTGAATATGTACTGCTAATGAACAATAAAATGAACTCAAATTAAAAGGTTCTTAAAGTGGGTGCGACATTAAGTATCATCTAATCTCAAGGCCCGGTTTTGTCGAGGGGCCTGGTGTCAACACCTAGGGACCCGCAACTCAGTTTTGCCACGGGGCCACTTAGTGGAGTGACTGCATCTCTGTCTATTGTCTCGATGAAGCTGAAAATCTGAAAACTGCAGAGTCAGTGTGTTATTCTTTCACACTATACATAGTCTTTTGATGCATTGATGGTATAAAAATGTTGATTAGTGCAGCTTTAAACTTATTTTCTTTAATCAAAAACTACAATCTCTAAAAAATTTCACTCGCAACAGTTTGATAAATGCAGGCTGATGTTGCTCTTTTCCTGTGTGAGACAAATGAAATGTTCCCTCGCCAGCTAGCATGCTAACACTCTCTGGGCTATAAACAATCCCTCTGCACCGCCAGACAAAATACCATCGCCTACAGGAAACAGCGATCAAAGTTTAGCTATTGACTTGGGATTGCTGCTGTGTGTATGTTTGTGTGTGGGTGTGTGTGTTTTTTTGTCCGGTTTTTGACCAGGGAATTCACTCCTATTGGGCACCTATGGCATGCAACCCTGCTTGGCTTTTATTACCCTTGGAAGTCCTTTTAACTCCTTCAGCAGGAAATGAAACACTCCAATGGCTCTATTGCAAAGTGCCGGAGCCATTTGCAGCTAGGGCCGTGACATTCCCGAGCATGTGTTCCATATAAAGAGAGTCTCTGGGAGTCACAGGTGCATGCCGGCAGGGTGCGTGTGGTATGTGTGTGTGTGCATGTGTGTGTGTGTGTGTATATGTGAATGTATATGCGAGTCGGGAGCGAGTAGATAAAGAGAGAGAAGGAAAGAAAGTATTTTGGTGTTTACTGAGGCCTTACAGTCACCCGTGGGCAGTAAAATGGAGAGCTGCTGCATTCCAGAGCCAAAGCCAGCTGCCTTCACTGACCGGTAAGCGCCTGAAATCACACAGTGCAACTTTAAATATGGAAGCTGAAGTTAACTTTTTAGTTAGAACTTTTTTCAAAGAGGACAACGACAGCTGGATTTTCTTGTGATTTATTGTCGGCTGTACTAACTAACAATTATCTTCATCTTTGATTGATCTGTTGATTGATCAATTAAGCATTTAGTTTTTTAAAAATGTCAGAAAATTGTGGAAAATGGCAATCAAAAGTTGACAGAGACTGACAACAACTTGTTTTGTTTTGACCAACACTCAAAACCAAAGATAGTCTGTTTACAGTGATGTAAAAGAGAGAAATGATGCAAATCCTCCCACTGTTGATTGATAAATGACTTCAGTGATAATTGATAATTCAGTGATATTGTTGATGGATTTCCTAATAAGTGACTGATAGATTGCTAGTTGGCTGTGACTCTTTATTGTGCCCTTTCATGTTCATTAAATACATATTTTACCAAAAAATAATGAAGACCATGAGATGGAGTTGAAAGTCTAGATTTGTTGTCAAACTACTGCTTCTAATGTCAAGAATGAACTTCTACACACAAATCAGGTCGATATACACAATATGGTCAATTTATGCAAAAATCACATATTATATAATCAAAGTGATGATTTATTAACTGTTGTACTAAAAACAAAACTCATATGTGTAAACCTAAAACTTCAAAAACATTTTTTATTTTATTTTAGTTTGCTAAATTTGCTAAACATTAGCATGCTAAGATCACTGTAATATGAAACTGTTTAAAGTGAGTCTATGTAACTTTTCCTAAACTTTTACAGGATAATGGCACAATGAATTTCCCTTCATTTCCCAAGATTCTGTTGGGTCGGTTACTTTAAAGACATAGAGGAGAATGAAATCACATAAAGGAAACAACAAACATGTTTCTTGTTGAGATATTGTGTTTAACTCCGGTTGTACTTTTGTGATAAAACCACTGAAATGTAGATGCGTCACAAGCTAAAACAGTAGCACTAACTTAAGCACAAGTAGATTAGAGTCATGAAGTCAGTGACCTTATTCAGTACTTTCCATTAAACAGTAATTGTCTAGTTTGCTAACAGTAGCTAACATTAGCCACCATAAGCTACTGGTCATACCAGGCTGTAGCAGCAAAACAGTGTATTAAACTGAGAAAGGGTGTGATTTATTGTATGTGACTTTGCCTTTTTATTTCTAGGAAGAACAAAGTGTCTTTTTTTCCTTTTCTAAAGTTACACAGTCTTTACACTTTAATGACGTTGGGTTTTTTTTTTGTTTGCACCTGATGCACTAACCGATTTATAACCTATAAAACTTTCACAGCTTCATCAAACGCTTTCCAAACGGCGCTATTATTATCCAATTTTGTTGCTAGAGATGAAACTCTCACAAGCTGTGAAAAAGATCATCAACATTTAAAAGTGAGAAGATGAATAATTGCTCTGAGCCACAATGAGGGCTTTTGTTGCTCAACCTGAGAACACTGTGCGCTCTGAGGGCTCCGTGGCAGTGCTAAATATGTATATTCTCATTGCAGCTCTTTTGTTCTCAGGTCACGCTGTTATTTGTCCCACGCTTCATCTGCCGCACCAGACTGACTACCTTAATTACTGGCACTCACTGAGAGACATTAATAAGTGTCCAACAAACCTGAGATGGAATATATTAGAGTTCCATTTTTGTCGACAGTGACATTTCTCATCAACTACCCCTCAGGTCTGTAATTTCACTGAGCGAATATTCCCTGCTCGTAATCTGTCACCCTGTGGTGGTGGTGGTGGTGGTGGTGGTGGTGGTGGCGTGGAGAAGGCTCAGGCGCTCATGCCTTAATCTGCTCATGTATGTTATTCTATTTACATAGAAATGACTATTCAAATTCAGGCAGAAGCTTGTATGTATCTGTTGCAGCCTTTATCAAGGTTAGCTAACGCTTGTTCACACAGCCAGTTTAATTTAAGCACATTAAAGGGTCCATTCACCCAAATTAAAAAAAAAACATGATTTCTCACTTACCTCCAGTAGTATCAAGCCATGTGGAGAGTTTTAGTTTTATTTACCCATGTTCTGAGATATCTGTCATATTTCTACCTCGCTACAATATAATGGCATTTGTGGTGGTTGTAGCACTGAAAAATGACATATCTTTACAGAATAAGTGTTGCAGGTACTCTATACATTCCACAACTCACTTACTACAACTCACTGTGAAGAGTTTCTTCAGTAGAAAGCACTTCCAATGAAAACTGGACTTCTCCAAAATGGAATTTCTCACCAAAATTGTTCATCTTGTTTGTATATATGCATGTACAGTATGTGTGTTCACATACTAAAGACTATCGTGTTCTTCTTCACCTTCTTCATTAATTGTTGTAGTTATATACTAAGTCTGTTGTTGAAATACTGTTATTACAGTAATATATGATTGGATGAACTTTTAAACTGTGATTACTTTCCATACTCAAATGTCAGCTGTGTGGCATTGTGTTCTTTCAACATTAAAGATAGTGATCATTTTAAGAGGAATTGCTGCTCCACTAAAAATGTATTAACAAATATTACAACATTTAATTTTTCCACAGTTCTGTTCTTAAAATCAAACTTCATTTGTGGTGAAAAATCCTGTTTTTACCTGTAAAAAATGTAAACATTTTCAAAATCACTGTAAATAAACTAAACATGTCAAGACTTTTAGCACCAAAAAATGAAATTCCATACAATCCATCGTACTGGAGGTTCAAGAGATCTCATGGACAGATAAGTAGAGCCGCTGCGGTTACTGCATCGCCGCGGTAACGCAATCATGTCACATCCATGACAGAGTCAAGCTGATCACCGCTTCACTGCTGACTGAGCGGCTCAAATAACGGAACATTAGTTATTCTCTCAGGCTTAACATAAAGAACGACGTGTCTGCTGCAAAGTCAGACTCTTAATGACAACACTGGGATGAAGATAGACATTTAGACTATAGACACTATAAAGAATAGACTACTTCAGGAGTTGTATGCATTTGAAAAGTTTTCAGTCAGCACTAAAAGTGTTTGGTTAGTCCAGTTTAACCTGCAGGAGCGTCTGAAGGCTCGTGTAACATGTTTTTCTGCCACAGAGGAAATAAATTCATGACGAGTGAAAACGAGTTCAAAGCGTCTTCTGTAATTCTGAGCGAGCTGAACTTGTAACCTTTGACTCAGCGGTCTGTCAGTCTAACCACTCGGCCAGTCTGTCGCCAACAAGTAAACACGCAGCCGATTCTATTCAAACATTTTTTTCCAATGTCTGGGCTTTCTTCTTTTTTTTACGCCTGCAGAGAAATTCTTATTTGTTTACAGAGGTGTTTAAGATATTGTAAAATACACACACACACACACACACACTAACACACATTTAATATCCCGCAAACACACTGATAAATGCAACAATGCTCTGGGAAACTTGTTAAGTGGCCAACTTCTGCAAAAATGAGTTGTCAAATGTCTCGGCTGATAAATGAGAGCTGCTGACGTCCGTGAGAGAAAAAAAAAAAGACGTAATTCCAGAAAGGTGAGGGTCTGACTGAGATGCCGAGCGGCTATGTGGAAGGTAAACAGTAGATTGACTGCCAAAAAAAAAAAAACCCCTTGCCTCAATCTCTTTCTGCTGCTGGTCTGAATAATTAAAGCTGTGTCTGTGTGTGTGTGCTCCGGGGGGGAACACAAGCCTATAGGATGAAGCTGAATGTGAATCAGCGCTCCCCTTTTTAACTTCCACATATTCCCCAGCTGAGACCAAAACATCAGAATGCTGCAACTTTTTTCCGACAGTTTTCAGAAATGAAATAAGATGGCTCTCCCGACAAAGTTCTCAAATTAATAATAACGCTGCATCCGAACAGCAACAAACAGGGTCGGAGGGAGAAAGAAGCACAAATAATCAAGGGGGAAATGAGGGAGAATCAAAGAAAAACAGAACACTAATAACTGGACTTGCAATTATAGTAATAACAGTAATGCTGCTACCATTAGAAATAATCTATTTGATGATATGTTTGGCTTTATACCAGCATGAGTAAAACTAAACATTAGATCACATTCTACTTTCAGTATTAACTCTTTCTCCGATGATGTTTGAGTGAATATTGTAGGCAGCCGACCAGTAGAACCACCTGTTTTTTTTTTGTTGTTTTTTTCTTTAGCCGTTGGAACGAATGAACATGTTTCTGTGCATGTCTTCAATCTTTAGACGATTTTTTGCTGATGTCTTGGATTTCCTTTGGTCCACTACAGAATGCTGACTCCACTTCTTTTCTGATCCTCTGTAATAACTAGTTGGACGTTGCAGGCTCCAGTTCAGAGCTCCGGCACACGTCTGCATCTCTGAAGCAGCTGGAATATTATTGTTCAGATGTGAAGAGATGTCAAAAGGAGAATCGCTCTGATCTTAGTTGTGTCTTGACTGAAATATAACACTTCTAGGCACCTTTTTTTCAAGTGTTTTTTTTGCCATTGTTTGATAGTGACAGTACAGGTGAGTCTGTAAAATCTGCAATAATACAAGAAGTCTAACAATACAGCATGCAGATTCCCCTAAAATCACCAATTCCACTTCTGCTACCCAGAGGAACACTCCTTTATTTCATACACTCTGTATGATCTTCCTCTAGTATGAGAAAAAAATCAACTTTTCAAAAAAATCTGTCTCATGAATGATGTTCATGGTGCTTTTCTAGATTGATTATCACTATATTAACATGTGAATACTGATGTCTTCGAAGGTTTGAGGCGTACAAATGGTCGACTTTACCAGATAAGGCTGCTATTGTCGACAGAGACCTACTGAAGATGTACATTTATAGGTAACAAATATATAGTTTCATTCTTAGAAAAAGGCTCTGTACTTTCCCAAAAACAGCTGGACACTGTTAAGCAAATGTAGCTAAAAAAGGAAGAATAGTGCATTTGTTGGGGACTATTTTCAGCTGTGGATTAATACACATTTTGTTTGAGTGAGTATTTCTGGCAGCAGGGCAGTGTGTGTGTGTGTGTGTGTGTGGGACCGAGTCGAATTAAACTACAGTATGTCTATTCATGGTAATGAAGAAACATGTCACCCATTGCAACAGTGTGACTCATTGATGTGTTTTTAACAGTTTTTGGATGAGAGTGGAGCTCTGTGGTGCAGAGGATACACAGTCAATACTTGTTAGTAGATCAATTCACCGCTGGTTTGGTGTTTTCATGGGATTTGTTGACAATAAAAAAAAAAAAGATATAGAATATCACCAGACTTATCCTTTAAGGACTCTGAATATCAACATATAGCTATTTGCAATTACTGGCCCTCTAAGCTGGTATTGGTGGAAGCCTGGTCTTGACTATAGCCCTTTATGGATGTGTCTGCCTGTGTCCTTTCCAAGGCAGTGAAACAGCCCGTTGCTCTGACAGGCTGCCTGCACCAAGAGAAAAGGACTGTCCAATGGCTGCAATAGGGACCAAGTGAAGGGGAAAGAGGCAACGCCAGCTTCTATGAGGGAGGGCTCATTCAAGCACGGTAGATTCAGGGGGATTTAGGGAGCTCGTCTGCCAGCAATAAAAGGCTGAAACAGGATACTTGGTGAGATTAATTACCTAGATAGGCCACGATAATGCCATTTAAATGGGAAAGTAATTAAAGTGCACCTTCCATGAAAATTATTCATTGCTGACGGATTGGGTGACAGACAAATCAGGAGGCATTTACAGAAAAGCTACAGGTTAAGTGCTCCGAGCTGCTGCTCTGAGACCACCACAGTTTTATTGCAGCTGTTGAATCTTACTGCTTTGCCCAGCTCTCATCAAATTACGGCGAGCATGTGGAGCTTGAGGGGGGGGCGGGGGGGAGGGAGGGGAGGCGGGGGTGAAAAGAATGGGCTCCCAGGTAACGTAAAACCGGGGACAAATGCTACAAAGGAGGATCCGCTTAACTAGAAAATTACACTGGCTGGCACTGGTCAGTGGGGACTCCTCAGAATCAATCAATCCTTCTGTTTAAGGCCACCATGGCAGATTAGAACAAAAAAAAAAAGGTATAAATCAATGGCCTTATTGTTTCCCCAAGTGTTACTTTCACAAACGCACTGAACAAATATCCTTTTAGTGATGATAAAGTGTCAATAAAGCCGTCGTATAGATTACCGAGGAGGAGCTTGGGGGTATCAATTTGCACCCTTCAACATTTCATTTTTTTTTTTTTTATGATCACTGCTGTCTTGTAGAGGTAAATAATGATCAAACTCTCTGCTATCTACCTCTTTGAACTCCAGACAGTAAAGTGCTGGAGGACACTGAAGCAGACTTTGACTGAAACAGCCAAACAAAAACAGGAATATTTGTGTGTCTCATGCGATGCAAAGGGAGAGAGAGGCTTTTCAGATCAAAGTAGAATGCTTAGCTTACATTCTTGGGTGCCTCTTTTTTTTTCTTCTTTTGCACAGAGAGATTGTACTAAAGGGAATAGCGTGCTCTTTTCATTGAATGTTTAAGTAGGTTGGTACTTGAGGGGGGGGGCTATAACATCATCCTACATTCACACAGTGTTGCACGACAAATGAAGTGGAGAATGACTTACACTAACCACAAGAAGATAACTTTCTTCTCGCTGATTTTGAAATTCCTCGCATGTATAAAGTGTTGAACTTCACAGTTTTTTTTTTTTACACAAAGGCTGATTTACAGGTTGAGTGATATCTCTGTCTTATCAGATGTTCTGGAATGACGGTCATGACATTCTTGGCATTCTGAGACATTTTTAGTCACAATCTACAGTTCTCTTTCAGACAGACCTCGTTACATCGACGTGATAGTCATTTTACATGTTGAGCTCAAAAAGTCAGGAAGGGAATCTGACATCTCACACACACGTGTCACACGTCTGAATTGAATGCAGTCAAATGAAGGTAAAGAAAATGCACATCAAGTTGTTGTATTGTCATATGCAGTTAAGTTTCCCTGGATGCCTTCCACTCTGAATGCCGTTTATAAAAGAAACACGAGGTATAGAAATGAAAAATAAAATAAATGAATAAAATATCAGGAGAGATGAAAGAAAATAAATCAAATATCCAAGCATTATGAGAAATTTGACATTGAATTAATTATAATACAAAACACTGAATGAGCTTATTTTAAATTGAGGAGGTTGATGTCAGATCAGTGTGTAGAAATATGACTTTTTGTCCTTCCAACTACAGAGCAAAAGAGGTTACCTAAAATTGTATTAAAAACAATCCCACATATAAGCACAATAACAATCACATGTGCCTTCTCTCTATTAGATTAACATGTTTAATGCTAGCAGTTGGCATGCCTGAAATTATGAACAAACTTTAAACACAGCTTGTATGCAAATAGGAAGTAAACAAGGAGTCCCGACTTAACGTCTTGTCATTCAGCGCTTGTGCACTATCAGACGTTATAAAACACACACACACATTTTCATAGTACACTCACTCGTGACCGTCAGATTTATGACGCTCATCAATTAAAGGCTTTAATGGCAAAATCATTTTAAAAATCCATCGCTGATGCAGCCTGTAAAGAGGGTTCTTTGAACTCACCGCTCTCCTCCAGCTGTTCCACCACTCCTTCTCAGGCACCGGGTGCCAAATACCCCGCGAGCACTGCGGCTCAATCCCAAATAACAGTCCTGTCATGTCTGAATAAAGTCATGACAAAGATTTACGTAAAGGACGGCTTTGTCTGAACACATTTAACGAATAGATGAAGCCGGCGATGTTATGTGTCTGGTGTCAGAAAAAGGGGGGCTTTAGATCTGAAATTCGAAATGATGTCTCTATCTATCACATGTGTTTCAAATAAGTGCCGTGGCATTCTTTACATTCTGAGGCATTTCTAGTTGCCACAGTCTAAATCATGCATGCTGGCTAAGTCACACCCCCCCTGTTTTTTTCTGCTCTGACTCACCCGTGAAGTCTGTGAATACTTTCGGAGCACAGCTCAACTATTGTGAAAGTTGCTATCTGAGTGTAACAGGCTTTGTGCTGCTGGCTAATACAAGCAGTCAACATTAAAATCAATTTCCACAGGCTCTTCCTCTCACTCATTATATTGTTTATACCTCTTGCCGATCGCACCTAAACCCCATTGCACTGGTCTCAAGTTGAATGTGAACACACAGCATGTATACACACACACATGCACACACACACACAGGTCCTGTAGCCTTTCCCCATAACCAATTTCAAATCCTATTTCTGTACCCTTCTCCACAGTGATTTTTCTGGCTCAGAGATGTGAACACCCGCTTGAATAAATATTAATGGTTATTCTATGAGCAGTGCCCACTCACAAGTGTGCGCTGGAAGAACAAAGGCCTTGTTTACAAGTGCGCTTGAGGAAAGCTAAGGCGCCGAGTGCCTCCGAGGGCGGCTCTGTGGTGCTGTCGGCTCACAATGGAGTGCTGATTGAAACACGCTCTTAACTCGCCGTGTACGGCGGCGGCAAAGACAACGAAAAATCCTCGATGCGACGGTTTCCATTCAGCGGCTGGACGGAGCTGAGGAAATCAAGCTTATGAACTTGCAGCCTCTACTTAAACTCATTTAAGACAGAGCTGAGAGGTAATTAGGTTTCTGGGAACAATAAGCACTCAGCACCTTGTGTAGCTCCAGCTTCGCTTCAGACGTTTCCTTTGGTGTAATTAGGGGGAGGTGTGAATTCCTCATCATGGATCACCATCTGTATTCACATACTGCAAGTTCATTCCCTTAGTCCCGAGCTACAAACCTATGTACATGCTGATTATCATGCAGGAGGTGGAGATGGGAGGCATGGAGGAGAGAGAGCTTCTCTTTTTTAAGGTTCTTTCACTGCTATGGGGCTCCGGCGCCTCACCACGCAAAGGTTAATCAATTCTGAATGATGAGCTATAAAAGCTTTAATAATGCAGTCATTCTCTAATGAGCGGTCCTGCATGCTCACTCGGGAAGGGCCGATTGTTTTAGGAAACTCCGACGTCCCAATTACAAAGCACTCAAGCAATTCCTAACAGCCCAGAGAGCTCTGGACACAGTGAGGGTCCAGTGAGCAGGACAATGAGCACTGCAGCATAGAGCTAATGTCTGCTCGAGATGGGAAACAAGACAAGAGTGTTCACATGGCCGTCAACATCAGCCTGCTGCTGCCCTACTGATTTGCACTTTAGCCAAAAGCTGGGTAGCTCTGCCGCCTTCCTCTGGGTCACAGAATGCCAGGGACTTTTCCACTATTTTTCTCTTTTCCAATGTAGATGTGCAATTTTGTACTTTTCTCAGATAGTTAGGCCATCAAATGTTTGTTTCTTTCACAGTGTATTCTTTTTTTGACCAAGAAGCAAAGGCAGACCTGGTGCGGTGCCATAGAGCCACAAAACCCTATACAGGGGAGGAAGTGGCATTTGGATGATCAAGCCTCTTATTTTGACATTATAGACTACTGACCGGGTCCTGTTTTCAGTGCTGCTTTCTTTTAACCATGACCGCATTGTTTCTTAATCTTAATGACATGTTTATTTTCACCCAAACTGCAATCTTTCCTTAACCTTTGTCAAGATCACGAGCGGTCTTATGAAATGACAAATCTGTCATCACTTGTCACGTGATGATAATTGAGCCATTTCCATAACAACTGACCAAACTCCATTTGCTAGTGGAGTCTGTAGGACGCTGTTAAAAGCTTTGCAATAACTCATATGGGTGGTTCTAAAAGGAAATGAGAAATTAGATTTTCTGTCTTTTATTCCACGTACTAGTACTAGTTGGAAACATCCTTCTAGGATTAGATCACTATCAGGCCAATAGGGACATCTTATCAAGTAATTTGATTTGAAAGTCTGGGTTTAAAAGAGGGGTGTTAGTATTGCATCATAGTCTGTAGACTAATGCAGAGCCTATTCCATCCTGATACCATGTGATACTTCAAGTGAATCAAGGAATCAATCAACAAAATCCCATATTGAATCAGCAACGTTCCATCTACCTGATCATTGTGTTATAGCACTATAAATGGTGCCACTGACTCGCAACGGTAAACATGAAACCACCTTGGCCAAGCGCACCCTTCCACACTAGCTAATGGCTAAATATTTCATTGGGTTAACTGAGTAATTGTCTGTTGTGAACATGCTAGGTGTAATTATGAGTGACTCTAAAAGAGCATGAGTTAATTGTTTGTTTTTTTCCCTCACTTTTTCCTGCAGGTCGTCCTTCTTTTGACGTCCTTGTGTCCTTGACCAGGTAACCCCTCAGTGCATTCCAGCTCCAATACATCATCCCCAACACTGTATCCCACACACAACTGAACCTCTTCCTTTCTCTGCCCTGTGTTTCCTACAAACGCACACATCTAGTAAACTGAGATGCTGATTGTACAATAAATCATTCTGTTCTCATATTATTGATTTTTGGTAGTAAAAGATGGTATAATTTGAACTTTGAAGCAAAAAAGCGGCAAGTGAGCAGCTTTACATGACTAAAATAATGTCAGTGTCTCAACTAGTACTGTATGATGATGGTGTAAGAAGACAGCAGGACATGACTGGCCATCACATGGAAGAGGACAGGTGTAATTAGTGGTTATAATAAAACATTCAGAAAAAGCTTCAGTGCTCTTGCTGTAGCCGGGCTTCTTTTAATCACCATAGTCAGTACACTCTTTTGGGCCAAGTGTGTTTCATGGATGCTCGAGCGTGAAAGAGGAATCTTGTTGGCTGGATCCATAGAAATAATGAATAAAGTTTGTCACCGCAAAATACAGCATTTTAATTACGGCGGATTCCCTGGAGACCAAGCTGCAAATACAGTACTGGCTCTTAAGGTGCCACTGGGAATCTACATCACTGCTAAGCTAATAATGTTTGCCACTGTAGTGCTGATATACACATTAAATTAATCTGGGTAATATGCATACTGGAAATATTATGGATCATATCAAACTATGGTCATTAATGCTAATGGGGAATCATTACTGTAGTTTGCATGTGAGAGGTTTTCAAAATTAAACTGTCAATTGCCATGTTCCTTATTGCCTAATGCTCTCTCAGCTGGAGCAAAAGATGAGCTCTATGCCACCATATATCAAACCCTGTACACTGTGCATGGACTAGTGTGAGCCAAACACTTTCCAAAAGAATATAGTTCAACATTTACGAAAAACACATATGGCTTTCTTTCCAGGAGTGAGATGAGAAGATCAATACCAACCTCATGTCAGTGCCTTTAGTATGGAGCTGGATGTAGGATTTGGTTAGCCTAGCTTAGCATTAAGGCCAGAGACAGGAAACTATTTCTTAAGGAACAGTTTATCCATCTGCCCAGCACTTCTTTCAATATATAATTATAGTTTATGTAACTTCCCCTAAAACCACAACTTTTGTTTTTACATTTCAGTTTGTGTACAGATTAAGCAAATTAAATACATTGTGGTTTGGTAAGTGTTTTCTTTTTTTTTTTACTTTGGACCGAGCGAGCTAGTTCCCCTGCTTCAAATGTTTATGCTAAGCTAGGCTAATAGGCATCAATCTACTCATCCAACTCTCAGAAAGAAGGCAAATAAGCACATTTCCCAAAATGTTATGCTATTCCTTTAAACTGAAACCTTATCAAGAAAAACTCAGCAGATCAACTGACACATTTCCTTTCACAACAGTTAAATCAAAAGGGGCTTCTACCCCACAGAAGCACAACATTATCAGTTATTAATACTTTTATGCAGTCCTTACCTGCTTGACCAGTGGCGATGCTAACCGCGGCAAACAGCCTCTGTGTGCGGCTCAGGTCTGACACCCCATTGACAGCCTCCACCTCAAAAGTGTAGTTGGCGTGGGCGAGCAGGTCCATGATGGTCACATAAGTGTCCACTAATCCTGACTGTGCGGGGGAGTATCCCACATTAGGCCCACACGGCACACACTCTTCAGGTTCCCAGCTGCAGCGCCGGCATATAACCCTGTAGGTGACATCGTTTCGGCCGCCCGTATCTGCCGGTGGGCTCCACTCCAAGGTAACGGTGGTCTGGTTGATGTTGTAGACCAGGTTCTGTGGTGCCGAGGGAGGCCCTGTCAGAGGTGGACAAAGAGAAAGCCAGAATTAAATAACTGCGTGCCAAGGAAAGTGACAGCCAAGAGTGTGCATTGACTGGATCTGTGCTTTCACTGTTCTTTGAGCGAAAAAAGAAAAAAAAAAACACTACAGGACATGCCAGCTCCAGCCCTAGAGCCAAACACTGACACTCAATTATAATAAGACTCAGACCCAGAAAAAATGGTACAGGTACACTGAAAGGAAGTCAGCTCTGGCAGGCGCCAAGGTCAGTGTTAGAAGGCTGTGAAATCAAAGAGTTGGAGTCCAGAGTTTCAAAGGGAGAATAATTTCATTGTCAGAGTTCATGCAACACAGTTTTATGTCACTGTTTTTATGAATTGTCATTAAAAAGGTTGTGTACCCATCTAACCCCACACTTCACTTCCACCTCATTGCACCGTCACCACTCTACACACTGTAAAGTCTTGTAATTAAATTGATTATGAGATTTTACAGTGCAAGAGGTTTTTCTATTTAAAGTCAGGTCCACATTCAGAACCATTTCAGAACTTATAATGAGTTTCAGTCTTGTTACTTAATCTCATCCAATTAATTTTAGAAACATTGCTATCTTATTAGCTAATACTTCCCAGCATGCATTTTATTTGGAATACAATTCTCTTTTGATATTTTTCCTTTTATACATGTGTCAAAGCACTTAAGTATTTATACTAACAGTGCAGCAAAAGGTGTAATGATTAGTCACCGCAGTGCATGAGGGATTAGATTTGTAACTGCTTTACCTTTGAAAAAATACAACTAGAAATGAAGCCTGACTACAAACGGTGGTCAACATAGCAAAACAGATGTTGGCTGACATCGGTTCTCAAAGATTCTCAAATCTATATTTAGAGGGTGATAGTTACGTTGGCTTAAAGAGACCAAACCATTCAGTTAACTCAAAATTTTAAAGCTACTTTAATCTTTTATTTGTTCATATTTGCCACTTGGGTTAGGATTAGGGTTAGGGTTAGGGTTAGGGTTAGGGGTTAGGGGGTTAGGGTTAGAACTTCACATGTTATGGCTTTTTTAGGTCATAATGGCTGTTATTACATCCAGCAGAGAGGGCGCAACATTAGCATTAATTTGGAATTGTTTTTGGTCACCTGACAAATGTTTGTCCAATATTCACTCTCCTTTCAGCTTTGTTTTGGTCTCCACCAACTCTTGAGAAAAAGTATCTAGCTCTTCTAATGCTCCACTATTTTCACCACCTGTTCTGTAACTTTGTCTGCCTGCTGTTTGGTGCTGAGCAGGTAGCATGCATCAGTTTATTAGAGCTTTTTTGCTGATAATATCTGACTGTTGGAAATTAGGTTTTATGACAGCTGCGAGACTGAATATAAGTATGTGGGTCTGAACTCCAAAACAATGATTTGAAAGAGACTGCAAAGCTCTGTGGAGCTGAGGGGAAGTACAGAGTTGGGTGGGTAAAAAGTGAAACTGTAAGGTAGCCTGGTCACTCATACTTTAACCATGAAATAATCAAATGTTTGTTTTTACAGTGTACTTCATGCATGCAAACGTAGGTGGTGATTCATCCAGATGGACTATGGGCTTTGTTTACAAAGCGATTGTTAACAGCATAAAAGCTGCAGCTGCTATGGAAATGATGGAGACATGGTTACACAGTCAGACAAATGCTAAGCATGGAATCAGAAGCCACAAACAGTCTCTCTCCAAGTCTTTTCTGTTCTCCAAAAATATACCACTATCCCAGCTGGAGATATTGGCTTTACTGGGTTTCCTTCCAAAGGTATATCATGTAGACAGCAGGACACTTAAAGTTAATGTCTCCCAAAAAAAGACTTAAAGCCTGGTTCACCCACACAATTTATGAACAAGATTTAAACCTGGATTATCACCGCCCTGTAACTGCCATATACAGTTTCACTTGACATACAATAACAACTAGCTCTGTGGCATCAAAAGTGCACAGGACCGCAGACCATTTCCTTATAAACGTTCACGTAATGGCAAAGAGATTAGTTCATCTTGTAAAACAATAAATAACAAATTGCGGCTTTCATCTTTCAAATTCCAGGATGTTGCCTTTTATGGCCCAGATGTTGATATAAATAATCTCCCCCCAACGCAGTAAAAATTATATGACTTTTATTCTTTATTTATGAATGTTTTAAGAACATCTTCATTTTGTTCACTGGGACACTGAAATCATTTTGTTTGCTCAGGAAATATTCTTTGAGGGAATCTTGGGGAGGGACCTCTCAACTCATTAAATTTGTCACATTAACTAACAAAATAGGTCATGCATACTGTATGCATAGAGCCAAAACTGCTATCACAATATTCAGGCTCATTAATACAGCACTTAGTTGTTTTTCCCTGTTCCACCCATTAGAAGTAAGGGCTCAACGGAGACATCCATATTCATGATTATCGGCTAAGATAAGAGACAGACTGTGGACTGGGAAGATGAAAGAGCCTGCTGTGGCAGGTGAAGTGGAGAGGAGTGACTGCTGATAGCGCCACTCGACTTCAGCCTTGGCATTGACACTCGACCCGCACTCTCAATCTTCCTTGCGGACAAAGGGAAAGGTGTGCCTCGACACATATGCACTTAGACGCCCACGCACATGTGCGCACTCACTCGCACACCCACACACACCTCCCACCCCCCGCCCCAAACCTCAGGGATCTTTTATTCTTGCATTTCCATGACCACGGTAGGCTATGATAACATCTCATTTTGCCCATGCCACTCTTATTTGTGTCTCAGGTGCCACAGATCAAATACGCGATTTCTCTGCAACAACAGGCCAAAAAGGAAATTAGATTAGACTGACCCCGTATCTGTGTGACCTTTGTCTTTTGTATTGTTTCTGAGGTGCACACTACACTGCAGGCTGTGCTTTTCCTCCTCTGAAGACCTTGGTTTACTTCCAACAAAGTGTTTGTCACATCATGAAACTGAAACTCCCTTTCCAAAAGCAGAATCTTTTTTGGAACTTCCCAAAACAGGGTTTGAACTTCTCTCTCAAGCTATTGTTTTTCATTCTTCACACAACGACATCCGTCGCTTTTTATGTGTACAATGCCACATGTGCAACACCACAAATGCTCTTGAGGAGAGACTGTCTGACTGAAAGTGTTTTTGGAGAGTTCTCGGGAGAGAAATCAGGGCAGCAGTAGGAAGCAGACAGGAGAAGGTTGCGAAAGGTCTTTTTCAGAAATGGTATAAAGACTTTCTGTCTGTCATGGTCAGACGACACATCATATTTCGTTTGAAGAGCACCAAACCCTCCACTCCTCTTTCTTCTTCTTCTTCTTCCTTGGCGTCTCTTTGTTTTGCCATATATGTTCTGTCTGGACTGAGGAATATGAAACTCTTCTGCCCCTACTTCACCTGCAGCACAGATTTGCGCCGCATCCTGAGCCCTCCGCTGTCTGTCTGTCTGCTCATCCTTATAGCTCAAGGGCTTGTTGCTCTCCCTCTCCTTTCTACTTTTTTGCCTGTCTCTCACTCCCCCACTCTGTCTTATCTTTTCGTGTTCTCTCCTCTCACCCCTCCTCCCAGTCAAGTTTCATTTCACGGATTAGCCTGCCAGAGCCCCCACAGCCTGAAATGTCTCAATCACTTGCTCGCTTCCCTCCAACGCTGCCGCTGTGACCGAGCATGGGTTAGCATGTGTGTGAGGGTGTTTTTGTTGTTGTGCATGAGTATGAAGTATATGTGCGTACAATTTATGTTTCCTGCTAAATCATTTGCATGCTAACATTGCAGAGATTTTAAGGTAGAACCTGTGATTTTTGTGGAATAAACAAAGCACTCCCATGTGTAAAAGTGGTGAGAAAAAGGCTCCTGGTGCACTGAAGTATCCACTACATCCAATAATCTACCATATAGAAAATATAGTATGGTAGCTGATAGTTTTTAGGTCATGTTTCAAAGCCCATCTCGACTCTGTGCAGAGTTGTGAGACCTGAGTAAATCCAAGCTTAAGAGGGAAGAATCTGGCGCTTATCGGCCTTGAGAGGTGCTCGGGGCTGCCTTAACCCTCCACAGCCTATTAGCTGGCTGTGCTCTAATTGGGGAGCTGTGGGAAGAGGGGCGGCAGGGGTGAGTGGTATTCAAATCGCCCATGAGGTAATCCTCACTCTACAAATGTGTGTTGTGACCCCGTGACCCAGCCTCTAATGATGGGGCTCTAGCAAAACCTGTACGAGGGAAGCCATGCAGAAGAGCTCGGAGAAGAGTTTTTGGCTGAAGGACCTCCAACTGCTGTTGTTGTAATATCTAAAATTTCAATACTACTTCAATACTACCACACTGAATTCAATATTGGATTTGCTACTTGCACAAAATGTGTGCTGCAAGCTGAAATTCCATTTCAGCCCCATCTCTGGAGAGTGCATGATGGCACATGGACATGAATAAAAAAACTGAAGGAAAGAATCACTAAGAATGCATTTGAACAATACACGTTTTCTGTGCTCAGAGTTTTCACTCATAGTAAACAACTAAAATATGCAAACAAATCTACATAAATGAAGTTCTGATGCCAAAACACATTTGATGAAAGCATTATGGAGCTACATGGTGCCTCCCTTGTCACATCTGTGAAACAATGAGTCTTGGAACAATGACAGAAGCCCTTGTCAGTGGTCAAACACTGTGTAATGTCTTTACACAAACTCCTCAGTTACCATATATGTGGTGGTAATTGTAAATGTTGTTGTGAGTTAACAAGCTGCCATCACACTGTGCATGAGCTCATCCAATTACAATGCAAGTGAAATATAATGCAGTCATTTACATTGACTTTACATATGCATGATCACGACGGGGACAGAACAGAATTTCCATGTATCGCATCCATGTAATTAATAGCACTGCAGATTCGGTCATTGTGGTGATGTGTTGTTTGTTTTCCCCGCATAAATCTTACAGGACAATCGTGGGTCATTACAACTTTGGTATGGATAGTAGATGGGTGGTTGGGATGAATTACCAACTGGGTAAAGCAAGCAAATGCCCAGTGGCCCCACACCATTAAGGGCCCTAAAGGCCTTAAATCAACTGGGCAGCAAGTATTTTAAACAAAGTTAATTGAAAATGTGTTTGGTTCACTGAAGCACCATAAAATGGTAAAGGCATTCTTTCTGCATCTCTGCCAGTAATATACATTTTACTACACTTTTTACCTATACCATACTTCCTACCCTATCATGTAGAATGGCCCTTCTATACTTACACAATGCATATTCTTCAACAAGTTTGCTAAATTATGTCCACACTAACTTGGGGAGCTGGGGGAGGGGTTTTAGCCCCGGGCAATCCCGTTGGGTTAATCCAGCCCTGACCACAGTAATTACTGAGATCTGGGACCGTGGTGACATTGCTACAATGAAGTCTGACAATACACAATCAAGCAGGTTGTAAACAAGCTAACAATTTAGACCACTTTACTCGGAGGTAAAACTGAAAGTGAATGTTGGTAAAATATCCTCATTTGACAGGAAAACAGAATGAAGGAAACTGGAATCCTCTTGAAGTGAATCTGGGTCTGAGCCTCAGCAGAATGAAAAAGAATATATTTTTTTAGATTTTGAACTGAACACCGGCTCTGATATTTGGTAGCAACACAAGCCCCTACATTCTATCACAGTCCCCTAGCAACTCCAGGCAGGATGGACCCTCTGATGGACGTCAACTTGTTGAGGTGGCACATTTTTAAGGGGGGCGGCAGGGCTGAAAGGAAGACACGACTGTTCACGACTGCCCTTTTCAGCCCCGAGCTTGCACCAGCACCGCTCACAGCTGTTGCATGATTGATGCCCACTCCCCAACCTGTCAACAGCTCCAGTCTCTGCCCTGCCTCTAGAGAAAATGCCTCCCCATAGCTGTCCCCATATATCTCATTTTCTCACAACTTTGCATATGAATGGCTTAGACAAACATTCGACAAACAAAAGCATTTCTTCCTTCCGCCTCCTCTCAACACATAGCACATGGGAAACAATGTATTTGGAGCTATGTTTTTGGAACTTCTTCTTCCCTCATCTTTATTCAACGTGGATTTGGCTTTTCATGTCCCCACATTACATCTTCATCTCATTTCCTCTCAAATCCTCATAGACACATTCTTAATCTCTGTGTGCCAGAGATCCATCTCACTGTTTTGCTAAGGCCTACGATATGGTAGCTTTACAAACCCCTATTTAAAAAAATCTGTCAATCAAGCTATTTGTTCAGGCAGTGCAAATTCATTTTCAATTACTATTCACTCCTGGCCTGGATAAGGCTTGAAAAAAGGAAATCACAGTAACTATTGGTCACACTGACTTAATCCAGTGATGAATGAGGAAATGCACGTACAGAAAGCTGTGCAAAAAAAAATTGTACTGGGCGAATGTAGAGGAGGGCGAAGCTATTCATACAAGTTAAAAATACATATTTACATATAATGGTATGGGGTCATCAAGTGTAGACCCAAAGTTAATGAAAATGAATAATGGAAAGTGTGCATTAGGCAACTTCAGTAATTACTGCGCTACTTGGCCAAGGTGATTACCCAGAAGGGAACAGCCAGAGGACACTGCAAAGAAGTGGGAACTTTCTCTTTCTTACCATCGCATGTGTGTCCTGCCCTTGATCAGTGGGATACGTTAGAGTGAAGCGTTAACATCCGATTAGGATGGTTGGAGAAGTGAGTAATGGACCTGTCTTTTAGAACAAGATCTGTATGGTTGCCCCTGTGCTACACGGAGAGATTGGTGATTTGTGGTCTTTGGCCGGCCTCAATTTGCTTAGTCTGAGCTATGTCCTTGTTTGTGTCAGATGGTTCTGGGAATGGAGTTAAAAAGACAAATTTGCTAAAGGAACACTATAATATTGCTCTCTGTTTTGCTTCATGTGACGCTAGTTCAACGTGAGGACATTCCACAGTTCTTACCTGTTTGAAACCATTTGACACAACTAGCTACATTTTTTTTCCTCTTCACTAAATTAAAACTATACAGTGTAACTTTTGCTGAACATGATTATGATTATACAATAATGGTATTTTCTAAGAGCAAAAATCTTACCACAAGCAGCAAACAAGCATGTCTCATATACTTAATTTGATTAATTGATTGGTTGTCAACTATTAAATTAATCACCAACTATTTTGATAATTGATTAAACATAAATGTGAATATTTTCAGATTTCTTTAGTATTCTATGATAGTAAACTGAATATCTTTGTGTTATGAACTGTTGGTTGGGATATTTGAATTCTTGGGCTTTAGGAAAACAGTAATCAACATTTTTCACCATTTTCTGACGTTTTATAGACCAAACAACCAACTGAGAAAATAATCAACAGATAAAGTAATGAAAATAAGCCTTAGTTGCAGCCCTAGATAAAACCCTTGAAATGTTTATTTGTGACATGCTCAACATAGCATAGCACAGAAGTACAGAAGAGTGCTAACATTAGCTAACATTAGCTAACATTAGCCACCATAAGTAAGGCTGTAGCAACAAAACTCCTAAGTGGGCTGAGTTGAACAAGAGGGTGTTTTATTTCTTATTAATTTAACTTTGTCTATGAAGAAGACAGTGCTATCTCTTTTTTTTTCAAAAGTGACATCATCTTTCTTAAAATGACATGTTAACAATGACTTCAAGCTAATAAAACGTGTCCTGTGGAGTATTCCTATAAACAGGCAAAGTTTCTGTTGCTGAGAACATTTCTTCCACATTTGTGGAGCACATGGAGAAGAACAGCCAGCTAAAATACAAAATAGAAGGCTGAAGTTTTAATGATAGATAATGTTTGTAGGACATCATAGCTTAGCTTTTCTTATTCAAGTTATAATCTTAATCATTTTTTCTTGCAAATCCTCTATCTCACCCATTGTTGTAACTAAAATATTCTTTCCTGATCATTTATTTTCACTTGTATAATAATGCCACAACTTGCTCAACATTATTCTTCCGAAGGGGTGGAATTAAAAAAAGAAAAGGTGCAAACTTGTACCAAATAGTT
Source organism: Thunnus albacares (assembly GCF_914725855.1). Classification (NCBI taxonomy): domain Eukaryota; kingdom Metazoa; phylum Chordata; class Actinopteri; order Scombriformes; family Scombridae; genus Thunnus; species Thunnus albacares. The sequence goes on from NC_058121.1 coordinate 2,941,730, forward strand.
CATGACTGACACACACACTTGGGGCAACATGAACATGTCTGTGTACTGAAGATATGTTGAAATGAATAGGAAGAGCAAAAGGGCAGGCGGGGACAACAGAGATGTTGCTCAATGTGTTGTTTTACCGACACTCATAAATGACAAAGAATTGTTTTTCATATGACATTTACAACAATAAGTCCAAACTCCAATCCGTATAATCCTCTCTTTGATTCTCTGATTTAATGCATAGACAAGCTAATGCAGCACTATAAAATTCTACTATTTGAATAATATCTCAGCAGCAGTCTCTCTCTCTCTGTGTCACACACACACACACACACACACACACATTAAAGATTCTGACTTGGCCTACTTTGGCAGGAAAAGAGCAGCTCTGCTCAGGATGTGATCCAGGCATGCTGATTTCCCGCACATGCATATGTGTCTTTGTTGTGTTTTAATCAACAGAAAATGGTACAAAATAAATAACCGCAATCTGAATTGTTAATTTGCCCGTCTCCTTCCTAATAGATACGTCAAAAAAAAAGAATGACATAACTGTGTATCCAGCAGCCAGAAGCGTGTGGGCCTATCCAGTAGTCTTGTGATAGATTATCAGTAGAATGAAGGCACACAGATAAGGTGCACAGATTATGTTTAGGGGTGCTGTTTACCTCAAGAGATAAAGCAGAGTGCTAACATTGCCCCGGCAGGGTGTGTCACTCCCCATGCACAGTAGCTGACGGCAACAGGAGAAAAAAAAAAAAAAAAAAACCTACAGCATTGCCTTGAAATAAACGTGTTAGAGAATGGATTTGGAAGCAAATGAGCCCCACCCTTCAGACTGAATCCCCCGGCCTGTGTAAATAAGCCATCAATGGCTGTCACATAACTGTTACACTAGCCAGGACAAATGAAGACGCAGGGTGCTGCCTGGGCTGCCGCTGCTGACTGTAATTGCAATCTTTCAGACGGGAAATGGCAAATTGCACCTCTCATCATTAGCAACCAGCTAAGACAGAAAACAGACATGCAAGCCTGCAAACATAATTATAATGACATACTGGGAGGCAGAGGAACTGCTATGGAACACATCTGGGGCTTTCATGGGGCCACTGCAGACTGACTGAGCAGGTCTGGTGTGTGTTTTTTTTCCCCCACGCATGTGTGGCTGTTTAAATTCAGATCCCGGCAAGTGATCTGCGCTGTGTTTACCTAGCAACGGCATGGCAGACTTACTTGTGCAGGCCACAGACGGAGGGTCAGAGAGTGCTCGGTAGTAGCCATCCTCGCAGTTGCAGCGCCAAGAGCCCTCGCGGTCGTTAAAGCTGTGCGCCGGGCAGCGAGAGCACTGAAGGTCCTGGGAGGAGGACTTGTAGAAACCACGACCGCACGCTGTGGAAGGAAATAAAAAGGGGTTGAGGCCGGGGGAGAGAGGAAGACAAAGACAGAAACACTGAGTCGAAAGCTCTGCACAAACTAGTGCAGAATCAAGTGGGAATGTCATGTCGTTTACCAGTTGATCCCACATTTCTGTGTAGGGAAATTTGTGGAAATTAAATACAAGTAAAGTACAGTACTCAAATTTTTTTTTACAATTTTCACTTCCTTATTTAAATAAAAGAAGAAAAAGATGATGAATAGAGTATTATTGGTTTCTGACCATTTAAAATGATTCAGTGTCTACTTGCGACCCCGTCTTACAGATGATGATTTTACAGTGATTTTCCTTTCAAAACATCTCAGATTGTTTCATTTGAATAATTGTTGAGGCCAGATGAGGTAAAAACTTTTTAGAAAAATATATCATAGTTTAGAGAAAACTCAACCTTTAAAAAAAAAAGAAAATGGAAAAAACTCATTTGTGTAGCACAACTTACATTTTATTTTGAGGAGTTTTTCTAAGGATAGAGGGTGTTGTATGCTGTACACATTGTAAAGCCCCCGCAGGCAAATTTGTGATTTGTGATATTGGGCTATACAAATAAAACTGACTTGACTTGGAAAGTATTGAAAACTTTAAAATATGGAAAATGGCCGCCAGCTTGTCTACCTATTCTTTATTTCATATTTTGTTTGGGAAAATTTCTCATCCAACTGTTTATGTTAAAACAATATTACATTTTGAGAATTTTGATGTATTTTGTTAAACGAATAAATGGGTATATCATGGAAAAATATGTTTACATTCATAAACTTTCTACTTGAAAAATGTATTATTTAGTTATAGGGACGAAAACTCCTGTCATGGTAAAGTTTCATTACCAAACAAAGTGGGCAACTTCCCTGGAGCCCCAGACCACCCAGACCCTTAAAAGTCTCAGCTGTACCATGTGTTAACTAGTTAATTAACTAGACTGGTATTAGTTTTTTGAGGCAATTTTAGACTTAATGTGATTCATTTTCATAACATAAGTATTTTTGATAAGGATCCCTTAAATTGTTGTCTTGTTATATTGTCAATTTAGAAATATCCTCATATTGCAGCAGTAGTTGATGCATTTCTCTCTGCCAGAGGAAAATGTTCACCAGAGTTTACAGAAAACAAGGTCCTCTGGTGGGAAGGGCTGTTCAAAATATATTTCTAGTGAAAAAAAAAGAAGACAAAATTAGTATTCCAGTACTGTAGTAATGAAGGGGAGGGGGGGTCAGTGGGGGCTCATTTCTTGCACCTGGCCCCCCTAATGGCTTAATACGGCCGTGTTAGGATACCCACCCCTAGCCAGAAATTCAACCTGGAATTCACACAGCGTTTTCTATTTAGTAAAGCCCAGCAGAGCCGGGTTCACACAGGATTATATTCACTGATGATCTCAGCAGTTAACAAATAAGTGGATGTCTCCAGGTTATATTAGTCCTGTGCAAACACTGTCTGAAAGAGTCTTCACTTTGCACCTGAATTCCCATCACGAGGAGGGCATGACAGAACAAACCACTGTGTTCACATCTTGATGCAGCCAGTATTTGAATGAACCTTCCCCCCTCAGGCTTCATCAAGCAGGCTGAGCCATGAGACAGCGTTACAAAAATCTTGTGTTGAAGCATTCACCGAGGGATAAACTACAACCTCTCACTTGAAAAAGGAAAATAACAAGACTATTTTTAATCTGATGAATCCTCAGGTCAGTAAAGGGGTCCGACTTGTTTATAACGAGTCCTATCTCTTAGAGGAAACATTCTCCAACAGAGCAGAGATAAGTCTACATTTAGCAGAAAGCATGTGGATCTTTTCAACATTTTACCTTTGACCAAGTAGGTAAACAAACCTAAGACTGATCTGACTAATCCAGGAAGCCTCCTCACTGTCTGCGTGGTGAGACAGTAAAATAAATAACACTCTTAAACTCAATTAATTCATCCACCTACCATGTTTCTAAAATTACAAGTGATTTTTAGGTTCCAAATGAGCCATGATAACAAGTCATGACGAAGACAGAAAGGAAATGCCAAACAAATACGGCAACCCCCCCTCCCACTGTGAATCACATGCATTTGTTGAGTTAATGTTTAAATACTACTAAGGAGTTAAATGTCTATTCTGGGTCTGGCTATTTTAGCCAAATGGGCTAATCCACACTGCAAAAACAGAGCTTAGCCTGGTGAATAACTGCAATCTAGGCCACATGATTTCTTAAACAATCTGCAAGAAATCTATATTTTCTACGAACAGCTCTGCATACAAACTATCAAATTATACTAAAAATGCATTTTTCATGAGCCACTGTGGGAAATGAGCAGTGATTTTCATAGTGGGTCACCCCACCCGATTTTCAGATCTCAATTCTGCTCTGCTATTTTTTTTTATTTCCTTTTTTTTCCGGGAGGATTTAAAAATATTGGCCTCTACTTCTTGTGACAGGGCGGCAATAAGAAGGATAGAGGGATCAGAGTTTTTGAGTTTTAACGCTTCCACAGCGGCGTGAAGAGGAGGCCGAGGCACAGGGTATCCCCATTTCAGCTACATGAAAGCCCTGTCATTCTCCATTTATCGCACTGCCACAGCCTTGTGAAACAAGACCTTTTTTTTTTTTCCAAGAGGAAAAAGACATGATTTTATCTCTAATCTTTCTTTACCTTTTTGAGCCAGTAATTGAAAACAGAGCCAGGAGGAGGCTGCGAGCGGCGGGTCTTGAATGCTGACCAGGCGAAAAATACATACGCAGAGTCTGTAAGTGCTTACTCATTATATTTAGCAGCTTTGAGTGTATGTACAATTCTGATGAGCGATAACATTCAGACAAACAGCAAAGTAAACCCCGTCTAGTTGCAGTATCTGATACGTTGTGTATACACTCCCCCATGGATGTTGATAATGACACTGAAGCATTTTTCTCCAGCAGGTTAAAGATTGGCCAGATCCAGTTTAAGACGCTGTTTTCTCCCACCGTGCCAGGCTGTTTAAACATTCTGATAAGCCAGCATGTCTGTTTGCCTTTGGGTTTCTGAGAGTCCGTCTGCTGGGTGGCCAGTGTGTAGAGGGGGAAAGCCCGGCAGGGACAGGAGCTGTCTCCCACCGCAACCGCCACGACAGCGGATGAAGGGATCCGCAGGACAGATTACGACGAATATAAGGCCTGGGAGGGGAGGTCTTTCGGAAGTAAACACGACTTTAAAGGAAAATTCTAGTTTATTGCAAATTATTTTTGTAGCTTTGACTGTGATTTCTACTTATTATGATTATGCTTCTCCCCCCCCCCCAACACTGATTCCAATACCCAAGCTAAAAGCACTAGCTGAGTACCAACTAGTGCCCTCTTTTCTAAAATGTATAAAACTGTTTCACTGTAATAGGAGACGTTCACACACCAACATATTTTTTTAGGTGTGTGAAATTTTTAAATTATATTTAAGAGGAAACGCTTTGCTCAGCATACACTCTTCAACAAACCAGCTACTTCCCATCTAGGTAACATTAGCTAATCATGGATGTCACTGTTATCAGTTAAGGCCTACTACTGACTTTACATGAACATGCAACGTTAGCAAGCGAATGAACAGGTAAGTACAGAAAACCAAGCAATCTAGCAGTCAGCTTGTATCGAACCTGCCTGATCATCTGTTGGACGTCATTGTTGAAATGTTGCCATTTCCCCATATCTCAGAAATTACTTTGGGATAATGTTATCATAACCAATGGCCAAAACTCCAGAAACCAGACCTCTGTTGTAATGAACTGGATCCTTTGACTAAAGCTCATGAGCAAAACACGGTTCATTTTTCTTGCTTTTTCAGTGACAGATGTGTTTATCAGTGCGTCCGACCGAGTTTGGCACCCAGAAATATTTACAGAAGCAACAAAGCGGCAAATGAGGCCTCAAAATCAAATGCCTGTATGACATAGGCAACTAAGTGTTTCTGCAGCTCTTCCCACCGCTGCCAGTGCATTGAGTGACAAGTACAAACATAGCCGTCCCTGCCCAGCATTCCTGCCCCAGTGGCGGCTGCAGCAGCAGCAACAGCAACAGCAGCAGCAGTGAACACTGATTTGCTGGCTGGTTCCCCCTTCCTGGCACCAGATGCTGAAGAGACTCTGTAAAACCGACACTGAGATGGGATGATATTGAGTGAGAGGTTCTTTGTTGACTGTCCCCGCAGCAACACTTCCCTTCTGAGTGGAAATACCTACAAAGCAATTACACCAAGTCTGTTCACCCAATAGCCTTCTCACCTGACAAAATGACTGACACCTTACTGGCAAACACTGACACGCAAACATGTTAAAACACCATACAAAACCCAAGACCCTTTACAACTTGTGCTGACTTTGACAAGAGGACTTAGAGCCCAACGTGTAATTACATTTGTAAGGATGAAGTGTATAAGAGTGACTCCTTGAAAAAAACACTCCCATTTATGTAAGTCTGGTCCTCTTCTGGCGCAGATAAAGACCGCCTAATAGCTTGTGCTTGTTGACACGGGCCCGCTAAAAAAGCTCAGCGGCAGACACAACAGTCGGCTTATTTACGACACTGAGAAATTAGTCAGTCCCTAGAGAAGCGGGTTTGGGTTAAGCAGAGAAAAAAAAAAGCCAACTCCTCGGCAAGCTACAGAACCAGCATCTGTAATTTCCCTTCCAGTGGTCAAGCACTTTCATTCAGTGATGTGTGGGGGGACAAGCTGCAGTCAGCAATTTTATACACGGAGAGGAAGAGGAGCCTGAGAAAGGAGAGGTCCTGAGAGCGGTGGGATAGAGATAATCAAATGCTCCTGTGACTATGGTGTCTCAATCACAGTCCAGAGAGTAAAACAAAGTCTCCTTATCTTAAGCAGGCACACATACACAAAAAAAAAAAAAAAAAAAAGGGAGGCGAACGGATTTCTGTATTTTCGTAAGATCTCGGTTTATTTCTTTTTCCTCCGAGCTGAGCTTCTTAACATTCTTGAATTACATCCAATTTCTCTCACGCTCTGGCAGTGTCATGACACTCTGGGTGAGGGACAGACAGGGAGGGAGGGGGGGGGGAAGAGCGGCAGTGACTCCTTATACGCCCGTCTGACATATCCCTTCCTGGCCAAAATAGAAAATAATTATTTCCCTTGTCTGGGGGTGACGCCATGGCACTCAGTGGGTTTTTTTTTCTTGAGTTAATCTTGTGTCTTTGTTGACAGATCGGATTCCAAATTTGCCCTTTCGTGTCCTACGCAGTTTGCACTACAGCTGGTTATTCAGTCTTATTGAAACTCTTTGAGTACCAACTGAAATGTGTCCGTAGCATCAAATATCAAAACTGATCAAGAATGCTTGGTCGGAATCTGACTATGAATCAAAGGTTTGTTCAGATTTGTTTCTTGTGACCAATGTAGGTATGCAAATGACACTATTTGTGGCATGTGTATCTTCATGGCTATGCAGATGCAGAAAGTATAATATGAGCTTTAGATATCAAAAAGTGATCATCATGGTATTGGGACCAAAACTCAGGTATCATGATGGCAAGAAAATTCCAAACCGTATCTATTCCTAGAATTCACAGAAACTGGGAGTCAACTTCCTTCCTCCAGTCAGGTCACTGTACTCACCAAGTTCTATGAGGTGATGCAGTGGCACCTTTTCAGTTTCTATGCAGTTTTCTAGTTTTCTATGTATTCATTAGGGCTGTTTACTGAATCCCCAAACTTTGTGAGTACAGACCTAAATCTGTTCATAGTATCAAGTATCAAGAACTGTCAATCATCAAATCTGAACAAGAATGGTCCATGTGTACAGTCAACACATGTCGCACATGGCGGCAAAGACGTTCATACAAACCCTCATTGACGTGACCAGATGTCCAAACTTACTTTTGCGGACCGTTGTGGTTATGTGAAAATATGATTTGAGCTTTAGTTGTCCGAAAGTATCAAAAAAGTATTGTTTCAATGTTGGTACAAAAACCATGTGTTGTATTGGTCCTGATATCAAAAAAACTTCTAACAATACTTTGTCTTAGTATTCTCAGAAGCTGGAAAACAACCTTCATTACTTGCTTACAGCCCACAAATCCAATCAAGGTTACTGTCCTTATTACAGCTGAGCACAGAGGGGAGTAACTGGTCCAAGCAGGGCAGCTGGGATATTGAGTTTCTCCCCATCTGTCTCAATATTCCTGCGGACGGGGCTCAAAGTGAGCCGCAGTGTGGGAATGTGGGAGATTCCCTCAGTTTTTTTTGCAGACAGCAAGAGAGTGAGAATGACTAGTGTGGGCCTTTCTGTCTCCACGGTCCTAGCATGATGAGTCCTGTCAGGGCCGAGCCTCCCCCTTTCTCCGGCTGCCCTCCCGTCCGGCCTGATTATGTGTTAAATCCGCCCGTGTGTCGGGGATGGATGTGGAAAGAATGCTCGCTGAAGGGAGCCGAGCGGGGGCCGCGGAGACCCGGAGAGAGCAGCCTGGAGATAGCACCCCATTAGAGTGATAAAAGAGGCAGAGGGAGGAGAGCAGCCGACAGGACCAACATGCAGGCCGCCGCCGCTGATGAATGCCAGGTGGAACGGGTCAAGCGTGATAAAGGAAACAGTTTATTTTCTTATTTCAAAAAGACACCATTGCTTTCCGTAAAAAAACGGTCGCCATGGCTGCTGCCACTCCGATAGGGAAATGTCTTTATAAATATCAACTCTAAACACAAGCCTGGTGAGATGTGGAGCCTGTCACCAGTGGTTTACATGAGTGTGTGTTTCCTTCCAGCGTCTCTTCCTCTGTCTGCTTGATTGTGACATCCAGTGCTGCACGGTCCTCAACACATACCCTCAGATAGTGATCAGTCTTCTACACTGTTTTTGCTGATATGAGTTTTGGTACAGACATCCAAAACAGAACTTTTTGGTGATAAACTACTTAGGGGCACCAGAAGTCCAGGGGCCACAAAAGCTGCAGCTTTACTGTGTGTCAACTAGTTTGTGCTAATTTGGGAATATGCACCACTAAAGCACAAGAATAATAGATACCTTAAAGCAGATCCTGCTTCTCCAGGCCCTGACTTGAAGGGGATCCTTGTGTCAAAATCTTTTTTAAAATGTTCATTTTTTTCACTTATATGTTCTCTATTCCTACATTAATATGTTAAATCAAATTAGCATACAGTAAGCCTGGGGCTGAGTAGTATTTTTGCACAGGAATACCATCCACATTGCACTAAGAATAGGGGAGGAACAGAGGGTTACTAGGGTTAATAGGGGATCTAGCAGGGTAATCTGACCACACTTAGTTGTTAAATGTTGTCTAATAACAAGCAGCTGCACAAGATCATTGCCTAAATATGATCAAAATATGTGACAGTTGAATACTCGCTCACATTTTTGTGAGAAACAAAGACATTTTCTCCCTCAAACCTGTCTGATCACTTCTATTACATTGCAATCTGATGTCAATGCTGCCATAAACATTCTCTGTCAGATATTTCAAAATGCTGAGTGTCTAGCTGGTTGTTCAGACGACCATGAAATGCTATTTAAAAACCCAACTCCTGCTTTATGTTTTTCGGTTTTACTTTCAGGGCGTACGATTAGGACCATGACCGTGCGTTACGACTATAGAGAGGGATGTCAATAGCTCACACAGAGCTTATTTCTTATGCATTAATGTAGCCTAAGGCCTATGTGTGTAGCTCTGATTAGATGTGACTTATGTTCTTTGCCTCAATAAATAGTAGGCCTTAGTGTGGACATTCATCAGACTCTGTTTACTACATTTTATGCATGCTGAACTATGGCTGCATCTCTTTTATGGACTAAAGCCCGTGGTGTTTTCCCCTGCAATGTAAGAGGCAGTACATCTTGTGAGTAATTTCAGAGCAAAGCAGGCAGGCAGACCTGAGAAAAATCCGAGCTGAGTGTATTTCTTCTACTTGAAAAGCCAAAGGACAGCTCAATTGATCTCATCTTGTGGGTGATGTGTGGATTTTTGTAGCTGCAAAGGTTTTGGAGAAATCAAGTGTACCTTGAAGGGAGACATGAGTTATTTATTAAGCTTACTGCAGTGCAGGCTAACATTTTGTTTATAACTTTGTATGATCTAAACCATATTCAAAGTACGCAAGAGTTCATTTTATGCTACAGAATTTGTATGGTTTACACTCTTAATTTTTTTCATATTCAAACATGTTTTGTGTTCGAGCGTGATCACAGGAGCAACAAAGGAAGCAGCAGGTGTTTGTCAAATGTTTCTTTTTCCTCTGAGTCTTCTGCACTGCTCTAAAGCTCCTTTTTTTTTCTCTTTCAGTAAAGAAGGAGATGCTCAGCAGCTGGGTTTTTGCCCGCAGACATGTTAATCTCCCACCTATGAGAGGCGAGGCGCCTACCCAGCTCCTGGAAACAGTGGCAGAACACACAAAGAAGAAGGGAAAAGAACTGAGGCCGTGCTGAAAAAATCTCTTCATGGGACGGAGATAGAGTTTCAATGTCAAACCCCTTCCAAACAACACCAACACCTCCCCGTGGGTTTCAGAGGAAGCAGAGAAGGTAGGACACGGCTACAATGACGTCAAAAAAAAAAAAAACAAGTCAGAGCCGCTGAAACATACGTTTAAACGGTTAAAAAAAAATCTGATGTCATATTGTTGCCGAATCCTCCCTCTGCCCCACACATACTTGGAATGGCTCTGTCTGGCTGCTGCTGCACTCCACACATACAGACAACTGGCCCATTCATCCGAGGTACCTGTGCTTAGCAGGAGATAAGTAGCTTTCCATGAGAAACAAAGAGAAGATTAGCATTCCCTTACACTGTGTTGGAGGGCATGCAGCTTTGCCCTCTAAGCAGAGAAAACCCAAAGGAAGTGCCTGATTGGTTGTACACAGCAAAGATCAAAGTCAGCCACTGATTAAGTTATACTAAAATTTAAGCTAATGCTCTTGCTATGTTGCTACTAACTACTGCTACTACTGCTACAGCCAGTTCGCTACATTTAGCCTAAAAGTGGGCCAATTTAAAATTAAACAGCAATCTAATAACACTAATACTAACACTAATAACATCAAAGACATGTATATTAGGGTTAATACTACTTTTAGTGCCTCTGACCAAGGCTGCACTGTGGTTGCCCACTGCTCCTAGTGTGTGTAAATAGGATGGGGATCAGTTTCCCCACGAGGATCAATAAAGTATTCCTTCTTCTTCTGAATGAACAAGTGGAGATTACCATCATTTTAAATAATCTCCATTTATATTTCTTTCAGACTACTCTCACCATGAAACCACTAACTTTAGCCTTATACATTTTCAAAATTGTACGAGGTCGTTCACCCAAATAACATAAAAACATTTAGTCTCACTAGTGCTATCAAGCTATCTACATAGTTTTGGTTTTAGTTGCTCAGATTTTAAAGATATCTTTCTCTGAGATTCCACCACAACAACATGGAGGTCAATGGAACTTCTTTCTATCAAAGAAATAGTCCCTGTAAAAAGTTTTTTTTTTGTAGATTATCCATAGTAACCAGGACACTAGCTATTAGTCATGCACGGATTCTCAGTTATATCCGCGGGCACAGCAGTTAATCCGCAGATCGGGCGGGCAGGGTCATAAAAATTAACGTTGTGATTCATAGCAGATGTGTTGTGGGTGGGTGAATTAATACATTATTAATGAGGAAAATATTAATAATAATATCGATGTTAGTAGACCATAAAGAGATCAACACTCGCATGACGCCATATGTCATTATTGTGTTCTTCTTCCTCTTCCATTGAAACGCAGCGCCACCATCTGTTTGGTCATAAATAAATTACAACATTTCTGCAAAGCAAAGTTTTCCCTGCACTGCGACGCCAAAAAAGAACTTTTATTTAAAAAAAAAACGTTTATTTATTTAAAACCAGCGTACTTCAGTGTAATATGTTACCATATCATCACACTTACATATATCCCACTGATTATATAGTAAGTAATGGTCATGATAATTGGTTTGGGTGGGTGGCAGGTGGATGATTTATCCGTACATGTGGGTTCAGATAAAAATACTCTTTTCTAATGTAATTTTTCAAATTCTTGTGAGTACAGCGATAGGAATTCCATTTATCTCCATTGTATCTGCATGGCTAGATACTACTCGAGGTAAGTGAAAAAATATTTTCACATTTTTGTGAACCTACCCCTTAAATCTGTCTCTGAAATTTAAACTAATGTTCAAACGTGGGGGAAAAGATGTAACGTTTAATCTGAAATAACTGTATCAAGTTCAGAATTCACAGTGTATAACTCAACAGGTTGTGCCCTGCCCCTCAGTGGGGGGGTGATCCCGTAATGAACTGTAACTCCAATGTCTCTTTAGTTCATTTGTAAATGAGACTGTCGTGGAGAAAATGAAGAAACTATCAAGCCATGCGTATGAAACCGAGACCGTAGAATCGATGCGTCTGCAAAGGTTATGAGTGAAACACACAGGAGGAAGTAATATGATCTCACAAAAGACAACTGCTTTAGCTGCATTAGGGTCACTGCTGACATCAATACAAATTACAAACAACAAACATGAACACCTGTTTTCTCTTTCAGCTCTCCTGCTGATTTACTGCATGGATTCGGATGTGGAAAATGAAGGGCATTTTAAAATTAAACCCATTACATCAGAGAATTTATGGCCTCTCGCTCTCCTCTGAGCAGAAGCTGTATCATGAGTGCGCAAAGTCCTCCTAAGAGGTCTCTGCTTCTTTAAGTTATCATGCGGAGTGAGCTTTTTGAAATGGATTCTCAGTGACATGGAAAATGTCCCTGCCTAATCGTCTTTTGTTTAGTTCATTTAACTCACATGGAAACAGGAGAGAGGGCCCTTAAGGCCAGCCAGGCGGCTACCTTTAATGGATGAGGTGGCCAGCTCTAAAAGGGAGCTGTACTAAAAGACACAGCAGATGAGGCGAGGACTCTGCATTCTGGGGGATGAAAGCACAGGGTCCAAAGGTCTGACTGATCCAAAGCCCCCTGCAGCCCAAGCGAAATCGGCAGTGAAAATGTCCCCAGTCAGCAACTGAGCATTATCTCTGAATTGTGCCAATGCCTACCAACCCTCCTGACCCAGCCCCCGCCCATCCCAATCCACCACCACCACCACCCCCCTCGCCCCCCCTCCCCTCCCTCTGGTCCCAGAGCTGTGACAGAAAGGAATGGAACAATGTCAAACCAGCCGCTCATCACTGCTGCGGCCAGGCCCCCATGGCCTCCCCTGACACACAAAGACACCAGCTTGGCCTCAGATGCCCACGAGTGGTTGTTCAAATCTGGGTCTGCTCTTAAAGGGTCAGTTCATCCAAATAACAAAATATATACATAGTTATATATTTACCATTCACACCTAGAGGTATCAAGTCCTGCAGATAATCTAGATAGACAAAGATAGAAAATGACTGACAGGCATTCTCATTATGTGTAATGGGAATTTTTCACTATTTGCTTACATTTTATAGACCAAACATTTAATCAAATCATCCTGAATACCTCCCCAAAAAAAGTGGTTTTGAGCATTCTCTGGAAGAAACAAGCAGAATTTCCCACATCAGAGCCATGCTAAGCACATTTTAAGTTCTGCTTCCTCTGCTCTGGGTGTAAGTGGGAAAAAAAAAAAGTGTGAAGTTATGTAATAAGTTATCGATTTCCCTCTTAAAGGAAGATTGAAGTACAGAGCCAGTGGTCTGAAGACTCCCAGAGGAGCTTGCTCCGCTGACAACAGGGCCCTCCCTGCTGCCTCTTAAGGTGGCGAGACCCCGGACCCAGTCGCGTATCACTTTCCCCCCCCCCCCCTCATGCCACAGGGACACAACACAGAACACCAGAGGCATTGTCTTCTGACATGGAGTTCGCCTGTCTGATTACATCCCTCTCAAGCAGTCAGCAGGCAAGCAATTACAAAAAAAGACATCTGCACCACAGTTTGGATAGCTAAAAAGGGCAAAAGCTTAGAATTGCAAGAGGTATGGAAGAAGGGATCGATGAAGATGTCTGAACCTGTTAGTGCAAGTGGAGATGAGGGCTGCTGCACGGGGAGGGGGGGGGGGGCTCTTTTGTCATGCAGGGAGAGGGGGCCGGAGAGGTGACTCCTCTAGCGATCAGGGGTCAACTGCTGCGATCATCCATCTTCCGTCTTGACAGTGTCCTGTCAGCCGGTGCGCTCACGTTACTAAACACAACAGGCAGGCCCCCATTGTGGCGCTGCGCTGGTCTGCAGCCATGTGTAAATGAAGTTAATATTCACTGACCTTATGCATGGCAAAATGTGGACCCTGGTGTCACCTTGGAAATAATGCTATCTGACACAAAGTCACAGAGGTCTCCCTTTTAGGGGGTTAACAAAGTCTCTTACCAGTAAAGCTGACCATATGCCTTTGTTTGTGTGAGAATGAGGAATGTTTGCTTTGATTCTGTGTATTCAACAGAAGGTCTCAAATTTGGACTAGCAGGTCAGATTCCAAGACCTGGATACTGATAAGTCATCACTCTCTCTCACTTTTTTTTTTTTTTTTCTTGGCTACTTGAAACAGAATAAAAGAGCTGATTTGGCGCAATTTGCATCCAAAATCTCACCACATCTTCTGAGAGTCATACCTCTGATTTGAATCAAGGCTAAACATTGATCCAGTTGATTGTTGTTTTGTACATCTGGTTTTTTTTTTTTGACATTTTTAAGGCTTATGGGGTACATCTCAAGTCTCTTATTTGATATTTCCTCACTCCTCGATCCTCGCTTGAACCACAAGTTGTTCCAGTCCGACATCTTGAGGGCCGTCTCAGATGTCTTATTCCTGCTCTGAGCGGTGAGGAGTGAAGAAGGGATCTCTGAGGATCTATGAGCGAGGACGCACGAGAGCGGCCTTCACGGAAGTCTTTTATCAGCTGACGCTCCCCCACTGGATATCAGTTATTGATTGGATGCTACAGCTGATCGGACTGATCTGATATATCACAACATCAGTGCGGGTTTGCGTATCGGAGGGAAGACAGATGACAGAGTAAACTCGGGGTTTGAGTCTCATCATTTTCTTTTTGCCTGAACAATTTAGCCTAATAAATAATTTCCAGTGTTCAAAAGAGACTCTGATCATATTCTGAGTTAAAATAAATAATGAATTCTCAATCAGAATATCAATAAATACAGACGCAAATAATGAATAAATAATATAAATGTATTCTGCCAGTTGAAATGATGCCTCTGAGCAGGACACAGAACACAATACAAATACAGAATGCAGGTTTATATTCATGTGCAGATGTTTGTTAAACATCACAGGTAACAGGCTACAAACACCTGCAAACACCTTTATTAGTATCAGTACAGTGCACATGTGTGTAGACGGTAACTCCATAAAAAGTCTCTATAGCTGTTAAAACTGACCGCTGATCAGCTGTGATCCGCCGACGTCACTTCACGTGATGTCTCATTTCTCTAAAACACATATTTCCGTGTTTCCTCCCACCTATCCTCAGTGGGAGGGACTAAGACGCAAGGAAAAGATGCAAGAGAGGGTAACGTGGATGCAATTAAGAGACTTGAGATGTACCTGAAATGTCCTATCAACGTGTTCTTATATCCTTGATACATGGACACTCTCCTCATCTCTATTCATATTCAGGTATTTGCCATTTGTTGAAAACCCTTATCAAACAGTTTCAAATTGGGAAAACCTTTTTTCAGTCCTAGGGCATGTATAACACCACTGACATGCAAATGAATGGTATTTCTGAGTAGCTTAACATATTCACTGAAAATATGATATATGACTATATAATGATATATATGTAATACGCCTGCAAATAAAGGGAGTGAAAACATCACAGGGGTTCAACGGGTTAAGTGTAAAGAACCTTAAGGTTACTAATTTGAAGGAAAGTAACGATAAGATTGTTTCTGATGCTTCTCAAAGTGTTTTCTTAACAAGGTTTGTGCGCCTACAACAGCTGAGTGGATTGAGCTTTTCCATCAGCTACTTGATATTCATGTATGCAATCAGTTGCTGTAGCTTATCAGCAGAGGTGAGAGACAAACCTATTACCAGTGACCAGACGCTGGCAGCCTCTTGTCCCTCTTAAAGCTCAGTTCTCTGTGCTTAGATAGTGCGTTTTAGATCCAGCCTTAATGTGATATCAATAAACCTGAAAACCAGTTGGAGCAAATAATTAGTCATGACAAGGTTTTTGTTTCTTTGCATTTGCCTGGGCGTATGAATTAGAGCGCTTCATATGAATATAACTTGGAGATAAATATTTACCAAGCCAAACAACTATGTGAATGAGCCTCCCAGTATGCAAAATGAGGCATTTGTACTTAATTTGACGTGTTGACAGTGCAGCCGGATCCCACAGAAAGCACTGCTGGCACCGGCTCTAGCAAGATGTCCTCATATCCCGGGAAACGACTTATTCTTGCTTTTACTTCTCATTTGGAAGTTTATATTTAAAAAGGGGGCACTGGATGTGGAAAATAAATACTCTTTATCATAGCTTGCCAAATCACAATTTCAAACATTCTGCTTTCTTTTCATCCTCTGAAGAAGTCGCTGTGTCTAATGAGAAGGAATTAGATGCGGTAATATCGTCCTGTCATGAACACAAGTCTACATGACCAGAATATGTTCGTAGTAGCATCACGTCAACTGAAACGTAACACCCTTTTCCTTGGCCTTTTTTGTACCATTGTCTCCTTTCCTGCAGAAACTTACTATGCAATCTATTGTTTTGTCCACCTTCATACAGCATATTGAGCACAACCTTCTTTTCTGGGGCGACATTGGAAATCCTCCAGTAACTGAAGTAGAGACAATGCAGGCAACAGTGGGTGAAGAAAGAAAGTGAATGACAATGGTTGACCATAGAGTTGAGTAACTCTTGGGCTGCACGGAACATACAAATTAGAAATAAGTAATCCCATGATCTTAAAAAATGATTTGATTATCAAATTAAACGATTGACAGAAAAGTAAATCTTGACAATCGATTCGTTGTTTTAGTATTTTTTTTAGGCACAGATGGCAAATAATCACTGGTTTTAACTTTTCACTTGGATGGTAAAGTGAATATCTCTGGGGTTTGGACTGAAGAAGACATTTTAAAACGTCACTTTCAGCTCACTCTAAATGCTTAGAAAAATAATTGGCAAATAGTGAAACATGCCAATCATGCGTTCCCACAGCTCAGGATGATGCCTTTGAACTGCCGGTTTTGTCTGATTTAATGTCCAAAACCCAAAAACATTCCATTCACAAGGGTATAAAGCAGAGAAAGGAAACAAATTGTCATATTTGAGGAGCTGGAATCAGCGAATGTTTGGCATTTTACTCGATGAATGACTTCAATGTTTAATTAATTAATTGGTTCACCACTAATCATTTTAGGTTTTTTGTGTCTCATGTCTCAAAGTCCTCCCCTGAGTGACCAATTTTTGGAAACTGCCATTGTACGTATTGGTAGTACCATCATGAGCAGAGAATACCACATCTGTGAGTCTGACTGCTACCTGCCAGGCCGGGACAACAAGGAGGAAAAGCCCTGGGCTGTAGAAGAATGATACTATTCACAGGAAGCAGACACTGGCAGTGACAGGACGAGCTCCCATCCATCACCAATTTATTTCAATCTTGAGTGATTTAGGTCCATTTGGTGCTCCTGTGGATTCCAAGCACACCTGTCATTTGCATAATTAAGCTCTGGAGCAGTTGTAAAAGACAGCCATTTGGTGTATTAAATTCACACCTTATCAATCAGTGGAGCGTCAAGATGTATGAGGACCTCCTGACTCTTGGCTTCCTGGCTTCATTTGAAATGCTAAGTGCAGCTTTTTGTACAGGCCTGGAGCTGGGCCTGGCCTGCCCAGGCTGCCTGGTGGCTTCCATACACGCTAGTTGTCGTGGTCAGACCCCGACTGCTCAGTCTCTTCCCTCAGGGGCCCAGTCATCAATCAGTCTCCAACTAACTTCTGTCCAACTCTCTGACAGTCAAGATGGATGGTGCCAGCGTCTACAGGATGCTGTATCCTCTCATTAATTCTCTTGTTAGCATGCACCGATAGCAGTGAGATACAGCCTGTTTTATCTGTTTTCCACCAGATAGAGACCTCTCCCTTTTTTGGGTGAGGGTCAACAGTTAATCATTTCTCAGGCACTGGTTACTTAGTACCACAATGATGTGATGTGTCAAAATCGGACAACATACATTCCCGGGATTGAGCGGAACAAAGGCGCCAATGTCCTCCCACAAGGGCCCTCTCTCTGTCCAAATGACTCTGTGGCTCCATTGCAACCAGAAGCCAGTGCTAAACAGGACCAGCGAATGAATGGGCGCTATTTTCACAACACGCACTTCGCAAAATGAACCCCGCGCAGGCTGCGGGGACACTTCAACTGGCCTTTTTCAACACCCATTACACTGAGACCACTGAACGCAGCGGGCGGAGAAGAAGAGTGACATTTACTGCCACAGATTGCCACACAAAGAGTTAAAGAGAGACAGGGGAAAGGGGGCGGGGGGGGGGGGGTTGGAGTGAAAAGACAAGGGGTCCCTCTTCGTTGACGGTGATGAATGAGTGGATCACAACACGTTTCGGAGGAGGCCTTTGCATCCACACAGGGGGCTCCTCAAATGACATGACTGACAGCTCAACTCACTTACTCCACCTGCACCCACCCTGTGCCTGAATATTTTACTCAGCAGCCATGTCATAATCATAGCACACTGCAGATACTAAAATAGGCCAGCTGAGGACTGTCTTAAAGAGCCAGATTGCTTCAAAATAAGCGACTGTCAGATCATTCAGTGGCATCTGAAACCCCCCCCACACCTTTTCCATGTCAGACTTTGGAAGGCTACATCTGACAATTTGAATGTTTTTCCATTGGATCATCTACAAAAAATATGTTTGAACGGTTAAATGAATTTGCACCTTTTTGGTGGCTAGTCAAAAATGTTAAATTCCTGGCTCCAGCACTTTTAACGGCCTCAGTATAATAAAATGATGCGCCTGTCAGACTGTCTAAACTCTTTTTTCCAATGCAGGAATTCGGGGATTTGCAACAATTTTTGTTACATTCCAAAACATGCACACCTAGTTTAAGCAATCATTGGCTTTTCTCTAAAGCTGTCTTTTTTCATTCCTCACACAACTATTTTTTACTTTATATGTGCAACACCAAGAATGCTTTTGAAAGCGTGCACTGTTATCCCAATTTGTACGATTCTTAACGTCTCGGCGGCATTTTTTTTCCCACGCCGCTTTCAAGTCAACCAATTTGGAACATGTATAAACACTTTATCCTTTAGAGATGTTCAAACCACAGACTGTACAAAATAGTTCATTTGAAGCACACTGAACCCTTTATAGTTAAGGTGCAGAATCACCATGAGGCACCATTAGAGAAAGTCCCCTCAGCTGAAAGACTTTTACAGCAACCGAGACAAGTCCGACATCCAACAACCAGGATCTCACATTTTTAACGGTCACAGCCACTTGGACTTATTGCTCTGCTGTTCAGCTGATAGAAATACTTTGAATAGCTTTTAGATTGTTCTGGGGGAAACTACTGAATGGACAATTTAATGTCTGTGGAGCCGCTGGAAGAAGTGCTGATGGTGCACCGTGATTCTCATTTTATTTAGATTAACTACCCCTTAATACAAAGGCTTCTCATGCCTCAGTGGAGATAAAGCTCATAAAGGTGCAGTGTCAAGACTGGAATTTGATCCACATACACATTAAGGAGGCTTCTTCTTCAGGTTTTAAACAACCTAAGGGGTAGGGTATTCACTGTACTGTCACGTCTATCCACAGGTATTTGTTTAAGTGACACATAAACAATTAATTAATAGAGAGGTGCAACAGTCTTCTGATACTGAGGGCTGTGCACCAGGACATAATAAGAAAAGGTAGCTTAGAATTACTTTGACAAGCCAGAGCTTTTGGCTGTTATGCTGCATCGCTCTCCCTGTGGAAATAAATCATGGGCTTCCTTTCCACCTAAGAGCACAACTGGATCTTCCATCTATGCATATTAAAACAACAAGAACAATAAAAAGGAACTCCTTGGGGTTGAATCAGCGATAGTCTACTAACATTAGAGACATAGCACAACTTGAGGTGGGTTGTGTTGCTCTAAATTACATGGCCTAATATATTTCATTAACACACCTCCCTCATTGGGGTCCCTAATGGATGACAGCGTGGCATAAAAGCTTGTCTGCCAGGGACACTAATTTGTTCTTAGACGCATTCCCTTCAATTATTACTGGCTGCTGCTTCTCATAAGCTGCTTAGATTGCGGTTGCCCACTTTGCAAAAAAAAAAAAAAAAAAAGAAAAAGAAAGGCTTGGCTGACAAGGCAGGCCACTTAAGTTCTGTGACCTAAGCCACCCCCCTTAATCCATAGTGATTTTTATCTTTCAAGTCAGGTGGCCACTGAAAATAATCCTCTGAGCATTTAGAGTGACAGAAAGCATGTTATTGTTAATTGTGGTGGCACAATCCTGCACCATAACAAAAAAATGAGCTCCACCGAGGCTGTATTTGCCCTTCCTGTTAGGTTCCTTCATAAATATCCCGAGGCCTAAATGCCACAGTTCGCCAGCTATTTGTTTTCCTTTTCTGTCAGGGTCATTCGGCCGGGGCAGAGAGATACTGAAAGACTGGCTGGACTTCCTCTAGACCTGTGTATTCTGCTAGTGATTGTCTTGGATCCCTGCCAGTAGAGAAAGAGAGCAGTGTTTGAGCTGAGGAGCTAAACTCCAGTTATTATTTAATCCCAGTGTCAACAGAATTGTGGCTATAAATTAAAAGCCTTGTAATCAATTAACACGGATTCCAGTTATTACACTGCGGATGCCTGGCCTCAATATTTTATCCATCTTTACTGCTGTCAAATCAGCTGCTTTAATCCCATTTGCCAACACAACTATTCAGCCAATGATGCCTAAATTGTCATTTACCTGTTTTGCATAATCAAATCACAAATACTCCCCGGTTTATTGCCTGTGGTTTTTTTTTTTCTTGGCACACCTTTTGTTGTTGTGAAATCCAGGACGCCCCTGACTGATTTCTAAAAGTTAGTTCAACAAGAAAACAACTCTGGGAATTCTGATGAGTAAATTAAATTACTACTTAAAATATGTTTCACTGTGATCATGAAAAAATAAAATAAACACAGGCACTCACGTTCACACGCATCTCCTTTCTGATGAAATCCTGCTTTGCATATACATTTCCCAATGGGCACCAGCCATTCCCCTTCGGCGCTGCAGTGCATCTTGGGAGAGTTGTCGGCCTCCTCCTCGGCGTCGTTCACGCATATGCCCTCGACCTCCACCAGCGAGGAGAACTCCGATCCCGTTACGGTGTCTGGGAAGGTGGCCAGGTTCTCGATGATAGACCAGCACTTCTTGTAATAAACTTTGACAGAGACCAGGGCGATACATGCCCCTACATCCTGGAAGGCCAGATAAAAGCCCCGCCTGGACAGCGGGCCAATTATGCGCACTTCGGTATTCAGCTTCATCTTCCTTTCACCCAGGTCGCCCTGAGTGAAGCTTTCATCTGCGGCGATCGTGTCAATTTTCACGTACTGGTTCTCCCGCAAGCTCCTGCCTACTTCTGAATCAGTTTCCTGGTAATACAAGTTGAACGTCTCCTTGCAAGTGCCCACCACACCGGGTAGACTGTTACAATCCCTCAAGGTGAACTTCAGTTCCACAAAAATTCTCTGGGCATCGCCCTTCTCTATCCAGTTAGTCCGAAGCCAGTTATTCTGATTGGGCTCCATGACTTGGCAAACCTGGTATGTGCGAATGGGTGTATAGTTCTCATCCAAACCGCTGATCTCTTCCCACTGAAAAAACAGAAGACATACATTTGTAAATGAACACAGCCCATTAGGGAACGCCACCATGTTCAATTTAAAAAGTGAAAACCATCAGACTGAAACCTCCATAAAGACGTCTAATGATTGGCAATCAAACGTCGACTGGAAGTGATTACAGTGCAATGAATATGACAAAGGTGTATGAAATATAGTTATTTTAGATGGTTCTATGTACAATAAAAAGCAGTGAATGAAGGGAGATCAGCAGTTGCAGTTTTATCACACGCACATCTTTAAAGAATGATTGCGCTCAGTTTATCTGCTTCTACTCACATTATTTATTTAAAAAGTTTCACAGCCTGCATGCTTTTAATCAGACTAGCGAGTTGGAAGTGGTTTGCTAAAGGCCTTTGTGCTCTGAATGTCAAAAGCCGTGAGAGTTTAGTAGAAGAAACAACATCTTGCATTCTGTATCTGGTGTTATGTAAAGACGTCTGTGAGCAGAGAAATATAGGCTACTGATGTATATTTAACACCTTTGGATATTATTATTCCTATCACAGATGTGGGACATCAGAGAAAGCAGGAAAACATATATTTAAGAGATATGGAGTCAGTTCCTGTGCCAGTGATGCAGAGATTCTGCAGACTTACCCCATTGGGAGGATAGGAGATCCACTCCAGTTCTGTCTGCTGTGCCTTGGAGTCCAGCAGAATCACTAGTGACAGGAAACCGAGAGGCAGGTGGTTAAATCTCACCGGGGCACGGGGCTGGGTATCACTGATAGGCCACACATTTATATCTATAGCATGTAGCCGTGACCTAATTTCTACCAGCAGCAGCTAAAGCAAAAACATGCAATAAGAATATATAGTATGCTGCAGCAGACAAGTCCTCGGTTCTGCGGGGGGAACTTTTTGCGGCGCAAATGAAGACACTGACGTTACATATAAAGAGGAAATAAAGACTCTAGAAATAGAGACGGGTCAGAGCGGGATGGGAATCATTACGCATAGGATTTACGCGCGTTGGATCTATTTCTCGATGGTTTATTTTACACACCAGTTTGTTAAAACTCATTTTTTGGAGTTGCGTTAAGGTCAAACGAGCTGCGTCTTCCTCCATCCCGACGCACACACACAGTACATGTGTTTAAACTGAGGAATATTTTCCGTTGGAAGCGGTCATAAAACTACAGTGAAACCTTCCAACCGGGCGGCTTGTTTTCAGTTTTAACCAGAGAAGAGGATTTGTCATTGCAGTCTGATTTATGTTCTGGAAAAAACGTGCGAGAGCGCAAAGCGGCGAAACGCGGCGGTTTTCATCGAATTGAAATTTTTAAAAAAAAGAACTTGTTTTAATTGTGTTCAGTGTCAGCAGACAGCTCCGTCGTGAAAGAGGGGACGCAAGTCAGGACGCACCGCCGTAAAACAAAAGGAAAAAAAAAATGCTCTGGTTCTATCTACCAGGAGACTGATGTGGAGGTTACACGAAATCCCGCATATAAACACCGAGGATTTACAATTCATATCAGCCTCACATCCACACCGCGCACGGTTATTACACTGTAGTTTTGGTGGTGAGAAAATTATTACCTATCGTGTGATTTTCTGTTTTTACGCATAACATAATGTCATTAATTTAAACGGAATCCGATAAATTAAAAGTGCCAATTTTTTTTTTGCCATTTTGAGTTATTTAAATCCTCTCTTTTTTTGGTGTTTTATAGCCTTCATTCACGCCAATTTGAGCGTCTGAGATAGATTACATCTCCGCGTCAATCTGCGGCATCTTCCTTCCAAGATACAAGACTAAACAGGACTGTTAGAGCCGAGGCCACTTTGGAGGAAATAACCTTCCGAAAACTGCGTCCAGATAGTCGGGCTCACTCTCTGCCACCGAGGCGAGCCTGCTGGGACGATCGATCCGCTGATATTACCTTGTTTGGCAAGATAGATTGTTAATCTATAATGAGCAGGCTACTTATGCCAATATCGCACTGGTGATGAAGTAAGTGATATAAACTAAGCTTCTGCGTAATCTGTGCTCTACAGCGTTTAATTGCCGTGCGTAAAAACACCGAGAGGTCGCTCATCGCTACAGCCCGGGAGCCGACAGCGCTGTCATCCCCGCACACTGGCCTCATCTGACTGCGCCGGGCTCATAAAACATCCACTTTTTTTTTGGAATTATTCAAAAAAAATCGCGTGGAATAAAAAAGCAAGAAGAGAAAAAGCCATAACGCTGACTGCTGGATTTGGACACATCTCTATATTATTTTGGCGCATGTCTGTAAACGCGATGGGATGGAAGAGAGTCCAAACTTTAAGAACTTACCTTCCTTCGCATTCTGTGCTTCCACGCTGTCTACAAAACAGCATACATGAAGGCAAAATGTAATCCACAGACACGAGATAGACGTGGAGAGCATGGTGCAGCCGCGGGTTTCAATCTAGACCGTAACTCGCTTTGCCACCGTCTCGCGTGCTTCCCATTGACGACACTAAACCGGCTCTATGTACAACAATCCGCTGTTCCCCACTCAAATAGCGTCTGCTGCCGCTGGGAGGAGTCTATGGCTCCGGTGATGTCAGTCAAAGTGACAGGCGGAGAGCTTGTCCAATCGTAAGCAAGAAGAGGAAACGTCATGCAAACCGAGGGCCAGTAGGCGCGTGGAGCTGGCTGGGTTTTAGGGAATGCACGACGGAGGAGATGTTGTCACAACTTTAGAGCAGATATTTTTGGTTTTCTTCAGGAAAAGGGCAAGGGATGCTGTAGCACAGTTGGTGTCTCCATAACACACACACACACACACACACACACACACACACACACACACACACACCACAGCAGTATGTGCCAGGAACTGAAACAGCTCCTCAAAAAAACAAACAAACAAACAAACAACGAGCTCCACAGTCTTTAAAGTTTTATATCAGATTTATATCCTCCAAAGACACACTTTACACCAATATCTCCAGCAGGAATTAGTGAGGAATTAGTGGTAAATCTTGTTTCTGTTTCTTATTTTTTGGTGCTTTATTATTTTAACTGACAGACTTAAAGTTTCAGAGCTCACTGCTTCCTGGATCAAAGATTATGAATTAGAATTGAGCTTTGTTTTAATGAAAGATGTGTGACTCACTCACTTCAGCCTGAGTGTTAAACAACATATTGGCCCCACATGTTGGGTGTTGAGGAGGAGGAGGAGGTGTTATAGAGGCAAACTAGGAAACTGTCTAGCCCTGCACAAGCTGTTTTTTTAATAGCATATTATTATTTTTATTGAATTTAAAATATTGTAAAATTTATAACAACAAAAAACATAATATGGGGTATGTTTTGTTAAGATGTAACAACTTAACAAAATCGCATATTTGACAGCACTACAAACCAACAAAAATATACTCAAATGTCAATTAAAAATCAACTGAAATACATTTCATGGTCTCTACAACCTTGCTTATCATCGATGCCTGTAATGTTGTTCTTTATTTGATGCAGTGCAACAGATAAACAGCCAGCTCGTGGCCAAATAAAAATGTAGAATAGAAAGCCTTTATTTTGAAGTGGGACGTCATCTGCCCGACACTTACACTGATCACCTGCACAGTGTTGTATATACATGATTATAGAGCACCGGGCTGCAGCTAAAGTGTGCTGCTTTAAAATATATATTTTAGTGGCATCTTGGAGAGCCCCTACTTGTAAGTGTGTGTGTGTGTGTGTGTGTGTGTGTGTGTGTGTGTGTGTGTGTGTGAGGAGACAGTAAGTAAGTAACAATGTATATATTTTTGCATCTTTCTAGAACAGATGTCACAAAGTGCTTCACAGTAAAAGACAATATAAAGACACAATGTAAAACTACCAGATAAAATAGAGATAAAAACATATTGGGGAAAAAAGAACACTACTCATCCTGCCTGCTTGTGCTCAGCTATGTGTTACTATGTGTTGCTAATGTTTTACAGTCTGCACGATCATATGATGCCCTCTGTCTTTAGACTTTTGATTTGGTTAAGAAGCAATTCCCTCAAAAAGCCTTTAATGAGACAAAAGGGACAAAGGGTGTACAGAGTAGACAGAAGTGGCAGCAGTAGAATCACAATACGGAGAAACAAAATGATAACGTAAAGAAAAGAAAATACAAAGATCTAATACTAATTAACAAGTTGAAAAGTTTCCGGAAGAGTGTTAAAGGCTTTCATTCAGTGTTTCCTTTAATGTTGGATCCAAATATTGCATCTGATGGAGAGACATTAAATGGTGTTTTTTTTTTTTATGTGTGGAAGGTCACCTTAAGTAAGGGAAAGTCCCACTGAGACAGACTATTCACGCGGCAGGACTTGATTCATTATTGCGCTGCTGCTTGAGAGACTTTCACCATGAAGATGGAACCGCCGGGGGTCTTAAACAGCAAACAAAGACAAACAAAAAAAAAACATAATTTAAAAGTCTAAAGTTAATTTTCCACTTTCTCAGATGACTTGGCATATCGCTTAAAAATTAAAGCGTAAAGCGGAGCTCATTATCCCTTCATACATACAGCTTTTGTTGCAGGTCACTAATTAATCTCCATTACCTCCCAACAAGCAAAACAGCTGTAATTATGGCCCACAAATATTGATTAATAAATTGTATACATAAAAATGGACAGAGGCAGACAAGGACTCACTTCAAGGTTTATTTACCTTTGCTTTTTTTTGTTTTGTGTTTGTTTGTTTGGCCTGTTTATTATGCAAATTGCAGCTAATCCTTTTTGCCCTTGATACACAGTCGAGTCCTGCACAGAACTGTATTACTAATGATTGTTGAATTAATCTGGATTAATGTTTCCTTTATCATAAACTGTCTACATGAAACCATCACTCCACCATGTCTCCGTCAGTGGAAAGTCAGTGTTAGAAACAGGATTGAGGAGTGTTTGGTTAAACTGCACATATATGGATTCTTTTTACTTATTTTACACACTTCTTCAACCATAGTTGAATTATTTTGATGTGATATTGTTTAAAATTCACTGTCCACCTCACCTTGCTCGGACAGAAATAATCTAGAGAATAACAAGAGCGAACAGCTAAGACAGCTAAGCTAACGAGTGAGACAAGATGGCGAATGGCGGCTAACTCACAGTGGAACTTCTTCGTGAGGAACTTCAGCTCTCCCATGAGGCTATCCTGACAGACTTCAGGGCAGAAATGTACACCCTTCGCACAGAGCTGAGGCAATAAATTGAGGTCATACGTTCAGAGACAACAACAAGTCCTTCACCATGAGATGGGAGAAGAAATAAACAGACTCCGCCAGGACCATGCCCAGGTGATAGCTGAGCAAGTTGACATGGCACACAGTCTCACAGACACTCTTGACGGCATTCAACTGGAGCACCTTGATGAACTGAAAATGAAAGAGCTGAAGCAGCTAAAGGACAAATGTTTTGATCTCGAAAGAAGGAGTCAGTGAAAAAACTTGCAGTTCATTGGCATCGTGGAAGGATCAGACGGCTCCTGTCCCACTAAATTTATGATGGAGCTCATTCCAGAGATTCTGCATGCCGAGAACTTTCCCTCCCCAGTAGTGATTGACCATGCCCATCAGTCAATCACTACCTGAAAAGAGAGCCCGGCCAAGACCCATTATTGTCCAGCTACATTATTATGTACAGAAAGAGAGTGAAGGGCAAGGGCCCCCTCACCTTTCTGTCTCTCTTTCACATCTCAAATGTGAAATCAAGACCATGGCCGTCACACAAAGGTTGGGTGGGCCTGGTGTACCAGTCACGCTTCCAGTTTAAATCCAGAGGGGCAGCAAACTCTGTTTGTTTGTTCCCAATCTTTTTCTAGCCAGGGTAGGTATTTAACTGTAGATGGGAAGCTATGCAATGTCCTGCTTATTCTAATCTGTATACTGTGTATGCTCCAAATTACTATGATGATCAATTTTTCTCTTTATTATGGTCTTCAAGTCCCAATTTGAATTTGAGTTGTTTAATCATGGGGGGAGACTTCAATTGTGTCCTAAACCCAAAACTGAAGAGATCCTCCAAAACCATTCAATCTCTTTCCAACTCAGCAAGGAGTATAGAATATTTTCATAATCAGGAATATAGAATCTTTTTCCAAAGGATTATGGGATTGTTGATCGTTGGCAGTTCAAAAATCCATCTACTCATTGCTTTTCTTTCTTCCACTCCGTTCACCAATCATATTCACGATTATTTTCTTATAGACTGAAAACTTCTGCCACATGTCAAGCACTGTGCACTGTGCACTATGAAGCAGTTGTTATTTCTGACCATGCCCTGTGGAATCCAAATATGACCCTTCATTAATAAGCGACTTTCTAAATAAACTACAAATTCCAATAATAGAAGCAAGCCACAAAGCCAGTCTTTATGAGCCTCTCTCGCTTCAAGACTTAACACATGCAATAAAAAGTATGCATCGCTCTAAAATCCCTTGCCCTGATGGGTTTACCTCTGAGTTCTTTAAAGCTTTTCTAAATTAATCTCCCCTGTATTACTCAATGCCTTTAACAAAGCCTTTGTTGCTTAAACTCTTCCTCCTACCTTTTATCAGGCATCCATATCAGTTTTATTAAAGGAAAGTAGGGACCCTAGGAAGCCAGTTTCCTACCAATCCATTAGTCTTTCAAATGTAGATTCCAAATTATTAACCAAGATGCTTGCCACTCAACTAGAAAAAATTCTCCCATCAATCATATTGACAGATTAGACTGGGTTTGTTAAAAACCATTCTAGTTTCTCTAGATGCTGAGAAGGCCTTTGACTGAGTTGAAAGGGACTTTCTTTTTGGTGTTCTTGGAAAGTTTGGCCTTGGTGATAATTTTATAGCTTGGATCAAGCTGCTGTATCAGTCCCCTCTTGCTTCTGTGCTAACCAACTCCTTCAGATCTCCCTATTTCCCCCTGCAACGGGGGACAAGGAAGGGCTGCCCCTTTTCCCCGCTTTTATTTGTTCTTGCTATTGAAACTTTGGTTATTGCTCTGTGTTCTCTCAAGGGCTATGGGGGAATTTGTAGAAGAGGGGTGGAAAACAGAGTGTCTTTGTACGTGGATGACCTGCTCTTATATGTAACAAACCGCTATCTATCCATCCCCAACATAACGTCTACTTTGAAAGAATATACCGAGATTTCTGGTTAAACTTGTCAAAAAGTGAACTGTTCCCAATCGGTGAGAGTGCCCAAAGCCTTTCATACTCACATCTACCATTTAATATACCATAATTATATGGTAGATATAATATATATCTACCATATAATATAAGCAAACTTTAAGTCGCTATTTGAGCGCGCTATTTATAAACTTGAAAGGTGGTCCCATCTCCCTATTGCTGCCTGGCAGGCAGAATCAATGCTGTAAAAATGAATATCCTTCAAAAAAATTTGTTTCCGTTTCAAACTATTTGCATACTAATACAACAATCCTTCTTTACATCCATTGACAAACTAATTTCTATTTTCATTTGGAACAAGATGACATCTAGAATTAGGAAAGCTTATTTGCAGCGGTCAAGACCAGGTGGGGGAATGGGACTACCTCATTTACAGTTTTACTATTGGGGGTGTAACGTTCATGCTCTCTCCTTTTGGGCTCAATCTGATGAGCATGCTGAAAATCCAATTTGGGTACAAATGGAACACAATTTGTGCTATCTGACAACCCTGACTGCCCTTTTGTTTTCTTCAATGCCTCTGTAATTACACTATGTTAAGAGCAATCCTATTGTAACACAGTCTCTGAAAATATGGTCTACTATTAGGAAAAACTATGGATGGCAAAATGGCTCTCTGCTTGCCCCTGTGCAAGGTATCATCCTTTTAGGAATGCTTTTCTTAAAAGTTAAGGACAAGACATTTTAAACCTGTACTCCCTTAAAGGATAACTATAATTTATTACAACTTGTGTCTTATTATTGTAGCTCTGGACATCATTTTTATCACTTACAATGACATTGTACCAAGGCCGTAGCTACTGTTTCATGGGCGGACACTGAGGTCATGTCCTCAGTTTTGTGAGGGATGGCTACGTCACTCTGTCGTTTGGTCCACCTTTGGTTCAAACTGAAATATCTCAACTAGTATCACATGAACTGAAATTTTGTAGAGACATTTATGGCCTCTAGAGGATGAATCCTACTGACTTACCTGCAAGACTCTTGACATTCCCATCAACCTCAGCTCTACTTTGTGTTTAGTGTTAATTAGCAAATGTTAGCCTGCTAACACTATGAACATGGTAAACATTATACCTGTTAACATTAACATGCAAGCATTCTCATTGTGAGCCTGTTAGCATGCTGGTGTGAGCATTTAGCTCAAGTACAGCCTCAGAGCCATTGGCATGGCTGTACATTTTTAGCCTTGTTTATGGATAATTCTGATATTCTTAAGAGTCGGTGTCTTTAAATATAACTTGTATTCCTGCACCAGAATTATGGATTACTATCTCCCAGGGGACACCCTTGTGGATTAGGGGTGAAGATGGTGGCCATGGACCACCATCTGATTCTGACTCCTGTCATCTCTCCACTGTCACTGTTTACCAAAGGCATAAAATGCCATGATGTCATGACAGTTCTGGATCAGGGCTGGATGAGAATACAGGTTGTAGACAAACACTCAGGTTATCCAAACTTATTTGGAATAGGAATAAAAGAAACAATAAAATTAGAATGGTCAATAGAATGGAATGATGGCCAGACCTACAAAAGTGAGACGCAAGATGTAAGAAATGGCAATTATCCTACATCTTCTTTCTTAAAGCTTCTTCCTTAAATATAGACTTCAAGATTCAGTGATTCCTCTTTGGCATGTATTTCTTCAACCTTAAGGACAAGATGAAGCCCAGGGAACAGTGCCTGTGCATCCTTACTGTTGTCACTTTGTCATTCTCTTAACACACTGAGTATCTTAACAATAGTCCTGACTGCTTGACTAGTGTGACGTATCTCACCAAATTGGAGGCTGTCTGTTTCACCTCATTGTACCTAACTTAAACATGTTCACTGTTGCCATGGCATTCTCTAATTAAACTGTTCCTGTTATCCTCATATGGAAGTGACACTAAGCATTAGAGGTATTATGTTCAGCTCTGACAGTAATGAAGCTGGTATCATCTTGCCTTGTTGTTGCCGAATTGATTGGCTAACAGAGAAAAGTATAAGTGTGTGACATGGTAAAAGGTCATTCGGAGATAGATAGATAGAGCTGTGAAACCTTAAGTGTGTGCAAGCTCCAACGGAACCTTTTCAAGCTAATTTAGGTTCAGTAGGCAGTCTGTCATAACAGGCAACAATGATGAGGGAGGGAGTGTCTCGAAGAAGACGCAGCTGTCGCAGCAAGTATCGCTGAGGCAAACTGTGGACTGACACACACTTAACAGACCCAGTTAGTGTTTCTAGGACCCCCAGTTGTGCAGATATCACTGACATGACACAACTTCACTTATGGACAGCACAGGACCAGTTCACACCCATCTCACTTATCGTTTTTTATTATTATTACTTTGGAATTGACACCTGTTGACACTTAAACTTCTCAAATTATAGTCCGTACTTTGAATGACATCACACCATAATACAGTTACTTACATAAATTAATTCAGTTCAGTTCATCTTTATTGTCATTATACTGGCATACAATGAAATATAGTCTTGTCATTCCAAGACGGTACAACTTGATAAAAAGAGACAAAAGCTAAAGAAAAAGGAAGACAACTGTAATAAAGTGGTATATAATATATATAGAATAGCAACACAGGTCACAAACAATGAAAATAAAATAAAAATACATTAAACATTAATAACAGTCTGTCAGTCAAGTGTGCTGGTGCCCTGATTTCAGTTTAGATTAAATACTATATGTTTCAAGTCTCTGTAAGTTAAATGAACTGAAACCAAAGACTCTTTAGAAGGTAAGAAAAACACATTCAAACACCCAGAGTATTATTGTATGCTTTGGAAAATAACAAAGAAAACATTGCCATAGACAAGATTTTGAGTATACTGGGGACAAATTCTCTGAACACCTCCCAACCACCCAACACTAAGAAAAAGGTCAAAATTCCTGAATGAGTCTTTTGTATAATGTAATTCTTGTTAGCCTAAAATAGTTAAGTATTTATCTATCTAAATAAATATACTGATTCTAAAAATACTGGAATCAGCCTATAAAACACACACCTTGTGTAGCTTTTTTTTTTTTGTAAAACCCCCAACCCAGGGTCCAATGATAGCTACAGCACTTTAATACTGAACAAATTCAGAAATAAAAAATAGTTGCATAAAATGCACTGTTTATGTATTAACAAATATCATATTAAACATCCCTAACCTGCCCCTATAACTTTAAGGGCACATAACCATGTTCTGATTGTGTGTCAAAATGTGGTAATTTTAATGACATAGTGGTCATGCTGTACCTGTAATAATAGAATAGGTACTCATTAGTTAAAAAATACTTACAGTATAAAGTTCCATGATTGTTATCCCATTATTCCTTAACTATGCATCTTGTACCTTGTACAAAACATTACACTGTAAATTGGGATCATGCAGACTGCAGTCTTAGTGTTTTTCCAGACAGAAACTGATATGTTTCAGTATCGAAATCTTTAAAAACTTTTAGATAATATGGTAAATTGAAATGAAATAATAGTAATTATACAACAGGTTTAATATTTCTCCATAAAATGTATTTTCCTGGAGACAGAATTTATGGAGGGCTCTGAAACAGCATTTAGACTAGCATGTAATGAGATTTAATTTTCAGAAAACATGGAGCATGAAAGTTCATTTCTAAACATGGAAATTGTTGTAAAACAAAAATTTTTGATGTTAAGGTTCATTTGCTACTTTTCTGTGAAGGAAATGCATCTCATGATCTTTGTCAGTGAGTGAAAATGACTGAGCAAACTCCTCTGATCCACCGATAAAGTTTTCAAGATGCATTTGAAATGTCCATAAGAGGTTCATAAGTGGACCTTGAGTTAAGTTTTGTTTCTGTCAAACTAAAGTTAAATGAATAAATGCTTTTATGGCACTGGTGGGAAATGTGGGGGAATTTGGATTCCTATAAATTCATATGGCCCTGATCCCTCATACTATAACAATGATTCCCCCTCCATCTGCACCAGTTCAGCGGGTCAATCTGCCTTAAGGAGTTGCCAACACACCACAATAAATTTCACCAGCTCTGGTGTCAGTGGAAAGTTTTAGTGTCCCGTGATGCTCTCAGTGTTTTAAGGGCCATAATTCTCAAAAGAGTGGGAAAACATATGAAATACACAAGCACATACACAAACATTTACAACGTGTATTCCTGTCCAGAGAAATCTGTTCAACATTCATCTAGTGTCCTCATCAGCAGGCAGTACTTAACTCTTCTCCCAGTGCCTTCTCCCTCCAGGCTCGAATTACACGTCTAAGAGAGAGTCACACAGACTGCAGAGATGTGTAAAGAAGTTGGAAATACTTATGTACACAGTTGTATCTTGTTCCCATGCACTTCTCCGGCTGTGTCAGTAAGTAGCAAACAACCTGGGCTCCGTGCAGGCTGATCCTGGCATCCAGCAGGCAGGGTGGGGGAAGTCTGAAGTCTGCCTGTCAAGCCCTGCAGGAAAACACCACCCAGAGCTTTAATAGCGACCATGAGAAGCAGCCCAGAGGCCCTGTCGGTTTGGTTGTGCAAGCAGGCAATTTGCTTCTTTTTATAGATCAGTAATATGGAATGCCTGTCCCAGAGGAAATCTCAAGTGTTGAAAATTCAACTGGTATTGTTGTGGGGCAGCTCAAAGCCATTTGCACCTGACACCGTTTTGTTGATATAATCACATTCCTGCTGGAGTCTGTCTGTGACTCCGGTGAAGTTTTAAAAATGCAAAGCGCCGGAGAAAGAGTAATCATTCCACTCAACATTTCCCCTGTGTTTAAACTCACATGTGCCTTGGGTCACAATTATGAAAATTGGTTCATCAGAAGATAAGGAAGTACACCAGAAATCCACATTTCTTTGTGATCCAATTAGGCGATTCAAAGAGAGGAATATGCAGTTGTATTTATTAAGCACATTTCTGTCTGGTATGTTGCTCTAGTTTTAAGTTATGTAGGTACGGTGCAGCAGAAGTTTGGTGTGTTGTATCTAAGTTAATAAGTCACAGGGTGTGTGATATTGCAACTTCAGAGTGAACAAGATATTAATTAACTAATTTTTGCCGCAGAACAGAAGAAAAATACATTTTTTTGCTGTAATTACAGGAAGAACAGCAGCCAGAATGGAAAATGAGACACAAACATGACTAATGGAGCCTCAAATGACTCAACATTCTCACTATTCCTAACACAGAAATGTAGTAATTGAAGTATCAACATTAAAGACAACCGCATTTGAAGGCAATCCTTTTAATTCCAGTTTGATATTTCCATGCAAATGAAAATTAATTAAAGTGCTAATTATCAGCCTTGCTCACATAAGACACTGCTTTTATAGTCCAATTTCAAATTATTCCAGGATCACGGCTGCTCGTTCACTTTAAACTAATACAAGGGCTTTACAGAAACATCACTTCCAGTTAGTGAAATGTCACAACGCTGCGGTGTGTCGCCCTGACGACCGCTTTATTTCCTGTGTCACTGCTCTTGTCGGTACGATTGCGGGATTGTCGAAATCAGTGTTGACAAATGAAGATATGCAGACATCTACGGTTATGGGAAACATGTGGTCAGTTTCACTCGACATCATTCGTGCGTGACGGAGGGCCAGCCTCTTCCACCGTCATTGTGTTGTTTGTTTATTTAGAGAGTGATTAAAATGGCGTCCTTGTAGCTTGTCCCACAGTCCAGACTTGTGGAAACAAAATCGAAGAAACGATCCCAGTGAAACATGAGGAGTGGAGGAAGTCAGGAACTCTTGGGTCAATGTTAATGTGTCTGCAGTAGTACCCTAGCTATATGAAGGACCATATTTTTCTTTGCAATTATCTGTACCAAAGCAGAATGTGTGCATGCTATGACACAGGGCTGTTATACATATTAATAGCTGGTGGTGTGACATACAGCTTGCTGCATTGCATGTAGAGGACGTTGATGCTAGTATGGAACTCCAAAGGGTCCGTGTTAAATACATTTAAATGTATAAAATAAATGATCATATGACTGTATAATAAAATGGAGCTATTTAAATGAGAAACTATGTATTTTGTCATTTAGTGTGGAGGACTTGTGTGTGTGTGTGTTTGAGGTGAGTTTATTCACTTTACTATTAGACCCCTTTTCTTTTCTTCTTGTCTCTGAACATTCATGACTCAGGTGCAGTCATAGAGCCTTGAGATTTACCCTAAAATTTTGCTCAGCTTTTTGTTCAACAATTTTGCTAAGACGGAGTTATCTTAGCCTCAAAGGCAAATTAACGTATACTAGCACGTCTGCATTGAGTTTATATATATGTCATTGCACCACTTCTAAAATTTGAGTTCTATTCACTCTGAACACATCTTAAGTAGGAAAAAATGCCATGAGGAAATAATTAAAAGGCATTAAAAGGGAACATTTCTAAATAATAATAGCTATTTTGATAAGAAAAAGAGAATTTTACAATTCGAGGTTGGGATTTACTGTATTGATTTTTTCTCTATTTATTCACATGATTCTTTATTTTATAATTTATTTTTTAAATTGTATTTCAAATGTATTTAATACTTTTGGAGTTCCGTACAGCCGGAGATGTGAAGGCACAACTGCAAACACACTTTAGTGATAGGATTGTTCAGCTGCTCATTGAGCTATAAATCTCTTTTTATGAAGTGAAACAGGATTAACAAGGCTCCGCGAGGCTGCTATCGCCTTGCTCAGGTACTGAACACGTCAGACTGTTAGGTATACTGTATATCATCCAGATCCAAATGTAGCAACAGTGTCGAGTTACTTAACTGTCTCCTATAAATGAACTTTCTCATTGAGAGCTGAGCGTTCAGGGTACAGGCTGTGTCAGTTAGCGTTTTCCATGGCATGAAAGAGAAGAAGGTTGCCCCCTTGAATCTGAAGGATGCTCAGCAGAAAGGTGTTTTATTTCACTGTTTCTCCAGCTGCCTGTGCTGCAATGCTGACAGCATTCAGTTCTGGTGATGTTTGGCCTGCGTGTCCCCCCGGGCAGGCTGTCCAGCGGCTGTCCTCGGCCCAGACACAGCCTTCAGCCACGCTGCCTGTCTGGCACTTGCGACCCCTGAGAAATAGATGTCCTCCTCTTCTTTTTTTTTTTTTTTACAATTGCTCTTTAATCAGCTGCCTGCACAATAGGTTGAGCGTTTTAGCATGCAGCTGAAACTGTTGTAGGTATGAGAAAATTAAATTCTGTGTCCCTCCCTTCTATCAAATGTCTGAATTTTGCTGTATTTTGCCACTGGAAGAATAGTTTGTTTTAGTGCTTTTCTCTGTTTCGTAACAACTTCCAACAGGCAAAAGCCATTTTGAAATGACTTCACTGTAGTGAACAACACAAAATTAGCATACCTAACGGCATGCAAATATATTAATGTCCATGCAAATACCAAAAACATGCAGAAAAGTTCCTGCCCTTTGTTCTTTTGACTCGGACACGCGCATTCACAAGTACAGCTTAGAGGCATGCAGAAGTCAGAGTATAACCTTGAACTCAACTAACATTTTGTACTCTATAACATTGTGCTGTGCAGCACACAAGCATCAAACCATGTGCCAAAAATGCCAAAATCTATTCTCTTTTGTTCAGTATAGAGTAAGAATAATAGCACTTTTCAAAAACAAGTTACAAAATGTGTTACAAAAGACATAAAACCAACACATGTATGGTGCAATAAAATACAAATCATTTAAATCATAAGTGACATTTAAGAGATGAAATTAAAAGAACACATGCACTAAAAGCAGAGAACAAAAACAGTTTAAGAAAATGCAAAATAATGTGTTTTTTGGCTAATTTAAATGAAGATAAAGAGCTAGCTTACCTGATCTGCTCTGGCAGGTTGTTCCAGAGTGAAGGGGCCCTGACTGCAGATGCCCGGTGTCCTCTGGAGCTACAGTGTAGAGTTGAGAGCTGTGGAGAAGACAATACAATGTAAGTCTAAGCTTAAAGACTAAGTTCAAGTTTAAAATGGGCCCACGACCAAGACTGACTTAATGTGAGCCCTCTCACAACACCAAGGTGGAAATATTTCCTCAGTTATTTTAAAGTCAGCCATGTCATTTCCTACAGATTCACTTAGAACAATCTATTATATCCCAACATGTCATAGCAACAGGAAATAAACTGGTGTGGATTATTCTGGAGTAGTGGGCAGACAGTAAACTGAAATTTGTGTGAACATTGTACAGCCCAAAATGTTGGTCACATGACAACCTTTCTATTCCCAACACAGTATAGGTGTTACGTTCATATTGGATGAATGTGCAACATACTATTTACCTACTAGAATAAACCAGAATTCTTGCTAACACAGGCCATAGTGTTCCCTTCAAGTGGAGAAGAAAGTAAAGCTGTGTTTATGTCGTCCATGTGGACATCCAAGTCAACAACTAGGAAATTCAGATTCTTCTGACCACTCAGATATATCCAACTCGGCGCTTCATAATACAGAAGTCCAACCCTTCAAAGCAATTAAACCCACATTAACTGGATGAGGTGTGTGTGAAATCATCAGTGTTTCAGGTGATATGTTTGGGTGTTGTATTTTCTTAGAGGACAAACTCACATATTTCAACATGTGAGAGGAATATAAAATCAAATGTGGTGTATTTTATTCTGAAGAAGTTACCAGACAGTGATGTCAAATGTGGCTGTTTAAATTCCTCTAAACACATTATGCAGTGCATGCCTGCTGTCAGCTCGCCTGGATTACTGCAAATTACAGCAACTCAAAAAAAACCTAGTTAATGCATTGTGTTGCTATTTATTCCACCTGTCACAGACTGAATTCAGTTAGAGATGCCTAACTTAATGTGACGCTGAGCAAATATCGATCGTTTTCAGTACATTTTGTTACATTAGGGTGAGGTTGTGGCTATGCAGGGCATCCTTTGTTTTATTTGTGAAGTTTTCTTTTTTATATTTGACATTTGGTTAAACCAGGATTAAAGTTATCGGAAGAAATCAATCACTTTTCACCCTTTGTGAGTACAAAAGCAGCTAAAGTGGCTCCTTACATCATCAATAGAAGAGAGAACTTTATGCTCAAGTGCTACAGCTCTGCAATCTTTTCTTGTATACGTTACAACTATGTGAGGACTTTAGCCCTCACAGAATATCTTCATCATCTGACAAAGCTGAGAAAATGTGTAGAATCCTCAGCAGATTTTTACTCAGGCCCACAGCTTTCCGGCAGCAAGACAGCAGCCTTGGGAGAAACTCGCTATCATTATAACATCAATCGCCACTCGGCTCTCTTAAACTCCTTCCCCGTCACCACTCGTTTCAACCGCAGTACATCAGCACCGACTGAGGTGGAATATGGGAGCAGGTAGTCATCCTTTAACACCGGCTCCAGCCTGTGTGTATATATTAATGAGACGCCACTGGCTAGCTCCAAACTTTTCGGCTCGTGCCTGTCATTAAAACACCCCGTGTGCACTTTTGACTCCAGATTCAGTTCTTTTCCCCCTTCAGGGAAACAAGAGGGATTATGTAAGATTTAAAGAGATCGGCCCACATCTAGCCCCGGCCCCTCTCCTCCTTTTTATCTTCTGATTGAGATAATTATTGGTCGGAGGAAGGAGCAGGGAGAAATGCTAGACATGCTGAGTGGATGTAGCTTTGAAGCAGGAGATGGACAGCACCCATAACACAGCTCTGTTTGAATGAGTAGAGAGGAGAGCATCTCTCTCACTTTCCAAATTCTCTACATCAAGTACATTAAGTTTGAGCTTTTGTTTTCAGTAGGTTTGCATACACATTTTTATCACACGTTTGATTCTTGCATTTTTTTTTATTTTTGTCGATTCCCACTGTTCAGCCTATAAGTTAGTGTCAACATTGAGGGTCCACCATGGGCCAGTTTTTTCAGGATTTTTCATTAGGGAGGCGTTAACAGGTGCAGTGGAAACACAGGTCTGTATGTTTTGTTAATTTCTTTTAATTTATTTATGTATCTAAGGGTCATTTTACCCATCAGTAGGGGAGGGCTAATAGAGTTATTAGTCGTTTGGCTAAAAATGACTCATAAGTGAATATATATGTCATGTGTTGCAGTTTGAGACTTGAGACGTACTTTATTTGTTATCAACACATGATAAACAGCAGCCTGCTTCACTTATGATGATTGAAAGTGTTGTTATAGAAAAAAAATGTCATCAGCGCACTATTTCTGTCAGACCTGTTTGAGATTCATTGGGATTTACACGAGCTGTGTGTTTATTTTGTGATCTACAGTGCATCGGCGCTGCGTTAAAGCAGAGCAAGGGGCTGTGTTGGGGGGGGGGGGGCGTGTTGCTTCAGGTACCAGTCAGACATGAAATACAATACAGAAAGCCCAGTTTATATGACAGATAATACTCTGCACCGAGGTTTTAAGTTATCTTGGCATAATGTTATCTTTTGTTGTGATAATGGTGAGTTAAACAGTAGAAAACTGGCCTTCACGGTACAAAGTAATCTGCCAGGAATGTGTGTGTGCACATATTTAACTGGTCAGCTCAGTGCCTTGTTGGTTGTGGCAAAAGTTGAGTCTGGTTCAACTGGTTCAACCCTGTGTTGTTTTGCCAGAGCGCACCCCAGCTGCGGGGGGACTGCCCCCGTTCAAACGAAGCTGTGTTTTTAATTAAGTTGGTCTGAACTTGGGCATCAGTGGAAAATACACCTACCACCTACGCCTACACCTGAAGCTCACTAATAAACATGGTGTATCTGGTTTGTTTAATTTGAAACATTAAAAATGACAACTAGACGTTTTAACGGGAGCAACATGTCATAATATTTCCAGATGAATAACAGTCTATCATCTCAGATACTAATGGTGAGGACAGGTCTTGGCCTGCGTGCAGGCGTGTTGGAACTAAACATTGCAATGTTGTCATGACGATAAAACTCCAGGAAACTGTGCACAGTCACTGCGACTGTCACCACTGTTCACCAAGAAGTACAAGAGGTGTAACTCTAACTATCATTTTTTTGGGGATGTCAGTTTTGGGGCGGCTGTGGCTCAGGAGGTCGTTCACTAATCAGAAGGTTGGTGGCAAAATCCCCAGCTCCTCCAGTCTGCAGTCTGCCCTTAGGCAAGATACTGAACCCCAAATTGCTCCTGATGGCTCCACCATCCATCGGTGTGTGTGTGTGTGTGTGTGTGTGTGTGTGTGTGTGTGTGTGTGTGTGTGTGTGTGTGTGTGTGCGTGTGAATGGGTGAGTGAGCATTAGAAACATTGTAAAACACTGTATCACTCCTGATGAGCAGGTTGGCAC
Source organism: Thunnus albacares (assembly GCF_914725855.1). Lineage (NCBI taxonomy): Eukaryota > Metazoa > Chordata > Actinopteri > Scombriformes > Scombridae > Thunnus > Thunnus albacares. The sequence goes on from NC_058121.1 coordinate 2,981,400, forward strand.
CTTGCATGGCAGCCTCTGCCATCAGTCTATGAACATATGTGTGAATGGATGAATGTTGGCATGTAATGTAAAGCGTTTTTTGAGCGGTCGGTAGACTAGAAAAGGGCTTTATAAATGCAGTCCATTAACCATTTAAAATTTCTGTTTATGTATGGATTAAACATACAAGATACAATGTGGTAATTCAGCTTAATGGGTGTTGTTTTTTTCCTTGGACAAAGCAAGGCTAACTGCTTCCCTCTGACTCCAGCTGTACGTAACACAGACATGAGTTTGATGTATGTGAAACACTTGCGCTAACCTGCTGGAAGTGTTATACAAATCAAGTTGATTGATTGATACGGATCTTTTCATCTCACCCTCAAAGGAAATAAATAGGCTCCGCATATTTCCCAAATATGTTAAACTATTCTTTTGGCATTAATGTATAAACATGTGCACATTTACACACTTGTAATGCTTCACATATAACATTTATTATGCTGATAGTAGCACGCCAAGTTAACACGCTGCGGGATTGAAGCCAGTGTTGTAGAAATGAACAACGTACATTTACTCAATCTGCTACATTTCACAAAGACGTTCTACTTTTTACTCCACTTCATTTATCTGACAGTTACTTTACAATCCAGATTTTACATATTAAATACTGTGCATGACTCAGCTTAATATGGTGCGTAAACTAGTTTAAATTCAGATTTGCCAGTAAAAGTTTAAAATAAGAAATAAAAACAGAAATATTAAGTGAAATAATAAAGTGAAAAACTTTAATATAAAAAAGTAAACTTACACTCACAGTAAATGCATCAGTACCCTGAAGGAGTATTTTATTTCATGTCCTACTTTTTGTTGTGCTTTTAAAATTATTACTCATTGCTTTTTTTTTTATACTTCATTTTAATGTATATTATTGTTCTTCAACATCCTGTATTATTATTATGATCATACTTTATTGTACTGACATCTCCCTGGAGGGGAGGAGGAGAGATGTTCACCCAGTCTGAAAGATACAATAAAGAATCTTTTGTATGGTTTCAATAAAATGTAGAAGTTGCTTTCAGAAAATGGCAAAATATTCATAAATATGATGGAATATAACAGGTAACTTATGTCCTTGGCCCTGGTCGACATAATAATACGTCAAGAGACTGTTGCATTTAGATTTGATAGATATTGTACAAAGAACTGCAGGTCGTGACTTTTAATTTTTCTTTTTATTTCGTAACAGTGTTTTAGAAATAAATCTTCAGATGGTTAATGGCTTTTATACTGAGCCCAGGAGACTTTTCCCACTTCCTTTTTCCAAGTGTTATGATGACTATCTAGTCACATATCGTCATGCTCGAGGCTCATTGGAATTAGCAGCTTTGCATGTTTACTCTAATTGCATACAACTGATAGCAGCAGAGCACCGAGTGAATAAATGAACACTGTGAGGGTTAGAGACAGAAACCACAATGGTCTTTTGAAAAAAAAACACATTTCAACAAGACAGAAGAAAGTAAAAGAAAAAAAAAAGAAGTTAAGTTTAATAAGCAGTCAAGCACAGATACAGTGAAATGAGGGATTAAACAGAGATGTAACAGCGATACAGGTAATTGGGAAACCTTATATGAGAGAGGAGGAGAGAATGTCATTTTCTACAGTCAATAAAATAATATGGAAGCAAATGTGAGCGAATTAACAAGTTAAACATTTGTTTTGAAATAATAAATGGACTACATAAATGCTGAAAAAGGACAGCAGAAACTTGATTTGACTTTGATTGATAATAAAGTTGCAAAGCGTAACGTTAAAACCTCTGCAGACCCTTATTTCAATGTGTTGGATGAACGTTGGGGATTGAAGCTGCACATTTGCGATTATGTGAAATGTGTCTGCATTCCTGCTATAAGCCAAAAAAGACTGTTCATCTTCTAGGGTCTGCAGCTGGGTCACCCACCCCCCCCACCCCCCTGAAAAAAAAAGAGCCAACATGTTTTATTACTTCCCTATAGTAAATCCATATGGATTCACACCTTTGAATCCATTACAGCTGGCTGTCACCAAACATATCCAGTGTGAAATAGTGTGAAGCCTGTAACCTCGCATGTTTCATGCATAAATCCCACCACTATGCCAATAAGCATTTCCAAGAGAAACCAGTAATGGGTTTATTAAAGGCTGTTATGGGATGTCGAGAAGGAAGAGACAGTTTGAGACACAAAGTGCAACAAGGAAGAATATTCTGAGACAGACATTTCCTTCTAAAATTAGAAATCCAAGGTATGAAATTCATTGCTTCGACATCACATCACTTTGTTTAATCCAGCATGGATGTGTGGCGGCTTAATTTAAACATTGAATCCTTTGTTACCACATTATGAATTTTCCACGAGATGACAGACACAAAAGTAAAACACCTTAACAATTTGATCCCAAGGGTGGTTTTGCTTGTTTTTAATTTCCTTCATTTATAGGTTCAGGTCCTAGTCATTATACTGTATGTGTCACCCAGGCTGGTATATTTTGTTTTATTCATGACAAGTTAGGCTACTCAGAATTGCCGTCATCACTTTGCATGTGAGTAGCACGATACATGCTTTTTATACGTAAACAAGACAAAAATAAAAAAAAATGCTAATTGAAATTTTGGTTTTGTGTTCAGAAGTTTTCAGTATGGTGCAAATGTCCATGAATGGATAGAAGAGATTGTCAGGGTTCCAGGGATCTAAGAATCATGCTGATGGGACATTCATGTCAAACTGATTGTAACTAATATCAAGTTGTGATGTCGTGTTTTCAGGAAAGAAAAGAGAGTTGTGTGTTTGTTGTTGTTGTTAACATCATGTTGAATCTGCTCCATGGAGTCACATTCTCAACACTTCCTGTTCACACACAGACATGCAGCTGAAAAAAAAATACCGACTGTGTTACTTTGACTGTAGAAAAAGTCCTAAATGTAACAATTAACAACCAAGATCTCAAGTTATAAGAAGTGACTGTTCTCTATGATCTCAAAAAAAGATTGATTATTACAGTGTGTTCTGGTTTGAGATTAAGAGGTATGAATTTTGATGAAAACCGCATCCCTTGGGCACAAAGGGTTAAACTACAATTAATCTGCCGAGCAGACGACTGAGTCAGGACTCACGATGGAACACGTTCAGATTGAGCCTTTACACCGTGTCTACACTGAAAGCCTCTCAGCCGTGTTTTTCGGTCGTCCGTCTCGAGCCCGTCTGCCAACAGATACGCTCCTATTTTAATCAACCCAGCTGTCTACATGCCCGCGTAACGGCTCGTGTTTCACTCGTGCTATACGTGTGTAACCGTGACTTGAAGCGTATTTTCAGGCTTCAAGTCTATTTTCCTCTGTTTTTTTATGTGATTGTGTATTGAGCTCTGAGTGCTGCCAAAGTGTGGGTGACCTACACTCCACACTGTACCTGAACGCCTTCATGGTAGACACACAAACCAACAGAGTAGCTGCTGATGCTGCTGCTGCTCTGCTAAACATGCTGCTCACCCTTCACCTTCTATGTGTAAAAATTATGAATGTATAATAAATCCTGCATACAGAGCTGCTGCTCTGCCTTGCTTCCAATTTTGCCCAGTGGCCACGAACGGTATTGCAGTAAAAAAAAAATCCCCTCCGCCCCAAAAAGCATTTTCCACATGGACAACCATTATAATAGACATCTGTAAAACTGTTGACAGGACACCTTTAACTGCCAATAAGGTCAATTATGACTCTTTCTTTTATTAATTTTTGATCCCTGAAGGTTTTATATTCGTAAAACTTTGCTCGAGCCAAGAAAAGTGATTTTATAATACATGACATCATCGCAATGGAGAGGCTATGGGCCGAGCGGGAACTGGCGGGCGGGGCCAGCAGGAGAAATGCTGCTGTACACAGTCAGTGGGGACATTCTTATTGGACTGAATAGGCACCATTTTCAGTCCAATATCCAGTTCATGTAATACAGCCATGGTTAAAATGAACATAATCCCTGTTCTTAGACTTTTGGGACATGTCCACTCTGATGTGGAACAAAGTAAAAACTCATCTTCTCTGTGTTTTGGGGCTTTGCTCAGGCTGCACGTAGGTAAACGTGCACAGGGCACTAACAACCAGACCAAACAAATATCCACCTGAGAAAAGTGACACTGTTAATGACAATCAGCAGACTAGATAGATAGATAAATGGCAATTCAGTTGTAGTACAATGAACAGCTTAAAATTGACAAATGTCAACACTGGTCATTTTAAACACTAAATGTTGTGGATCCTTATTCTTCAACACCACTGCTAACTGAACGCTCTTTCTCCTTATCATGTAAACTACAGTTCCCGGCATTAGTTCCTTTACATTGTGCCTCTGTTTAGAGGGTAAAGGAGCATTTCGGATTTCTTTCTTTCATTTCAATGATAAAAACAACATGAACAATATCAGTTTGATGTGACTTTTGATGCAAAAATGTATTGTGATTTCAGTTAAACATTAGGAAACCCCTCTGAAAGATTTGCAAAAGAAGCAAACACAAAACAGCAGAGGCATGGGTTTCTAGAACCCTTATTGGCTAGTGTACACAACAGGTCAGAGAGTTGACTTCTGTCTACATTACATGACAATAACTTTGGCCTGTACAACTGAGAGCAAACACACAGCTGCAAAGAAGAGCTTGAGGGGAGCAGACACTGTGGAATCAAAATACATAAAAGCAATAAAAAAAAGTGACAGTATGATTTGTGACTAAGAGGATAAATATGAGGACGTGGACCACAGACGCAGAATGAGACAGAGATACCGATCAGTTTATGATCCGAAAGATGCTCAGAGAAGACGGAGAAAGCTTGACCCGGAGTCAGGATTGACACGACAGGGCAACACACATGAATTTACAATAATTGGAAAAGCTATACTTCATACAATGTTATCAGATAATTAAATCTCAAAACAATTGTGCTTCACGTCTTCTTACATGTCCGATTGAACATGTGAAATGGAAACTGTCACTCCCGACACACAAAAGGGGGACGAGGACGGACGTATCACAAGCATCAGGGGATTACAAAGAACAAGAGAAGCACTTATTCCTCACTTGGAGAGCTTTGCTTAATAATAGCCACCGTATAACAAAGGGAGTGTGAAAATCACACTTTATGGGCCGGACCGGTTGTAAAGTTATATTTGCCGTTAAATTGAAATCCTGTTCCCTTGACATAATAGATAAGGCATCTGAAATCATAATAAGTCACTTTAACAGCTCATCAACTTTACAGTAGCCGCTGGCGTGCGCGCTGCTCTACATTTCTGTGGCTGGAGGGATAATGTTGGGGCCTGTCAAAAGTGCTGAAACATGAGTGACATCCTGTGACAGCGATTAAAGCACAGCGTCTCCCGAGCATCTCTCTCCACAGGTTATGAAGATGAAGGGGGAGAGAAAATGCATGGCTTTTGAAAATGCTCCCTCTTTTCCCCTCGGTGGTTTTGCACAATAATTGTTTTTCCGCACCCTTGGGCTAGTCATCAGTGTAGCTGCCACATCGCCACATGATATTCATGATAATCCCATTAGTCTCTCTCCGCCGCAGTGTTTCAGAGTCCAAAACTTTTGCACGACGCAACACAAGCGGATACAGTGTTTTTAAATGTGTCGATTGCCTCTCCGGTGGCTTGTCAGGGCTTGATGATCTTTCTAGATTTAAAGCGATTTTTTTTTTTTTTTTTTTTTTTTCTGTGTGTGTCATGACTTCAGGCGAGCAGTCGAGAGGGCTCGAATCCAAGTCCTGCACGGGCACGCCGATCTTCTCCTCCTCCCTCTGTGGGGGAGACGTGTTTTCAAAATATATATATGCTGGTCACATCCATCCACATGGCTTTGAGCGGTCAAACAGAGCTGCCCGCTGCACCTCAGGTATACAGTAAGGAGACACAGTGTCCCCACTGTACAGTTTATGGCAGAGAAAATGTGTTGCCTCCACAAATATGCGACTAATTGAGGCACCAGCGAAAGTGCTGCTATGGTTCATTAATACTGTAGCATGAGTGTCAGCACTGACCACTGCTGGGGGGGAACATTTTACTTTGTAATAGAAAAGTTAGATTAGATTTTGTAGTCTATTGACTATAATATTGCCTCATCAGTAAATGCTTTTGAATATGTGCTTTCACTTCAAAATGACAAAAAACTTTGTCATTTTTCTATATTATTTCATATTTGAATTGGAATACATTCAAATACTATAAAATGATTAAAAGAACAATATTGGAGCCATATATATATATATATATATATATATATATATATATATATATATATATATACAGTACCAGACAAAGGTTTGGACACATTCAAGACGATTCAAGACATCAAAGCTATTAAATAACACCTATGGAATGAAGTAAACCAAAAAAAATGCTAAAGAAACCAAAATATGTTTCATATTTTAGACTCCTCAAAGTAGCCACTGTTTGTCTTGATGACGGCTTTGCTCACTCTTGGCATTCGCTCAGCCAGCTTCATGAGGTCGTCACCTGGAATTCTTTCCCAAACGGTCTTGAAGGAGTTGCCACATATGCTGAACACTTGTCGGCTGTTTTTCTTTCACTCTGCGGTCCGACTCATCCTAAACCATCTCAGTCAGGTTTAGGTCGGGTGATTATGGAGGCCAGATCATCCGATGCAGCACTCTATTACTCTCCTCGTTGGTCAAACAGCCCTCACATAGCAAAGCTGTCGTCGAAGCAAAAGGTGGCTGTTTTGCGGGATCTAAATATATACATACAGTAATTTGTTTACTACATAATTCCATATGTGTTATTTTTATAGTTTTGAAGTCTTCAATATTGCTCTATAATGTAGAAAATAGTCAAAAATACCTTGTCTGTGCTGCTTCTTTCCTCATCACCCCCGATCATATCATTCCCCCAACAACAACGTATTTGTAGTCAAAGTTGGTCATCAGTGAGCAGGTAAGAGGTAACCAGTCCATCTCACCACCTTTCAGAATTCAGCAAAACATGAAATCTTTGTGAGGTAACAAGCTGTTGCCAACCGATTAGTTTAATTTAATGTGATCCTGCTGTCATGAGTGTATCCAACAGAAAAATGTTCCTTTAACCAAACCTGTTGTTACCTTCCTCTCTTCCCTCCTCTGATTGTTGTCACCGTTTCTCATCTTTCAGACCTGATAAATATCTCTCTCAACATTCTTTCCTTTCATGACCTGTCACCAAGACTCAACCATGAAAGTGTGAGCTGCGAGAGTGTGTAGAATGTACCGAGCGCGTCCCGCCCACAGAATTTGCACACATAGACGAGTTTTCACCTTTTCTCTCCGTCCCCACTCGTCTTTCACTGCAGTTCATAATCATTTGTTTAGAATTCCACATATCCCGCATTGACATTTGTCACATACGATCATTCATCTTTTTGATGTCTCACAAAACTAAGCAGCTCAGACATTCCATCAGATTGCTGTCAACTTTATTTTTACCTGCAGTTTGTCATCACAGGAATTAGAGCACAGACACTTTCCCTTTGGAATTTATTTCAGGTCATTTTTTTTCCTGGCAAATACAAAAATCTGCTCAGCTGCTGTTCAAACCTGAAATGGGGCACTAATTCTCATGCCAGGGACTGTAAGAGGGGCACGGGCCAAAATCTCCATAAAGAGCATTTGTAAATTTTTCTGGTGACTCAGATACAAATTCTGCTTCAGACCTTTGTTGCTGTATTTCCCATTTTTTCCCTACATCTCGTCGCACCGTGAACTGTCTAATAAAGCAGAAATGTCATGAAAATGATCTTTGAGAGGGCACTGCTCCAGAGGTGCTAGCAGGTCATGGATGTATGATGCTTCCCTCAGAGAAGAGTTGTATGGAGATTTTTAGCCAGGTCTATAGATGGATGGCGATATCTGCTGGTTGCTCAGTAGGTCTGTTCATCCAGAACACAACATGTCAACAGATACAGGCCAGATTGTTGGGAAATGTGATCCAGGTTTTAATGGTCCCCAGAGGACAATTCTTGATGATGTTGGTGACCTCCTGACCTTTTCGATAAGCATCACTGTCAGGCTAAAATTTCAAAGTCTAATGTAGAGATTGTAATGACATTACCGAGCACATTCATGCTCCCCAGAGGATGAACCCAGGAGGGTCTATCTGTGGGTGGTTAACCCTTTTGACTTTAATAACCCCATGGCCTTTCCTAGAGCCAACTTGAGGACAAACTGTATATGTTAACCCATTGATCGTGAGGCATATTTTGGGATGAAATAGATACATATAAATGACACACAAAGCCCTCATGCTTAAACATGTAATTTCATGGTTTGTCTTAGCCTTCATAAATTAACCATATGATGATTAAAACAATTTGCACAATTAAGTTATGGTTAAGGTTTGGTTAAGTTTAGGCAACTAAACCTACTTGGTTAAGTTTAGGTAAAGATTATAGATATGTAAATTTTAGTAAACAGCAGCTGCTGCTGCAGTTTTCCCTACACTTGTATGTAAAATACTCCCTGAGAGTCAAAAGGCGAGAGCTCCAACCTGCTCTGGACGCTTTGTTTGCAAAGTTACCTCTACTTCCTTCTCATGCTGATATCAGATTGTTAATGCATGCCCTTAAATGGACATCCGTTGGTAGCCATGGTTGCTAAGGTTGTTGCTAAGGTTGTTCACACTGTCCACTTGCATATTTTGGATCAGATTTGGGCTCGAACATGTAAGGATGTATTAGAGAAGTTTCCATTTGAGTAATGAAGGAGAAAAAGAAGCGGAATCCTACTACTACTGTTTGTTTACGCAACGTCCGGAGCCGGTGGACAGCTTCAGAGAGCTGACCAATCAGAACAGAGTGGACTCCTTAGGAGGGGACCTTAAAGAGACAGGAGCTCATATGACCTATTTCAGACAGAGGCTGAACTGAGGGGCTGCATAAAGAGCCAATATAAGATAATTAAGGAGCTTTTTAAACTGTAAATCATTCCAACATATTCCAGTAGAGCCCTGGGTCAAAAATTTAAAGCTGGAAATGTTCATAATATGTACACTTTAAAATAACATTGACTGTTGCTAGGAGATGATAGTCTCTGGTGTCGAGTGTGATACTTTGTACACGGAACTATCCACCATTACCTCACCCCTATCAACATCATGCCACTTCTGCCTTTGCTTCTGACAGAGATAAGGACTCGAAGACTGATCAACTAACTTCACCCTCATAAGGACCCACTGCTAACAGGGTGAAAAATGCAGACAATATGAAAGGATATATTTGATATTACATTTTCTGGATTATCACAGTTTATTTTAAATCCGCCAGCTGTGTTTAGTAATTAAATTTCAATCTCAAAGTTTTTTAGATGGATATGTTTTATTAGAGTCACAACATCACCACATGCAACCTATGTTCATTAGAAGCATTGCAGTATGCCCCCACAGAGCATATGTGTATCTCTGTTAGCTAATAGCTTCTCAGATGACAAATATGAGCAGTGTCCATTTAGACCATTTCTGTTTTTTCAGTCAGAAAGAAATACCCACAACACACACATATGAGTGCTTATACTATACACCCACTGTTAGTTAATATATTGCATTAAATTTGGAAGGGACAGCTCCGACTTTGGCAAAGAAACCGAGATGACAGCTTGGTTAACTTGGACGCTTTCCACTTTATATATTATACCACTTTTTAATGTGTTTTGTGCTTTTTATAGCTCAGCAAGCATTCTCATCCAGGACGAAGTATGTTGATGTGCTTAATATTTGTCGAGCTTTTAAGTATATGATTGCAGCAAATCAGTAGAAATCCGAGAAGATGAACAGAAATTCATATTTGATTGTTACCTTGATATTTGAGTTTCTCCTGGAAATATATTTCATGCATAAAACCAGTTAAGAAAAGAATATATATAAACAATGGATCAAATGTGCAGCCTAAAGTAAAAAATGGCTCATAGTGAAAAACCCTTAAAGAATTACCACCAACTCTGCAGTTCCCCTCAGCTCTACTCTGCATTTTAATGTTTTTCAGCTCATTGTTTTGGTATAAAGCCAGTAATGTTGCTATTTTGGTTCATCATTGTTAGTTAATATAGTGTATCTAACACTACCGTGCCATCTCTTAAGAGCAAGGCTGCTGGCAATTTCCCAGGGGTCCTATACCCTCAGGGGCCCAAAGGCACCCGATTCACTGTTTGGCAAATAGTGTATTTAAGTAATCACAATTTTGTTTTTAAAAAGCTTTACTCACCTTTAAACTACATTATAAACTGAAATTATCAGGACCTTAAGGTGACACCTGTCTTATTGCCTAATATTAAAGTGCCATATTGGAGAAGGGCCCAGAGTTAAATTCTAGTTTTATGGCCTTAAATATTTCAGAATATATATTGTGCTTGGTGCCTGTGGGTGTAATCAAATTACCACAAACTATATGCTAATTGCTAACACAGATACACAAATGCACAGTTGCACAGTAAGAAATAGATGGTGGGGGTGGGGTCGACATACAGTATAATCTTTGTCACCATAGGAGGTTAATCTAGCCCTGCGAAAATAACATATTTCATACTATTACCACTGACAACCACTTTTACATTGGCAGATATAAAGTAAGACAGTACAAAGATGATTATAAATCACTGAGAATAATCACATTTGTCTTTAACTGCTGGCAGCCGACACAAATTGTAATTTTACTCCCATTTGGCAAATTTTACAGATGTGTTTGGAATTAATAAGCACTCTACAATATGCAAAACCACATTATTCGCTCAGGAATTCCCCCCGTTCATTTCCTTACAAATGCATTACTTATCAATTTGCCCCGCTTTAATAAAATGATGGAATCTGAATATGGGGATATTATTAAAGCCCTCAGTCTGTGCTTATGCCTCTGTGAGGTGTTCAGGAAGTCTTACAGTAAGGAACGCTGTGTTTGTCTGAGAATACTGTAAGCATCCAGCCTCTTCCTCCCACAGTGCTTCCTTCGTTTGTTTGAGTTGCTACTGATCCACCTATGGAAGCTGGCTGCCTGAAGGACGAGAGCTGTTTATGGAACATTTTCTACAGGCTGGGGAGAGGCTCAATACCCACAGGACTTCCCTCCCCCAGTTCTCCCAGCAGGTAGAAATGGACACACTCACAGCCCCAGTTTGCTGCTCTGTCCACCTGGGGATCGAATGCCACCCTCCCCCACTTATCTGTACTCCCCGTGAAGAAGTTTCTACATGTACTTGGGAGTGCGTGTTGGTTGAAAGAACAGTACTCAGTAGTGCATCATATAACCTGTCATCATCATCCGCAGACCGCTGTGCCCTGTTTATGTCCGACATCTGAGCAACACAGAATACATGACGTCAGCTTTCCCAAGGCGTGGGATCTACCCAGAAAGTCTGACTTTTTACTTTTCTCCAGTCCAGACCTGCATTTTAACTTTCCAGTTGGTAATACGTTTAGGATGTATTTCTACACCATGATCCCTTCCTCACTCACGCGTCTGCTCTGACTCAAATCTGACTGTTCCTTGTAAGTAGTGTGGCGGCCTGTTTTGCACAGCATGTAACAGGAAAGGCTAGGTGTTTTACTCATTTAGCTGGAGCTGTGACTCACTGTCACACTCTGCGTTGCTGTGATGCTAATACAGTATATCCTGAACAGCTGTGATGAGGCAACGGATAGGCACAAACAAGTATTAACATGTTTGCAGAGATACTAGAACTTAACATATTTTCAGTGCCGCAAGGTGGCAACAACATGGCCCTGTAATTACTGTAACACCAGCATGTTTTAGTTTTATTTATATTTCTGTGTCATGACAAACATTTGGCCCATCCCACTTGGGATTACAAGACACCACTATTTTATAGAACATACATCTTCTGGTATTGCATATACAAAGCATGTGGATAAAGGGAAAGAAAAGAAATCAAAACAAAACGAAAATCCCAAATGAACTGTTCACATAAAGAACTATTATATATCTATGGATTGTCTCCATACAGAGCTTTCTTCTTCTTCTCCCAGGCTTTCTACAGATAACTGCATGTTTCATATGTGAACAGCCAACTCAGTCTTTGTGCATCATCCATATTAACATAATCAATATCTATTTTTATCTTACAAAACAAAGCATGGCACATTTCACAATAAAAAAGGACAGTAGCAAACAAACAGGAACTCATTTTCTATATCATTTAGAGCACATCGGACTAATCCGCTTTTCTTCTTCTACATTAACAAACTGTCCAGTTTCAACAGTCAGAGGGAAAATACCAGCTGGGCACATAGAGATCTTTGCTTTTTAGATAAATTACATACAACATAACTCTCCATACCATATTCAGTTTTTATCATCATAAAAATACACAGTTTTGCTTTAGTCCATATATTGTCAGCCCGCTGCCCTTTGCTCTGAGCAAACACAGACTCTCTAAACAAACAAATGTTGACCTTTTCAATTTAAAAAAAAAAGCCTCACCAAACCCCGGGTAGCAGAACAATGTGCTCACATCTTTAGACCCAGAACCGATAATTTGTTTATCCCAGATAAATATTTGTCTCTTCAACATACTTTCTCCCATACTAAGCAACCAATTCCATAACTGAGCCATACACATCTTCCAACGAGCCTCACATGATCCCCATCCCATGTCCCCACTATAGCCGACTTTGGTGCATATTTTGTGAACACACAGAAAATATCTTATAGCACTGTTATGCACTGATTCACACAGAGATATTGCTAAGGCCTCTAACCCCCGGCAGTATAATCAAGCACAGGACACACACAAGCTTGAGACCGTTTAGAGCAAGTCTGAAAACTCATATCCTTCAAATTTTTACTCTTACCAATGATTCCTCCCAAGATGATTCACCAAGAATCTTAATACCTTTTATGAAATCCATATGTTCGTCAATATAGAAACCGAGATATTTATATGAGTCTGCATAATTCAGCTGATGTGATTCAACTTTAAACTGGTAAGTACTGCAGGTAAAGGAGGGTTTAGTAAAGTGAATTATTTCAGTTTTCTCTTTGTTAATAAGCATCATTCGTTAGGAGAGTATCTGCTGCATTTTGTCTTTGGATGGTGATAGTAAAACTATGTCGTCTACATACAGAAGAATACTTATCATTGCCCTTCCACACCTTAGCCACAATTTAAAGATCTAATTTCTTTGGCCAAATCATTTATATAAATTGAAAACAATGGAGAGGACAAAGCATCACCTTGTTTCACCCCTGATGAGGTTGAGAACCAGTGTGTGTGATACTCATGCAGTCTTATACATGCTATTGGCTCACTGTAGAGAGCTTTTAGAGCCCTGTAGAATTTTCCATTCACCCCATAGGCATTAAAAAATCCCTACTGATCATATCAAAGTCCTTCTGAAAGTCAATAAAGCATACATATGATGACTTGTTTTCACTAATTCTATCTGTTATAATTGTAGATGATACAAAGATGTGATCAAGACATGACTTTGACTTACAAAGCCCACTTTGCTCTCCTACAAGGAGCCGTTCTTTCCGTAGATACAGCATGAGCCTCTATAGCCTCTAAGTATAGTGAGATACAGCTTGTAAACTGTGCTCATTAGGCTGATCCCTCTGTAATTTAATGGCACCCTTGAGTCTTCACTTTGGGACTTAAGTATTAGATTCATAATAGATTTAAGCCACATTGATGGCATTTTACTAGATTCAAAACATGTTTTACATAATTTGCACTTAATATCAAATAGTTTGTGTGATTTCAATATCTCATTTGGTATGTTTTCAACTCCAGTTGCTTTCCCCAATTTTGCTTTATTGAACTTCATTATGAGTAAAACCTTATTAAGGTCCTCACTTACACAATATTCCTCTTTTAATGTTTGGCTCGCTGTTACATTTTTCCTCATACATATTTCTTTATAATGCTTATCATCAAAATCTATAATCTCACTGGAGAAGATGCTTTTAAAGTCTCTCTCCCACCCATTAATTACCTCAGACAACCCAATCATAGGATTGCCATCATGTCCCAGTACCTCCATGGGTATTTACCAAACCCAACTTGGACCCAGTTTATTAATTTCAGACCAAAATCTCTTGTTATTTGATGTTTGAATTTTATTCAAGTTTAACACATGTCCTCTTTGAAACTTTTATAGAATCTGTATCTTTTATCAAACCTGTACTGACCATTCTTGAAGGCTTCTAAGAATCTTACTTGAACAATTCAGGAACATATTTTCAGCTTTATGAATAGACTGCCATCATTCTTCTAACTCCTTATTCCAATAAGGCTTCTTATTAAATAACTTCCTTTTTGGATAATGGTTGTCTCCAGCTTAATTATTATCTTCTTTTTTTTCTTTAATCAGTTTGCAAAAGCTACCATACCAATTACCTAGATGTTCTTGTTCTCTAACACAGAATTGTAAATCATTCTTCATTTTGAAAAAGTTGATTGTTGTAAACCAGAAGATTAGAAATTAGCTGGTAAAGTGTTGCAGACTATCTTTTTTGTGGGAGAAATTAGATGACTCTCCTGAAGAGCTGCATAATAATGAGCCTCAGTCTTTATTCAAAATCTTAATAACAATAAAGAATAATCTGGAATTCTACATCTTGCTTCAATTAGTTTGCAAATTTAATTTATTGATTTGGGGCTAATACTTCAAATGAGTCACAAGTTTATAAGCAGTTATATGGTACAAGTATGTAGTCAACCACAGCTTAACACAAATGTACAGTATAATTATCATTCAAAGGGCATATCCCTCCATTAACAATACATAACTTTGATTCTCTTAAAAATCCAATTATTGATGTTTGTTTACAGAATCATCCAAGGAGGAGGCATCTCATCCACTTTTTTTTAACTAGTCATCAAAAGCATTTATCCTGCTGTTGAAATCTCCACAGACAAAAATTTCCTCAACTACTGAACATAAATAAATTTGACTCAAAATATGATTAAAAAAAAAGAGGCATCCTTTCCCCATACTGATGTTTTGGATGGCAGATTAACAGGTGAAAACATCAAATGTATATCCTGATTTTAAATGCAGAAATTTCAAACCAAGAATACCATCCACCTGTTTGTCTGTAACATCAGTTTTGATTTCTTCCAACAGATCATTCTTAACATTCAGCAGATCATTCAAAGCCAACCCCCTCTTAACCTTTGGGGGCAATAACATGTATTACTCTATTATAACCATGTACATTATAACCATTAGCACAATGTCCAGTTTCAAACTATGCAGAATGACAGATCTTAACTTACAGTTTCCTACAGCCCATCCAGTGTGCTAGAGTAATAGATTCCTGATCATGATGATGGGCCAGAGAAACAGTTCATCTTCTGTAATCCAAAGCACGGCGTGACTGATTCTCATCCTGTTTCACAAGGCGCCCATCCCTTGTTACAACAAAGTCTCTCTCTATAGAGATCTCCTTTAAGATGGTGCGAAACCTCCAATCCAATAGTCTCTCTGCATGTGATTTTGCCAAGCGAATATATACCTTCTTGTATTGATTGTCATCCTTTAGTTTTACGCTTCCTTCTCAATAGCACAACTTTATCCTGGACTGAGTTCAGCTGGATCCTGACCGGGCCCAGTCCAAGAACTCTTGGCTTCAGCCTCTCTACTGCAGCCAGGCTGGGCACGGTTGTACTGCAGCCTCTCCATCAACAGCCTGAACCTTGTCTTCTCCACCTGTTCCCCTAACTCGAAAGGCAAACCAAAAACTATTATGACAGTTTCTGGATTTTAGTCTGACACATGTTCAAGTATTTTTTAAATTTTATATTTAATCTTTATTTTACCAGGCAGTCTCATTCAGATTAAGATCTCTTTTCCAAGAGAGACCTGAGAACAAGAAACATTCATAAGACAAGACACAACTATACAATAAACAAGGAAGTAATAAAAACATTTACAAGAATCATAAAAACCATCAGATAATAAAGCTTTAAAATCTCCTAGAGGAATATAAGACTTAAGTTTGACTCCGTGTGGCTAGCAGGTGGCTATACAGGTTTACTTTTTTATCTGTAATCCAATTTTAGAAAGCACATTTTGATTTTAATGATTTTAATTTTTCCAAAAGAAAAGTTGACATGACATGAGATGACATGAGATACCAGGTTTTCAGCTGAAAACACCAATGAAAATACAGTGTAGAGCTGGGAAAAATGTTGCCCAAAGACCAGCTAATGAATTAAATTACCCACTATTATTTTAAATGCTATAATTGCCTTTTAATTCTGGTTATGTAAGAGTACTTTAAACTTTGAACATGAACTCTGAGTATGATTATTTCTGATTTTGATTTGGCATTTCACTAATTTTTGTCACTATTATCTCCCAGATTGTGATTACCCAAAATTAAAGGATCAGCCAGCACAGTCATCTGTATTTAGCTGTTCCAGCTCAAAATTGCCATTAAATGAGTTAGTGCAGGAAAAACAGCACTTAATCTGTCTGATTAGGCAATGATTATTTCATTATACACACTGCTGTCGATAATGTTTCAAGAGGCAAAAGAGGACCAGTGATGTTTGTTAGCCCACTGCACAACACAGGAGGCCTCGTCTCTTTTCATTCAATTAATCCACACTCACCATGTGCACTGAGAAAATAATTGCGTTTTCATGTTCCATTATTCATAATTTTGTGCAAAAAAAAAAGAAAAAAAAAACTAAACATTGGCACTAATCAGGTTCAAATAAACATGATCAAGTACGTGGAAGGGTGTATTGTAATTCGGAGAAGACATTGCAATAATGAGCGTGACACTTGGGAGTTACAGTAAATCAGTCAGGGGCTTGCCCAATGCTAATTTATGCACTCTGCTTTCTGAGGCCCCAGTGATGTCTGCTGGATCAGGCACTCTGGTCTAAACTCCCATTGGTCACATGGCACTTATCTCAAAGAGGATTATCATTAACCTCTGCATACTGGACAAATTCCCTGCCCGACTCCCTCATTGTCTCCACCTAATTATCCACAAGTTTAATTGGCTAAATAAATGACTACTCTGCCTTAACAACTTTGTGGGGTGTGTGTCTCGAACTAAATAGGCAAAGGGATATTGAAATCCTGAGGTCAACTGCACATATTGGAGAAACAGCAGGGTTATTTGAGTTTAGGATAGCCTACAGTAGCTTTCTCTATAAGTCCTAGCGAGCTATGATTCCCTAGTCCCCAAGTCCCTGACTAGCTTGTGAAAGCCAAATCAGGACATGCTGAGGTTGTGTTTGGACCAGCTGAGAATACACTTCACTGAGGTACAGAGCAGTTCACTATGCAGTTCAGCTTAAAGTGTTGTGATAGGGCTTTAGAGGATAAGTGGGTTACAACTTGGGTCAAAAGCCTCTTATACACTGTGTGATTTTAGGCTATTCCAGACAAAAGAAAGCTTTGAAAACTTGGTCATTGATCAAAAATGGTGTTTCTTGATCACACTTTAACACATGTTCTGGTCAGAAATGTACCATATTCTCACAGTGTGACTTCTACCAATACACTAGCTGACACAACATTGTAAGCTGCATGTTTTAAAAATCTTTAAAAACAAGACTAAGAGTCTAAAGCCACGCTAGCAACTCTGTACTTAGGCAGAGTGATGCTTTGAGTTAAAGGCTAACACATCAGCATGCTAATATCCTCTCAATGACAATGTTAACATACTGATGTTTAGCATGTTCACCATCTTGATTTGGCCAGTTAGCATGCTAACACTGGCTAATTAGCACTAACCCTAAAGTATACCTGAAGTTAATGGGAATTAGTTTTGTAACTGTTAAGTCATGGATAAATTTCAATTTTGATCCAATGATGGCACTAGATGAAAAGTCAGAGGATCACCAAAATTACAGTTAATCCTGAGAGGGCATGAATGTCCACACCAAATGTCATGGCAATCCATCCCATAGTTGTCAATACATTTCACTCTAAACCAAAACTGTCAACCTGCTGGTGGCGCTAGAAGAAAAGTCAGGGGATCACCAACGACATTAACAGTCATTCTCTGGAGACTATGAAAGTCTCTACAAAATGGCAATTGATCAAATGTTGAGATATCTGAGTCTGGACCAAAGTGGTTTTCACACTTACACCAAAATTGCCATGAGCCTGTTAGCATGGCTAAAAACAGTACCTGCATTGTGGCCAGAGCTTTCAAAACATTTAAGCAGTAAAGATAGATAACGTGTTTTTCTTTCATTTTTTTTCTATTTCCATTGTAGCTCAGCAATTCACCAGGTATTCATCAGTCGGGACACCTCAAAATTTCTGACTGTGAAACACAATGTGACTTACAATGAATTTGCAAGATAGCTGATATCACAGAGTGTACAGGAGCCTTTCTTGTTAAATGTATTTGCAGTAGTTTCCATGATAACATTATACACACCAAATTAGTAATTGCTGAGATCTGGGAACATTGCAACATCGCCAAGTGGCAAGAAACAAGAGCAGTCAGATGATTGGACAGACCAAGAGTTTAGCCAGATTATATTAATGAGATGTCAGTAAAAACCTGTGCGACATGCCAAGTCAGTGTTGATCCAGGAAGTCAGTCTATAAACCAAAATGGACAGTTTGGGTAATAATTTTACTCTTCACCTTTGCTTTCTGTTTCAAATAGGAGGAGGAGGAGGAGGAGGTTAGTCAAGGAGGTAAGGCTGTGCTGCCACAATTATGTCCCTTTGTTTGATTTACTATGAGTTCATTTTCTTAGTTAGTTTTGTTGGGTGTGTGTGTGTGTGTTTTTTTTTTTTTAATTACACATATAATGGAGAACACTGTAAATAAATATTCACTTCTTCGAAGTTAAGGTGTTTGCTGAGTCCACCTACCTACCACCTTCCTTTACATTCGAGCTTGACTACTAAAAAAACGGAATTACCCTTAGAAAAGTGCTACATCCGCAGCCTTTATAGTGCACCAGTGGTGTAAGAAGTTAAAGTCCCAATTCAAATACTCCAAGTAAAAGTCCTGCATGAAAAATCCTACTCAGTACATAAGTATTATGAGCTTGATGTAGTTAAAGTATTGCAGTAAAAGTAGTGGTTTGGTCCCTCTGACTGATATATTATTATATATGACATCATTAGATTATTAATACTGAAGCATCAGTGTTAGAGCAGCATGTTACTGTTGTAGCTGCTGGAGGTGGAGCTAGTTTCAACTACTTTATATGCAGTTAGCGAGTTTAGTCCAGTGGTTCCCAACCTAGGGGTCAGCCCCCCCCCAAAGGGTCACCAGATAAATCTGAGGGGTTGTGAGATGATTAATGGGAGAGGAAAGAAGAAAAAACAAAGTTCTGATACACAAATCTGTTTTCAGTTTTTAGACTTTTTCTCTAATCTTTGATTTTTAGTGAAATATTGGATCATTTGAACATCTATTGAAATGAAACCATTTGTGAAGTTTAGAGGGAAAAATCACTATTTGGTGGAGCTGTTAACAACTCATAGACATCTGAAACGTGATCCCGACTACACACTGCTTTTTGTAAGACATCAAAACCCAAAAAGGTTGAAAAGCACTGGTTTCATCTTTAACAATGTGTTGTATTTTAAAAGCTTGTTATATAATCCATTGTAACAAATCTTCATCTGAAAAGTAACTAAAGCTGTCAAATAAATGTAGTGGAGTAGAAAGTACAATATTTTCCTCTAAAATGTAGTGGAGTGGAAGAATAAAGTAGCATCAAATAGAAATACTCAAGTAAAGTACCTCAAAATCGCACTTACAAACAGTACTTGAGTAAATGTAACCTACTTAGTAACTTTCCACTACTATAGTATACATGTAAAGGATTACTCAGGAGTGATGTGATTATACCTTAGCTTAACACAAAATAGGCTCTGAAAGGACTTTGTGAACCTGTGGATGTAACAGTGGTGAGAAATGTAAGTCTGTTCAGACTCAAGTACTCAGTGTGCACGTATCAAGTGGTAAATACATTGTTAAGCATGTACATGGAATTCCAGCAGCAAGATTGGAGGCATGAGTCTCGTCTCATTTCTTTGCCACAGTGGTTTAAATGCTGTCAATAGGCCCGTACCAGTGGATCTGGCACTCGGGTTAGATGCAACCTGCAGTGCATCTCTGAATATACCTTTCTAGATCTGTCACAGAAGAAACCCGTGTTTAATAAAGGTAGTGTGTTGTCAGCTCATAACCAGAGAGAGGTTTTCACACTATAACGGCTTATCCAGTGGGATTTTCCTGCTTCTATGCATCTGCTTAAGATTTCTTTCAAAATGGGATTTCTCTCTCTCTCTCTCTCTCTCTCTCTCTCTCTCTCTATCTCTGTCTTTTTTGTTGCCTCTGAGTCAGGAAGTCCTGCTTAGGTGAACAGAATGAGTCTTGTTGTGTGTGGGAGTATATGTCAGGGAGTAAATTGCTTTGACACATACTTTACCAACTATTTCTTTGTGATAGAAACCAATGAATAAAAATCAGAAGGTATTTGCTGTTCAGAACTGAACGGTGAAGGACAGAAGAGGCTCTTTTAATCCATGTAATGGGTTATTGACTTTGACCCCAGGGGGAATATATTTGCAGACATAGGATGACACTTTTTTACTCACACTACAGTTTAAGCAATAGAACAATCAAAATGGATCAACACCTCCACTTTCTCCCCTTTACTCTCATTCATTTAGGATTCTGACACAACTGCAGATAAGCCATTTATTTGAGAGGACTAAATAGTGTCTTTTGTACCCATTAAATGGTAGAAATGTTGCTCAATTTTACTTCTACCACCATTACTGCCTCTACTACTTAATCACTCTGGGTCTCTCACATGCATTAATTTTGCTTTTACATCAATATTTTTACTCACATACTGTATATATGCACTCTATTTATATTGTGCAGATTTGCAACAGCAAATCAGTTTTGAAAGAATCATAATGCCAGAATTACATTTTGTTTTATCAAAATCATTGTTAATCATTTTTACAGAGCCCGGGAGGGGCCACGGAGAAACAAATGACTTATTTGTGATCTTGATTTAGTCATCTGTCCTCTCAATTTAATAATCCGTGCTTTTGATTTAACAGAATTTCCCCTCATGCCGTTCTCTCGTCCTGCGTACACCGTCACTAGGGATCATTTGGATTTAAGGTTTTATTTTGATCACGGACTAAGACATGCGGATATACTTTGGGTTTTGGCTTGTAAGCACAACACTGTGTTATCTCTGAGATCTCTTAAATGTACGCAAACCTGACCTAACAAGTTTTACCCACTCTTCATTCACCACGCGTCAGCACATCAAGAAGTAACTGACGTCACAGGGGAAATGTTCTCCTTCATTGCTTCCAGCTGACTGAATGTGTTTGGTGCCCTACACAAGAAGAGAACAAGCAAAACAGATAAATCGAGAGCGCTAATTATTAAATCAAGAACACAAATTTGTTATTTTTTTCTCCATGGCCCATCCTGGGATCTGTGCATTTTAAATGAACATGTCAGCAAATGTTCACTGAGAGTGAATTTCTACAAAGTCCGCTCATGGCATCTACAGCATAATTTATAATTTTAGAGTTATGTTAGGCAACATTATGCACTCAGATAAGGTTTGGGAAATATCATGGTCTTGGTTAAATATTGGAAAAGTCAACACTGACGTGAGGCACGAGACAAGACTTTTTCAACAGGAACAAGGAAACATATGCTTGGCTTGTAAATATCATGGGACATTGCTTCCGGAATTTTGTTTCTCTCTTCTGACTTGGCTTGATAATATTTCTGTAATATTTCTTTAAACATGAAACATGCAGCTCTTCAAATATATACATATACATTTACACTTACATTGTTATTTTACATACACTCACTGAGCACTTTATTAGGAACACCTGTGCAGTCTAATGCGATCCAGTACAACAGCTCTGCTGTAAATTCTACATTTATGAAGCTTATACATTTTCAGTTTTTGTTGACATTGTCAGAAAGGTGATAATTCTACTTGATGTTTATTATTGAGGTTGTAGTGGGTGGTGGTGGTTTACTGGAGTGCATTATACTGAAAAGTGTTCCTAATGTTTTGACCATACCAATAACATACATGAATTTAATTTATGGCAGAGCTGTTGTACTGGATTGCATAAGATTGCACAGGTGTTCCTAATAAAGTGCTTGGTGGGTGTATATAAATATACTTATTACTTTATATTATTGTACTGTTAGGTTGAAGATGTTTGTAAGAGTGAAAATATCTGAGTGTGAGTATGAAACTAGATGTTGAAGTTGAAATAGCTGTGAGTGGCATAAAATCAATTATGGCTCATACAGCTCTTCACAATAAATAAATATAAAAGAATTCACAAAAACAAATTAGCCAAAAAAACACCTCAGCAGTGCTCCTGAGTTCTGTTTTCTTTCTTTTTTTCAGAAATATTTCTGTAAATGAGGAAGGATCTGCAGGATTGTGGGTGTTTTTGAGCATAACATAAAATGAAGGCATGTAATTCTACATGTAATATGTAAATGATGAGTAAAAACCCTCTTTTGTGAGGGTTCTAAAAATATGATGCTGAATTCTGAGGTCCAAGACCAAGATGCGTAAATTTAAATCAACCCTTGTGATCTAGTTTGGTGTGTGTGTTGCCCACACAGCTTATGGACAGAATCTCTATCTGGAAAAAAAAATCACCTGTGGACAGCCATTAGGTGGCTATTTTCTTGGTTGAATAGCATTTATGATTCTGTTGATTGCCACAGTCAAAATCCAATGTCAAAGTTTGTTTTAATTATACAAAACAGGTGTTTGCAGAGCAAGAGACAGATAACAGAATCATCAACCGCATTTGCAAAACAATGAACATAATGCGACAGATTTGTCCGTCATTTAAAAGACTTTGCATAATTATGCCACTGTTGAATAATTCTCCATAATTACTCATGCACTAAAGCTCACCAAGAATAGAGCAGCAAGTATATTTTCTGTAACTGCTGTCCATTCTTTTTAACCTCCAATTTGAAAGGCCAAATGTATTTAAATTGGCATTGTATTTTTAAATTCTCATTTAGACGTCACATTGTTGGACAAAATGCAGGAAATTATATCAAATCAAGCTAATGAAAAATAATCCATTCACACTGAGCCGAGGTGAAACAAGGTAGCAGTTTGGTCCTGTTTTTCCCCCCTCGGAGCAGCAACACAGAAACTTGTGATTAAACTGTGATTTTTCTTCTCAAGGTAGAAGATGAATCCAGGTCCATTTGGCCTGGAGAACCTGCTTAAGCCGTGGTCAAGCTCCAGTCAGTTCTTGGCAGCCCCACAGGGCCCACAAGGTCTGGCTGAGGTGTTTTGAGCCCCAGCATTGTCAATTTCTGATTCCTGTCTGAGAGAGGTAGCAGCAGACACGGCTGCTACCTCCCCCTCTCTCTCTCTCTCTTTGAGCAGGTGCCAACACCTGAAGGTAAACAACATACAGGAGGGCAGCAGGGTCAGAGTAGCGTCTGGACTCAGCCTCTCCCCACAGACCGAGGCTGTCAGAGCCTGGATCTGGCCTGTCTGGGACGCTGAGAGGAGCTGAGCCGCCAAAGCAACCCGGGCTGACACCACGTCAAGAGCCGGGGCAGAGACTGTCACGGAGAAGGGGGCAGCCTCTTGAATCTCGGGCTCAGTTTTAGCATGCAGACCCCGCGCAGCTGGGCTCATGTTTTTGAGGCCCCTGCAGTCAAAGGCCGACAGCGGCTTTGCGGGGCTAAACGGCTGGCCAAATGAACCCATAATCCCTCGCTCAAAATTTATGGGCATGGAAAAGGACAGGGGGGCCTCTGGCAGCTCACAGGGTGGCGCCCGGGCGTATCAAGGTTGGGGACAACCGGAACCCCGTATCAGCAGTCTCATCTGTAGCCCTGCAGGTGCCCTCCCACACGGAAAACTGCTGTGGACGCATGCAGGGCTGAAATAACAGTGGCTGTGCTCCTGCGGCAGACCGGAGAAACAAAATACACTGTCAAAATAGTCAGTATCAGTGTCAGAGTTATGGCGATCCATAAAACATATGAAGAGTGAATTGAATTTCTGCACAGCAACCTCCTCTGAATAGACAGGGACGCTGTCGACAGAATGGAAATTTTCCTTCAGATATTCACACTACATCACCTGCAAACACGGTTTTTGAACGTTTTCTCTCATATTTCTCACCGCAACAGTCGGATACACACATTCTGATCTGCTTCATATACTTTCTTCACACAGGTGTTAAATATTTTATAAATTCATAGTCACGTTTTAATTTCAACTGTGACACTTTTGGCCTCAAAATATCATATCTCATCTTGAGTTAATTCACATCTACTCTTAAACTCATTGAGCGTCTTTAACAACAGCATAAAATTATTAATACTATTGAACCAGTAGTGTAAAAAAAGACAAAAAGAAATAGCTCTTTTCCGGTGCAGAATCTTAACTGTGACCTATAGGTTTCCCACTCCTTCTGTCTTGATCTTTATAGATCAGTTATTAATGATTAAAACCATTAAACATAATGTGGGTTGCAAGGTTGCGAAAAATCCTTTTAGATGCTGTGTATCTGTTCTATGTGGTAATGATCCTGTTATAAATGTTTGTAATGCATTAATCAATCCTCATCGGGTTTTCTCCTTCTAAAGAGCCATCAAGCCAGCAGTTATACACTTGTTAAGTTGTCATTAAGCAGATTTTAGTCCAGATGCTCAGCAGCACGTTTACCAGAAGGCAAGTAATCAATTACCCTTTGACTACTTGAAGTTGAACATGAACAGAAGAGCTTAAAACAAAAAAAGGACAGTAAATACAAATAGAGCGCGTGATTATGAATCCAAATGTTGACCTGAACAGAAAGAGAGAACAGCAACACTGTGTGATGCTTCACTTCACTTGCAATTAACAAGCAGCAGTGGTAGATATTAGGGGTGTGCCCAAATACAAATACATTATTCAGCAA
The DNA here is from genome assembly GCF_914725855.1 of Thunnus albacares. Taxonomy (NCBI): domain Eukaryota; kingdom Metazoa; phylum Chordata; class Actinopteri; order Scombriformes; family Scombridae; genus Thunnus; species Thunnus albacares. Next base: position 3,006,361 of record NC_058121.1, read on the forward strand.
AGCACAAATAGTGGGTTTTATACGAATATTTGTTTCATACAAATATTTTAAAAATTATTTGTTTTTGGGATAAAAAAAAAAAGGTCAAATACCATAACCTGTTGTTCCCCTTCTCCTTTCCACAAAGTTAGGTTGTAAAAAATAGGCAATAAGTGAAAAGTGCAAAGCAATAATCACCTTTGAAGTTCTTCCCTATGCAGACATTACATGCTGCGCTGTCTCTGTGCTATGGGTGTATAAATAGGTAGACGTCTGTTGGCAATGAGGTGATGAGTAAAGTTTAAGCTCAGTAGTCAGTGCAGTCGTTTATGATCTGGGAGACTCCAGTCTGAGTCTCTAAAATTAGAGACGTAATAAAAACAAAAACAAGATTTTTAAGCCTCTTTCCGCTTTTATTCGTTACAAATACAAATACAAATACTTTTGCTGTCTCAACAAATCCAGATACAAATACAATTACTGGGACCTCTGCACATCCCTAGTAGATATCATGTAGATTAAATACATGTCAGTTTGTCATGTCACACACTTCACAGTCCAAACTCTCCACCTTGCAGCAAAACACACATTTTTCTCCTGTGATGATGATGATGATGATGTATCACATGACAGCTGATCTATTGGGTCAGGTATTTTACAACACATATTCTGTACCTTTATATGCACTGATTACCTGCATAACCTGATTATGCAGGTAATCAGAGAACATGTTTATATGCATTGTGGTAACCTGGTTCCTGTAAATTGTGTTTACATGCAGCAGATCGGTCATCACATTCTTCTTCTATTCCCAACCTTGTTTTAGAAGTGTAGCCTACTTGTTTTAACTGTATTGACAGAAGACACTTGTTGTGGAGTGGAGCTCTTCCTAACAGCGTGGAAGTGCATTAATTTAACAAACAGTCAAATGTTGAGACTACTTTGTATCAGTTGCATGGGATGGTCACTAGGGATTATTTTGAATATGAGGATGCATAGCTCAGAGTGATTACCTCTCCTTTCATCTCCTGTTACTTTTCCTGTTTGGAGTCTTTTGTCATGTACATGCTTGTAAAAAGCCGATTAGAAACCTGGTTCATTGTATATATAGCAGGGAAATTGTCCAGGATGAATCTGCCCACAGAGTCCCCTACACTGATTACAGTAACATGCAGGTGTCTGGTTTACATTACAGTTAAGAAATCTGAAAAGCTGACTGTAAACAAAAGTGTATTAAAATGCACTGATTGATACACAGACCTGAGACCCATAGCAACACAACAGGCTCCAACTCAACCCAATCAGACAGAATATAATTTGGACCTGACCCAACTCGAATACTCAAAGCCAAGTCGACCTGTGATGACCTCTAAGCAGCTACTGAGTTTGCTTATACTGTGTCCAGCTTTGGCAAATTCATACAACCATTGTCACAAATGTGTGGATTAAACATGAAAACTTCACTTAGGTTGAAAGACTTTTGACGAGGTAAACAAGTCAAAACTAATACAGTGCAGAATTTACAGTGTGTGTCATCATACGAAGCCAGCTGGGTTAGCTTAGCCTCCTGGCTGTGACTGAACATCTCCATTATGAGACATTAAAATTACAATTGGTCCTCTTTTTTTTAACTCTGGTAAACAGCTCTCGACTTGCTTCCCTTATATCCCACTCAGTCAAGAATGTACTGCAAAACAAAAACGGCCACACACAGTTTATCTTCAGGGCAGTGACAATGCAACCCAATACACACCCACAAACAGAAACACGCACACACACACACACACACACACACACACACACACACACTGAATCAGCTATGCAGTGTGTCAGCAGCTTGTGTCTTCGTGGGTCAGAGAAATGTTGCACAACATGCAGGGAAATGGGAAGGAGGAGGAATTAAAATCCGTTTTTTCTGTAGCCTGTTAATCAAATTTAAACTTTGCTACAATAAGTTTGCAAAGATATGGTCAACCAATATCACCATTGATATCAGTGGTGTGACAAAACAACTTATGAAAGCTTAATATGTGTTATTTTCTTTTCTGAACAACATGAAAATGTTCTGACAAAAGTTCAGTTTCCTAAGAGGTGCACCAGATAGTGCCTGCAGCAGCAGTGGGTTGTTTGGGATAAATAGAGTAGAAGAAGACCTGAGAATGAACATGGCTGAACAGAGTCAAACTTCATTAACAGTAAATCCAAGAAAAACAGACGAACTGGCCACACTGTTTGACAGGAGATCCCTGAGAAATGCAGTGCAAAACAGCACAGTGATGACTGCTTTGCATCAAAGACATCACCATAGTAAAATAATAAAAAAGGAATCTGGGAACTGGTGAATTACCACTAACTGCATGTTCTGATTGCCTCTGTCCAAATACATGCACTGCATGTATTTTACTTATACTACCTATTATGTTACAGTGGGTTTTAAGGTTGGGGAAAATGAGTGAAAAAAAGTCTGTTCTGCCTCACTGTTCCTTGTTCGTACTCTGCCTGACCCAGCAACACACTGAAATGAGATGGTGAAGGCATCCCAATTAATATTTGTCCTGGGGATGTTGGTTGCAGTAGCTACTGGTTATGCTTGTCTGTAGTTTTCGTTTTTTGTTTCTTTTTCATTATAGTCTATCCACCACTTTGGTCCAAACAACAACTATTAGATGATTGCCATGAAATTTTGTACAGACATTCATGTTCCCCAGAGGATGAATCCTATTATTTGGTGATCCTCTGACTTTTTCCTCTAGCGCCACCATGACTTTGACACTTTTGGTTCAGATACTCAATATTGAATGGATTGCCATGAAATTTACCACACATATTCGGGGTCCCTAGAGGATACATTCCATTTACATTCCATTATATACATTCATACATTCCAATAACTTTGGTGATCCTCTGACCTTTCTTCTAGCGCCACCTTGAAGTTAATTTGTTAGATCTTTATTGAAATATCTCAATAACTATTTAATGGATTGCTTTGAATTTGTCATCCACATTCATGGCCCCAACAGGTTGGATTCTAATAACTTTGATCTCCTGAGTTTTCAGATAACAACATCTTCTGGTCTGGTCATTTTGTCCAATACTTTGGTTTATGATCAAAATCTGCAACACTGCCTGTAGCCTGTAACACATGCTAAACCAACATGGTGAACATTTTACATTACATTATCGTCATTGGAAATATTAATTAGCAGTATTATGACAAAGTGAAAAGTTCATAAAGTTGTGTTATGTTATTATGGTATATCTCCTTCTCATCTAAACTCTAAACTCCTAACCTAAATGTTTGTTATATTTGATGTGCTATTGTCTTAGTACTCTTATTATTTGGGATTAATGTACCTCTGAGTTTTCATACTGCTTGAATTGTTCATCATTTCAATATAGCTATATTTTGACATGATGAAGCTCTGACTGGAATGGAAACATTGTATATTTAAATACTTTTGTGGTTTAGAGTTTAGAGTCAGTATGTGGGTGTCACTTTTTTAATCACAGCAATAAATGTTTACCATGTTAGTATAGCGTGTTAGCGGGCAAAAGTGAGCTAATTAGCACTAAACACAAAGTCATCAGATTTAAAAATTGTTTGGTCATAAACCAAAGTGAAATTTTGAGCTAATGGTGGTGCTAGATGAAAAGTGGGGGGATCACTAAAGTCATGAAAATCCATCCAATAGTGGACCAGCTAATCAACACTGCCATCCCCAGAGCCAAGATGCTAATGTAGCTAAAAAAAAAAACCCATACATTTGTGTGTAACACCTATAAAGTTTGGAGTTAAAGTTAAATGAACTGTTGAACTGATTGTCTGGTGTCTGTCCTCATGTTTGACCAAGTGAACAAGCACCATGAATGTGACTGACCTTGATGACTGGAGTGTGTTGGCACTGAAACAAAGCAAATTGCAGGTTCAAGGACTGTGAGAGTCATTTTTAGATTTGCAGCTCACTCTTATTGAACCCAACCCAGACCAGGAGGTTTCGTCTGTTGTCTGGGAGAAAGTGAAGCAGCAGAGTTTCCCATTCCCAGCTAGGTGGCCAGTAGCATGGTTAAAGAGAGATTAGGGCTGCTTGTGTATCAGCTTTAACGTGGGGCACTGGACAAGCACCTTAGCCTGACCTTTTCACATCCTTAGTGGGCCAATTGTCCTGCAAATCACCAACATGGCAAGGATCATGTTTGAGCAAGAGCTTAACAGCTCAGGAGGCCTGCAGGACGCTACTTCATGACTTATTAGAAACAGAACGAGGCGTAGAGAATAGAATAGCTTTGCTCAGTCCCACCCTCCATACGGCTGCAGATGGCTCCCAGGCTCACCCTGTTCCCATGGTACTTGATTAGTTTGTCATGTTGTAATACAGACGTGTGGGAATGCTGACAGCTAAACAGTGTAAATGAGACAACTGGCTGTATCAAATGGTGTTTGGTTATCTATTCGGTGAGTGTGTTCGCCTCTAGCTCCGGTTTGTTCAAACTCTGGAACCTTTTTCTCATCTGGGTTCATTTGGACAGATTAGAACAATGCAATTTGAACTCACAGCCTGCAGTTTGTTAGCTGAGAGAATTGGCTGATACCAAAGCTTGTTCACTCCTCCTCTTCTCCTCTAGCCTCGTGCATTTATTTAGCTTCAGCTCAAAATGGCTTGATAAAGCACTTTAGAGGTTTGATTGAGTTAGGGGTAGTGTCAGACTAAAAAGCTTCAACCAAATCACAGATGACTGACCAGAAGTGTCCACCTTTACTCAAATGTTATCATAAAAACCTTCCTGTACCAGATTGTCAGATCTCCTTTACATTATCCATGAAAACTGGTCATGATAATCTGAGGTGAGGAAAAGGCCTTGCAGTTGCTGAATCATATGCAGTTGTAGATGCAGTACAAATCAGCTGACCCCAAAATGGGGTTCTTGAACACTACAGTGCTTTCTGTCCAACAATAATATTGATGAAAACTGTTCGAAAGACTTAGGCTTAGAAAGTTTTGGTATCAGATGCACCATGGTAAATCCAAGTGCAGTATTGTAAATAAGTATTGTAGATAGGGGTAACTCCCTAAATGCAAAATAAAAAGACAGTTTTTATGCTCAGATTTTGCAGCTTTAATGAAAAAACTGAATTACTAGAGAAAGAAAACTGGGGGAAAAAATGTGTGCCAGCTATAACAATAAATTCTTGGGGTAAGTAGTGTGAGGCCCCTGGTTTAAAGCCTTTTTACAGTAGTTGAAGTTGAATTATTAAGGAGGCAGTAATTGTTAACTTACTTCTAAACAATACTCACAACAATTCACTGTATTGTCAGTCTTCCTGCTGCCAAGCTCGATTCTTAGTACATCTCAGTTTCACCAGGGGCACAATAATTATCATACTTGTAAGATAATGTAGCACTTTGTTCAGTATGATCAATAGGTCTAAATCTCCCTAAATGTAAAGTGAATTTGACTACTATGACACAGTTTGAGTCAGATTTGGAAGAAGCCTGATTATTCACCATACATTCATTGTCAATAATGTTATGAAAAAATGACTTTAACACAGTTTGTTTCCTGTTTCCAATCACGAGTCAACATTATTTGTTTTTTTATATCATGACTACAATCGTCACCTTAACCACATGGCTATTATTGTAATCATGACAATAAAGGAATTAGTCATTTTAACCAAAACCGTGATCTTTCCTTTAAAGTGGTTTTTGTGTCTAAACCTAACCAGACCTTAACTGCAGCATTGCCACATCACAAAACATCATTATTTTTAACAGTGATTTGAAACAGTGCTCATTGATTAGAAAACACTGCTATGAGTTGTTCTGGCATGTGTGGACCAACCACGGATTTAGTCATTTAATTTTGAGAACTTGTTGGTTTTGATTGGTATGGTTACCTCCAAGTTTTGTTTGGCAAGATTTATGGTACAAAATGCTCCCTGTAACCTTTTTGCTCACACACTAAGGTGCATACTGTACCTGTACCTGTACCCGTGCCTGTAAATTGTAGTCAACTTGGTGAGCACATGGATGGACAATTATTTAGTTTTCAGCACCTTGCAATACTAGTGCACGTTTTTCAGACTGATATCTTGTAGTGATAACTGGCACACAAGATGCAGGCTGGCTTTGTGAGGACGTTGCTTCCTGAAGGAGATGGAGGTAGTGGAGAAAAAAGCTGAGCAATTTTCAGAGTTTTGGACCCACCTAAAACAGTAATGGAAACTTTCCCAAAGTACAAGGTTTCATGGGTATAAGAAGACAGAAATTGTCACCTGTTACCTAGCAGTTGCTGCTTGAGAAGCTTAGCATAACAAAAGGGAAATGGATGCAAATTCCCAGTCTTGACTGATAGTCAGCTATTTCTTCAAGCATGTTTAACTGCTATGAACACCAGTGAGGGTAAATTACCTGAAATAAGTACATTATGCTTAGCTAAGGTTACAGAGAGTGTGATCAGATTTGTTTTGACGTCTCCTCAATGGCCAGACAAAGCGAGAGGAGACACATGAGCAGGTACTCTGCCATTTCAGCTCCATCACATCCAAGATACATTCCTCTGCAGAGCAGCTGTCATGATTCTTCTGCTGTGTGTTTTACAAAGACATGGCTCCAAGCATGCCCGGATGTGTCTACAGATCATCACTATTTCCACTTTTTAGACCCGAACAACTCTGATTTTCCTTCTGTTGTAAATAGGTCAGAAAGGTGATGTGACCTGGCTCAGTGCCCAGAGCTGCTCTCCACTGTAATTTAAGATAAAGGTGTGTGGGTTTAATGAAGAGTTTGGATGACTGACCCTCTGGCAGTGAAGTTTAAGGGACTCTATTTAATGCAAGTGATGGGTCAACTAAAGCACAGAATAAACAGCAAATGTTGTCAATTGGTCTAGTTCATTTCTTTTCAATTCCATGAATAATGTAGCATCCTCCCAAAAATGAACTTCAGTGGAGGTCCTGACCGGCAGATTGAGAACTTCTGTTAAAATTCTGCAGTATGTACAGTGAGTACAAATTCCACTTTTCTCAATCATAAAGGTACTTCAAGATGATTAAAGAATGTGTTGCTCAACCTTTTGTGGCCTGTGACTATGAAGTTGAATCTGAATATGGCATTTTGTTCTATTTTCAAGACCACAGAGTCAGCGCCACAAATTCTGAACCTCATTTATTTGTTTTTTCAAATAAAAAATAACAAAGAAGTCTCATGAAGTTGTCTGCATATTAGGACTGCACCTCTAATCATTTAAGCCTATGCATCAAGCCAAAAAGTGTCTTATGGCACAGTCGGACCAAAATAGTCATGGAAATAGCGTGGGTAGTGGTCAATAGCAGTCCACAAAGATGTAAATTATACAGCGTTTACTTAAAAACAGTTTATTGTCATTAATCTCTGTCGCTGTCCTTAAACTCACTGCAGTCAAACAGCATCTCTTCTCCTCTGCTGCTTGTATTATTTCACTGTGCAGTTATAATGCAAGAATATAAACAAACAATATTTCCTGATTTGTGACCTCTCAACTCAATCCCTCCCTCTATCAAAGTGGCTGGACATTGGAGAGCCTTGCAATTCCGCCAGTCAAAACAACTCTGCACAAAGTGAGGCGGGTCAGTGAATGTGTCTCACATTGACATGAATGGGAAGCAAATTTCAGCCTGACTGTAAGATTACACCTTATGACAGCACAATGGGAGGGAGCAGGACATCCATGTAAAAGTAAAAGTAATCCGAGTAAAATATGATGACAGAAAAGACTCAACGAAAAACAAGTCAGAACAGACTCAGTGGTGGTGAGGAAAGACAAATGAATGTATCCACACCCAGTTTTGACAAAAATGCTTATCTTGAACCATAAAAGTTTGTACTGTGTGCAGCTTTCCAAGATTTCCAAGATGAGGACAGTCAACGTGTTACAAAAACACCAGAAATGTGCACAACCACTTGAAACATCACCAAAAAATCCCCCAAAAAATTCATTAAAACCAGGAAAACCTGAAAATCCCTAATGCCCGTCCACACAAACATCCAGAATTGGAGGCTTGCATTCATTTCCATATACCAACAAGCTTTCATTGGCACAAGAAAACCACAGAGGCTATATGACAAATCACTTAAGTGATTCTGGTCAACACTTCAAACGAAAGATTCATGCTGTGCTAAACAAACACTACTCACTGCCTTCCCGCAACTACTGGCTCTGACGTCAAATGTTGAGCAGCAGTCGAGGCAGAAAAGTCAAAAATGCTTCATTTACAGGATACGGCAGATTTATGATCGAGACAAATTATGGAATCAGAAAGGGACTACGGACTGTGTAGACTTGAAGCTTAAAAATATTATATTGACCCAAATTTAAAATGACCCTGATTATAAAAAGACCCCGCCTTTCCCAGCAGCTGTTTTTGGAACACATGTTCACACTCGTCTTGTTGGCAATGTTTCCCAGAGATACTATTAATCCAAGGAGAAGAGTCCTCATCCTTGAAGCCTTTTCTCTTGTGAAATACTTGCATTAAAGCAGAACATAGGTTCCTCATTTGCGTAGCTTATAGCCAGATACTCACACTCTCTCTTGTCAGGCTCTTGGAAGTAGTCAGAATTATTTCCTGTGGCAGTAATGTGGGTATAAAACTTACCCAGCCTGTGTAGACCACTGTGCATTAATGAAAAGTATCTGTGTGGTCAGATGCACGTGAGAGGGACTACCGAAAAACGCCTGTAACACCTCCTTTGTTGACAAGCTGTAAGAATCTTGGGAGAAAATCCTGATCTCAGTTCTGAGCGCAAACAATCGTGATTCAGATTTCGACCAGATTCCTGCATCATGTGCTCTAATAGCTGGAGAAATTTGAAAAGCTCTGTTGTCAAAGATATTATGAACTGAACCTTTCATTATGGGGACTTCAAAATCCCAGTCATAGTGTATCCAGTTGAGTCTCCAGTGTGAAAACACAGTGATCACTTTCACTGATGTCAAAACGACCTGTGATGCACATGGAATTATACAAGATCTGCTATAATAACAGGGTTTAACACTAATGTTTGTGGAACCACAGTTGCTGACCTGGATCTGTGTAGAAGGTGCCGGCCTGGGATTTATCTCCAACAGTGTTATTAGCGTGTCGACTTCATGTTCATCATCCCCACGTCACACACATGGTTTGTGTGTGAAGATGCTTGACTAAGCTGCCATGCTGCATTGTAAACTGTCTACACCCAGGCTGCAGTGTTGGCCAGAGCGACACTCATCACTGCAAACAACGCTTCACTGCTGTAGGTGGTCCACCACTTGGCAGCAGATAAAAAGTCATTTTTTACTTCCCCTGCAGTCTGAGATTAATTAAAATGCATGCAAGCTGCGCCTGTTTCTCTTCATAATTTATCCATAACCCAAGATAATAAATAATAATAATAATCCTACTTTAAAGGGGTGTAACTTTGAAAAATTCATGATAGATTAATTAAATGTCTGTTTGCGTCTTATTTCAAAGCCCAAGGCGCTCTTGTGCACTTTGGCCGAACCCAAAATTCCTAATAATGGGACTTCATTTCAGCTTCTGTATTGGCATTAATTTTATGTGTGTGTATGTGTGTGTGTGTATAAATGTGGATATACTGAATGTGTTTGGGGATTTTGTGTAAATGTGGGTGAGTGGGTGGGCGTCCTTGTTTGAAGTTGGGATCGACCCGACAATTAAAGCAACAAACAATCTCCATATGGGGGATGTGCTGATGAAAAAAAGAGAAAGAGTTGTGTTAACAAAGTCAGAATCTTCCGATGTTTTGGTCATGTGTGGTGACTGCAGTGAGTTAAAAACACAGAGGAAGGCAGAGGACGGAGTTTAAAACAGTTAAATCGCAATCTCTCCACACTTTTGTGCAGTCAGTTGAGATTACAGCCACCACAGCCCACAGTGCATAAACAGCTTAACTTTAATGTCTGCATAAGCTTTTGACAATGGTCCCTTTGTGCTGATAAATACAAGCTGCATATTCACAATAGCCTTTTGCCCATGACCAAAAATACAATCATATGAAGCACCAAAGCTGCAGGTGACAGAGGCAGCAGCTTACCGTAGCCAAATAAAAGTAAGTGACCCATTGGGGTGCTTTGCATGTTGGCTGTGGTAGTGAGTGGTAAGGGCACAGAGTCTTTACTGCATCAGCTGCAAGTCTCAGTACTTTGACTTGATGTAGCATTGGAGGATTGACGGGAGGCCGCCCGAGCCCCACCAGGCTGTTTGTTAGTGTAAGGCATCTGCTCTGTTTGTCAGAGAGATGCCCCTGGCACTGCACCCGCCTTCTCTACCAACACAACACTGTGCAGCCTGGCAGCAGGTCACCTCTGCAGGGCCTACAGCATCCAGCTACACACAGAGACGCGGAGAGAGTGAGAGGGGAAGAGAAGGAGAGGAAATGTTCAGTGCAGCTAAAAGTGTCATGATTCTACCAGCAGATACAATGTTTCCTAATTAACACGATGAGCAAAAACCTGCATGTAGCCAGTTTTTTTTTTTTTTTTTAAATGAGTCTTTAAACATCAGCATTGATAAGAAGAACAAAACTGGAATGAAATTCTAAAGCTACATAGCAAAAGCAAAACGTGTTCAAATATGTGTTTCCTGTAAGTATAATGCATATTTTTGTTACTGTAGGTTTGTAATAAAGCAAATGAAACAAGCAGCACTTTTTAGCTTCACTATTTTTAGCATTAAAAATGGATCAAATGACTATTTGTAAAGTGAACAGCGACAAGAGAATTACCATCTGCCCCTGTAACTCGACAGAGCATTTTAGCGTCTTTCAGCTCATTGTTTTTGTTTGATGGCAACTCTACTGTTTTGGTTCATTCTCACCGCTCTCATCAACCTTGTTTCCAGCTAAAAAAGTACTGACAATCCCACTGTACACTACCTGCCCAGCTCCAAACAGCAGACAGACAAAGTTAGCGACTATCTGGTGAACATAGTGGAGCATCAAGCTGCTAAAGAGTCAGATATTTTTCTTAGGAGACCAAACCAGAGCTAAAAAGAGAGAGAATAGAGGTCAGGTTGTCAGAAACACAACTCCAAATGAACACTAATGTTGCTCTGAGTCAGCTTGTTGTTTAAATAGGCAACTGCTAGCTAACATGTTAGCCACCGCAACTTTACAAGGTCAATATCTCAGTGTTGTATTTACAGCTTGTTCTGCTGCCCAAAAGTGGCCAGAATATCATGCAAAATAACCTGCCTGTACTCAAAACAATATTTGAATTTGAATCTTAATCAAAACAAGTTCAGGATTTTTACATCTTGAGCCTTGTGTAGTTTTGATCATGATTTTATCAGTTATGAGAATACTGTATTCACCAAAGTACACCAAAGTTCTGGGAACATGGCGACATCCCTACAAGAAAGTCCAGCAGGCAGCAAACATCAGCAATCTAAGCCAAAATCCAGATCTAAAACACTTCATTTGGAGGTAAAATTGAAAGCAAGCACACCTGACATATTGTTAATAATCACTCTTTGCGCAGGTGTGCACACAACTACAGTAATTACATGTGTTTTCAACACACAGTTTGCATTTGATTTCTCATGCAAATAATCTTTGTACTAGAGTCACAGGCTCTGTGTATCGTGGAATAGAATAGAAAAATGAAAAAGTGGAAAGTAGAAAAAAATATTTCTGAACTGCCAATGGTTTCTATTTCCAATTCCCATTGCATTCTGTGGAAATTGAGATGTATATTGTTTTTTAATCAAATATTGATGCGTGTTTGTGATTAGACTCCTTTTTTGGTCTGTTATACCAGCATGTGGCTGCAGTACGAGCATGATGTTGTTTCACACAGTGATATGACTCCATGACTCAATGTTGCATTTCCAAAAACTTGATAGCGTGCAGGAATTCAACACTTTCTTAAACAAACATGTGACCAAAGAGGATGAGACATGCATTTTATTTTCACTTTGAGCATGTTTAGACTACTGTCAGTTCATACTGGTATCAAGTATGGTTTTCATCCAAGAATGCAATAGATATCAACAGTCTTATTTAAAAAAAAAAAAAAAAAAAAAAAAATCAGATACAAGCAGCAATTTATATTGAGGCATGAGAACCTGCAGTGTGATACAGATAAACAGGCTGGTATATATTGTGTAAATGAGTAAGACATAAGAGTTACACAGAGAGAAAGACAGACTGGAGGATTATATTGATTGGAGGCTGATTGAGTTTGAGATTGGCTGATCTGATTTATTGACCGTGCACATCATCAGTGTGAGTGATTACGAGCCAGGTCTGTGCAGTCACGCTGATCTCCATGTGCTCTGACGCTCCCGTCTCTCTGGACGTCTGGTGGTTGTATATTCAGAGGGTGGAACTCTGAGGCGGCATGTCAGAAAACGGACGTCCGTCTGGCATCCAGGGGACAAGCGGGGCATACCAAAGCCTGAACCTGAGCCTCTCGCCGGAGGATTGAGAAAACTTCAGTGTTGTTTACGCTCCACTGACTTTCTGTCTGCTTCCTCAAGACTCGGTCTGTGATTGAGCATGGCTGGGAGGAGAAAGTGCGTGCATGTCCGGGCCACAGGAAACATGAAAATCTCAGTTTGCGCTGAGAGCCGTGTTCATGTTTCTCACCCGATACTCTTGATCTGCTGCGCTGTGATTTTAGCCATTCCTCTCCCTGTCTCGCCGTCCCCTCCTCACTTACACACCCCCATACCTGCTTACACATGTCAAACTCTGACTAAGGAAGCATATGTTTCTCCTAAACCCCTCCATCCAAACAAGAAGCTTTGCTGCCTGTCTCCAGTTTTGTCTTACACTAGCTAAATACACAGCGGGAAAGAGATACCTCATTAAATGTGATTTTTTTTTTTTTTTTTTTTTAAACAAACACCCCTCTGCAGTTAAAATTGCAAATCAATGCTAATTGTCTTCTCAAGGTAAACATTAAATGATGCTAAAATAAGCATAGTGTGACAGCAGAGGGATTTAATCTGCACTATCGGGGGAACCGGCATGGTTTCCCAAAATAACAGCAATGCTTGAGGCAGCAGTGGGAAAGATTCATTCACGTCAGACACACAAGCCGGGTAAAATGTTGAAGATCTGAGATTACTTGGTCTCAGATTAGAAAGAAAAGGCAAAGGTTACACTTGAATTCCCCCAGTACTTTACACAGGACAACCAATTAACAGGTCTGCATGCACAGGGCCGTGACAGTGGGGCAGCATTGTGAATAAAATTACACCTGACTGCTGAACATCAACCACCAGTGTGCACTTAGGAGAGAGCCTTCCTCCTCCTGTTTTCATTGAGGGAATAAATCGACATTTTATAAAATACACTTATTTGCTTTCTTTCCAAAAGTGAGATGAAAACATTGAGGTGTATGTGTGTTAAATACAGAGCTGGCACTATTTCTTGATGAACTATTTCTTAAAAAACAAACAGACACAGCGACTGCGTGCAAAAACAAAAACCTGTGCAACCTGAGCTATAGCCAGAGATGCTACACAGAAACACTGGGTGGATGATTAAACTGTTGTTCAGCAAGAATGAAACTGTCATATTTCCCTGCCCATTTATGTACGGATTCAACCAACAAGATACAATGTGTTCATTATTGAGCTTTAGAGGTGTTGTTAGGTGTATTTTTGTAGTTTGGACGGAGCAAGCTAGCTGTTTCCCCCTGCACCAGCCTTTACGCTAAGCTAGGCTAACCATGTCCTGACTCCAGCTCAGTACTTAACACAAAGAAATACAGTATGAGGACAAGGATCACTCTGGTTTACTTTATTTTCATAGTTTTATCCATCATTTCTATCAGTTATGATCACATTAGTCACCTAAGAAAAACACCCTTGCGACAAGGGGGGCAAGAACTGGTTCCACTTGGTCAAACAGGGTGGGTGTGATAGATTAGATATTTTGCGTAATCATTTTAAAGTTTGCCTTCATTTTCTCTTCCAAATAAGTCTGAGTCACTTGAGGATTTGTTAAAACCTGTCTGATCGTCGGCTTGCATATGTTTTTCAAACCATCTGACTTCTCTGTAGCGATGTTGCGGTGTTCTCAGCAAATAACTTGGTGAGTATCCAATTATTATCCCTATAGGCCGGATAGCCAAATCTTTGAAAGTAAGACACAAGTTGCAGAAAAAAACAGAGAATTATCTTTTAAAAGACGTGTTCCCATTCAGGAATTAGAAAGAAGAAAAACAAGTGTGGGAAATCTTGTATCATGTCAAATGCGTCATATACGAAGCTGGAAGCTCTTGCTAACGTTTTGCATCACTGAGAACTCGTTCTTTATTGTTTGTTTGAACTGTTTCCCTCTGAACTCTCCCTTCATTCGTTTCATCACCTTGCAGAGAGCCGCCACATTAAAAGAAGCTCTTCACCATTGTGTTAAATTACACCGAAGAAGAGAAGCCTGTCACGGCACGCAGTCAACTCCGTCACCACTCAGACTGAAACAAAGGGACAGCACATACTGTTCATTCCACATATGTGTTCAAAGTATACAAAAACAACGTGATGGAGCCAGTAAGCACCTGCTTGGCTGAAGTGTCTTTAAGCTGCGTTCTATATCCCCGCTTGCTCTGAAGATGCTGCCGCGTGCGTGGCCGACCCTGACCTCTGACCTCCCTGTGGAAGGGAAAAGAGAATTTCCCCGCTGGGATCAATAAACGATCACATCACACTGCATCATACATGCTTAACAGGCAGTTGCCTTGACGTTATCTGCCTGTAGGCCTCATGACCTTGTGCCAATTATGCATTGTTTTCACTGCAGTTGACAGCTGGTCTCGTCTCCTTTCAGTAACATCTGTGTCATGATCATCGGACCGAGAAATAGCACTGATGAACAGTTAAAGGAAAATTACAGTGTTTTAACCCCTGGGTCTGATTTTTGCTTTTCAAAGTCGTTTCTATGGCATCAGTGATAACAGTGAATTAAAAAGAAGTCAGAAGCACAAGCAGTAATATGATCAGGTAGGTGGTAAAAAGAAAATGGGTCGCTCAATACATCTTGATCATCCCTGACAGTTTACAGACCATGTTCTTCACTTACTGTAGTTTTCTTGTGCAATGAGGGGTCAGTCTAGAGGCCTCTCTCAATACAGACTACACCAGGTTTGAACTTACTCATCTCAGCCTGCACCCCAGACTGCTAGCAACCAGCCTGCACTCCAGTCAATTAGGCTCAGGTTTGTGAGCCTGCGGCCTGCCTGTCCTGAGCCAGCTGTATTCCCTGAATCCCCGGAGATTTATATGGATCAACTGAGGAGCCATCTGACGTCCAGTGGTCACTTTTTGAAGGGACTCTCCTTGCCATTTTCACAGGGAACTGTAGAGTAGACGTGGACCCCAGTGCCACAGAGTCACTGCCTCTATAGTCTGCATTTGGGTCCTTCCCCTGCTGCCTAATACACACACCATCTGTGACAGAAAAACTCCTGAAAAAGCTAGCAAGTAGCTCTTGAGTTCAGATTATTTTGTCATTTAGTTTGGAAGGCTTTTTACCAAATAAAGTGGTTTAGATAAACTGGATAAAGTAATGGATTGTTTACAATCTGTCTGACTGCTAGTGTTTCTTGTTCCATTATTATTATTACTGTAGTGATGCTGCTGTGTTCCCAGATCTGATGGAATCTGATGGAAATAACTGGAATTATCCTTTAAATTCAAGAGAAATCCCTCAGTGTGATTTTTTTTGGCTTGGGAGCATGCTTCTATCTCCCTCGCTGCCTGTTTGTGTGTGTGTGTGTGTGTGTGTGTGTGTGTGTGTGTGTGTGTGTTTCAGGCCACCCTGGGAAGAGAAGTTTCATCAGGCGCATTTCATCCCAGTGATATCACAAACTCCTTGACCTCCTTGACCCTACAATCTCCCACACAAGCTAAAAGCAAACCCAACACACAAAAAACGACACCATCAAGACTGGAATGAATAAAGTTCAAAGACAGTTTACTGAAGGTTAAAGAACTTTTAGATATGTTTTTATGCATGGCAGTCTTATATTATCTTTATTTCTGAGTTAACTTGCATTCAAAATATGGTTCATAAATAACCTTTGACTTGGTTTATTCTTTGTTATTCAAGATGAGAAAGGAATCAAAAAAGAGAAAAGAGAGACAGAATGCCCATCAGGTCCTCTCCTCTCCAATAAAAGTGTTTTGTGTGTGTGTGTGTGTGTGTGTGTGTGTGTGTGTGTGTGTGTGTGTGGTGGACTTTTATTTCAGAATTTCTCAAGGCTCAAATTCTGCTGAGGGACAAAACCTCCTCATTATGTCATCCCACACACATTCAATGTTAAAACGATGGGAGGAAAACAATAGGTGCGGAGGAAAGGCAAAGTTTTTCTGTTGTCACCAAAGGGACTAACTGCAGTGTTTGATTTCAGCCTGATAGGCGATCCTCCTGAGGCACACAATTAATATTTAACTTGATAGGCTGGAGAGCAATGCTTTGAGCAAAGTGAGGACACATAACAATAGAAGCAATTTAAACGTGCAAAACGAAACTATTGAAAACTGCAGATCATAAGTCATCTATGGGCAATTGAAAGGGCCAGTGTGCTGGGCTGCAGACTCCACATTCAATTAAAAATGTGCCATTTTATCCCTTCAGCTGCCTGTATCTATTGCTCTTTGTGAAGCAGCCATGTTCATATCCATTACTCATATGTGAAGCGAGGCTGCATGTCGCCTCGGTATAGGGCATTCTCCGGCTGCCAGATTCAATCAGGGAACTTATATTGTTTGCAAATAAGTGTAACGCTTGTAATTCCCCTTTAATTGATTATTCATCCTTCAGTGACCTCTGACCTCTTCTTTCCTTTCAACTCCTCCTGAGTGAAATCCAACCATCTCCTCCAAATTATTCTTGGAAGCTCCCCCGGAGAGTCTGACATTTTGCCCTTTCCATGCCCAGTCATATCTGGAAGTAAACATTCCAGTGAATGAAGGAACGCCGCATTCCAGCGTTCAGGTTTCACCAAAGTAGAGCTGCGGAAAATGTGCACATATGTACACAAAACATTTGCACCACCATGTGTTTTAGTATGGCCAAAGTTTTTATATAGCATTTGCGATTCTTTTTCTTTTTGTACTGATATCAAATGCCAATAGTCAAATAAAACAAAACAAAACAAAAAGACATATTCTGTTTTTCTTCCAGTGGTATCTTGCCATCCAGATAGATTTGATTTAATTTGTCCAGGTTTTGAGCTATCTGAGATTTCTGCACAATACAAACACAGCTAATGGAATTTTGTTTGAGGTGCTCAAAGCATTTAAAAAATGCTTTTTGAGAGAAGAAATTACATGAACAAAATGAAAAATTCCCCTCATAAGCAAAAAAACCCGCCCTCACCCATTTGAATACATTCAGTGTCTTTGCTGCTGTGCCCTTACTTGGTGTGGTGTGACCAGTAGCTTATGGTGGCTAACACTAGCAAACCTTAGATTACAGCCCTGCTACCTGACCCAAGTCATTGTGTTGCGTGTAGGAAATTTCGGGTTCTGGTCTGGTTCAGGTTTGGTTATATAAAAATGTAATTTATTCATATGTTTTTTCTATGTCCTTCTACATTTTGTGTACATGTTTGTGTCCTTTGTGTTACAAGTAGAAACACAAAGCCTATTTGGGAGGAGGGAAAGACTGTAACCATATGTTCGGCTGATGAGCTAATGGTCGTAATGGACGAAGATACACAAATATTTAGCTTGAGGTCTCAAATTTTGTCAGAACTAGTTGGGTGGGGTCTTGACTCACTGGCTTTATGACTCTTCGCTACTTGAGCTACAGTCACACTATGTCTTGTCAGGACACAGCAAAACATTTGAATGGTTTTAGTATAAAAGCAAAGCAACAAGTAAACTCATCTAGAGACATGATCACACTATTCCGATTAGGTCAACTGATAATGATGTTTTAAGGAATTAAAAAATTTAATGGACCCATGAGAATCTTGGGAAATGAAGTCAAATTTAATGTACCAATATCCTTTAGTTCTTTATTGTGGTTCCTGTGAGACCTGTGGATTATCTAGAGGAACCAGGATATTGTTAATGGAAAGAGATGTTGCTGTTCAATTTTTTTTTTAATGGTACTTTTCAATGCTGAGAGGACCACTAAATAAATTCCATTCACTCCCATTATATTGGGATGGAGTCAGAAATCCCAGAGACAGATATTTTAAAACCAAAAATTGAACCCAAAGTTGCTGTATGGATAGATACCACAAGGGGTATGAGAGAGCAAGAGATTGTCTTTGGGGTGAACTGACCCTTTAAGAGAAAGTTGAATTACCACAAAATACAATGTGTAAAAGAGCAAAAGAAAGTGTGACAAAATAGAAAGTATCAGTAGGTCATTTGCAACTTCTGTCAAATATCAGTACGTTTATAGCAGAACTGTAAATGACACTGCTCAGCAAAGTAACTGCAGGTTTAGTATGCAGAGAAAGAACATTCTATTGACTGGTTCAATCTGTCTAATGAAAAAGCCATTACACACAGCAGATGTGTGTTTTGAGGAATTCTCCTTTTTTCTACCCAGAACAATTAAATGGGGGTGGGGGGGTTGCTGAAATGAGCAGATTAGAGGCTGTCACTTTATCTCTGATTTTTGCAACTAATTTGCAATCATGCTACTGGGTCAATATTTGCATTGGTTGATATATTCTTTTCTCCTCTCCTTCCTTCTTTGTTAAACTGTCAGAAGTTGACGTCTTTGTCACAGGCGTTCTTGAATGGCGTGAGGATCCGCCTCCAACTCTGGCTGCGACAGGCTGCATTAAAGGCGATCTGAGATATAATTACAGAACATGGGAAACTTAAAAGTTATCATCAGAGAGAGAGAGATAAGAGTAGAGAGATAATTGATACAGCCTGTTCCAAAGATGCATTATCTTGTCATTTGTGCTGTGTAGTGTTACCTTTTTAGTTTTCCAAATGGTCGCATACATGGATGTATTTACACTACATGGAAAGCCCATTTCCCACCTTTCCTATAAATAATTACTTTCTCCAGGAGAGCTATATATAAAATAACAATTTTTCTAAAATTCATAGGCTTTTACTGAAACACTATGGCTTTGTGATGGATTCTTTCTTTATCTATTTTGACTCTCTACATGTCCAAGACTTGCAGGCTGGTCTAAAATGCGCTGGGAGACTATAAACATTTTTGCAGCCGTCCTGTGCATTTGAACTGTCAGCTTCCAACCTTTCTCGCTCATGCCTCCCCGCTATATTTCTATTCCTGCGGCTCTAAAAATATCCTGGGGCCATCAGATTCTCAGCCCTCTCAAAGACCTGCTGCTGTAACATGGAGAGGGCCGCGAAACACGCCATTAGATAGATTTGAGGAAGACAGATGACCTGTGCTGGGCAGCGCTGAGTGTGTGTGAGCAGGGGTGGGGTTTGGCCAGAGAGATATCCTACTATCAAGGAGCCGTTTGGAAGAGGCTGTCACTGAGAGGGAGCGCAGTTCCCCGACAGATAGGCTGAGGGGGGTGGGGGGGGGGACATTAGTGTGAAGGGCAGGCAAGGCGGCTTTGGGGTTGTTGGAGGGGAGTGATGCTACTCTCAAATGGAACACCGGGGGCGATTAATACACGACCAGAGGCATGGGGTGGGAGTTGCTTGGCGGGGGTTGTGGAGGGCCGGGGTCATAAGGGGGAGTTAATGCTGCTTATCAGGATCACAGGGAGGCTTTGGGAGGCTGGGATGAGACCAATTTAACACATGGGGACACACACTCAACACTGGAATCAGCCAGAGATAGACTAGATTAATGATTTGTCCATTTGCTTGTCCCCTTACAGAGAGCCAAAATCCTGACATCACTTCCTGGCTAGCTACTGTTCCACTAGCTCCTGTAAATTAATGCAGTCTCTTATTTAGTTCCTGGAGACTATCTAGACTATCTAGATCCTACATTAAAGTGTGTACAGCACTTGCTATTAGAATCCAAACTCCTCATGATTTTAACAAAGTTAAACAGCACTTTGTTTGTTACAATGGAACTCTACCGATTATACACCAAGGTGTGTTTCCTTTGGTTGGGGAGTTCTACTGCATATGTGAAAAAAATAGTATAAAGCCTTTGATGTCTCCAAAGAGGGAGCTGTGTGAAATCTGATAAATTGCCTCAAGTGATGTCACTTGTGTCAGTTGGGACTGAAGACTACAAGTTTGAGAATGAAACTGAAGGCGTGTTTGGGTCCATAGAGCATGCTTAGTAGAGTCCTCCTTGGTTGGACTTGGTTGGTTCCTCGTTCACTGGAATGGAGATAAAATAATTTAATCATGCAGCTCTTTTAGACTTACTAAGTGTTATTGGACCAAATGGATCAGATACAAGTCAAAAAAGCTTTTTGGGCCAGTGTGCGTCATGTGACCGACACGGAAGTTGTAATTACACAGTTTGGCCACTATGTCAAAATGGCCTCACACTCCGGCGCTGTTCCTGGGGGCTAGGACCAAACTGTCTGTGGTTAAGTTGCATTAAGGGTAATGTAGGCGCCATGTTTTGCAAAGAAAAAAGAATGCGTGGAATTAAAAAATATGACATCTCTGGTTCTGCTGCATACTTCTTTTTAAAACTGTTCATCATGAATCTAACAATGTTATATGAGTGCAATGCTAAATCACTGGATTTCTCCTTTAACATAGAAAAAATACCATTAGATTTCACCAGTGTGGCAGTGCTGTAGAAAATGTGTTCGTTAAAGGTCCCTAAAACATAAATACTGAATAAACATTAATATTATAGTTATTTGTTTGTTGTTGTTGTTTTTTTTTACTATTTAGACAAATGAAGTGAACAACACAACATTCTGCTGAGCAAGGTCATGTTATAGGAAGGAATTTTGTGTTATTAGAAATTGTGATTGCAATGCAGTCTCTTAACTTTATCGTTGGCCATGTTCTTGGAGTTGACTGTCCATATTCTAAAATACTACAGCACTGCTAGCTTTCAGCTGCTAGTTGAAGTGGAAGTAAGTAATCGTACTGTGAGAAAGTTAAACAATGATTCATTTGTTAACATACAAAAAGACTGCAGCTGCTGAGAAAATTCACCAGAGCAGCAGCATGGAAACTTACGTCATCCTAAGTTAGTTTCCTCCACATCCATGATAATTAACAACAATGTCGCCTTTACAACTTTTTAGTTGTATTCTCTGCTGTTTAATAATGGACTGAGGCCGGTCTGTCCTGTTGTTATTACAGACATGTCTGAACTAACCACAGCCACTCGACTCTCCCACAGACAGAAATATTAAATAAACTACAACATTAGATCATTTTTTCAAAATGTACTGCCCTTATCTAGACTTGTGGAATGAACTCTGTTGAGTGAAGTTATGTTCCAGGGCTGTATTTTCAGTCATTTGTGTTATTACAAAAGTCTGTGTGATTTTGAATGATATTTTCTGACTTCTGAAACAGAACCTGGAAGTTCTGGTTTCACTTCGCCTCTCTCTTGGCCTTCCCTTTCTCTGACTGCACAGGCACCGGTCGGGTCTGGAAGTGAGACGACCCGTGCAGTGTTGCTTGGAATTTTTTGGAACACAGCGGTCCACAGATGCTCCCCAAAGAGCCGGATAAGCTCCTCTATCACCGAAGACATAAGCACCCACTTCAGTCTTCCTGTACTTGAAGAGGAGAATGCAAATGAGCGGGCTGTTCTCTGTAAATAAACAAGAGCTGAATAAACCCTCCCAATTCAGTAATTCATTCAGGAAACTCACCTCAGCTGCCTAATGAGCTGGCTAATTTGTCTCAGATTCAGTTTTACAAGATGCAGCCGTGTTTGTGTTTATCTGATAGCGCTTGTTTGGTTAGGGAAAAGAGGAGGAGGAGGAGGAGGAGGGGGGTGGGGGGGTGAGTGTTAAGGAGGCTGATCATCATTCTACACACCAGCTGGAGACCAGTAGGAGCTGGACAAACCTCCCTTCTCCTCATCCTCCCTCTCAGCACAGTCACCCAACTGCGAGCCATATATCCGCCAGCTCTCTGGCGATGTGGAAGGCAGTCATTACGAGAACAAGTGATTTCTCTTTCAGCCTGGTTCATGGGTCAATTGCTCTCTCCCTTTCTATTTCATGGCAGAGTTGGTGGCATTGAAGCTCTCCTCTAACCTGAGCTCCCCATTCCCACGCATTCTTTGGGGCTATTGAATCCTCCGGAGCCTCACAGTTTGCACTTGTGCTTTTGCAGCATTGTGTTTTACTTTATTGATCCTAACGAGGCGGCGATTTGTGTCATCCGAAACAGGCCGGGCGCCCTGTTTGTCCAGATTTATGTGCCCTGCCTTCAGTGAAAATCCCTTCCCAGTAAAATCTTTAACACCCCACGCTGTCCTCTTATTGAATAACTGTCAGCTGTCTTTTGGTGACAGAGTTTAGGGCTTTACTTCTCTCTGTGGCCGCACAGCTCTCACCACACACAGCCTCAATAAAGGCAAATACATAACTGACCATGAAAAAGCAGGACGCTGTGTATTTTTTGGTGTGTGTATAGTCAATATGACAAAGCATAATTCTCATTTAATGAGGACTGGGCCGTCTAGCAGCGCAGGGTTTGTTGTCTTTCTCAGCACATTTTTACAGCCACTATCGTTCAAACAACAGATGTTTCTTTCCATTTTTATATGAGGTTTCAAGAAGTTTCTGCTGTTTGACCACAAACGATAATAAAAACAAGAAATAAAAGTGATCTAAGAGATACAGTTTATCAGAATAAAACAAAGGTGGTGTGTTATAGAAGCCTAACAATTTTAGTATAAAGTTTTCTGGTGGTCACTTACTATTCGAAACAGTGAAACAGTGATGGTTTTGACAGTATTTGTAGTTTATAGCCAAGCTGTTACAGTGAGCCTTTAGTAATGCATGCAAGCAAAGTTTTTGGTTCTATAAAAGCTAAAAGTACAGTCAGTGGGCGTTCTTTCATTTAAAAACTTCACAGAATTGATATTGGGATTGATCTGGGTCTTACTTTTATTATTTTGTTCATACTGTTATAATTATAAACTATAAACTGCTACATTGTGAACTTTGATGGTTGTTGGGCTGATCATTCTTAGGATTGGGAAGAGTGGGGACTCTAAGCATGTTGTGTTCAGGTTTCCCCTAGACTGAAGACATAACAGTTTGCATTAGGGATGTGCAGAGAGCCCAGTATTTGTATTTGTATCTGTATTTGTTGAGGCAGCAAAATTATTTGTATTTGAATAAATGTAGAAATCACCGTAACAATCCTGTTTTTGTTTTTATCACTCTTGTAATTTTAGGACATTGAAGTGTTAAAATAAGTGCTCTTCAATAAACTATTTTGCAAATTGGAGTTCCCACACCGGGTCTCCAACTGTAATGTTCCAGAACACAGACAACTGCACTGACCACTCAACCAAAGCTCAACCCTGTCAGACCCACAGACCTAAAGACCACTACCACTACTGGTCCCGACCTGCATGCTGTTATTTGACATGTTTTTCTTTTCTTCCCGAAAACAAATAATTTAAAAAATATTTGTATGAAATAAATATTTGTAAAAAACCCACTATTTGTGCTTTTCCAAATAGCATATTCAGATTCGTCTACACCCCTACTTGCATGCAATGATATCGCTAAAAAGAAGTTCGACAGGCCAAGAAATATGAGCACTCAATCAGACAAGCTGATAAGAAACCCAGTTTTTCCTGCTTTATCCTGGGCCTTGCCATAGTCTTCCTGTGCAATGAGGGATTATTACAGACATTTCAGATGCACTGACTTTCAATGTTGCCTCCAAATAAAGTGGTTCAGATCATCTGGATAAACTGTTGGCTTGTTTACAGCTTTGTAGAGCTGTCACCATGTGACCAGATCTCAGCAATGACTTTGTTCAGTACAGTAATAACAGAGAGAAATGAAGGCCAAAACTACAAAAATAAGCCCGAAGTTGTAATCAGCTGGAATTAATGCTGTTCTAAACCAGTGGCACAGACTTTGCTCCAGAGAGGACATCTAATGTTGCTATACAAATGCATAAGAATTACATAAGACTTTGTCATACCAGTGTGTCTGTGTGTTTCAGATGTATTTAGCTTGTAACATTTCAATGCCAGGACATATCCACAAAATGAATGGAAAAGTCCTGATATGAACTGTCTGTCAGTGAGTGTACTTACTCACTCACTGACAGACAGACATTGTACTCCTGAGATCCAAACTGATATGAGCTGTGGGTTACTAGATATTCGGAGCTTTATTTCTGCACAGGATCAGACACAGTTGAGGTAGAAAGTAAGGTCTGTTATACTGAAGAAAAACTGTTTCAAATGTGCTCCTCAGAATAATTCACGTCCATTTATATCTAAAGCGTGAATTGTGAAGCTGTGGTTTATATGTGATATTTTAGCTCTATATAAATTTGCTTGTGTAGTTCAAATATGGTATGAGGTGTGTTTTTATCTGGTTATCTGGTAAATTAATCTGGTCGTTTTTCTGCATTATATCAAACACTTCAAAGAAATACGTTTTGTGCTTTACTGTTTGAATAATTTAGTTCACTTTCACAATGTAACCTCCTGAGAGTCTGAGGGATAGTTTGTACTGTAGGGCTCGTGTGTTGACAACAGCTCATTTCATTCAATACTAGAGCTGCAACAATAAGTTGATTAACGATTTTGGCAACGGTTTTGATAATTGATTATTAATTGATGGTTTAAGTTGTTATTTTCAAGCAAAAATGCCAAACATTTGATAGGTTGAGGTTCTCAAATGTGAGATTTTGCCTATATTATAGTGAATTGAATATTTGGGGTTTTGGACTATGATGATGTCACCTTGGATACTAGGATACAGTGATGGACATTTTATTAACTAAACAATTCATCAATTAATAAAGAAAATAATCATCAGATTAGTCAACAATGGAAACAGTTGTTAGTTGCAGCCCTATTCATTATATGAAAGTATAATTCAATCACAAGATGTCAGTGCATTACATAGCATGCTTCCTTCCTCACTGACCCAACTAACTTTAAAGTCAGTATCTTTCAAACAACAGATGTTTCTTTACACTTTTAAATGGAGAATTTTATAGTTTTTCTACTGACTTTAATGAGGAACAACAGAAACAAAACGTGTGTATGAAACACAAAGATAAAAGAAAGATGGTGGACTTTAGAAACTTATCAATGTTAATATCAAGAGTGTCTTTTCTGGTGGTCTCACTTGTATAGATATTTACTGATTACTTTTACAGAATTTATGGATTACAATCAAGCTGCATGCAAACAAAGTGCTTTGTTGAGTTCTAGCTCAAAATACAATCCACAGGTGGTCTTCCATTTAAAAGCTTCACTAAACTGACTTGTTTGTCCCGACTGCTCTTACTGATGCTGCTGCAGTGTGGAGACACAAGAGATACACAGTCTTAATGTTGTCTTTAAACAGGAACACAGGTTTTACACAAGGAGGCAAATACACAACTGATGTCGCTTTAAAAGGTAATATGGGCTAGAGGACGTGCTTCTCATGTGCTTCTCATGTCTCAGCTGTAAAGTCTTACAAGTCATGTGTTCTATGTGAAATCATTACAATAGATTTGATCTTATCAGCACTAATAGGACTCAAACACGAAATGATAAATGAAGGTAAAAATTAGACATCAAAAAATCATTTGGCAAATGTTTGTGAAATATGAAAGTGTTTTTTATTCTGTATTTAACGCGATATATCATACATCACTTGCATGTGTGGTTCAAATAAAGTAGCTAAGAAGTGTGTTTTAATTTAGTTAATTGGTCGTTTAAATGATTCATTCTGTCTGCTATTAGATCCTTAAAGGAAAGAAAGTTTGTGTGTATATATTCAAAAAAGCTAAATAAGTCCAACAAAACAGTGACAACTAAAATTAGAAATATAAGTCCAGACACCAGCAGCACATTACACCACTGGGGGCTGTAGACAGGAATTTAGAAATACTGAGATAATGAGTCCAAGTACCCACAATGTCCCCCCCCCCCCCCCCCCCCCCCCCCCCCAAAAAAAAAAATATAAATGATTGGGATTTTACATATTATATTTTCTGCAAATTATATTTCCCAATATAAATGTCTAAATGCTGTTCAAGGCCATCTTACCACTACCAGGAATAACATTTTGGTAGGATATTAAACCTCAATATAATAGTAAAACAAATAATAGTAGATACCAAAATGTGTGAAATATTGAAAGTTGGAATTGAATTTTTGGTCAGATTTTTGATAGTAATCAAATGTAAATACAATATATGGTGGAATATATACTGTATATATTTTATTTGTAGATATATAAACTCCCCCTACGTCACTAAAACCTCTGAATTAACAGAAAAAATACCCAGGACATAACCTCAGTGTCCTCAGTGACAACGATGGTCCTGCAACATCACGTGTCACAGCAGCTCTATTTCCTGGCCTGCAACTCCACACCTGTGAGTATTATAGAATCAGAATAAGACAGAAAAGGAGAGTATAGATGTATACAAAAAAGTGCAAAATTTTAAAGGAAAGTGACACATCCTGTGTGTCAGAGCACCTCTACAATGCTCCTCCACACTGTGAATTCTCTGCATTTTAAATATGTTGTTGTTTACTTACAGTATAGATGCAATGCACTTTGTATTGTCAGGTTTGAGTGCTGACATACTGTAGGTTTGTCCTACTGTATTCATAAAAGTCATAAAAGTGTGACTCAAACACACACAGTGCAGTGAGCACATGACATGAGTCCTTGCTCACTGACCGACCCCGTCACCCCACAGGTGTTTGTGTTTTTTTTTTTCCAGAAGAACCAAAAACAACCGGAGCTGGTCAGACTGGCTCCCAGTATGCCGAGGTGAGCGTTGTCATTGTGCACCATATTGTTTGGGTTAATCCGCCGTTATTCACTCAACACGTGAAGTAATAGTGATCCCTGAGGAGCTTAGGGCACACAAAGTGAAATTTCACCGCTGTAAATATGATGATTTCTTAAAACTAGGTCATCATGTATGTAGCAAACATGTGCAATCATTTGAAATTGGTGCCCTATGACTAGAGAAGACTAAGAAAAAGACTGTAAATTCCCTTTTCGCTCTCAAGGGGGGAATCCTACAACAACCAGAATGCACTGCGCACAGTCCTGTCCAATCCACTACTGATGGTGTGTTTATTGAAAGCAGGTGGATTTCCCAGCAGAATGACCAGTCCCACAATCAAGATCACAACTTTACACTTTCAAATTGCATGCAGTGCATATGCCAGAGTCCAGTGTTGGCATATGCTCCAGGTAACGCAAAACTTGTCATCTGGCAGACTTTTGCAGCTGGATGAAGAGGAATATTTTATTACAGGGAAGACAGAAGAAAGTTTAATGCAATTCATGTATGTACTATGTATTTACTACCCACATTAGAACCATAGGAATCAACTTGAAAATTTGTGAAGTCTTCCTTTAAGGCCCCTGAGTTGAGTCATTCTATATTTATAGCCTCTTTTCCCTTTTTCCTCTTCTTTTTCTTCTTCTGCTGCTGTTTTTGGGGTGAGTGGGTCAGTGCCTGTTATTACCTCATCTTGTTCCTGTCCCGGCCCCCCCACCCCCGCACCTCACACTGGCCCTCACTTCTGAAGGCATTTGTGTAAACACAGCTGCGTTGTTGACTTTAAAGCCTGTCGCTCCTTTGAACCCCCCCCACCCACCCACCCCCCCACCCCACCTCACCTCACTCTCTGAAATATTTCAGGGTGTGCCCCCCCCTCCCTAGAAAGAATAGACATGTATACTCCGCCAAACAAAAGCCAGCCATTAAAGTTGCATCAGACCCTGAAAGGTAAGAAGATCTCCTTGAAGCTCAGGTGCGACAAGTCACACTGTGATTTAGCATCAACAAACAAGGATGAACGCCGCTACTGAAGGAAAGCTGAGTAATTTACACATTGTGTACATTACTGTCGGCCGGCTGATAGCAAACTGCAGTCTGTGCACAGAGGAGTCTTCAAGGGTGTCGATGTTTGGTGACACTTTCGCTCAGGGAAGAGAAAAGTGAGCCGGAGGCTCGTAAAAGACACCTTTTAAACAGAACTTAAAGAACTGGTTCAGGCAAATTATAAAAAAGTCAGCTACAGGAGCATTAGTGAGGGGCAGGGGTGTCCACATACCTTTGACCATATAGTCAGAAACTGCGTGTCTGTTCATGTGGATAATCTCACTGTATATTTTCATTGGAATTATACTCTCTGTTTTCATGGACCCTATGACAGAAAGCTTATGATCAGATAACCCTCCCAGCCAGCGTATAGCACCTTCTCCTCTGTGTCTCTACACTGTTAAACATCATGCTGGAATTTAGTGGAATCAACTAATCTTTTGTCATTAACATACATAGTTAGATAGGTTAGTTGTAATTAAATAGTGAACTAAACTTTTTTTTTTTTTTTTACATTTTTCACAACTTCAGTTAATTCATATTTTAAGGCAGCAAGTTGAACCTCCATCTAATGTTTTATAATGTAATGGTCTAGAGCCTCAGACCTGACATAACTTATTACAAAACTCCAACCAACCCCCACCCCCAATACAGTCATCTGCTTATTATATACTCTTTTTTTCCTCTCTTATTTATTCATTTATTTATTCATTTATCAATAATTACTGTTACCTTTTTTCTTTTTCTTTCTTTTCCTCCATACCCTCATACAGGACACACATACACTTGTGTAGTAAGCCCTCACTTTCACCAGAGGTGAATGGCAGCCACATTGTTACATGAACTAAACATACATACTAAACAAACAAGTAAACATACAGTAGTTAAATCACTGTAAATAACACTTAATCATTTCCTAATAGTTTTTTTTCAGTTTCCTGAAAAGAAACACATACAATTTTAATTTATTAAATAGCTACATTTCGGTACAGCAACAGCTATAAAATGCCTGCTGAAGTCCACTGCTAGAATGCAGCTATCAAATGAATGTATGCTGACGGTGAGCAATAATATAATGAAAAATAGACAAACTGGAGAAACTCCAATTACTCACTCATTTTCATTGCTGTGTAAACTTGAGATTGTTCTGATCAGTTCAGAACAAGTCAGCATAGAATTCAACTTGAGTGAAGTATATATATAAGCTTCTAATAATAAATGAATAATTACTAGGCTTTAAATGCAGAGGGAAATTACCACCTGCTGATGAACTTGACACAACTAAATCAATTCTTACTCCAATAACTGTCTCAGAACATTGTGTTTTCCCTATAATCAGTAAATTACACACAGAACAGTAGGTCTATACAGGAAATTGCTCAGAGAATTGTTAGCAAAATGACTGAAAAATTACGAATATATGCATGTTCAGTTTGAAAGGAGTTTGAAAAGGATGAGGATTTGTATCCTGTACTGAGCGTCTAAAAGGCACTAATGATGTATTAATGTATTGTTAATATATTACAGATATTATATGTCAGTACGTAAGAAAACCAAGTACTTCTTACATTGAACAAATATATTTTTATTTGTTTTATAGCATTTTCTTATTCTAGATGCCTACTGAAGTTCTAAATGTTTACAGTACTGGGTGGAGGCAGTGAATCAGAGTGATCAGAATGGCCTCCAGTAGAGGTAAGCGGAAAATCTGCTGTTGTTTTTTTTCTGGCTTTGGTGGAACAACCCTTTATCCCAGTCATTCAGGCCACATACAGTAACAACAGTGTGAAATTACAGGGTGGTGACATCACTGAAAGTATTAAGATGCAATACGGGTTTGGGGGGGATTGATGCGGTGTGGCAGAAGTGTGCAAGCCATCCACAGAAATCAGGTCTGATTGTAAGTCTTATTAATTAATCACATCCCAGGAAGCCAAAGGCATTAAGCAGATTAGGGGGCAGCGAGCTCCAAAGGCATGCGTGTAACCCAACACACCCAACCGGATCTCAGCACTCAGCATCTGGCTGCAGAAACAGGGAAATGTGCTTAGTTGAGTTCAAAAACAAACCCTTATTTGACGGTATTCTGTATTCTCATATTTGGTTTGGCCAAAGCCCAGGTGATTGATGTGGCAGCAAACCTGACTGAGAGAGGCTGCGTGTTGTGTTGATGGTCCACTTCACTCCATAATCAGGTGGGTGTGCGTGCGTGTGATTGATTCTCCCAGTTGGTATGCCTTCCTCTAGCACGCGTGCATGTGTGTTTTTCAAGGTCTTGCTACTGTTTCGGATTACCTGGCTGGTTAGGAAATGCCTTCCAGTTTGTGTTTTTGTTCCTGACTTTTTTTTCCTTTCTTTTTTTCCAGTTGGCAGATTCCCTTCCTACAATATTCAAATCAGTTCCAGAAAAAAAAAAATGCTGCTGCAGAGAAACTGAAAAAATATCTGTTTGATTTGGAATTGGGTCTGCAGCTCTGTATGCACACTGCAGACAACACTTTCTTTACTGACTGATATTTTATTTAGAGCCGCCAACGTCACAGAGACATTTGGGAGGAATGATACATGTCTTTTTCACTGCAGTAGGTATGAATTTGTTCCGTGGTCGCCTTGTAAATCATGACTTCTCTCTTGAGTGAGGAAAGCTTTCCCACCGCTATCAAGAAGTGCCACCACATTTTTACCATTACTGTTTCCAAGCTCACTATGTCTGTGTGAATGAAAAGAAAAAGTATTTGCTTTTAGCTGCAACTTTTCTGCCAACAATTGGCCAGAGTGTATTAAGATCATTACTATTTTGGATTTAGTGAAAGTGCAGGTATTTGCAGGAGTGAAAACATAAAATAAATCACAGTTAAAGAGAATATGAATACCAGCTGTTGCACTCCAGAGGACATGCTAAAAGGAGCCCGTTGATGAAGTGTCACTGATAATGAGAGAACACACCTTTCAACTTTTCAATCACTCTACAGAGAAAGGAGGAAAGTGCCGTAGGTGAGGCAGGGAGATTCAGAGAGAGCAAGAGAGATGCGTTCACTCATGATCCATCATCAGCGGCACTGTCAACGACAGCTGCCAGAGCAGTTGTCAGTCAACTGTGTGAAATACTTTGTAAGATTCAGACAATTTGTTGCTCGACAACAATAAGCTGAAGTCTAGACTGAAAATGCATGCAATAAAACCTAGCACTCACTCTACTTAGTTGAAAGGTAATTCTAGTTTATTACAACATGCATCTTGTTTTTGTAGTTTTGGCCATCGCTCCTGTTGATAATAATAACACTGTACCAAGTTCATTGCTCTGATAATTTGGCTAAACTGACTTATTTTTAGCAATTTCACCATGTTCCAAGATCTCAGCAATCACTCTGGCTCTGACTACAAATGTTATCATAACTGCTAGTAATAATGTCCAAAGCTACTAAAATAGACCAAAGTAAACATTAATTACCGTTTAAAATGATTAGCCATCTAGCTCACCTTTAGCTTAGAAAACCTACAGCTAAACTCTCAAGGCCAACATGCTAGCCTGTAACAGTGGCAGTGAAGCTAAGTTGGCTAGTTGACCTGAGAACATCACTAACTGCATTGCTGTTCTGACTGGAGTTTATTCATTGAACATTGCTGTTAACTATTAGGCAGGACGCTTCTACAGGTGGCTAATTATATTCTCAAAAACTGCGGCTCCTTTGGTCCACCAAACAAAGTTAAACATTTTAGAAAATAACTTACTAGCATTGTTTTTGAGTCTGAAATATAAAGATCAATATCAATCTCATGTCTGCATGTTAACTAAAAAGCTGAATTAATCGGGTTAACCTAGCTTAGCATAAAGACTGTAAGCAGAAGGAAACAGCTGGCATGCAAAAGCCACATTGCCATTTTTACATTTCCATTTATGTACAGAATAATATCATTCCTTGTGTTTATTTCTGATGATTGTTGTGTTCTTTTTTTTGTCTAAGCACATTGAAAGCCATTAAACCAGAAGTCACATTCTTTGTATGCATAAACATACTTGACCAATAAAGATGATTCTGATTCTGATAAAATGTTATTTAGTGAGCTTTAGAGGTGTTTTGAGATATTTCTTTTTTTCTTTCAGTCTGGCTGTACCCCATGCTACTGCCTTTATGCTAAGCTAGAGTAAACACAGTAAGTAGTAAATATCCCCAAATACTGAACAATTCCTTTAAGTTATTACCTCCATCTATGAGCCAATATGCCATAACTATTTATACATCGCTATACATTTAACACATGCCTGCATCATAGAAATCAATCAAGCTGCAGTTTCAGAACTCCCAGTTCCAATTTAAAATGTGGAAATGCTGAAATCGAGTTATTAGTTTTATTTTCATTTTCCAAGCTGTCACTGGAGACATCGCTCCACCATCCAACATTTTATCACTTTTTTTCCCAGCCGTGAGTAGCTCCTCCATTTCCATTATGTGATCAAGTGATTTTAGTATGCATGTATTTCACTTTGTCATTTTTAAGTGTGAATATACTATATGCTCAAAGCAGAGTTTGGTATATAGTATGCACTTAGGACAAAGCTTAAAACTCAGATTTTCACTAATAAAGAAAGGAATGAAAAATGGTGTTGTTTGTGTGTGATAAAGACAGAAAAAATGCAGGTCACATATTTCCAGACCCTGTAGGTGTTTGTTTCTCAGCTGAATGCAGAGAAACTTCGGGGGCCATAAAGAATCCACAGGTATCACTTTCCAGAGCAGGCTGGTTCCGTATCGGGTGTGATATTGGAGTCAACAGCGTTTCCACTCGGATGGAATATTTAACGAGTTTGATGTAAGGTGGGCACCCATGTCTATGTTTCTCTCAGCATAAATAAGTCTTGGGACCAGGATCTTATGTGTGGAGAAACAGAGATCTGCTCGTGAGATCATCGGAGGAGTCTCCTGGGTCCAGCCGCGACAGCCTGCAGGAAGGAGGCCTGGTGAGGCGGCCGTAATGACCAAACACAGCGCTGATTGGACATCTTGCATGCATTAAGGCGAGTTAGATGATGCACTGTGTCCTTCGGCCCAGGAGATCCGATAACAAAGCCAAGCTGTATGGGGTAAGGCGATCCCAGCGCAGGGCCACGGCTGCAGGCCGCTGCCTCTGCTCCCAAAGAAACACCTCTCTGTTCCACAGCCATGAAAGTAGAGACCTTGAGATGCACACAATAAAGAGTCACATGTGGATGCAGACATGTGGAGAGCACACGGGGACAGATGAAGAGCTGGTTTTAAAGGGTCCTTCCATATGAGAAGCTAAACAATCAGCTGCACAGTTCAAACAAGTGACATAATGTAACATAACATAACATGAATTTCCCCTCTGGTGATCAGTAAAGTCTTATCTGTCCTAAAACTCAGTGACAAAGTTGATTCTTCAACTGTTGTGATTTCAGTGTCAATGGAACATATTAGAAAAACAAAAGCATTTTTCTACTTTATTTTTTCATACTTACTTGATGGTGAAAAAAAACACATCTCAGTTGTTATTTTTATTTTGTTATGATAAGTGGACTTTTAATTAGTCACTATAATTACCACCAAACTGTCAGGTTTTTTATGCTTTTTGTATACTTGGTGACCACAGCAATAGTCTTGTGACAGGGGAGCACATGGCTGGGCTTCACTTCCAAAGAATGAACTGAAAGAATAAAAAAAAATAAAGATGAATATGTATTCAATCAGTAGTACATTTATTGTGCATCATTTCTAAATAATGTCTATTTTTTTCAAATGTAAAAAGTAATTGGAAAATAACATTTGATATTGTGTATATTGCATAAATTTAATGCTAACCCTAAAACTGACATCAGTGGTCTAATGGAGACCAAATGGTTGGCAGACAGAAATTGACCGTAGTTGAAGAATCAACAAGAAATAGTTCCAGCACGCAACTTCCCCTAAAGCCACATTGCTATTTATGTATTTTTGTTGTATAGATGTGTATGTGTTATGTATTGTTGTGTACAGATTAATCAAACAAAGTAAAACATGAATTGGTGAGATTTAGAGGTGTATTTGTAGGCATATTTCTTTACCTTTTATGAGAGCAGGGTTTCCCTCCTGCTTCCAGTCTTTATGCTAAGCTAGGGTGAACACATCCTGACTAAACTACATACTTAACACAACTGACATTAGCGGACTAATGGAGACCAAATGGCAGGGAGACAGAAATGTACCATAGTTGAAAACATATCCATTGTGTCATTTCTCAATACCACATGACAGAAAACAGTCAAGACTTTACAAGAAAATAGTTAACAAAACAATCTCACCGCAAACTCTTGTTGATAAGCTGCTCTGGAGCTACTCAGCCAACATGCAACTGCACAAATTCCATCTTCTGATAGAATGATACAATTGAAAGCTCCAGAAAAGCTAGTAAATAGACCTTGAGGAGAGATTGTTTTGTCAACTGTGGTTTCCAAGGTCAAGACTGCACTTTAAGTCTCCCCTGGTTGAGATAAATTTGTTTATCAGTTAAAGTGAACATTTACTTTAAAAAAGCTGAATAGAAAAGACAAAAGTGTGAACAAGTGGCCAAATATTTTTACAATAAACAATGATGTGAGAAGCTTCTTTTTCTTCTTGTTTTCATTCTGGCAGCAAAGACAGAATCAGTGTATTGCTACCGCCTGCCGTGACATGGTTCTGCTTGACCAGAAAGCCAAAAGAAAGAAAAAAAAATCAAGAGGGCAACAAAAAGACGAACACCACCAGAGTGTGTTCATTGAGGAAACAAATTCATTTAAAAAAATTAATGATTGGAAATGGCAATGAATTGCCACGATTTAGAAGAGTTAAAGAATTAACTATGTTTAGGTTTGTGTGTTTATGGTCAAAAGCTCCAGGACAGCTATTAATGGACCTTGTGATGTTTTGTCACCCACTGTTTCCAGGATCAAGAGTGAACTTGGAATAGAACTCCTACACATAGTCAGAACAATGGAAAGTTGGAACAGCTACAGTTCCATGGCAAAGTGAATCATCACTGAAAGCTCCAGAAGAGCCAGTAAATGGACCTTGAGGTGAGACTATTTTGTCAAGATATTGTCATTTTGTCATGTAATCTTGAGCATATTTGCATAATACTATCTGACAGAAATGCACACTAGTTTGCATTTTGGTAGTGCTTTATTTTATGGGTGTGCAACTACCTAATAATATCCTAGAACCTAACCTGCAAGTAACTAAACAATTTGAAGTATTTGTAGTCATTTAAGGGAAAATTTAGGAACCATTGTCTTTACTTGTTAATTATTGGAAACTTTATTCTTTGTATTTGTTGGCTGGTATGCTGTCTGTGAACAAAAGTTACAGTTTTGCACATACAGCTGACCTGCTGAGCTAAAAGACTCTAGGTTACACTAGCAATTAATTGTAATTAATTCATTGGAAGTTCACCAATTGCACACTGTGTCTGCAGTATAATTATAATCAAATTACATAGTTGTGTTCAGGAAACTTACGAGGACAGTATTGAGAAATTAGAGAACCATAAAATGAAGAGTTACCTCAACTTTTGTGGAAGTTGCGTGAAATTGCGTGAACATTTACTGTAGATTGAAATGTACTTATTAAGTCCAGCTGTGCTAATATTGAGTCTACCTCATGGTTTGTATTTTTCCCTTAACGTTTAATCTGACACTCCCACTGGAAAGTGCAGTATCCATACATTTCATTTTGGCAAATAAAGGGGATATAGGCTGGATTAGTGAGGATGGGATTCCCCTTTTTGCAGCCTAACACTAAAAAAAAACAGCTGATGAAACTGGTACATTTTAAATGTGTAAGTGCTGCGTTAAAAGGCAAGCTTATAGTATCAGAGGGTTTAGATTCATATATTAAAGCTGTCAGACTGTCATCCACACAACACATCTGAAGTTACAGTGAGAGGCCTCACTGCAGCAGTCACTGTGGATGATAGACATTCTTCCAGGGCCCAGAGTCAGCCAGTGTCTCAGCTGAACTGAGAAGAAGTAATGAATTTAAGTCTTTAACACTTGATCTGTCTACAGTATATCCATATGTTGCTCATACACATTAGGACCTGAGTGTAAAAAAAGTTCATTTAAAATGTCATTTTGCATGTTGCAGCAGCATGGCTTGTGTTGCCTCATAAGGCATTCACTACGCTGTTGTGAATATAGTAAAATTACATCAGCTATATTGACTTTTTTTGTCAGTTAGCAGCAATTTGGGATGCTTCTATGGATTTTTATGCTCTTCTATTTTTGATTGAATTTGTAACATTTTATAATACAATACAATTTTTTTATATTATCAAACAGACAATAACCTATTTTTTTTTTAACACATCATGAATCACAAGAACTGAAAAACAAATTGCAACTTGTCAAGCTGAGTTAACATGAAATGAATACAACAAATTATTCTAGTAATGGGAGTACTCTAATGCATGAAAGTCTGATGTAAACATTCACTCTTTAATCTGTTTTTCATTGTAATGTGTGTGGAAAATTCATTCTGGCAATCAGGGGTAACACTTTATCCCCATTTAACATTTATAATCAGTATGTAAATATGTAATAAATGGTTTAAAACACATTATGTAAGGGATAATGTACAATGAGTGGGTCGTTATTGTGAAATGAACCCTGACAGGGTGATGAAAAACAAAAAAAGTGCTTGAGTTCTGATATAAAACTCAAAATTCTGAGGAAGAAAGAGTCAATTATACATGATTAAATACACATTTTTTTTAAATCTCAGAATTCTGATTTTAGAATTACATTTTTCTTCACATGGTCCTAATCCTCCTCCACAGAATGCAAATATTCTAGGACATGCTGCAGGTTGGTACTGTAATCCTATCTATATTTCCCTCCGTCTGTGTGTGTGAGTGTATGAAGGCCTTGAAAACCTCCACAGCCACCAGCTAACAGCATTCAGATCAGTGTCTTTGTTTTCAGGCTCATGTCTTTGCAGCATGTATAGATAGATGGTGGTATTATTCCTGACAGAAAAAAAACACAAGCTCGAGAGATCTTTTTATGGCTGTAATCAGCTGGCAGCACTTTTCACACGACAGCGCTTTGGTTTATATATATATCGACATTTTAAACCTGACAAGATCATATCTACCAGTAACAACAACCGCATAAGTTACGAGGGCGTACTTTATATGGAGCCTGTCTTGCGATGACATGCGTGGGAAAGACAAATGGCGGCGGTACAGTTCCCATTCAGCCACAAGAAGAAAAGAGAAACATACGTCTGGGCATTAATTATCTGGCATGGAGCAGCAGATTTGGTTTGAGGGGAAACAAAAGGTGTCTTTTGGTGAGATTTGTCTCTTGGCTCTGAGCTGACTTCTTTGCAAGGGTCTATTGTTCTGCTGCAGAGACACAAGAGGCTCACTGAGACCAACAGAAACCCCCTCCCACCCCTCAAAGAGCTGAATGATAAGTAAGTGGTCTGCTGCACGGCCACCAGTTGATTCTACACAAAGCGTCACTTGTGTGATTGCTTTTCTTTTCTTTATTTCCATGAGGAAATAAAGACAGTAGTGGTGCTTCTTCATGATGAAGCAGAGCACAAGTAGAATTTTATACTTGTCTTGTTTAGTTGATTATTAATTATTAATCAATTATTATTCATGTTTTATTTTACTTTATACTTCTACACCGCTATTTTAGGGGGGAAATTTTGTACTTTTTACTCCACTACATTCTGTTCCTAGTTGCTTTTCAGATTAAAGGTATACACCAGTTATTTAGTGTTGAAGTTTCTTACAGTTGAGATACAAAAATAAAAAAGAATGGAAAAATCTATGTAACAGATGCTGAGATATCCTGACTTTTAGTCCCTAGAATGACTCCAAAATCACTGGATCCTACAGTTCCCGTAATGCAACTGAACAGCATCTTTTCCTTACACCTTACTTGCCTTGTGATCAGCCACATCTTTCAAACTCAACACCCCAAGTTTGTACAGTAACACAGACTTTAAGTTAAAAATGTGTGGTCTCCGAGCAGAGATAACCTTGATGACATCACTGTGACATTGTGAATCATATTTTCTCAGACTTAAGCAGTCCAACAATAAATTGCTAGTTGCATATTAATGCTTCAATAATAAGAGTTTAATAATATTCAGTGGTATGTAGTGATAATAAAAATTTCCAAAAATGGTATCAAAATGAGTACTTTAATCCTTTAAAGGGGAACTTTTTTAATTTTGATTTTAAACGTCAGTGTCTGCATATGTGAGAAAAGGTAGCATAAAGCCTTTTGTGTCTCCAGAGGAAGCTGTTTCAAATCTGATAAACTGATTCAAGTGATGCCACTGTCTTCCATTTTTTTTCCTGTTAAAATTTTTTTTAGCAGGTTTTTCCTTTCTAAGAACAGGGGGTGTTGTATGCTGTACAGACTGTAATTCCCCTTGAGGCAAATTTGTGATTTGTGATAATGGATGATACAAATAAAATTGGCTTGAATTGACTTGCCTTTAGTCTGCATCGGTTGGGGCTGAAGACTACAAGTTTGAAAAGTAAAAAAAATCTGGGGGTGTGGAGTTAGAAAGTAGTGAGGTTAGCAGACCTCTGTAGGTGCTCCTCATCTCTGCTGGAGGCTAACAGCTCCAGGCTACATTAGCCGCTACTCGCATAACACACCTGAATCTCCGAACCACATTGGGAAGTCTCTGAAGTCTCGCAAGAGTTGTGTTGTTGCAGGAAGACAGCTAAATAATCAGCTAAATATTCAGCTATAATATAAGTAAAAGTATATTATTACCAATTAATAGCTGGTCAACAATCTTTTAAAACTTGGCCTTTTAAAGTCTCAACCCAGTTTAAATAATTAGGAGTCAATGTCACTGAAACATTACAAAAAGAACTTTTTTAAAATGATCCCTATATCATTAGCTGGGTGAATCAGCATAATTAAAATGACCATCCTTCCAATATTTCTATGTTTATATCAGTGTATTCCAATATACATCAGAAAATGTTTTTTAATAGCATAGATAAAATTATCTCAGAGATGATATTTGGAATAATGATAAAAAAAAAGCACTCAGAATACAGAAGGCAGAGACCCAAATCAGCAGGAGGAATGGGGTTGCCAAATTTTCAGCTTTATTATTGGGCGAGTAATAAAAGGATAATGGCCTACTGGCTACAAAAACGACCTACATTATGGCTAAACATAGAAAGGGCATGTTGCTCCCCCTCTTCTCCTTCAGCTTTGATACTCTCAGCTCTACCCGCTGTATACCCTGAAGCATTACACAATCCAGTAGTCTCTCATACACTCAAGATTTTGTCTCAGGTCCGAAAATTTTATGGATCCAAAGCTCTCTAACCGAAAATCATTATTTTGCACCCTCATAAAAATACAATATTTGATGATTGGTATGGAAAAGGAATTCATAACTTTATAGATATATTTATTGATAATGTGTTTCCATTGTTTGAGCAGGTACAAAAAAAAAATACAACATACCTCAGTCATATTTTTTTAAATATCTGCAAGTGCAGAATTTTATTAAGCAAAATAATCCATCATATCCCAATGGAATTGATACTCGATCGAGATCCTCACAATAAATGAGGTATATCAAATATACTGTAATGTACAACAGCTATGCAACATTTGAAATCAGCTTGGCAGGGAGACCTCAGTAAAGAGATTGCAGAGGAGCAGTGACAGACAGCCCTAGAACAGATTCATAGCTCTTCAGTGTGTGCAAGACATGGCCTCCTACAAGTCAATACTACTTGTTTTCAATAGTCTGAACAAAAGCTCAATAAGATATTTCCAGATATAGATTCTTCATGCGAATGCTGAGTGCTTGCATCATTAGCTCAAATGTTCTGGAGATGCCTGAGGATATCAAATTATTGGAGAAATACTTTTCAGACCTTAACAAGAATTTTGCATAAACCTATTGACTTAGATCTCCTGATGTCACTTCTGGGAATTATAGACTCTAACATAGAACAGTGTGGAACATACTATGGTATTATTTGTCAGCCTACTGGGACAAAGATTAATCTTATTCAATTGGAAACACAGAACTGCCCCCCCCCCCCTCTTACTTTTTCTTACTGTACAGCATTACTATATTTGTACAAGTAAACAATAAATACAGTTTAAAATGAAATATTCAGCCATGACTTTTAAAATCTTTTAGATAACATTAAGCTACGCTTTCTGTACTCCAACACAAGAAGCTCCTCTGGGCACTCCTCTCTCCAACTCTCACTCATGTTTCCATCATTGTCTTCCTGCAACAACTCAACTCTCACAAGATTTCAGAACAAGAATTCTTCTTGAGTAAGACCTGGTTAGACACAATAATAACAAACAGACCGGATGGGTAAAGAAAAAAGTTTTATTTCTCTGTATGGTCTTTTCCATAATGTTGTCAGACACTTATAACAGCAATGTGAGCCTGTCAGTGGTAAAAACAAGCACTTTTAGTGGATTTACATTGTCAGGTGCAATTGCCCTGCAGATTACTTTGCAGCCCGTTTTGCGGTTGCCGGCTGCAGTGCTCTCACTCAGTACTGGACCAGTTTCAAGAATTGTTGTTCCCAATAGTCACTTAGACACAAAAAGATGGGAGAATATGGTCCAGGTTGAAACCCAGAAGTTTCCCTTAAAGTTGAAATGGCTAACATGCTATCAAACAGCTACATGTTAACACAGCAGATATGCAGTAATATTAGCTTTCTTTTGGAGACTGATGATTGTCAATATTCTGTCTCCTACAAGCAACATTACATTATATTACAAGGTCATTAAGGTCAAATTAAATATAGTAATTTGATCTATTATTAAGATAAAATTTTGATTAGTATAGCGTCTGAGTATCCTCCATCACTGCATGTTATAGTATACTACAGTACATTCCATCATGTGATACAGTAACTCAAAACTGACTGATGCAAGGTCTTTGAAGAGGAACAAATTAAACTTTTCCAGAAAAAAAGTAGTGACTTTTTTTGAATATCTGCCAAAAATTTAATGTTGGTATGGTCATCTTTGAGTTAGCTGGATTATGATTTAAGAAACTTAAAGATTTAAATGAAATTTGTGAGGCCATGGGCCAAGGAACTGTTTTTGTTACGAATCCAGATCCAAGTGTAGTTAAATGAAAACTTATCAGGCACATTTTCTGTATCAAAAAACTATCACAGTGTGTATTTTACTGCAGAATTTACGAGCTGGTGAATGCAGTTTGGCATGGTGTTCAGGTTGCTACTGAAGTGTGTGTGTGCAGCGTCAGTGTGCTGCAGCCCCCTGCGAACCCCCTCCCTATCCCTCCGACTCTTCATCCAGGACCCTCACCCTCCTCTCCCCAACTCCCCCTACCCTTCCCAGCCAGCTCTGGGCTGAATGAAAGAGAAAATAAAGAGATCTAAATGTCAGCGGGGAGCTGAGTGCATTCCTCTCGCCGTGTCCCGAGACCGGTCACCCAGAACAACTTGTGATCCTGGGACAAAGCTGACGACAGCAGGTGGCCATATAAAGAAATTTTCCTCCCAGAATTAGATCTTATCCCAGGGAAGTGCCATTGAGTCATAGATAATACCCCCCATCCTGCTGGGTCCAGAAGGATTTTCATTTCAATTTCTTTACACAACGATGCTTTTCATCTTGACCAGGGTGAGATGACAGTGCTGCAGAAATAAATGGGAAGCAGTTGAAAGGCAGAATTATCCCCCGGACCTGCAACATTGCTTGGAATGCCCCACTGTTTCCATTCATGTACATTTGTGACATTCTCAGATGCAATGAAAAAATCTCTCTCTCTCTCTCTCTCTCTCTCACACACACACACACACACACACACAGATAGAAACAGATAAAATCGGACAGGAGTGGTACCTATCCACCCACACACACACACACACACACACACACACACCCACGCACACAGGTTTGGGGCATTTACATAGACTTACATTAATTTCCTGGAGATTTACCCTAACCCTAACCTTAACCACTGACCTAAAAATCAGTGTGTTACTAATTGGGGAGATGGCATTTGTCCCCAATAACACAAACTGTCCCCAATCAAGTGGTCTTAAATTTGGTTTGTGTCCCTGAAAGTGACTTAAGTCACACACACACACACACACACACACACACACACACACACACACACACACACACACACACACAAGCTTTAATCCAAACAGGGCTGGTATTTTATAATTTCATCTCCTCTGTCTCCTCTTTCCCATCCCGTTTTCTAGGGGGAGTATAAATGATGCATGAGGACGAAAATGTCACCCCCAAAATAAAGAGAAAGCAATTTTGCCACATAGAAAATGGTAATTTTCAACTTTTTCCTCAGCTTTTGCAGCTTTGCAGTTGGAGATCTGGTCGTGAAATGCCAGTCCTTACAAAAGGCGGAATGCTTCAAAGTGTAGTGAGATGAAAGCGAGACATAATTCACACAGATGCTGCATGTTGATCAGAGGTCACAGTGAGTTATGTCTCAATAGCAGCCCATTTAATGAGTCACAGTTGTAGCTAATTCAGGATGCTGCAACAGGTATTACAGACATAAACTGTCAAAGACTTGACCTAACCTTCAACATGGACTCTGACCTTTGCATTCAATTAGTTTTGTTAAAGAGAAATTCTGGTTTTACTACAACTTGAGCCTTACTTTCATACTTTTGGAATTTTTATTCTATTCTTTCTGATAAAACTGAATTTATCAGTGTAATTGATAATTGCTCTGGGAAAATGGCAACATGGGGCAAGAAACACAAGCAGCCAGATGATCAGACAGGTTGTAAACA
The DNA here is from genome assembly GCF_914725855.1 of Thunnus albacares. Taxonomy (NCBI): domain Eukaryota; kingdom Metazoa; phylum Chordata; class Actinopteri; order Scombriformes; family Scombridae; genus Thunnus; species Thunnus albacares. The sequence goes on from NC_058121.1 coordinate 3,049,088, forward strand.
AACCAACAGTTTAGTCAGATGATCTAAACCAGTGGTTCCCAAACTGGGGATTGGGACCCCATATGAGGCTCCAAAATAAAATTGAGGGGTCACAAGATAATTAAACGCACAATATATAATTTCAGCCGCTAGGGGTCTCTCAATCAAAACAATAACAAAAGACGGAGTGAGATGACGGTGTGAAATAGCAAGAGATCATGGGAGTTGTTGTCTTCGTTGTTAAATCATGGATGTGTAAAGAGAACGCGCAAAAGTCACTAGTGCGCAAGCTCTATGGGCTGCACAATGCGGAAGATCCGGGTACTTTCACCGGGAAGTCGATTTTTTATTGCTTCACACGCCACTGAGCAACTTTCATAGGAATGAACGGGGCCCGGTCTCCGACGCTGTATCCAGTTCTCTTTATACATCCATGTGTTAAATAACCAGCTTCACTGGTATAGGATTACTCCAGTGTTAATCATTCGGGATGTTTTTACTGGGAGCCGAATTACCCGCAGAGGTCTCTTCCTCTCCAGAACAGACGGAGATTACAGGTAAAAACACTGAATAAAGCTGTTTCACCTAAAACATCCGGACATCCGGTACGGGCTGTTAGCCGAGCTGCTGCTAACACTTGTTCGGTTTATTTCTCTTATAACTTTAGATCCAGATGTTTGGCCGGTTTCTCCCAGCAGCCGAATTATCCGCAGAGGTCTCCTCCTCTCCAAAAATAAACGTACACGCAGATTAAAATCCTTAAAATACTAATTAAAGCTGTTTTACCCAAAAAAATCAGTGTTTCTCCGATGATGTACGGCGACGACCGGACGTCCGGTACGGGCTGTTAGCCGAGCTGCTGCTAACACTGCTGCTAAAAATATATGTATTTCTTTATTATTTTCTGGGCATTTTGTCTTTATTTAATAGCTGACAAGTACAGAGGTAACAGGAAATGAGGAAATAGAGAGAAATGATGAATGGAATAGAATATAGGTCTCCAGACTCAAACTGGGGACATTGTGATTAAACCCGTAGGTCAGCAGGACTCTCCAAAAATGTATATATTCAGGCTCAGACTGGTAATCTGGTGATTCTGGTGGGCCGACCCACCTAGTGGGCTGCAAGGCCACCACCGGCAATATGGAGAAAAAACTTGTGGGAAAAAATTGACCTGCTGACTGACCTACTTGATGTTGGAACAGCCCATCTGATTGGGGGTTACATGGTTCCAAAATTGTCAATAGGCTGGTCCAAGAAGTGGTCCCGACCATTGTCACCAATCCATGTAATGTCAGAAGTCAAGCAGGAAGGTGGTGTGGAAAAGGTCAGAGAGATAAGGAAAAAAAATTTGAGGCTGATGCTGCAAAAATTTTTTAAGTCAACACATTTATTATTCAAAAATAACGTTGCCAGTGCCACGCAAAATCCTGCTAGCTGCAGTGATAACATTAACAGTCCGCCGGCACCAAATGAAGAGGATGAAAGAAAAGGAGAAGAGGAGGAAAGAGTCTGGACAGATGAGCAGGCTGATTCCAGTGGAGAGCAGGGGCAAGAAGAGGAGGCCGCTGCCGAGGACGAGCAAAAGGTGCATGACAACAACCTCCCAGCAGGTCATACTGCTAGTTTATGTAGTGACAGTGTTAAGAGCGGAGCTAGGCCAGAGGGGATTATCATACTGAGCGCAGCTTTTCAGCTTTAAAATTCATGAAGAATAGATTGCGGAGCGCTACATCACAAGAGCATATTGAAGCATTCATGCTTATGGCGACAGAAAAATACATTCTCATGGCTTTGGAGACTTATGGAATTACGTAATCGACAGGAAGGCAGAGAAGAGCACACTGATGAGACATCTTCTCACCACTTAAGGTAGGACATTCCATTCTATTCTATTCTATTCGCTGCTTAAGGCCTCCGTTCTATGCTGTTTTTTTAAATGATGTCAGCTGACTAGTCACTCTGGGTCTGCTCCAATAGGGTGCAGGCACGCTGCTTGTCACAGTCTGACAATAGCAGTGAATGAACACTTAAATAGTGTCCATAGCATGAAATCTTGACTGTTGAGGCTTATATGTGTGAATTGCATCAGATCAGCTGCACACGCAATGTCAGATGATCAACTATAAATAGAGTGCTGTTAATTAATGTCCAATTTCAGACACATTTCCCGATCACCATTAGGCTAGGCCTATAGGAAAGCTTTTGTCCGGTATGAAAATTAAGTTTAGGCTATTTTATTTCATGATGACAGCATTGCATTTTGTCATTGACTTCATTCATGACATATGATTGTGTCATATTTGTTTGATTTGTGAAGTTATGGATCGTAGTATAAGTGCGCTGAGAGTTGAGTTGCTCATATCAATTGTCAAAAGAATAAAATCCTAAGTGCGCCTCTTGGGGTGCCGACTTCTCCTCTAGGCTATTTCTTGGCTATTTATTTATTATATTATTGTATGAAACACTGTAAGTACACCTGTTGTTAGGGTGCCAACTTAATATCTATTGCTTGGCCTATATATTATAAATAGCCTTTTGTTACTTTTTGCAACTCATAAGTGCGTATGTTGGGGAATAATGGGGCCGGTCCAGATGAAAATTGCCAGGGCCAATTTAGTTCCCAGTCCGACCTTGTATATGTAGGTTTAAAAAAAATCATATTTACTTTTTACAAGTTTTCCTGACTGTAATTTTAATTGTTTTTCTCATTAAATCTCTTCTATTAAATCTTTCTCTTTAGGTCTCTAAAAATCCCTCAGATGAGACATTCTGAGAAGTAAGAATCACTCGTTGGTTGACTCCACTAAAAGACCACAACCTGTGATGAGGGATTAAAAGAAGGTATTGCCTAACTTTAAGGGCTAACGAGTGTGGAATCAGTGATTCAAACCATTTTTAGGCGGTAAAACTCAAAGAGAGCACACCCAAAATGTTAGTAATAATCCATCACTGACAGAAAAAACTGGGTGCATGCACAACTAGGATAAATAAGTCAAAGTTAAATCCAGATGTCTTCAAACTTTCTTCTTTTTAAATTAAAAAATTCAATTTAATTTTATACAACCAGGAACACATACAACAGACAATTACAGTATGTAGTAAATACAAAGTACAGAACAAAATGGACCAAATCCAATCACAAAAGATTTTGCGCTAGTGATATGCCAGCTGAGTGCAGTTTGCACTTGTTTTGCGTCTCATTGAGTGAGCGGAGCGGTTCCCAGTGTTTCAGACTTTTTTCCACATTTTAGCACACAGAGTGGTCCATAATGAAAACTGCAGAGAGCACAAAAGCCTCAAATTGTGTCTTTAATTAGCAGAGGTGTGAACACAGAGCCCTCAACAATCACAAACCAACTTTCATGTATTTTGCTTCTTTAGCTTCTCTAGTATTTCTCATCTAAAACATGATCTACTGAAATGTCAAATGTCAACATACAGCTATGAATGTGACTCAGGCAGGTCTGAAACGTGTCAGATTAATGTCTGAATCTTACAGTAATGTTCTTCAGGTGTCACTGAATAGATCCAGGATTTCACAGAAACATCAGTACTGATGTTTCTGTTTGTTACCCACATCTGGCTGTGTGTCACAGCTGGCTTGCAGCGTCACACAGCAGCTGAAACGATACCTGCGTCTCCACACTGAGAAAGAGGCTGTACGCATTTATGCACGCCACACAGCAGCAGTAACTTCTGCTACACATCTACAGATCAGCTGTTACATACAGATTCAGATTTATACAGTGGAATTGTTTGTAATAAAGCAGCCGTTATATGAATCCTGAGCTCCATCAGAGCTGTCAGAACATTTTTATTTTAAGTAGCTGAAAGTCTGAGATAAACCCACCACCCCTCCTACCCACTATAACACCCCCCCAATGTCTGACTGAAGACTCCCCTTGATATCATTCAGTATCAATTCAATATCATTCAGGCCTCACAAGCTGAAAGATTTGAAGAGGGAGAGAGAATGGAAGAGTGAGTGAGGAGTGAGTGTGCACACAGTTATCACCAACTATCTGAAGACACTAATAACTCCATCCAAACTGCAAGTGGCAATTAGTGCTGGTCTTTGTGAATTACACTGTTTTTACAACAAGGTTTATTTGCATAGAAAGGGACCAATTTTGCGCCAAACACTGAACCTGATGTACATACATGCAAATGGTACAGGCGCACCCTGACTCTATTTGCTTGGCAGTGCAGTTTGCGATGCATTTCACCCTTTCTACGTCCTTTGTGAATTACACGCTATCTTTTTGTCTCAATTGCACAGGTTTAGCAGCTGCAAAAGCTGCACAATCCTTTTGTGGATGTGGCCCAATACATTAGATCTACAACAAAAGTCATAAATAATAAATAATAGCACTGTTTGCATTCCCTTAACAGTTTTGGAAAACTTAATTGTATCAAAAGCCCTTTTAAGTTCATTTCTTAACACAATAAAAAGGGGACAATACAAATAGAAATACAATATTTGCTTTCATCTCCCTTCTTATGTTCAAAGATACCAAAGAAATAAACATCTTTAAAGGAAAAAAATCATCAAGAAAGTACATTTGAATAAAATCAAGAGTGAGGCGACAGAACCAGACACAGACGTCTCTCGTCTTATTTGTTAACCAGTATAAAGGACAAGAGCAAACTTTTTTCTCCCCCTCTGTTTGTTTGATGTCTCCTCCGGCTTCTCTGTACTGGACCTTGAACCTCTCTCACTCCCTTGACTGTTGGTACTTTATTCTAGAGGTTATGAGTCTGGATTTTTATCCTCCAGGAGATTCAGCCTCACCTGTTGTCTCTCTCCTCTCTGTGTAAATTACATTCTGTCTCTCTCTCTATCTCTTGTGTGTATGCTTTCCCTGTCTTCTCTCTGTACTTGTAGTCTGTCCTCTTTCCACATCTCCTTGGTTGAGAAGAGGTTTGGCAGGACCTGGAAGTTGCCCGATGCCATACTGATCATATTCTTCAATCATGTTTACAATCTATTTATAATTTTGTCATCCTGATTTTCCATATTGCAATTTTGCTATCTTGCTAAAGAAGAAAAAATGACAGGTCGTAATATCAGTCACTCAAAAATAAGTACATTTGACAAATTTCCTCATTCAGAGAAGGAGGGGTGGATGGAGGCATTAACCCAACAGTGATTTTGCTACAGTAGACCGCTCATCGTTTCCTGTTTCCAACCGCGAGTCAGGACAGTTTTGTATAGGGGTTTGTTTAAAACCTGACTGATCTTCTGGCTGCTTGTGTTTCTTGCCACATCAGACTTCTTTTCAGCGATGTTGAGTCTTTCCATATTACTGCCAATACATATGTCGACAAAAGTACACATGTACAACCCAAGTTGTAATAAATCGGACTTTCTCTTTACAATGAGTCTGTTTGTAATTAAGTGTTTGGTATCTCAAGGTTCATGGCAGAATAATATGTTTGACTTTAATGACAACCTCTGGGTTCTACGTTACACCTATAAGGTTTCTCTAACAAAGACAAGCATGAGGACCAATTCATGTTCAAAAATGAAAACATACACTTTGGGAAAAAAAGATCAATCAAAACTCCTTCATGGGCTCATCAATATAATTTTTCATGGTAGGTAGCACACAAGGCTCTTTTAACTTTTCTCTGACTGTTTTGACATCCATTGATTCCGCTGAGTAGCCGTTCTATTTTCGATCCATGCCCATTTTCCACTGTGACTCCCCAATTTACACAACATGTAGACAACTTGTGACTTCACCCTGCAGACCAAAGTGAATATTTGAAAAGCTCAAACCATGGTTTCATTTTTCTGATGGATAGCTTTACTGGGAACTGTAAACTGTGGTTTCCAATCCCTTTATGCGCTGAAAGCACAGTTTGAACTCTAAACTGTGGATGAGTCATAAACCTAAAAGGCATGTTTAGGAGAGTATAAAAGCATCGAGCTTGTTTGTTCTGAGGGACGTATATACAGATAGAACTGTGCTGTTGTGTGTTTCACTCAGACTTGATGTCATCAGGGTTCATCGAGATCCAAGAACATGCTCTTAACCTCAGCTGAAGTCTCATGGAATACATTATCGTGTTTCACTCAAAATTAAGTTCACCTCAAATGCAACACCAGCCAGCCAACTTTAGATCCACATGCATGTGTATGATATTATGTGGGTTCAACTCAGCTTCGACTTAAAATACATCTAACCGCAATATGAAAAAATGTACGTCGCTACTGTGTGTGTTTTAAATTATTGTACATCAGCGGTGTTGTCTGTCGTCTCCAGAATCCCAAGCTAAGAACCGCTAAAGCTCCAAATGGAATGAGCAGTTTCCAGTGTTGGGCACTAAGGCATTGATGATGAGATACAGTAATGTGATTATCTTTTTTCAGTAACAAGTAATATAAAGGATAACAATCTGAATTTCAGTAATTACAGGAGTTGGATGGAGGATTGATATCATTTACTCCCTTTGTGTTGAGTGAGACTGGTCCAGTGTGTGCTAGCTTGTGCAGGGGTGGCTAGCTTTTGCCAAAAGAGGAGCGGCATGTCCTTCTGTAGCTCCAAAGCTGTCTTATCTACTGTACAGTACATGGAATGTAGGTTTTGTTCAGAGTTGGAGTGTGAATGAACCTCGTGGCTTCACTGTGAGGACTTCTTGAGTGCTGCATACGGTCACCACGGCTAAGCTAGCTGTTGATGATCAGTAAACACCTCCAAACTGTAACGTTAGCTTGGCAATTTGTTAAACCACAGTGTTTCTTTTCTATTTCTATGTGTTAAGGTTAATGGAAGGCAACAATGTAAGTAATTAGTAAAATCATGTAATTACTTTTTAAATGAGTAATTTGTAAATGTTTTAATTCACTGTAGATGTCATTTACTATTAAAGCTGAGATGACGATAAGCACCTCCAGGCTAGCCCCTGTTTCACTAGTTTCTGTAACTTGCAGTGTCTCATTGAGCATTTCTTTCATCAATCTTTCTGAAAAAATGTAAAATATTCCTGAGCTATTTCTGTCCATATTTCAAGACAAATTGGCCTCCACTACAGCACAAGTTGAAACTTTCTTTTCAAGGTTAAACAATGATTAATGTGTTAGCACATAAAAAATTACAGCTCCCATGAGCTCCCATGACATACGATTATGTAATTGTAACTTAGTTAGTTTATCAGGTTTTTTTCCCCATAATAACCACTAACACCCATTTCTATTTTTTTCTCTTTTTTCAACTTTATAGCTGTGATCTGTGCTGTCTGAAACATCTACACTGTTTGCTTACAGGCAGCTAAAAGCAAACATTTGAATAAACAACAATAATATATTTATATATACTGTAGTTTGTTTGTTTTTTTAAAAAAAAAAAAAAAAGCATCCTTATTTCTACATATGGAATGATATTTTTAGTTGTTTCTGTTATTACAAATGTCAGTGTGATTTTTAAAAAGTTTTCTTACTTTTGAAACATAAGGTAGATTTCCAGCTCTATATCTAATGTAATAAATATATTGTGTATTGTCTGTGTTAAATGAACAATAAAATAAGTAAGTAATTCAAAACATTTTAATGTAACTTCCCTAACACAGGCAGTTTTACAAAGTGGTAAGTGACTTTTAATTGTATTTAAATAGAGCATTAATACAGTGTAAAGAGCAGTGTATCGTGCATGGATGCCCTCCTCTACCTCTCCTCTCTATCTGCAAACACTGGTCACACGGGGCCTGAGCCAGCCAATCTGCTATCCCAGCCTCACCTTTCCTGGATCATTTGCTGGCTAACACCTGATACTTTCATGTCGCTAACTCGCAGGCTGCCCACAATTGCCTTGCCAAATGGCCTGAGACCACCTATTCTGCAGGTCCCTATTGTGGATCAGTTGAACCCCATCCAGGAGCAAACTCTGCCTAATTGACCCCATATGTTTTCTCAGAGTTCAGATCCACCCGCTGGCAATATCTATGGTTCAGTACCAAAATCACTTAAATGCAGACTTCATGCGTGTATAGGCTCAACGATCAAAGACACAAAGATGGTATTGATCAGGAGGCAACAAGTCCAAGATGAAAGGTGGTCTGGTTTTTGCGGCCAAAAGAGAAAATTTCGATGAATAAAAATGAAATCTCGCAGCGTATAAAAATGCCATAAATAACATTACATGCGTGAAATTAACAGACTCATTTCATAAGATGAAAAGACACGAATTCTTTTAATTTGAGACATTTTAATATGTGGAGTGTTTATCTTGTCAGTACAGTGTGTCCTGCAGCCTGTGCCGTGTTCAAAGGCTGTAGTGGCGAGGGGCCTTGAAAAGACGTGTCTGCCAGAGAGAAGTGACAAGCAGCAGTTGGCAGGACTGTTGGGAGTCAGCAACTATTGGCAGCTGCACAGTGTGGAGGAACTGCTGCTCTGTGTATCCTTCACTTCCAATTGTAATTTATTTGCAGGTTGTTACGGAAATTTGTAGCAACAATCTGGGACATTTGCTAATAAACACATTTCCATATCGCTGCTTTTTATAGAACATAAAAATGATTTAACCAATGCATGAAAGCTTTACATTTGCTGTTCTAAATGTCTGGTAATGTAGCTCTTTTCTGGGGGGGAAAAAAACAAACATCCAACGCACAGGATATCATGTGTTTTACGTTTCTGGCAGCAGCAACAGCTATTTCTTTGGAATACACTGCAGGAAAAATCTCCATCGTAACATTTTGTCTGTTGAACTATGAAAATCTTATTTTCTTAAAACAACAGGAAAAAAATCTGCCAGTGGGGTTAGATTATTTCACCTGTTTCCAATACATTCATTTCCTTGATTCGGGTTGTCCTTTTCTTGATACTTGTGCTGCAATCTGTGCTATTCTGTTTTGTTTCAAGATATTCCATAAAGAAAAAAACTTGGAAACTGCATTGAGAACAATGAAGATTCAGTGCGGTTGTAACAAAAAAATACATCTCGATGGTGAAATCTATTATGGCATTGTTAAAGGATAAGACTGGCATTTGACCAAAACCAACAACGTGTTAGTCCGTCTCTCGATACTTTCTGACTTCCCTTACGGCTCTCAGCTCCACATCATTCCTACTGAAGATGTAAATCATAAATATACAATTTCACTTTTTAAAAAAAATGGTTCAGTAATTTCCTAAAACAACAGGCACAATAGGAAGAAATATAGTCCGTTGGGGACTATTTTCAGCTGCGGATTATACACGCTGTAAAGTGACAAGATTCATATTAATTGATGTCACACAGGTTATGCCTTCAGTATTTGTTATTGGTGTGTGTGTGAAGGTAATTTACCCCTAAAAACATATGTGGGTATTTAATGAGCTGATTCCAGTATTTTTACTCTCAATGGGGGATATTTACTGAGGATTTGTGGCCCCTTTTAACAGTCAAATAGTGTTTGTCCTTGTTTACTAAAGGGAATAAAGTCCCCACTTCCCTTTACTAAAGGGAAGTACACAGGAGAAAATGGAAGAAAAGCACCACTGAAATTTTTACAAAAAATCTCCCTCACTTATTTTTCAGAACCTATTCAATCACTGATCTGTTTGTTGAGCTGATGACAGTAGGCTGTTAAACTAATATTTCCTCTTGTGGGAGGAATACGCCTGCAGTTCCCAAAGTGTATTCTCTTCAACCGGTACTCCAACTTCAGCCACAGAAAACACTTAACTTTGTGCTCTATTTCTTCCCAGAAATGCACAATACATGTCAAAACAGCCCGGAATCAGATAGCATTTAACAGGACTTTATGCAAATCACCTAATTTCGGAAAATCAGGAAACGTTGCCCTCCTGACAATAATTAACGACAGGCTTAGAAAATATCCACTACTATGTTTAAATATCAATTCTTTTAGGTCGTCTACAGATTCCCCCAATTAAATTACGTCTAAAATCATTCAAAAAAGTGTATTTTCCATTTACCCCCAGTAGTATCTATGCAGATACTAATTTAAAAACTTAACACATTAAAACAAACTGGTCTTTTTATGTGATTTGTTGACAATAACAGAAATAGAGAATATCGTCCTGACTGATTATTTTGCCGTGTACGTGTAGTACTCCTGTACATTGAAGAATAACAGGATAGTTACTGTAAATACTGACACAAAAAAACCACCACCAACAAAAACTCATAAAACCACCCAAATCTTCAGAAAAACATCATCATATTGGCTTTTTATTTGTTTTAACATGACCATAAGAAAGTGGCGTTTGTGTGTGTGGGAGTAAGAGCCAGAACTTCAAAAGGACCTGGGAGTGCATACATACAACTTGGCCTCTGTGGCAAACCTCCCATAGCGCCGGAGGAGAGCAGAGTTTGCAAAATAGCTGCCTCAAACTGCTCCTCCAACAAACTGCCGGACAGACAATCTGGAACAAATTGTGATCTAACTCTTGCTGGAATTTGCAAGAGCTGCCTATGAAAATATGAGCAATTGAAGGGGGAGATCTCAAAGCGAATACAAGTCAAAGTCTCTGAGCCATAGGAGCAGTCAAAATTGTAAAAGTTGTCAAAGAGGAAGAAGTCATTAAATCAAACTTGATAATTAGTGTTGATTAAGTTTATTAGGATGCAGAAAATTATTATTTTGCTGCATCTGATTAATTATGCTCATTATAACACAGCAGAAGGACTACAAATGTTTATCACTATAGTTTTTCAGCTTTATTTTATATACCTCATTATTCAGTCCTCATTATCCTTGCTCAATCACTCATAATTCAATAAGTGTAAAGTGAATGGCTTCCTATTGGGATATAGGATAGTGTGGGAGGAAACCTGAGACATTGTTATTTACTGCCACATGACGATCATGAAAATGTGTTTGCTAGCTGTATCCATCAAGTCTAATGTCATTCTAGGAGCCCTGAGCGGCACAGCGTGTAGAGATATAATTGCATTACCACATCCCACACAAGTAATCGTCCAAAATGTCTCCCAAATGAGTTGCAAGATGAAGCTCTGCTTCACAAGTTTCACTGCTTCACTCTTAAGGAGAAGATTAGGGGAAAAGGTGTTCACCAGCTGGTTTCTGGAGAAATTACAACACATGAGAATCCCCGGAACTCATAAAAGATGAACATGCTCAGGCCAAAATTTAAGCAACTCTGTCTTCGATGTGTCATAACAACAGTCTTTGAGCCTTGAACAGGTCATAGTGCATCAATTAAAGTGACATCTTGATTGTTGTAGCCCTGCTAACTGCTATAGCATACAGCAAATATTGTGTATATTACATTTATTATAACAAATAGTATTCTACCCTAACGCCCTTTACGCTCATCATGGTCTGTAGGTGGTTCCAGTCTATGAGGGTTGATTGGTTGCCTTATCATATGTTAAAAAAACTGCGTGGTTAGTGAAGAATGGCCTTAAATGCTTACTGGCTTTCTTACTGAAAGTGAGATGAGAAGATTGATAGCAAACTTTAAATACAGAGCTGGAGAGAGGTTGTTAGCCTAGCTCAGCATAAAGACTGGAAGCAGAGGGAAACAGCTAGCCTGGCTCTGTCCAAAAATATACCTACCAACACAAAAAGATCACTAGTTAATAAAAATGTACAAAAACAGAAATGTGGAAACAACAGTTTGTGCTTTTAGGGGGAGTAACGTGCGGGAACTATTTTCTGAGTACTAAGTTCTGGGCAGATATAAAACTTGTTCCAGCTTGTAACTCTGAAACTACTAATTGTCTGTTTTACAGTTCTGTTTGTGTACAAGTTAAACAAATGAGATACACTGTGTAAGTGGGTGAGCTGTAGAGATGTTGCTAGGTGCATTTTTGAACTAATAACAGAGTAGGCGAGCTGTTTTCCTGCCCCTAGTCTTTATGATAAGCTTGAGTAACCATTTCTTGACTGTACTTAAAGCACAAAAACGAGATTAATATCGGTCTTCTCATCTCACTCCCAGAAAGAAAGTGAATATGAGTGCTTCCCAAAATGTATATTCCTTTACAGTCCCATTGCAAATGGATGGTGAACATGAAAAGCTGAAAGAAATCATCAACGAGCTGAAAGACATCTATACACTGCAATGGCAGATTCTGAAACCAACACCAGGTGCCAGAGGCATAAACGATGTGTGCGCACAACAACCATGCATACGCCATTTCCCACACATAAACTGGTATTTATAAAAGCAGAATGTGCTCACCTCACGCATTCTTCAGTCCAGGTGTACACATGTTTCTCTAAAACGATCTGAGTGGTGATGTGATGAGGTGGAGATGAAATATAAGCTGAGACAGAATCTTTTAGTGAAACAATGCTTAGGTTGATAACCTGCTGCACTGATTCTGTGATTAGTCTTTTTTTTGTGTGTGTTCACACAGAGATTTGTAAAATGCCAATCAAAGGCACATTTATAAATATAACATTGATTCATTACTTTTGTGTGATTAATTTTATCATTCTTTTGATTGACATTGTAGTTGACATTGTATTTTGCTCTTCTTTTTATTTTACCCTTGATTGTGACACACCTTGTAAAATCAGTTTAGATATGAGCTACAAACTAATCACTGATTACATTACTGAGATATCACTGCTGATGATGGTTTACAGGTCCATATGATGAATTAATGATATGGACGCTATAAAGAGCCGCACAGCTGTGCGTAATGATTACGTGTAATGACAGCTGTTCTGACTGTTGGAGAACCTCGCCAGTGCAACACAATCAGTGAAACAGCACTTCTTTTGTTTCATTGACAGGTGTAAAGACTGGTGGAGCAGGCAGCGAATTGTTATGAAAACAGCTGGTTCAGGACGTGTCTTCATCCATTTATGGCTAATTGTGGGAGTGAAAATGAGGCTTGTGCACGAGATTTATAAAATAGAACCATGCACGCACACGGCTTTATAAATCTGATGAAAAGAGTGGTTGCATGCATATTTCTGGCTCTGTGCATGCATACAGTTTTAGTCATGAATCTACACAGTTTTATGCATCTGGCCCAGGTCACACATGACAATATTTGTCTTACTTTTTGTTATTTCTTCTCATTAAATCAATGCTGTATGAGTCATGTTGGCTCTAACAGCTCATGGATCTGTGGTGTAAAAGACACTGATGGAGGACTCATTCCCATCTCAGGCCAGTGCACTCAAACAGTGATCAGCTCTGTTCCATTGACAGGCGGTGATGAAGTGGCCTTTAGGACGACTGACCAGAGCACACGATGGATGGGACAGTGCAGTGTTTGGCTGAGGCACCTGTGCCTTGTCAACGGCGTGACGCTCTCCTGCTGAGGTGTTTCCTGGTCACTCAGCCATCACTCTCCTTCACATTGTAATACATTTCTAAAAGGTTTTACCCACACAACTGACCACATGAATATCTGTCCTGCTCCTCTTCCAACTCTTACATTTAGTACATGACCTGCATATAAAGGCCTGGTGTCATGTGGGACTGCTGTAGAGAAAAATATTTTTCAAACAAGAAGTAATGAGTAATAGTAGTTTCTTTGAAATAAAAATGAGAAGAACTGGATAATTTGCATGATAGCAAGACAGAAGTTTCAGTAAAAATATGCTTGATTGCCACTCATGTCTGCAAATTGCATGGCCAAAACACCACAGTGGCGAATGCTTAGCAACAAGGATGAAGGCAGAATGAAACACACAGCAACCACTGGCTTCAATACATAATCAGTGTTGTTTCTGCTTTGCAATCTAGTGATCTGTCACCCCAAGATACTGTCCATCTGGACCCATCTGTGATTTCTGCTGCCACCCCAATACAGTGGTGGTGAATGGATGTTTGTGTGTGGTGTTCAGAGCACTGACAAACTATATTTAAAGGAAAAAAACACAAACTCACTAATTAACACATTGTTTCTCCTTTGTTTAACCTGTACATAAACAGAATTGTAAAACGGACAATTTGTGGTATTTACAGGGAGTTGTTTGGTGGAATTGTTTCTTTGAATAAGTTTATTTGTGGTTTGTCAGATATGGTTGGTGAGCAAAGGTTCCAGTTTTGGTCTCAAGCAGGGCAAGCTCCAAAAACACACTGTATCCTTCCCTTCCCATAATGCAGTTCAATAGTGACTTTCATTAGACCTTTCCTGCTTGGTAAACACCCACGTCTTTCAAACTCCACATCAGTTTGTAGTGCAGACTTTGAGTTGACATTACAACTGCTGCTCACAGCACATCTAGCAATATAGGATCAGTTTACAGTGTTATATGTAGTCTGACAGTATGAGAGCATATATCTAGTGGTTTTAGTGTTTCTTTCAGAAGGAATAAATCTTACACTGCCTTATGCTTATTGCATTAAGGTTTGAGAAGCTCATACAGCACACTATGACAACTGTAAGGATAGGTTCCCAATTTTTTTTAAGACAAGTCTGTCTTAAAACAGTCAGGTGCCCATATGAACACTGAAAGAGGTTTTCCTCCTAACATGATACAGTAAGTAATCATATAGTAAGTATGACAGGTAATCACCATAAATCTAAAGAACATAACTATTCCATTAGTTAAGATGAATATGTTAACAACTGAATAAGTACTATCTTGTGCAGTTGCCAGGGAGACCAAAGAATAGCATGAAGACAAGCCAGTCAGCATTTGGAACATTTCCAGCAACATGAAGCTTTCAACTATGAGTTTCAAACAGACTTGTCAATAGTTATTCATCTTAACAAGCCCTTAACTCATGGCACATCAGTGGCAAAGCCAGTGTAATGCCTTCTCCAGTCCATACAGGTTATTATTATTTTAATCAGTATTGAAACAACCAAGTAAACAAACACTCCATCCGTTTAGTTGGAAACAGTAGCGGTGGCAGTGCTGCTCAGAATTCAAATCTGTGAAATGGTAATCTCTTTTCATGGTCCAGGCCTCCTTGCTTTTGTCCTCAGAGGGACTCCCACTGAGATCCGTGACTTGATTTGAATAAGAGGCACAGAGTTGGCACCTCACTGCAGAGGGAGCACTCTAGAGATAGAGTTAGACCAGATAGATGAGAAAAGACCTATAGTGTGTCATGGCAGTGTTCCTACATCAAAAACACCTGTCCTCTGGGAACCACAGTCACTTTATTACAGTAGATTTTGGCAACTCTGTACAACAGTAGCTTCATTTGGCAAAGGGAGGTCATATTTTAATTTCTAGAAATCATGAAATCACAGAACTGCGTAGATTAGTAATGCAATCAGAAACTGCACTCAGTCTGTAATTGGTTTATACAAAAGCAGGTTGAGAGTGACTAAACATCTGCAGATTCAGTTTTCTCTGAATACAGTGCCCACTCACTCTAATTGTCTAGTTGTCACTAAGTGAAAGTAACCAAAATTGAATTTTGAATAAAATGGTCACACCACTACATCAGTAGAGATTGTTTACTTTTCTGAAGTATCTGAACCTACGTCCAACTACAGCCCATCTTTTCTAAAGGACATTTTAGTTATATGGGTAAATGGTACAAAATTGTCCAATTCCCAACGCTGAAAGTTGCATTCATAGATTTTTTTGGACAGGTAAAGGAACAAGGTGAAAACACACAATAAGATATATTATTACCTTTTACAGCTGTAATGGCTAACATTTTAGGCTATTTACACATCCAGCAGACACAGAGCAACATAAGTATTCATTTTGAGTCGTGTTTCTGCCACCTGTTAAATGTGAGTCAGAATTCACTCTCCTTTTAGCTCCAATTTCGTCTCCATAAACTCTTGAGAAAATTGTCTGTCTCTTTAGCTGCTAGATATTTGATTTTCTTAGCCAGTCTTTGTTGTCAGGTATGAAGTGTACAGTGGATTTATCAGAGCATATTTGCTGGCTGCTCCAGCTAGAAACGAGTTTGATAAGGGTTTTAGCTTGCTAAATGCTCAATGTTCTTCACTAGCTAGTTGCTAGAAGCTAGTTCTTTACTAGCTAGTTATCTGCCTATTGGTGCTGGACAGGTAGTAGTTCTGTGGCTGGTAATGATGCTGTTTCTGTAAAACCAAAACAATTAGCTGACAGTGGCTAAAAAGGTCTGAAGGAAATATCAGAGTTGATAATTATCTGTATGTTCATCACTACAAGTTACACCTTTCACATTAGATTTAGTTATTTGATCCATTGTTAATATAAAGAATATTTAGAAGAATATTAATGGTGCAGCTTTAAATGTTCATTTTGGAACACAACAGTAAGGTATTGTTGGATGCCCACTTCTCTAGTGAATCCAACTTGGAAGTAAAATATAGTGTCACATCATAATATTGATAGATTACAATTCAGGCCCTTGTTTAAAAATAGAAGATATGTTAGTCTATGATCCTTTACTGTTGCACCAATGTGGGATGCAAAGGATTATCAAACACAGACGTTGTAGGTGTGTGGAGATGACGGTAAAAACAAACTTGGTTTGCTTCCAAAAGTAGCTCTCCAAAAAAGGAGATTGGTTTTCTGCCAGTGTGTCAGGCCTTGAGCCAAATGACTTTTTTAAAGCTTGAATAAGAAGCAGGAACGGTTGAATTGTGAGCTGTTATTGATTTGAATGGCGGTCAGTCCATTCTATCCGTTGAATATCTGTGTGTTTGGGGCACACTCCAGGAGGAAGAGGACCGTTACAGTCTCTCCAAACCTGCTGTCAGCCTGCCTTTATTGATGCCCATGCCACCACTGGCTCACTGACTGATTGCTGGATGAACATCCCCCTGATTGATGTGACAGACAATTGGCCTGATGTCCCAACCCCCCCCCCCCCACTCCTTTCACACAGCAGAACTCAGTGAAGACAGTGAGTGTGAGTTGGGTGGTGTGTTTTCACTGCAGCAACCCCAGAGACTGACTTCAAAACTTTTAGTGGGTTGGGGTTTATCCAACAGGCCGGCTGGCATCAGCAGCAGATTGGTGCAATTGGTTCGGTGATGAAAAGGGATTTTTTGCCCCAACAGACATTTTGTTGATGAATTCAAGCAGTAACAGAGCCTGTAGGGAATGTAATCAATGAGCAGTATCCACACACTTCAAGGTCCATGCCTGCTGTTGCATTTGAACTCTTACCAAACAGCAAAATTTTGTCAGGTCTAATACTGTTGAAGGCATTCAAATCATCCTCTGTGTCAGTGGGCTGATGAATAGTTAAAGAATGTGCATTATTTCTTATCCAGGGGCCACTGTATAATTCCCTGTTGGAGCTGTTGCTTGCCTGTCAAAGCCATTGTGTTCACATTCATGTTGCCATGTCAAGTTCTTTCATTCAGGGTGTCAGGGGCTCCAGCGATACGCTATTAAAGTTGTGTTATCTTGTGGAACCGGGCCATGGATGTGACACTTTTCACAGCCTCTTCAGTCAGGCAGGCAGGCAGGGAGGTGGGCTGCTGTTGCCACTGAGGAGGAAGACATCAGGGCCAAAGGCTGAGGTGCTGCCAGTCCCACATCCTGTGCAGCCTGCAGTGTGGAATCTTGATAGGGAATTTTAACCAGGAGAGGAATTCTTAAAGACCTCAGTATGCTTCTAATGAACAAGGTTGCAAGACATGGCGAGTATGTTCATTTAACACACTGAAGTGCTTCGCTGATCTCCAAGACTTCTGTGTTTTGCATGATTTTGTAGTCTTGACACTACAAAATCAAAGTGGCACATACATTCTCACAATATCAGCTTAGAAACAGTCGTTGTGTTGCCCTCAGTTGCACATACAAAAATTAGGGGACATAATTGTATCAAGAATGAAAAGAGGGAGCTTGAAAGAGACCCTGCCTACTTTTGCTGCCTAAAATTGATGTGATTACTAAAGTGTCTGCTTCAGAGAGTTAGACAAATTATTGGACACAACACTCTGTGAGATGATCTGACGAGCACTTTGTTTGAAGCATACTGAGACCTTAAGTGAATTCATTTAATTTGAAATTGTTTTTTTCTCTTTTAAGAGGCAAACTGTCACATCCATGGAAAAATTATACTGTGCCTCACAGCTTTACTTCCTTTTTATACTACTTTTTTCTATTTTTTTTAATAATAGATCCATATTTTCTTTATTTCATAGAAATAAGTGAATAATTCTTGTGTTAAGTATAATTTAGATTTTCTTTTATTTTTATTTTTATTGTTGGGGTTTTTTGTTTGTTTGTTTGTTTGATTTTATGGACATCTTAGTATTTTGCACATTTGAAACAGGCATGGTTGACAGGAGCAAAACAAACAAACAAAAAAACCCAAATTGAAATCTGAACAGGAACCAATAAGACCACAGACAAAAATGTTATCTATATGGCCAAAGGTCTGTGGATACCAAAACATTGCATGAGAGCTCAGCCCCAGGCCAGAAGTACACAGAAGTATTTGGAGAGTGGTGTCTACATAAAATACTTCTACTATAGTGTATATAAATGTCATTGTATCAACTGCATGACTAAGTATGTAATACTCTCTGGGAATAACATAATATAAGCACCATAATCAAAGTCCTTAGACACATTGACACTTTTTGCACCACCTGGTTGCTGTGTATTGTCCTGTAGGCATGAATTAAATGCAATAGAAGTAAATGCAACAATGACAATTCACTTATTAACACTGTAAAAGCAGGATACTCTGCCTTGCACTTGTGATATACTGCTACAGGCTCTCACCAGATGGTTGCGGTGTAATCAGACCAGAGGCTGAACTGTTTGCCCACGTTGAGCCAGATGGAGGCTCAGGATTGGACCCATCCACAGAACTAATACCTTGCTCCTGGACTTGCCTGTAGAATGATGAGGGAAACTTCGAGTAATAAAAATGTAAAAGAAAGTGGCTGTTGGCTCTGACAGAGGACAGGGCAGCTCTTCCATACCTTCAGTGTGAGTGAAGGTCCTCCAATGTTTCTCTGTGTCTCATCTGTTTGATGGTTGCCTCTCTTTGGCAGCGATCTGCGGTACTTCTGGGGCAGCAGTTTTAATGTTCGTCTTTCTGTGCTATTTTTAACACAAAAATTCACTCTAAATCTATTATTTCTAAAATGACAGTCCATCAATTTCATGTCGAAGTCAATTAAGTCATGTTGAGTACATCTCAGACTGTCAAAGCAGTTGTGTAATGTCTCTGAAGGAGCTTTGTCAAAAATAACTCAAGTGACATCACCCAGGTATCTGAGCTTGGGCTTGAAGACCACAAATTCTCTGCATAACAAACTCTGCTGGAGTTTGAAGGACATGAGTGTTTTTGGGAAGTATGGGATTCAGTGTTTTTTGAGATTGCCCCATACTAGGAATTTAAAGTCAGGATATCTTGGGCTTATTTTGCGTTGATTTTACTCACAAATTTTCCAACTCCATAAATCATTAGTACTTTTTAAAAGCAGTACATGTTTGGTTCCAGTCAGTCACATTGAGGACAATCATGAAAAAAAAAAAATCTTCAAATATATTATTTAAATTAGATCCAAAGTAGGCAGCACCTAGCAGTTATTGCATGGCCTTATTTTTTATTTTACTTTTGTAAAAAAAAAAAATGTAAATGTAAAATATAAACTCTACAAATTTTGACCCTTTATTTGTACAAAAACTACTTTATTTTTTAAATGCCAGAATATAGTGTAAAATATTTCATCCTCCAGTGTCTCAGATTTTAATGTGTAAGCACAATATCCCAAGGAATTATGTTCATTTTGGACAATTTGCACTGCATGATTTAAAACCAGCTGATGTTCAGTCCAATGTGTGTGATTTTATGCAGAAGACCAGAGTTTGCATCGCAGACCTGCAACAACTTTTTTATTAATTGTAACCACAATATTCCCCAACCTTTACCGAGTGTTTTACTTGCCATACCTTAACCAGTTTATTTGACATAACCACAATTATATAAGCTTAACCATGTTACAATTGCCATATGCAAATATTGTAGAGAGCAAGACATTTAAAAATGAAAATATTCTGGAGTTTTACAGAATCTTACAATATCTACATTTTGTCTGCTGTTGGGTTGTAATGTTTGCTTTGTAAATGGACAGAAGGACCCAGTAACTAACAATATAATGACAATAAGATAATGTAGTTAAACAGTTAGGCAGCTAGGATGTTCCATTTGTATGTCACAGCAACATACAAACAGATTTATCAAATTTGCACTGTCACTACAGACTGACAGTAAAAACACAGCCGCCCTCAAAAGAAAAACAACAGTGTAGGTCAAAATTTCAGTCAGCAAAAACAACCTATAGTTAGGTTTGAGTGACAGATACCATCTAGCAGCCACAGTAATTATAATTTGGAGAAGTGAAGCAGTACAAATGACATCAATATAAGGTGACAAATTTCCATATTTGGAGGTGGATTTGTTAGGTGGATGATAGATAGAATGATGCTAAAAAGTGACTTACCTGCAGGAGACTGCAACTCACACCCTGTTTCCAACCACAAGCTGGGACAGTTTTTTAAATAAATGTAACAATGATTGTTGTGGTGTTTGCCATTATCACAAAGGTTGCCTAACTTTAAGGAAGTAGTAACTTTAACCCACACCATGTTTCAAGTGATCATTTTAACCCAAACCATGATCTTTCCCTAACCCTAACCAAGTGGTTTTTGTGCCTTAACTTATCCAGACCTTAACCACAGACAATAAAACCATGTTTCATCATCACACAATAAAATATGGTTTGTAACGGTTTTGGGAAGCACACACAGAGGCAGCATATTGGAAAACGCTCCAATGGGTCATTCTGGAGTGCATGGTACAATCGACCTATGTGGTCATTTCATTGTGAGGATGTGTTGTAAAAACAGTACAATACAATACCAAAACACTATATTTGTATCTGGTTCACTGTCTGGAATATTAGGGGTCTGATAGCCTGTTCTGTCATAAAGCTACAGAGAGGCACCCAAAAGTTATAAAGATGAGCTACATGGGTTGTAGTGCATTGAAATCAATCAAAAAAATGAAGGAAACAATCGACTGACTCACCATGAATACCAATTTTATCTCAACAAGTAGGAATTGGTATTGATGTGGGACAATAGCAGTTGTCAAAGATTCCTAGTCATGGAGGAAGATAGCCACCCACAGAATCCATGAAAGATGATTCAGTGTCCCAAAGGAAATTTGTCTGGGTGTCTTCTTTTATTTTCCTCCTTGAAGAAAGAACAAGAAAGGAAAATACATCAAACAGAGAAATGAGGGCAGATGTAGGCCACGGCTGGAGAAGATACTTAATCAACCTACTGATGTCAGTTGCACAAGTGCAGATAGTGCACATCTTAATTGCTGTCATTGTCTTTTTCTTCCTTTTTCTCAGTGAAAAAGAACAAACATACTTTTATACACTGTCACCTAATCATTAAAGTGTCTGTTGTCTGTCTGGCTTTAGTTCATGAGCAAGAAACACAAAACACTTGGTGAGATCAGGCCTGTGAATGAGGGCACACGGCTTTATTTTTCCTGTTTATTTCCATCTAAAGCAGATTCCTGCAGCATAAGGTGTAGCAGGGATCCACAGTCTATCCTTTGACACTGGCCTCATCCCCGTTTTCAAAGTCAATTTAGCCATCCTGACTCGTGGTGTGCCAGCGAGGAGAACCAAACAATAGACATCACCGAGAAAGCTCCACAGCAATTCATAAGCGGTGGCTTGGAGAGGTTTCCCGCCAGTTTTATCAGCAAACCGCCAATGAATATGCTGTTAAACAAACAGCCGTCCAAACAGGACCACCGTGCCTAACGTCATTATGCCAGTGTCCTCGGCTCGTCAACGGAAAGAAAGCGCCAGCCTCGTCTCAGGAACCCTTGTGGGGATTTAACCATACCAGAATTCTGATCTGACTTGGACAGCATCCCAGAAAGCAGCAGAGTTAATAGCGTTTCTCTCTATTGAATAATGCTTTGAATGTGTAATGTGGCGCATACACAGGAGTGCAGTTTAATGTTCCTCTGAGAGAACTTCATTTCCTCTGCTGCAGAACGATGAAAAAGTGAGCTTATTTTTTCAATTTAAGGGAAGGTCTAGTTGAAGACACCGTCCAGTTTCTAGACAGTAATCCATCTCTGAACATCATGATGATCGCCTTGGTGCTGCTCAGCATTATAATCCAGCCAGCTGAGTGTTTTAGCTCAGTGATTCCCAACTAGGGGTATTTGTGCAGTTGCCAGGGAGTGCATTGGAAGTTCAACTAATTAACTCAATTAAAAAGTGGAAATATAGTGATTTGATTAAAATAATATTTCCACATATTTGTGTTGAGAAGTAAAATAAAGAATCAAATGGGGTTTAAAAACATTGGGCTGATTAACTAATACCATTGTGATATGAAGATTTTTTTTATTTTATATATATATATTTTTTAACATGATGATGATAGACAAACTTAGACTGATAAAGTGAAGTGTGGTAGAAATATTACTTGATTGTTTCTGTTGTTGGAAATCGCTCCTAGCATTTTCAGCTGGTTCAATGAGATGAACATTAGTCTAAATACTTGGCATGGTTTTTTGCACACATGAACCATATCGTGGTGTATATTGACGTTGAGAAAGACCCTTGTGATTGTCATGATATGGATTTCAACCATATCGTCCAGCCCTATTACTCTATTGACCTTTTATTTTTCCCTCCACGTTGCCACATGTTTGTTATGTCTCATATTTTGTTTTCCTTGCCTTGTTTTGTCTGTTTTGTTTTAATATGAAATAATAAAAAATTAGGGTGATGATGATCTTTAGGAAATATACAATAACCAGTAAGTTTCCCAGCTGAGTCACTTGTCACCATATGTTGCAATTGAAAGTGAGTAAAAACTGGTTAGAAAGAGAGCAGAGAAGTTGAACGTTTGCTAAAAGTGATAAATGATTGAAATAGATCATTATGGCAATGGATAAATGGTTTAAAAAGTTAGATAAAAATAATGAGTAAACAGTGGAAATAGCTAAAAGTAATGGATAAATGGTTGAAAGGTCCAGTTTCTGCCACTCCAATTGGTAGTGGTATGAATGCAAACCTGACCAGAGCAACCTAAATATTGACAATTAAATTGTGTGTAAAAAAAACCCCATTGTAACAGTATCCTCTCTTATCTAATTAATAGTATGAAATAACATCCAGTTTATAATCCATTCATAAGAGAATGGTGGTCCTCTGAAGGTCATCTGATAGGGCTGCAGTTATACATCAGACAGAAAGGGTTGATAACCTCTGTTATAGCTCACCTTTCCTGACTCCCAACCCAATTCTGTTACATGAGGGGGGAGAAGAAAAAACACTCTCCCACTGAATCTGCAAAAAGGTGCAAAAATGCCTCAAGAAATGTCCACATATGGCTTGTGAGCCTATCAATAAAATATTATCTGAATTTCACAGGGGAATGAAGGAATGAATAAATTAATGGCAAAGGGCAAAGACATTTCCTTTCAACCAAATCTCAGCAAGTCCCAGGATACATAGTAAGAGAGAAAACACTTTTAACAGTCTAAACAAGTCTTATGACAGCGTTTGTCACATGTGAGTACATTAAGACTACTGACATACAGTAGATACAGTATTATCTACTGTAAAATATACCAACTACAATGAATTATTATGAAATTTGCTACAGATGTCCATAGTTGTCATATAGTCCAAAGGATGAATTCTACAGAAACTCTGACTTTTCATCCAGCTCCACCAGTAGGTCTCATCCACCACTTTGGTTAATGACAAGACAAAACTAAATGAACTTGCTGTTGCTATGGTTCAACTAGCAGCACTGTGGGAATACAGCTTCATCATTTCCAGACACATTCATTTCTGAAATCCTCAAATTAAAGAGAAAATACTAAGGACATGACCTTGGCATCCTCACTGGTAGCTGGTTGCTTACATTTGTATCATTCCTATGAGTGACATTAACATCCAGAAAACAAAATCACTCACCATTTTTGAAAAGAGAACAAAGCAACATCTTTTGTTACAATAATGTTCCCATGATGTGCTTACAACACACACACAGCTGTGACTACGCTGCTGAAGATGATGGATGTTGAGCCCGGGACAGATTAAAATTGAATGCCCCACAAGATCTAAGACTACCAGGAATATTTGTTTATTTGTCATCCATCCAACAATTTTATTTTCGGGTTTGTAATAACCATTGGCCTCATGTGGCTGCCAAAGTAGCTATACTTTTAGACATTTTCTTAATCTGTTTAGCCATTATGCAGTAGTTCAGTGCTAATGCTTACTGCTGTGTTTCTTCTAGTGTATTTATATGTGTACTTTAAATGAGAAAGAATCTTTCCTGAACAGATTTTGCCTTTAACCAACTTAACCGTCTTCTTTCTTTTGATTTATATTGTCCTTCTATTATTATTATTGTAATTGTGTATTTGTTGCTTACAATGTCAGTTCTAATATAGTAGGCCAAACCACTCAACCTAGGGGAAACACTGCTAGTAAACCTGCCATACCAGCTTAAAAGGTGATGATATGTCAGTGTTGTGTGTGCTGGTTTCCACTGCCCCCAAGTGGCCAAAATGATCAGTAATCGCAGGTTTAAGTATCAAAGTTCTCTGGCTCTGGAGATAGTAGCTTTCCAGGGCTTTCAACCATATCACACAGTTGTCATCAGTGGATGGAGTTCGCTCAGTTGTCATGGATATGATTTCATCTACAGCACTTCTAGGACTTCTCATCCGTGTTGGCTTAAAAATAAAGTAAAAGCAAGAGAAAGAGGAAAGCTGAAAGCTCTGGAAAAAGCTAGTGAGTGGACCTTGAGTTTGTATTGTTTTGTTGTGCTACAGTTTTCACTATACACATATCGCTTATAATAATGTCAAAGAGCCACTGTACAGTCATAATTTTACAAATTTCCACTTATGTTTATACATAGCTGAATCAGTCCATTTTAATGTTAATGTTAATTTGCCCTTTGAGTGTTCAGTAAGAATGGAAATGTGAACATCTACATTTTGCACAAAAAAGATCCTGTGAGGGGGGTTAAATTTATGCTTGGGGCCCCAAAAAGGCTAGGGCCAGCATCCTGCATCCATGGAACCAAAGGATGTTTTCTCACCCTAACACTCAGAAATAAAGAGTAAGATTTAAAGCTTTCATGAAGTGGAAATAGTTGGAATCATTGTGGTGTTACATCAGTTGTCATCTGTATGTCTGCAAGTAGCAAAACAGGCATTATATACATGCAAATGTCACAGATCATGACTTTAAACTATTTTTCTGAGGCATAAACATTTCTAAAGCTTTAATCCTGGTCCACTTGTTGTTTTGTTTCCACTCTGGCTCAGACAGTATTTGGTGTCTTCAGGCTGCAGCGTCTCTGCCTGAGCCTGTCCACATGCCACGCATGGCTGTCGGGGCCACCTGTTGAAATGGTGGGTGGCTAATTCTAGTAGTGCCTTCAGACTCCCTCTCCATTACACTCCATCTGACAGACCACCGGCTATACCAACCAACCACTACCAGCATTCCACCCTCCATCCATACAATCCCCCCCCCCCACCCCCCAACTCCAGCGTGCCCCCAGCCGGCACCCTGTTATGGCAGCCCCCCTTGATTGATGGAGTATCCTTACTCAGGGTTAATTTACACTCCTGAATAATGCATGGAATGATGCCACCACTCCATTCTGCAGCTCACCATGGGGTGAGGCTTCTGCACTGGAGGAATCAAGATGTTTTCCTTTCCTTTCCTTCTTTCCTTCGCCGCTCATCCTATAATAGTTATCACTGGAGGCTGGGGAGCTTTTTTTAGGAGATGACAGTTGGAGTAGGCCAAAATGTTCTTTTGCTATTTATTATTGAGCTGGTGAGAATGGTAAACCCCATCAATAAACCATGAATTGCTAACATGCAGGACATTTCAACCAAGATATGTTTTTACCTTTTATCTCTTTCTCACCTAAAAAATGTTTCATCGCTAATTTTGGGCCAGCATCTGTAAAAATGTGGCTTCTGGGTGTTTCGTGTTGTATATGAAAGAAGTGGGTTTCATATGAAGTTTTTGTAGCCGCATTTTATTCATTGTGAATTAAAGGGCATTGTCTGCCCTTCAGATGACACTTGCTATTTAAATAATAACATCAGGGATATTAGTGCAAATCATTTTTTTCAAAATCTGTACAGAAGTCAAGGTCTGTGTTATTTTGGCACCTGTCTAGTCTTTGACCAAAATGTAGATTAGCTTTCTTTCATTGGATTATTGTCTAGTTTTAGTCAACAAAAGATGCATTTTTGGTGCTGTTTTGGTTTCTCGTGAGGTTAGTGGAAAAGAAACTGTTTACCTTTTTATACCAGACTGTAAGAGACTGTTAATACACACATCCCTCAGCTCTATAGTAACACAACAGACTGACTATCCTCAGTCAATCCAATTTCTACTCCCAAACTCCCAAATGCACTTTTTAACAAAGTTGTAAGTCACTTACTGTGAGTTTTGCTGAAGTACCGCAGCTACCTGTGAGCTCCACTGCAGAGCAGAAGCTAACTTAATCACTAAAACACTGTCCACTGTCTGGATTCAACTTGAGTCAAGAAGCATGCATGATAACACTAATACAGTAATATTTCATTAGTGAACATCTAGATAAAGATTTGGATGGTCGCCAGCTGACATTAACCCTGAGCTTGTTCTTATGATAGCCTATAAATATGAAAGATAGCAGACTGACGGTGACATTATTGAGTGTTGTTGGCATGCATATAATTGTGCTTTGTCCCAGCTGTTTTCTTACTGTTTCTTGTCTAATATTCAGTGGGATTGTTGTCTTTTTTCCTTCAAAGAACAGGCAACATTAGCTAACATTACTAGCAGAGACATAATATTATTGAAATACAATATGCTGCTTATTAGTACAACAGGTCAAGCAGCTAAGTCAACCTCAATCAGGAGTGTACGATGTATGACTTAATTAAAACAGTAATTAATTCAGTTTTCAATTTATGTCTTACACATTATCATTTAGTTTTTATTTGTTGACACGTTTCACAGTTTTTGTTTTCAAATGTTACTTTAAGTTTTAGTCTCCTTTAATTGTGATAAAAGGTAAATAAGATTTTTCATTATATTTGTTAGCAGAGTAACACTGCTGGTAATCTTAGTATGTGTGACAGTCTTTTGACTTGCAGTTACACTTACAGTGAGTGAAGAAGCTATCAATAAAAGATAAACTGTAAAATCAGCTTCATCACCCCTGAAGCTCTCCTCATGGCTGGCACCTCCAGCCACCACTCCCCTGCACCTCCAGCCTGTCTTTGATGTCCAACACTCAAGGGGCGGGGTCAGTGTGTGAAGACTAGCCCCGACGAAAAGGATGATTGATGGTGTCTCTGCCGTCCACAGACACAGGAACACCCCTGAAAGCCAACATATGCCACTCTTTTTACTGTGTGCGAGCCCCCCTGCTATTTCGGTCCCCCTCTCCTCTGTGTCTCCATTTTTCATAAATGACAATTGTGCTGCTCAGCACTTTCCCAGTCCTGACTTCAGCCAGTTCCTATGGGGAAGGGTGTATCCCAGTGTCCAGACAATGTGAAACATCTCCTGAGTAAAGGAGCTGATGCTGGACAAAAAAAAGTCAGCCACGCCACACAAAATTCATATAGCTAAAGGTAAGGGTTTGCTGTCGTTGTAACTAGGATGAGGATGTTCAGGTTGGTGAAATATTATGTAACAGGAAAAATTCTTCTTTGTCAAAAAAATAGCCACATAGTTTTCTAATATCAGATGTTTGCTACCTCATACCACATGAGATTTAAGAAACTGATTGAGGTTATCAAGAACACATAGTTTTAGAAAAACAAGTAACTTCAGTGCCAATACCCATTCAGTTCAATTAAATTCAACACTGAAACATTCTTTAGTCGCTCAAAGGCAGAGCAAGGATAACTTGAAAAGCCTTTATTTAGTTGGGCACATAAATGGTTTTACATACAGACTGGTTTCAATATCTTTACACAGAATAGCAGATATCAATCATCATCTACATTCTGTGAGGTCTTAACCGCTCAGGGTTTTAAACCATTAATACAGGCTTTTAAAGTACTCTTTCTAAGGCAAAGAGTGCTGGAAGAACATTTCTTTTTGGTGTCCAGCTTTTTCATCTTTAAGAGCACCTCAAGGCTCCCTGGACGTACTGCATGACACTGATAGAGCAACTCAACATGGTCAACTTACTTGTTCTGGGGCTTTCCACCATACTGCACAGCTTTCCATCATGTTTATCAAGAATCATGGAATGTTTTAACATCTGCACTTCTGTGACAACTGAACAAACTGTTAATAAAGACAGTGTGATACAGTCGAAATCTCCTGAACAAGCAAGTAAGAGAATCTAGTGAGTGAGATCGTTTCCAAAGTAAAAAGATGAACTATCCTCAAAAACTCTGAAACTATTATTTTTAAAATAAAATATTTTGGGTGGGTGACCAGAAACAGATCAATTGGGTGACCAGAAACACAACTATAAATTAATGCAAATGGTGCTCTGTGTCTGCTGGGTGTGTAAATTACTAATTGTTTGCCCACATGTTAGCTATAACAGCTTTAAAAGGTGATATGTCAATATTGAGTGATATGCTGCCCCCAAGTGGCCAAAAATCTGTTGATGCAGCTTTACGTATGCAAATATCTTGTAAGTGTTACTGATGCACAGACAACAAAATATAATAATCTTGACAACACAAATAAATGAATTTTATCATTTCACAATTATACAATAGCACACAATTCAGCTACAAGACAGCTGTCATCTTTTTCAGGAATGTAGCTGATTTTAGACATTCAGACATTGTTCAGAAGTCGCATTCGGAAATGTGAACAAAGCCCCTTTCCCCGGAACAAACAAAAAAACACACACAAAAAATAAATAAATAAATAGCAAAGGAAAAGTTGAGAGTTATTGCCATTAGTAATTGAGTCCCTTTACAGCACAGATGATGGGTTTGTGCTGCTGGATAAAGTGTCAATCTTAAAGCAAGGCTGTGCTTATTGTCCAGCTGAGAGACCACCAATCATCTCCCAGCCGATGCATTGTTACAGTCTGAGTATTGACATGCTTCATAAATCAGAGCTATTGGATTGCCAGCTGCTATTTTTACAGTGACATGACCTGCCTGCCAGAGGCTTCACATCCTGGTGTGCGTGTATTGACCTGATGCTCTGAGACAGGCAACAGTCAGGAGAGCCCACCATTATTTCTCCTGAACACACACATACGCGCATTCACACACATATGGGGGTCCATTATGTACACTCACACAAATTCCAATATTAAGGATAGGGCTGGATAGGATAATTATTATCGTTATAAAACGAAAATTAGCCGGGCTAAAAGTTGTTTTCATTTTCGGTGTAAGACTGTTAATATGTCACTTTTAGTACGTTTTAATATTTTCGCACTATTCACAATATGGGGTCAATTTATCCAAATAACGCCTGGTTGTAAATCTGCTGCGACGTTTTCAGAGATATGAGGAGACGCCAATGAGAGCTGCTAGCCACGACCAGCCAATCATCTTAGGTGCTAGCAGCCCGACTCCTGAGATGATTGGGCGGTCAACGTCCGTCATCATCCTGGGGAGAACATGATCCATGAACTGATCGTCGCAGCTCTTTTCTATATGATATAATTCCTTTTGGAAGATAAATGTTGGTCTCACAGATGAAATCTAACAATTGTAACTGCCACATTAGTTAGTCTGAATGTAAAGTGAAACGTCATGTTCTTACTGGACAGAACAACAGCGCTGCCTCTGGGGCTCTATATGTATACATATCACCACATTTACATACATATAATTCATCGGATCATGTTCTTCCCGGCATGATGACGCAGGAGTCGGGTTGCTAGCAGCTGAGATGACTGATTGGTCCTGGCCAGAGGCTCCTCACATCTCTGAAAACGTTGGAGCAAATTTCAGAACAGGCGTTATTTGGATAAACTGACCACACATTGTTAATCTACATGGTTACTTTCTCGCCTGAAAAAATATTAAAACTTAATAAAATGACATATTACATAACAGTGCTACAACGAAAATTACAAGAGCTTTGAGCCTGCTTTAAAATCTCCGCTATTGCTGCCGCTCGGTGTGAAATGCATTCTGGGATACTTGGCTGCATACTTCAGTGTAAACAGTCTGCTAGTAAAGGCATACTTATTCATTGATTTAGTAGGCAGTATGCAGTACATACTCTTTGAATATGTAGTAGGCAGTACGTTAGTATGTGATTTCGAACACACCCAGAGTCACGTGCTGCCAAGATGACGACGGCTGGAACAGCTCTCTTTGAGCTTCAAAACCGCTCCTCAGAAACCAAAGGGTGACGTCACGGTAACTACGTCCATATTTTTATACAGGCTATGGTTTTTCCTGACTCACTGCATACTCGCTAGCTCCCGCTCTCTGCCAATCACAATGCAGGAAACATGACATGACTCATAAACAACCAATCCAAACCAAAAAATAAACAACATAGGTTGTACTGTATTTACAGCATAGGCTCATCCAATACATTGCAAACAATCTACGCTATATGGCAAAATATATTGAATTGAACATATTTTCTCTGAACAGAACATATAAGAAACTAGTGGTAGCCAAGAAATTCAGTAATAATGGTATTTAATGTCAGATTAAAGTACCCTCAGCTACACCAAAATTAGCAAATCAATTAATAACCCGAGAAAATATTGGCTTAAACCAAAATATTACAACACAAAACTTAAATCCCCTCAGATTTCTTTGGCAAAGTTTGCTACTTCCCCTTTTACCACTATTCCCCTATAGCAGACTCAGATCGAATACTAAACTACACTCTAAACACCACAGTAGGACCAGACACACACTCATACAGTTGCGGGCCTGTGCGTCGCTCAGGTACGGTGCAGCCAACTTAGCCTCAGCAGAGCAAAGACACAGAAAGCCCAACTCACAGTTCAACATTAGTCTGGGAGGAACAGTTTGTGGTCCGAGAGATGAAAGCTGATGGCAGTGGAGGTGGAATCCTCGTTGGGAAGCAGTCAAAAAGTCTTTTCCAGTCAGTAATGGTGTCCTATTGTCTAGAGACTCACCGACTTTAGCACAGACACACTCGTACAAAATATTTGCCCTAATCAACTGTGATTAAGCAAGAAAGGTGCGTTACTGTCTACAGATACACTCTTCTTACGTTTATTTAAACATTCACCAGGTTATCTACACAAGCACTAACTCTGCCCTCTACCATTCTCTTACTTACCTACAGCCAATTGCCACAGGTGGCACTCACTGATACCTACAGTAACCAATCAAAAAAATGGCTGCAACTAAAGGCACAATCTGTTTTTTTTTTTAATTTAGTTTACCCCACCGCTGCTTTCAATATTGTGTAGAACTGTTTATTTTAACTACTTATTTAACTATTTATATCCTATCTTATTTATAACTAAATTATCTTAATCTCTGAGTTAACCATTTTTTCTTTCTCTATTAAACTGAATTACTTTCAGTTTAATTGCCTTATTGAATTATTTTCATCTAACTTATTAGGAACTAACTTGTTTTAATCCCTTGCTTTTACACCGAGGCTATGTCAACAAGCCTTGCTTTCATTACCGAGCAAGGGAATACAGGCTAACGCGAGATGTCTTCCATCTGTCCACAGCCATTATGCTTCCCATTATGTGGGACATCTTCATTTCCATCTGGAGAGATGTGCGACTGGATTGAGCTGACTCCTGTGCACTGATGGAGAGAGACAATAGACTGTCAGGTGTCCGGTCCCATTCACGCCACCCAGCCATCCATTTTCATTAAGCGTGTCAAGAAGCGGACAGCATATTTTCTATTGGACTTCCACACATAAATTTGTACCAAATAAGAGGGCTGCCATCAAAATATGACAGCTTGTGTCGCGAAAGCGGAGCAGGAGGGAGATTGAGTGGTTGCATGGTTGCCTTTTTGGAAAAGCCTCGGCAACAAACGCCCCGGCCGATGATTCCGTTGAACAATTTCTCATCTTGTGAGATTCATTGTTGGCCCAGAAGTGTTGTTTTGCCACATTATATGCATTTGTCATCTATTTAAGCAGGAGGAGATGGAGCAAATACAATTTATTAATCTTTGTTGATGGAAATTAAAGCAAAGTCAAGGCACGGCGATGGCACGACCCACCAGTTTTTCAAATTAAATGAAATATTTCACCGACCTTGCCTCCAAAATTGAAAAATGATTTCTGAGCATTTGCTCCTCCTTCACAATAATATCACTGGTGCAAACAATTACAACAAATAATTAAAGACCAAAGCTAACAAACAATTGCTGTCATTACCCATTCATGTACCCATGAAATCCATGAAAGCCAAATGCTGTCATGCTACAACTGTGAATACATTAAGATTCATGGCCTTCACCAAGAACCAACTGTCTTTTTGCCTTGTGTTGCGACAATAAATAAGGTCTAAATCTGATCATTATGAGGCAAGATCTAAAGGTATGATTTGCACATTTTCTAACATGATTTCTCAAGGACATGGAGCAGCTTTTAGGGATGTTCTTCCTGATGGACATCAGGCACACTGCCATATGGAAAGTTCTTCTGATTCCATCAGTACGTGTTTGATGTCTGTGCATTCTGGTTTGCACCAAGAGTGTTGCATTAACTAATCTCAATGAAGTTAATCAATTGCTTTACTTTTGATTCCAAAGAAAAAGTCTAAATTTGATTATTATTATTATGCAAAATATAAAGAGCGCATTTTTGGGCAATGATTTCTCAGGAACATCGGGCAACTTTTTACAATATTTGTACTGAAGGATCCTGAATAAACTAATAACATTGCAAAGACTGAGTTCAGCTGATTCCAGCCATATGTGACATCTGTGTGTTCTGGTTTGACCAAGTATATGAGTCCAAGAAGCAGGGGTATATTTGATGCGTATTGCATCACACAAGAGCTATGATTCATGACATTCACATAAGTTTTTTTTTCTGTTTTTTGTTGCAATAAGTCAAATATTTTTGCACTATTTTATTTAGCACTTTTTGGGCATTTTAGTCCTTTATTAGATAGTTGACAGTAGAGATGTGACAGGAAATGAGGGAAAACACAGGTCTCTGGCTGGATGCTAATCAGGGTACTGTTGTACACGGTTGGTGCCTTAACCCGTAGGCCACCAGGATGCCTTGATATCTAATACATTTAAAGCAGCTTTTTCCCATTTATTTGGCAAAGGAGCAAGCTGAAAACACAAAATTAACAAATCATCACCTTATAAAGTTGCAGTGGCTAACACTTTAGCAAATAGTACAGAGCAACTATCATTAATTTGGAACTGTGTTTCTGGTCACCTCACATATTGTAAATCTGATGTTCACACTCCTTTTTGCTCTGGTTTGGTCTCAACCAACTCCTGAAAAAAAGCATCTAGCTCTTAAGCTGCTAAACACTATGCTATATTTACCAGCTAGATGCTAACTGTGTCTGTCTGCTGTTTGGTCCTGAGCAAGTAGTGTACAGTGGGTTTATCAGAGTTTTTTTAGTGAGAAGAGTGATGAGACCATATTGCAAATTTGCAGACCGTAAAAATAGAACTGTAAGCTTATCGGGATCAAAAGCTCATGTTTTTTAACACTTTAGCACTCTCTGTCGGTTACAGACCCCTGACCCTAACCCGGAAAGATTAACAATTGAATAGTCCTTCATACTTCAAGCTTTTGCATGCAAGCTGATGTGGCAATCATCATCTGGATTGATCATTAAAATAGTGTGACAGTTCCACTCGATGCAGCTCAGATCCTGCTGTGTGACTACAGGGCCTCTCTGACACATTATCCACACACGCTTAGCAGACAGCTCTCCATCTAATGACTCTCTATGCACTTGCTCAAAGTCATCTTGCTGACACGCATGCACTCAAGCCAATTAATATGCCATGACTTCACATGACTGCATCTGACTGGAAATCAGATATCGGCTCTGCTAATTTGAACAATATACAGAGCAACGCTACACATGACAGCCGCTTCCAGTTGTTGTCACAGATGTATCGACTGGCATCGGAGCACGAATAAAAATAGCTCAATACAGGGCACGGCGTGTGAAGTTTCTGAAGCACTTCACTGGCTTGTCATGGTTAATTCTTAGTTGTTTTTTGAGATTATTTTTCATGACATTTCTGCTCTGCTGGACAGTGACAGCAGGGAGTGACAGCGGAGACGGCACAGAGGGAAGGGATGACATGCAACAAAGGTCACGAGGAGGGGACATGTCACGTACCTCAACAAACTGTCAGCACGTCCCATTCATGCTTATTTCTTTGCTTAAACTTGCAGACATTTCACATTTGCTTTTAAACTTTGTATTGATTAGCATTTTGCTCTCTAGAAGCCCGTCTGTTTCTCTAACCTGTAATTTACTTTGTTTCTCAGCAAACAAAGTGCAGTGGAGACTAGAGACAGACGTTCTTCCTTTTGCCGGGGTGATAATAATAATTATGAAAGCAAATAAAATCTGATTACATCACTACAGAGAGTGTAGCTTCTTAACAGAGCTACACTGTGAAATACTGTAACAGAACAACCATATGAACATATCAACACAAAATTACAACTGCCATAGTTTTGTATTGCTGACTCATTGATACTCAGTTGAAGTCTTAATAAACATATGAGGACCAAAATTATTTAAATGAAAACGTTGGTATATTACTTTTATATTCATATATCTGTTGTTCACTGGGGTCTGATGACATTGTATCCAACAGGCCAGGACACACCAGCAGTCAGTTAAGCTAGATAAGACAGTTTATAAGCTAATTTAGTTTTTAACAGTTTAGCTGAATTAGCTAGCACTTTATTTGGAGGTAAAACAGAAAGCACAGACAAAATGCGAATGTGCACAACTATCCAAGTATGGATTTGGGTCTGTAAACAGTGATTAATGTTTACAACAGACTGTCTGGGTAATAATTTTACTGTTTTCATTTGTTTTCTCTTCCAACAAAGTTTGCAAGCAATTACTTTGGAGGGTAAATTGTAAATTGGTAAAATGTTATGATAAGCTAAATACCAAAATGATGAAGCAATGAAAATAAAACCCAAGTTGTAATCAACTGCATATTTACACGTCACAATTTTGTGACAGCCCAGTATTCCAAGGAGTTTAGTTGATATCTGATGAATTGCCAGTGCATGATTTGATTGATGATTTTCCAATACCAATGTTCAGTGCCAGTACAAGAACAGGTGTGTTTTGAAGACAGGCAGAATGTAATTGCTGTGGAGACCAAGCTGAACAAGCAGTTTAGTCCCATTTCTTTCAAACTATTGATGTTGGCTTTTTTTTACTTTTGCGGAATAACCACTTCTGCTAAGGTGGCTGTATACTCCTTCAGACATGCTTGTTGGACAGTGAAAAAGCCCATTAAACCCCCTTCCCCCGCACCTTTCTGATGGCGGATAAGGGGGGTTGCCATTTCTGTAACTTTTCCGAAATGGGCAAGCCGACATTCACGCCCACTTCATGTAGTGATTGGTTAGCTGTGCGGAGATGAGAAAGGAGCCAGGGTCTTCTCTCTCTAGCTCTCCTTTTTCATTCATGACACAATTATTTGTGTCACTTTTCATGTGAACAGCCGAGTGCAACAGTATGAATGTCTTCTAGAAGAGACTGTCTGAAAATATTTGCCATCATCCCCATATTTAAGTGATATCACATCTTCCCCCTCTCCCTCCCCTCGCTGTGATGGTTGGCTTTTCAGTCCACCTTTTGTTGAAGCTGCTCAGAAAAAAAATTATGAACACATTTGATTTCTGGTATGGTTGGACAACACGTCATAAGAACCGCTTCTGAGCGACCATAAATCGACCCTTAGCCTTACTAACCATACTGTGCTTACCATGTGAGATATTAACAAAATATTTAAAATCTGAAAACTAATGTTAAACAAGACCAATAGTCTATAGCCATGTTAGCAGCTCTGTGAGATCGTATACAGCAGTGAGCAAAATGCTAACATCAGCATGCTAATAGGCACACAGTGACAATGCTGACATTCTGATGTGACAGATACAATGTTTACCATGGTCGACATCTTAGACCTGCGTGTTAGCATGCTGAAATTGGCTAAATACAAGGTAGGGCTGAGGCTAATGAGAATGTCATTTAATAGTGACTTTACACCTGGTGAAAATCTTGTTTTTGCTGACCTCCAGTGGTTTAACTTCTCTCATTGCCGCAGTGATGTACAGGTATACTCCAGGACCCCGTGACATCACTATGAGGTGTTAATACAGGTGCAACAAAACAGACTTTTGACCACACCTAACCACACATTCATTACAACAAATCCACACTGCTTCTAGAAACGTAAGAAGCCCATTGCACCAGACACCAGAATCTCATGAATATGTTTACACCCAGGTTTTTGGACTATTCCATGTAGAAATGTAACAGCGTTTTGGTCACAGGAGCCCAAATAAACTTGTATCCAGATTATGCCGGGTCCTCTCTAAAGAAATCATTATACTGAGGCATGTAAACAGCTGATCCAGGTTTCTGATTGCTGCCTATTTTCACAGGAAAGTAAAGGTGATATTGTAGTATTGCCAGAAAATAATCCAGATATGGTGAACTTGACTTGTTGTTATTGTCTTATATTACTAGTGATAGGACCAACAAGGCTTTTATAATTACAAGCAGTCACACTAGATTCAGAGATGACCTGAACCTGGCAGAAATGTCCAGCAGTCAAAGACATGCCTGCACACACAGCAGACAGTGATCAGAGACCTGCTCTCTGCTAGCAGTGTGTTCCATGTAAGTATAATATCCCAAATATGATTAAAAATAGAAAATGACTCATAACAAGGACAGTAGCATGCATGTAAATGAACTCAGTGGTGCACACAGTGTGGTGTGCCATTTAGCAATTTCATGGTCATGGCTGTGCATCAAAACTGCTGCGTCATGATAATAGAGCCCCAGGTGTTTGGAGCTACAAATATAAAAGCTTTCATGTTCAGGGTGCGGGTTGCATCAGTGTTATGTTTGCTATATCGGTGTTAAAATGTCAAAGAAGATTACTTTTAAGTGCAATTTGGTAAGTTGAAAATGCAATTCTTTCTGTGAAACGGTGAGTTGATATTTCCCAAAGCTTGCAACAGGCCAGTGTTTCACACTGTTATGTCTGAAACAAGTCCCCGTGTGAAGGCTCCATGTAAGCTGGCCCCTGATGCTGAAAGAAAATAGAGCAGAAGGCAAGTTAGCCAACAGAAACACTGGACACTGCTGTCGCTGGACAGGATGATGGGTGAGCTCTATGGGAGCCGAAGCAGGCAAATACAACAGGCAGGTGCATCATTTCGTGGGACATTTTGTTTTAGGGTTCAAGCTTTGACTTGTGTATGTATGTTTGCACACAGGCATGAAAGGCCACTGTAACACGCACAATAAAAGTCAGTCAAGGAGACGGTGACGTGTTGGAATGGCTGGTAGGGAGGTTTAATTACAAGCCTTTACCTAAGCATGACTTCAGCCTGTGGACTTTGGAGCAGCCTAAGTTTGAATTAAATTTTTCTCTTCCTAACATAAGGGGGATTTCCTGGAAAACATCTGCAGCGTGTTAGGTAGAAAACTATTGCTGTATTTACACAGCTAGATCAATAGAACTCTGTGGGGAACTCTTTTCTATGACCCACGCTAACAGATGGTGGAGCGCTGTCACAAGGTCAGTGCTGGTTGGTCAATACATCTCATTCTCTATTCAGATCAATCTACTAACTAGGCCGGGTCATGTGTATGTGTAACTAGCATAGTCATGATAACACGATGCTCATTATACTGTATGTGTCTGATCAAGCTTCAGATGGCCCTTCTGGTAATTACATAACTGCAAAGAGCACTGAAGCAGTAGGTTTAATATACGCAGTGACTTGAGGGTGAAGTATCTCTATACTGGAGTGTTTCATCCCAGCATTAGCTGTCCACTCTCTCCTTCATGACATGTACTACAAAGCCAACATAAGATGATGGCTGGCATCAAAGCAGTGCCAGTGGTTCTGAAGTAATGAGTCAAAATTTAAGACCTCTGCCTGAAAAGTTGTGCTTTTAAAAATGAAATCATTTTGTTTTGTGACATTGGCTGATTCAGTTATTTAGTACACTCAGAGATTTTGCTGCAACAGCCTTACTTAGTCTGGTATGACCAGTAGTTTATGGTGGCTAATGTTAGCAGACTTTAGGTAGATATTGCTGTGTGTAACTGACATTATCAAATCAGCTGTTAAACTTGTTCAGCATTTAAATAAAATTCAAAAAATAAAAAATAAATACTGTATATATGGTATATACACTACCAGTCAGAAGTTTTAGAACACCTCAATTTTCAGCTTTTATGGAAATGTATGAGTGTACAAACAAGTAATCATGGAGTCTTTTTGTCTGTTTGTTTAATAAAACAAAAAAAAAGTTTCTGACTCATCGAAGTGGCCCCCTCTTACAGATATGACAGGCGAATACACATTCTTTCTACAATAGAAATCAAATATTGTTGGGAAAGTTTTTCCAACTCTGTTGCAGAAGTTAAATGTGTTGCACCTACAGGTTGCTTTGTTTTCACCCTCCTGTCCAGTTCATCCAAAACCAGCTTGATGTCTGTGCTGGTAGCATGATTTGAAGCCTACTGTCTTGCTCTTTTCTACTAAAGTACAGTAGTTCTGACAGCCTGGAGGTTTGTTTTGGATCATTATCTTGCTGAAGGATGAACACCTGATCAGCAAGGCATAGATCAGAGGGTACTGCATGGCTCTGCAGGATGATGTAGAAGCTCTTTTGGTCCAGGCTGCCGGTCACACTGCAAGTCACCAACCCTGGATCCAGCAAAAGAGCCCCAGACCATCACGCTTCCTCCTCCATGCTTTTATACACAGAGAACTGTAAGTAATCAACAAAAGTTGGGACACCTGTAGGAATTGTTTGCATCAACTTTCAAGGTTTTATTTATGTCAATGCTGCAGAAAGACTGTTAATCCATTACTTGATCTCTGAAATTCTACATCATTTTTTTTTAGCTCTGACAGTTTACCACTTACCTTTGTACCATTTAGGGTTATTCATTGGACTGCGTACATTTCAAAAAACACTGGAGAAACGGGTGTGTTTTAAAACTTTTGACCGGTAGTGTATAAGACAGAGACATCTGCACATTTATTTTCCGTATTTTAAGAATGTACTTGATTATTAGTTTGCATTCTCTTTTTAAATGCTTTCATATCTGACATCTATGTCTTGCCAAATGACAAAATAAAAGCAAAAAATAATAATGATATGCATGTGTTGGCATGTATGCATTTTGTTGGCTGCTCTTTTGTCAGGAGCCCCATATTTTCATACCTGTCAACAAAGCACACACATATCACACTGTTCAGGACAAATTAATTAGAGGACACACTCTTCTGCCAAAAGAAAAAGCTCTCTGTGTGTGTGAACCAGTGAAACAAGGCCACGTTGCTCATAGGTCATGTCATTTCCAAAAGCCATGACACCCTTGTCACAATATTCATCTCGCCCTGTGAAATGCATGCCCACTCGTATTTGAGATATAAAGACAGGCAGGCAGACAAAGACATGAGCATGTAGCGTATGGAATCGTTTTCATGGCCCAAAAACATGGAGACTTGTATTTTTTTCCCCCTCTTATCATGAGCTCAGACTATATCGTCTAGTTACTCAGCAGCTGTCACGCTGAGAGATAGCGAGGCGGGGAATGTGAGTGGCGAACAGCTTCTTTATGACAGTATATTGAGATAGTACACCCACACATGTACGCGCTCCTCCTGGTTAAAGAAAAGCGGCATAAGCAGCTACAGCCTGGTAAACAATACATTTTGCAGCAAGATCAGAGCTGTAATGACAGTATAGGCATACAATGAGCTACCGACAAAGAAAAGAAGAGCATTAAAATGCATTGAGGCACAAATTTACCATACATTCAGATAAATAGTCTTGAATAAAAGAGAATAAAGTGTGTACCCTTGGTTGGTATTTCTCACTCGGCGCAGGCTAATCGCTAACAGGCGAGCCGCTGAAACGAGGCGATGTTGATCTTGATGTAAAAAAAGCCCCAGGACTAGACTTTTATTCATGCTATATGAGCTCCGGGGCAACAATGTTATGTCGCTAAGTTACAATTCAAGATTTTATTATAGATAAACACCTCGCACTGATGCAGTACATAAAAAAGTATTAAGAATTTATGTTGCCGTATCGAGTGTTGAGTGGGCCACATGTCAGGATTTTTAGCACCTCGTTAAAAGTCAAGCACAACATGAATTATGCATGGCTGAAATATTGTTCCCCTGCCCTCGCTGTGTTTCGGGGGATATTGTTGGGTGCAGAGACAAATCTAAGAGCCACTTGAGCTGTTCTCTTTAGGAGCAGTTTACATACATACATAAAGAGGGCTACGGACGAATTAGGATCACACACATAAATAACACAGAAGAGGTGTAAAGAATTTGTCATCAGTGGGGATGAATTGTGACTGCTTGGAAACATCTGCGGTTTGCTGATAGGAAATGGAGCAAAGCCTGTAGTAAACTTCAACAGCTCAAAGTCTGATTTGAGATCTCCTCGCACTCTGTAAATCATGTCACTGGGAACTGCTCGATCTGGCACTCAGTAAATCACACTCCCACTCCTGGAAAGGTTCAAGTTTGGAGGTTAAGCAGCAGACAGGGTCCCATGATCCTCAGGGTCACATTTTGAGTTTAAGGGAAAAGACAAGCTAGCTCAAGACTTTAGTGTGGTATGTGGAGAAGAACTGACTGAATTTCATTTCAATTTTAAGAGATGTGAGCTTATTTCATTAATGCTTTTTGATGTTAAAATAAAACAGACTGAAGTCTTTAATCACAGTCGTATGACATTACCAAAATCTTTCTCTGTGACTTCTAAGACAATGTCCAGACTTGTAAACTTGTTCAAAAAGACTGGCTCTTTTTATGCCAATCAAAGAATGCAGGTGCTAATGCTGATATATTCTCATATTTCTGCTGTTTGCTGACTGCTGGAGGAAAAAGTAGTGATTTGATCCAGGGTCTTAAAGAAAACAACTAGGATTTATTTTTGTCACTATGGCCAATACACAGTATGAACTCTAGTTAATGTTGAGTTCTCAGAGTGCAGCAACATAGCTAAAATTAGGTCCAACAGGGAAAGAAACATAAGCTGTCAGACTATTAGATAGGTTGTTAACAAGCTGACAGTTTAGTCAGATAAGCGCTCACTTTATTTGAGGTTACAACTGAAAGTGTGTCTACCCAAAATCCCTCACTGCACAGGAAAACACACAACTATGGCAAGTACAGTAAGTCAGAATTGAAGCAGGAAGTAAAAGTGTGATGGAAGATAATGGACAGTCTGGGTAATAATTTCCAAATCTGTTTAGCTAACCTGTGAGTTTGCCCCCTCAGACTTAGTTTTAGCAATGCTGCTACTTTCTGGGATCTTAGCATTAACTTGAAAATATTAGTCGTCTCTTAAGTGAAACATAATGATGTCAGTGACAACACCTGCATCAAAGAGTAGCTAGAAGGAGAACAAAGCTTTTACACTGCTGAGACTATAGCCTGTATATAAAGATGGACGTAGTGAGGTGTGACGTCACCCATTGGGTTGCAGCTTATGATCAGTGCCATCTTTTCCAGATGAGCAGTGCAGGGTGTTGTTATTCATGCTCTGGAAACACACCCCGCTACCTAAGACTGAAGCTAATGCTAGCTTACTGGGAACACTGAGCGCTGTACACTTGGGCTAACGTTCGCTTCTTTAACTAGATTGTGCTAACAGGACAGGTATCGTTATCAAGTAACATTGAACTTAGTGAAATATTCCGACAATAGTCCAACTCAGTGCGAGTCCTGGAGCCAGAGAGAGCAGCAGGTGAGCCGACTGTCCAATCACAGCTGTCAATCAATGCCCACATGGCAGACGTCAAAGCTACTATAAGTCTTCAAATCTTATTAACAGAGCAATATTTTCCAAAATGACCACCAGCTCATTTATTAGAGGGCCTGAATTTAGAGATTGAGAGAATTCGAATGGGAGTTAGTCAGAGCATCTGTAGGCGTGCCTCTTGGTTGAGACCAAGCAGAGTATCTGACCATGTTCATCACAACCAAACACACTTCTTACCAGAAGTCGTTAAAGTAAGGCTGTGTAACTTTTGCTGAACAGCGGCCACAGTTTAAAGACATCATCATTATTAGACCTTACTGAGAGCGAGGAATAGAACCACAAGCAGGAAACAACAAACATGTCGACACTGTGAAAAGACCGTTTACTTTATGTTTTACTTTTGTGATAAAACCATTATGTTCATTTCTCATGTGCTAATACATGGTGTAACAGTAGCACAAGTACAGAGAATAATCATAAAGTCATCAAACTGACATAGTAATATTTATATAATATATATATAGCCAAAGTTTGCTAACATTAGCCACCATAAGCTAACTGGTCATATTAGATCAAACAAGGCTGTAACAGTAAAATCCCTGAGTGTATTGAACAGTGTAAGGATGCCTTTTATTGCTTAGGAATTCAAGTTATTATGTATAGGATGAAGATTGTGTTATTTATTCTTTAAAATGTTACATAGGTCCACGTTAAGCTAAAAGACATTTAAGATGTAATCACATGTTTACATTTGCCTATATTAATGTGGACACAGTGTCCTCCATTGTGCTTTGTGGCAGTTTAGTCTGAGGAATGTGACAAAGAGACAGACTGGACTTTTCACTCACACCCTCAACATATGACATCCTATCATTTTACTCAAGAAATGTCCTCTGAAAGGTTATGAGAAGTGCCTTTAAAGTGTGATGGTAGTTATCTGCAGGACGTGCTATCTGGTGTGTGTGACATGGATTACAATCCTTTAATACCACATTTAAAGATATGAGCAAAATCAAGGGCACAAAAATACCAGCGGATGTAGAGCAGTGCAGTTAACATTTTAGTCCCTTTTAAATCCATGCCTGTAAGTTCTATGATTTCTGCATACTGTCTGAGTTGTTACAGGTCATATTGGTATATATTATTTAACTTCATGCAGACGTATACACAGGATTGTTGTCAGTGTTCTTCAGAATAAAACTAAAACCATTTTCTCCTGAAAAAATCCACAACAGAAGTTGTTTAGTTTATTTTTTTAAAGGTTCTATAAATATTAAATGAATTGCAGTGAATTGAATTGACCCTCAACCTGATCCCTTTATTTTTTCATTTGTGTAGATAGATGTTGATAGAAAAAGACATTCCTTCCTGGCTGTGTGTGGCACATGTGTTTGGTCATGTGCTCAAATACCAGAAAAGCACAGAGCAAAACCCTGCTTTGCATTGCAAAACAAAAACACTGCTTGTCAGTTTAGATGTGGGGTGGGAAAGTTTGGGGGTGGGGGGGGGGGTTCACCGGTTGTCAGCGCTCACGCCTGCGGAGAGCCCATTTCAACAAATCGTTTGTGTCAGCTGAGGGATGGAACGTGAGGCTCTGTTGTGGTTTTGAAGTACAGATCAATGTCAGGCGTGAAGTACCAGCTCGGCGCTGTGAAGGGAAGGGTGGGGGAGGGAGGGAGGGAGGGGGGGGGGGGGGGTGAAGGATTGCGGGACCTGGAATTTAAATGACGTCGACTTCTTCCCCCGGTTGTCCCCTAGCAGACCTCGGTGCCTGAAACCGGTGAGAACAGCAGCAACGGTGTTTGGAGAGACCGAAGGAGGAGGGAGGTGTCTGATTTCAGCCGCTCGGGGGTGTTGTTTGGGAGCCTCGGAGCGCATGATTTCAGGGTCATGAGTTCATGTCTCAGGAGGGCCCCAGCTGCCTCCCTGCTGGTCATGATCACCCCCCCCCCACACACACACACACACACACACACACACACACATACACACACACACACACACACACACACATACATGTCCTCTGCACCTTAACTAGGCAGCAGGAACTGACATGACTCAAGATTACACTGATGCAAGGTTTACACTACAGATAATATATAAATGTGCATGTTTTTGTCTTGTAATTAATATTCCTATTATTGGGATAATGATGTATTTAACTCATTGTTCTAGAATTACGCATTTCATTAATAGAGTGTACTATCATCGTAACATCTTGGCTGCTGAGCAGTGTCATTTTCAATGCAAGCAGCTGTCAAATTCACCACAACCATGTTTGTTTACACTGTGTTGTCTGGGTTTGATTTGCATACAACAATCTCATCACTGCAGTGCTGTACGGCAGCCAACTCCCACATAACTCTGATTTCAGTGCCTCTCAACATTACATGACTCTGAGACAGACTTC
Source organism: Thunnus albacares (assembly GCF_914725855.1). NCBI lineage: Eukaryota > Metazoa > Chordata > Actinopteri > Scombriformes > Scombridae > Thunnus > Thunnus albacares. The sequence goes on from NC_058121.1 coordinate 3,093,336, forward strand.
TCAGCAAGTCATACAGCTAGTAAAACAGGTCATTCATGAAGACCGCGAGATATGGTTGAAAGCTCAGAGTAGGTGGACCTTGAGTTGGGATTATTTTGTCACAGACAACTGATCCATCTAGAATAAAGAAGAGTTTATACTTGATCTACATTGATGGGTTTATTTTTGCAGGGTCCCAGACTCCCAGGTTGGAAAACACCACTCAAAAGAGGCATACCTGCCAACATTTAGGTTTCAAAATATGGGGGAGGGATGGGTAACGTTTTACTTGAGTTGACGACAACTATGCTCATTACTTTAAGTGCAACAAAACCATCATGAGTAATCAAACCACCTGTTCAACAAGCATAAACATGTAGAACAGCGATATTTTCAACTGCTTTTCCCACAGTGTCCCATCCACCGCCGGTATGTTTTACACAACCACAAGTTAAGCTAATAACACAAAAGCTGTCTGTATGTAGCCAAACTGTTTATCTGAGTTTGCCACGTATCTTAAAATTTGGTAAATTCTTGTAAACTTAGCCGTTGGCTGAGACAAACCAGCCCCTCCTCTTTACCAGCGGTACCTGCAGCAGTGAATCACATCAGCAGCAGAGGGAGGAAAGACTGCCTGCGCAGAGAGCAGCTGTGCACACGTCCCTTGAATCAGGTTGTGGTGACAGATTGGTTGAAATTGTATGTCGTGTGTGGATTGTGTGCCTAGATCGTGTTCTGTAGATGATCTGGTAACTTGGGTAATGTCAGACAAACATATAAAACTTATAGGATCTGTGTATGTGATGATTATTCATAATAAAGTTTGAGGGTGATTACGAGAGTTTCCCAGGAGAGCAGCAAAATGGGAGCACAGCAGGAGAGAGGGTAAAAATATGGGAGAAACCCTGGAGAAACAGGAATGTTGGCAGGTCTGAAAGGGGTCAAGCTAGTTCTGTCAGTCAGTTCAGACAACTATGCAGCAGTTACACTTGGTAGTTAGTTGGTCTAATTACTTAGTATCAACTAATCTCTGCATAACAACAACTACATGTTTTTATTCATCCATACAGTATGTGAATCTCCACTTAGATAAAATGTAATGTTATAACTTTGAAGTTGTAAGGTTGAACTTACAAACAGCTGGTGCAAGATGGCTTCAGGTCATTTGTCACCACCCTCCAAAATGACCTACATGAGTACTTTCTAATCTGGCACACCTAACAGCAGCAGGACAACATTGTTTGACCATTACAAAAACACTTCTGACCATTTTCTGATCTTGCAACTCTAAGGTTAAAGTTCGGCTACATATAGGCAACTAAAAGTCAAGGTTTGGGAAAGACATAGCTGTAGTTTAATGTTGACTGTTGGTAGGAGAAAGAATGTAAACCACAGTCTGAAAGTATTTAAACCTGGTGTATTTCCCTTAAATGTGGTTATCTGAAACAACCATCTAACTGCATGTGGATCTACATACCAAGCTGCCTCCTACAGCTTGTAGGAGGCTTGTTAACTTTCCAGTGTTTAAAAATAAGTCTCTCAGCTGTGATCATTTACCAGACATGACAACTTTCTAAACAGCGTAGGAGAACAAAAAGGTTTGTTCTGAACAACCGAGAAGCACAAGGTCTTCATTGACAGGCATTTCCCTGTAGATAGCAGAAAACAATTGTCCTTCCAGAAATTAAGCAAATATGGACAAGTCAAGACGAGATGCATGCGGTTACCTTCAGTAATCTTACATATATCACAGAGGGGTGAGATAGAGGGATATATTTTATTTAATTTCTTTTTGGAATAGTGTAGATGGTGGATTACTTTAAATTGGACAAGTTGAGCAAGTCCTCTCTACAGTGAAGGTGGAAAGTCCAAAGTTAGCATGACATGTTAGAAAACATATAGAATATGAAATACAGAGGAATTTTCTGTTAAGTGTCAGACACCCCACCATTCACTTGACGTCCTCCCAAAGAAGTCTTGCAGTGCTATAATAATGTTTCGCTCTTATTATTCAGACAGCCACGAGAGGCTGCTTTACAGGGAATGTAAGGTTGTAGCATTGGTTGTCTGACCAAGCAACCAATGCTTGAGAGTAGGAAAAAAGTGTTGCACACTCACTTTTTTCCTACTCTCACTACAACCCTTGGTGTGTGTTACTTTTCCCTTATACAAACAACCAATGCTATCATTTTGTTAAGAATGTGCCTGTTTGGAACAGACCAATTGCTTGGCCTTTAGCCACTTCTTCAATGCATAGAAAAATTAATAGGTACAGTTGATGTGAGATGTGAGAAACTAACATCCTATTATAAACAGATGTTAGAAATAATAAGTACTCTAATAGTAAATAATGTTCTTTTCTAATTTCAAGTAAAATAAGGGCTTCATTGAAAAATAAAATAATGTGCATACTAAAATAAAGTGGATCAATCATATTGGGCTCTTAGATCGTTTTAGATCATTTTCTGTGCCTTCAGTTTATATTTGAGTGGGTATGTTTGCTATGAACATTTGTGCTTTGTCTGTAGTGACGCTTCATGATCGCCAAGGTCTCAGAATGTGGAATACATGCATCATTGTGTATTGGGCTCTGAGCACTTCAAAAATGTGGGTAACCTATGCTCAACAATGTACCTGAACACCTCCTGTGTTGTCACTCGCTGCTGATCTGCTAAACGTGCTGCTAACGCTACGTTTCCTGTCTAGACATTGGGTAGGAGTTCTTGATTAAAAGCTCTGTATTCACTGTCTACTCTTCTCTATTTAGGTGTCTTTTCTCCAACTCGTGTCTCGCCTTGTCTCTGGTCTATCCCTGACATGCTGGAGTCAGTTGGCAGAGCCCTGAAGCTCTGCCCTGCCCCTGCACACAGCGGAGCGGCTCGCTGATCACTGGTTTATTCAAAGTTTAGTGGTATTAAACATATTGTGTGTAAATTGCACGAAACTCGACGATGCACTCTCTTGGGTCCCCAGCCATACACACACCAAGTGCGGAGTCGATCAGATGAACGGTTCAAGAGATACATGAGGGACATACACACAGACATACATACAGACAGAGACTCCTTACTTTAGTGGATAGATGAGAAAAGTTTCCAAATTAATCAGCTTAAGCAAGCTTTTGCAAGTTGATTTTTTTAGTAAAGACAAATCAACTGCAACCAATGGACTACTTTGTATTGCTCACTTCCAAATTAAAATAAAACTGCTCTAAAATAAAGAGATCTAATGTGTATAAAATGCATTATTTCAATGTGCATTATGTAGTATTTACTGTATACTGTTGAGTAAAAGTTGGGCATTATTATTCACAGTGGTGCTCCACATGCTTGTCAGTCATATGTATGGGATGAGTTTCTGAATGTAAGGAGCACAAGGAGATAATGGATGATTCTGAATACAGTACATTCAATTATACACTATCTGCCTAAGTAAGGCACCAACATAAGGCCATGCCACGCAGAGTCACCATCTGCTCCAAGTCCAGGAAACTGTAAGTTTATTTAATATAGCATTGAATGGTATCCATGGTAACAAGCATTGTCGGGCTTACAGGTAGGTGATTCAAGGAAGTTTACTGTCATTCCAGAACATGTTGGTACATGAAAGGAAGCGAAATTAGGTACTCAGGTCCCAGTTCAGAAAATCACAATAATAAAACAATAAAATCAGAACAGGCACATGACAAACACATATAAATAGTTAATAGATATATAAAGAAGCCTTATTTTAGCACCTGCTAATGTAAATATGACTGATAGTAGGTAAGTAGTTGTCAAATATCCTCTGTGCAGACTTCACTACCCGCTGCAGTGCTTTTCTGTCAGCAGCAGAGCAGTTGCCGTACCACATGGTGATGCCGGAAGTGAGGACACTCTCCACCGTACACTTGTAGAAGGAGGTAAGGACTGAGATGCCAAGTCCACATCTCCTTTGTTTTCTTCACATTGATGCAGAGGTTTTTTTTTTGCTCTGCACCAAGCCTCCAGTTGTTCCACCTCCTGCCTGTACTCTGACTCATCATTGTGAGTGATGAGTCCCACCACTGCTGTGTCGTCTGCAAACTTCACAATATGATTGCTTGGATGCTTGGCTGAGCAGTCATAGGTCAGTAGAGTGTACAGCAGGGGGCTCAGGATGCATCTCTGGGGGGAAACCAATGTTAAGGATGATGGGGAGGATGAGATGTTGTGGATCCTAACAGACTGGGGCCTGTTTGTTTAAAAGTCCAGTACGCAGTTGCACAAAGATGAGCTCAGTCCAAGTAATGACAGTTTGTTCACCAGAGTTTGTGGGATGATGCTACTGAAGGCAGAGCTAAAGTCCAAGAAGTGCAGTCTGACGTAAGAACCCTTGTTCTCCAAGTGAGTGAGGGCCAGGTGAACTACAGATGAGATGAGCGTCATCAGTTACCAGTATAAATGTAGGATGATTTTGACTCATTATCTAGATAGATAGATACATAAATAGATGGATGGATGGATGGATAGACAGATAGATGGAGTCTTGTAATAGTGAGAAAGATTTCTCCTTATAAGAAGAAACTGATCAGATTTTTTTGGGTGTCTGTTGGTGGCAGCAATTCTCTGCTGCAGTTATACAGCAATTATGGCAATTATAAAAAATGAATATAGTGACAATTTATTAATGACAAATTACTTTGTGTCCAGTATGTGGAACATGCATGCATAACTAATACTGTATATATATAATATACACTTTTACAACAACATAAATTCATACTGTACAGCATATGTTTAAATAAGTACAAGCGGAACATTGTACATTTACTATAACAACATACAGTTTCCCATAACTTAAGACCATTTGGTGTTGTGTTTGATGTTGATCATATTTTCTCGCTCACCTCAAAGCACGAGGACATGTGAGGCTGTTTATCTCCTTTACTGCATTTTCCAGTTCATAAGCCGTGTGCTCTCAGCGTGTCCCTCAGCCTCTGCTGACTTGTGTTGTGTTGAATCCTGCATGACACGCTTAAAGAATCCGAACTGCGGCGAACAGATTGAACCTTTGACCTTTAGCATTGACGTAGTACTGCTGTGCTGCTGCCAAGAAAGATATTTGGGGTTCTCACTCTGAGAAGAGTCACTGTTTTGTCAACCCCTGCAATTTTCTCACACTTAGCATCGTGTCACTCTCATTGAGCTCAATTAAAAGTACTGAACATTAATGAAATGCTGAAAATGGAATCTCTAATTTGTGGCGGCAGACGAGAAAAAAGCTTTTGCTGTCTGTTTAATGAGTGAAAGCAAAATATATCAGAGATGAGCCAATCAAAAGGTGCATGTATGATGTAAAAATGATATTAGAGGAGGAAAGACACATTAATGAAGACTTTAGATGCACACTTTAAAAGCACAAAATTCACATCAAAAAATATGCAAGGGCCATTTGGGTTGTTATTCAGTATAAATGTAAGACAGTAAGACTTTCAGTTTTGAAAGTCATTTGCTTGCCTATAAAGTGAAAAGAATAAACGGTCTGATTTAACTGCAGTTTGTGAAGCTGTGAGAAACATCAGAAACACCTTTTCATGTGATACAGCCCACTCTAACACCACCGCATTGTCAAAACCTACCATATAACTGAGTCAACACACGACAACTGAAGTAATATCATGAGATTAATAAAGTGAGGTAGCTTATATTTAATGCAGCTCCATTTGAATTGTATTACATTAGGTATTTTTCATGCTCCACTCTCTACTAACTACAACCATTAGTGTGAGATTAGAATTCAAACTGAATACAGCAGTAAACACAGCATCAATATAATTAATTTTAGTGTCTGTTCTTCCTTCACTGAATCCCTCTATAACAAAGTTCTGAGATAATCACACAGACTAAATGATTTGTGCATTTTGGTTAATCAGTATATTAGAATTTCTGATTAAACCAGAGTAGAAAACAGAGATTAATAACATTAAATCCTGATAATTAAACCACTTCAACCAGGGCTGGACTGGTAATCTGGCATACTGGGCATTTTCCGAGTGGGCTGATTTAAGTTTTTAATTCTCAATATTATTATTTTTATTATTATTATTATTGCTAACGACTGGTCTATAAAGCAGGGGCAGCGGCCCATTGGTTCATTTTCTATAATGACTCTAGTCTGGCCCAATCACATCTCGCACTGGGCCAGTCCCACCCCTCCCTCTCTGTCCTCTCTGTTTCTCATGTCAGATGCCGTGGCTCAGAGCCAAACATCTGTGGATAAAGTGGGCGTCTTTGTCAATTGTCAAGATGGATAAGCAAAAACAAAAGAAGGGGGGGTGTGGAGAAGTTTACTGGAAAAATGAAGAAGAATCTAGATGCAGATTTTTTTCATACTTAATCTTTTTTTGTCTTATTTTATCTATTTTTATGAATTGCCTCTGCTATATAACTGAACTTGCTTTCTTGCAGAAATCACAGATATGTTTGCTGCAGGGGCTGCAGCAGTAGCTTAAATATCTATGGCAACAGTAATACCCACCATTATGCAGCAACAGGTGGAGGGTGGCTGTCCATGGCCACTGCCAGGCAGAGCAGCAGGTATGTGATGGGGAAGCCGAGGAACCGAGTGAGCAGGAGAGGAGAGGTAGTGTGTGTGCCATGATGATGATGATGAAAGATGATTAATTCAACTAATGACGATGATAATAAGATAAGATAACAAAATTATAACGCTATGACAAAGTGAGACCATCAGCTGCTGCTGGTGCTCACTCAGTCAGTCAATAACCAAATAAGCTATTTGGCATTGTTTTTGTAGCCTAGCATAGTTCCCTAATGCTGCTGCTACTTCAATTCTAATGTTGACTACTTAATGGTAAATGGACTGCACTTATATAGCACCTTTCTAGTCTTCCGACCACTCAAAGCGCTTTTACACTACAAGCCACATTCACCCATTCACACACATTCATACGCTGATGGCAGGGGCTACCATGCAAGGTGCCAGTCTGCACATCAGTAGGATCTAATCATTCACACACATTCACACACTGATGGAACAGCCATCAGGAGCAATTTTGGGGTTCAGTATCTTGCCAAAGGACACTTTGACATGTAGACTGGAGGAACCAGGAATTGAACCACCAGTTGTTAGCGTTGGCTAAGCAGTGAGTGACCTTGGTCCATATCGTATTATAATATTATTAAAATGATTAGTCTAAGGTTCCCTTGATAAAGATGTGCGAAAAGACTGTCTAATAGGTTACATCTGTAATTCGACTGTGTTAAAATGTGTGCCTGCTTATGTATTAGCCTCAGGGAGAAAATAGTTTGCATTTCCAACAACAGGCAACAAAGTTGTCCAATGTTTATTTTCAGGTATGTGGTAAGCATTATGATATATGTGATTCTGTTACTGTTATTACTATCTGTGGGGTAACATAGGCCTACATGTAGCCTACTCCAGACCTTTCTCCACCTACAGTATGCTCAAACTGTTTGCATCTGCTCTCCAGTAAGCATGCACGTTCATGTGGTAGGCATGTGGACAACAGCTCCATGCATCAATTGAATAAACAACTATTTAGTCATTACCAGTATGGTACTGTTTAAATTATACAGCCTTTTGCTCCCTCTCTCCTTATGTCATTGTTATGTCATTGAGTGAGTACACTGGTCCACTTGTCCACAGCACTTACTACTCAGTTTTGTAGTGGTTTGAGGGAATAGTACAATACGCATATTTAAGGAGACCACAAGGATGGTTGGTGTTCAACCAACTGTGGGAGGCCGGGCCAAAAATGCCAAGGCCAATTTTTTTATCCCAGTCCAACCTTGATTTCAGCTGTAAGGGGGTGTTCATACTAACATTAGCTCTGTGTGAAAAAATGCAGCCCTCTTATTCATTTAAATAGGGGCAATGCGTCAACGCAGCAGGGGTGCCAATGCCATCTGTCAAGGCGCTATGTTGGCCAATCACATACATGCAAGCACACAGTCCTGGTGGACTGTAACGTGAAAGCCGTATTTGACTGTTTACCTCGCAAATGCAGGATGAAAGATAAAGATAAAACAGCTACCACCGTGATAACTTTCCAGATATGTAAAATCCTGTCTGTGAGTATTACAAACTGCTGTGTGGTGTTTTGATGTCTGATAAGCCTTTAAATGCATTAAAGGGTACCTCCAACTGGACTTCCTGGATCGTATTTCATTGTCTCACTTAAATAACATGCCCCAACCAAGTGAAAGTGAAAACTGTTTTTTTTTTCACTTGATCCACTGCTGGATCCTGAATCCTCTCAGCTGCTCTGATCTTAGTAAAGCTAGTTATTCTGACGCATCTAGAGTCTTTGATTTTGACTTTCTTTGAGCTTTTCAGCCCCATCTTTAAGTTTTTTTACTTGATGTTGAAAGATAATCCCATAGAAATAGTAAGGAGGTGGGCAGAGCTGCAGGACGGAGATGGGGAGACAGAAGTGAAGGAGATGACAGCCTCTCAGAACCACACTGGGCCGCTCACTCCATTCGGCCAATCAGCACAGCCCTCTCTCTCCCTCCTGTGTTTTTTGTTGTTTTTTTTTCACCGCATGAGCCCAATTTGTATAGCAGCCCACAAGGAACCCAACTCCCAATACTCCCAATGGCCAGTCCACCACTAAACCCTCCCCCCTCTTCCCACTGAATCACTTTGTTCTCAACTCAAACCCACAAATTACAAAGCAGTGCATTTTTGCATCATGATATACTACTCTACCTCCTCGCTTCTGCTGGATTTCTACTCTAATTAGCTAGCTTATTTCTCCCATTGTGAAAAAGGAAATTAAATTCTTGTCAACTGCAGACCCCTGTAAGCTGTGCCAGAAACCTGTCAGTGTTCTTACAGCTCATTGGACGCCAATAAGAAAAACCATAAAATAATTAATATCCATTTAGGGTGTACAGTTTATACATGAAAAGAGGAAATAAAGAAAAGAGCGCACTAATGGTGACAATATGACTATAAAAGTTGTAATATAGTTGCCTAGGCTCTCAAACGGTGTCCAAACATTCAATAATATCCTTAAATATGGTATAAAACAGCAACAGTTATGCAGTTCAGCAGCAAAGTGATGTCTTCATTAGACCCTGGAAAGTCATAACACTGTAACTCATAACTCTGCTTTTCCCCTCGCAGCAACTGAGTACATAATTTCCCCATCATAAATGATGTGGGGGTCCCCCCTGCTCATCTGCGGCTAATGGATGGTTGCCTGGATGAAGACGCGCAGCAATGAATATGCTGGAGCCATTACTCTCTCACTTTGACCTTTACACAGGGGATGCAAGGCAAAACATATGTTCTCTAACAAGAATGCTTTTTCTGCAGCTCCTATTTATCTCTTGGGTCTCATAAAGTCCTAGCCTTTGTTGTTTATGGTGACCCTTAGCTTCTCAAGCCAGCTCCTATGACAGTGAATTTTGTTGCCTCATTATAGTGATGACATAAAAAGTGAAGGCGGAACTTCACGTCCTTACTGAACTTGTGTTGCATTAGTATTCAGACGTCGTCTCCGCTCGCCCATATAGGATGCAAACTCAAAATTTAGCCCAGTAGTTAGCAGCACTGTACATAAATAATTCAGCGTGCTGATGATACTCATACTGCGAAGTCCATGTTAAACATAAATAAAAAGATAGAAACTGCAATCCACTGCCTGAGGTTGTTGTCATGTGAGAACATTATTTGAGAGTTTTTGTTGGTTCTTACCTGATTTGAAGGTTTGTATCATCATTCAATGGCTGAGTCAACTCCAAAATCCCTGGAAAAAGCACATCAGCAAGAATTTAAAAAGAATACAGTCTCTCAACTCATAGAGACCCTGAAAGGGCAGTGAATGAATGAAGACGTTTGGACACAATGTACACTCTTTTGTTTGGTTGAATGAAACAACAATATAACATAAGAATAACCATGTTACTGGCAGCCTGCTGCCAGAATGCTTCTTTTAATAACCTTAATACATAAAATGTCCAATGTGTGAATAGTCCAGGATCCCAATATTTCAGTTTCCCAAACAAACAAACATAACACACATTTCCCATAATACTGTATGTTTGTCTGATAAGATGGTCACTCTGTCAAAGTGGGTGATTATACAGTCATACATTCTTGCCGTGACTTGACCGAGAGACAGACTACACATTGGTACCTGACCAATCATAGCTTGCCATCTTGGAAGGAGATGCCAGGGACAGACTACCAGAAACAAGAATGTAAACAAACAATGGCGTCCAAAGCAGTGTGTGTGTTGTGTGCGTGTGTGTGTGTGTGTGTGTGTGTGTGTGTGTGTGTGTGTGTGTGTGTGTGTGTAATCTGGCTGTCTGGTTGCCATAGCGCCACAAACCTTTCCTCTGTTTCACAGTTTCACCTCGCAGCATAAGCCGCACCAATACCATCATTCCTCTTTCGCTTCAGTATGTTTACAGTTCTGCACGGCGGAGCGCTCTGTGTTTTGTATTGGTCATAGTCACAAAACATGTTGTTGAAGTTGTCGTGTTTGGCGAAAGAAGGGAAAATGATCCTTACCTGCTAGTCTTTTTGTCGGGATGTCGTGAGGCATTCCAGATGCAGCATCAGTTGTCGTCCATGATGATACACTATAGGGGATAAGGGGACGATCGTGGATATGGTTTTTTAAAAACTTTGTTGGAAACAGAAGGTGAACCATGACCTCTTGTGTTAAAGTCTGATGTTTAATCGACCCATTTACCCACCCAAACTTCTCTACATGAATTTTGTTGCTCTACAATAACATCACATCACTTTGCTATTAAGAACGTCTTTCACGTGAAAGTTCCAGTTCCAGCTGAGGACCTGTGTTGCAGATCATTCCCTATTTCTCCCCTCGTTTCCTGTCTGCCTCTATACTATCTGCTATCAAATGCCAACAACAACTTTAATTGAACCCATAATGTAACCAAACATACTGTAAACAAGCCAAAGAATGAAGCAATGCAATAAACAGTAGTAAACAACTTAGCTGCCATGCGCTGCTGTATGTGGCTCTAACCTGTGAACACTACTATGAACTATAAGCTGTAACAGAGTAAACAATCCACTGTTAATATGAAATGCATTTCACACCATATACTAGTTTCTATGTTTACAGACTGTATTACAAGACAATGCACTTTGTTTGTGCTTAACATTTGCGTGCACAAGTGTGCGGTAGTGCGTGTGGAGGTGCTTTTCCGTCACTCTCCTCTACTTGACTGACATGTAAATCTGAGTGGTCTTATGTTAAATTATGTTGATTTTTATCAATAAATCCTACACCAAAATCTTCCGTCCCTCTTTGATAGCAAGCATAATAATTAAGAGGAAACTGCTGAAGCTGTTGGCAACCTCTTCTGAGTTCGTGGGTTATCAGAAGGAAGAAGCACAGGGCTGTATTTCAAAGGGCGGCCGTATCGAACAGTTGAGTGGGAGCATCAGAGGCCTCAGAAAGAGCTTTGTGGAAATTTGTATGCCGTGAGTGTCGCAGGCAAAGGTTACAAAAATAAGAGTAGAATGAATCCCTGTATTACATCTTATCACCACTGACCAGATGGATATCATGTCACAGTGACAGTATAAAACAATTTTTTTAACTGGGTGAAACATTTAGTTGCAAACATTCAAGGGTATGATTTGTATGCATGTTCCATTTGAAACATGAAAGTAATGACTTGTGCTCCTCTTCAAAAGTCAACATTTTTGAGAAATCCAGTATTTCCTCAGCTTCATTTATTCTGTAATAGGAAGGGTCCTTCAGGGTGCTGCAGTTCATTCTATCTTTATTCCCGTTTGATGTCTTCATCCTCAGTTAACGTCATACTGGCATATAGCAGGGCTCACGACCCTCCTCGTTTCATTTGATGTAGACAAGACCTCCAAAAGCAGAACGAATTTCACATAAGGGTATTTGTCAAACGTGCAAAATAAATTAACATAAAATAAATTAACATGGAACAAAAAGAGCGCCTGAATCCTTCGAGAAGTTTTGTGTGTAAAAAAAAAAAAAAAAAATCATCTATACATAATTGGTGAATGAGGTCTTTATAAGCTTGAAAGAGTCGCGCTCTGAACCCCGATAAAATGCTCCGACACATCAGACACATCAGATATTCTTGTAATGGAGTAGTGAGACAGAAGATCACATTGTCTTAACAAATGAAACAAGCTAATTACACTGTATTAGATCAAAGGACTGAAAAGTGAAATGGTCTAAGAACAGAAAACAAAGACTCCAGAGGAGCAGACAGCAGGGATGTACCACAGGAAAAAAAAAAAAAAAAAAAAAAAAAAAAAAAAAAAAGAAGCAGGCTTTAGTTATTGTCAGTTAGTCAACCACAAATGGGAATACAGCAATTAAAGAAATCTGTATAAGTAAAATAACACTCACACAAGTCACTTTCTCTCTGCTGTATATGAAACATTATGCCAAATATTATCAAACCATTTTTAAGATGCAATGATCCAATCTAGTCCATTAAGTTCTTTAGAAAATCCCAACCTCTAATGTTGCTGTCTAATTAGACATGCTAGCTACGCTAAAGTAACCTATGAAAAGTCCAATCCAGGAAGTGTGACATCCCTAAACCCACATAAATTCCAAAGGGGAAGATCAGAGTGGATGATTTGTACAAAGTTCAAAACTTTGAGACAACTAGAGACCAGGGTTTGTATTCTGCATCCCACATGCTGTTAAAGCAACTATAATCATTCATTTTGAAATAAAATTGATCAAATAATCTGATTGATCTATATCTGCCGCATGTGTAAACAGGCTACTGTTTGCTAAGTTCACCATATTCATTTAAAAGGTGACACATCATCTTGTTTACAGTTTGTTTCTGTTGCTCCAAAATTAATTATGGCTCAAACTTTGTTACTGCAGGTTTAAATTTAAGTATTTAATGGCTCTGACTTTTTGTCCTTCTGACTCACGCAACAACTTTTCTTCTAATAACAAATTTTCGTGATAAAATTAGCGACAGTCAAAGTTAAAGGTTGGAGACAAAACACCCCTTCAACAAAGGTATTATTTGTTAACAGTTTTAACACTCAGCTAATCTGCATAGTCAGGACTTTATGTGTGTGTGTGTGTGTGTGTGTGGTTTGATCAGATTGGATTGACAGCGAACTTGTTACATAAGCAAACAATCTGCCAACTGTCTTCAGATTTTGATTCAAATGTTTTTAAATCCTGAAGTCTATGACATCACCGCTTTCACTGCGGGAAAAAGCTGATGTCACAGACTTCGGTCACTTTTCAAACAAAATTGTTTTAACTTAAGCAGAAAATATCGTGTTCATGTAGGAGCCCTTTGTTCAGAGTAAGAAGCTGATTGAGACATGTTCAGGACATTTAACTATACGCTTTGAGTTGGCCTCTACATAAACATAAAAACACTGATAGTTGCCAGGAGTTATTGTAGGGAAACAAATGAAATACACTGAGAGTGAACATTTCAGAAATATATTCAGTATGAACGTTTTGCCTTGGCAGTGTTTGCAGACACATCCAATAAAAATGTCCTTGTTATGCTGATAAAAATAACAAGATATGTGTTACTTCTCCTGTAAAACATACTGTATTTTCACTGTAAATAAGTAGTATGTGGATGTAATTTTTTGGAGAAATGGTTGCTGCCAAATACAATGGATGCCAAATAAGCAAATACGTTGTCATGATGAATTCACCTGAACATGGTGAAGCAACGTGATGAAATTCTTGCTTCTCCTTCTTGTTCTTTGTAGTTCCTCCTTATGGGAGATTCCTGATGTCTGTAGCAATAAACATGACTAATCACTTGCAACTTAGCCTTGTCCCTTGATACATGCCCTTTGAGGCTAGGCTGCAAGCACAGCTAGGTGTTGCTCATCCCGTTGATTTGGTACACAAACATCGAATTATTTCACCCAACTATCCGGATGCATTAATTATTCATTGGCAAACCCCCCCCCCTCCTTCCCCCCTACCTCACCTCCCTCCCTCCCTCCCTCCCTCCTCTGTATGTGCTGCATACAGATCCTTGCACGACTGACCTATATTGCATTTCGGAGGAGAGACAGTGGGTTTTTCATCAGCAGAGCAGAGCGGGATTTGAGCGATTCCCCAGTGTGACCTCATCCTTATGACTGCATCCTCACCCCATTATCATGAAGTGACCCAGATTTTGACAAACTCCTGAGCTGAGAGAAAGACTCACTCTGTGGCAGTTCTCTGTTGTTGTGTGGAACATAAATGCGACTCTCTCTTATTGACCGCGGAGCAACTTTTCCACTTTAGCTTAAAGCTTTCTCAAAGCTTTCGATTTCGCCGTTGCTTCACATACCTATAACAAAGCCGGTGACAATTGGCTGCAGCACACGCGGAGTGAGACTTTGGGGAGGTGAAGGTAAGTGGGGGTTTGGGGGTGTTGCAAAGGAGTGTGTGAGATCAGTGGTAAATCCATTGTAATCTCCTTCTAAGCTACAGACCTGCTCCATAGAGGCCTCGTAAGCAGGAGATGGTCCGGTACGACTGGGCCTTTCATCCAGGCAAAGGAGATTACATCTGAGGAATGCTCCGCTTTCAGAGGTTCTGCACAGAGCTCAAACAATGCCTCATTCTAGTCACATCCGCATCAAGCAGACGCATCACAGACTTTCAAAACTAACACTTATATAATCTGCTTGAGACCTATATTTCCACAGAAGTAAAAGTGACAAGTTTGCATCCCGAGCGCCACAAGCACTTTTGTGTGCCAGCTTTCCTGAGGGCTACACAACAGCATGGAACACTCAATTTGAACACATTCATGTAACATTAACATCTTACACCGCTGCCAAGTGATGGCAAAATGTTTCTTTACAAAATGTAAGATGTACAGATATTGTATTTCACTCCATTTTTGAGGGAACAGCAGTGGAGCTTTTATATTTGTTTTTCCAGATTTAGAGTAACTTTATTTTTTGAAATTAAATGCACATGAACTTGTCTTCTTTCTGCAGGGCAAGGTATGAAGCTTTTTGTCTTCTTTTAGGGGACTAGTAAATATTCCCCTCAAAGAAGACAAAAAGCTTCATTCTTTGGAAGAATATCTTTTAAATATTGGAAAATACTTTGTATGGTATTTGAAACTGTCTGTCTTGATGTTTTTCCCTCTCTGGAAACTGGAATGAGGCCTTTACAGAGTAAGTTGTTTTCTCCTTTAGCTCCACAATGAGTGCATCCTTCACCCGTTAACTGCTTCACCTTTTGGCCCTGATAGGAGCAATGTAATTTCCATCCATCCATTCATCCATCTAACATTTGGTTCCAAAGCAAAATATTTTGACAGTTACCTGCCAGATTGCAATGGAATTTGTCATAAATATTCATGGTCTCCAGAGAGGATGATTAATGATTTTGGTGATCCTCCTGACCTTTCCATTAGGGCAAAAATCACGTTGAAATTTCCATTTGAGCAACACTTTTATGCACAACAAGGAATCTCAAAAATACTGGCAAAGTCATCCTGAAATTTGCCATTAAAATGAATGGTCCCTAGATGATGAATCTTTATTCTGTCGCCAACATCAGGCCAAAATTTCCACTTGTATGAAAGAATTCTAAGATTGGAATGTGATTGGACAGATTGTCCTGAAATTCACTGATCAGGTTTATGGTTGCCACAGAATAAACCATCTTTGTTTTAGAGGCTCTATGAGTTTTGCTCTTTGGCATAGAAATATCTCTAAACTAAACAGGCAGGTTACCATGACATTTAGTATAAATATTCATAGTTCCCAGAGGATGGTTCCAAATGATTTTGGTGACCCCTATCAAGCCAAAAGTCAAGCCAATTTCAGATGTTTTGGGGTTGTTTGTTTTTGCCTCCTCTCAGAGGAGATGAATGGACAAATAGTCCCAAGAAGATGCTGATTACAGACTATAATTTAAAAAAGGTATTTTATAGGCCAGTTCCATTATTGTTGGACTCAGTACTTTAAATTTGGATTACTTTTATCGATAACCTTTGACAAATTTTATTCCTTGCAGTGTAGAGATGAGAGATGGTTTGAACCAGCTTTGAGACCATGTTAAGTCTAAATGTAACTAAACATTTTAGAGAAAAAATGGGTAACACTGCTAAAAGTGCCTCTATGTAGCATTTATAAGCAGTATATAAACATTTAATAAATGGTTTATAATGCACTATAATGTAGTTATAAGATATAAGATGCAAGGATATTATATAAGGATATACTGTAAGTTTATTAATGTACAGTATTTGTAATACAATTGTGTTTGACTAGATTATCATTCATTATCTGTTTATGAGAAGAATTTAGTTAACAACTACATTGATAAACACATCTACATTATGGCGGGTTGGTAATTTGTAGTTTGTGTTTGTCTGTATCATTTTCTACAACTGGCTGCACGGTGCTAACATTTTCTACTGACAACTGAATAAAAAACATGTGAACATTTTGACCCAATATTTTTAGTTTCACAGGTATTTTGGGACTTTAATGGACGGTTTTCATTATAAACTATACATACATACAAATACAGTCAACATTCTTTTTCTTTCATTATGTGCATGTGTATGGGGTCTAATTCATCCTAGGTCCACCTCTAGAAACAATAAAAAAGACATGCACATCCCAATACCCAATAGGATGGGTGCTGGATCAAAAAATACCTTACAGGTACTTGGACATAGAGATCTGTACACCAAGTATCTCCCGTTTAAAGGACTTTTATTTTCTGCTGTGACATTTCGAGCACAAGGCGCTCCCTCGGGCTTCTGATAAATAGAATCGACTTCTTAAATACTCATAGTCCACACTACAAACACACATAACATAACACAACTGTTGCAGATTGGCATCAATAAAATTGTAGCAAATGTTACATTTCATATTTTACATATACACAGATTTTTATAATATAGACAAATTTTATAAATAAGCTACATATGTATAAAAGGTACATAAAGAAAAATATACAACTCCTGTAACCCCAATAGTTTGTACTCCAACAAAGGACTCAAGCTAAAAAGCCATCATACATACTACCTATTAGAGGTGCCTCAGTCTATTTATGAAAGTATCTATTATTTTGACATAGGGAAAATGTAACACCATATGCAAAAAAGAAAGACCACTCCGAAAAGATGATGCAACATATAGAAAGGCAACATTACTCTTAGAGACATGACACATAGGCTATGCATTCACAAAAATGGTCAAATGTTGAAGTCCTCACTAAGGCCTTTTGAGGCCTTTTGTGCCCAGTGTATGTGTTTCCCCCTCTGCGTGGATGTGTTATAACCTTAATCCCAACATATCTGAGAGTGGAAGTGTTGTGTTTCATCTTGGAAAAAGGTACAGCTGCTGGACTATCTATATCTATATCTATATCTATATCTATATCTATATATATATATATATATATATGTAGAGAGAGAGAGAGAGAGAGAGAGATGGATAGATAGATATAGGTATCTGTATCTACATATAGATATAGATATATGTATCTATATCTATATCTATAAATGTTGCACTATTTCTGATAGCACTGCGGTATTCAGTGATTCAATTTTTTAGGGGTCTGGTGGTCTTATCAATCTATGCCGGTTCACATGGGCATTTAAGCATGTATATGACATTAACAGTAGAACATGAAATAACATCTATAACCTTGGATACAGGGGAATACTGAATGGCACAGACAACTCTGTGTTGTGTGTCTTTTGGTCTAGTGGTAGCAAGGCATTCAGTTTGTGACAAGTTGGAAAAACATAATGAGGCACATTTAATCCAAGTCTCTTTATATCTTCTTTGTCTGACATGGTTTTCAAGTTCTTTGGTTTGGGTGTTGAGGTCCTCATTAAAGCTGCAGATCTGTCTGATGTGGTTGAACTGGGAGACAGGAAGCCATTGGGTGATATGATTCACTGTGGAGAAGAGTTTCTATCTGTAGGCTTATGGTATAGGTCAGTTTTTAGGTTGTTTTCTTTAATTACCAGTATGTCTAAAAAGTTAACTTTATTTGAATCACATGACATAGTGAACTGAAGGTGTTGCAACAAAGTCTCTGGTCCTGTCCATACAGAGAACACATCGTTTAGATACCTCTTCCAACTCAAGATGTGCTGAATGAATAGATTCGCCTGGTGGTTGATCAGCTCTTGTTCAAAGAATCCCACATACTAAGAGGCAAAGCATGGAGACATTTTCGGCCTAATGGCCACTCCAGGGACCTAAAGGCAAAAGTCATTGTCATGAAGAAAAGTGAATGTGTGAATGAATATGTGAATGCATACCCTCTGTGTCATGTCTCTAACAGTAATGTTGCCTTTCTGTATGTTTTCTCATCTTTTCGGAGTGGTCTTTCTTTTTTGCATATGGTGTTACATTTTCCCTATGTCAAAATAATAGATTCTTTCATAAATAGACTGAGGCACCTCTAATAGGTAGTATGTATGATGGCTTTTTAGCCTGAGTCTTTTGTTGGAGGCACATGAGTTTTCACATGTGTTTGTAGTATGGACTATGGGTATTTAAGACGGCGACTCTGTATTCATCAGAAGTCAGAAAGAATAGGAGAAATGGAAGCTACTTGGTGTGCAGATCTCTCTGTTCTATTCTACATCTACACAAAGACACCAAGAAAGAGAGCAGCTCACAGGGGAATACCCAGGCCCACAATATTGATGGGAGGGTTTTATTAATATGAGCAATGATCGAAAGCTGTCATCGATGATGGATGATGTCGGAGGTAAATGGTCAGACGGGTTCCTCTGCCTCACCATTCATCTGTCTCCAGAACAGCTGTTGTGCGTCTTGCCAAAAGGGGTGTGGGTGCGTCAGGTCGCTGAGGGGCTGCAATGTGAACACTGCCTGTACCTCCAACATCATTACAAGCTGTTTAGGGAAGAGCCAGCTCAGCAGCAACAGCAGAACACTCATCCTCGCTGTGCTCAACGGATGTTCCTCATACCACTGCGGCTGTGCTGGTTTAACTCACAATTACTCTGTTATGTCCAATTAGTCTTGTAATCATGCTGTCGTAATTGCTGCAGCCATCGTAGCTTAAACTACAAAGCAACATTCGTCACAACATATTGATTGCATCTACGCTGGATGGTCTTAATCTTAGATCTCGTTGCACAAAACTTCTTTTTTCAACTTGACTGAATATAATTGTCATCAAACCGGTACGCTCATCATTAGACAATAGTTAGGGGGATGAGTTTTACATAAAATGTCTAACGAGATCCACATGGGTAATAATTGGGAGCACATTGTGATAAATGCTCATTGTTTACCAGGCAAGCCAGACAAAGCTGAGCCAGTGGGAGTGATCCTAGTTTAGGCTGGAGGAGGAAATGTGATAGGAGGCTGTCAGTTATCTTTTAAATGAGTCATATATTGACTGTCTGCTTGTTAGCTCAGTAACTACTTGTTCAAGATGGAATTCATTTTTATGTTATAAAATGTTTCTATCTTTAAAAAATAACTTAACTGTGCTGTAGTGTACTTCAGAAATCCAGGATATGCATAGTCACTCTTAAAATCATGTTTTACATTCGACAATAACTAATGAATGAAACTAATGAATGGCTAATGGCTACCTTGGGTTAAAATGAAAAGAGTGGCTACTTTAAGATAGAACCAAAAATAAAGACAGTGATCTAAAAGGAAGTTATTTAGTTCTTTAAAGCTGCACTAATCAATATTTTATATGAACTATGGGTTAAATGACTATGTGTAATATGAAAGGTCTTGCTCATGGTTACAAAACCACAAGGCATTGCTGCCACCTCTGCAGTTTCCTGCAGCTCCATTCAGCATTTTAGCTCATTGTGTTGGTTTTACTGCTTGGTTCAGTCTTATTTGGCTAATTTCCAGTAACAGCAGAGAACAGTTTTTAGTGAAAAGGCTCCGACCAAGCAGTAAACATAGTGAAGAATTTAACAACTAAAGAGACAGATATTTTTCTCAGGAGTTAGTGAGGACCAAAACAGAGCTAAAAGTAGAGTGAATATTGGACTTATATACATCAGGTTGTCAAAAACACGACTCCAAATGCTAACATCGCTTTGTGTCTGCTGGATGTTTAATTATGCAACTCTCTGCTGTAACAACTTTGTAATATGACAATGTTGTATTTACAAATTGTATCTACTGCCCACAGGTAGCACCTTTAATTAATAGACATTAACTATAGAAAGTACTCATGTGTCTGTACCAAGCCTTGCAAGTAAAATCTGCCTAAAAGATCCTCATCAACATATACCCATCACATATCCACATTATTTTCTCCTGACCGGTCTCTTTAAACAATTTCAGCCACAGGCCAAGAGTTCCAAAGTAGGCAAGTGGGAGGACATTGATGTGGGATTGTTTTGTTGACCTCTATTCTTGTTTGGAAGCAGATAATTGTTAAAACCTGCATGAGAATTTTACTAGCTGTTCTTTCCTTTGCTTATAGACAAGTCATACACCCACAGAAATCTCACAAGGTTCCTATTTCATATCTAATTTTGCCCCAGTGTAGGTACAAATTTGTGGATATTCATGAATGTATTAAGTGGGTGTAATGCCCATCAGTATATGTTGAAATAAAACAAATAACACTTTTTTAAGACTGAATATTAAATCTGCTGATGTTGCCTATTATCCAGACTCCACCAGAGAGACACTGCAGTCTCCATCATGACACCGTACTGTGCCTCTCTATTAGATAAACTACCCCGCCAACCCAGCTTTGTTTGTAATATTAGCGCAGATAGGATTATGACATCCGTGATGGATGACATAACAGAAGCAGTGCAGCAGTCTCCAGAGCGGGAAGGCTGGTGGCGGTGAGGGAGGTCAGGGTTGAGTCGCCGCTCTGCACATGCTCCGTCGGCAAGGGACGACTCTGACTCCTCGTCTGAACGCAGAGAAGACACCTGGGAGCACGGGAGCACACCCAAGAATGTGAGACTGACAGGGACAAAATGAGGCAGAAAAATTCATTAGCTGTGCATATGTGCTGGATCTTATTTGTCATTTTGTGGCAGTGTATGTTATCATCATACACTGCCGCAGATTTACCCTCCTGCCCAGGGAATTGTTTTTCCCCCTCAGCGCTTCTTCTCCAACATCCTACACTCACAACATTCACTGGTGTCGTTCTATTTAACAGCTTGTAGGATGTTTAACTGATGTGCTATTGTATTGTGTTAAACTACCTCATTTTTTCTCTCTTCGAGAGTTTTTTTTTCTCTTCCTCCTCTCCGTCACAGACTTTTTTTTTTTCAGCGTGTTGCAGGGTGTCATGCGGAGGCCAGATATTTAAAGTAAAGAGAGCGAGGTTCTGAAGTGGTGCTCAAGAGAGATGTCTGCATAATTCCAGCAGGTAGATGAATAGGATCTTTCAGTCTGCAGCGCTGTCAATCTGACGTCTTTGAAGTGTGCCAACTTCACAAGAAATCCCAAACAAAAAGAGGGGAAAAAAAAGAAATGATGTTGGGGAGCCGGGGAGAGAAAGTTGATGTCTGTATTCCACATAAGAACATGATGCTCTTTCTCCAAAACTTTTCAGCAAGAGCTTTATTTATGTATGGGCCTAATGAGTAGCAGGCATGGAGCTGGAGGAAGAAGAATGGTTGAAATGTTCCCGTTGATCTGTCACAGCAGAATTATTGCGGCGCAACAAGGCTGTTATTTCAATTTGCATTTGTAGAGTTTCAGATGGGTGTTACGGCCAAACTCCAGCAAAGTGCAGTCGTCAAGTAAGCAGGCGACGAATGGGAACGGAATCGTTTAACCAGAGCTGGAGGAGGAGGATTACAGAGTGCATCCTACGTACCTTTCCTTATCATTATGAATAACCTGCAATTTAAAGAAAAAATCCAGTTATCCCATTTCACACCATCAAATGTTGTTTTTTTCTATCAGAGAGGTTAAGTCCTGGTTTCTCATGTGCTGGTAAGCTTGTAGAAAATCCCATGTTGACTGCTCAGAGTGTTGACATTCAGCATCTGTCCAGACTGAAAGAGTTTGGAACGCCCACAGACGTGTCGGGAACAATGGGGAAGCAAATGAGAAGACCTTTCACACCCTGCAGAGGCTACGAGGGCAATGGAGGGGAAGGTAACAGTGAAGAGAGACCATTCAGTTATTATTCAAATTAATGTTACAGGTGACATATGCAGACGGAAAAAATAGAGAGGGCAGCAGCTCCACGCTCCAGGCTGGGGAACCTTTTCGAATCGCTCTAACTCCACAATAATTGAACGCTCATTTTTTTTCCCGACTGAGCCGAGTCCTTCAAGTCACATTCGGATTCAAAGGAGTGATTTATTATATACATCATCCCGCGCATATAACTTTATACAGAGTTAGCCCCATTGAAAAACTTCAGCTGTTAATGAATAATTTACAAACTTTAACAAAGTTCAGATACATTACATGGGAAACAGACTTTTCTTTTCCCACTCATGCACGACAGATGAACTTGGTCAAAGTAGGACAGCAACTTTTTCCCAGTATTCCCTCACACCATTAATACATTGCAAAGTTATCAAACTGCAAAGTTATCATATTTTTAAAGCTGCATTACCCAATCTTTTTATAAAAAGTCAAATGATTATGTGTAGTGTAAAACGGGTCACTTGTAGTGACAAATCCACACAAAATTATCATCTGACTTTTTATCAGCTCTAATGAGCTTTTTAGCCTCTTTTAGCTTGTTTTGGTTTTCTGGCACGCAAATTAACCGTTTTGGTTCAGTCTGACCGCTCTCCTCAACCTTATTTCCAAGCAGCTGTTTTCACTTAGGAAGTACTGACGAACCCACTGTACACTACCTGCCCAGCACCAAAGTTCATGAGTTATTGTATTTCATTCATCAGGTGGAAAAAAACATAACTCCGAGTGAATGCTAATGTTGCTCGGTGTCTGGTGGATGTGTAAACAGGCAACAGTTTGCTAACACGTTAGCCATATCAACAGTATAAGGTTATCATATGTATATAATATAATATATCTGCTTGTGGAGATCCGCCACAAGTGATTTATGCAGCTTTAAGAGCAAACACAAATATGCTGATATATTTAGATGTGGAAACTACAACTTACTTTGCTAATTTGAATTGTTGAATTTAGTTCAAAGATAGGTAGTTAAGCTAAACTAAGCAATTGCATCACATCACATTGAATCAACTGGCTAAAAAGTTTTTGTACAGTTAAGTATAAAATTAAGTCTATCTAAGCACTGTTAATAAGGTTAACAGCTCAGCAGCCACCTATCTGCAACAGATTTATCCCATCCTGAGTGTTTCTGTGGCTGTCTTTCAGTTAACTTTTAAGTAGGAATTAACATATTGTAGATGATGACTGAGATGACAATGGGACCTTCAGTCACCAAAAACACTTATGATTAGGTCAGTGACAGTGATCATTCAATACTTGTCTGTAAGTGTTAAAGATTATTTCCTTCATATACAGAACACCTCTAGAGATTCACACAAGCATGGAAAGTAGGGCTTCATATATGGAGAAACAGTAAGCAGTATACAGTAAAAAACAACAACATAATCCCTGTTGAATGACATTTCTCATGGGTCCAGCCAAATGATCAATCATCTCACTTGAGAGTCTGCAACGCCTTATTACCAGGAAATCCTTGCGTAATCCTTTTGAACTGGCTTAAAAAAAACGGTACATTGTGTGTTGATATCATTATGGGTTTGGCTTTTGTGCAAGCTTGAAAACTAGACAGACAGAAGAGGGCCAACGTGTAGAAAAATAAAACATTAAACACTGCACCAGGCAATCCTGTCGATGTCTCTTTTCTTCAAAAGAAGTCTGGCATTTATTGTGCCAGTGCAATACACAGCAACACAGCATGAAGATCTATTAATATGTGATATTTGCCTCTTTGAAATAAGCAGGGGACAATTTTGCTTCGATTTCAGCTTTGTTATATTGTAGTCTTTGAAAGTGCAGACTGTATTGTGTTCTTTATACGTGTATGAAATAATAATGAAAACCCTTATGATTCTAAGAAGATTTTGAGCAAGCGGGGGGTTGAAAAGTCAGTCGACTGCAGGGTAATAGCATGATTTTATCAGCATCTGAGGCATTTTACACACTGAATGTAAAAGAGGGTGTCTTGGTGACACTAGAATACGGGCAGATTATCAACTCACACTCTGATACACTGTTTAATACAGGCTGGTACACAGAGAGGACCTTGTTCGGTGCAAGACACAGAGTAGATAGCAGACTCTATTATAGTAATACTTTACCTGTAGAATGTTAATGTTATAGTATACAACTTTTCACCTTGCCTCAGAGAGGTATTAGTCCCTACCTTCAGTCTTAGTTGGTCCCACAATAAGTTGGATAAGCTGTCATTTAGCCTGATGCCTGTCATACGTACAAGAGTGTGAATAAAATGTAAGAGTAGTTATTTGTATGTTGTAGTATACACTTGGTTAGGTTCAGGGAAAGATCATGGTTTGGTTTAAAATTATCACTTTTTTAAGGTTAGAGAAATGTGGTGCGAGTTAAAGTTACTTTTTCCTTAAAGTTAGGGAACCATTGTCATCATGGCTACAATAATAACCATGGAGGTTAGGGTTAGGGGACAATCGTAGTTACATTTTTTTAAAAACTGTCCTGCCTTGCAGTTGGAAACAGAACATGAACACTGGTCTCCTGTGGCAAAATCCACCATTGGGTTAATGACTCCACCCACCCCTCATCCTCTGAATGAGGAAATCTGTCCACATATACTCTATATTCTGTACGTCATCTGAACTACACCAGTGCTCCAGGTCAGAATCACTGCTGCCACAAGATGGCATCTGTCACTCAAACGTAACTATATGTCGTTTATAGTTGACTGACTTTACAACCTATTGTATTGTTTTTCTTGTGGAATATACTACTAATATACTAATTTACTTGACACTATGTAGGGTGGTTCACTCCATATCTCTGGATAAGGATGGTAAACTTCTACAAAAAAATGACTTAATATCATTATTTATAATATATTACTGTGTTTAGCTGCCTTTAACCAATGACTAAAGCTGGAAGTGAGTGTATCATGGACTATCATGGATAAGAGAGAAACCAAGAGAATGGTTTAAAATGCCCTATTACACTGCACACTGCCATGCTGGGAGTTGTAGTTATGTTATATATTAACAACTTAACTGTTGTAGTTTTAACTTTTAGTGTTAAAATCACAAAGGATTCAAATTATAATAGCAAATGCTGTAATAGATACTCATTTATTAGATTATGGATTGTAAACTGAAGGCCAATGAAAGAAAACCATCTACTGCTGAGCTAGTTGATCAGCATTATATAGTCAGTTATAAAGCCAGGAAGCAATATCAGGGCTTTGGCTCCCAATAGACTTTAAGTGAGACTATGCAACTTTTGCTGAACAGTGGCCACTGTGGCCACTAGTGACAATTGCAACACAATGGCACATAGGATTCCCCTTCATTTTCCAAGAGTGAGTGAGTCAGTTGCTTTAAAGGCGACCTGAGCAGGAAACATGTTCTGGTTACATACATGCTGTGTGTTTACTTTTTTACTACTTCAGATCTATGATCTGAATTTTATTGATTTCCAAACTGCAACCAGACTGTGTAGCATCCAAGGATAGGACAGAGGTCACAACACAATGAACAATTGAAAAATTGAAGGTTACACAATATTTACAGCTACTTTTATGAATAGGTCATATCCCTGTTGTGTTTATCAGCTTTTGATAGAACATACAGTAACAAATCAGACATTTATAAATGATTACTTAACTTTTTACTACTTCAGATCTATGATCTGAAGTAGTAAAAAGTAGTGTATACCTTTGACTAAAATGTTCAACAGTAACACAAGTAGAAAAGAGACAAAAGTCAGCAAACTGACTCAGCAATGTCAGTTGGATAGCAATAGCTAGCTAAAGTTTGCTAACATTAGCCACCATCAGCTACTGGTCATACCAGACCAACTAAGGCTGTAGCAGTTGGTTGAATTAAGCAAGAGTATGTTTTATTGTTTATGAATGAAATGTTTCATTTGTAAATGAAAGACTGATATTTTCTTATATTAAAACTTACATAGTCTTGCTTTAAATTTCTTATTGGTCCACCATACCAAAGCTTTACAGCAGTCACACACGACTGGCATTTTTAGAAATTATATCCAAATTTTAGAGCATTATTGAGGAGAAACTGTATGTTTTGGTGGTCAGAAATGATTAATGTAAAGACAAACAGATACATTTTTCAAATGCACCTACATTTCCATCTTTTGTTATTTTTCTGTTGTTAGTGTTGTTAGGACTGCCTTGACCTTATCCAAGGACATCCCCAAAGTAAGAAAAATATAGTAAACATATACTGAGTGAAATTCTATGACAGTAGACATGTAAATTACTTTATCTCAAAATAGACACTTGTGTTAGCTTGAACAATCCAATTCAACATATATATGCAAACTGTCCACTGGCAATTTATTCATCAGCTACTCTTTCATTCAAGTGCCTAACAAGTTCTCCTCTTAGAGGTTAAAGAGCCCTCCATTAAATCTCATAACACATCTTCCCTTCCTGAAATCCACTTCTACAATATAACATAAATGATCTGGCAGGTCGGTCAAATACAAGACAGCATAGTGTGGCTTATCAAGCATCCTTCAGAGGTTAATCATTCTTACTCAGCCATGAAATGAATAGAACTCTTATGTATAGAAAATGTACAAGCTTAGGCCTGAAATATTGGTCCTGTATATAGTTAAACAGTGAAAATGGGGATATTCTGCTACTGGTGTCATGTGATCCTGCAAGTGCTTTATGATTTTTAAGTTAACACAACTTTATTGATTTCCAAACTGCAACCAGACTGTGTAGCATCCAAGGATAGGACAGAGGTCACAACACAATGAACAATTGAAAAATTGAAGGTTACACAATATTTACAGCTACTTTTATGAATAGGTCATATCCCTGTTGTGTTTATCAGCTTTTGATAGAACATACAGTAACAAATCAGACATTTATAAATGATTACTTAACTAAATATCCTCTCCCAATCTTTTATTACACAGTGTTAACCTGACATTATGGGTACTGCAGGATCATCCCCAGTCCTTGTGTGAGCCTGTCAACGAACTTGCTGATGCCTCCCTACAGTGAAAACGTTGAACTCTGGGTGACTCTAGGGATTGTCAGCGAGGTGCCGCTGACACAGTGGTGGGCAGATTGCAGGCCTGGAGGATCGAGGCTGATTGACAGTGTTGAGCTGTTGACAGCAACACTTACTGCGGGGCAGGTTCATGAGCCACTGGTCAGCAAGAGACGGTGTGCTGAGGTGTCAGAGCAGATCAGGGGCTGGTGACAAATCAGGACTAGTCATGAAATACATGGGGGTCACAGAAGAACAAAAAGATAACTATGTCTAGAGGGGGTTGATATGATTGTTGACCAATAGCATCAACTAGCAAGAAGTCCTTCACCATCTGCTGAGATTTTAAGCTTTTGGCTACAGTATGCTAGTGGCATGGCTCTATGGATGGCAATGTTGGACAGTTGGACAGTCAGTTAGATGATCTACCGCTTTGAATTTTTGTACAGACATGCACGTTCCCCAGAGAATAAAGCCTCCTGACCTTCTGACTTTTCCTCGCCACCATGAGGTTGACATTTTTTGTTTTTAGTGAAATATCTCAACAACTATTTAATGAATTGCCTTGATATTTGGGTAAGCCATTCTGATACCCCTCTGGATGAATTGCAACAACCACCTTTTCATCTAGCAAATCATCATGTCTTAATTTGTCCAGTAGTTTTATTTATTATCAAACACAGCACCGGCTAATTAGTTTGACGGCCTCAAGATTCCAATCAGAAAGACTGGTAGCTTAGCAACTGCACTGCAAAAATAGCAACTCATATTCTTTCTTATAAAATCACAAGTTGTTAGAACTTGAACATATAGGTTATAAAATCAGCGCTCCCAACAGTGTCAGCTATACATTTTCTCTAGTTTTAATTAGCAAATGTTAGCATGCTAACATGCTAAACTAAGATGGCTCACAAGGTGAACATTATGTCTGCTTTAAATCACCATGTTAACAGATATTGTGAGCATGTTAGTATGCTGATGTTAGCTTTTAGTAAAGCTTCCTTGAGTCACTAGCATGGCTGTAGACTCTTATTCTTGTTACAACTTACTTTCCAGCCTATATCCAAAAGAGGTCTTAAAATAAATGAAAAGAAAGTACTGCAGTGTGTTATTCCATATGTGTTTACTAGTCTCTAGACAATAAGACCTCTTTGTTTATATTAATTACAGGCGCCGTACAGGAAGAAGGAGGTGAGTTTGAGGCTCAGTGACAGACTAGTGTAGGTTAGTCAAGGACATAGATTACATAAATTCAAGTCAGCAACAGATAACCAGTGTTAATTACAGTCAATTATGCTTTATGCAGTAATGTCTGAATATAATAAAGTAAAATGTATTGTATCTTTGCAAGTACCTATGTCATGTTTCACTTAATATTCATGCTTCATACATTTAGCTGACACACTCATCCACTTAGCACTAACCATAAATTAGTCATATTAGGTTGGTTAAAAAAGTTTGTAGTTTTGTACCTTATAAAGAATTATACTGAATTATAAAAATGTGTTTATTTATTATGATTTATGGAGGTAATTACCACCCTCCATTATTATTTTATCAGTATCAGTCCTGATACTGAAGGCATAACTGCAGGTGGATCGGGGGTTATGGGTCCCAAAGAAGATTAGGCCAGCCCTGATCATAGGTACTGTTTATGTATACAGTTTACTCATGAATTTGAAAATAAATCAATAAGAACATGCCTACATGGACATTCTCTTAATGTGGAACAAATAGCCCACACATTCTTCCAGGCACTGATGTGATTACCAAACAACTCCTGTGTGGCTGTTGTGCAAATCAGATTAATGTGAACCATGTAAATGCTTCCATATAACTATTACCTTAATTTGGTTAATCAGGTTCAGCTTCTTGCCGAAGGACACTCAATAAGACAGATGACGCTAAATGGACACATTACCTAGTGCAGCCTTGCATATTTCATTACAGAGGACAGTCTTACTAACCAGTAGGTGATCTATACCTAAACAAGCATCACTTTACAGTTACGTATATACACACAAACTGTTAAACTTTAAGGTAACAGAAATGATTTAACATCAAATGTACTGTACATCAGTGGTTCCCACTCTGGCGTTGTTGAAGTAGAACAGATCTTATCTCTGAATAATCAAACAGGTGTAACTCATGACATTATTAATCACTGCATTGCATTGCAATCAGTTCTTAATCAGAGCCAGCATTAATGTTATTAGTTCCATCTGTGCTTTTGCTACTATAAAAATCAACCATACAAAAGTCTATTAATATAAATATATAAATATCAGAATCCTCTGATGCAAGCAAGGCCGTCAAGATTCAAGTTAGGAAGATTTATTCAGGCAGAATAACAAAATATTAAGTATAACATGATTTGGACTTTGTGACTGAAGCCACACTGTCTTCTCACGCTGCCAGGATTACATTTTCTATCAACATAATGAGAAAATGTTATTAATAAATGTGTCTGGCAAGTTTCTAAAACTTTGAGCATATCAGTTAAATGTACCGTGACAAAGTTTTGTATCCGATATTCAGTCTTGCAATACAATATCCGCTCATAGCTACTATAGCATTACTGTATTTACAGCATTATTTAACTTTTTATACAAACTCAACTTCTGAGAGACAGGTTTGGACAGGGTAAAACACATGTAATCATGCAAACAGATGCTAAATCCAATTAGTAAGAAGTCTATCTTGCTCTCAAGTTCAGGGTCAGTACAGCAGGAATCTTTTGTGTCAAAACTATGGCAGTTTAGGCACAACAGAAACTGATTAAGAAAGTAAACAAAAAACAAGCCATTTTACCATATTCAACAGATTTTTTTTTTGGCCTCCACATTAGAAACAGTTTGAGAATCCCTGCTGTAAATTATTATTTAAAAAACTGAATGTACGCTTGACTGATTTAAAAAGGTGATACCTAACATCAACACCAATCAGAAGTTAAAATCATATGAACAGTCAACAATTTATCACCATAACATATTACATTTAGCTTGATCACTATGATTGCACGATGAAATGAAAGACTCCTGGCCATGTCATTTTCACTTTCACTTGCTCAAATTAAAAATGCTTACTGGCGCAAGAATTCCAAAAATCCTCATGGTAGAAAAAGCACTCACACTAACTACTGTTCCCCCCAATAGTTCACATCAAATTTCAGCCTATGCTATATTATTAATCTATGATCAGATTGAATTGAATTTACACACAGGGGATAAAAAGTGAGGCTGGACTGATTTTTCTGGTAATAACGATGGACGAATGCTTTCCTATCTCCTAACTGAAAATCAGGAGGATTTGATGTTCATCCACTTTATAATTCTTACTGAAATAATATCTAAATCCATAGTGAACCTCTGCTACTTGTGATGGTTCCTTTATGGGTGCATCATGACTGGACTGACTCAAACACTGTCAAATGTCAGGTTTATTGTGAGCACACATTTCTCTGTAGTGAAGAGATGTTATAGAGCCAGAGCAGCAGCCTGTAGAAATCTCTCATGTTTGAAGTCTGAATGTACTGCTGCCCCATTCAATAAAGCAGAGTGAGGCGAGGCTATCTCAAACAGCACCGCCTTATTAATTTGATTTGATTAGTTTTGAATTAGTTTGACTTAGATTCCATTCAGACAGACTGGCAGCTTAGCACTTGCACTGTAAAAGCACTAAATAATATTCTTTGTCATAAAATTACAAGTTGTCTGGAAAAAATGATACTGTAGCTGCAGTTGTCGATATCTTATATTAACAATGGGTCAAATGATTATGTGTGATGTGAAAAGGGTCACAAATCCACAGAGAATTACCACCAACTCTGCAGTTCCTCTCAGCTCAACTGAGCGTTTTTGGTCCACAACTTTACTGTTGATTCACTCTCACTGCTCTCATCAGCCTCCTTTCCAGCTACTGTAGGTAGATGTTCTCAGTGAAAAAACCCACTGTACACTACCTGCCCAGCAAACAGACAAAGTTAGCAACTAGCTGATGAACATAGTGGAGCATTTAGCAACTAAAGAGACAGATATCTTTCTTAAGAGATGGTGGAGACCAAAACAGAGGTAAAAGGAGGGAAAATTAAAAAATACAGGTTATCTGTACAAAAAGAAGCCCTACAGCAGGAATGAAAATCCAAAGATGCTCTTCCGCAAGGCATCTAAATAAGTAAAACATTGAAAATGCAATTCTTCATGGAGAAATGGGAAGATACGAATGGCAAGCAGGGGTGCCAACTCTCACACATTGACCATGAGACTTGCACAATTGACACTTTTCACACGCCCTCATGCAGTGAAAAACAAATTCATAACATCGTAGGGTGGAAAGAGGATACTGACAGCTCACATACAGGCAACAGGTTTTTAGGTAACATACTACCATCTTAGGCTACATAATGTTTTTATAAATATAATTTCAAATATGAAATAGTCATTCTTCTAATAATCATTTCCTGTCCTGATCCACCCAATTATATACTCTTCTTGATGCATTCTTGGTGTTCATAGCACCCTCAATCTAAATGATCTAGACTGGTGCAGGTGGCTGTTTCTTGGCCTAATCCAAGTGGTTAGGTGGTGTAGAAATCCTGATTACAGCTCTTGTTCACATTGAGATCCGTAGATTATCCAGAATCACCAGGACACCGTAAGTCCTCTTTCAAAACAGTGAGCACTACAAATGAAATTCCTTTCCCCTCCATTGTATTACGGTGGAGGCAGAAATCTCAGAGATCTCTCAAAACCTGGACAAATAAAACCATCTACTCTCTGACTTCTTTTTTTTCGTAATTTGAGTGAATTGATCCTTTAATCTTGTGACACTTAACCTGGGAAAATCTTTCTCTTTCTCTGTCATTCTCATTTTCCATCCAACTCAACTGTCTTGAGCTCCAGGTGTACTCTGGGGGGAACAATGCCAGGACTGAGTGCAGCTAATGAAACATTTTCAGTGCAGTCAATTCTACACTTAGTGCCTACTCACTTCATTATCCTGCGGGTGGCCCATTCTCACTGTGGACCCACGTCTGGCTTTACCCAGCTGACAACTCCATCTTACACCTATGATGTACATGGCAGACATTTTCTGCACTCTGTACCTGCCTGTTTCTATTTATACAAGGTGTTTATCTTCGCCAGGCTCTCAGCTTTATTCCTACTTGCAATTTGTTGCCAGGTTTGAAATGGTTCACCCTCTAATTTCACGACTGCTTCTGGCAAGAGGAAAGTGGGGAAAAATCACAAGGTGTTCCATTTTAATGTGACCTCTGAGTGAATAATGGGGTCCTTCAAATTGGCATTCTCACACACCATACGATGCAGATTTAACATGGCTGAGCTCTCAGCAGGTCCTCTGGCAAACAGGAATGTGACACTTCTGGGCACAAAGTATTGGCTTTGCACACTGTAAATGTGGGTGGTATGTTCTCACTAAGTATAAAAACAAAATTAGAAGTATCTTCAAACAAGAACAATACTGTTGATGTTGAAGTCAAAGGAAATAACAACCGACATTGTGTATCAATCTGTACAATGGATAGCCAACAGTACATTTTTATTCCCATAAAAGAAATAAACATACTGTATGTTCCTTTCAGTTAATCCTTAACTCCGGTGTCCTGTGGCAGTATGTCACCTTGAATTGATACATTGGGTGTTGTAGAGGTTAAAATCTCCAGAAAAGCAATGGTATTGGTTGTTCCTGTCCGCTGCAGAGTGAAAGCAGCACGTTAGCAGAGCTATCGCTGCGGCCTCAGTCAGTGTCTACATATTGTAGGATGCGTTCAGGCACAGTATTGAGTGGAGGTCACCTGCATTTTGGCAGCACATCCAATTTTCATGGTATCCAAAACCAACCAAAATCTCCATTCAAGCAAGGCAAGAACTGAATGAAATAAAGTATGGACATGAGTAAAGATTTTACTTTTCTTGTCATCATGATAAAGTTATTCTTCATTCTCAACCTATCAGCCTTGTGGTGTTGAGATCACTTCCGGACCACAAGACAGCAACAATAGAGAACGATTTCACAATGTGAACGTGATAAAACAGTTTAATTGATTGAGATTTTGTCAATTCAATGTAACAAAGTGATTTCAAGGATACTCGGTATAGCCTCTCATCAGCTGACGTCTGTTTGATCCACTGGAATATAAGCCGACCATTCATCTTCCATCAGTTAGCATATCTACATGGCAGGGCCGCACTTCACTCACCAGCCCACTGATCCTCTTGATTGACTTCGTGTTAGGACCTTAATTCCAGGCAACGCCACAGAGCTCCATTTCATGGGGATTAACTGTTGCTTGGCATTCCAGGCAGAAGACTGAAGGCTCACAAGCCCGGAATATTCCGAGCAGGTTGCTTTAAATCCCTTTTGAGCGAGGCGCTGACTTTAATTCAATTTGAAAAACTGATAAAAGGCTGAGATTGATGAAGGTGGGATGGAATTCACTTTATTGCCATGAATTATGCGTATTAAGGCTGCTGAAGACTGCATTTATCAGTCATGTATCGGCTTTTAATAATATTTTAATGGCTGAGTCTTAGAGGTGGTATAAATACAGCAGTAGAGAGTGTTAAATTTGGTCTGTGGAGGGAGAAATCAGTACCAGGGATCTGTGGATCTTATCACTGCACCTGTTATGTGAACATCACTGGGCCTCTCAGAGGGGCTTTGGATAATAGAAGATTTAGCATTGTATAATTGATTTTAGCTACGTCTCCTGAACCATTTCATGTGGAGCCATGAAATGTTAAAACATTGTTTGACAGAAATAAAACCGCCTTTGAAAAAAGTTCCACAAAGCCAATTCCCACATCCTTCTTCCCTTTCTCACCTTCTCAGGTTTTTTTTTTTTTCAGATTTACATTTTATTTGTTTATTTCTTTCCCTTGAGTTTAAAGAGGAAAAAAAATAACTCATCTCTAAAGTGTCGAACTCTGCAGAAAGCACCGTGTTGGCGACAGCCTCCCGGTGGGTTTCTGACAGGGGACTTTGTAGCACACCGGGGATATGCAACACTTTACAGCCACTGGCACCATCTCCTGACAAGCCCCGCATTTTAAAATGAAGACCCAGTCAGTTCTCATGGAGCTGAAGCTTACAGGTCATAAAGAGGTCTGATGCTTTTCATTTCAGCCATCGGGGTTGTTTGGATTTTTACTTTAACATAACATAACAAGCACACATTCATATAAATGACAGTCACCATCCATCCTATTTAAAGTCATGCTTGAAAGATTAATTCTAGTGTTGTTGCTGTGCATTTTGTTTCCATACATGGAGACTTTTTCTGCTTATACTAACTGCACAGCCTTTTCCTCTTCATTCCAAAATGCTGGTTTTTATTCATGTAAAAGGTTGATAACTAAGTTTCATTATATCAAAACTTATCTTGAAAAAAACAAATGAATGTATTATCTTGAGGTCACAGTTTAATTATTATTCTAAAGATATCAACCTTTTTTTATGTGATCACAACTTCAATGTTTTTGAGAGAACAGACATCTCAAAAAAGAATAGAGAAAAAAAATACAAAATGACAAAAAATAGACATAATGTGCCATTTTGACCTGAATATTACAAGAAAATTAGATAATTAAGTTGTGATCAAAAGGAAACCATTTTAAGAGCAGGGCCGTTTATTTTATCAGCAGGCAGCGTATTGTCACACAGCGGGATTTATTCTGACGTGAAAATTGTTCATTATTTGGCATATGGCTTCATTCAGACACTTTGTTCAGTACAGATGATTCAAATCCAGTTACAGCTTAGCTACAAACAGTCGACCACACATTTGTGAAGGCAGACGCTGGCTAATTTTTCTCCACATATTATTTACCTCAACTGCAGAGAGAACCGGGTCGTTTTATGAGTATATATTTTTATTTCTGTTTTCTGATCGGCTCAGGTCAGAAAGGATCATGTTTCCACTTTTTACTTCACCTTGTTTTTCGGGGTTTTTTTTTTACACATTCACAGTTAAGCTACCGTCAATGAAACACAACACTCTCTGCTCAGATGTCTCCCTTTTAAGCATAAGGCTGCCGTTTTATTTTATTGATTTGTTAACAAATTTCATGAAAAGACCAAAACCAACAATGTTTTAGTCCATCTCTCAGTACTCTATGGCCAAAAGCCCATTGATTCCTACTGAGGACATAAATCTTTGAAAACAGCTCACAATAGTTTTATTTTTTTAAGAAGACTCAGTAATCAATGCAGTTTTTACCAGACATTTTTTTGAATTTGTTTGGGACTATTTTCAGCTGTGGATTAATACACATTTGTTGCTCTGATGAGTATTTACAGCAGCGGGATGGCATATGTGAGACTGAGTCAGAATAAACTACAGTGTGTACATTGTATATTGGAAAAGAATTGAGGTCTATGGCACAGAGGAAGAAGATATATCAGACTTTGGATGCACAAACCATATTTAGTAAAACTAAATTCATTGTTGGTTGTGGTCTAGTCATGGGATTTGTTGACAGTAAGAAAAATCTGGTTTAACACATCCTCTAAAAGCTCTCCAGTGACTCAAAGAGCTTTTAGGCTTTTAATCAGAACCACAAAGTAGAAGTGACTCAAAGTAGTTGGTGAATGAAAAAAAGTCAGAAGTGCATATTGGTGAGACATGACTCATCATACTGATAGAAAAGTACAGTAGAGGTGGACATTATGCAGCATTTACCTTATGAGCCATCATACAATGGTCCTGACAGTCACAGGTTTTACAAGTATATTTAAAAGTAAATTTGTTTATCACTAATTAATACCAGTCAGCTCAGCTTTGCCAACTTTGACTTTTGTTCAACAATAAGCTAATATCAATGAAACATAATGCTTCTTTCAGATGTTTCACATTAAAAGAAACACCAGATGTGTCTTCTGAACAAGTGGAGTCTTTTAAAGGATGAGATAAAGGATAACAATTCCATATTTTTCTTTTTTGTCAACAAATCCCAAATCTCATAAAAAGAACCACCAACGAACTGATTTTACTAAGTATTGTCTGTGTAGCCAAATCCTGATATATCTTATTCCTCTGTGCCATAGAGCTCTATTGTTATACAGTAGAGATCAATAAGATCAATAAGCCACAACGTTCCACTGGGTGACATGACAATACATATTAAAAGTCTCCCAACAGCTCAAAAACATATTGATTCAATTCAAAGTCAAATGTTGCTTTATTAGCACAAATGTCACAACAACAATACTGCCATAGCAGAGTGAGTGCATCTCTGTGTCAGCCTCACCTGTCCAACAGTGAACACATATTCTGTTTTCTTTTGGCTGCCATGATTTTTTGTGTCGTCCTTTTACGATGGCCAGTTTTCTGGTGAGCATTTAATGTGAAACATCTGAAGTTAAGTATTGAGTTTTGTTGATAGTAGCTTAACATATGATGAAAAAACAACAAAGTAGAAGTAGAAACTCAACAAAAGCAACAAATTATGAATGTGACATGAATGCTGGAATTAGTGAAACGCACATTATTACGAATTTACCATTATGAGCCTTATTGTAGGTAATTCCACTGCACTCAATGTTTTCACTCAGCATTTATTGGAGGATGCCTCAGTTTGTTTGTACAAGACACAGATATTATTTGCATACTAATTACTGTAATTCTAGCCTTTACCTGAGAAGCTGCTGTAATATTATTTTATTTGGGGAAAAAACAGTTACTGTTTGTTCATTACTCAGTGTCGCAAATAAGACTATCATGTAAAATCCCAGTCTTTGGAAGCAAAGCTCTTCATATACTTTCACCCTTCAGAAGCCACACAGGGAAGCATGTTCATGTCAAGGACAAACTATTTCATCTCTGCACTCTTGGTTTGGTGCTCAGAGCTCTCCTACAGTGTTTTTCTGTAGAGAGCGGCTGCCCTTTCTCCCTCTTAAGCCACTCTATGTGTTTATCACTCTATTTAAAGGGCGATCTGACTGGGGGATTAAAACCATTACTCACTTCATACAAAGGTAACATTTGCTGAAATTCTGATCTCTAACATGGATCTCTACTCCAGACACCAAACATCTCAAGTAGCACTTAGTATAAATGAAAGACATAATAAACCGCTGTTCTCTGGTGTTTATCTGTGAAGTGGTGCAAAGAGTCAGTCTGAATCATGTTTTTCCAAAAATGCAAGCAGAGTCATGTGTGAAGTAAAATGTCATAGGGAGACGCTGACTTCGCATAAACACACCCTTAACTGAAATGATATTTCCTTGCACAGATCTGCTCTGCACTGTGCAAATCCATAAGGGAGAAATACAGTTGTTTCTCTCTCTACAGAGACAGAGAATTTCTTTGCATGATACAAATTAAATAATTTGATTTCAAACTGTTTTTGCATAAAGGAGAAAACATAAGCAACTTAAGCTTTTTAGCTAATGTCTCCTCCTTATCTACAGTAAATGCATGGATGCTGCCTCGTGTGCATTTTCCTGCTCAACACAAGAAAAAACACTGCATTTGTTAAAAAAGTACATTCATATTCAACTAAACTGCAACAGCAAATACTAGTTTTGCTAGAAACGTGAAGCTGGCTGACCTACATTTTCTCTCACCATAATGAGGAGATGTTAATTAACGTATTTGGCAAGTTGCAAAAATGTTGATACTGAACGTATGAATGAAATGTTCAAAGACAATGTACCTAGTTGTGTTTCTTTTCCACCCAAATATCCAATCTTGCAGTATAATATCTGCTGATAGAATCTACCACAATATTAAACTTTTTATGATTAAGTTTAGAGACTGGCAGCACTTGGTTAAAGTCTTGGTTTAGTACAGAAAAAGTCTGCAATGATTTGAAGTACAACATAATTATAAACATTTAAGCAACATCATGATCTTTCACTAACCTGAACACATGCAGGACTCAGGATATGACTCCGGGTCTCTGCTGTCAGAGTCTTGCATCTTGTACGTTCCACATCCACCCCAACCTCCTCCATGTGACTCCAGTGTGATATATCCATGTAGCGCTTCATTCATCTGAAAGAATGTTACCCGTGAAGATAATCCATACAGTAATCACGTTTGCTAACGCAATAAAATTGGGAGAACAATTTAGTTGTGCATGAACATGATTTCTAAGAAATAGGGTTGAATATGACCTATGTTTACATTTACATGACACTGACCTCTAGCACATTATGACTCTTGTCTGTCAGCAGTAATGGCAGCAGTAGCGTGGTGCTCTCATTGGTCACTGTCAACAAAGCAAGGAATTTTGATACAGGAGGCCACAGTCCGTGTCCTGTTTTGTAGCATTGTTTATCTGGTTGTTGATCTCTTTAAAACATGACCACTGTCTTCTCTTCTACCATTACAAAGTAGTTTTATGGCGAACATTTTAGCAAACAGTTGCTACAGTTACACATCCAGCAGACACAGAGCAACATTAGTATTCATTTGGAGGTGTGTTTCTGCCCACAGGTCCAATATGCGCTCTCTTTTTGGCTCTGTTTTGGTCTCCACCAGCTCCTGAGAGAAATAGACAGCTCTTTATCTTGTAAATGCTCCACTATGTTCACCAGCTAGTTGTGTTTGGTGCTGGGCAGTTAGTGTACACTTGATCTATCAGAGCTGTTTTTACTGAAATGGTGATAATTCTCTGTGGGTTCATCACTAGAAGTTATGCCTTTTACATGACACATAGTCATTTGATTCATTGTTAATATGAAAATATTGATTAGTACAGCTTTAACCATAATGATGTTAGATCAGGAAACAGTCATATGAATCATTTTTGTAGTAGACAAATGTTTTTTAAATGATTTAAATGCTCACATGGGTCAAAAGGCATCCACAACATATTTCATCATTTAGTTTGGAGGACTTGTTATGAACTATCAAACATCTACTGAGGTAAAAGTAATGCTAACATCAGTTTGCAGGCTAGATAGCTAATAAACTTGTCAGCTGTAGCACTTTGAACAGCTGAAAAACTGTAGATTCAGGACAAAAACTGTGTATGCACAAAGACAGAAATATGCAGACGCATCCTTTTCATCAGAGTCATAAAGCTGTGCTTACACATGTTTCTGCTTTATAAATCTCAGTCATAGAGGAACTGAGTGCACGTGCACAAGCCTCATTTCCACTCCAGCAAAGAGCCATAAATGGATGAAGACACAGCCTGAACCAGCCGTTTTCATATCAACATGCTGCCTGCTCCGCCAGTCTGTACACCTGTCAATGAAACAAACAGCAAAGAAAAAGTGCAGTTTCAGAGATTGTGTTGCACCAGTGAGTTTCTCCAGCAGCCAGAACAGCTGCCATTACACACGTCCTTAACCTTAATTCATCACATGGACTTGTAAACCATCATCAGCAGATATCTCCTCATCATTTTTAAACATCAGAAATGTAATTAACAATTAGTTTGTAGCATTCATATTGAAACCCACCCCACAGGGTGAAAGTGGGACAAAATAAAAAGAACATTAACAGCAAAATAAATAGATGCCTCCTATCTAAATTAAAAGAATGGCCTTTCATCGGCATTTTACAGATCAATGTGTAGATATCATAAAAATCACACAGTGCTGTTGGTTATCAACCTAAACAAACTGTTTTATTATATTTAGATTGTGTCTCTCCCCTTATTTTTCCATTTGCACCTTATGATATAACCCACAGCTGACTCTGGAAAACCATGTGTGCACCTGGTCTGACGCATGCATGAGGTGCAAACATTCTTACCACATATTCTCACCGCTTATAAATACCAGTTTAGGTGCAGGAAATGGTGTATGTGTGGTCGCAGCTATCTTTGGCTGCATGTTTATATCGTGTCTCTGTGCCCCTTCCAGCTCAGCTGTCAATCAAACATGAGCACACAGACCCGCCCACTCAGAGGCTTTGAAGCTAAAGTAATTTATAGAGTCAAATCAAAGACATTTCTTTATATCAGTAATAAAAAAAAAATATTAGCAATACATTTAAAAATGACATTGATAATGATTTTTGATGGAATGACTTTTGCAATTTGAGTTAAATTACATGAAAGTGAGAGAAATACATTGGTGGTACAAAAGTGACAACATGTGTAATGGGAGGTGATGGTGGTGTATTTTCCTCAGGCATTTAGTCATAGATCACACATGCAACCCTCACTGACTCACTCTCAGGAAAGCATTGATGCTATACTTGAATGTAGGGCAGTGATATATTTGCTATTGGATCCATGACTATGTTCAGTAACTGCCAATTAGGGCAGTGTATCCAGAGGCTGTGTGTCACATTAGATGTGCAATGAAGGTTCAACACTGATTGCTAAAAAGCATTTTTGCAGCTGCTAAATTGCATCATTAAGACACATTTGAAAACTTCAGTAAATATTCAATAGCTGCAATCAACAACTATTAATGCTAAGAATAAAAGAGGATTTTAAAGATGGTCTTCTTTGCTAAACACATGCAAACACTCATCTCGCTTAAAAGTGCTGTATGAATTTACTTTTGCGAGCGCTGAAAGATACAAGGCCAAGTGCTCACATTTGATAGCATAATGTTGCGGGGCTTTCATTTGCAGTGCCTGGTTGCATCTGTTGCGAGAATGACACAGCGTGAGATGGAAATGTTTTCAGATGCTTACAAATTGAGATGTCTGGGAGTGAAATTCTGACAGCCTAATCAGGAGGGATGTCTGGATGCAAAGGGGAAAAAATAGAGAGGTTTGGCACGAAGGACAGTCCTCAGAGGAACCATCATAATCTCTTTTTCTGCCTTCCCAACCCCAGAAAAAGATTCTATAAATATATGATGGGAGTGAGAGGAGGAGGGAGGAAAAAAAATCGAACATCTGAGTCTGAAAGACAGAAATTGAACATGTTTGAGTGAGCGTTGTGCATATAGGT
The DNA here is from genome assembly GCF_914725855.1 of Thunnus albacares. NCBI lineage: Eukaryota > Metazoa > Chordata > Actinopteri > Scombriformes > Scombridae > Thunnus > Thunnus albacares. The sequence goes on from NC_058121.1 coordinate 3,134,359, forward strand.
AAATTTATGTTCACTGCAACGGTGGCGATCTGCATTCCTTATCTCTGATTACGGATTGAGACGTGCAGCACCTGGAGAGTCTGGCTGCTGCTGCTGCTTCTGCTGCTGGAAGCCTCATCCCACGCAGGAATCTCAAAGCTTTCATTTCCCTCGCAAATACAGCCCCAGTCATTTTCGGAATCAATTAGAGCTGGTGCCGGCACTGTCCCATGTGTTAAGGGGATTAGTCGGTCACTCGCTCAGCTGCATTCAGCTCCGCCTGTTCTCACAGCTTTACATGCTGAAAAAGGCTTACTTTACACACAGGCAATATGAGGCAGATACAACAGATGGTAAGCAGAGATGGTTCAAATCGAGCCCACTCATCTCCTCTCTACCGCAAGCAGAAATTCACAGAAATGATGTCGTCTTGAAATGGAGACTAGCTCGCCTGTCTTTGCTGCTGCAGCAGCAGGAAAAAAAAAAAGAAAGCTGTACCTGTTATTTCTGACACCATGCATTTTTTATTACGATGAATTCTTGGTGAAAAAGGATTAGGAGATTACAGAGCGGTGACACTTGTCTCCAAAACAGAAGGGGTCAGAAGTTCAGCGCTACCCAGGAGTGTCAGGGCGGTGGAGCTCTCTCCAAAACTGAGGCTGTGATGCTGTGCCAGAGCAACTGGGTTGCCCAACAGCCTGCCAGAGTAAAGAGCTCAGTGCATGGCAGGAGATAAAGACACCCTGCTGTTGGTCGATAATAGGAGAGGACTGTGGACGACACTAACTGTCTGGACCTCCAACTAAAATACACTCTGTCCACATAAGTCAGAGAGCAGTCATACTGTTTGATTCTCCTTGACAAGAATCCCAAAAGTTTTACAATAACAACCTATGTATGGAAACTGTTGTGGGCCATAATGAACCCCTCAAGGAATCCTCGTCTTCCTTCCTGTCTTAGTGATGATACATTCAGACTTTATGAGTCAGGAATTAGAGAAGTGTCCCACCTTTTGATAATAGTATATCCTTTAATCAGCTTCCAAGAAAAATGTGCTTACCATCCATTCATGTACATGTTTTTTTCAGTTCTGTCTCAAGTGGAGGCTGCTTGTAAAAACCCAAAGCATCTAAAATCAAATAACAATAAGCTATTGATGGCTATCTCCAAGTTATATAGAAGACTGCTGGGGTGATTACCGGCAAACACGGATACTGTGAGACAAAAATGGGTAAGAGACTTGAAATGAGGAGAAGTCTTTTTATAATTGCCTTTACAATATAAGGCACACATTCTCTCAACTCAAAGCTATATAGAGAATATACTACACACCAGCAAAGCTCCACAGAATGAACTCTGAAATGTTTTTTTTTTATGTCGGCGCTGTAAAAAGCAGAGGGGCCCAACCCAGCTGACCTCTGCCTGAGTCCTAGTGGCCCCCACAGTGCCCCCACTGTGCCCCCACAGTGCCCCCACAGTGCCCCCACAGTGCCAGTTCAGTGTTGCTATAAAACTTTTGTATTTTTTTTCCTTTTTCCTTTTTTAAAATCTATTTTTAGTTTAGTAAAACACTTGTATGTGTCATTCTGGAGTGCATGGTCAAGTTTCCATCCAAATGTTAAGCAAATTTTAATCGTAAATTCTGAAAAACAATATAAGAAAAAGTGAATTAATGTGTGTTTTCATCCACTGCTGTTTTTTGTGAATATTAATAGTTGAGGGCATTGAAGTAAAGAGTAGCGCTGATTCTCCTGTCGAGTGCAGTAAACCACAAAAAGAAGAAGATGGCGCAGGACAATGATGTGATCAAAAGAACGTCAGTCAAAGCTGAAGTGATTGAAAACGTGATACACATCCCGGTGATGGAGAGCATGAAGGACAGTGGAAATGGAGAGAACAGCTAACTTCAAAGCATCTTGCTTTTAGAAGCATTTTGATAACAGCCTTGTGTGAGTTATATAGACACAAATTGAATGCTGCCTAGAAACAAAGAAGAGAGCTGACAGCGAAAAAACGTCAGCAGCCGCAATTTTTCGTCTCTCCAGCGGGGCAGAAGCTTTAGGGACATTTAAGTCACATTCCCTCTGTACGTCATCATTTATTTGTTAAATCTGCTTCCATCACACTTTGTCCACTTTGCTTTTATTGATACATCCACTTTTCCATTTTGACTATTTTTGAATTTCCAGCATTTCCACTAATGTTTTTTTATGCGTAAATTGAAAAAGTGCATAAAAAAGGGTGGATGGATGTTTAATTTGGAGCACGTGTTGGGATGTAGGTGGTACAGCCATAAGTTTGCAGTAATTAAAACCCCTAGACCTAATAACCACAATTTTACCAGCACTACCTGTGCTGCAACAATACAAAAATATTATTTTCTTAATTAAATACTTAAACAAGTGTACAGGGGACCGTACACTTTTCATTTGCAAATGTTGGGGCCTAAGTGATGCAGGGCCCTAAGCAGCCACTTACTTCACTGTCATGCCTCAGGCTGGCTGTCATTACCAAAGCTGATAGAAAGCTGTAATTTTGATGTGTAACATAGCAGCAGCATCAGCAGCAGGTACTGTGGAGGGTCAATGCTGCTGTGGATGACCACAGCTGCACTCGGCTCACAGTGTGAATCACTTCCACTCTGCTGTTTCCACTGGAGAAAATTGCTCCGCCAACGGGTCTGAAGCAAAGTTTTCAGAGGTGCCAAAAATTTGTTTTCACAACTTCTTACTTGACATGTGTCCATGTACAGTAATAAGATTTTTCTGTGTGTGTGTGTGTGTGTATTTTGGCACCTCCATATCTATTCATTGTGTTTATTTTTGATCTTGTGGGGTTTTTTTTTACTGATCCCAACTGAAAATTTTAATTTCCAAAACGCTTTTGAGACCACATGTTTCCTGATATTCATTACTCAAATTACACTTATGATTGCATAATCATAAACGGAATCATTTATAAGTAATTAGCTTTCTTACCAAAAGAGATTAAAACAACATTCCGGAATGAATGTTTCTGCATATCTCATTTTGGATTAGTGCCCCAAGGAGGCAAATAAAGTTCAGCTGAGCAGTATGAAGTCAGTAGAATCAGGTATATTCTTCTACACATGTCAAAGAGAGAGTTTTTGCAGTGTGTATGTGTTTGTAGTGAGTGTTCAACAGCTTTTCATTCTACCTGTCAGTTTGTACCAGATGAATATACGTTCCAGCCTGTTGGAGCTTACATTAGGGATTTATCCTCATTTTCAACCACAAATGGATGATTGCTTTTCAATGAGTCAGACGAGGACTGCATTATGTAACAACTCAGCATTTCTATCTAGGAACTATATTGAATTTTAATGATGGTTTTCAAAGGCATGGACTGTTCAGCAGGTTTAGCATCGCCTGCTCAAGGACGGAGCGAGATCCTTTGAGCCGTCGACACGGACACCATTACCCCAACACTGATAGATTTTTCCATCTCAGCTGATATTGACTGTTTTCCATTTGTAATAGCTATCAGGGACACAGCGGCAGAGGGGATGTGTTCCATGCAGCTAGTGTGGGACTGTCTCAGTGACCCCCCAGAGAGAGATATTCTACCACACAATGACAGCAGAATCTAAAACTGTCACACACAGACACCAATCAATTCCCAGCAGAAATATGTGTTGTATGTTATATACATTCACACAGTCACACAGTACTCTGCTGGTACAATTCTAAGGTACTTGAGTATTCATTTTTTGCTACTTTATACTTCTACTTCACTACATTTCAAAGGGAAATATTGTACTTTTTACTACATTTACCTACATGTATTTGACTTTGAACATTTTTCACACACAACATACAAGTTAATGCATATGATGCATATTTTAAAAGACTGTACCACCCAACAGTATTTAAAGTAGTTTAAACTGGCTCAGTGTCAGCCAGTTTTGTTGGTGTGCTTCCTCTACCAGCATAACTTGCTTATTAGCCTGTATAACTAGTAACTTTATTAATCAATTTAATGGACAGTTCACCCACTTCATTTCCGCCAAATAGTTGCAGAACAAAATCAATGTATTGACAACATATACAGACCTGATGGCTGACTTTCTAACAAGCCCGGAGGTCTGCAGTTATAAATGTTAGGTAGTTAAAAAGGGGGCTTGTGAGTTTCTCGCTTTCTAATTAGCCGTTAAGTGTTGCAGTTGCAAATATTAATAAGTTGTTATTTATTTATTTATTTTTAAGTAAAGAGCCATCTAAAAAGGCAAAGCAAGTGTCATGTTGGAGTAGGATAAACACCCACAGATTATTTCACAGCCTGGCCACCGTAAGCTTGTTTTTACATATTGATCATTCACTAATTATTAGTTAATAAGCTGTTTATCGGCCAATAATAAAATCAAAAGTTATCATTTATAAACTCCTCATAAAATATGCCTTATTAGAGAGATTCCTCAGTTGCAATATCTACAATTCAATACTATTTATGTGAAAATATAACACTCTGGGGAACAAAGACAACTTTTACTTTTAGAATTTAAGCCAGTTAAGTGTAAAGAGTGTTACACTCTGTACTACTACTCTCTATACCATTAGGAGAGACATGCACTAAAAGATTAAAAGCTGAGATCTTTACTGCTAAATATTTGATGACATATTTATCACGTAAAACTGTATTGTAAAATAAACAAGCAAAGAAATGCCAAAAAACGCCATAGATAAGGATTCTCCTATATTTGTCACAAACAAAATAGCCACTATGTGCCACCATCTAGTGAAATGATCAAATGAAATTATCCCTCATTTGGCTGGAGCACCTCTTATGAACCCTTTATGCCGTCTGGACAATACATTGTACAGCAAAGAGCTGGATGACACAACAAGGTGACAGTTGCCAGTGTCATTAATAAATAAAATTTGCACACTGAATAAACTGTTATCTAGCATTGAGCTCTGGTTGTTTGATAGACAGTCAGGTGAGGGGGTGTCTGATCAAAATAGAATTGCATTGTCTTCTCAAGAGTTGCTCTCTTGAGATAAGGTAGAATATATATTCTCTATTGGTGCATATCAGCTTGGCATGATTGGTTTTCAGAGATTACTTTTTGATTATTTTATGCCTTTATTTGACAATTCACAGTGTGAAGGAAACACTTTGAAAAGAGAAAGGTGGATGACTTTTCTAGGCAGGTTTTAACATTGGATGGCATAGTTAGCAGTCACACAGACCATAAATTACTGTGTTAAAAAAAAAAAAAAATGCAGGAGACTGCGTTGGTGTGGGCATGTTGTTACAGATACTGCTGAAAGTAAAGGCTTAGTCAAAGAGAAAGTAGCACAGTGACGTTCGTGAAGTAAATATTGATGACATGACACTCCCCAAAAATGAAACCAAAACATCTAAATCGCCCCCTGGTGGCTGACTGCAGTATAGGTCATAAGTCCCGCCCCCTCCGTGTTAGCAGATGGGACATGAGCCAAACTAAAAAATCAAAGTACACATCAAATAAATTTTCACAAAATGTTTTCTGTCATTGTAGGTAATTCTCATCATGCTTATGTATGTCCAAGCGCTCATTTTTCTGATAAGTGTGTTTTTAATTAGTTATTTGACTATATAAAAAGGAGGCGTGACAACATGATTGAAAGCTGTGACAGCTGCTCTCAAACCTCTGTCCATATACTGTGCAGACTCTGGCTCCAAATGACGTCACACAAGCAAGATGGCAGCTCCTGGAAAGGAAATATTTTGACTTCACTTTTGCATAGCGGTAGGAAGTGGAGATGCGTCATCCATAATTATATACAGTCAGTGGTGTAAATGCAGACGCTATATTGGAACGGGGTAGACATACCCTCTGAATGCATACAAGTATATTGTGGGAAGAGGTCTATCGGCTCTTACAGCCACCATAACTCACTGATTTTTCAGCAGTTTGGCTTCACAAAATGCACAGACATTTATGTGTAATACAGAATACTTTGTTGATCAAAAATTGATCTTTTCATATCAAAATACTAATGCAATGTAACAGTAGGCCAATATTACAACAAATCAAAGTTGAGCCTTCATTTTCTAATTATTTTAGAAGTTGTAATATGGCTACTATCAGGATTTTTTAAATACAGAAAACACAGACTGAATGCATTTTTTTGTTGTATATTTGACAAGCTTCACAATCCTGTTTTTTGTATTCATATTTTCACACACACTTTCTCACACTACAAAAAATTAGTAAAGTGAAGCTGAGTAGTGGGCTGCATGTTTGTGTAAGCGATGAAAAGCTTGGTCAATGTAAAAATACTGTTTATTCTTTGAGTGTTTGAGGAAGATCATCGGGTAGGTGCTTGGGCTCCTATGTGTGGCATGTGGTTGTATCCAGGTTTTCTGTTAATATGGAAGCTGACGGTCCACTTCGCAATAGGAAAGTCCCACTGCAAATATTAATAACCCTGGAACAACACTACTTTACAGAGCTGTTTTCTTAAACTGCCACTGCAATTGCAGAGTTTGGACGTTTGCTTTGTGGTGTTGCCTCAATTTGTGAAAGTTGCTCACAATCAAAGATATGAAGCTAAAGTGATGGTTGTCAGCGCCATCCTGAGTTTCCACAATATGTTCATCAAGATCAAATGCTTCTTCCAAAGTGACAGGCTATATTAAATCCAACATGTTCGTGACAGTAGAGTGTTGCCTTTGAGATGTTATTCCTCATTCCTTGGTTTTGGCATTTCTCTCGGTAGCACATCCAAACACAGCACAAAAATTGTCGGTGGCTGAGTCACGTCCCACAGGCTGGATGCAGTATCTACAGTATGTGTCGATGATCAGTCACAATAGCTCTCCAAGCTAGTGGGCTTGCTATGTCAGTTAGTGGACAGCTAATTAACTATGACAGCTTCCTCTGTTTTAGACTCCCAGCTCACTGTTCTCTCAAAGGTCAGGACTGTCAAGATGGTTTGTTATTAGTCAACAGTACAAATTTCACCAAAGTTGAACTTGACATGAAAGACATTCTAAACAGACTTTGTATAAATCTTTTGCTGTGTGTCAAAACCATACATCCAAGACTTAGAGGGAAAATGATGTGATAAAAGAAGAGTCATAGGGAAACTGAAAAGAAAGAATAAAGACGTGGCAGGTTTTTCCCTTTGCTGCAGAGTTCAACTACATTTTCAAGGACAGTTGCGTTATTCCTTATAACTGTTCACCCTCTTACAGTACAAGTAGACAAGTAAACTTAAGCATTGCATTTCAGCAAGAATTGAGCCAGTTTTAACATTTTTGCACAGTAAACCTTTGTTATCCTTGAACCCTGCTAAAGAGTCTGAAGATAGCCTCAGCCAAATGAGCCACCAGTACCCCTTTACAATCCTAAATTCTATTATCACCATTAGTTTTGTAGCACGTGTCAACTACAGCCACAGTCCCCAGTTGGTTCTTGTGATTAATCCCACAGCGGTCAGTAGGGGTTAATTAGATATCTTGACAGCCATATTGTCACTTTCCCTACCCAGATTCTCTGTGTCATACTGGGAGTCAAACTGGCAACATTTCAGTCACAGGTCTACATGTCCAGCCTCTGAGCTACTACTGCCCTTCTCAGTCTTGACTGGAAGAGGACTGAAAAAGCACTTAATTAGCGGGCAGTATTTGGAAAGGGTAATCACGTTGCTGAGAGGTGACTTTGTTAATCACTTCTCCCTTGACAGCCAAAATAAAGTCCTATAAACCAATAGCCAGTCAATGGTTCAGTTAATAAGCATCAATCACAATCTACTCTAACATGAATTCTGAAATGATCAAAGCTATTTTTTTATTTCGGAGCCAGACAATATTTTCTTGGCACGTTGCTTATCCTGGCACCATAGCTCCTCTCACCCATCACTTCATCAAATAGAGCAGGCTGCTTACTATTCCTCTCATCCGGAGACACTTCGGTTAAGTAGCTGTTTTGGCTTGAGGTAAGCCTTAAACCCTTGAAAGAAGCCGCCACCTGCTAGCCATTGTTACCCCCCAAGCAACCTTGGAGGGCCGTTCAAAAGCCAAGCCACCAATGAGAGGTGCCTCCACATGGCGAGTCTAAACAGTATGATAGAGGGATCAAGCTCGTAACATTAGACCTGCAAAGTAAATGCTAAGTGGTACAGTATCTGATTATCTACCTGCTGCTACTTCACACTGAGCAATACCACTTCCTTAATCCACTTAAATCTATGGGGAAAAGTCTTAGACGCACAATGAGAGCAAATTAAAGCTTTTCCCACCATCCCACAGCGGGAGTGTGTGATGCCCAGTGTGTATCCGTGGAGACTGTTCAAACCACAAATACAACCCTACAGACCAGAGGGCTCTTTTCAATTTCCTCTGTAAGCAATGCTTCACATGGTATATCGCTGACCTTAGCTAGTCAGTAGACATAAGCCAGAAGGCAAGATTTCATGCATTGCCACTTGTGATTGATTGCATGTGTCATGATGAGGACAACTGACAACTGTACATCATGATATATAGCTAGAGTCCTCTCTGAAACAAAGTCTGTGTGAGTGAGTGTTTGATTTTTTTGAGTTTCAGTCTTGTGTTTGATTGGGTTCCTGACTCCTCTGTGAGGTGTTCAAAGACAACTCCAAATACATTCAAAGATTTCCTTATTGCTAAGATATCCAAAACTATAAGCCTGATTCCAAACCTTGAATCGCTGTCTTCATCTCCGATTTTTTCAGCAATTCAGATAGATCTGGTGTTGTGCTCATTGATGGCTACTTACGCTAGCTAGAGAAACAAGAGAAACCAAGTGAAGAAATTAATCATAACTTTATGGATACGTCTTCTTCCTGCATAGCTAGCTAGCCAGTAGTAAGCTAATGTCGACAAGCCTGAATACACGAACACACATATGGTAAACAAACAGGATACAACCTTTCCAACAGCTAACATGAATAAGAAATCCAGACTGAATGAATGAAGTCAAACGAAATGGCCGTTCAGTCTGATTATTACCCCATTTACACCTGGCATTAACATGCGATTGGTATCTGGATACGTTATCTGGATAAATGAAAACACGTTAACGCAGGTGTAAATCCACTCAGAATGCATTGTGATTGGAATGTGATCAGAATGACCAGACCTCATTTGGAGGTGGTCAGGCTTGCATTATTACTGGATCTCAGCAAGTGTAAATGCAATCTGTACAGCGTGACCACATTCATAAGGAAAAAATCAGCCAGTGTAGTTTGTTAAAAACTACAGCAGCCAACTGTTTTAGGAAATTACTGAACATTATTTTAAAAAGAAATAATATGATTATTGCCCTATTGTTAAAGATTTCAGTAGCAACCAATGGTCTTGGTGTTGAGAGGGTAGGGCAGTCAGAAAGTACTGATAGATGGACGAACACATTGTTGGTTTTATTCTTTTCATTGGATGTGTGTCCAGCTGTTAGGGACAGGAAGATTAACATCCATGCACCAGCATAAATGTCCACGATGCAATTGCCCCGATTAAAAAAGTGTGCACCACATACAATTTGGGATGAACTTGCGATGCATTGTTTCTAACATCTTTGCATCGGTAAAATCTGATTTACTTATACATAATTATTAGTAAATGCCTTTATTATTTAGAAATGTGACCAATTTGTGACCAATAATTTGATATTCAGATTGAGTCCTCCTCTGTTAACTGTTTCTCAAGCGTGCTACCATGCTACAGCTAAGTGGTGCACTGCCAGAACGTTCCAGGGGGAACTCGCGCTCTAGAATTATAGTTCCTCACATCGGAGGAAGCAGTTATTACTATTTTGACAGTAATTGTTTGGGTCACAGAGTGTATGCATGTAAACTGTAGATAGACAACACTACACTACAAAGAACTTGTGAAAAAGCCTGTTTGTGAAAGGTCCAAGTGTTTTTCAATTAGATTATTACTGAGTTGCAGTACTAGAGAAACAAATATGTAAAGTAAAAATGGTACTTTTTTTTATTAATTTATGATTTGCTGTATGCTTAAGAAATAAAATCAGATTCTCTGTACCATACTGAATCACATAGCATCATTCTCTTGCATCATGTTGAATCACACTGCATCACAGTAGGGGTGGATTGTATTGTATCACATTGGTAGTTGCTTTATATTTACTGTATCTTTAATGTATCGGATTGTTGGCAATGCACAGAGATGTGCATCACATTGGCCTCAGTGATGGAGATAGACATCCCTACCGTCTGTTAATGATTTGTCCTTGTAACATATTTATTGATGTGTGTTCAATTTTCTTTGCGAAAACTATTTATGCTGCATTACAATAAAGTTCTTGTTTCATACAGCATCTAGTCTCACTTCAGACCATGTGGCCGGTCTGCGTCACATACAAAATGTGGTATTTCGCCTCTCAGTTCCATGGTTAAGATCTATTCACACGGTGATTGTTTTACTACCACAAGAGGCATGAAACATGCAACGTCTTTTGGTGTGGTAGGAAACTGGCACAAACACAGCCAGAACATGCAGACCCCACACTTGAAGGACCAGGGCCAAGATTTCAACAAAGGGACCTTCTTACTGTGGGGAGGCAGCGCTAACCACTCAGGCACCATGCTGCCTGAAATCACTGTGTTTAGCAGTCAGAGTGCAAAAGGAGTGTGAGCAACATTTTGGGAAATTGAAAAGAGTTTTGTGTATTGTTTGAAATCTCTTGATTAAAGATGAAAAAAACTAAAGATACCAACTGGTAGATGTTGGTAACTTTGACTGTTCAGTTTACAAGGAAAACAGTGTAACATAAAAAAATCTATCAGAACCTTTTGTATATGCCTTCAGCTATTAGATCTGTTTGACATGTATTCAATGTAACCAATTGGTTTTTAGTTCTACTTATTGAACCTGTTGTGCATGTTTACAATTTATTCACCGAAATTATACAGTCATGTGACTATTTTCAAGCAGTTGCAAGTCTATTTATTGTATTATGAGTTAAATACTACCACTTGTGCTGTATGCAGTACAAACATGCAATGCAAAATCTGGTGTAGAAAAAAGGTGATTTAATAGACCAATATACTATTATTCTTTTATTTTAAATCAAAAATGTTCATACAATTCCTTGTTCTGGTGTCAAAACTATTGTAATCTTTATTTAATCTTTATTGTAATCTTAAGAAATGGCACAATTTATAAAGAATTTCTAAGTTATAATTAATGGCTTCATCAATGGTTTATTAATGACTTATTAATGACTTTATACATTAGTTATAAGCCATTAATAAGAACAACGTCTGGGTTGCCAGGTTGTCATGAATCTTCCACTCTAGTGTTCCTCTCTAGTGTGACACTTGCATTGTCATTGTAGCTCTTTAGATCATCAGGAAGTTTCTTCTATTCGACGATTTGACCTCTGACACTCTGGAAAAGTGGACCAGAATTTTTGAATAATTAGAATTTATAACAGCATACTTGGTGGACTGTTGTACCTAAAGGTAAAAGTAACTTTTACTTTTGACTTCTACTTTTGGCTTAGTAGAAAGTGAGAAAACTGTGACCCTTTATTAACACTTGTATTTGCAGACTTGATGGCTCATTAAAAATTGGCACAATCATTAGCCTGTTACCTTCCATTACTGACTTGACTATAATGACTAACCAGTAGAGGAGATTTTCACAACTTGACATCCCAGAAGTTGCACATATTAATGATTGATTTATTAAGTATTATTTACCATTAATAGCCATTAGTTATAACTTATAAACCATCTTTAAATGGCGCCTTATTAGAAGGTGGTAAAATGTAAAAATCTAAAACTGTAAAGCGAAATATTGCATATAATGTTTTTCATTAAAAAAAAAAACAAAGCACTGGAAGTTCTGTTTTTGCTATCCTTTAAAATAATTAGTTTCACACTCAACATTTTTTAGTGTGTGTGTGCATGTGTGTGTGTGTGTGTGTGTGTGTGTGACTGTATCCATATCTATTTATGTATTTATATGAATGATTGCATGTGCAAGTCTGAGCATTTTATCTGTGTAAATAAATTAATGGCCTTGTGAGTTATTAAAAGGCTGGCTGCCCACGTCAGTCTGGGAGTGTCTGTAATCTCTTGACACCATGCACAGCAAACAGATTCATGCTCCGACAAATCAGCTTCAGGAAATGGCTATGTCGCCACAATCTGATTGCTCCAACTTCAGCAGCCAAACAGCCACTGAAGTGGCTGATATCAGCTAATGGAAGTGAGTCGCTGTTACTGTCAATATGCTGTCACACGCGTCAGATTCAGCTCACGCTATATGGGATGTGGGTGGCTGTGTGGTTTGATAACAATTCTGAACTGACATGCAGCCACACTGTGGAGCAGTACCAGAGATCACACAAGGGCAGACCGGGTCAAACTACAGGCTGAAGGTATTGTACTTCTAAACAGGTTTTAACCAAGTTGCTATCATCATAGCCGACAGCTGAGACAAAGCAGAAGTGTCCTAAGATGCAGTATCTTGACCCTCTGGTCCTTCACTACTGAGTGTCACTCCATATGAAGTGAAACTCAGCTGTGGAGGACACTCTGCACTAAGAGGGAGGGTATAAATAAACAGGTAAAATCTGGGATGCACTTACGCCATCTGTCACTATGAATACTGGTTGGTGCCTCGTTGGTTTCATGTAACGGCACCATGATTGTGGTTTAACATGCTGTATATCACTGCTGAGCTGATAATTGTCGACTTCAACTCTAAACTGAGTAGTTTGAGATGGACCTTAAAGACACAGAAATAAAACATAAATAGAGTTCTAATCCCATGTTCCTGTGTTAATAGTTCAGTTATCTCTTGTTACATGCCAAATATGTCAAACAAATCTTTTCACTTCCTTTAAATCATTTTTATATATTTGATTTGGTTTACACCCCCCACTCCCAACTACATATTCCATTCACTCGCAAATATGTCATAGTACAGAAGCTTAAGACGCTCTTAATTTCCATTTCTCTGTGATTTTAAAGGTACCCTGTGGAGTTTTCTTGCACAGACATGTTATGTTTGCACTCAGTATTTTTCACCAAAATACATATCCTCAAGGTCTGACAAACATGATGTCTCATAAAACAAAGTTGATTGTTTTTGAATAATTTAAATTGTGTCTTCTTCACTCCCTTTGTTAGCACTTTATCAAAACCAACTGTTCAAAACATGGCTCTATAGTGCTACTGGTGGTCAAAAAGTCTACTGGGTATAATTTAATATGGCAAGCTCTCCACACACACACTATGTCCTTTTTTTTTAAGATGATTTTTTTTGGCATTTTGCCTTTATTGTGTAGTGAGTAGCTAAGTGGCAGACAGGAAACAAGAGAAAGAGGTATGACATGCAACAAATTAAACCAGGGACGTTGTGGTTATGCAGCATCCGCAGTAACCATTCAGGCATCGGGGCGCTACACATACACTTCAGCTTGAGGTTTTGGTGTTAAAGATTGGTTTGTTCACATATAAACCTACATTCTAAATATCTCTTTAGAAGAGCAACAACACTAATGCCATTTTTCTACACTGGTATGTTTTCTACATACACAATATTCATCCACTGCTAAATTTATCTGAAATTGTCATCCTTATGTGGATTATGAATTGATTGCATCCAGACTTTGTGAATCTCATAACAAAGTCTAAACAAAATCCCACTTTTGTTTATCCACGCTGCCTGCTTTTATTGCTTCCTGCTGTGGCTGGTCTGCACTTGTCAAATTAAGGAAATCTGAAAAGACTGCCTTGAAATTTCTGTTTGTATACTCTACTTTAAAAGAAAAAAAAAAAAAAAAAGGAAAAACACAAGCAGAATTACACTGTCCTGTCACATTGTCAGGTACTTGATCATAGTGCCGAGACTCACTTCTCTTACAAGAACAACCCGGCTATAAAAACAAAAGAATTGATTCTTTCCACCAGCTTTTCTCAAAATGACCACAAGCAAGGACACCCAGACAGGATCCCGGCACACTTAAGTGAATATTAAGTCAAATAATTGGATTTGCTTCCTAAGCTGTCGCCACCGAGGAACTGACAATAAGGGAGAGTAATGGAGGATCGCTGTATCTCTGGCCCTCAGTGGGATTAAAAGAGGGGAAATTAATTGAATTCAAATTATATATGTGTTAATCTTACTCACAGAAAGGCTGCAACCTTGAATGCAAAAAAAAAAAAAAAAATCATCTGTGAGTACTTCACAATGAAGTGTGAATTGCTCTAAATGATAATCTGCCAAGTCTAATATGGATCCAGTGATAGAAGTAGGGTTCCCTATTGATGGAATGAGTGGAGAGAGTGTCTGAAATGTCAATCTGATCGTCAGTATGATTATCTCGTTAAAGCAAAGCTCCTTGGGATAGTCTTGGGTAAGTGAGCAGCAGGGCTTGCATAATACTGAGAGAGATTAGTGCAGAAATTGAAACTAAAGATAGTCCAGTGTGGGTGGGTGCGTGTTACTTGAAGGGATGTGAAACTGACAGGGAATATTAGCTGCATGGTGTCACAGCAGGTAGAGCTTCATCAAGTTGTGCCTTAGAGATGATTCTATGGCTGTGCATACTAATATGATGGCCATAGAGACCAAGGCGAAAGTGCTTAGATCACCTTCAGGACACACCTGGCAGGTTCACTTAGATTTTGGTGGTCAATTTTATGCGAAGTGTCTGTGTGTACCTACATTTTCAATTATGGCTGGCTTCAAAACTCCAAAGCCTGTCATCATTAATACTGTCCTCTACACTGAGGATACAGCTGAGGGAGTGTAGACTAAAACTGCCCCAATTCCAAACTAGATTCTAATTGTACACAGCTCTACTATAATAATTGTTTCATCATTATGTTTTTGCAGCTACTATACACTAAATCAACATACTTTACCATTTTATACTAACAGGAAATTCTCAGTTACATAACACATCCTCTCTTTGGTGAATATGAGCTGTTACCATCAGGACAAAGGTATAAGGTAGCACCTTTGCAGAGATCTTCCATACATTCCAGCTCTGTTACAGTACAGTATACAGTGTGTACTATTTTTGATTATTGGTGATGTTGTTGTGGAGCACTATGCTTTTTGTGATGTTGATTGTAATGTCTTTCGTTGTTGTATTTTTCTGACAATTCGCACAAAGGGAAATTCCAAAACGATAATTAAGTAAAGTAAGTGAATTCTAAGGAGGTGGAAATGCAGAACAACAAATCTGCAGGATATTGTCAATCTGTACCACATTTATTCTCAAAGAAGATCTGTTTTTTGCTTTTAATGTTATGAGGTTTAATGTTGCACACACAGAGAATATGCATATGTTTTGTTACAATTTGCAGTTACACTGGCAAAAGTTCATCCAACTACGATAAAAATGGAAAGAACTTACGATGTGAGGTTCCTCAGCTTTGGGTTTGATCTGAATAGAATATAAGTGTTCATGCTCAGATAATCAAAGGAAAGGGGAAGTTTTATTGTGCATACCAACCTTTATCTTATCTTTATGCTTTAACCTTTCTCTCTGGTACACCCTACACATGTCTTGCATAAAATACCAACGTTAGTACCATGAAGAACACTCAGAAATATACTTTGGTTACAGGATGATTAGAGGGTCAGGAATTCACATCCATGGATATGATTCAGGTCTGAAGTCCTGTCTCCGAGCACATTTTATCACCTCGCAGTCGAGCACCCACGCAAACGTAACATGATGACATCACGGCACATAGTCCCTGAGGGCTCAGCTCAAATGTCCGGAGGGCGGACGTTTTTATTCAGCCTGTGACCTTTGAATTTCACAAAGAAAAAGCTAAAGATTTTTGTCGGTGTTTACAATATATTTCTGGACCTGTCTCACCATTTGCTATTTGTTTTAATGTTCTGCAGCTGTGAACAGCTCCTCCTTCTTCATGCATTACAGGATAAAAATCGAGAGTGCACTTTACATCAACAGCATGCTTTAGTATACATAAAGGCTTTTTGAGTTTACTTAAATTTTTCCAGTCACACCCTACATACCCAAAGCCTGTTTAGAGTTTGTGTTGTATGGAATTAGGACACAGCAGCTCCCATGTCTGAAGCACAAATTATACTTTCTGCTTCTGTGTAGCCACAAGAGTTGGCGTGAGGTAAGTTTCATCATCTGCTTATGTCTGCAAAGATTCTGATGGACTTCTGGACACACCAACTGCACATGTGTTGAACACATTTTTGTACACAAACACCTGGAGCCAGATGCATAAAACTCACTATAGATTGAAGACTAAAACTGTGTACCTATGATGGCTTGTAGCATTCCTATCATATCGAAACAGACTTTACAAGGTGTGTCCCAATTACGAATAAAAAAAGACTATTAACAGAGAAATGATGCCTCCTATGTAAACTAGAAGAATTATGAAATTGATCACACAAAAGTAATGAATCAATATCAAGTTTATAAATACACCTTTGATCGGGATTTTACAAAATTGCTGTATAAACGCATAAAAATCACACAATCACAGCAGTGGGTTTTATTATTCTTAGATTCAGTCCTAATTTCAGGCCAATTTGGATTATAGTTATTGGAATATGTAGCTCTAAACCAAAGTGTTGGACAGACAGACTGAACAACATTGCCATCCTCTGGCCATTAAAGTCTACCCACATTATACATTACATAGTTGCGTCTGATCAACAGCATTGTGCTTAAAAAAGATGACTTCGTAAGCCAACAGTCAGTCTGGAGCTGCATCCTGGAAGACGGAGTCAGGCAAAGTTGAGAAGCACCATCTTCCTCCCATTTCTCATTAATGTCAATTTCATAGTGCTGGTCCCAGGGCAATGCTCTTCTAAAATGTGTGTCAAGCATATAGTCGCATTTTGAATACACTTCCAGACATCAAAAGAGTTCTTAGATAAGGCTGTTTTTATAAACTTTTAGCCGCGCCGATGACGAACTCTTACCCTCGTGCCCTTCTGACCTTAAACGTGTGCCAAACCCGAGATAACAGAACTGGAATGTTAGTGAAATAAGACCATGTAGGAATGAGAAGCTTATACGTGACAGGAATTTACAGAGAAACAACACAGTGAATGAAAATAGCAGTAAAATATATGTTTTCAGATGAAAAAAAAGATGCTTCGTAACTTTTTAAACCGCTGATATGTGTCACATCAGTAGGCACATATGGATTTGTCATAGATGGAATAATTCTGCAGTGGGGAATATTTCAACAAGGGGTGAAATTCAGGTCATCATTACTGCGTTTGTGTGTGTGTGTGTGTGTGTGTGTGAGCATGTGTTCATCAGCCCCCACACGCTCTGGCTGTGGAATAAAAGAAGTCCTCAGCTGCATTATTCTGCCACTTTCCATGCTCAGTGTTGTTCTCTCTCTGCCTGTCCTTTTCCAGTCCACATTTTGACAGCAAACCCTGCTGTGCTCTCTCCAACTTGGTTGCCATGGTCACAGTGAAGTTGTGGTTTTTGCTTGTTGCTCTTTGGAGCTGCCATTTATCCTGTCAGAGAGGGATCTGACTAACTTGCAGGGTGGTTTTTTCCGGTGTAGGGGCTCTGCAGGGGATGAGTTGTGTTGATGGGCGAGCCCCCCTCAGAACAACACCCACCCAGCAGACAAAACAGATTTACACCCAGCAGACTCCAGAATCAAGCAGATTGAGGCTTTAAGGGCTTTTTAGACAAGACACGCCAGCCGCCTGGTAATCATTCATTTTCAATGAGAGACGGGTGGAGAGGTGCAGCACGCAGGAGCTGGCAATCTAGCGGAGAAAGCAGCAAGTACGCTCAATCCCCGCCTGCACAGACACAGCTGAATCATTTTGAACTTTATGGAGACATGGATATTAACCATAAAACTGACCAACCAGTGGATGCCACTTTGACAGACTAATGAAATTTGTTTTCTGTCAACAAAGAGTTTGAAAACAGGTGTGTGATTTTAATCAACTGAAAGCAGTTAGCAAGACAGTGGCTCTGACAGTATTATTTAATAGCTAAGTCAATCATTATAGCAGCATCTTCTGCAACTGCACACAAGTCTTGACTGTCTCTATGGCTACCAAATCTAAAGAGCCAGCAGTCTGTTGCAGCAGCAGGACGAAATTCAGACTACAAGTTTGAGTGTAAAGTCAACACTAACTGCTACGTTTTAATAACTTAGTTTCACACTAAATGTGCCAATGTGTTCAATTGCACCACCTCGCAGTTTTGTCTGTCTGAGACAAAGTTCACAATCGTGAGAGAAATGTGATAAAATCCTTGGTCGCCGATCCAAAATGAGACACTCCCACTGATGAACAATTTGGAGCTTTGGCGACCAATGTCCATGTTTAGGACCAAATTCTCAAAACGTGACTGCCACTACTGCATCTACAACCCAACCAGCTAGCACTAGCTTAATGCTGCTATATTCTAAAAACATACATCAGTCTCATTTAGCAGAACTGATATCCTATGTTTACCCTCTTTTCCCTAGTTTTTGATGGAGGAGTGTCAGCACTCTGGCTAAAGCTTTATGTGGTGCAGATGGATGACGGGAGCTGATGACTCCTCTGCTCTCATATCCGTCTTTCTATTTTTGTCAAAGCGCTACTATTCACCATGCATTTGTCTCAAATTCACACATGACAAGCCTCAAATTGATGTGACTGAATGTAAAAAAATAAACAAAACTTTTTTTCTTTCCCAGAAATGTGATATCACAACTTTCAATCATTATCAGAATCATTCAATCAGAATGATTTTATGATCATAAAACAAATTGATAATTTGATGGTGGTTACAGAACAATTACAATCAGCAAATCAATCAGTTACCTAATCAATGAAAATGATGTTTATGTATTTTGTTGATTTGGCACAATCAATACATTTTGTGAAATTACTAAAACTCAGAATGTCACATCAACATGGTTCTTATATCCCTGGAAGTCTGACAGTTTCCTCCATTCAGCTCTGTGTTATATTGACAAATTCTGGATAATAAATAAAGCAGTTTCAAATTAAAAATCAGTGTTTATCTGATGCTGTTCGGTGGACGCAGGACGTGCAGAGGGGCTGCTAGCCGAGCTGCTGCTAACATTTGCTCAGCTTGTTTCTCTGATAACTTAAGATCCAGATGTTCAGGAGGTTTTTACCGGGAGCCGAATTATCTGTAGAGATCTCTTCCTCTCCAAAACAAACGTACACAAGGGTTAAAACCAGTAAAAACACTGAATAAATGAGTTTCACACAAAAAAAAAAAAACAGTGTTTCTCCCGAGGCTGTTTGGCGGACGCAGGACATCAAGGAGGGGCTCTGTGTGAGCCGAGCTACTGCTAACGTTTGTGTAGCTTGTTTCTGATAAGATCCAGACATCTGATGACTAAAATCCTTCATCCGGTTAAAAGATATATTTAAAAACAGACAAGGTCTAAAAGGTTTATCATAAAAGTGTGGCTTAAAACTGAACTTGTGTATGTATACTCTTTGGTTGAGGGGTATGACACCATTGAAAGCCAACCAAATTAAACGGACCATTACCTTGATTAAAATTATTACCATTACCTTGATTTGGGATAATGTAAGTACACAACTGAACCTAACCTTGAGGGTATAGTGTGTTGTGCTTACATTGTAAATTAGTGTGTTATCAAATCACCACAGAATAATTACTAATCATGAACTAATACTATACGTATGTACAAAATGCACAGAGCATCTTAGTGGGTAAATTCATCCCAGATTGTTTCACTTCATAAGTGGAAACTTTGTGACAGCTTTGATTGAACTGACACATACCTGACTTTTCTAAAAATGTAAGCAAGCTATCTTTGTTGTCATCTCTTTTCTTGTTGAAAGGCAGAAAATCTAAAACCTTTCACCATTTTCCAAAATAAACAAGGTTCAACAAGGTTTTCACAGGTTTAACCACCTGAGCTGTAAGCATGTTAATACTTGGCTTCCTGTGGGGAAAACACTAATTCATAAACTGAAGGCAGCATAAAAACCCTGATCCGACAATTTAGTCTGCACTCAGCTGCAACTTAATTTACTGTGTTTACCTGATGTGACAAAGACAAGCAAACACAGCCGTGCCCTCCTGTTCCACTCAATGGATTTCTCGATTTAAAGGTGTCACATTTGGATGAAAAGCTGTTAACTCGTGCCAACCTCTTAACTGTACATTTTCACATTAAAAGTATTGTGCTATTCACAATGAAATGTTGTGTCACTCTTTATTAACAGACCACCCTCAGAGAATCACAGGTATCCAGGTTTACCTCAACATTTGACAGTTAACGCTATTATGCACAAACGCTTTCCTCTATTGCTCTGAAATGTGGCCATGAAACACTTTGATTCTTACATATTTACTGGCGTTGTATCTTGTCACGCTGCAATGTGGAAGGAGCTTATTTGCTGTTCCTAATCCTTTCCCATTTGATAATGCTAGTTTCAGCATAATTTCACATTTGATTTATTGCTTGCAAGGTGAGAAACTCATTCCAACAGCATACATGGCATATTGTAGCCCATTTCTAAGGTTTTCAAGTCGTTCTTTTTGGATTTCATCATGACAGATTGGAAGGGAAGGACTCTGGAACAGGTTGCAAGGCGTGTAATGGTTGTTATTGCTGTCTGCATGTTGATTGATTTGAGTAAAAACTTTTGACATCCCAAAAAGAGTAGAAGTGAGAGCAAAGAAATGGGTGTTTAAACAGAGAACAGAGATGCATGCTGATTATGGGCTTAAGTGTACAGTTCTGGGGCTCTGATTTATTTGTGTTGCTACAATGCTACAGCGCACAAATATGCATGTTTCTGTTTAAAATATATATATATTGAGGAAACTCAGAATTCTGAGAAAAAAACTGATAAAAAATGTAGTCTATAGACAGATAAAGAAAGGAAAGCATTGCTTTTCTACAGCATGTTTCTGAAAGATTCAAAGAACAGCTGACTGAATAGTGACAAGCTGCCCATTTCACTTCCACTCACCGTGTGATTTATTTTGGGGATTCATGGTCTGGTGCAACGTCCCGCACCACTGATCTGGACTGTAGGAATGTGCTGCAGGATTTAATTTAAAGTAGCTGGACATGGCAGTTAACAATAACATAACAGAACTACCTTTTAATACATTTGCAGTAACATACCTCAGAAACTTTAACATGAAACATGATGGACACATAGTGTAGGCTACATCATGACAGAACATGGTGTGAATTACAACTTTAACTTAGGCTATTGACAGATTTTTGTTTTTTTGTGTATTATCACAACAGTGATTAAAAAAAAAATCTTATTTTATGACAATCATGTGGTTTTGTGTACACAGTGGATCCTTTTTGGGTTCATGGTAGACCTGATACAGGGCCATCATACTATATAATACATGTCAGACATTCATCATCCCAGACTTTTCAGTGCTTCATGCAATTAGAGAATTTGTTACTGGAAGAAACCTGAGACTGTGTACAAACACACACACACACACACACACACACACTGGAAGGTAGGCAGTCTTTTTTGAAACAAGACAATGAGTGTACAGTCATGATAACAGCTCTGTGTTAAATGAGGAACTTTGAGTTAAATGCTAACATGATGATGATGATTAGCAGGTACAAAGTTAATCATGTTCAACATCTAAGTTTAGCCTATCAGTGTGTTAACATTTGCTGATAAGCAATAAAGCTGATACTAATTAATTATTATTGTATACATACATACATACATACATACATACATACATACATACATACATACACACACACAGAGCTATATATGACCTTAGACTGAGGTGCTCCAACTACTGTGGACGTCAGCGAATAATAATGAAATGAAATGACAGCAATAAAACATGTCCAAAGCATGCAGCTAGATTTTGGCCTAAATGCGCACACTCAGCTGAACCGAACTGGTCACAGTCAAAAGACAATAGCAACACTGAATAAAATCCCAGGCTAACAGGCAGCAAGACAAGCAGTCCACAGACCAGAAGCCTCTCCCTGCAACAGGAACCTGGGCAGAGAAAAGACAGGAAAAAGGACAAACACCACATGGAACACACACAAGCGTAACACCCCAAATCCTTAATGAATAAATAGTTTGTCACACAATCACACGTACAAAAACATTTAAATTTCAACACAGCATTAATATAATACAGAGTAGCTCAGAGTTCACTGTGACAACTTACAAATCATACTGTTTATTCATTGCCATGCATTTTATTTAGACCAAAAGCATTCAATCCACACCTGCTACACACCTCACTACCTGTGAACATATATCACTCAATATTGTACTTAAACTCTTGCACCAAATAATTCTGCCACTTATTACTCAGAGCTAAGTCAAGACAGTTCTTCAATATGAAGCAAACAAGATGTGTAATTAAGTCACAAGATAATAATTGGAACTACTACTGACAAAAAAGGTGTCAGCCTGGATCTAAGGTGGATAAAACAGACCAGCTGAGACAGCAGCAACAAGATTCTAACACAAAAAGGCCAACAAAGTTACTGCCTCTGAGTGTAAGAATGAGCGGCACTCAAGCAAGTAACCATACAAGTGAGTGCCACTCCCACTAGACACAAAATGGCTACCACCATGAGGTAAATGACACCACGAAACCAAACAAAGTTACTGTATTTATCTACAAACACAACACAGGTGACCAACACAAAAGCGCAACAGCTACAAACCAGAAGGGTCACAACAAGTAGACCAACTACAAAGTTGCTACCATACACCAACAGCAACACACAAGTGAACTGCCACAGTGCCACAACTGCCAAAGTGACCTGACAAATTGTGAGGCCACCCCACTACACTAAGACTACATCCCATAAACAAAATGCCCACAACAACAAAGCAGCTACAATTAAATACACAAAAGCAGTAAAACCCAAAACAACCAAACCAAAGTGGACTACAACAACCACAACACAAAGTGGTCACACTGTAGTCAACCACTACACACAAATGTTGCCAACTTACCCCTAAGCAGCAACCCACAAGTGACCCAACAAATGTAGAGTGCAGTTACCACAACACAAAGGTCACAAACCACAAGTTACTGCACACAAAAGTATTTATCACAGTTGCACAAGACAAAGTGACCAAACAAAAAGTAGACTCATCTCACACAAAGAAATCACAACCAAGTTGTTGTGCAAAGTGCAAAAACTAGGGGAACGATCTATAGAGAGGCACCCCAACCCCTATCTACCTACTGAGATGGCTAATTAACCTAGATAGTCTTCAGTGGCTTGTTGAGCTCGAGGCGACTTTTAAATGCTGAACTCAGTGCATCACCGAAGACCAGAGATGAAGCCATTTCCAATAGCATGCCCCCACCCAGGATTACCACCAAAAATAAGAGAGGCAAAACATTAAAGTGGGAAGCTCTCCAAACCTGCCTGGTGGCTACCTAGTGAGGGTGCTAAAACTGAAATTCCAGGCTACTGAAGCTGTTACCCAGTAAGAAGCACAACTAAATAAGCATCAACAACCACAAATGATCTAACAAAAGAGACAACCAATACACTCAAACACATTTGCCTCACCTCATGGATGTTCATATCCTGTACAAGTCCTCATTTGTTATATCCCACCTTTAGTCAGCCCAATGAGGCAAACAACACCCCACCGTTGACCCAAAGTAAAACTCTAACAACATTATTAACATAAAGGTATAACAAAACAATCAAGACACTAAATAAAGACTACAAAAGATAACCGCAACACTAAATAAAATCCTAGGCTCATAGGCAGCAAGACTAAGAGTCCACAAACCAGAAGCCTCTCAATGCGACAGGAACCTGGAGCATTTAACCACTTCCTTTCCTGGGCCAGGTGCACCTCATTGATGACTGATCAGGCATAGAAGACCTGGGCAGAGCAGGAGACAAGAGAGGAAAAAGGACAAACACCAAGGGGAACACATACAGCAGTAACAGCAATATTCCCCATCAGTAGGTACAAGTGTTTGCCAAATAAGAAACTGGTTGAACACAAAGTGAACATGGCCTGCATATGCAGGGTAAATCTAAGAGCTTCTCACTTAAGGCATTACTGGTACAAGTAAACTGGCTTAAGTACAGCATGTAAGACATGAATTTCTTTCAAGCAAACAAGTTTTCTCTTTTTACTTTGTGGTGGCTTCACTGTTAACCAGTGCTGTGACACTCCTCAGAGAAAGAGGTTTGAAAGGCATCTTGGATTGAGAGATCTACAGAATTTATACTTCAGTGCCTTCTATCCAAGCCCCCTTCTGAATTCTTCACATTTCCTGACCCTGATTTCTGCATTTGCAGCTATGATTAGGGTTCCCAGTGGAATCGCTTCAGATGCAGACAGACTGCAGTTGCACAACAATACTCTCTGGTTTTCAATGCTCCTCTGAGCCAGCCGATCCCCCTTTGGATGTGGAAATAGAAATCTCAATCTGCTTGTAATTGTAGCTGCTCAAAGGCCTGCCCATGCCACAGGCAAGCAGGCAGAGAGTCAGTGTAGCTATCCAAATCTCTGACAAACCTTACTGATTAAAAAATAATTACTGTGTAACTGCAGTGTTTTTACAGTATTCCAGAAAAAAGGATGCCTGTTAGGCTTACAATTTATATAATCCAAAAAAACATTTTACTTCCAACACCCAGATTCTAACACAATACACAGTGCATACAAATGTTTTAATGGATATAAATAATGAAAAACATGGAAAGGACAGTTGTCACTTATCTAAAATACCCTATTATTCTACATACCATACTGTGTATAATTTGAAAACAAAATCATATTTTATCTTCAACAAAGCATAACAGTTTTAGCATAACAGTGATGATTAATTATTTGTATTCCTTTTTTCCACACTTAGGGAACTTCATCACTCACAGCTTACAATATTGCATTATATCATAATCACAGTAAGTGTAATCTTATTCAAGTTTGCCATTGTGGAAACCCTTCTGATGGCTTATTGGATCCAGTGTTGTAGCAGTGGTGGAAAGTTTAAAGCTACATTAATATGTTTATATTAAAAATTGATTAAATGTGTCATTTCTTTGTGTTGAATCCACAGACAGAGTTTCTTTTCCTAGCATGTTTTAGCTCATCAGCCTGAGTGAACAGCAGTGAAAAAGAAAAAACACACTGTACACTACCTGCCCAGCACCAAATGGCAGACCAAGTTAGTAACACAAAAACCCTGTACTTTACTTGAGTGGTTCTGTATTGTCACTGTTGCAGGTTGTCATTTGTGTTTTCGTTGGTTGCCAAGCTTCAAGACGGCAGGTGTTTTCTAATATAAGCTTCTCAGAAGGTAGACACCAAGGAGAGAGTAGAGGGAGACTAGAGGAGGGTGGATTTTTGTTGAGACTGTAATGGACAATGAATGATAACCCTGAAGTATTTTGCTTTAGAGTCTGTCTACATCTAATGTTTAACCAAAATGAATTGAAACCACCGCTATACTCAGTGTATGCTTGGTGACATGAGCAACGCTGCAGGGGGATAAATGCAGCTACTGTAGAAAAAGATTTAAGCTAAGGCCTGCATCCTTGCTTGTCATTGCCTACCGAAGGCATTTAGTATATGTTGTGGTCTGTTAGTAGCTGGTATATCTTACAACAAAACATTTCACCAGTACTACCTGTGCCATGACAATAGTATGTCACTTCATACTTCACAACATTTCAGAGGGAAATATTATGATAATATTATATTTTTTTCTGTTTCTCTTAAAATATTAAGAGTAAGAAAATATTTAAAAGCAAGATTAAACCTCATTAAACAGGTAGTGAAAATCTCTCTGTGAAAATCTGTACGAAATATTAATCAACTTTCAGAGACTTGAAACTCACTTGACTCGCTTGACTGATTATATTTTATATATCTTTTTGTATTCAGGTCAAGGTTGCCTTATTGTAATAGGTTTGAAAGTCCAGGCTCATATGAAAAGTGTACTCCTGACCTATGGTGCATTCATGTGCTGGTAAGAGACTCTGAAATCTGAGAATCATGAGAGTTGGCTGCTGAACAGAGTCCTATTGACAGACTCTGTTGTGGGAGAATCAAACCCAGCAGACACACAAGAAGCAAAAATGGAAATGATGAAAGTGAGAATGTGAATAATGCAGTATTAAAAATGCTGCTGTGCACTGCACTCCATGACCTGTGGCTTTATTTTTCAAATAAAACATTTCTTAAAATATCATCAAGGTTACTGAATGTTTTTCAACAGTCCTCCTATATCTGCAGCCATGCTTGCACCTCACAAGAACTTAAACATTTAAGATTCTAACAGAACCTGTTTCTGTTTCAGAAGGATTCCTTCACCTTACTCCAAGTACCGTGAAATATATACATAGTGAAAAGTTCATTTCTTTATGAACTCTTACCCAGAGTGATCTTAGATATTTTGACATGCACTTTTTGAAAA
Source organism: Thunnus albacares (assembly GCF_914725855.1). Taxonomy (NCBI): domain Eukaryota; kingdom Metazoa; phylum Chordata; class Actinopteri; order Scombriformes; family Scombridae; genus Thunnus; species Thunnus albacares. The sequence continues at coordinate 3,160,754 of NC_058121.1, forward strand.
GCATGAAAAATCCATACCATACATACAGCATTTGTTTTTAATATTTCATTTTTACAAATATGTACAGAGTCGATAAAACACCTCAAATATGTTTTGCATGGTCTTTTATTTGCTTTTAAACTCATTATGTTTGGTCATAACTTTCACAGAGACTATTTTTACTCTACTACACATCACAGGAAGAGGTCAATTAAACCACAGACCCCCCAGACTAAAGAGACTTGGGGGAAAACGTCCTTCACTTGGATTTGATGAATGGCTGCTCCCCGCACTTCTCATTTCACACTGAAGGTCAATTATTTTCTATGATATTATAGGCATAAATTAAAGCCTCGTTCATTCTGTTCACAGACACATGAAAGAGGGAGCGCAACAATCCTGTGGATATTAAAACTTGATTTAAGAGCAGATTGATCCAAATCCACTGAGTAAAGACAACGGTATAATGTGCAATAAATGTGTTAAGAAAATGTATAGTAGATAGTCCTTTACTGTGTGAGCCAAGCCTTTTATCCCAAGCTGCCCTCTTCACACCTTGGGATATCAATAGGTCTCTGAGTCAATGTCCGTTAAGTTTGTACATGGTGAAAAATGACCAGATAATGTTTATCGTGCACATAATTAGCTAGGTCATTAGCAATGATGCACAGCTATGGGTGCATCAAAGCCTGTGTTGCTGGCTGGTCAGGCACTCGAACGCCTGAAGTCAAGCAACTGTGAGGAGAAAAAAAGAGGAAAAGTGAAGAGAAATCAATATTATATTACCTCAATTAAACTTGCATAGCTGCTGCCCCCCTGCTCAAGGTGCATAACCTGGAGTGCAGCACACTGGGCCCGAGGTGAGCACTTCTCCTGACGGGTAACTTCTGCAAAGCCTGAGAAATGAAACAATACATCGAATCGGCAATTGGTTTTATGGCTCTATCAACTAAACAGAAACAGACAGACTCTCCAAATAAAATAAACGCTTCCTGATTGCAAAGAAAACAGTGTGATTGATGAAGGTTGATCAAGAGATGCTAACTGTGAGACACATAGTTCGCTAATTTTGAAAATCACGTCCATGTTTTTATTAGAGTAGAGTAATTTTCTTCTTCATATTTCAAGAACCAGGTCAAACATAATTTTTTCCTCCCATGCAATACTCTGCAGTATTGCAGATGTATTTCAATTGCAAACTAAACAATATAAATTAAACTTGACAGTCATTCTGAAACAGTAGTTTGACACAAAATGTTTAACTAAAAGGTCCACTTACTTACTTTTCAGGAGCTTTCAAATGTATCACAGTGTTCATCAGCAGATGGAGTTTGCTCCGTTGTTTAGGAACTGTAGATGGCCAAACTTTCTATTATTCTGGGCACTTTTAGGACAACTGCTCATGAAGACCATGTGATGTGGTCAAAAGCTGTGGAACAAACTTGTTGAGATCATTTTGTCGACTGCCATGTCAAAAGTCAAGAATGAACTGTCAAGCTCAACCTCTACATGAACAGTAAGTGCTAAAGGTGCTGAGAATAATGGAAAGTCTACATCTACAGATCCATGACAACTGAGTACATTCCAACTGCTGATGAAGACTGTGTGATGCAGTTGAAAGCTCTGGAACAAGCAGGTATATTGGGAACTCTAGCGGAGATTATTTTGTTGTTATTTTCCTACTAGAATATAATAATAATAATAATAATAATAATAATAATAATAATAATAATAATAATAATAATAATAACAATAATAATAATAATAATAATAATAATAATAACAATTGATTATCTTATTAAAATGGCATCATTTGGGGTGGGATATATTAGGCAGCAAGTGAACAGTCAGTTCTTGAAGTTGATGTGTTGGAAGGAAAAAAGGGCAAGCATAAGGATATGAGTGACTTTGACAAGGGCCAAATTGTGATGGCTAGATGACTGGGTCAGAGCATCTCCAAAACAGTAGGTCTTGTGGGGTCTTCCCGGTATGCAGTGGTCAGTTCCTACCAAAAGTGGTCCAAGGAAGGACAACCGGTGAACCTGCAATAGGGTCATGGATGCCCAAGGCTTGTTGATGTATGTGGGAAGCCAAAGCTAGTCCATCTGGTCCAATCCCTCAGAAGAGCTACTGTAGCACAAATTGCTGAAAAAGTTCATGCTGGCTTTGATAGATAGGTGTCAGAACACACAGTGTATGGGGCCATGTAGCCACAGACCAGTCAGAGTGCCCATACTGACCACTGTCCACCACCAAAAGCACCTACAATGGGCACATGAGCATCAGAACTGAACCATGGAGCAATGGAAGAAGGTGGAAGAAGAAGGTCTGATGAATCATGTTTTCTTTTACATAATGTGGACAGCTGGGTGTGTGTGCATCATTTGCCTGAGGAAGAGATGGCACCAGGATGCACTATGGCAAGAGGGCAAGCTAGTGGAGGCAGTGTAATGCTCTGAGCAATGTTCTGCTGGGAAACCTTGGGTCCTGGCATTCATGTGGATGTTACTTTGATATGTACCACCTACCTAAACATTGTTGCAGACCAAGTACACCCCAGCATCAGCAGGATAATGCACCCTGCCACACTGCAAAAATTGTTCAGGAATGGTTTGAGAAACATGATAAAGAGTTCAAGGTGTTGCTTTGGCCTCCAAATTCTCCAGATCTCAATCCCATTGCGCATCTGTTGGATGTACTGGAAAAACAAGTCCAATCCATGGAGGCCCCAACTCACACCTTACAGGACTTAAAGGATCTGCTGCTAATGTCTTGGTGCCAGATACCAAAGGACACCCTCAGAGGTCTTTTGGAGTCCAAGCATTGACAGGTCAGAGCCGTTTTGGTGGGACAAGGGGGACCTACACAATATTAGACAAGTGGTTTTAATGTTATGGCTGATTGTTGTATAATAATATATTAATACTGTAGCACCTTAAGTGTCACTATGAATGAAAAGTGCAGAACAAATTAAATGTATTATTGTTTTATTATTATTAGATTACTCAGTTTTAAACATAATTACCGAACAGCAACAAAAATACATTTGCTTGGCTAAACATTTAACTGTTTCTGTCAGCTTTTATTACTTCAGTGTTGAGTAAATAGCCTCAGTAAGAGTGTGGGCTCCACTTGTGAGCCAGCGTTAAATCTTGACAGTCATTCTGAAACAGTAGTTTGATACAAAATGTTTAACTAACGGTCCACTTACTTACTTTTCAGGAGCTTTCAAATGTATCACAGTGTTCATCAGCAGATGGAGTTTGCCCTGTTGTTTAGGAACTGTAGATGGCCATGTGATGTGATGTGGTCAAAAGCTGCGGAACAAACTTGTTGAGATCATTTTGTCGACTGCCATGTCAAACGTCAAGAATGAACTGTCAAGCTCAACCTCTACATGAACAGTAAGTGCTAAAGGTGCTGAAAATAATGGAAAGTCTACATCTACAGATCCATGACAACTGAGCACATTCCAACTGCTGATGAAGACTGTGTGATGCAGTTGAAAGCTCTGGAACAAGCAGGTATATTGGGAACTCTAGCAGAGATTATTTTGTTGGTATTTTCCTACCATAATATAATAATAATAATAATAATAATAATAATAATTGTTTATCTCATTAAAATGGCACCTGTCATGAGGGGTGGGATATATTAGGCAGCAAGTGAACAGTCAGTTCTTGAAGTTGATGTGTTGGAAGGAGAAAAGGGCAAGCATAAGGATCTGAGTGACTTTGACAAGGGCCAACACAATATTAGACAAGTAGTTTTAATGTCATGGCTGATTGTTGTATAATAATATATTAATACTGTAGCACCTTCAGTGTCACTATGAATGAAAAGTGCAGAACAAATTAAATGTATTATTGTTTTATTATTATTAGATTACTCAGTTTTAAACATAATTACCGAACAGCAACAAAAATACATTTTACATTTGCTTGGCTAAACATTTAACTGTTTCTGTCAGCTTTTATTACTTCAGTGTTGAGTAAATAGCCTCAGTAAGAGTGTGGGCTCCACTTGTGAGCCAGCGTTAAATCTGCTTATTGTTATTCCCGAAACATTCCGTGTCTGAAACATTCCAGACACGCAGATACAAATGTATTGTTGCTCATATTTCAGTTACCGAATGTTTCCTTCAATGCTTCTTACCTTCAGGTAAAGGTGCAGTCTGCCAAACAGAAAGAGGAAGATTCCAATGGGCTTTATAGCAGGGGGAGCCTGGACTTTCATTGATTGTGAATCAACTCTGGTTTGTCTTACAGGAAGAGCTTCCTGTATAAAAGACAGGGATAGAAGCTTTTCAAATTATGCAGTATAATTACCCTGAGTAACAGGGATACTGTTTCGATTGCCATTGATTTTTTTTTTTAATTCTTCAATACTGTGAGCATCACAAACTAAATTCTATTCACTTCCATTGCATAATAATAATAATTGACAGAACTCACTGTTAACACTTTTGACTGGGACTTTCTTCAATAGAAAGTTTCTCCAATGAAACCTATCCAGCCCTCATTGTACTGGGCAAATAAAACTAGAACTCAGTTTGGTAGGTATTGTTATAGGTCGATAATAACAAGTAAGTGAGAAAACCAAGCCTTTAAGACTTTTTTAAGGTGTAGTCCTTGTTTTGTATACAGCAGCTTTTCCCCACTGTCGGACAGTTTAGATGGTTGGTTGGGTTGGTTCAGTGATTGTGCTAAGGGATTGAACTCTGACCCTCTAAGTTGTTGCATATTATTGATAAAAAATAAATTTTCCACTGTGATGTAAAGAGAGAATTATACTTCACAATGACATTTAAAATCAAAGCCTGTGAGAAACAGAAAAAAAAGAGAAACAATTAGCGATGAATGTGCTATTAACATTCCCAGCAGTAAGGAAATGAGTTAGCATCACATAAAAGAATACAACCCTCTCCTTAAAGTTAATTGCAGCTGATTAATCAGCATGATTAATGACCAAATAGCCGTTCAGACTGTAATAATATTCTGGAGAGTCATCCAAGGCCCATCTATTTTTCTAAATATATGTTCATTAGTACTGGCTTCAGTCGAACTTCACTCCGTACCTGATATTTGTGAATTTGACAACACTGTTCAACCTACAACAGTGCATGATGAATGGGCAATCTGTGCTAATGATACATACTAGAGATTGCTTTGCCTAGAAACACAGCAGAAGTATTACTTTTTAATTTGATTTATTGCGCTTTACTCTGAGCATATGTGAGGGCTAAAAGGATCCACACCCACACAGAGGAGCACCTGGCACACACACACTTTTCCCTCACACTCTTATACACACACACACAGCAAAGATGAACAAATAAACCAGTGAACAGAACTACCATGATTATGTTTTATGCCCCATGTGGTAGTCAAACAATGTCAGTCACTTTCCTGAACATGCTCTAAATATCTTGACATGCTAGCAGCTGCAGAGGAGCACCGTGTTGTGTGCAGTGTGGGACACAAGCAGGCCAGTTGGTCTTTACCTGCTGCCTTCTCGTATATGGGCAGAAATGCCACGGCAGCAGTTTTCCTCCACAGTGTGGACTGAGCAGCTCCTCCTTTATGGGGAAACATCTTCCTCAACACGTCCACTGTCATGCTCACTTCAGCTATTACTTGTCAGCATGATATCCTCCTGGGAGATAAGGGAGGGATGCCCTATAGAATGACAGTCTGTCAGCCCTGCAGGCAGGAGAACAGTCGAGCTGACCAGTGGAGAAAAAAAAGAGAGATAGAGAAAGCTTTCTCTCTCTGCTTCCATCTGCCTTTGATAGAAGCTGCTCTGGAGCAGTGATGGAGCTTGTAACAAGCCGCATTTGAATATTTTAAAGAGGGCATCCATGACTTTTGATGTACAGACCTTAATGCAAATGAAGTAGAAGATACAGGTCCCAGCAGGGACCGCATTCCTTTATTCTTCGCACTGGATTTTTTTTTCTTTTTAATAAATCGAAATGAACTCTTCACACTCCCTTTGAGACCCCCCACCCCACCCCCTGGATTTGCAGAGTGTGGAGTCAAACTCCTCTGCCTCCCACATACATATGAGTGAGTGTAAGAGCCTGTACCTGTGTGCAGTGTGATTTAGCAAAGCATGTGTGGTCCAATATACCCACAAGAATATAAATAACAGAGCTAATTGTGCATGATGTCTGAGGTTTAACAGTGAATTGTGTGTAGGTTACATTTTCAGGGTCTGGTGATAAGTAAAATGATTCCAGTCAGAGGTGAGTAAAGAGCAGATTGACTTTTAGTTCGACAAACATTTTGTGGAGGCAGAGCTGCTCTGGAGACAGAATTAATCTTAGCTGTAGGTTAAAGCAAAAATTTGAGATCTCTTCAAAATGTTGCTGCTGGTCATGATAACATTTTACAAAACAGTTTAAAGTCAACCTCCAATTTGAATTCTCATCACTTTCACACACACTATTTTTAGTGCCAAATTTTACTCCAATCCAGTAACACTACTGTTAGGTTTGTAATCCATTCAGAAACAGGAAGCTAGTTAGCCTAGCTTAGCATACCCCAACAATGGTGGTGCTGAAAATTAAAATGTTATAAAAAATCATTTTAGAGCCCACCTACACAGATATTTCACCAATTAATTAAAGTATTTGGTCTGTCAGTCTGTCAAAAAAAATCTTTCCCACTGGAGAATGTTAATATAATCACTATCACTTCTTCTTTTTGGTAATTATAATTTTTACTAAATAAGTACATAAGTCAAAACAAGGCTGAAGGAGATATATATAGATCCTGATGTAGCCATAGACTGCATCTTGTGTATTTTTTCCATTAACATATGCCATAAAAATAATTTGAAAGATGCTATAAGCACCTAAAAATTCTAAACATAGGGGCTTTAATTGCTCCAATAAGAAGTCATAGAGATTCCATATTCAGACATCTTTTTAATAAAATCCACAGGACAACAACACAAGTAATCATGTTTTGCATACACCCACAGCTCCAACATACAGTATCATCCACCACTTTTGGTAATGAAAATGTTGGTATAATTGACAAAGCAAGCATAGTTGAAAGAAACAAACCATAAGTAACCATTAGGCATCAAATGGAAGCTTTTATATATAGCTGTATTAAGGAACACAGTGAGAGGACATGTGGTTTGAGGGCTTTCTATGGACATTTTGATACTTCAATGAAACAAGGTCACTGGTAACTCTTTTGAATCCAAGCTGACTATAGCTGCTAAACTCCACAAAGCAGACTTAACAGTTAACAATTTAACAGGCTGTTAAATGTTTTGTTTCAATCATATAGCTTTGTGACAAATCTATATTTTCAATTATGATCAGTTGATAAGGATCTGTAATTCATACTCTTCAAATATAGATGTGACTATAACTGCAATGTTCAGTAAAGAGATAGCATGAATGTTGGACTTTTAAATGGACTTGTCAAAGAAGGTGGGTTACTCACATCAGCCTCTCCAATGTTTCTGTTCAGCAGCTCCTGGAAGTTCTGAGGAGTCGTCTTGTTTCGAGTGAGTCTGCACATATAAGAGCTCTTTGCTCAAGGTTGTCTTTCTCCTCTCCACACTGTGTCAGAGTATGCAGAGGCAGTCTGAAAGCTGTGTTTCTTTTTTAAGGAGACTGACCTCTCTACAAAAATGATTTTCTCACTCTGACTTCTTGATCCTCCTTTATGGACAAGGGTCCAGACGCGGTCTCAGTTTCTTGTCACTTCTCGATGGAGTTCAAGACTATACTCTGCAAATGCTATCTCCTTAAGTTTAGAATTTGGCTGATGGAAAAGCTAGACAGCTTTGGTAAGAGGAACACTTTAAGTTCTTAAAGTAGAGTACAATATATGATCAATTCTACATAGCCAGTGTGAAAACACAAGCGAACAGAAGGTCTGGTCTTTGGTCTGGACTGCTGAACAAGATAAAGAGACATTTAGGATGATTAAGGTACACATAATGTATAAATAATGAATTAGAGCTGTCTAAGTTAGAATTATAAAGACCTGAATGACTTTCTCAGCATCCAGGAATGACAAAAATGGTCTGATCTTATCAGACATTCCAGGGAATGTCTAACAAGAGCTGAAGCAGAGATGCTGGCCAGTTGCAACAATCAGTTGATTAAGATGTTATGATCTGTAGTGTCAAAAGCAGCACTCAAGTTCAATAACACTATAGCCAAACATCTGCATCAGCTTCCACCAAGATGTGTTCTGAGGGTGTTTTCAGACAGCAGCGAATTTTAGACATGATGCAACTGCATACAAAGTCAATGGAAAGACACAATCAGCTCACTTATCCCTGGCCTTTCTGAATGTTCTTGTGTATGTAAATGTACAGAGTTTAAGCAAAAAAAAAGAGAGAGGCTAGAAGGAGATCACAGAACTTCCACGTGAGTTCTGAGATCATTCAGAGCTGCCACATAAACACAGCATAAGCACACTGGAATCTAGTAGCTAGTAGCTAGATCTGGTAAAATATATCTCTTCTCTTTGTATGAATTAATGTCCTTTGTACGTCCTTGACAAATAAACGTAATAAACTAAACTAAACTCCACACACAGCCAGTGTATACAGTATGTTGCTTATAGTTAACATCCAGGCCAGTGATCAAATTTGTGTGGATAATGCAAGATAACAATTAGCTTTGCTTTGTATTTAAACACACTTTTCTATATTTTTCTTATTGTCAACACATCCCATGTGCAGAGGCAAACCAACATCGAAGTGATCTACTTACAAGTGTGTGTATCCAAAGCCTGATATGTCTTATTCCTCATAGAGCTCCATTGTTGTTGAATAACCTTTTAAAAACATGTCAGTGAGACACACCGCTGCACTGGGCGGCTGTTCTTTATGTTTCAAAGAGTTAAGGGCATGTCAGTTTGTTTAGAAATGGCTCCAAAGACTAATAACAGTCATCACATTTTCAGTCTTTAAAATGAGGTTAATGAGTTTTCAGTCTCTAAAATGTTTTCAGTCTCTAAAATGAGGTTAATGAGAGCTGTGAGAGTGAACCAAAACAGTGAAGTCATAGGTTCAAAGATGCTAAAACGCTCAGTAGAGCTGCAGCACTGTCTATCTTTGTCCTTATAAGCAATCCTTTATTATCACATTACACGTCATATTATATATTGCTAATATTATTATTGCTTTAAAAAGGGTTTAGATAAAGCTTCTAACAATGGGTGAACGCAAGTATGTTTGTGCACATGTTAAGCCATGTTGTTTGGGGGACTGACCTTCTGGTCCATAGCTGCTACTCTGTAAATAGAAGTATAATGCTCCAGATATTATCCGATTGATTTCCATAATCGTCCACCTCACATAATCATAACACTGAGGACTAAGCTCTTATATTTCACAATAAATGGCAGATCCACTGGCCTGTCGACTCCCTGCTGTAACAGCTATGAAAAATAGATACAGGCTGAGTGGATGACCAAAGATAATGGGTTTAATGTGAATCAGGTGTACTGGCAAGACATTTCGTTTAGCTCGACATTCTTTTTGGGTTCACCGACTTCCACTAGTCCTCCCACACAGAACGGCCAAGAGTCTATTTACAGACACTTGAACCACAAGCTTTTTTCACCATGCAAAAAAGATCTTAGCTCAAGCCCAGTCATGCATAAACATGAAGCCTGAAAGTATTGCCACATTTTTATGTATTGATACAAGGGTTGCAGAGACACACGGCGCTTCTGAGGGCTGACCCTTCCATTTCTGATAGTTAGCCTGCAGCTCCATATGTCAAATATACTGCAAGTTAGCATAGAGAGAGATTGATGTGTTCTTTTCCCTAGACCTTGAGGGAGAAGGACCTTCTAAGCATAACCCACTCATTCTGAACTTTGTGACTTTGCATTTGCATTTACATAAGTGAGTATAAGTTCAGATGTCACAACTTCATAAGGAAAATAATATTACAGCCTTTTCAAAATAATCCTGAAATTAGGAATTTGACCCTCATTTATTGAGGGCTCTGAAATGCTACACATTCCTGTCTGTATTTCATTACCAATCCCACATGGAAGAAAACAAAAGCTTGAAAGGACTCAAAAATGGTTCCAGGACTAAGAGTCAAAAAGCAGCATAGTGAGAGTAATTACAGGTATTGATTCACAGCTCCAATTATTAATTATTCGACCGGTGTAGACTATGCTAGTTTTCTGTTAATTCGCGCTCTGTGTTTTCTTTTCCAGAATGTAAATGATTCATGAAGTAATCATGTGGTGCGAGCAGTGGCTTATTTTTATTGTCTCTTTTTCCTGGCTGTGAGAGAGGAGAGAGTCAAATCTTGCTTTTCACCACCCAGCCCAAGGACAACTGTACTGTATGACTTATACAAGAAAAACTCGACATTATTTAAGTAAATGGTGTGCACTGCCACCTTAACAGGCGAAAAAATAGGATTGTCTGTCAGGGCAGTAGATGTGCACAGAGGCTTTCTACTGCTCACATGGCCAGTCAAGAGAATCCATCAGCAGGTAGCTAAGGAACAGCAATGACATGCTGAGACAGAGGCAATAGTGCCGTCACCGGCGAAGCCAGTGGAACATCTGAAAGGCCTTGTTCTCAGTAAATTGCCACAAAAACTGGATTCCTATGGCTGTGGTTCATGGTGCATATCTAGGCAGACAGTATGCAACACAAAAAAAATCTGTAGAATCCTAAATCCTTGAGACTCTAAAAGCAAAAGCCAATATGTTGTATCATGTAAGAAACAGACTCAGGTCTTGATTAAGTCATACTGCTCTTGGAATTCTGAATTTGATGGTGCTTTCAAGGCAGTGTAAAAAAAAGGGAAAATCTCTGGGGGTCTACCTGGTCCCATAAAGGTTAAATAAACTGAAAAACATAAACAATCTGGGGACTTTAGACAAGGTTACAATCAGCCCTGCTGTCCTTAGGAATGCGATTGATGAGCCTCTGCGCTCAAATTCATTCCCAGCCCCACAGTTAATTGTACAACTATAAAAAGTGGATGTCACAGTACCCATAGCCTGCTCTCAGACCAGCTGTCCTCTAGAGACTTAGGAGTTTGTGAGGGGTGAAACATTCGAGCATGGGGTTACTTTTTCTCCCCTGTCAGCCTGTGAAAGAATAACTAGCATCTCAGAGTCCTTCTGTGTAGGAAATGCAACCTTTGTGTGAGTTCATGCTCCACTTTTCCCCCAAAACAGACTGACAGCTCGCCCTACAGGTGATGAACAAATGAAATGGTCTGGTGGATTGGTGAAAAATCATGCGTTTTTATTGTAAGATAAAACTTGGCATGCCATTACTAGAGCTCTACAGACTTACTGGAAAACAATAAATCAGGGCAGGCCTTTTAATAAATGGTTGCCAAGTGGATTTCTCTTTTGTGGAAAACAGGGTTGAGTGTTTTCACAGTATAAAACTGAATCTATTTTTCTTACCTTAAGATTTCATTCATTTCTAATGTTTCAATTAGATTATTAATAGATAAATTAATCGATTGTAATGTACTTAGGTATTTTTAATGGGTTACTTGCATTTTTAAGGGATTTTTAGGGGGTTGAAAACCCCTCACTGCTAAATCAATCATGTTCAACTTGTCTCTGTGGTAGTTTAGAGCTGAAAACCTAGCCACAACCTTACTTGGGAGCAAGACCTTGAATCTTGTGGGACTGTGAATTCCTATACACTTATTAGTGGTTTCCTGTGAATGGCTAATTTATTAAACCAACCTTTCTTAACCTGGTGTTATTTAAGCAATATAAACATAGAGTCTCTCCAAATAATGAGAGCGGTTGATCAGTTCTCTTAGATAAGAGTTTATTGATCGTAGAGGGGAAGATCAATTGTTACAGCAGCCTGGAGAACAGGCCAGGAGAAGTAAATACATATATAGATTTCAATTCCAAACTATCATAAGCGGTCAAACAGATATGTTGAAATAAAGACATAGCCTTAGTGTATATATACAATATGTGCTTCTAAATCCAACTGACTTTAGCTAAGGAGTTGATGAGTTTGTATGGGGATGAAAATTCTCAGAATAATATAAAAAGTATAAAAATATAAAAAGATTGTCTAATATACAGTAACTGATGCTGTTTGTAGCATTAAATACTAAGTCTTGCAGGATGTACTTTTGGTGCTAGCACTGTTGAGATGAATTTGCAATATGATGAGATGGTGTTCTCCTTCAGTCAGTGAGTCAGTCAATCAGTATTTAAGTTCAGTGTTGCAGTTCAAACAACACATAGGCTACAGTAGTAGCAAGTACAGCACCTGTCATCTCCCATATACACTCATTAACAGCTCAGCTGATTTCATGATGGTGAGCAATTTGGGAGCACACCAGGTGTATATACACTTTGTTTGATTGATTTTAGCATCTCTGTTGCCTTCTCCAGATAATGTCTTTGCCTCAAAACTGAAAGATAGAGAACCAACATTAACCACCTCTAATACTCTAATAATCTAAGTCTCAACAAATGGTGAATTGCTGTGAAATTTTGTACAGACATTTGACTTTTCCACTATACCATGAGGTTGAAATTTGTGTTTTTTTAAATGAAGTATCTTAAGAACTATTGGATGAATTTGTACAAAATTCGGTAAACACTCATGGTCCCAAGATAATGAATCGCAATAACACTGGTGATCCCCTGACATTTTCTCTAGTGCAATCAGCAGGTTACCATTTTTGATTCAGAGTGAAATGTCTCGACAACTATTGGATGAATTACTATGAAATTTGGTAAACATTCATGCTCCCCACAGGTTGTACTTTAATCATTTTTGGGATCACCTTACTTTTAATCTAGCAACATCATCAGGTTTCAGTTTTCCTAGTACTTTTGTTAACGAAATACTTACTGACATTCCCAACAGCCTCAACTGTACTTTGTGTTTAGTGCTAACAAATGTTAGCATGCTAACACTAAACTAAAATGGTGAAAATGTTCATATTATACCTACTAAACATAAGCATGTTAGTATTGTCATTGTGAGAATGTTAGTATGCTGATGTTAGAGTTGAGCTTAAAGCACCGCTGTGCCTCAGTGCAGCCTTAAATGAGCTGCTAGCGTGGCTGTGTAAATATTACACGCTGGCGACACACTTTTATCAGGAAATAGCTGCCTTCTCAATTTTCTTATTCTGAAAACTTCTTCAACATACATATATATATATATATATATATATATATATATATATATATATATATATATATATATACAACACTTCTATCCATTAATTGTCATGTTAGCTCCCATTTTGTTGTTGCTTACAATTTAATGTTTTGTCATTCTGGAAAACTGGAAAATCTGTAGGCTAAAAGCTCAGGCTACTTTTTGGCTAATGTAGACCATGTAGCTGAATCTAGAGATCATGGACCGTGTGCAGCAATTAGCTGTAAAGTGGAGTTGATCAAAGGGATCCTTTGGGAATCTGAGGGGGTCAATTTTGCCCAATTATCTGTACATACAGCCCAATTTATCTCTTTAGAAATTGTCAATCAGCTCCCATTTGTCAGAGGCATATTGGTATTGGATGTGATCTAATATTCCAACCTAGTCATTAAAGGGCTTGCCCCTTATTGTTTGTTTGTTTGGCTAGTTTATCACTATTGATTTGCAGTGAATTGTTTAGACATTCAGTCTGCTGCTTTCTTCATGCAAATGTTTCACTGTGATTTTGGCTTTCTTTCTGGTGAGCCGTATGTGCGACAGAATAATATGTACCCATCGTCCAAGGTCCCTTACCCACAACTATAACATGACATCTGCTGATGGAATTTGTCTCTTGCCCAGTATGACAGATCCTAGCAATCTGGATCCCAAGGACAGGGGACATAGACCTTGCCAAAGAAGGATGATAGACTCATCCTCTCATGAACTACGACTGAACCGGGAAAATCACATTTCAAAACCTTTCCTTACCCTTTATCTTCTTTCTTTACTTTCCCTTCTCTTTCCTTTTCTTTCCACACTTTTCATTCCTGTTTATTTTCTGTCATTTTCTTTCCTTCCATTTCAGTTCTTCCCCTGACTCTTCTTTTCCTTTTAACATTTTCCCTCCCCTTTCCTTTCGTTTATTTCCCTTTCCTTTTCTTTCCTTTTTTTTTTGTTCCCTTTACTCTCCTTTCCTCCTCCTTTACTGTAAATCAAATGATAGGACATGATGGGAATGAACATGCAAAAATGTAAAAAGCTATAGATAAAAGATTAAGTTTGCAGAGACTGTAAAAACACAACATATCTTAGCAATGTTGGGAACTGACAAGAGGAAAACATGAAATTCCAACCTTTACTGTGTCTTCAGAGACTGCTGTCTAGGTGGAGCGCCACAAAAATGCAGCGTGAAGCTCAAAAATCTCCCACAGAAATGTCTCGTCCTGACCCCAAAACGTGTTCATAACTCAGGTTTTTTTCTGCTCAGTTGACATCACTGCCTCATTGGTGAAATGACTGAAAGCTGTTTCTTCATGTGGCATCCTCATAACCGGGTATATTTAGCCAATTGTATGAAATGATCTTTTAAAAAGCACTTGTGTTTCGTGTTATAAGGTCAGAGTATCTTCAAACAGGCGGAAGTTTAGTGAAATTATTGGAGCTTGTGTGTGGATTGGTGGTCACCCTGCTGCACCCTCATTACACTTGGCAGCAGTGTGTACACCCATAACCTCTCCAGCTAAAGCAGGACTTAGACAGCTGACGCATTCTCCCTATTCCCCTTTCTCCCCTTTGTCTGCCTCACTTCCACTTTTTCCGTCTCTTGCCAGCTACCGCCGCCGCTCTGTCTGATTCGGCAGATATGCAACACAGATTGAAATATTGTTAAATTAGCTAAGTATACATTAAAATGTCTACCCTTAAAGAGTTCTGTTTGTATATGCTGTGACCTCAACACACCTTTTTATATTGCAATCAGTGAAATTAGCCCAAGGCTAAAGGCACTCTGAAGCCTTTTTTAATACTCTGACTTAACTGGGGCTCTTAGCCGTGGGGTAGCAAACATTTTGTACTGCTGTCTTTTGAAGTGGGTATGAAAAGACCTAAATTTAACTGGGGTAAGAGCTCAGTCTTTCATGAAAATATACTTTAAAAGGAACACTCAAAAATGTGTTCTCTACTTGTTTGTTTCTGCACATGTTTTGGACAGAAATGAATGAGGTTTGTGTTTGTTCTGCAACAGGAATGTTTGGCCTGAATAAATAAGTTCCACCTACATGTGGCCACCACCACCACCACCAACTGCTATAATCACTGTCAGCTCCCACCACCCACTCTCACCTCGAGGAATCAGAGAAAGATGAGAACCAAGGTGTCAATGCCATTGGAAGGCAGGAAAAGACAGAGAATGCACCTGGAGCTGCCTGGTGTCAGTATCAGGTCTCATGCTAGCTTTGCTTCTGTACCTGCTGTATTTTTAGCTGGAGATAATGGGGCGCAAGCTTGAGTCAGATTTGGGTTGTCTGAACTTCCATAACTTGAATAAACAACAAAGCACCATGAAAATCAGTATGTTTATATGCACTTAAAGGGAAACTGCGGCTTATTACAATGTGGGATTCATATTCGTAGCTCAGGCCATCAGTTTTATCAGTTATGATAAAATTGTACTCGCCAAAATAATTGCTGAGGTCTGAGAACACAGCAGCATTGCTAAAAATAGTCCCAATGGGGCAAAGAGCAGTCAGACAGGTCAGATAGGTTGTAAACAAGCCAAGAGTTTGGCTACTTTATCTCAGTGGTGGTAAAAGTACCAATACAGCGATGTAAAAATACTCCATTATAAGTAAAAGTCCTGCTTGAAAAATCCTACTACAGTAAAAGTACATAAGTATTATCAGCTTGATGTAGTTAAAGTATTGCAGTAAAAGTAGTGGTTTGGTCCCTCTGACTGATATATTATTATATATGACATCATTAGATTATTAACACTGAAGCATCAGTGTTAGAGCAGCATGTTACTGTTGTAGCTGCTGGAGGTGGAGCTAGTTTAAAACACTTATACTTATATTTACACTTATATACAGTTAGCTAGTAAAGTCCAATAGTTCCCAACCAAAGGCTCACCAGATAAATCTGAGGGGTCATGAGATGATTAATGAGGAAAGAAGTTCTGATACACAAATCTGTTTTCATTTTTTTAGACGTTGTCTCTAATCTTTGATTTTTGGTGAAATATTGGATAATTTGAACATTTATTGAAATAAAACCATGTGATAAGTTTAGAGGGAAAAATCACTATTTGGTGTACAGTACTTGAGTAAATGTACTTAGTTACTTTCCACACCTGCTTTATCTAAACCACTTTACTTAGAGGTAAAACCAAAAGCTAGCACACCCATGATGTCGCTAATAATCCCTTACTGACACAAGTAGGCTACAGCCAGTAAACTAGTTAAAAGTTGAACCGGCAAGTCTGGCTAAGCTGTGGTAGATATTGACAACAGGCCTTGTTAAATTTTAAATAAATTTGAGTTACCAGGGGTTTGTTTATATCTGATGTCTGATGACTTGACTGTACATTCAGAGCTTGTTAGCCTGTTAGCCAGTGGATATCATTCCTGGCTGCCTAATAACTGTCTTGCATATTGATTTAAATACCTTTAACATTTCCAGGTCTCTTCTTATTTGTCCTACTGTCACAGCATACAGGAGTTGGTAGATTTCTATTTATTGATGTGTTAAAATTACACACATGTAGCATTAACACATCATAATAAGTAAAATTTATTATGATTTGATTTCATAAGTTATCAGGTTTCCTTCCACTCGATACCCTCACATCCTGTTAGTATGTCCTGCAGTCTTGTGGGCTGAAAGGTGTGCAACAATGCTTGAAAAAAACCCAAAACTGAAAATTTGATGCATTTAGATGCCCAGACTCAGGTATACCAAGGTAACATTCAAACACAACACTCAAACTTTCCAACTCTTATTTGAACTCTTCTTTCAAACTCTGTTTTCATTCTTCACACAACTACCTCTGTCACTTTTTGTGTGTACATTATGAATGCCCTTGAGGAAAAACTGTCTGTTATCCCCATTTGTACATAAGGCTTTTAACACTGCCAACAAGTGTGACAAGCTATAAACACTTTTGTCTCTAAATATTGTCAGACGACACTTCATATGCACTAGTTTCTTTCAAAAGTAGCTTCAATAAGTCTATCAACGCAGTGTCTTATATCACAATGCTCCTGAAATACATAAGCCATAGTTCCAAAATAAAGTCTGAGGTAAGGGGTAACCAGGTTACTACGGTACATGTAAATGTGTTGTCTGACTTCCTATGTCACCTGATTTCTCAGAGTAACCTGCTTTTCATGTTCGCATGTAAATGTGTTGAGTGTAACACTTTTCACATGCATTTAAGAGAACAAAAAGGATTAATATTAACAAGCATCTCCCTTTTTGTTCAGTGGCATCTTCAAAGCAAATTCCTCACACAATCAACAGTACAGTATAAGTTCAACTGTTTGAAGTCACAGGAGAGAAGTATTCTCTGCCGCTGAGACAAACGTGTGTACTTATGGACTTCAACTTGATTACAATTCAAAGAGGCAGTCTCACAATGCTTATTCACTGTGGAAATATGACCTAAATTTTGTCGTAGAAGCTTGAATGCTTTGAAGTTTGAAATTAGACCAGGGAACATTTATTCTTCCTTTAGAAGGCAGCAACTTATCAAACACTTTTTTTTAAATTTAATTCTTAATATCAAAGCTTTTGAAGACTCAATTAGCCACATCTCTGGTCTTGTCGTACAGCTACTTTAGACTAAGATTTAATAGAGGGACATAGAGAACGGGCCTGTGATATAAACAGGCTGTTAGAGTTGTTTCCGGCCACTATCTCGTAGGAAGCACTGCAGCATATTTCAGCAAAGGAGCATGTTTGCAAAGCATTACAGCTCTGTGAATGACATCATTCAGGATTCCCGGCCCATCACACAGCAACATAAACCGCAGAGCATCTGGTTGTTGGGTGTGTGTGCATAAATCCAATCTGACTCCAATCTGTTAAAGAGAGCAATCTGGTTACACTGCTGCAAACCAGCATGACGGAGAGAGATTTAGAGTTCACATAGCACATAAGATGAAAGACAGACCAAACATTTTTCTGAAATAGTCACACATATCTGCAAATAATGAAGTCAGCAATGTCTAGATTACTTTACATCAAAGAAGATTTAAACAAACATGTAGCATAGTATATTTTGTAAAAATATATATATATATATATATATATATATAATACATGTGAGTATAATTGTGTTTGGGTTGAGTCCATCCTCACTATGCAAACTCCAGTGTCCTCTATTCAGGTTGATTTCATTTCTTTCTTACATTTATTTAAATTACAGTTGATGTTTTCCATATTTTTACTTAAAAACTGTGAAGCAGTTGAGAGTGAAAGTTGATTATTGATATAAAATAGTAGTATAAGCAAAAAAAAAAATCCTACCTCAAGGTTCACTCACTAGCTTTTACCAGACCTTTCAACCACATCTCATGGTCTTCATCAGCATATGGAAAAGTCTTTAATTGTCATGAAGATGTTGAAGACCACGAAGACTGTGGGATGCTGTTGAAATCATTGGAAAAAGCTAATAAGTGGATCGTTTGTTTGTTTGTTTGTTTAAAATGTTAATCAATAGTGTTAGAGAGAGACACATAGCAACATTTTTGAAGATAAAAACACACAATAAAGCTAAAAGATATTTTTATTGTGGTCCTTGTCAGGGAGGGGACTGACAGATGAGTCAACAGATTGAATGATGTGCAAAAACTAAACAAGCAAACAAAGAATCCAAACCAAGATTAAAAAGAAAAACCTTTGTGTCCTCAGAGATCCTACAAATTGTGCATAAAAATCTGTGACTCAGTACGTTTACTCAAGATCTGTATTAAAGTACAGTTCTGTTATACTTACTGTTAAATGTCCATTTGTGCTACTTTATACTTTCACTACATTTCAGGGGGACATTGTACTTTTTTGTACTTTTACTTCACTACATTTATATGACAGCTGTTATTAGAAGCTACTTCGCTAGTTAATATTTTATATGCAAAACATGACCAGCTTATAAAAATGATGCATTGTTATAGATGTAAATACCCAACAGTAAATAAAGCAGGTAAACTCAGCTCCACCTTGACCAGCTTCTTCTTTCATGTGAATGTACTCTATCATTACATTCAGTGTATATTACATGACATTACTCAAGTAATTTCCTGCATCATAGTGCTTCAAGTACATTTTGCTGATTAAACTTCTGTTCTTTTGCTTGATCTTTTGCTCTTTTTGTAAAAATTGTAAGTAAAAATTTCAGTGCAGGCTAATTTTTACATTGTGATATTTCTACTTTTACTTCTGAATTCAAAAACTAAGAGCAATTCTGTGTCTCAAACTTCAAGGTCTTGAAGTGAACAAACAGCAGACAAAAAATATCAGTTCCACCTTTAATACAGAGATCTCATGATAAAGATTTATTATGTATTTGAATATACATGGTGTTTTAAAATGTTAATACATTATTACAATACAGATTTTTGCAAATTTACAGTGAAAACAAATGTGTGCAATGTGATCATACAGGGGCACATAATAAATAAATAGCATTTTTGTAAGTGTTGCATCTTTACATCTTGTTTTCAACATGGGATAAAGGATATTACATTTAATATTTATTATTTTTATAAGAAGCACTTTATGTCAAATTAGTCATTTAAACCATGTGGTAACACAGTGTTCAGTGTACAGCATATTCAAAAAGTTTCACATACGACAGTTTGAATGCGATGTCTCATTGCAGAATCAATTTACATTTTTCTCAAATTTGAGCACAAAAGCCGACCTTGGTTGTGAGAAAAAACCTTCACTAATTTTCATTTGAACTTTAATTCAATAATGAACTCTCTCACATCCACCTGCACTATACTAAAAGAACTGTGTGCATTTGCCACAAAACATGCAAATGTCACACACCAGTTTGGTGTTTGGAATTTAGGTCAAAAAAAAAAGATTCAATACATCGCAGTGAGGACATTTCTCTACTCCATTACCCCCACTCCAGGGATGGTGTATCCCACCCACACACTTCTCTGAAACCGTCCAAAACCCCTCCATAACATATCATGATCTTATCATTTTCCTTTACCTTGGCTGGTCACTTAAATCTTCGCTTGAAGGCAGAAATTATATGGAGGGAATCATATAATATATCCTAAAGTTTGAACAAATCTACTTACAACTTTCTCCTGATTCTAAACCTTAGCTTGAGGGTAGTGATTAGTTTCTTCTTTACCCTCTTGATAGAAAGTATGTATTTCATCAAACTGGCAGACCAGACTGCAGCCACACTGTATGCGGATATGGAGGCTGGCTATGAAGAGTTTATCTCAAGAAGTTCTTTGTCACAGCAGGCTTCTAAAGCGTACATGGCTGTGAGACATAGCTCACTTTTGCAAGACACAGAGGGACAGCTTTCTCACTGAGATTGTGCTTTTTTAAAAATTAACTTGCCATTAATTACATATAGGCCTGCAGTGAATATGCATACGACATATAATTACAGTATTTCACTCCTACCAGGTCTTTTCTGGCATGATGGAGTGCTTCATATAACACAGCACCATCTGTTGACCTCCCTGGAAGTCATTTAATGGCTTGTACTCTACTGCTCCCTAGAGGTTAGACATTCGCACTGCAACTTGAATGTTCCATCTGTGTATACAGTATGTGCCTTTTACATGCCATATCATATTTCACTGTGTAGGAAAGATGGCAGGATGGATAGTCTAAGATGGGGATTTCCAAATTTCCAAACTGAAAACAGGCAGCGGCTGGGAAACAGTTTAGATTCAGGAATTGCATTCCACTCATTATTTGGTCATTTGCTCTGATTGAGTCCAGAATCAGGCTGCAGTTGGCTAAAAGATTGAATGATTCAAAGGTTTATTTGTCACATAGACAAGCAATATGTGTAGTCAAATGAAAGGCTACTATATAAAATGTGAAGAATTAGAAAAAATGAATCTCAAGGATAAAGAATGTATATTTAAATGTGTAAAAAGTACATACAGTATGTCAGAATTTTAATTTTAAAATCCCCTTCCACTCAAAAATATGTTTTTCTTCTTGTTTCTACAGTTGGATGTTTGAGCATCTATGTGCAGAAGGATGTATGTGCAGTTTGTCTTCACATTCATCTGCTGAAGGAAGAACGTTCCTCTGAGCTCATTAAAAATCAGATTTTAAGGAGTGGGCCTACAAGCAGGATTTGCGACATTACAACTAGAACAGTATACACAACACTATACACTGACTTTACACTGCACACATACTACTACATAGTATATTATGAGAAAAAAAACATTGTAAACAAGTCAGTCAAACAATTAGTAATAAAATAATATAAAGTGTGTGATAAGATATGATAAAATATACACTAGTTTTATAATTTAGTGTAATAAGTGTGAGAATTACTATCCTGAAGGGATGAACAGCACCATGTTACTGTGATCACAAGTAACATGTGTATGCTTTCTAATCTACTGTGTGCACTAATCCATGTTATTCTCAGTCTACATGTTCATTTGTCATCAGCTGGATGGACCTTTTTTTTACAGCAGACATTTTCACTTCTCACCGCAGATAAAGCACATGTGTAATTAATAACTTTAATTAATGATGGCTCATTTCCATTTAAGGCATGCCTAGACCCAACATGCATCATACTGAGGCCCTGAAACTGGAAAACCAAAATGGAATGCAGCCATAATTTATCAGTTTGTGGTTTTCAGGCTGTGAGGTGTTGAGCTGCGGTGGGAGTATAGTAACAAAAATAAGGACTTTGGCATTAAAAAGACTGTAATGTTGAAAGATATCTACTCGATTTGACTCATTGAAGCTTCATATTAGCGTCAGATAAACTTTTAAATACATTTTTGCACAGAAGGAGGACAGTGTATTTTCCTCCCCTTACATTATAAGTGCATTATGAATGGATTCTCTAATGGTCAGTGTGAACAGAAGGAATGATTACAGCAAGAAAAACATGTTTCAATTTTTATTTGGGCTCCTGACTGTTGTTTTAAGACAGACTGGCAAAATAGTGAACCCTTTAATAAGAATATGGTTGTGTTCGAAATTGCATACAAACATACTGCCTACTACGTACTCAAGCAGTATGTACTGCATACTGCCTACTAAATGAACAATCAAGTATGCCATTACCAGCAGACTGTTCACACTGAAGTATACTTAAGCAAGACAGTCATGTGACTGCACACATGACTGGCAGCTGGTCCCACCCAGCCAGCGGATCCTCACATCTCCAAAAACGTTGCGGCAAATTTCCAAACCGTTTGGATTAACTGACCACATATTGGGAATCTAAATGGTTGAAAAGATATTAAAACTTAATAAAGTGACTTATTAACAGCTTTTAGCCTGGCTCAAAATCTCCACCCTTGCGCAGTCTGAAGAGACGCAATGCATTTTGGGGAAGTTGAGTATGTCCAATAAGCTCACGCCGCATACTCAGAAATTCTTGCTAATCTAGTATACATCGGGGCATTTCTCATGTACACAAAATCCACATACTACACAGTTGGAATGTACTATATACTCAATTTGACATCATACTTAGTATGAATAGTAGTTTGTATGCAATTCCAAGGGGGCAAGATGGCAGGCTGAGTAGACGCTTTACTGTTAGCAGATGCAAACTTTCCAGAAAATTCGATTTCATACCAAGATTTATCCGACAGAACTTTTCAAAACTACATTTGATGTCTATCTGTCAATTTTCTGTCGTGTTTAGTAACATTATGGCATCTAAGTCACCAAAAAAATACGTAAAAGAAACAAAACATCCGTTAATGATAACGCCTACAACACCTAACAAAAACAAAACCTCAAAAAAGAATGAAGACAGGTGAGATGGAGTCAAACCAGATATCTAATGCCACCCTGCTAACTGCCATTCAGTCCTTGATTGATTGATTTGACAAACAAGACCAAAAGCTTGAGGAACAAACAGCCAAGATAAAAGAAAACTGTGACAGCATTGCATTCAACATGGCGGAGATCAGTTCCTGCAAAAAGTCAGTGGAGGAGATAACCAAAACTTTGCTGACGCTGTCAAAGGAGAATTAAGTACTGAGAAAGAGAAGCCAAGAGCTTGAGAGATATAAAAGGCGATGGAATCTGTGAATCGATGGATTTAAAGAGAAGGAGGGAGAAAACAGGATATCATCCACCTCCTTTGCCAAATAGTACCACATCTGGCACCAAAAATTGAGGATGTTATGGACCCTGATCACAGGCTCAGCCAGAGATTGGAGAACAAAACAAATTTTAATATTACATCAGATGATTGGCTAGATCGATTCCCAAGTAAATATAATGCCTTTTGCAATGAATTAAAATAAGAAGAT
This sequence comes from Thunnus albacares, assembly GCF_914725855.1. Taxonomy (NCBI): domain Eukaryota; kingdom Metazoa; phylum Chordata; class Actinopteri; order Scombriformes; family Scombridae; genus Thunnus; species Thunnus albacares. The sequence continues at coordinate 3,184,174 of NC_058121.1, forward strand.
GTTTGGAAAGAAAAGAACAGTTTTCTTAGTTTAAGCTAAATGGTTGTTGGTTGGTAGATCTCTGGTTAGTCAGTAACGGCATTTCCTCCAGTGTATCAAAAGTATCTGTTGATGAGGCCCCATTGACTTACCACACTCTTATATCTCTAGAACTAAAAACACCAGATGTTTTCAAGAAGAAATAAGGGATATTGGAAATTCAATGCAACTCTTTTATTACACAAGGATTATTGTCATACAGTAAGATCTATATTAGATCAAATGAAAAAGGCAAAAGGGACAATAATCTCCCTTTATATTTGTCCAAATGGGAGTTCTTTAAAATATAAAATAAGACAATATTCAATTACATTTAGCAAAATATTGGCCAATGAAAAGAAGAGAAGGAAAAATAACAAATTAAAGAATTAAATATATATTGTAATATAACTAATCCATCTAGTGAAGAAAAGCAAAAAATCATAAAGTCACATAATAAATTAGATTGCATCTTCAAAGCTAAAGCAAAAGGAGCTTTTATCAGATCAAAAGCCAAATTGATAGAGGAAGGGAAAAAAAAACACTTACTTTTGTAAATTAGAAAAACGAAGACAGGGGAAAAAAATGGAATTACAGCACTACCCATCCACAACAAAGAATGCACTGCCCCGTATGATAACCAAAGAATTTTTCTCCTTTTGTAAGGAATTATATACATCCTGTTTTTCACCAAATCAATGTTCAAAATTCTTTAATATAGTAAAAAGCAATATCCCAAAGGTTAATAAAGAATCAAAAGAACTTTGTGCATCTGACATATTGATATAAGAATTGGACAAGGCTATAAGTTAATTAAAAAAAATTTCACAGTCTTTTAATGTGATTGCTGACAGACATGCCCCTTATAAAACACATATAATTAAAAACAGATACAGTCCTTGGTTCTCCCCAGAACTCTCCAATGCCATCCACAGCAGAGACAAAGCCTGGTCCAAGGCTAGATCCAGTGGCACCCCTGAGGACTGGTTAACCTTCAGGCAACAAAGAAACATTTGCAACAGTTTGATAGGATGGTTAAATCAAATTATTATCAGACCGCTCTCTCTGCCTGTGATAGTTCCACTAAATTTTGCAACACTGTAGCATCTCTTAAGAATTCATCGGGGTCACATCTCCCACCACAAATCAAACAAGTATCTGGTCATATTTCCAATAGATCATCAATAGTTGATGCTTTTAAGCACCATTTCCATCTAACTGCCCGCTTAATCTGTCCACATTTAGCACATGTTTTTAACCAAACCTTTTTAATAGGCATGATTCCAGTTTTGTGGAAAAGCAAGCTTTGTAGTACCCTTACACAAAAGTGGTGATGTCTCCGATCTCAACAACTACTGTCCAATATCTAAACTTCCTTTCTTAACAAAGATCATAGAATCATTGGTCAATGTATAACTGCACACCTTTATTGATTCACTGAACTTACTTAAGCCACAACAGTCTGGTTTTCGCTCGGGTCACAGCACAATAACAGCTCCAGTTTCAGTCATTGATAACATTGTCTCCCTCCTGGATAAAAGAAATTTTGTGCTGCTCTCTTCATTGAGGTCTCAAAAGCATTTGATACCGTCAATCATAAAATCCTACTCCACAAGCTATAGTCTATAGGTTTAGATAAAGCCACGCTTAATTGGTTCCACTCTTACCTTACAGAGAGAACTCAGACTGTTGTTGCTGATGGTACTCAGTCAAGCCATCTTACCATCAGAAATGGGGTGTCACAGGGGTCTGTCCTTGGTCCATTGCTGTTTACATTACATAATACAATTCTCCCTAATCGATACTTCAATTACCATGTTTTTTCCAGATGGTACAATTTTATATGCCCCAGGCTCCACCCAGCCCAGGCCCTGACTCATCTTCAGTCTGCCTTTGATGCTTTTCAAATGTCACTCCTTAATCACAGACTAGTTTTAAAACAGACAAGACCAAGTACATAGTGTTCTCCACCTCCAACAGTGACTCTGATTATCCTGCCATTAAAATTTTAAATGGCACCCATATTACTCATGCTGAGTCATCCAAATATTTAGGCATTTGGCTTGACAGCAGACTGTCATTCAAGATTCATATTCAAAATTTGACTCAAGACTTAAAAATCAAAGTAGCTTCATGTATAGAATTAAAAGTTGTCTGTCTTCTTCCAACTGTAAAACTATTGTGCAGACAACCTTCATGTCTGTCCTTGACTATAGAGATATTCTGTATTGTCATGTTGCCCCCATCAACACTTTAGCAGTTAAACCCTGTGTATCATAGTGCTCTATGCTTCATCACAAATGTCAAATTTCGTGCCCATCATTGTTTTCTGTATCACACAGCTGGATGGACTTCCTTACAGACAAGAAGAAAAAAACATCTCATGTTATTCATCTATAAAGCTCTACTGTTGACGCTTCCAAACCACCTCACATCTCTTCTCTCATTAAATCTGCAGTACACAATCCAGTAACTACTTAACCTTAGATATCTCTCATGTATGCACTAATGTTGGCTGAACTGGTTGCAGGTACCATGCACCCTTTAAATGGAATGAGCTGTAAACTGGCCTCAAACTTAAGTCTTACATTCCCCTTGGGCATTTTAAAGCCTTATTATCTTATGTTTTTTTTATGATTCTTGTAAATGTTTTTACTCATTCCTTGTTTATTGTGTAGTTGTGTTGTTTGTCTGCTGATTGTGTTCTTGTCTTATCAGTGTTTTCTTGTTCTCAGGTCTTTCTTGGAAAAGAGATCTTAATCTCAGACTGTCTGATTAAATAAAGATTAAATAAAAATAAATAAAACTGAACAAGTCCCCAGGATCAGATGGGCTCACTGCCAATTACATTTACAAACATTTTTGGAATGATTTAAGGGCACTTTTGTTACAAAAAACTATGAAGAAGGTGGCTTAAAACCCAATGTATGAATGGAACAATAAAATTGAAATGGCTTAAATCCTATTTACAGTCACTAGATAGTTTATGGCACATTTTTCCAGATAATTTTATTATTCTATTAGAGGCTTAAATTTTATTTTGAAATGTGATTATTACATCAAGAAGCTGCCTATAAGGTATCCAGCCGTCACCAGCAAGTCCTCTCATACTGGTGAATGTTGTAATCCTTGTTTTCTAAAGGATGGGTGGGCAGAAATATCTGGTCAGTTTTGGAGCTCTTAGACATAAATGGAAATTTGTTAGCATATAATGTTTTGTGTGTTAAATTTGATTTCTTCTGTCACCCTAAACAGTTTGTCAACCTCACTAATGCTATCCCAAAACCATTCTTACTTGGCTAAAGAGTGGTTTTACATACAAATTCAGTATTAACATTGCCAAATCTGTATATTGGAGAATTCCAGTTCCTTGATAAAAAATAAAAATAAAAATAAAAATGTAACAACTGTCTGATTAGACACAAGTTGACTTATATCCACACTAGTTCAACAGTGTAGGCTATCTGATTTCAGGGACATGGTTCCTGCCAGAGAACTAAGATTAAAAACAGAATTCTTATATTACCCCATAATACCCAAAGCAAAAGAAATTAATTTTAAAATAATTAATGACATATATCCTTCTAGCAAATTCCTTAGATTAAGATTCAGTTTTGAAAGTAATAGCGGTTCATTTTGCAATTCAGATATTGAAACTACGGAGCATATTTTCTCTGCTTGCTGTCACTCCAATGTATAGACTGGATATTAAAGAGAAACGAGAAAATTTGCTGATTAACACAGTTCTCATAATGGCAAAATATTATAAACAAGCCACATTTATTAAAACTGCACCTATTTTCAAGCTTTTATAATGAGTTTCGACTGTACGGTAAATCCCTGAGGTATATGAATTTAAAATCTACAAATAACAGCTGAAATGTACACAATTTTACAAATTAACAGAATATATTAAGCTTTAATTCAAAATGAAGACCTATTTATGTTAATTTATCTTTTTAACTTAATTAATTGTGTTATTTGTTGTATTATTTACCATTTACATATTTTAATTTATTGTATTATTTGTAATAGTTTAATTGTATGGTTTTATTCTGTCCTTTTTTTCGTTTTGTTTTTAAATTTCTCTTACTCAGACGAATGCCGAGGTTTTTAATAACATGGCTGACTTGCTTAGCTGTTTGTACATCTATTGTTCAAAAAAGCATTTTAAAAAAATGCGATTCTGAACACACAGCTCTCTGGTGACGTCAGGTTTTCCTTCCGGCTCTCCGTCCTACGTCAGCGTATGTTGACGTGTGGCTGAGCTTAGAGCTGCACTCTCTTTAGCAAGCTAGCTGACACTTCTTCTTGGTGATAGTAGTTAACGAAACTGCTGGTCGTGTTTTGCAGACACATAAACTTTTAACAATGGCAGCTGACTGGGAAGAAATTCGCCGGCTTGCCGCTGACTTCCAGAGAGCACAGTTTGCTGACACAGTGCAGAGGTAACCGCATTTAATAAGCAGCTGTTAGCAGCAAAGCTAATACACGCTAACATTGAACTTTGATTTTAAAGTAACGGTTAGTTGGTTAGTTTGAGTTGTTTCCTTTCTCAGTTGTCGTTGGTAATAACAAGGAACAAACATACGTCTAAAAGAAGGGAAACGCCACTTTAAGCACTTTTGTAAATCTCTCTCCACAGGCTGTCGGAGAGAAACTGCATTGAAATTATTGCAAAACTGGTTGAAGACAAGAAGCTGGATGTGGTGCACACACTGGATGGAAAGGAGTACATCACTCCAGCTCAGATCAGCAGGGAGATCAGAGATGAACTCTACGTACACGGAGGTGAGTTTAACAGCCAGCAGCATGAGAAACACAACTTCCTGAAATATGAATGACATCTACTAAACAGGTTTTAAAAAAATAGCTGTCTCATTACATAAAAACATATGTAGGTCATATACTTTCTGTGGGGTGTAGTCACTTTCCCTGCATTCACTGGTCAGTCTCAAGAATACTATTGTTAAGTGTAGTATATTCAGAATTGGACATAACAGTAGTTAAATCCCATCGTTCTGTTTCACAGGACGAGTCAACATCGTGGACCTCCAGCAGGTGTGTATTAACCCAGTGTGTAACCATCGGTCCTGTACCATGTGCCAATAGCAAGCTGAGACACAGAATTCATGTTATCATAAGTTTCATATTAAAACTTCCACTGAATCTTATTTTGATCATCTTTCTTACAGATTATCAATGTGGACTGGGTCCATGTTGAAAACAGAGCAGGTGACATAGCAAAGTCTGATAAAGGTGTTCAGCTTGTTCTGGGACAACTGATCGATGAGTGAGTATGAAGTGATCACTTCTACCCTACAAAGTGTCAGTCAGTCTGTCCATCAGGCACATGCAGTATATGGGAGATGTCAGCTTTTTAAACTTTTTTAGGCAAAATATTATTTTCCATCTACCCACCAGCCAGTCACAGACCTAACACTCTATTCTGCTCCTTTACTGCCATTTCTGCTGCATTGTCCCTTTCCAATTTCTTAGGAAAATTTAATACTATTAGTCCTTTTATTCTCCATATTTTTAATTGCTCCCTTTTCTCATCTTTCCCATTCAAAAAATGTCTAGTCCAGCCTTTGAAAAAAAAAAAAAATTCTCAATCTCAGCTGTTATACATCTATAAATTAAAGTGGGATTGTTTTGACAGTGGATTGTGCAGCAGAAAGCTGTTTAACCTGTCACCATACGACCTGCAGCAAACATTGTCACTACTGCAGCTACAGTAACTAAGATGCTCATCAAAAGCTCAAAGAAAGCGTCAGCTTAACAAAAACTTAAATTAACTTAAATGAATTAATCATTTGTCATCAGTTAATCCATCCATCTACTTTCTGCCACTTATCTGGGTATATTTATAAGTAAATGTAGGTCACACTGTCCCCACTGGTTTCCCATCATACTTTGATACTTTGGCAGGTATGACAGTGAAACAGGTATTAAATCTCATTCTGTGTGATATTAGAAAGTCTTAAATTTAACCTGGTGAATTTGCAGAACCCCTCTACCAGTTCATTAGTATCATCTGCTTGGCTGACAGACCAACCCATGTAATACTCTCCTGTACAATTTCCATTTTGTGGTCAATCCCACAACGAGTGCAACAACATTTCCTCCACATAACAACCATACCAGCACATCTTTACATTTCACAGCTGCGCCTGTCTTAACATTTTGATGATCTTGTGTTGTGTGTAGCACCTACCTGGACCGTTTAGCTGAGGAAGTTAATGACAAACTGCAGGAGGCCGGTTTGATCAGTATTGCAGAGCTGTGTAAGAACTACGACCTCCCGGGAGATTTCCTAACTGAGGTGAGTCACACAGCCAGCAGCCTGTCTGGCATGTGTGCATCACACAATAAATCTCAAGATGAATGAGGCAATAAATTATAATTGTGTCATCTTTGTTGTCGGGGTGATTGATTCCTCTTGGCACACTCAGATGACTTCAGATGACTTGGAAAAAAATAACTGTGTGTTTTCTCATGTATCTCAGGAGTTGTCCAAGCGTCTCGGGAGGCTTATCCAAGGAGAAATGGACCAGTACAACAGAGGGGTCATATTTACTCCAGCTTTTGTTGCTCGCCACAAAGCCAGGATACGAGGTCTTTTCAGTGCCATCACACGGTAATCATTGCTCCTATACAGTATCAGTCAACTGTTGTTTTGTATTTTATACTAAATGCTCTCCTTTCTTACTTTCTTCTGTAGGCCAACACCTGTCAGCAGTATGATTGGAGCTTTTGGATTTCAGGAGCATCTTCTGTATTGTAAGGACAGACGGCTGTGATGTTTTATTGTTGCTGGTGTATCACAGTGTGATATATTGTGATGATGGGTTTTGTTGTTGCCAGCTGTCCTGGAAGAGCTGGTGAACACTGGACGCCTAAAAGGAACGGTGGTTGGAGGGCGGCAGGACAAAGCTGTGTATATCCCTGATATTTACTCCAAAACACAGAATGCTTGGGTGGACTCTTTCCTCCAGCAGAACGGATATTTAGGTATGATGATTGTTAGTATTATTATTATCACATTTCTGCTGCATCTCATTTCCTTTTTTCAGCGTTGAACCTCCCCTTCTGACTTTATATCATACAATAAGTCCCAGTATAAAACTCTATGAAATGACTGTCTGTGACTTGTCCTAATGGACAGTTCTCACCACTGTACTTAGCAGATACGGATACCCAGAGCACTTTCTAATTGTTCCAGACAAAACATGAACAGTCAAGGGCAGAAATCACAACATCTCAAGAATGACTAGAAAGTCAAACAAAACCACCAGTGAAATTTGATTTTTTTTTTTTTTTTTTTTAATTTACATAATGTTTAGAGGCTATTCTATTATTAACCATTATTCCAATTTAATTTTTTTTTAAAAAGCACACAAAAGGCTGCAAATGACGTTGTTTCCCAGCAAAGTCTGCAGTTCAGACAAATTGGATTCCAATAATCACTAAAACCTTCTGCTAGTTGGTGGGAGACTGGATAATGCAACATCAAGGGGAACTTTGTACCGATTTTAATACATCAAGTGTGTTTCCAGGTGTTGGGTTGTACTACTGCATAGTTGAGTTGCAGTAGAAGTAATGTAGGCAGCAGGTTTTGACAAGAAAGAAAAATGCCTGGAATAAAAAAAACTTTCTGGTTTCTGCTACATGGAGGAGTCATTTTACGGCGGCCCCTGGCCTGTTTGGAGAGCCAGTCCACACAAAGATAGACTTGAACCAGAGTTTTATGATGTGTGTGTGGTGTTACTGATGAAATCTTCCTCCTGCAGAGTTCGATGCGTTGGTCAGGCTGGGGATCCCCGACCCCTCCAGCTACATTAAGAAGCGCTTCAAGTCCAGCAAGCTGCTATTCCTCAGAGCGGCCTGTGTGGGTCAAGCTCTGGTCGACCAGGTGGAGGCCTCTGTGGAGGAAGCTGTCAACTCTGACACATGGACTGACATACAGGTGCTCTGTCTTTAACTGTAAACCCCATTCATTGTTAATTCATGGTGAAAACATTTGTGACTTCAATTCCTCACTCTCACTCCGGCTGTTTTAGCCGATTTTGCCGAGCTGCCTGTCGATGGAGGACATCGGGATGTTGATCAACCAGGCCATGAGGAACACTAACGTGCAGTCCTCTGCCAGGGTGCTGGGAGGCACTGTCGTTGTCAGCGAGAAATTCATTAGCAGCTGCCTCTCTTTATTCGATGAAGCCATGCAGCAGAAAGCGCAGAAGGTACAGCGTCATCTGTCACTCATGTCCAAATAAAACTATTTGAATGTAGATTCAGTTATTAAGAAATGAAGTTTAAAACACTTAAAGTACAGCTGTTTTACTTTTCTGTGATGCGGCTCTCAGGAAGTTAAGAACAATCCAGTGTTTCTGATAACTGAAGAGGATCTGAAGCCGTCATCCCTGCTGACAGAGAACTCAGCACTGTCGAAAAAGGAAAAGAGAGAGGCAGAGCGCAGGAAGAAGGCCACAGGTCGGTTAAAACCTCCCCGCTTGACGCTGCACACACAAACGCAGAAATTCTGTGATATGTGATACATTGAAGAAACTTATTTTTCTTTGAGGTATTAAGTTTAGCTGTTTGTCTCCCAGAGGGCAGCGGCAGCGTGAAAGCAGGCGGAGGAGGCAACGCCAGAGAGATCCGGATTCGTAAAACCAAGAAGAAAGGGAGGAAAGAGGAGGACAGCGATGAAGAAACCGGACCTTCGCAGCAAAGTACACTCACAGCCAAAACAAAATATTATCTTCACTGGGACATAATGTCTCTATATGCACATTAAGCCTGTTCAGTGAGGCGTTTGACTGTAACAACAGTATAATGGCTGGTTGAGTAGAAATCTCTCTCTTGGGTTGTTAAGTTCTTTTTTTTTTCATGGAAGACAAAGATAACTGTAGCATCCATGTGAGACTAATTAGCTTGTGTTTCTATCTTTGTAAAGATCGCAACAAACAGACTGAAGTCCCCTTTATGGCCCAGGAGGAGATCGAAGCTGCTTTAGAGAAGCGACTGAGTGACTGCCCAGAAGAAATCCTCTCTGAGCTGGCAGAGCATTTAGTACGGTAATACAGAGATTTTTGTCTAAAGTTTTCTCTGTTAACACTTTCCCAAAGAAAGCCGGAGAACAATAAGTCCATTCTCTACAGGCCTTTGACTAAAACCTACCAGGAGGTGCTGCGCAGCGTCTTCATGTCCTCCACCAGCTCTCCATCTGGAGCCAACAAGAAGAAGAGCATGAAGGATCTGCAGGAGGAGATCACCAACCTCTACAACAACATCCGACTGTTTGAAAAAGGCACCAAGTTCTTCTCAGGTAAATCCAGAAGCACCTAGTGGTTCACACTTTGCCTCATTAATTAGATTAAAGTCATTAATATTCTTGGATTGCATTAGAACCTAAGAAAGTACTATACATACACACAGGACTGGATTTCCATACTTTGGTCATGTGTTGACAACTGAACCATCTCCATGACAACTCATCTATCTCACTCTGCTGAGTTGAAGAAGATCACTTTTTATAGTGCAGATTCACCAAAATGTCCTCTTTTATATGATGTTACATTATTCAGCTGTAAGGGCAAGGTGTAGCTCACAGCTAACTCACCAGTCTGAAGCAACATGACCCTTCCTGTTTACATCACCCAAAGCATGTAGACATACAAAAACTCCAAGCATCATTTTGTAAAATAGTGCAAACACACTGTCTAAGGACATTTTAAGAACCACTTACATGCCAGGTGATGGTGTTTCTCAGCAGCCTAGCGTCAGGATCAGATTACACTTTATTTTTACCTTTCAAGATCACTGTGCCAAATCAGGGGATCAAAGAGTCATAAATTCTAAATTCATGCTGTCGTGTGGCATTGAGGCATGGCAGACTACACACTGGCCCTCGACCAATCATAGCTCGCTTCCAACAAATATTTCTATATGTAATCAGGGTTTTATGGATGAAAAGTGACCATTCACACTCACTCTGCTGTGAAGGTAGACATCTTTCTTTTTTCACTTCACCATGTTTACAGTTGTGAGGCATCCCAGTTGTCTTCCACTGTGACACACCACATGGGGTAAAATGAGCAATTGTCGTGCCCAATGATTATTTTTGTTCCCAACATCCTACATCTGTCGAGTCGGGTCATTATAGAGCTGATTTCATGGAGTCTGATCTGGAATAACTTATTCTGAAAATAACATTATAATCCAGTGAAAACAGCAGAAACAGTTCAAGGTTCCAAGGATTCATGTAACTAACGTACTTTGACCCTGCAGATGAAACCCAGGTCCTCATCGCCAAGCACGTCCTGAAGACCGTGTGCACAGACGTCACCAATATCCTGGTGAACTTCCTGGCTGCTGACCTGATGATGTCTGTGGAGAACCCCAGCTCCATCACCAACGAGGTGAGAAGCCGCCCCCTCTCTAAGTGACAGTACATTACAGGAAGAGATAATCAGCTACAGAGATCACAGTGAAATCAAATCAGGACTGTGTGTCAGTGTTTGAAATGCACCATGGGACCTCGTTAGGACTTGTTCATCTTTACCATCTCTGATGTGTCGCCTCAGGTCAGAGTGAAAATTTTGGGCAAGCTATCAGAGGAGACCAAAGGGCCTCTGATGAAGCTGCACAACTGCCTGAACGGCAAAGTAAGTTTTGTTTCCAGTCAGTTACATCATCAGCATCAAATACAGAGACGGGAAGCTGAGATTCGACTTCACCTTTTGTTCTTCACAGACAATTGAAGACTTTGTGACCAACATAGAGATCTCTGCAGAGGTGTGTGGCTTCATGCTGAAGAAGGGAGACAAGAAAAAGGAGAGGTAATGAAAAGGCTGCTGTTTGATTTTTTGTTTTTGACTCTTTTCGTTTCTTAATTACTGACTTGTGCGCGTACGTGCGCTCTTCTCAGACAGGCCCTGTTCCTGCACCGCCAAGCTCTCATCGAGCAGCTGAAGGAGACGGAGGATCCCGCTCTGGTCCTCCACCTCACCTGCGTGCTGCTGTTTCAGGCCAGCACCCACTGCATGCTGCACGCTCCGGGACGCTGCGTGCCTCAGATCATCGGCACGCTCACAGGCAGGATACCCACGGTACGTCTCACACTTACTGACTCTAGGGAGTAATGTGACTAAAAACCATAAGTATGTTAGCAGGTGAGAAGCCAGCGAGGGGTCACGCTGCACCAGTGTCTGCCAAAGTTCATTTGTGAGTTAAAAGAAGCATCACCACCAAACTCTTAACAAGGCCAACAGATTTTTTTGTATATCATATCTATAATCTAAGATTATCAATTTGAAGGATTTGGCTGGTGATGTAATATATTTTTCTTATTGCCAGCAAATCTCAGAGCCGAACCAACAATGAACTCATCTATTTACAAGTATTGTGTGTGTATCCAAAGCCTGATATATCTTATTCCTCTGTTGTTGTCCAAAAATTGATTAAAACATGTCGATGAGCCAAACTGCTGCACTGGATGACATGTTGGTTTGGTTCTGCACATGAGATTTGTTGACAGAGAGAAAAATATAGAAAATGAACAAATCCTTGAATAGAGAGATGAAGTGAAACTTCAGTTGCCTAAAAGATAAACCCAGTCTTTGACTTAAATATAACTTTAAGTCAGACATGCTATACATACTTAAATCTACCTGTTGCATAAAGCTTCCGTATGAGTGACTAACGTAAGACTGACTTAGATAGCCAGTCGTGCAATGCATTATGGGTTTACACAGAAGAGGAAAAATGGCGGATGCAACAGCAACATTTAGCAGCAGAAGATTGACACATTTTACACCTGCTGGAGGAATACAATCAATTTAACAGAAATCTGAAGCGACACCAAGTCTGAGAGAAAATAACTGAAAAGGTTAACAGCATAAATCCAACGGTTGTTAGAACTGTCAGTGTTCAGAAATGTTTTAAGAATATGCTACAAGAATCCAAAACAGAAATCAGGAGGACACCTAACCTGACAATCTAAGACCAGTCTAAAGCCAACTTGTGCTACTAACCCCAGAATTACTGGTTTCTGCTCCAGTAGTAAGATAACCTCATTCAAAATCCCATTGACTATACAATTTGTAAGAACACAAATAACTAAAAATCCAGCCTTGACACAGAGCCTTTCTCAACAGTATGTTGTGTGGCTTGCTTCATATGTTTAGAGAATGGTAATGAACAAAAAAAAGATCTAATATTGTTTATCCAGTATTTCAGTTTTTATTAGCCTTTAACAAATTTCCTATAATTCTTGACCATCACAGATTAAACATCACTGCTTGACAAAAGAGGCACAACTATGAAAGAGACAAGGTGTTGTGGTTAGTTCAGACATGTCTATAATAACAGCAGGACAGAACATTGTAGATGTTTTATTTAGACAGCAACTGAAAAGTTGGTAAAATGACATCAGACTAGAGTTTTGGTGAATTTTTAAAAAGTTACAATGACGTAAGTTCCTGCACTGTCATGCTAGTAAGTGTTCATGGGAGCTGTAGTCTTTTTTTATATGCTCACAAAGTAATCACTGTCTGACTAGACTTAACTAACTAAACTTTGTTAAAATTACGAGGGTTTCAACTTCTAAAAGCAACTCCTGTAGTTGAGCCCATTTGTCCTAGAGAATGAATATTTTTTCAGAAAGACAGATGAAAGAAAGACTGAATGAGAGATTGCACTGAGTTACAGAAGCTAGTGGCTTCTAGCAGCAATAATTGAAAGTGTCTTCACATCATCCATGACAGTCTGGTGCAACAATTCAGAAAGCCAGACTCACAAAAGATTTTCATCAAGTCATCTAAAACCACTTGCACCCCACTTCCATCAATACAATCCCTATACCAAGAATGAAAGTGCTCTCCCTCCAGGAGGTTCTGTAAATCACTGCCGACCAGGACAAAACCGCTTCAAAAAACTTTCTCCCCACTTCACCACAGACCTTAAATTCCTCTGCACCTTAGCCATCTATTGTCCCCAAGTCAGTCTGTATGGAACTCTTGTTCTGTGTGTATTTGTGCTTTCTGATTGTGGCTTTTGTCTGTGCAGTGATGTTGATGGAACTGTCCTGTTACACACCGTACCAGAGTCAGTTTCCACCAGCTCAGCTCAGCCGATTTTAAACTGAATGGAATTAATTGAAAAGTCACCCCAAAAACCAGCAGGGGGTTCATGTAAGAAGCAGCTTAACAAGGCATGCAAACATTTCTATGAAAAACTGTGGAAAGAAATAGACAAATGTGGCCTAATGACTTTTTGGAATTGAATAATAATTATAGTTTTAGTCAAGTCAAACTGTGAACAATTCAATCCAATTTGAACAACTCTTTGGTACAAGTGAAGAAAAGTGATTTTCCTCTGAGTGTTCAAGTGCTAGACTCATCATTAGCAACTGACCTGCAACCAAGCATCCAATCAGTAGTGTCATTCCGACCTTTAACAAGTTCCCACCTATAGCAAACAAATGATTTGGAAAGGGCAAAACTTGAATATTGTCATTTTGTTGACCATGTAACATCTGTAAACATCAGCAAATCATACAGTCCTTATTTAAATGACTTTGTTGGAGATGAGAAACATTTTCAGAGCAGAGTCAGCCGCTGTTTATTGCTCCAGCTTTCTTTCTCTCAAAGGATGACCTGCATCCTTCCATCCATCACAACCTGTTCATGAAGATTTTTGTTTTTTTCCGTAGTGACAGGAGCAAAAACATGAAAATCATCCTAGGATTGTTTACATCCGATATTCAGACACAGCAGCTGTCGGTGTAATCGAGCGTTTGTTCAGCGAGTTAAAGTGCTGAAATGTTTGTGTGCGTCCATGTGTTGCAGGAGAAGCAGCAGCTGCTGTCTGCCTACCAGAGCCTGGTGGTGAAGCAGCTGGTGAGCCAGAGTCAAGGCAAGAAGCAGGAGGAGGCCGAGGGCGAGGAGGACAAAGCGGAGGAGCAGGACGAGGAGGCGAAGAGTGTCCGCACACAGCTCATGTCTCTGACACCTCAAGTGAAGGAGCTGGTGCTGTCCCAGAGGAAAACGTCTATGACCGAGGATTGAACGCTTTAAAATGAGAAATGTCGGAACTGATCTATGATGAATCTTCTTATGGTCTTACATGCCCAGATAAATACTTTTAACACAGCTAGATCAGCTATTAAAACTGTATTTTTGTGACTTATCCATGTGGACATAATTCTAAATTATTAAAGTTAATTCCCATGTGGGATGTCTCCCGGTTAGTCCTATGAACATGAAAATCCTCAATGAGGTTCTGCTTTTCATGCATTCAATAAAAAACTCTCCTCTTCATGTGGTCAAGTTATTCATTGTCAAGGTTGTAAAGTCATGGCTCACACTTTCATGTCTCCATAGCAACACTGATGTTCCTGCTCAGCCCTCAAACATTGAGCTTTACAACTCACTCTTGACCTTGGAAACAAGGGTTGACAGCAACTCACCTTCTCTGCAGCTGATGATGACCATGCAATATGATCAAGAGCACCACAAGATGTGAGTAAGTGGATCTTGAGGTGAGATTGAACTGTCAACTTAAAGTCTGGAGGTGCTTAGAATTATGGAAAGTTAAACATTATAGCTCCATGGCAGCTGAGCAAACATTCTGCTGATGAGGACTGTGTGGTACGCTCAAAAGCTCAGACAAAGGGAAGTAGTGGGGGACCTTGAGTTGAGATAGATTTGTCAAGAGCATGAATAAGTATCAAAATGAACTTTTTCTACCTCTCAGGAGCAGACTTTATATATATATATATATATATATATATATATATATATATATATATATATATAAAAATATATATATATGCAATATTGAGAACCAGCTGCAGGTTAACATATGGTGAGGAACATTCAGGTGACGAATGTGGAAATCTCATTAAATCCCATTATTTCATATTACTGTAAAGAGCAGCAAAGTATGGACATTTAGAAATAGAAGTTGTTTGTTTCCCTCTGGTGGTAAAACTTGGAACTGCACCCACCTGTCAAATAGGAGAATCGAATTTTTTTTATGTGTAATACTCCTGTATAACTCTGGGGGGCACCAGCAGCCAACATAAACATAATATCACAGCGTCCCACCGATAATGTTTTAGTTTTAGAAGGCCAGAAAAGATGCTTGACTTTTGTCTACATTCATGCAAATACCCGTCTCTGATGGTTGAGGTGTGATTCCAAAACCATCTTCATTCATCTGCTGCTTTAACAGCCTCCACTCTTCTGGTTCCAGGCTTTCCTTCAGATTTTGCAACCTGGCTGCAAAGATTTACTCCCATTCAATCACAAAAGTACAGATCTATGATGAATCTTCTTATGGTCTTACATGCTCAGATAAATACTTTTAACACAGCTAGATCAGCTGTTAATACTGTATTTTTGTGATTTATCCATGTGAACATAATTCTAAATTCCCATGTGGGATGTCTCCTGGTTAGTCCTATTAACATGAAAATCCTCATCCCAGGTGTTGGATGATGTTTATTGTTGCAGGTCAGTCAAGTTCTTCCAAACTGGGAAAAGCATTTCTTTATGGAGTCATGTTGAAACAGGGAAGGACCCTCACAACAATGCTGCTGGAAGCACACCATTGTCAAAGTTAATGTAAGTAAGATTTCCCTTAACTGTTACCTTCATTAATCCAAACCATGAAAACCAAGTATGTAGACATACATGTCATATATTTGTCCATATAGTGTAAATGGTCTATTCAGTGCAAACTATTGTGTTACATTCATTCAAAAGTGATGCAACCTTTGCTGAACAGCTACATCTGTGAACACAAGTGAGAACTGTAAGATAATGGGAGATATTCCAAGGGGAACAGCACTGATTTTACACATCAACATGTTTTTTCACAGGTGTTGGGAACTACTGCTGTATAAAATGAAGTTACCTGAGGCAGCGTTAGAGGGGCATGAGTTTGCCCAGATATTTAGGTTTCCAGAACAATAAGATATTAATGTTAAACACATCCAGAGTGGTATGAACTATGCAACTGAAGACACAGTTGTGTAAGAAGATACAGTTTGTCTGTACATGTGTTGACATATTAGACAGATTATAATACCAACTGCAAGCTGACATTTCTTCTTCCTAACCTTGAGCAGCTTTTTCAGCTTTATTGATCACCTAAACAGCCAACTCTTCATTCTAGTAAACTTTAAAAGCAAGTACAAAATGTCTCTTATCACCCTGAAGTAAAGGTTGGTGATATGGAAAAATCTTCTATCACAGTATACATCATTTTATATACATATATCATAGTTTTTAATGGAAATTCAATAAAGAAACTGGTTGTAGATAAATTTAAAATAACAACATTCTTGTCTGTGTTTGATTAATCCAATGAATTAAATTGAAAAATGTAAATCCAGTTTCACCATAGATGAATTAAAGGGCAACTTTACACAGGAATATTTTACTCATCAAAGTGTGTTTACAGGTGTTGGGGAGTGCTGCTGCAAATATGAAACAAGTTATACAGAGCCTTTTTTAAATTTGCTAAATTGCCTCAAGTGATGTCACTTGAGTCAGTGTCAGTTGGGGCTGAAGACTACAAGTTTGAAAATGAAACAAATCTGGGGGTTTGGAGTTAGAAAGAAGTGAGGTGAGCAGACCTCTGTAGCTGCTCCTCATCTCTGCTGGAGGCTAACAGCTCCAAGCTACATTACACCCCTGAATCTGTACACTTGAGTTGCATTATAGGTAATGTAGGCGCCAGGTTTTAACAAGAAATAAGAATGCATGGAATAAAAGATTCTGCTGCATTGATTTGTAACTTTTATTTTAACTCTTCATCACAAGTCTGACAATATTATTAATGCTGCTTTTAAAACAGCCTAATAATAGCAAAAGTAGTTTTTTAGTTTAGTTTTACTCATTAATAGTTTCAGCAATTGTGTTCACTACCCAGTTGCTGACTTCACCTGCTTGCTATTTGATGAACACTACTTTCCCAGCACTACAGGTTTTTCACTGAGTAATAAAAGCTGCCTGCTGCTTCTGCTGGAAACAAGTTTGATGAAAGCAGTAAGACCGAACCAATACATAAAGATGCAGTAAGGCTACATCCAGGAATCAGCTGGTTTAGTTTAGTTTAGAACTGGAGGCTGTGAGAACAAAGCAGCTTCACTGAGAGGACGGGACCTCACGCAGTCACTGCAGCTAACACTAAAGCTGGGCTCAGACTACAGGAGTTTTGGGCCAATTTATCCCCAGTTCACCTCCTCTGACAATCAGAGGAGAAATCTGGTCTGGGACCTTGGTCGGTGCTGATGTTCAGCCCAGATTATCTGGTGATGTGAGGAGTTTACAGATCCAATCTTAAACCGCCAGAACTGCTCGCAGACACATCAGGGCCACCATGATAATTTCAAACATGTTTGATGTTTAGGATTTAAAATCTGGATGATTGCGTCACTACTTTCGGAGCAGGACCACAATAGCCAGTGAGAGAGACAAGTCTGCAAGGAGACGGAAGTGAATGAGAGGACTTTTGAAATGACGACCATGAAGAAACAACAACAAGCTGTTGTACAGGTACGTTGGACAGCTGAGATGGAGGAAAGGCTTGTTGATATGTAGAACACGACTGTCTGTATAACGAGTCTTCCAAGACATCATAACCATATGAACAAAGAGCTTTACTAAAGCAAGTTGTTGCACCACGTCAGTCTCCATTTTGTTTACATCTGCTTCCCCAAGAGATCACGTGAGGTGGTGCATTGCTCCCTCCTTAAACACAGAAGATGGAACGTGTCTGTGGAGGCTTTGAGCAATAGAAGTATTTGTTCCTCATTTGTTCCCTGGTACCCTGGTATTGTTACCATTACTTTTGCTGTTGAGTGATTAGTAAAGCAATGTGATTACTTTTTAAAGGAGAAATATGGTCAATATTATATTTACAGATTTTTCCGCTGCCCCAAAGTGGACACACACACACACAAAAGTTAATGCACTGGTTGTTTTCAAGCTCAGGAAAGTCGGAAAAGAGTGAAACAATCTGGGTCTTTATGAGATATGAAAATGTATAAAACACCTGAAAACCACCAATCTAATGTGATGAATGTGTGAGACAAGTAATGAGAATTTAGCACAATGAGAATAATCAGCACAAGGTATCTTGTTTAAAGATAGAAGGAAAACCTGAGCCGCAGGTTGTCAGAATTATGAATATTCTCAACATGTTGGTGAACAATGATTGGTAAACTTCAGCTCGTGACCTTCTGTTGTGGATTCATCACGTTTTGAACACAAAGTACTCGTATAAACCGGAGTCTGACATGTGACTGCACCATGTGCCGCGTGGAGGCAGACACTGTCTGCATCCTCGCAGAAGAAGAGGAGGCTGGTGAGGAGGACATGCATGGGTGAGGTCATCATACATACAAGCACATGCTCCACATCGCCATGGAAACAAGCATCTCCTTGCGGAGGCCAAATTCTTTTTGCTTTCTTTTTGCTTTCTGTTTTCCACCGAGGGTTTTGGCAGTGAGAGATGTCAAATGAGGAATTTCATTCTAAAATGAGAGATACGAAAACAGAGCCTCCTACTCTCATGATATGATTCATACCAATACAACGCTGATGCAGAATTTAAACCACACCAATCCCAATACTAAAGAAAACTAGACTCATGGATAACAAACTACTTTTGCATCCCCCCCCCCTCCAAAAAAAAGCATAAACATATACAATACATTCAATGGTGGATAAAATATTCAGATTTTTAACTTAATTAAAACCAGCTGTGCCACAATAGAAAAACACTCTAAATATTAAGATTAAGATTCAGACTTAATTGTCATTTCTCAGCACTCACATACATTGAAGTGAAGTTGTGTGTGACGTCATCACAATGTAAAGTCTATGGGCCGAGGGGGAGCTCGTGGGCGGGGCCAGCGGGGGAAACACTACTGCGCATATTCAGTGGGCCGCACAATGTTATTAATTTAATGGTTATTAAATTCAGTGTGCAAGACATTGGTGATCTTATACAT
This sequence comes from Thunnus albacares, assembly GCF_914725855.1. Lineage (NCBI taxonomy): Eukaryota > Metazoa > Chordata > Actinopteri > Scombriformes > Scombridae > Thunnus > Thunnus albacares. The sequence continues at coordinate 3,203,222 of NC_058121.1, forward strand.
TATTTTCATTAGCAAGTAAAACACTAGTCTGCAAAGTAACTATCAGTTACAGCTGTCAGGTTAATGCAGAAGAGTAAAATTGTTAAGTCTCCCACAGGACTGTAGCATTGATGGTAGAAAATTATGGATAAATCCTCTGTGACATCACCCATAGGTTTCCAGTTCTGAAGTTCAGTGTGGTGGCTCCGGCCATCGCCATCTTAGTGCCTGACTCCACCTAACTCCCAGCTAATCCAAAAATGGGCAAAGAGGTGGAGCTGAGGCGGGCCGAATCTAGCAGCTAGCCACCTGTGACGGCACCCACTTGTCACTCAAAGCAACTATGCCTTTAATTATGCATAACTTTAAACCTTCATAAAAATTTAAACAGGTTAGTTATATAAAAATCACCCCATGTACAGTTGTCATGAAAGGGGAAATTAGCTATAGAGACCAAAAACTTTTTTTGAAGCGGGCTGTTTAGCATGTTTATTTCTGCTGTTGGCTTGATTTTCAGCCCTGGATGTTGCCATTTGGGCTGTAGCTAAGAGTTTAGAAATCCTGAGTTCATGGGTCAAATTGCCCTCCACAACAAAATCCCCCTATTCCCTGACACCAAAAATAGAGATTCTCAAATTAATATAAAATTATTTAGATTTTTTTCATATTTCATTAATTGTGTAACTGTTCACTGTTTAATTTAAACTAAACATTTTTCCTGGGAAATTTCTCCCAAAATAGAAACTGGTACTTTGAGTTATTTGAGTGAATTAATTTAATTACCTCTGTATACAGATGGTGGGTTCTCTTTGTAAAAACATGTTAGAATACCATAAGTAGGTCAATTTATAATCACTAATTACACAGTTGCCCCCAGTGGGAATAGCAACACTCTTCTCATTTAATTATACAGGAGTATGTGTCTCATGCAGTTAACATAATCCATGTTTATACAGTCAATATAATTGATATTGTTTATGTAAAACCCTAAAAGCTTGTTCAAAATTCACCTTTGTACACCATGTTATAATGATTGTAGGGATGTTGGGTAACTCTAACAGGTTCCCTTGGCAGTGCATAGCAACATTATGTATACAAGCATTTCTAAAATCCAGTGTTAGCCTGAGCAGTCACAGTGCTTGCATTGATTGAGGAGAAAACAGGTCATTGTTCAAGCAGTGCAATTCTATATTTTCTTGACCTTTCAGTTCTGCCCTTGCAAGATCATTTGAATACTGCGTCACTGTCACTACGGGCAACAAGACATTGCCTTAATCCTCTCTGAACTGAAAATACTGTATATCAAAAGCATCTTCATTTCATGGAGTAACAATATGATCTCAGAGGATTTAAGATTCTCAGAAGATATTCTTAAGGTTACCCAGAAAACCTGGCGCTGTTCCTGTGAACAGCAGCTTCACAGCATGGCAGGTGTGAAGCAACAATCAGCTGCTTCTGCTGCATCACAGCCTCAGCAGACGGCAGTAATACCTTGTTAAAAGTGGTTAAATTGGCTGTGAGGTGGGGAAAACAAACATGGCAGTCAGTCTCAAATTCTCAACAGTACAGTGCCAACATCAGTTACCAAATTAACGTAGTTATTTTGAATGCCCCAATGTCACTTTTACCAGCCAAGAATGTATATAATATCCGTCTCCTTCTTGTAGTTTTATCACAACTATGTAAACGATGATTCATTTTAGCTTTCAGCTTAAAGTGAGACTAGCTTTTGAAAGATTATATAACACTTTTCCCCTTACAAATGAAAAGTTGAATTCATAAGCAATAAAACATACCCTTACTCAACTGAACCGAGGGATGCTGCTGCTACAGCTTTACTTGGTCTGGTATGACCAGTGTCTAATGGTGGCTAATGTTAGCTAATGTTAGCAAACTTTATACTGCCGTATAAGTAAAATTACTGAGTCGGTTCATTGACTTTATGACTCTTCTCAACTTGTGCTACTTTTACACCACATTTTAGCATGTAACAGATAAACAGGTTTTATCATAGTTAATACAGAATAGGCCTTTGTCAAGACATGTTTATTTCCTGCTAGTGGTCATTACACTGCTCTCAGTCAGGTTGTCTTTGTAACTTTGAACAGCAACAACTGTGTTCACAAGAGAGAATAATGGGATAATGCTAAATGCTAACTGAACTGAATCAGTAATGTCCCCTAAAAAGCAGTAGTATATGTTTATTTGCTAACATTAGCTAAAATTCACAAGCTACTGGTAGTACCAGACCAGCTAAGGCTGTAGCAGCAAAACTCGTGAGGTTTTTTATATAAATTTGATTTTTCGTTTGTCTCACTATGTGACAATTAACACCATCACAACACAAGAGTCTTAGGAAATAAAGGGAAATTCAGTGTATTGTTATTCTTTAATCCCCAGTTGTAGCCGCCCTTTCCACTGTTCAGCAAAAGTTACCAAACCTAGCCTTGAACCTTAAAGGAAAATACCATCTAATTTAAAGAACTATACAAATTATTTCGTATAGTTCTTTTCAAATAATGCAGGTTAGACAAAAATAAAAGCAATCAATGTTTGTTAATGCATAATGTTAAGAACAGAAAAGAACAGAGAAAAACACTGTTCTAAAAAGACTTGGCTATTAAGATATAAGATATATATGTTCCTTTAATCCCAATGTGTTTTGGGGAACAAATTAATACTTGAAGCTGTGATGATTGAAATCAGAAGACAAGTCAAAACTGTAATACTAGCCTTTTATTTTTGGGTTCAAAAACACAAAACACACAACCGGCATCTTTTAAAATCTGCCACAAATTCACTGACTGTGTTGCAGCTCCAAATGTTCCAAATGACCTGGTTTGAGTCAGTTGTTCTTTGGTTTCTGGCTGTGGGGGGATTTCTTCATTCTCCAAACCAATGAACAACGACCATGGACCATGAAACTGACTGATACGCACATGAAATAATAACAACGCTAGAGTGGTACAGGAAAACCACAAGTGCCACTTTAACTTTATCTTAAAAAAAAAAAAAACTCCTTAGGTGAATATCACTCCATCCACCATTACCATGCGTCCTCCTGAGACGTCTGCAAGTTCCTGTTGCTTAGTAATAGTCTTCAGTGCTATGATTAAAGTGAGCTTCAAAGCTCTGGGCACGCTCATTACTCACTGCTGGCTGCATAATGAATCCCGGGAGGGAACTGATTAAGAACGCCATCCTTTATAATCACAAGTCTAGAGCAAATCAAACTCATCTCATCTCAGTGCTCAGTGGAAGCATCTGTATGTGACCCAGCTGCAGAGGCTCACAGAGGTGCCTGCAGATCTAGCCAGTCTGATATCTGCTGGGGAAAACACTGTGCTGACCTTTTCTAGACGGGCGGTGTTTTCCACATGATGCTACAAGCTGCCAGCAACCTCATTTGCTCTGCTTTCATGTCTCACAGTCCACACAGATTAACTTCTCTTTGATGTGTCTTTTGGGCTGACATTAAAGGTGGGCAGCTTTGAAAGGCATCCTATTTAAAATTAAATATTGACTTACAATCATATTCCTCATACAGGCAACATAATGTGATAGGTAGTTGTGCCATCAGCTTTGACCTTGGTAAATGTAAATCTGTATTTATACTTTTGAAACAATAATTTAATTTATATATGATATAGATATGTATTTATAGATATTTCTGTATCCATATCATTAATATCTTTAATGTGTGGGTCTTCAGCTAAGCAAAAGGCTTCTACCAGCTCTGTGCAGAATATGTGAGTGAAGCAGAAACAGCTGGATGCCATTGCTTAGTGTTGTCTAAAAGATTTTCAAAGTCATGGCTAAATATTGAGCTGATTTCGACAACAAGTCAACTCTCATGAGATTTCAGAGCAAGACTTCTCCTCGAGCGAGACGTGGTTAGACACAGTAACAAACAGACCGGATATGTTATCTGGATAAGGAAAAATGCATGTTGATGCCAGATATAAATGCACTCAGAACACATAATGATTGGATCACATTTGGAGGTGGTACAGTGTGACTAAATTCTTAAGAAGAAAATCATGGATGTATTATAGGAACTGGATACCGGACTTAAAGATGGCACCTATTCAATCAAATGTTAATTGCTTGCTTGATGTATGAGCCAAAAAACATTTCTAGCTTCTGGGTTTGCTTCCGCATTGTGTGGCCCACTGAATATGCACAGTAGTGTTTCTCCCGCTGGCCCCACCTGCGACTTCCTGCTCAGTTTATAGACTTTACATTGTGATGACATCACAGATTTTCTACACTCAAGCAAAGTTTAACAAATATAAAACCTTCATGGAATTCTAATTGACCTTATTCGCAGTTGGAGGCGTCTTGTCAACAGTTTTATAGACGTCTCTTTTATAATGGTGGTCTATGGGACTGTAGGGGATTTTTTCACTGCAGTACTACGAGTGGCCACTAGGAAAAATTGGACTGGCAGTGTCATATCCAGTTCTTTTAATACATCCATGAAGAAAATCCACCAAGCAAGTTAAAAACAACCTATTTAACCCTGCCTCTCCCAGCTAGCTTCAGCAAGAGTAGTAAAAGCTCCATGTTTGTTGACAAGTCCGCCAGGCCCACTTAGAGTACGGTCTTGACCTGCTCTATGTGAAAAGTGCCTTGAGATGACTTCTGTTGTGATATGGCGCTATATAAATAAAGATTGATTGATTGATTGATTAGCCAATGCGCATATTGAGGTCCGATCACAATGTGGGTAGAATCAATATAACAAGACTGCTCATTAATAGCAGGGGTACTGTAAATGTAGAGGCTTGTTGATTGGATATCATGCAGATAACGTATCCAGATAAAGATCACATGTTACTAACAGGTGTAAATGGGGCCAAAGAAAACATTGAAACAATAGCTCCCACGGCCAGCGATAAACATACTAGCAGTAGTGCTAGCTCAGCTGCTACCATCCGTCTAGTGGCCCTTGCTTTGAAGATTGTAGCAGTCCCTCGAGAGTATCTGTATTTATATTATAGATGGTTTGCATCAATTGTAAGGCTTCCTCTTCCCCACTTTTCTGATACTCGAGGTGGCACAGTGCATTTCAAATTCACAGTCAGTCAAGTTTTAGCCACTACATCTGGGGATTTAAGAAATGCAAACAAGCACAGATTCAACCATCTTCCTGACAGACAGTCCTTGGTTGCAGCTTCTCACCACATGCATGCCATTGTTCTCATATCATATCAAGACAATGGCTCTGTTACGATCAGCAATAGTTACCTGTCAAGGTGGACAAAAAATATGTTTCACCATAATGGGTATGGTTCCACACTTGAGTGTTGGGGCTGGTTATGGTCACAGCTAAGGTAACTTCAGTGTTGACATTCCTTATTGTGCTGTACGTGATAGAGTAGCAACTGCAGGGGCTCTCTATTACTTAAATGCATTGTAGTGAGGGCCTGTCACAGATGATAGTGATTACTTTCTGAGTTACAGATTAGGTTGAGCAGCATTTTATTAACCTTAATAAGAGAAATTGCTTATGATCACAGGAACTTTTTTTTTTCTTAGAAATATACACATTACCACATTTGCCTCTTGAACTTGTCTGTCTAATAGGAGAATAGTATTTACTAAGGAAGATACTCTTCTCATTTATTGAAATTAAAAACTGGTTTTATTTCTACAAAGAACTTCTGGGGGTGGTAGTTACTCAAGTGGCTTTTTGTGTAAGACTGATATTTTCAAGGTGAATGAGAATGTGTTCCCGAGTCAGACTCATGTAGCGAACAGTCACTTATGCAGGCTGCAGGGCTCAGAAATGAGCTCTATGAAATAGAGTGTAGCTCATGAGCTGAGTCAATTCTGTGGATTATGCATAGAGCTGATCCACAGATTAACAGGGACACTGTCTGGTAAGAGAATTTTTAAAAAATATCATTTTCAATTCAACAAATCCTAACCTGGACAACTAAAAAATAAAATCTGCATGGTAAGCCACCACAATCTGAACTTGAATTTTTCACATTTGGATTATCTCTGTGTCATAATACACATATTCAAAATTTCAGGGGCTAGACAAACTTGCTAGGAGGCCCTGGGACAAAAATGAACTGCCAAACCACCTGTTGCCCTAATCCTCCCTCACTCTTTTTGCATTTTGTACAGGATTTTTATGATTATTTCCATATATCAAACACAAATTAATTCAGGAAAATGTACCATGTAAGCACAATATCAACTTAAATAATGAAGGTCTTTAAACTGTGTGATTTTGGGCTGACTGAGATGAAAGTTTGGTCGTCAATCAGTCGTCAATTGGTGTTCCTAGATCTCATCGCAAGATTTGTCACCGACAACTGATTCTGAGCTTTGGTGAACAAATACAGCTCACAATACTCACAATGTGACTGCCGCTATGACCCATGTCTACAAACCAGCCAATCAATATAATAACATGAAATGACAGAATACACTGACCGGCATAACATTTTGTAAATGTCATTTTTTAATAAAGGTTAGGGGGAAAACACTTTCTCCTTAAAACATCCATGGCACACAAAAACCAACACAATGGAGATGAAATGAAAAGGAAGTTTGTGTCTTTGCTGCATTTTCAAAAAATCACACAGATGATGAGCTGTTGAAGAGCCTCTGCTTTCATAATTTTTTTTTCATTTACACCGTAGTGCTACAATTCACCACGTATTCATCTCACAATCTGACCAATCAGATTGTACAGTCTGACACAGATCGTGACCAAGATTTAATTAGAATTGTCTGATGTGAATACTGCACAATGTAAACTTGCATTACAGTTGTTGTTGCACAGTTGCCAAGGTCAGGTAAAAAAGCTAGACCCACCTTGAAGCTTTTATCATGTCAGTTAATATTGCACATTAGTTGTGCATATTCTGATATTCCCAAACAATGTTACAATTCATCAAACTACCAAAAACCACACAGTTAAGTTTGTGATTTGGGGCCCACTTTGCCAGGTTAGTAATCCAGCCCTGAGAATATGAAATTCACATTCACGTTGATAAAATTCTAACTCATCATCTGTGGTGCGAGACACTGTAAACAGAAATCGGAGCTGACGCGTTCTGCACAACAAACAGAGCTGTGAGACTGTAAACAGACCAGAGGCTTGTCGTCAGGCACGGAAGCTAATAGAGCTCCGTGGCATTTCTATTATCAGCTGCATTACACAACAAGCTGTCTACGTGACTGTGAGGCATATAACTGGCAGACCTGATCAAAGTCAAAGCAAGGCTTGAGGGAAATCATCTTATGGAGGAATAATGCATAAATGCACAGTGGGCGCATGTTGCCCTCATGAAAGCACTCAGCGGAGACGATGACAGGAAGTGGAGTCCCTAAGTGGAAAGAGGAGACACAGGTGACACACAGGGAGGAGGATAATTAACGCAGGGTTTGCATAGAGGCATCACACAAACACTGCGCTCCCAAACATGACATCTTACATATAAAATGATGTATTTACATGCACAGAGATTTGCATATTCTATCACATGCCAGACAGAAAATCTCTAGTATCTAGTCTCTAATGATTACTGCATTTTCTCTAATAGTGGCTGGTATTTCATTAAAATAAAGACCAGCCCCGAATACAGGCCGGGGTAATGGAAGCAGATAAGAAAACGATGAGGCATTGTACTAAAATATGAGCAAATATACTAACAGAGGGAAATAGAAATAAAGGCCTCTCTCTAATATAAGCCTCCTTCCAATAAAGGCCTGGTACCCTCTGTAGTTGAAGTAAATGAAGGCTATTAGAGAAAATACGGTGCACAGAAACTTCAGCAAATCACATCTAAAAACAAGTGTGCACAAATGCAAGAGGAAATATTTCACTTTTGTATCATACTGCAGTCACGTAGTAGTACCTCAATGCAATATTAAAGTTGCAAATAGGAATCATCAACAGGCTGTGTTTACATGCCTCAGTATCCAGGCTTATAGGGGCATGAGTTTGCCAAGATATTTAGGTTTCCATATCAATGAGATATTAATGTTAAACACATCCAGAGTTGTATGAATGATGCATCTGAAGACAGTTATGTAAGAAGATATAGTTTTCCTGTACATGTTCACATAACAGATTATAATACTAACTGCAAGCAGACATTTCTTCTCCCTGAGCTTGAGCAGCTTTTTCAGCTTTACTAACCAATCTTCTATCACTATATGTAATTTTACATATATTTTATGGAAATTCAGTTAAGGAACTTGTAGATAAAGTAACATTATAATGTCTGTTTGACTAATCCAGTGAATTAAATGCCTGGAAAAAACAAAAAATGTAAATCCAATATTACAAAGCTGTCCTGCTTGTTAAAGGGCAACTCCATTGATTTTACAAATCAAAGTGTGTTTACAGGTGTTGGGGAATACTACTGTGTATGTTACAGGGTGGGACCATTATTTTATTTATTTATTTATTTTTTTACATCATTCTATAGCTTCCTAGTAGTGTTCCATATTCAAATATTCAAATCCGAAAATTCAAATTTTGGTCAAAGTACATATGTTAGTTGCTACATATAAACAGATATAAACCCCCTAGCCCGCCTAGCCAGTAATCACAGAGACAGACTGAGCACTCACTGTTGCTACTGCTCAAAGTTTAAAAAATAAACTTGGAGCTCTCCTCCCACCTGCTCCAGATCAGAGTAGAATCCGATGTGACTCGTGGGTGTTATTCATCCTGAAGCTTGGGCTCTGCTCCCGGCACTCAGCAGCTGTCTGTCCCTCTGCTCCATCCTGTGCATTTATAAACATTTCACACGCTCAGACTCTGCACTGCGACATCGCTTGCAGCGCTCCAACATACGACACTGTTTTTTGCTAACGGCTAAGTGGGCATTTCCATTTGAACCTGGAAAAGAATGTAGATGGAGTTGTCCTTTAATATACAAAGCCTTTTTTGCCTCCAGAGGGAGCCGTGTGGAATCTGATAAATTGCCTCAAGTGATGTCACTTGAGTCAGCATCAATTGGGGCTGAAGAATACAAGTTTAAAAATGAAAAAAATGGGGGTGTGGAGTTAGAAAGATGTGAAGTTAGACCTCTGTAGCTGCTCCTCATCTCTGCTGGAGGCTAACAGCTTCATGCTACATTAGCCACAACTAGCACAACACACCTGAATCTGTACATTTGAGTGAACTGAGTTGAGCTGCATTGTAGATAACATAGACATCAGGTTTCAACTAGGAAGAGGAATGCATTGAATATTTAAAAAAATACAATATCTCTGGTTCTGCTGCATCGAGTTTGATCTTTTTTTGTAAAGAACTGTCCATTGTGAGTCCAACAATGTTATAGGAATTTAATGCTAAGATCAGTGAGTACTTTTTAAAATAAATTCACTTTTGCATTACAGGTCGATTCTGGATAAATTCAGTAAGTATGGTGTTGTGTTTTGTTCCCAAATGTAATGTCAGAGCATTCTGAAAGTACTGCAGTTCTGGCTTCCTCTTCATAGCAATGGCAGACCAGGCTTATGGGTATTGTAGTATTTAGAGGTGTCCACCATGCCAAATTGTCTATACTTAAATATTTCCAGGAGCAGCAACTTCTCCCATTGCAATTCTGCTGTCTTCAGGTATACACCATTACCCAACCCTACCATGAGCTAATAAAGGTGACGACTGATTGATCCACAACGGACAAATAAAAGACCCTTTTAAGACAGTTTACCAAGGTAAGAAATGTCTATTTCTTTATTACATTCAACAGTACAGTACACTGAAATTGCACATTTTCACCAGATATAGCAGCATTCTGACTGGCAAATGGACTAATCAATAGGCACATTCAAAACATTTAAATAAAAACACGTTCAAATGTGTCGTGGCCACTTTCTAACCACTTTCAAATTCCATTGAAGCTGATAATTTACATGCCTTGTAAAACAAATTCTATGCAGCTAAAACACACGGTCATTTCCCCACTTCTCATGATTTCAGTGGCAAGAAAATACGTATGATCAAGTCAAACCCAGCAGCGCCTGTCTTTCTAGTACAATATTAAAGCAAAAAACTTCACCCATGGATACTCTGTCACTCAGTGCATTCCAGGAGTTATAAAGTGTTTTCATTTACTTTTATGGTGTCCTTCAGTCGACTGCTTCACTTAAAGATTTCTTGCATTGCCAAGGATGACACAGAGTCACCCTCAGAGAAGAAGTGTGTACTGTGGGTTTAGTAGGTGCAGAGATAGCTATAGTGATAACATCATAGGAGAAAGAGCAGGTTTAGAGAAGGTTGTGTTCTTACCTGCACTGCATTCTGATCTACGTAGTAGGGCTGGATATCAAACCTGAGTACCGATGGAAATGTTTAAACAGTTTGGTGTTCTTGCCGACTTACTCTATGACAAGATAGTTCATTTAAATAATGATTTGGCCAATTTTAGATTGTATTTGGGCATAAAGCTTTTGTGGCTTCTTGGGTTTACACCTCTAACATCTGTGAACTTTTGGTATCATTACAGAGACCGAAGTATTGTATTGGTACTAAAAACAACCATACCCAGCCCTACTGCTGTTGGTGGAGATGAGTGTCTCTACCTCTTTTATAATATATCATTCCCTGTATGGTTGTCTTTCTAGTTGCAGTAAGTCAGGGCAAGGTACTAAGTCAAACACAAACGGACCTGCTGTCTGTTCTGCTATTTGAGACCAAGACCAAACATCCAGTCCAGCTGCCTTTGACTGGGTGCTTCTTCTTGTCCTAAAACCATGACAATCTTCACAGACTCAACAGGCCATTGGACTTCCAGTGTAGTCTAGAAAAAAAGTTCTTATTTTGGTAGAAAACGAAGCATGATACTGCAAGAGTGGTAATGTTCTTCCCCCTTCTACATGAGAAGCAAATACCAGTAAGTGGCATGTTTGTCAGGTGCAGAATAGGTTGATGATGTTGCTGAAGGAGCGAATAGTCAGTCATGTATTTTACAGGTTGCTTGAAATGATCTCTCTTTTAAGCAAATAGCTATTAAACCTTGCAAGACCATAATGAGAAAAATGAAAATTGTATGTTTAACAAGGACTGGATTGCACCAGCTAATCGTAAATCGATCACTAAGTTTGCGTGTTAGTCTTTCTTAAGTTCTTAGTAACTACAACTACTTTCCAACTAGTGACTTACTAAATCAGGGTGCACCATAACGTCTGATCTAATAAACACTTAACACTCAATGTGTTAATCAGTTGCTAGGAAAAATCTGTAGTGTCGTCCAAGAAGCCATCAACCATGTAAACAGGAAGTCACTGAGGAGTAACATAACTTCCAAAAATAACAGTTCTAGGAGCCAAAAGAAATCATGAACTAAACTGCCGATGCTTTGTGAATGTATGCATGACAGTTCCACCTGGCAGTTAGCTGTAAATATTTGATAACAACTAAATTCTATGTAAGACCTAGATTGTCTTCATGAACATCTGGAATGTTAAGTGTTACATGTTAAGTCTACACAGATCCCTGGCTTGATTGTAAGGACCTGACCCAATTAGACTGTATTAAGACAAAAAAAAAAAAGAAAGAAAAACACACAGGGTCGTCCAGCAAATAAGTTGAACCTGGCTCAATTTTTGCTGCGATGAAATGTAACATCATCTGCCAATGCAATGCAGAGGGGGAGGAGAAAATGATGCTGCTATAACTTTCCAGTGTAGGGTTGGGTACAGAACCATTCACTGAAGACTGCTGACATATAGTCAAAAACTCAGGAAAAAGCTAGTAAGTGAACCTTGAGTTCAAAAGTAGTTTATCAGTAAGACAGTCCCTGACTTCAAGTGAAATGTTCCTAATTTTAGACTTTTTATTAAGGTTATTGTATAGTTTTTTGGCAAAGTAAGGTATCAAAAAAGTAGTGTTTTGGTAACTGTATCAAAGTTCAGGTATCGGAACTAGAATTGTAAATTTTATAAACCACTGAGCATATTTTTTTTAGTATCGGATACACTGTAAAACTCATGGATATACTTATATCCATACATCCATACATATTTCATTTTCCCACTGGTACCCTTAGCCACACATCCACACCAACACAGCCCATAGCCTTTAACGAATGCAGTGCTATTTTCTGTCTGAACACCTGCTGTGAGAAGTATACCACCAAACAATAAAACAGTCCCAGAAATGTAAGGTACATCATATCAGTAGATGTGTTTTTAACAGTGTAAAAGTGTTTGAGGGTCGATTGCTCCTTTAAACCACAGAGCGATGCTCTCCACACACGTACACAGCGCTTGGCTGTATGCGCCTCTTGGTGTTGCCTGGCAGCTGAGGAAGAAACTTGAAGTACTTGGGCATCAGATCGAGGCAGGCATCGCGGAACTTCTTGATCCGCCAGTAATAAATGAGAGGGTTGAGGGCTGACTTGAGGTAGCACAACCACAGGACCCATGTACTGATTTGAAAAAAGCTGTCTTTGTGGTAGAAGCCATCACTGAAGGTAGTTACCAAACTGTAGGCAGTGAAGGGTGCCCAGCACACTGTAAACACAGAGAAGAGGATGAGGATGGTGGTGAAGGCACGGGTCTTGAAGCTCATGTCTATGTTCATTTGGAAGGGCCTCTGGAGGCTCAGCAGGCCCAGTTTGCTGGCCTGGCTCAGACAGATGCTGTCCGGGTGGCTGTGGATGCGGATCGCATTGTGGCGGATGGTGTTCAGGATCCCCATGAATGTGTACAGCATGACCATGAACGGTATGAAGAAGAAGACTAGCATTATTATCAATACATAGGCGTGGTAACCAGGATCAATGCTGTAGCCAAAAACACACTGAGGGGCCCTGGGAGGGATCTGTAGGGGAGGGGAACCAACAGCCAGAGGAAAAGAGAAAATGAAAGAGAGTCCCCATGTGACCATTATTAGCACTTTAGCTCTCTGAGGGCTAAGCTTATCTTGTTTCTGAACAATAATAAGAAAGCGATCTATGCTTATTATAAGCAGTATAGCCACTCCCTCCATCACAAAGAACCAAAAGAGCATGGCCGAAACTCGACAGAAAACGTCTCCGAAAATCCAGTCGGTGGTCATGACGGTAACCAGAGCAAATGGCATGTTCAGGATGGCCAGCATCATGTCTGCAAACGCCAGGCTCGCCAAGAGGATGTTGATGGCCGAGCGCATGGCGGATCTCTGGTAAACCATCAGGCACACCACCACGTTTCCCAACAGGGCAACCAGCAGGATGGCGACCATGACAAAGCCAAAGAAGACCTGCAGAGGTAGGCTGACACCTTGCAGGCTCTCTGAGGAGTCTGCTGTTGGTGTGACGGGCTCCAGGGGCACCCGGGAGCCCAGGGAAACGTTTGCCATGGAGATGTTCTCCATCGGCAGCCTCACGGAAAGGTTCAGCAGCCTCGTAACAAGGCAGCAGAGACTGGTGTCGACGTCCCCTGCCTCTGGAAGGGGAACAGTAGCGGAGTGAACCATTCTTCCCCAGGGTGAGCAGGCATCGTCGCTGGTGAGCTCATGCTGAACATGATGCTGTGGATGCAGGTATTCCCAGCTCAACACAACATGGTGGTGTCTTCATGGCTGCCAGACCCTATGATGTACACAAAAATGTAGTAAATCCAAAAATATATCACATAATGTACATGATATTCAATGCCTTTCACTGTGACTGTAACTGAGATTTCCCTCTGACTCCTGAGTAAATCTGAAGACTAAAGTGTTAGTATAAAAATTAAAACCATCTGTGTGAAAGGACCAGATTAAGTTGGCATCCTCTCCATCAAAATTCCCCTTGGAGTTGTAATGACATTAACTGTGAGCCTTTAACTCAGGGTTATATAACTACATCTCCCCGGTTAACTCCATGCTGCCATGATCTCTCTCAAACATACAGGGACCACTGTACGAAAATTAAATGTCACTTTGACTTATACTTGCAAAGGTTTAACCAGAATGAGTGACAAATATAATAATTCAGCTCTCCCTTCAGAATTATTAGTACTGACACAAGAAAATAATCCATGTTTTAAGAATAAAAATTGTTTCAAAGTGTTAGAATTTCTATTGTGGCCATTTCCAGTTGATAAACATGCAAACTACTGCCCTTCCATCACAGGAGCTAATAACAATTTGTTCGACTTGGTGCTTTAATTTTGTACATATCAAAGCATGACAAATTAAATTAGTGCTATAAATAAAGAAAATAATGAAGCGTGGAACCTGCACACTAAAATCTTCCCTTCGTTTTTCTAGACTTTTCTACAGCTCAGCACCTCAGAAACTGGCTGTGGGCTGAATGAGTTTGATGATAACTGTCAAAACCTAAAGCTAATTGGTTTAAAATGTTATAAGGATTTCAATGCTAAACACAATCAAAGTCAATGTGGTTAAAAGAGTAGCTCAACATTTAGGTATGTATTCTTCTTTCTTCAAAGAGGGAGATAAGAAGATTGATATCAATGTCATGTCCGTTTAAGTACAGAGCTGGAGTCAGGAGGTGGTTAGCCTAGCTTAGCATAAAGACTGGAAACAGAGGGAAACAGCTAACTTCTCTATCCAAAAATACCCCTACAAACACCTCTAAAACTCGTTCTATCTTGTTTGTTAATCAATACACAAATATAAAAACAACATTTTGTTGGTGGAGTTACATTCTGGAACTATTTCTTGGTGAACAGCAAGGCGCAGTGACCGTGTACAGCTTTCTGAAGTCTGGTTGTCACAGTGAGGATGACAGGTTTGGTGTCATTGTGCCTGTACAGAGACATATTAAAATCTGTCCTCACTAACTGTAAGACAACCAACACTGCAGCCAGAATATGTTGCCTTGAAGTGCTAGGCAGATGGATACACTGTTTGTCAAGAAATAACTCCAGCACGCAACTCCCACCAAAACTACAAACTGTCATTTTTACATTTCTGTTTGTGTACAATTTAAACGAATTAGATACACAGTGTTAGATACACCAAGCTTTAGAGGTGTTGATAGGTTTCAGCTTGGAAGGAGCCAAGCTAGCTGTTTCCCTCTGTCCTCAGTCTTTATGCTAAGCTAGGCTAACTACATCTTGACTGCAGCACTGTACTTGATATCATCTTCTTCGCTAACTCTGGGAAAGAAAGCTAACACATATATTTTCTTTAGGAATATAACTAAAAATGCGACTGGACAGCATTTGTCTAAAGAGGGGAAAAATAAAGAATCTCCGGTGTTTGCCAGATCCTGTTAAAACAAAGTGCTTTTCTCAACCGCTGCCAGTAACCAACAGTGAGTATTCAACTGGGGACAAGTCAAATACTGCAATAAAAACCCTTATCACTTGTACAAACATTGGACACTTATTTCAGACTGCCTGGTATCATTTACAGTGGCTAAACAGCAAATGCCAAATAAATGTGCTGTAGTGAAGAGCAGCTTTAAAAGAGTCCATTTGTAAGTTCTTAAAATTATTAATTTCCACACAAATGAAGGTTTTTCATTAATTTCTAGCCCCATGTGTGTGAAAATCAAGCGAATTCAATTATAAGCAATTATGTGCACAGTGCAGGTGTTAAAAAGCATATCAGCCTTTTCTGCCACGTAGCCATGCTATAACATAGGTTGGCTGCTGCTTTGATACCCAGATATGTAGTCACTCAACAGATAATGTTATCACATCTGTCACCAAGACAGTCAAGAGAGAAAAAGCTGTAGTAAGGAGATAAACAGGCTGGCAGCAGTGAAGCCGGGAAGACTTTGCTTTATTCATATGGTGATGACAAGCATATCATCTGCCACAATTACCCACTGCTCCATCACAAAGAAGACCTGGTGAATGAGAGCAAATAAGAAACTGGATTAATCTTGGCCCACTTTCTGCTCCATTCACATCACATTTTTTAGAGGAGATGGGCCTTGTGGATCACAATACTATTCTGCAGTGTACCTCTATACGGAAGGTAATACCACATCTCTTCCCATTCCTTTCGTGGCAGAGTGACCTAAAATCTTAAAATTGCCACTTCAGCCTCTGAGCAATCAAGTAAAGCTGAACTAAAATGGATGATCGGGCACTTAGCATTCTGAAAGACTGAGAATTGTTCAAATATGTTGCAATGCAATTACGTATCATAGAATTGTGGAGAGAAATATACTGAGAGCTTTTCAGCCACATCTTGTAACCTTGAATCACTTAGAAGTATACTGAGGAGACAAAAGATTCACTGGCAACCTGCCTAGTGAGTCCAAGTTGATGCTAAAAGATTTACAAGTTAACACAATAACAACCTGTCAGAAAGTACCTGGTCTATTTCAGTTGGTATTGTTGAACACTGGTGATGGATTGATTGATTGTAGTCTGAGACTAGAGTGATATGGAAGCAAAGAAAAGCCGAAATAATTTGAATTTTTTTTATAACTGAATGACTGAATTCAACTACTATGAGGGCTGTCACTTTTTATTTGACAGTCATACAAATGTGGAAAAAAATACTGGATGTACTATAATAATCTGTTCTAATTTTAAATTAACAGTATATGAGCACAACAGGCTATCTGATCCACTACCTTAACAGTAAACTAGGCTACTGTTGTTCTCTTTGCTAGCAAAATTTAGATAATTAGCAAGCTGAGCTGAACAGATAATCATGACTTCAAATCATCTGAGATGTAATGTGAGGGAGCATTTTGGATTAGACATTGTAAACTTCAAATAAATAGTGGATTAGCATAAGGTTGTTAGCTAACTGCACTGTAATGTTAGCTTGCTACTCAAGTCATTCAGCAGAGGCACCGCCAATGAACAGAACATTAATTCTACAGCCTTGTGTAAGAGGCAAATTCAAAGAAATAATGTCTTAATTCCAATTCATTTGAACTTGACTGAAGTTTTGCATTTTTAAGGACATTTAAATTTTCTTTCAAGTTCACAAATTCAGATAGAAAATTCAAGTGTTCAGGGTTTCCAATGTGAGCAACTTGATTTTTTTTTTTTTTATTTGACTTGACCTTAAAAATGATTTTGAGCAACCTGATGCTTTAATTTTCTGTCTGAATTTGTGAACCTTTATCAAAAACAATCAAGTTCTTCAATTTGCGAGACTTTGAAGTGTAACTTCAAAGATGGGAATTCAAACTACATAACGTTAAATGCGGATAGATGATTCTAGAGTCAGATAGTAAAATGTTTCAATGATATTCTGTAGTGATTACATTTCACATTTAGGTGTGATAAGATTTAAATCTCTACGACTCATCTTTGCTGACATATTAACCCATGTAGGAAAGCTTTGTATCAAGTTTGTAATTTAAGTGTTGTTATGCATATAACGTTATGAAATATAAGTCAGATATTGTCAAATATTTCCCAATAAGCTAGCAAGTGGCCATATGTTAAACACATTAATTTATATAAGGTAAATCACATCCAAACATTTCCACAACGGATTATAAATCTGTGAAATGAGCTCCGAGGTGTCCTGAAAGACCAATTTTTTTTCCCGAATGTAGGAAAAATCAGTGCCAAACAAAACTACACCTCGATCAAAGCAGGCCTTCAGTCCATAGACCTCCCACTAAGAGCAGCTGAGGCCAAGGCCAACCCCAGCAGTTCACCATGACACTGTTATAGCTTATTATCATTCAGTCTGTGTAACGTTACAGCCTCATCTGTTCCGTTGTTATGCCACCAAAATGGTTGAGACGACAAACAGTGATTCATGGAGAGTTTACATCTCTGAGGACGAAGAGCAGTGGCTGTTTGTTCGCGCGAAACCACGTCTGTGTCTTACTTTCGTTGTTTAGAAAACGGATCTGAAATATAATGTTTTATTTCTTTTGTCGATCGCCTCTTGCTGTCTTCAAACGCTTCTCTGTTGACATTACCTGCTTCAGTCTCCCATGATGAAGCCCAAGTGTTGAAGCTCAGTCCTCCAAATGGTGCATCTCGCCGCCCCGAAACGATCTTCTCCTCCTCGTTGTAGTGAAGACATAAAAACCAGTTCTTCTATCAAACAAGTCGGCCAGGGATGCTTCTTCTAAACGTGGGCCCTGTGTGGTTTGCGGTGTGTTTTATCAACAGTGCGACGACCAATAATGCCGCCACCTACACAGCTGCAGCCGTAGATGAAGTGAAAGCCGCATTTGGTTGGTCTGGCTTTGTTTCCAGTGCAGCACAGATTATCCACGTTTATAAGGAAGGAGAAAATATGAAGTCGAGTGTTTCCAGGCTTCTCTTTAATCCTTTTCTCCTCATACAGCTGTGAGGTGCGAGCGAGCCGTCCTCCAGTGTGAAATGTACCGGCCTATCTACTGTATGTAACCCAGATAACCATCACACTGATACAAACTACTCTCACTGTGGGGAACTTCCGGCAAGGCAGCGACAATATACACATACCACTTCCTATCTGGACTTCTAAATAAATGTCCCCACAAAGTTTTTTATAACTGCTCTTTCACAAACACAACGTGCTACCCACACGGCCATGATAAAATCATCATCATCATCATAATCATAATAATAATGATAAGTGTAGAAAGAGTACACTGAGTTGAAGTAAGCCTACTGGTTGAGTAAGCTATAAGGCTACTCTAGTGAATGTAATGCATGTGCATGTACCAGTGTAGCAAGAATGTAACCAGTGCAATATATTTCACTCACTACTGTATACCTGAACAGGCTGTATATACTAGACATAACCACCTACTATATACTATATGTGAATAAACATGTCTCCTTTTTTACCATTTAATATTCATCTCAGCACTCTTCACTTCTTTGCACTATTTGTCACCTGTTTACAGTTCACAGAAACGGTTTCACCTGTATATCATCAATCCTTGTGTATATTTCTGAAGATTGTTGTTTTGTTATTCTGTGTAAGTACATTGAGAGCCACTAAACCAGAGTCAAATTCTTTGTATGTGTAAACATACTTGGCCAATAAAGATGATTCTGATATCATCCAGATTACTGTAACAGTGCATGGGCAGACTACTTGTCTTACAAAAGATAAAACACTGTTCTCCACACATGTATCAGTGAAAGTATGAGTTTAGATATCAGAGAGTACTGATATGGTCACCAAGTACAGTTAACTCTTACTACGAAACAAAAATGTTTACCAGAAACTCCCAACACACATCAATAGGCATATTTCCTAAATATTTTTCTATAGCCTGTCTACAGTTAATATTTCTATCTAATATCATAATGTCACAACTCTTTGTAATGCAGTGCGTAGTTTTTTATTTTTATAACATGTACATTATTCTGAAGGCAGAATAATACAGCTTCCGGCAGCATTCGAGCTCTCTGTGGCTACTTTGACGCAGCTTTGTATTCGGTGAGAACTGACACCCACAGAAGCCAGTTACACGGGCAAAAGTGCACTTTTACACCCCCTTTCCAGCGTCATCCAATAGGAACTACAAACCAGGCAAAGGGGTCGTGACTTTATTGGAGGAAGTGCCTTTTGGGGCACGTGCATGTGTGTTGGAGGGGGGGGGGAGTAACCTCAGTGTTATCAAAATGATTACTGTGTGCTTTACGTGTGGTTAAACTATGACAGTTATTTTAATGATTGCATCACCACATTTGATCACAGTGGAAAAGTAAAAGTTCAGATTGAAGGTGCTAGTTTAAAGAACACACGCAACTGCATCTGTAAACATCAGATGCAACACCTGAAATAACATTAAAGACAAAATAATCTTTAATAATTTATTGTAAAAAGTGTGCGTATATGCAGCAAATTCAAGTTCAAGTATCACAACTTCATTCTTATCACCGACAAAAGCTCATGTTGAGCTTGAACGTTCATTCTTGAGCTTGGAAATGGTAGTTTGCCAAAATGGTAATCCTAGATTTGCACAACTCTCTTAAGCCACTTCAAAAATACTCTTGTCCCGCTGTTTTATGATGTGACAACCCTGTGATTAAGGTCTGGTTAGGGTTAGGAAAAGATCATGGTTTGGGTTAAAATGATCATGTGAAACATGGTGTGGGTTGAAGTTACAACTTCCTTACAAATCTCCTGAGAGTTTTCGCAAATCTAGGGTTGCCATCAGAACTTCAAAGCTCTGTCCGATTTGTTCTATCAAGTCAGTTTTTTTTCACAGGATGCTTCTTAAAACACATTAATAAATGCATTTTCAAACTCCCAAATTAATGACATTTAAACCCCTTGCGTTCATTGACAAATGCCAGCCAGTTAAATAACAGAAGTCTATATTTCTATCTGTAAGCTGTTGTTGACAAAAGGCTCTTAATGTGTGAAAGAAAGTGATGTTTAACTTTAGCTTCATGCAGCGATTACTTCCTTATGTTCTTAGTTTGAAAGTATGAACCAGTGTCTCCTTATACAGTGCTTTTTCACAAGTTTTTTCAGTTTTATGCAGACAACAAATTTGTTCAACATCAGTTACAACCATTATCTCAACTGTGACTTTAAAGCTATTAAATGTTAGCTTTCTATTTCCATGAATTGTCTGTGCAGCTGAAATATGTCAAATCTATACTGAGTATGAAGTCATTCTCGACCTTGACTTGAAAAAATAATACTTTGAAAAAAAGAGCTTTCAATTGCATGTCACTGTCTTTGTTGATGAAGCCTGAGATTTTTTTGTTACCAAAGCTACATTGATTTGCAGAGGTTATTTTATTGAACAAAACGGAGTCATCGGTTTTTAACTACCAGCTTATTTTCCAACTTTATCAAAGACCCAAAGCAGAATATCTATCAGAAGTTTTGGTGTGAGCCTTGAGTGGAGCCATCTAGACATTGTAAGGTGCTCTGTTTTCAAAAGAAGACTTTGCCTGCATGTTGTTAGCTTAACAGATTTACACTCACAAACATGGAACACACCCAAATATTAAAATAGAGCAGCTCAGCTGAATGAGTGACTGATGAAACAGCTTCACACAAAGATTTGTTTACTGATTTAACTTGGAGAAGCTGGCTATATATTGTTTATACCTTCACTGGATATATATTCATACAATAGTCTATAGTCTTCTATAACATTAAGGAATAGTTCTGGACATGGTTAGCCTAGCTTAGCATAAAGTCTGGAAGCGAAAACCCCTCACTACTAATTAACATGATGTATCTGTACTAAAAATGTAAAAACAACATTTTGTATTTATGTGCTGGAACTATTTCTTGACAAATCACATCTTATCCATCCACCCAGTGCTTCTGTGCAGCACCACAGCTTCCTCCTAAAACTACATATTGTCAATTTTATATTTCTCTTGGTGTACAAACTCAAGAAATGAGACACGGCATATTACTCAGTGAGCTTTGGAGGTGTTGTTAGGTGTATTTTGTAACTTTGGACAGAGCTACTTAAGCTGTTTTATGCTAAGCTAGGCTAATCATGTCACAAGAAAGAAAGCAAAAATATGCATTTCCCAACTATTCCTTTAAAACAGGGTTTCTCAACCTTTGTTTTGACCTCTGGACTTGTTTTAACATCCCCAAAAATCTCATGAGAATCTGAGTATGAATACTTTTGTATTCTATTCCCGGCAAGGAGGAAGACTTTATAAAGAAACTATATTTATAGATTATTTAAAGCTTCAATAAATGACATTGAGCCTCACTGGATGTCAACCAACAACTATTTGCTATGTAAAGATATAGTGGAGTAATGGTGACCTGAGCAGTGAATGAAGTCACACTGTCTCTGTGTGTGTTGTTGTCTGAGCTTCTCTGTTCTCTGTTCTGGTAGCTACACCGGCCACGCCTGCATGTTGGTACATGTAAGTTCCTCCATGTCCTCCACGTCCATTGCCAAGATGGCAGCCGCATCACAAACTTTCCCAAATTACAGCTCAACAGTACACTAAAATATGTTTCTGAAAGCATTTGAGGTGAGAAATAAGCAATGCATTAACAGAATCTTGATCTATATTTGATCAGCTCTGCCTAGTTTGACAGTTTGATCTGAGTTTCGTCAGTTGTTGGCTTTTCTTTCGCGTTTGTTTTGGTCTGAGATGTTGGTGCTATAGTGCGACATCTAGTGGATGAATGTCATATATTGCAACTTTAAATATTTGTATCTATTAATCATTGTATTGTTTTCATTTTTCTTTCTTTGTTAAATATCAAAGCTTGAGAAACTCTGCTTATCAGTTTCTATCAAGTCACTCTCCCAATGCACTTTATTGACATACATAAATAAATCAGGTGTTAATAATCACCATGAATCCAGTCCTAAGAAGCCTTTATCTGTTTGGCACTGTCAGTCTTGGGCGGAATGATCTGAACCTGGAAGGGCATGAAGAACTGTAGAAGAGCCTTTGTGTCTTTCAGATCCAGACAATATTCTTGAGCGATCTTTTCCGGCGTCCATGTCTGGGGTTGACGCTGGTAGCTGCTGAGGGCCTTCAGAGCCTCTGCGATTGTCAGTTTGCCTTTAGGAACGTCTGTGAGCTCCACCACGCTGTACAGGTCACCCGGCATGCTGTATCTCAGAGGCCTGCGCTCCGCTTCTTTCCCCACTGTCACCTCCTTGGATGCCTGTGAGAAGGACAACATCGAGTAAAAAAATGAGTCTACAATACTTAACAGCACTTCACACTTAAATCGGGAAGAGAGTTAGACAAAGACCACACTATGTCTATGAAATATGGAGCCAACCAATACTTTGGTCCAGAGAATGGTGTCTAATTAACTACTGGATAAGATCATAGTCACGGTGTCACAACTATAAATGCTCTCTTATGTTTCTAGTGAGGCTGCTAAATGTCCTGACAAAAATACTGTAAACATCTAAAAAATTAATTAAAAACTCACTAATCAAGCCCATTCAAGACATTAAGCAGAATAGAATGAATCTATCAAAAGAATATGAGGAGTTATGGGGAGAGTTATGCTGACTTTGGTTCCAATAAATATCTGAACTATCATTTTCAGAAAGTAGAGAATCAAGCTAGCAAAACTACAGTCTTGGTAAGTACTGGACAAATTGAAATTTTGACCTGATGTTACATGAAATCTTCCAGTAATCATGAATGTCTGTACCCAATTTTGTGCCAATCTTTCATGTAGATGTTGAGAAACTGTACTGAATGAATGAATATCCAACAATAGTTGCTAAAGATATTTTAATCTGGACCAAAGTGGTGAACCAGCATGACTAAAGACAACATGAGATGATAAACAGGCTGCAGAGCATCAAGGATCTTTCACTAGCATGACAAGAAGAGACCAAGAGCCGGAAACTGTTACATGACCGTCCTCCAGTGTTCTAGAGACAATCATTTAGAGTGTTAACAACAGGGAATTACAACATATCCCATAACAATCATTTCCTGTTTATCTGAAAGACCTCAGACACACAAATACATCCTGTTCCGCTCTCACTGATGGTTCATTGTTGACTCTAAAAGTTCTGAAAAAAACTGTATAGATAGATAAACTGAAGGAAACATTATAATATGTCTAAAAGGTATATAATAAAGTGTCTCCTTGGCATAAATTCTTTCAGTCTGTGAAAAGATTCTATTTTCTACATTGTAGAAAAACATTGAAGACATCAAAAATATCTTTCATATTCCTCCAAGTGGCTGAGCGAATGCCAAGAGTGAGCAAAGCTGTCATCAAGGCAAACAGTGGCTACTTTGAGGAGTCTAAAATATGAAACATATTATGGTAACACTTTTTTTGTTTATTACATGATTCTATATGTTATTTTATAATTTTGATGTCTTCAGTATTGTTCTACAATAAAGTAAATAGTAAAAGTAAAGAAAAAACAATGAATGAGTAGGTGTGTCTTAATTTTTGACTAGCACTGCATATTCTTCAATACATGAGCTACTGTTAATGACATCTACTTAGTTCATTAGGAGTAGTGGGAAACATCAGGTTAGTTTTGCTTCATCATACTGAAGCCTACACGTCACCCCCGCCCTCCCCCCACCCACCACCACCACCTACCCCACCCCCAAATGACCATTAACTGTTTAGAACAGAGAACTTCCCAATGTAATTCTTATCAGATGATATTTAAGATGGCTGTAATAGAGACAGACAGGGTCGGGGTCTCAGCCTGACCTCTGCTGCTGCTGCCGGGTCTGTGGACTCCACATACACGGTCTTGAGGAGTGCGAGCAGCGGGTCGTTCTTCTGGTGGACCGAATCCGCCGTTCCCGCCTCTGAAACACACAACAGGGAACAGCGTTAATAGGGACATTGTTCTTGAGATTAATCTGGAAAGCTTCATTCGTCAGTGTGAGTCAGAGAAACCAGCCCGGTGGGCATGACCTCAGAGGAGACGGTTACACAAGTTATTATTGTTGTTAGCGGAGCTGTGAGCCACTCACCCTCAGTGCTGCCGGCGTGTCGGGGCGCTGCTCGCGGCTTCTCCTTTGAGATTTCTCGGTGTACTCTGTTCTCTATGTTGACATTTCTGAACATACGCGCGACCCGAGCCCCCATGTTTCACTATCACTCCTCACACCGGTATCAATAAAGGTTATTCAAACTGTCCACGGCGAGCGAGAAGGTTCGTTTGACCACTAATAAGCGAACATAGAAATAAACAGCGACACCATGTGGCCGGAAGGGTTTATTTAATCTGATGGGGAAAAATAGATGTAATATTGGTCACATGCATACAAGTACGTAGAGTGAAATGATGTTGCGTCAAACTCCCAGACAGTGCACAATACAAGTACAAGAAATTATAAAAGCTAAGGTAATATTTACAAAATCTATATCTGTGAATGGAAGAGCCAACAATAAAACCATAACAAATAAAATTACTGATAAAGAGCAAAAGGGTAAACACGGTTGTAAAGTTAGCAGCAGATAAGCTGACAACAGTATTTAAATAGCAGTTGTGCAAAATATACAAAATATAGAATTATTGGTGAGAGCAAAATGATAGAGAGCAGTAAACATGATTATATAATTAAAGATCCCCTTCCAGACATGTATAAAATATTTTGAAAAAATAATTTGCATCTGATATGACCCCCCCCCCCCCCCCCCCCCCCCCCCCCCTTCCCCCAAAAAACATTTGATTATCTTGTTAAAAAGCTTAAAAGTACTATTCCCTCTTCCTCATTAATTAATAATAGTGATTTCTAAAATGTTATCTTTTTATTTATTAAATTATTTTCATTTCATATTAAAATCACCATGCACATATCTTAAAAAAACAAAACAAATGATATTAACTTATCAAGGAAAATTTTAGTTTTTAGAATGAAAAGGAAAGAAAACATATAAATAAAATCAAGATGCAGACATGTTGAAGTAGACTTGGAATTGAATTAAGAGATATGACACAATGTTTGTGAATAGAAATGAAAGACTTTGCCAGCGATCAAAAATCAAGAGTTCTGTCTTCCAGTTATAACCTACTTTAGACTACTATATAACCTACTTTATTTAAATTCAACTTTAAAATTAAATGTAACAAGTTGTTTAAATTAAACTTAACAAGGTCACAAAATATCTTTTAATTAGCTTCACTGTGTTAAACAGTGTTAATAAATATTGATACAGGGATACCATTTAATCTGAATCTTGAAATCTTATTTATTTGCTTCAGAGGTGATAATTGAAAAAATATATTTGGACAGTGACTTCATAATAAAAGATATTTCTCCAAGTGGAGCATGCACAGTATCTAGAAAAGTTCAAAACAAGATGAGAAGTTTACTGCCAGCAGATGGCAGCATTTCTTATCCTTAAACCTTCGAAGAGGCCTCGACGTAAAAAAGTGTTTGGTCTCTTTCTGAGGTTCAGTTTTTATCAGTGCTGGTTTCAAATATGAAAAACAAAGCCTTTTTGTCACATTGAGGTTTAATTTGCATACAAAGACAAAGTAAATAAATCAGTTATCAAGCGTTTAGTGCAGGCCAGGCAACAAAGGTCATGTTTTATATAAGGGAAGCCATATGGAGCACATCTGGAAGTGATCATCTGCTCAATCATAACAAAACAACCCACAGCATTTTTGTGAGGAGAGGAATGGAAGGATATTCGTTTCATTTCACCCACTTACTAGTGTACGACTCCTGAGTTAGGAGCTGATGAAAGTTGCAAAGTCAACAAAAGGCCAGCCAATGATGCTTCTCAGTTACATCAACTCTGCACAGAGCAGGCTTCCCTCAAAAGACAACTCAGAAGAGTGTACAGAGAGGAGATTTTCTTTTTCTTTCAAATCAAAATATGAAAAATAAACAACAAAGTGCTGTGAAAATGATTTTATTCAGTGGATGATATGATACAGTACTGATCTCTGACTGCTTCTTTGCATGGGAGTATTTTTTGATGACTGTTTATCGTTTCTATCCAGTGTTATTTACTGTGTGGACTGGAGGCTGTGGATTTAGCAGCTCTCATTTATAAATGGCTCCGAGGCACGTTGATGCATGTGAAGCTTAGAGGGTGAAGAGGAGACATGTTGACTAGCAGAGCTGCAACAAGATGTGTGTTTGTCAGTGAGAAAAATGAAAACTGCTTAGCAATCAATCTCTGCTTAAACAACAAAAGCTGCACTGCTACTATCTTCTTGTACATTTGGACAACATATTGTCTAATGTAGATTTAATGCAAAGGATTTTTTTTACTATCAGGTGCTCATCAGAACAAGGTTAATGTTTATATGTAATAAAGCAATACAGTTATGCCAGTATGAGTACTGACTGATGGCTGAGTTGTGCTTGATAACCATGTTATCTTATTGTAGTATACATTTATTTACTATACCTCAGTGGCTAAGATAATGCAACACACTACAACCTGAAGGAAAAGTCTGGTAATATTCCATGTTTCTCACATTGCCAACAAATCCCATATGCAGACCAAAACCAACAATTAATTGATGTACATGATGATATGTTGTATCCCTCTTTGCTATTGAGCTCCATTGTTGTTCAAAAACTATTAGAAACACATCAGTGAGCCACGCTGTTGCACTGGGTGACCTGTTCCTTCCTTATTTAGACTCAATCCCACACACACCGTCCTGCTGCCAGAAATATTCACTAGAGCACAAAATGTGGATTCATCCGCCCCTGAAAATAGTCCCTATCAAATGCACTATTTCTTGTTAGAGTAACATTTGTTCAAAACTATAGTACCCAGCTGTTCTAGGAAATTACTGAGCCTTTAAAAAGTGAAACTACATATTTGTGAGCTGTTGTAAAACATTTATATATATGTTCAGTACAAATAATTGGGCTTTGGGCTGAGAGCCACATCCAGGGCAGTCAGGAAGTATTAAGACTGTTTTCATGGGATCTTTTGACAATAAGAAAATAAAAAAATAGAAAATATCAGCCTTATCTCTCAGGAAAAAAAAACTTGCAAATAAAGAAAACATCTCTGCACTACTTTGACAACACATAAGTGGCGAGTAGAAAAAAATGCTGCATTTATGTAAAACACAAGTGAATTTTGAGGAACACAATATGACTACACACTGCAAATACAGACAACACAAGCAAATAAAGAACTCACCACAGTTTTGTACTGTTCTGTATGACTTGCTGTGTGTCTGTGTGTATTTCCTGTGTATTTCTTAAAGCTAAATATTTGCTGTTAAATTGGGAAACATGAAAAATTATCGTGTGTTTTATAAATGTGCATAATTTGCTAGTTTTAGAGTTTTTTCTCTGAATGTGATGTATGTGTTATCAAAGTGATGAAGATCTCTTCTTCAATTGCTTGGGTTTTGCTTGTGTTGTAGGGGTGTGTGGCGCTCTCTTGGCCACTGCATAATACATATATTTTACCAACATTTTTTTAGTTCACACAATCACTAGAGACAACACACGACTGCACACCTATGCATGTAGTAATTTTATTTACAAATGGTAAAAAAAAGAGACCATAAAAATATATCTTGCTTTCACATATATACATTTAAATGTATTTCTATGAACTATGTAGACAAGACAAATCTCAAGTACAGATGTGGTGACTGAATTATAGTGGCTAACCTTGAGATCTTTGATACAAGGCAGGACCTCTGAATGCTACAAAGGACAAACTTCACACAGACTCAGTTCTAAAGCTCCACAGAAGCTTATTAGATCAGAGGTGGTCTGGTTTCATCTCAGCAATTCCTATTTGGAATCAGTTTTTTTTTGTGAACACCCATAAGGTAGATCTTAGAAGTATTAGGGCCACTGTTGGATTGAGATCTACTGAAATCTAAGATTTTGAGAATAAAGTCACATTATTTGGCAGAAAAAGTAACAATGTTATGCAAATAAAGTTGAAGTTTCAAGAAAAACTGTTGAAATATTACAAGAAAAAGTCCTTAAGCTTATCACCTGCTAGCTCTAGCAACATCATGTTACAGGATTTTTGTAACTGTTACAGTAAAAATCTGACAGACTACATATGACTATTGAAAAACTCAGATTATTACAACTTTTTCTTGTACAATTATGACATTATTCTCAAAATATTACAACTTTATTCCCCAAAACATCTATTTTTGTTCCTCAACAGTGGCCCTAATTACTCTGTCAGAGGAAGATCTGGCTCAGACTGAGGTGTGGGGTGCATTTTGTTCACCATGAACAACAGGTCAGTCGATCTGTAGTTGGACGACCCCTCACACATCCATGATGTTAACACTGTGTGTGAGAGCAGGAAGAGTAGAGGTACAGTAAGATGAAGCAGTCAATCAGGAGGATGGTGTAGAAACATCTCTGGGTGTGTAAGCTTCGACCCCTCTGGAAGCGAGTCAGTAACACAGCCAGTAGCAAAAAGAAGGTGGCAGTGTTGAGGAGAAGGAACAGCCTTATGTAAGAGGCTGTGCTGGACAGACCCTCGCTCCCTGCCGTGGCCACCATGTGAACCTCCTTGAATTTGCGGCCCTTCACAAAGCCCCCCTTTCTGTTTTTGCGGCCGTCTGCATAATCCATAAAGGCCCGCGAGTCTGCATCTCCCTCCTCTGGACTGTCCTCATATACACGCTTTGAAGTCCTCTGTCTCTCCTTCTTTTCACTCACCTCAATCTGTGCAAAAATGTCAGGTAGACTCTCAGAAAGCTTCTCCCCGAGGTTCACTTTCTTCCCCGCCTTACCCTTGCCCTGTTTCTTGGACATGGCGAACATCTTCTCGATGACCTCCTCTGTATTCTTTTTGTCAGAGAATTGGAGGAGGCGCTCTGCAGTCTTACGGAAGCTGGCGGTGTTGAGAACCCGTCCCAGGATGTGTCTCTCCATCTGCTGGAAGACAGGCTTGACATGCTGGAGGTTGTCCTCCATCACGTTGACGTATTCCTCTACTTCCTCCAGCGAGCTCTCCATCACAGCTGCCGCCTTCTCGAATACGATCTTCTTGTGATCCAGCAGCACCATGGCAAACAGAGGCTTGCTGGTGACCTCTCCGGTGAGTAGGTAGATAGTGTAGGTGTGGTCCTTGGTGGCTAGGTAAATATCCACCCGCTGGTCATCGCCACGCAGGCTGAAGCTCTGCACATCCACACCTGGTCCAAAGAAAATGTAGGCCACCCGGGTGTGAGGGTACCTTAGTGGCATTGTGACGTTTACATAATTGGAGCCATTATACGGGTACCCTCGAGGGTAATTCCAGTAACCTAACATCCCTCTGCTGCTGTAGCCTGTGTCATCCATCCAGAACATCTTATACTTGTCCTCACCGTGTGATACAAACGCTCCATGAACACCATCTACTTTTGTGTCCTGGAATGGCAGCTCTGTGTTGTGAAAGAAGGCACTCATGGCCCTGGTTGGGCTGTCTGGATCCAGGTGGATGTGGTCCACCAGAAGCAGGAGCTGTGGGTGAAGGAGCAGCAGGTTCCTCTGAAAGTTTCGGATCTTTAGCTCTGGATTATAAGCGGAACGTCCCTCCCCACGGATGAAGACCATTCCCTGTCTCTCCATGGCAGCTTCTACTCTGCCCTGGGCATCAGCCGCCAGCCCCACCTTGTACTTCAACCACTTGGAGTCACAGGCCTCCGTCACCTGGCCAGCCCACGGCTTAAAGCAACTCCCTGAGAGGACCGAGCTGAACAACACCGCATTGTTCAGCAAAGTGTACTTGGGTCCATATAGTGCCTCTGTGATGAATGGGACACCATTGGGCGCAAAGGTGAAAGTGTTCTGGTCAGGGTGCTCATGGCCAGCATTGAAGTTCCTCCACCCCTTGATCCACTCTTTGTACTTATTCTTGTGAACTATGTCAAAAATGGCGCGTCCCCCCAGCTTCCCCGACTTGAAGGAGAGAAAGGAGCGGTTGGTGTCTGCAGGTAAAGCGCTGCCATAGGTCACTACACCCCAGTCCTCAAAGTGGTGCAGCTGGGATGTTCCAAAATCTGATGGAGGCTTGGGGTTCAGGCCCGGGTCATACCTGCAGAATACCATGAGAGGATATTAAATGGCTAATATACCAATATGAACATTAAATTCAAAGGCAAACACTGATGTAAATTCTCTGCAGCTAAAAGGTATTCCAGAGGTTATTTTGTGATGACATATTGCAAGTTACATTTTTCATGTACCCACTTATTGTCAACCCGCCTCATTTACATGCACCAACTTACTGTATGGGATTCCCCAACAGAACGCCTTTTGACAACACTAAGAGAAAAGTTGTGACCTTACTGCTTTCAAGGAATAGTTCAACAATTTGGGAAATACACATTTTCACTTTCTTGCCAGCAATTAGACCCACTGTCATGTCAAAACCACTGTCATGTCAGTTTGCTAAAAAAATGAAGCTAGAGCCAGCAGGTGATTAACATAGCTTAGCTTAAAGACAGGAGGAAACAGCTAATCTAGCTTTGTTCATAATACAGACCAACATGTAAAAATGACAAGTTGTCATTCTACAGGGAGTTATGTGCTGGAACTATTTCTTGGTCACCATGAGGCCAAGCAACCAGTGAAGACTCCAAGAAGTCATTGGCCTGCCCAAGAAAACACCTCGCTATGCAACTCTCCGTAAAAACACAACTTGTTGTTTTCACATTTTGGTTTTTGTACAGATTAAACAAACAATATACAAACAATATAATGAGTGAACTTAAAAATTGTTGGTTGGCTGATTTTTTAAAAGTTTTAAAAAACAGGGTCATGCTAGCTGTTTCCCCTGCTTTCCTCCTGTCTTTATAAGCTAAGCTAAACTAAGCTAGC
This sequence comes from Thunnus albacares, assembly GCF_914725855.1. Taxonomy (NCBI): domain Eukaryota; kingdom Metazoa; phylum Chordata; class Actinopteri; order Scombriformes; family Scombridae; genus Thunnus; species Thunnus albacares. The sequence goes on from NC_058121.1 coordinate 3,234,281, forward strand.
TAAGCTCACCTGATGGCTGTAGCTTAATACAGTAGTTACAGATAAGAGAGTGTTATCAACTCTTGGCAAGAACGCAAATAAGCATTCTGCTGAAAAAAATTGTCAAATAATCGATTTGCTGATTGACAGAGTTTATCGACAACAATTTTGAGTCAGTTAATCAGAGGACTTCTGGTACTTTTCCAGTTTATGAGGTAAACTGAACGTGGCCTGCTGCATTTATCCAGAGCCACATGTGTAAAATAGTGGCTGTGGATGAGACAGGAGTTGACTGCTGGAAGTCAAAGAAGTCGTATTTAAGTTTATGTTCTGCTTGTTCAGTTGTTTGATAAATTGCTCATACTGCCTCCCTTAATGCCCTTGTTGCACTTACAGCTGCGAGCAGTTGTAGCCCACTTGCTCGCTGTGAATTCTCTGGAGAATTCACTGCTGTATTCACACATGGCCTCAAGCGGACATTACACGGACTTTGTACTAGGGAGCTGGCAGAATCAAGTCCATTTAATGTCTGGTCCGACTGATTTGGACATTTGCGTTCACACATACAGCTCCTCCTGGTAATGTCCAGATAACTTCAGGATTGCAGTGCATGTGTGAAAAGGGTTTTAGTTACATCACCAATAGATAAGAGTAGTTTTCAGGTAGATTTCGCCTTTAATAATAACTCTAAATAGAAAAACTGCAGTCAGATATTTCCTATTATGAAATCAAAGCCTGAAGCTCACCAGATGAACTCTGTGTGGAGAGTACACCATCGCTGCCCTTTGCCAGCCTGTCCTGGACCGTCTGTCACCCTGTTCTGATGAATCAGATCTGCCAGCCAGTTTCCACTGCCATTACGCAACACGTAGCGGTCCAAGAAGACCAGCTGGCTCTCCGGCCCGTAAAACCAGTTGTAGTTGGAATCTGCAATGGCTACAGTCCGCTGGAATCCTGGTGAGACAGTTAAAACACACAGAGAGCACAACCTCAGTGGTGGGCGTCCACAGAGGTGTCATGCAGACATACTTGATATCATAAATAATGAGCAACTGTGACTTGACAAATAGAATGCTAATGTACTGACTTATGTTGAAGTTTGGAGAGTCGTATGTCCATCAAAACAGGATTTTAAATGTTATATGAATTATTTTTAAATTCCTACACACTACCATACAGAGCTTAAGACAAAAAAATTTGCCTGTGGTCATGAATATGTAACAAAATTGCCCTCCTACCATGAACCATGTGACCCCGCTCAGTTTCAAACCAAGTGCATATTGGTCACACTGTGCTTGTTGTCTGTAATTATGTAAGGAAAGCTTGCACTCTGGTGGTGAGAGGGTTCTTGGAAACCAGCTATAGTAACGACAGTATGCAATCACACTCAATCATTTGTGTACAAAAAACACTCGTAAATATAAATTTAAAGAGAAACACTCTACTTATGTCTCTTAGCACTATTCCAGTGAGCATGCATGAACAATGAATGGGTTTTTTCACATCACGTCGAAAATCAAGTCGAAATGGACACTGTTGCTGATATTCAATGTGGGCTTTGAGCAACAATGTTAACTGCACACATAGAGTATTACCATTAGCTTACTTCCAACTAACACTTCAAATCCCATCAGTGCTTACAATAACTTCTGTAACTATCACACTTACAACTGACATCTCAACTTCGTTGCTTACATTTCAACTGACTATTCTATTCAACCAAGTTGGTGACAACATACTGTATATCATCCATCTGACTGACATTTCAACTCCATTTACACTTCCACTGACGTTTCAAGCTCCTTTTAGCACTTACAATTAAAGAAACACTGCTTACACTTGACATTTAAACTGACACTTCCACTTATTACTCCTTTGATCACTTCCACTTACAACTAACATTTTGGCTCTTTCCCATGCTTACACTTCTGCTCACACTTTTACTCAAACTTTTTGAAGTACAGAAAGTGTACAAAAGCCATGACCAAAATAGTCATACATCCTTTCATTGTGTTACTTATGGATGGAAGTATAGTGAAAATAAATTATTCCCCTTTTTGCTGGGGACCCCCTGAAACCCCCTCAAGAACCCCTGGGGGTCCCTGGACCCCACTTTGAAACTGACTATTCATCTATGTTAGTTTCACTACAGATTGTCCATCTGACTGACTCTTCAACTTCATTCAGGACCCGATACACTTCAACTGACTTGAAATATGTTAGTTAAACTATTATATTATACAACTGACACTTCATTTCCATTCAGGGATTACACTTCAACTGATACCTGAACAGACAGTAATGTTGTTCAGTTTGACTGATATTGTTTCCCCTTTCAGCGCTTACATATCATGCTTACACTTGACTCTTCAGCCTCTTTCGGTAGTTTCATTTCAATTTTCACTTTCACTTCTTTCAGTGCTTCAACTTTAGCTACAACTTAAAGTATTGCTTCACAAGTATTATTACTTCAATATACAGTAATTACACAATACATTTCAAGACATTTAAATGTTTCAATTGTTTTAACTGCATTTTCTTTACAAAAAATAGCACACATTACTTTTCTTGAGAAAACAATTTTCTAGTGTTAGTTACACTCTTACTACCATTTGCTTTCTGTCTAGTGTATGTAAACACACAACCAAGAACACACACAGGCAGTGAGGGGACAGCAGTCATCCAGGCTGCTAACGGGACAGTTTAGGATAATCTGGCCTTGTCTTCCTGTCTGGTGGGGGGAGAAAGCTGCTATTGTTTCTCCGGATCCGAGGCTCTCCTGGCTGATGTAATTAGAGGTGCTTTCTGAGTGCAGCAGTGCCGGCGCGGCCACAATACAGAAACTGTTAGCAAGGGGTTGTGAAATGTCCGAGCCTGACCTAGGGGCCCCTCCTCCGCCGCTGCCCTCCCCCTGACCTTCAGACGAAACTTCCAGGGCACCACAGATTCCTGCAGGTCTCGGCTCAGCTTTGAAAGGCATCCAGGAAGGTAATAACTACACGCATGCATACCCCATATCAGCTCAGAGGAGACTCTCCAATGTGGCAGCCTGAGGGTATTTTCATGGCTAATCTAATATGACCAACCTTTGGCATAGAGCATGTTAGTAGGAACTAGCTGGATGTGTCAGCTATTCATAGCTAAGTAAACACTTACTCATGGATTGTTGACTTGCTCTGTATTTGGCTGCCTAAATATATCCATTTCAGTGAAAAGTGTATCACCTAAATTTTACAGCATTTTAAAAAGTAAACAAGTGTGCTTGAAGTTGTGAGAGTTACCAGGAAGGATAGTCCTGTACAGGAAGGCAAAGTGTTTCAGGAGCCAGGGGTGGTCGAAGTGGCTGATGGAAAAGTGGCGCTGCACCAGGAACATGTACTGGAACAGAGAACGGGTGGTGTAAGTCCCGTAGGCCACTCCTTCATACAAGGAGCCATCCGTCACGTCCTGAAGAAGGATCATGGACTTCTCCATGATGGACAGCACCTGCTTGGTCCACAGGTAGGCCTCTTGAAGGTAACCTGGAACACAGGAAGTTCAAGTTCAGGAATTTCACTTAAAGGAGCATTTGTATTTATACATTACAAATAATTTATATCTTGCATTACTGTTCAAAACATACCAGTGTTTCAGATTTCTGACCCAGGCAGTAATTGTTAAATTCAGTCAGATATGAAAACCAGCTTGCAGAGAGCTAAACTTGCTTGTGACATGAAGGCCTAATCCATCCCAGTAAACAACAGGTTTACTTTTACTTTTTATCTCTTTTGAGTTAAGTTACTGATTCTAGTTTCTGTGTTTTTGCAAGTTGATATACATATGATATTAAAATTAACGGAAAAAAACAACAGGCACCTGGAAAGTGAGAAAGAAACAAGAGTAACATTTCCTGAAGCAAATGCTGTCCAACTGTCAAGAAGAACAGATGGTTTTCAGCTTTGTGACGATGCATTTTTTAGCTAACCCAACAGGCTTTTAAATAGTTTATTCACCTTGAGAAGTAGATAAATATTCTCAAACCGTTAAGGAAGGCTTAATCAAATCACAGATACAAAGAGACGATTTTCTGCTCAAAGCACGGATGTTGACCGCAAGACATGTATTGACAAAGTATGAAGTGATCAGTATTTACAAGCCCATTAACTAACTGTTAGTGAAGGAATCCTGGCCAAAAAGAATTTGTTTCTATGACTGACGGTTCAAGATGAGCCAAAAGGTTTAGCAGGCCAAAAAAGTGTCAGTTCTAAGCATGAGAATTACATTTTTGGCAAATCTACCTCATTTCAATCTGAGTAATTTACTTTTACCTGATGAAGAACGCAGCATCATGACAATAAGAAAAGGTGCAATAATACCACCGCGGCTTTGCACAATCAGAAAGAGCAGGAGCCTTGACAGTGTTTAGATTATTGAGAACATGTTCTCACCAGGATTTGAAGTGAGAGACGGTGCATTACAAAACAACCAAGGCTTCATGTTTTAAACTGGGTGTGTGTGTTATGTCACTTCAATTTATTATCAAAGGAATTAATACAAAACAGCGTTATAACAGTCCGTTACCTAAAGAAACCTTCCAAACTCCTTCTTCCACACACATCATCTAGCCGTGGGTCTGGAAAATATGACAGCACTATGGCACTAAAACATGTATACTGTGTCTCTGTCACACACTGGATCACACACATAGAGTTTACTATGAGAACAAGCGACCACATAAACACTCCAGCCACAGTTCATTGAGGAATCCCGGGGCCGTCGGCTGTAACTAGCCAGCATCCGCCCAGCCGGCCGGGTCTGCCCACTGGAGCCGTCCTCAGTGTTTGGTTTGGGGACCAGTGGCCTACACAGAGCAGGTATTTACCATCAAACAGGAACTTAGGGCCCACACAAAGACCACATTTACACAAACAGCTCTTCACCAGCGCTGACACAGTCCAGAGAAACACTTCAGAGCAGCTTTGAATCCTGAGCATTTTGGCTAATGTTAACAAAGTTACTATGAAACTACTATAGCAACACTTCAGTAGCAAGATACACTATAAACTACATAGAAAAAGTAGCTTAATACAGTGGGAACCGCTTATAGTGATCACAGTTATGGTGATCAACTGCTTATATGGATCAAAAAGCTTGGGACAGAATCATTCCTATACAAATGCTGTTTATATAAATCACTTATAGTAATCAAGTGGTCCACTTAGTAGTCCGTGTTCATTTTGGGTCTCTTCATACATGACAACATACAGAATTTTCTTTTAAAACTGCAGTGATTCTATTTCTTTTACTTTATTCCCATAATTCACATATGATATGCACTTAGCAGCTGGAGCACCATTATTGCTTCATAGTAACCCGTCTGCTTCCGGGCAGGTTGCTGGTGCTGCATGCACACTGAAATCATGACAGGAAAAAGAAAGTCATTTTCTCTCAGTGAAAAAGGTAGTCTCCTTGAAACTTATGACAAACTGTCAAAAACAGGACAACAAGATGCAGCAGCAAAACTTGGTGTTCCTCAGGAGAACTTGTGTAGTCTACTCAAATAATGAGAAACAGTCATGGCTGCTAGTGATGGATGACTCGGTTATAATAATCATCTGCTTATAGTGATCAGTTTGACCTGGATGGAGGTGATCACTATAAGTGGTGTCCATGATATATTGAGAAAATTTCACATCAAGGTTTGTGGTGTCATTGATTACACTACAAATCACATTAATGTAATTGTCAAAGACTGCAGCGTAGCAACAGTGTAGCTAAAGCAATGCCACTCCCCAACACTACCAAACATTTACTCATGTAGAAGACAGAGAACAAACACTTCAAGACATTGAAGTGTTTGTTTGGCTGCATTTACCTCAATATTAACATCTATATCAACACCATCTCCACTTTCTCCACTCTGAATTGCTGGATCTGTGCGTCTTTTATTTGTCTTATTATGTCACATCATCTCCTTTTCATTTCCAATGTTTATTGCCCCCCAATGTATTAATATACTGTATATGCTAATGTAATATAATATTTTTATGAGTTTATCTCCCGCAGAGTTGAACCGCGGCCAAAGTATATATTTTGTACTCAACATGACAGTGACCTCATAGAAATCCAGCTGCTGAACATGTCTGGAGGGCTGTCTCTGGATCAGTCCGGGAACTGAGACACACTGTATACACTGAGATTGGAGCTGCAAACTCACAGACAACCACGGCGCACATTTGCGCAACACCGTTGTCTTAGTAATTCTGGCCCTCTGTGTCATGTCTTTCCGAAAAAAAAAATCCTCTAGTACACAGAAAATCATTTATATTTCCAAACTAGTAGAAGTGAAACTGAGTAGTTGCATGATGAATAATGAATCATAGTTACTCTGTACAGAGAAAAAGAGGTAACATGTCCTGACACGTCATAAGCAGGAAATGTGAGAAAAAAGACGAAGGAAAAAGTCGAGACGTACACCACAGCAGTGAATTACACACCAAAGATGTCAACAAAAAAAGGAGGAATCATCACGTTACCTCACACTAAAAGGAAAACACATACCAGACTAACACACACACACACACACACAGACACATAGAGTACAGTAACACTGGTTTCAGCTCTAATTTCTTCTGTTTTTCCAGAGTCTAATAATGTGGCTAGTTTACCTAATGACTATAGAGGGGATAATGCTGCTGTCAAGCTGAGGGCTTAAGCCTGACTGTCTCCCATGCTGTTATCCAGGGTGCCGGGTCTGGACACCCAGATGCCCCCATCAGCACACATTATGCCTCCACACTTAAAGTGCTGGGAATCGACCCTGCCAGTTAACTCTTCGAGCCCCGTCACTCAGCAGTCCACAGGAATGTGAAAGGTCAGGGGATTTCCAGCAACGCTCTTCGCCTCGCCCTCTGCTCATTTAGTCTGTCTTCACGTCAAGAGTGTCATACACTTTTGGCTGAGGGGCGATAGCAAGGATCTTGTGTATAATTGACCGTGAAGCTAGTAATTATTTTTTAATGAATTTTATATTAGGCGTGTGCCGAGTCAGTATTGGAATACTGACGGAATGTTTCCCACAGGCTGACAGCTCAATTGTGGGAGCAGCGCATTCATGTGCTTTGTACTGTCCCGCTCAGATGTTTGAAATTATCCTCTTCAACGCAAGAATACATTAACATGAATCTTTCCACAATGTCAGTGTTTTATTACTGTTTGACCTCCCAGTCACTGTAGCCACATTACTTTGTGATAATGGTAAATGCTAAAAAAGTAGAGAGTATGACTTAGGAATGTCACTTTTAAAGCAACATGTATCTAAAGTTTGCTAACATTAGCCAACATAAGCTACTGGTCATACCAGACCAACTATGACTGTTATAGCAAAAAGTGTATTAAGCTGAGCAAGGGTGAGCTTTATTGCTTATATATTGAATTCAACTTTATTTCTAAGAGGAAGAATGTATTACTGCTCACTTCAAATTAGAAGCATCAAGAGAAGAGATTAGGGCTATTTTCATTATTGAATAATCTCTTCTTGATTAATCAATTAGTTGTTTGGTCCATAAAATGTCAGAAAGTGAAAACTAATACCTTTCCCACTACAGCCTTTATGTTATAAAAGTAATGAAGATGTTTATGTTGATGGCACCAGAGAAAAATTCAGGGGATCACCAAAGTCATTCCAATGCATCCTGTGGGGAGCATGAACATCTGTTCTAAATTTCATCCAAATCCATCCGCTAGTTGTCATGACATTTCACTCAGCACCACGAATGCCAGCCTCATTGTGGTGCTTGTGAAAAATCTATTCTATGAGATTCATCCTCAGCAGACCATGAATGTCTGCACAAAATTTCATGGAAATCTTTCAAATATTTGTTGAGGTATTTCAGTGGTGAACCAACAACCGCCGTTGCCAAGCCTAAAGCTGCTAGTGTGACTAAAATGAATGTATAAAAAGGGCAACTACCCCTCTCTGTCCAACCAGTTTACAGCTGAAAGTCAGAACTTTAACCTTGTTTACTCTTTAATTATAATGACCTCAGATGGCTGCAGGAACTGAATCAATGTAAGAAGGCTTTCAGACAGCCTAAATGAAGCTCAAGATTCATTTATTATTATCATTTTACAACACAAGGTTGTGTAAGGAAATGTAGTCTGTAGTCCCTTTATTCTACTCACAAAAACAGAAATGATATAAATGGATTAGTAAATAATAAGTCATATAAATAAAAGTATTTTTTATATCATTGGAGTGCAGAGGATGAGTTGAGGAGAGTCACAGCCTGAGGAAAGAAGCTGCTCTGTAGTCTGGTGGTACGACAGCGGATACTTCTGTATCTCTTGCCAGATGGCAGCAGGGTGAACAGGCTGTGGTTGGGGTGGGTGTTGTCTTTTAGTGTCCTATGGGCTCCTCACCTCACCCATATCACTGATGCTCGGTAGATGGGTACCGATGATGTTGCTGCAGCAGAGCCTTCCTGTCTTGGGCCATGCACATATCTCATGCCAATTTGTGATGTTTCCAGTCAGGATGCTTTCTATTGCTTCTTTGTAAAAGTTAACAAGAATTTGGGATGGGAATTTTGTCTTCTTAAGTTTCCTTAAGAAATAAGGAAAAGGCTGTTTGTGGACATCTAGGTATGTAAAGATTTTATTTGAATCCTTTTTCTAAGCTCTGCCCCCTACAGACAATCATAATACAGTTTCCATTGTACACTCAGAGGTGTTTCTAATATTTTGTCCATCCCATTTATATCAATTAGGGTAAACTAAATATTAGAAACACCTCTCAGTATAACCCAATACAGTTCAACAACCTCCAAAATGACCATCAAATCAATCAACACCTCACTAAAAAAGATTATAACCTTTATGTATTTAGGATTTATGGCAGGGCTGTTGTATTGCATTGGTTTTATCTAGGTCTACCTAATAAACAATATTATACAATATATGTACATAGTACAGTTTATACTGTAGAAAAAGTTTTAACACTTCTGAGCAGTGATGAGAACTATTAAGAAATAAAACTACTGAATAATTACAGAGGAAATACGAATAAATAAAGCTACAATGTCTCAGTTTCTACATTATGATAGCTCCATTCTTTACAGACATGAGGACAATACTTGGGGACAACTTCATTACAGGAGTAGCATCAGTCTTTAGTGACGGACATCTTTATAGGTGACAGCAGTGTCTGCACCCTGTACATATGCAGCCACAGTGGGCCCCCTCCCCTATTAATACATTCATTGTCACACCAGTAAAAATAAAGGCATCAACAAGTACTGTAAACACATGCATCTGTAGTAGTTATTAGATTTATCAGTAATTAATTAAGCAATAACATTAGGCCTACTAATTTTGTTAGGAGATACACTGCTCGGTGTGGTGAGGATGCTGCTCCACCTTCTCCAGACAACGAGCTCCGGTCGCCAATAGTTCTGGAGAGAACTCTCACATTATCTCTCTCGCATCTGAAAGCTTTTGCACCATGGTGCTGCAGAGACAGTGGTTGGTGGAGCTCTGCGTCGTCCCCGCTTGCTTACAGATTGCGGGCGACATTTTAATGGTTATCACAGAGTGATAATTAAAAATATGATTGTAAAAGGATCATCAATCAACCAATCAGACTGCAAGATTTTCACTACCTGTTTTATAAGTGTTTGTAACACATTAAAGAAAGTCTGCACAATATGAAACCTTTTCTCTCATCATACTGTAATTACTGGGTGAGGTTTTTACAATGAGGTTTCGGAACAATTACATTATTATTGTTATTGAACATTACAGGGAGTAATGTTCAATAACTATTATGAGATAATTATGAGGAGTGGCTCTAATGTTTTAGAAATAGTCTGTCTGTTTATTCAGCTGGGAGTAATAGTTTACTTGTGTGTAGCATTTTAAAATTGCAGAAAAAAACCAAACTTTTCATTCAAGGCTTTCTGAGGTCTCTCCTCATGTTCTGGACCTGGGTACTTAGTTCCACACGTCTTCTTGATGAGATAAAAGCGGTGTTGTGTCGTTCAAGCTGTATGCCGGTTGACTTCATAGTGAGCAGCACATTTCAAATGAGCTGCTGGGGTGCTCAGCCGTTCTCTTACAATTTATTTTATTTATTTATTCATTTTTTTTGTTGAGAGTTAGATAAGAAACTCAACACCACAATCAAATTACAAGATAACACCTTTGTTTAATCTGTACAAAAACAGAATGGCAAAAATGACACATGGTGGTTTTATGGGAGGTTATGTGCTGGACTATTTCTTGGCCAGTCGCACTGAATTCCTGGAGGTTTGTCATCACTGTGCTGTAGTGGAGGCTAAACGTACATAAATGCCTTTTACTCACCTCTCAAATTCTGAAATACTGTTTACATAGTTCAACCTGAGCGTTTACGCAGACTTTCCATCACTCCACAGCTGTTAGCTCAGTCACCACAGTCCTTATAGTAGATTCTAGGAACGCTTGTTTTGATTTGTATACTTGTATGACATGGAGACAGCAGTTAATGTTAACAAGGAGCGACCAACAAACACTCCTGCTGCGCTGCTTTTAAAACAAACCAACCCTCCGTGCTGAAGCCAGCAGGCGGACTGGAGCCGCTTTCATGAGACGGACGGATGAATCAGACTTCAGAGGATCATAAATCACATTAACTGACATCAAATAATAATCTCTTCCACAAAAGACAATAAAATAAGTAACTAGCAAAAAATCTTCAGCGGAGCTTAAATTTTTCAAATTGACATTTGAATTTGATCATTTGAATCATTTGAATTGGAACTTACAGCTGCATCTAGATGAATAACTGTTCTGGTTAATATGTTTAAAGGCTCAATCTGTTATCCAAATGTAAACTAAAGAACATCCTAACAAACAAAAGTGGAAGCACAAGATAAACACTACGCAACAACATTATTAACATGTTTTCTTAAGCTGTTAAAAGGTTGTTGACCTCACTAACTGTTGTCAATTATATTCTTCTATTTAGTTAGAAATATGAAATACTGTCAGGGAGCTTAGCATAACAGTATCTTCACTGGACTTTTTCAATCTTCCAACAGCATTCTCATGTGTTACATTACGGTGTGGGTGGCTAGGGGGGGGGAAGGGTGTGACAGACAGGGGGAGTTTAGGTTCACTACAGATGAACTGTGGGTAAACAGTGCACACTTACGTCCAATTACACATTCTGCTTCCAGGCACCAGCAAGTAAACACCTGAATCTGGAATGTATGTGTGCTCTAAGCTGCTGCCACATTCTTATACAAGTGTTTTGATAGAAACACTTTCTAAGAACCAAACTCACATGACGGCAGGAACATTTTTCATTTCAGTGAGTGGTACATAAACTGTGCCTTATAAGGTGTTATTTTAGGACGCAACAATGAAAAACTAATAGTTTAGTCCTGAATGTCAGCAATGGGATTAAAACTTGTGTCAGATAACCAAAGAAGAAGAAGAAGAAAGCAGAGTTTGTCCTTCTTCTCTGGCAGCGCTTATTGGAAAATTTCCATTTATTCATCGCCATCTTGACAGAATAATATTTAGACGTAATGTCATCCCTCTGCAGAGGAAATGAATGATACATATACAATAATGGAATCTCTGCTCAGTATCAGACACGAAGATCTAGTGAGTCTGCTAAATGTTATTTCTTTTATCACTGCTAATACGTCATGTGTTTGCAATCTTTTAAGAAGCTATTTTCTCACCCTTGCTCAGTATGAAGCTCTCTGCACGAGGTCTGCTGTAAAGCTCGCTTCTAAAAAAGAAAACTTGCAATAAACAAAGCTCCCCGAGTAGAAATCCTTTCCTCAGGTAACACAGAGAAGCCAAACCCGAGCAAACTGACTCTTTCTTTTCCCTGAGCTCAACGCAAGATGAAACGAAGCAAAAAAAAAAAGAGGTTGTGCTATAACTCTCCTGAGTGTTCACAGAGCTTTGCGTCTGTTGTTGCCCTCTACAAAAAAGCCTCAAATAAAACCACTGTGACCACTGCGGTTCTCTGTAAGCCAGCTGTCATTTCGTTCCCATCAGGACTGGATCTTTTGTACCAGAAATCAAATCCCTGTAAGCAAAGCAAGCTGTACTGCAGGCGTTCACCTTCCGATGGCCTTTCTCTGCTGCTACACAAACTATTTAGCCAAGAATATGGAGGCGAAAAAGAAAGAATAAGCAGAGAATAATCATGTCAGGTCTCACAGAGGAAAAGCTTAAAGGAGAATGTGACAGAGTTATGTGGAGAACATCATCTGGAGAACAATTAGAAAAGGATTAAGTGCAGCTACAGCAGATAACTTCAGGCTGACTGCACTGAAATTCCAATCAAAGCTTCTCTCATAAGCAAATTGAGGCCTCCAAGTCTCACCATGCCAATAATTAATGACAGTCGGTCATTAGGAGACAAAACGTCATTCAAATGATGTGAACTGTAACTTAACATAATAACAATACCGAACAAATATCGAGTTGGATAAGAAAGAGAAATGTCAGACACATTATTCTTAAAGGGATGACTGACGTCCAACAGCTAATTATGTGGAGTAAATAGCATTTTCCATCTTAATCAGTAACAAAATGTTACTGAATGAGAAGAAGAATTTTCAGATTTTCATCATCACAGAGAAAATCCTCTTAAACCATTGGACAGAAGACAAAGGAAATTGTGTGACAACCCTAGCTAACCTAGAAATCAGATATGTTGCAGTGAAGACCACTTACAGGCACCCCGTGGAATTTCTGAACACTAGTAGTGCTATGAAGCAATGTTTTTAAAAGCGGGTCCAAGTTTTGATTATTTATTATTAGTTTTATGCAACTCCACTAAGCAACAGCTGGTTACGGTAACGTGCCAAGAAATGTAGCATTGCTGCTAGCGACTGCTAGCAAGCAAACATAGATGTAAACAGAGTAGGTTTCTGCAGCAGTTTCAAAGCTTTGAGAGTCAAGACCAGGTATCAATATTCTTCCTATTGTTGTCTTATAAAAGGAAACAACATAAATTTGCCCAAATGTTCATCACTATGCATCATTTTCTTAAATCATGATTACAACTCTGAGAGGAAATATGTTGTATGATATTAGAAACAAAATATTCTGGCACAATGTTTCAAGCTAACTGTGAAATTCTGATATTTTTCCACATATTTGTCCATAAAAAAGTCTAAACTGAGGAGGTGTTACAAAGACGAGGTGTGGAAAATAAGAATTACCTGCGTTTACACATGACAGAAAAATGACAGTTTGACTGCTAGCAGGGAAGACAGCGACAAAGGAAAGCCAATAAATGAATAAATAAAAGCCCACTGGACAAGACCAAAGACTGCACTAGGTGAGACTCGAGGGGCCAAAACACCAATGACACCAAGACCAAAAAAAGGTCTGCAGCCCTGCCTGGGAGCAGGTATAAATGTTGTGTGCCAGTATTTACTGTACTATTTAGAAATCTTAAATATCTCACAAAAATAACAGTATTACAGCCCCACTACTGTACCCTTAGCAGTGTGGAAATCCTCTGAAACCTTCAGATCATGTGAGACTAAACCTCTCCAGGAAAATCTCGAATAATGAAATTCCTTCAGTGGAGTTGAAGCTTCTTAATGCTGGGAAGGCCAGGTTTTAACTCTAACCCTTAAACTGGAAAAATACTTCCACACAAAGCTGGAAGGAGTTCTGTGCCTGAGTGGAAGAGCTCCATCAAAAAAAAAAAACGGTCATATCGGAGACGGACAAGGTTGGCAGATCTACAGATACACGTTATAAACACATCAATCACTCATCACTCACCTTGGGTCATGTAAACCAGGCTTCCTGTGAGCAGAGCCACACAGTTGGTGGGCTGGTGGTTGTGTAGGTACTGAAACCCCCAGCCTCGGACGTAGGACTTCTCGTACATGAGGCGCGAGGCGTTGCCGATCACCTGGAGGAAACGCTCCTGTTGGCCCTTGTTCAAGTACTCGTACAGGAAGTCGTAAGCGGTGGCAAACCCAACCAAAGAGTGCGCCAAAGGAACTTCATCCCAGGGGGCGTCTTTCACCAACCTGCAACACACACAATAACACAAAGGCTGACACGTGGAAAAACATGCAAACGTAAGCAGGTGGGAAGTTTTTACTTTTTAAATGAAATCCTGGCAAACGGTTTGTCTCGATCAAGGAGGCTTTTAACCAGCACAGCTGTGAAGCATGGATTCAATTTGAAAGGCAAAAATAAAGATGCTAAGTAGCCACAAATACAGCTGCACCACTGCACCCCAATAAAGACACATATAACGAGACTTTAAAGTGTGGTGTGTGCAAATTCTCTCCTGTTAAAAGAGCTGCTACCATCTACCAACACTGAAGTTTGTGCACATTAGGAGTGCAAAGTGTTGCTGTAAAACAGTGAAAGGTGCTCTGTAATCATTCTGCTCACACTAATGAAAGAGAAATCAGCCTCAGATGTGGTGATGAAACCAAACCGCGCCATGAAATGACTCAACGGACCATGCTGATATACACAAAGATTCTATTCTTCAGTGGCTTGACGTCACCTACCACCTGACGTTTGCCATCCATGTTCTAATGAGAGCGTCTACTGCAGCGCTCACTGTTAGACTTTGAAGCCTTTTTGTTATTTTAAGAGTTGCACAAAAACTCACTTGGAAGCATACAAAAAACTACAGTTTTACCACTGCAGAAACAATACTGTTTCCCCCTTATCCATGATATCCACCAGTATCTTCTTCTAATGTCATCTTCTGACTCTTTACCTGTAGTCTCTCAGCAATGTCCACTGTCAGAGCTCACCATGTGGGTTAGCTGCTGACATTCCCACAATCTTGAGCTGGTGGAAAATGCAGTTTATCAGTGGCTGCTTGAAACAGAAATATTTTCATTTATAAGATGTGACTATCCTTGCTGAAAGTCCAGCTCCCAGAAGATGTCATGGGAAAAAAAAGAAGTAAATAATTTGTGAGCATAAACATATAAATAGTGCTCTTAAATGCTCTCTCTCCCCTTGTTTCCTGTTTCCTCTCTACGACAATCCGGAGTACATCCACTTATCTCTGTTGAAATTCTGATTAAAACTGTGCAAAAGAGAGAAAAAAAAGCTCTCTATAGAAGATAGAAGAGTCTATCAAAGATTCAACATCCTTTTGATGTTGAATTTCCACATGTTTAAGTGTCAGCTGAAGTTTATTTGAAAATCACTTCCTGTCTGGTCATGTGAACAAACACCAAAGGTCTTAAAAAGCTCCTTTATGTAGCAGTTTGACCATATGGCAAAAAGGAAAACTGCAACAAAATGACTGCCAAGTGACTGCTGGACTGTGTACTTAATTATGCCAAAGATCACGTAATCTCACTTGTGTGTGTGTGTTTGCTTAGGCTGTGCAGAAAGCAGCAGGCACCAGTATGCCACAAAGTAGAAGCTCTCCATCCGAACATGGTTGTTCGAGTTGTCGGAGACATAATTGAAGGTCATGAATACCACAGCTGACTGATTTCTGGAGCCACTCTGCACAAGCTTCGGTGACCATAATACAAGTGTGGCCAAGAAGAAAACTCACATTGTGTTCTTCAGATGTGAGAACACATGCTCGGTGGCTTTTCCTTTCTGCGCTGTGGCACACACACTCTTGATATTGTGAAAAATGTCCCGTGAATCGAACTAATACCGCACCATCTAAAACTCCCAGAAACAGCAGCTGGAAAATCCCCTTCCTCCTGTTCAGTGGCTGAAGGGAACCCAGGAGCCACGCTGCTAAATGAAAAAGGATTAAGCTGCTAGACTTCTCCTCCCCCTCTCCACATGACGGAGGAGGGGGATGTACCTGTGTGAGAGAGGGAGAGAGAGAGAGAGAGAGAGAGAGGGGATTGTCCCGCAGCTCAGAGTTCACTCGGTACCTGGGCGTTCAGCTCAGGATCAACACGGCCGTCTGGAGCTCTGTGAGATGCTCCAGGTGTGTTTGTGTGGTTGGTCAGCTGCTACTCACACTTCTCAGCAGGGAAATGTTACTTCTGCTTTCTATAATACTTCCTCTCTGATGGCAGAAAGCTGTGCATGTCATGTGATTCTTAAACGAATTGATAGTCAGAGCTGACAGAGTCTTGTGCAAGTTCTATGATGCTTTAAACTTGATGTCTCATGCTAAAAGAGGTGAAATAATGATTCAGTGACCATCAGTTGTAGCTTGTTGTGTTCTTCTGAGTAATATCCTTCCTACGTGCTGGTGACATGTCCTGACAGTCTGTGAAGCTGATGCATGAAGTCAATAGTATCAGTCAGATCAGATATTGCTAGACTGTTAGACATGACTTAACAGGAGTTAATTATCAATATCATAACTGGAAAATATTAGTTGTTATTAATAAATGTGAATAATATTTTGTATTTTGATCATTTATTGGCTTCTAGGCTAAATTGGCCCCAATACAGGTTCATGATGCTTTTCTATTAAATATATTTCAATTTAAATCACAGTGTTGCAGTTATATATTCCTCTTGTCATCCCTCCTTTAGTGGTATCTTCATAGTAGGACGTCAATGAACTGACTTAAATTTAAAAGTACAGCTACAATAATACATGACCACAAAGTTTATGACAAATATGACTAAGAGCACTGCTAATATCAAATGGAGATATCTGAGATATTAAATGTCAGTCATGTTGATATTCATTAATTGCATTCAAAACAGCTACAGTACACTTTAACTATACAAAGTTGGACAGCCATGAATCCTCTCATAATACATTTAAAATGTATTATTATTCAAATAAGGATAAGATGATAGCTGAAGAAGAGAACACAATAACCCATCTGGAAGTCATACACATGGTGAGCATACGGCAGTTTCTAAAGTGAACATATTAACACGTTTTACTGGAACAATGCTGGAAATCATAATAGATCTAATGAGTTTGAACAGACCACATGTTAAAGATATGACTTGTGCAGTTTCCGTGTAAACAAATGACAGCTATTATGTTTACACTCAGTGTTTCCCAAGACCTAACAAACACGTTGAATGCTTTTCTTTTCTCATAAAACATTTGCAAAGCAGATTTCAAATGTTTTGAAATCTGCCTTGTTTCCATCTTTATTTGTTTGCTAGTAGTCCTTTTAATCCCTGCCTTGGTTGGTGTCTTGCTTCATTTCTTGGTGACTACCACCACCCCAAGCTGTTCAGTGCAAATAAAGTTTAACTGTCAACAGGAAGCTGATTCATCTCACCCACAAAACAAGGACTTGCTCACATGTAGCATCAACAAATAAAAACTCCACAGAGTTCTTTTAAATCATTGGGTAGAGAAGATGTTTGAACTCGTTGGATGGTTTGTATGTTAAATTGCATAACTGTTAATATCTGAACAGGCTGGACAAGTATGTGATTCACTTCTTCATGTTTAATAATGTTGTTGTCTTGTACATTTAAGATTTGTTGTGATTGGGTAAAAATAGTTTGTACATATTTTGAAAAGTATAACTTTGGGTAATTTCACTAAGACACCATAGCAAGCTGCTAAGCACCGACTATGTGAATGTATGTGAATGAACAACAGCAGGTTACCATGGACGCCAACACCGGATGCAACCATTCCCCAAGCATCATTTCTGACTTCCATTCCTTTAGTCTACCGATATAAAAGCTGTGGAGAACTGGGACGCACTGAATGGCTGTAATCCACTTTTCACCCATTTTGCACTTGCCAGACAGAACTAATGTTCACTGAACTTAATCCAATTGTTAGGGAAATAAGGAAGCTCTGTTGATGGCTGATGCCTGCATACAGTTCAGCCATGGCCGACTCTGACAAGCCAGTTGATTGTTCAGACATGAACTGAATGGTTGATTGTGCCACTCACAATATGAAGTATAGTATATTTTGTGACTGGTTCCTGTTGAATTGTGGTTTTTGCATATATTTGTATAAGTGATTCAAATCTTTGGGAGTGTAGCGTTTACTGCTGTTGAGCATTCAAGGTGTTTCAGAGAATACGAAGAATTTAGACAAAGAATATTCTATCCGATTCAAACAGCACCTTTGGTAGAGTTGAATTATTTGTTGCTGTGAAAGAAAAAAATGAGAAAAGTGATCTTTGACTCTGAGCTATACTGAGAAAAGAAACCTGAGAGTCAAGCACATGAAGTCAGGGTGGCTGGTATGAATATTGAATTTAGACTTTAAGGAGCTTTTTTAATAGTAGAAAAACACAGTGGAACTGCAAAGCCTACAGCCTAAAGAGCTTCATGAACTGTAAAAACTGCTGTCTTCAGATAGGCTGATGTTTAACATGTTCATGAACGATTCCATATGAACAACTCACCACTGTGGTGCTCACATATTTCAGTTGTGGAAACTTTCCACATCTGACATTTAGCTCAAGAGTTCAAGAGTTGTGACATACGCTGTTCTCCTCACAGTGAAGCAGATGGAAGTTAGTTATATTCAGTGCATACTTTTTGTTTCTCTTTATGATGTCGAGAAGCAGAAAAAATAGATACGTTCACTTTTTTAAAAAGAGAGCAATGGCTAAGCTCACCAGGCACACCTGTGTTGCACTTGGATACAGGTTGGGATCAGAGAGGATACATCATCATACATTATAGATGACTGTGTTAAGAGGCTGTGAATTTAATCTGAACAATCTCTATTACGTGCTCATTACAGCCACACGTCAACCTTTATTGTTGACACTTTTGACAGATACTTAAACGATGTCGCGTGCAGTTGTTGCCCCTGGTTACCTGCTGTTTTGGACAGATACGGCGGGAGAGTATTGGTTTGGACGGATGGTCCTGAAGGGGTTGTTAGCAGAGAGAGAGACGCTTGAATTGATCTATTTTTCATGTGACTGCGCAAACTGTTTTCAATCTGTCAGTATCAACACACCTGTTGATTTGCATCAGAAACTAAAGGGAGTAATTCATCATAACCATTACGCTTGATGTACACATCAGTGCACACACACACACACACACACACAGTCATCTTCATGATCTGTCTTGTTCCGCACTGTTGCTGACATGCAGCATGCCATGTTCACAACAGGACTGTCAGACTCATGGGATCAATTTTATTGTCAGTTGTTGTGCAGCTGTGTTCAACCCTTTGAGCACCAAGCCTGACATGTGCTTCACTATGTCCACAACTAACTCACAAGTTCCACATGAAGGCATCACATTTAGTTAGAATCACTGAATGAGAGTCAGCTTTGTGTTAATTGAAGTTAGTATACAATGAAAACACATTCTTTTAAAGACATATTACCAAAGCATGAATACCAATTGAGCAAAGCGGGAAATTACCTCAGGCCCTTAGACCCACAGGGGCCCCAAAATACTCTATGTGTGTACCTAGTTTTTACCCAGTATTTGTATTTGTATCTGTATTTGTTGAGGCAGCAAAATTATTTGTATTTGTATTTGAATAAAAGTGGAAAGAGGCTTAAAAATCCAGTTTTTGTGTTGCGCTTTTAATTTTAGAAAATTAAAGTGTTAGAATAAGTGTTCATGAATAAACTACCTTACGAAGGAGGTCCCCACACCAGGTCTTGAACTGGAGTCTCCCAGATCATAGACGACTGCACTGACTACTGAGCTGAAACTTTACTCATCGACTCATTGCAGACAAACCTCTACCTATGTATACACCAATACCACAGGGACAGCGCACCATGTAACATGTAGTAGAACTTCAAAGGTGATTCTTGCTTTGCACTTTTCATTTATTGCCTAGTTTTTACAACCTAACTTTGTGGAAAGGAGAAGGGGAACAGGTTATGGAGAGTCCCTTGGGACTTACCCCTGATAGATGTAATAGTGGAGCAGAGGAGAGAGACTGAGATAACAATGTAACCGACCTGCAAACTGGTATCTGACATGTTTGATTTTTTTCTTCCCAAAAACAAATAATTTTTAAAATATTTGTATGAAACAAATATTCGTATAAAACCCACTATTTGTGCTTTGCTGAATAATGTATTTGTATTGGGGCACACACCTAGTACTTACATTATACATATTCCTAACTATAGTTTAATCCAGCTTTGACAAAGCAAAGCTGGGGCCATTTGTTATTACAGCATAGCAATACTGTACACCAGTGGTTCCCAACTATAGTTACACGGTCAGCTGCAAAACAACATGATACTGGACAGAGAGCTGCAGATTAATAATTAATATCTGATTAATCATTGAAATGATTTTTGATGCAAATGAAGAAGTTTCCAGCCTCTAAAATGTGAGGTTTAGTTGGTTTCCTATGACTGAATATGTTTGGGTTGGTTGGACAGAATAAGCCTTCTGAAGACGTCACCTGGAAAATTATGATCTGTATTTTTTAAAATACTTTCTTACATTTCAGACTAAATTATTTTTTATTCAATACTAAAAATAGTTGTGTTTTGCAGCCCTACACATTTGTTCTTCCTGAACACTGAACTGAAACTGAAGACTACCCTTGCTAAAACTCCAGACTTTTTAAGACAATTTTAGACAATTGATCAAAAAAATATCAAGAGTATTAAGAGATCTGATTTAAACAATCAGAGCAGTGTGGAGTCCCTGTCTGGTCACCTGGACCTTGAGCTTCAGCCTCAGTTCAAACCACTCCATCACATTGCAGTGGGCCATTCAGCTCACATCTGAACTTTTCATTTCCTTTCAGGGGTTGGGGGGCATGTTGAGAAAACAGCTGCTAAACATATTTCCTGGACCACAGAGCTATCAGACCACAATGTATCTTTGCTGAAGCTCACGTCCACAGAGAAAAATGAGAGATGAGATTGTCTAGAGGGCCTCTGAGGGGGAGGATTTAACATTAAAACCCAGTTGATGCACACATGGGGGTGGAAACAGAGATCAGGTAGCATCTGTTAAGTCTCAACAGCTCTCTATTTTTCTCTTTGAAAAGAAAAGCAGACAAAAAGGAGCAGGAGATCTTAGTGGTTTGAATTTCTTTTGCTGTCGTCTCAAATCTCACTGTCGCAATTCAAAAGGATGAAATAATAAAAGACAGAAAATGTACCAACTAGGCTGAGCCGCCATCCTCTCCATGTAGTCCTTGGCCAGGTCCAGCGCCCCGGCTCTGTGTGGGTACAGCAGGCAGAACATGGACAGCACACCCAGGTTGTTTCCGTACACCTCGTTCCAGCGGGCGCTGAACTCTGCGGGGCTCCAGGGGGGCAGGTACTCCTCCGGGTGCTCCAGCATGGTCTCCCCGGCCAGGCGGATTCGCCTCGCCATCTCCCGATGACTCCCTGCAGCGGCGAACTGGAGCTCCTCCACATCCCCCTGACTGAAGTACAGCATGGGATGACCATTGTAGTTGCCTCCCATGAAGGGAATTCCTCCGCCAGGGTCCACTTCCGCTGCGGCCGGGGCGAGCAGGGGCCACAGCAGACTTATGAAGAAGACTGTGGGGGCCCCGCGGGTGTGGGTTCTCATCGTCTCATCAGAGAGGGGACTGTGGCATTGCCGAAGGAGCTCAGCTGAGAGGAAGGGGGAGAAAAGGATTTGAGAAAGCCAGCCCATATTCTGCACAGCCTTTTCTTACAAAAGCCCTGCATTCCTTGAATAATTAGATACAGCTGTAGTCCTGATGACTCGGCCTTTCCATACTGAGGTAGGCCATTATTGAGCCGCACAGTAAAGAACTAATCACAAAACTGTCCGATTAAGTATAAGCCAGTGTTTTTTAAGGGTAAAACTTCTTCTAAATTCTTTTCAGTTACCAAGAATGATGGCCGACATTAAATCTTCACTTCCTATCTCCGCTTTAACTGCCAAATCTGGAGTCTGTGTTCCACCTCTGCACACTGTGTTACTAATATTCAGTCCACAAGATTTATTTCAGAGTTGGTATTGTGAGACAAGTCTAGCCATGCACACCCAGATGGCCAGACAAGCAGGCCTGGAGGTCATAAATGGCCCATTACTGAAGCAACATTACTCTGGTCAACCGAATCAACCTCTAAACCAAACTGCTGTGCTCTACAGAAAGACTCTGCTCTGAACATGAGAGTAAATTCCATGACCTTAGTGGAGCTCTTGGCAATGGCCTGCTGGAAAACCATTTGGTAGTGATTTAAACGACGTCTAGACTGGGGTCCGTTCTCGGCTGTGCAGGGTTGTACATACATGTTGTGTTGTGTTGTGGTTGATAAAGAAGGGAATCTAAAAATAAGTTATTCTGTTCCAGTTCATTTTGATATTTGACTCTACGAAGTGTCACATTCCTTTATGGTGAACATTAGGTCGACTCATAGCCAAGACGAGGTCCCTTGAGTAATTCATCACTGAGAAGTTGTAACTGTGTCAGTAGTCTTGGACCTTTTTTTATAGAGGTCAAATGAGTCTGATCTAAAACTTACATTCTTAAGACTATTTGACTAAATTCACTGGAGACTATTTGGTGGGGACTAGTAGTGGGTCTGTGCTACTCACTTGACATGACACATTTTTATCTACCATCCTGTCACATTCAGGCCATAGCCAGAGTTTAGAAATCCTGAGGTCATGAGTCCAAATTCCACCACCAAATTCCCTGCTTTATTGAACATGTCGTATTTTATGAATTAATAATAGTGCTGAAACACAAGACTAATTGATGAATCCTTTTTGCATAAACATATTTTGCTGGTTTTAGCTTTTCACATGTGAAGCCTCTCTGCTGTTCTTGCTTTTCTATCATTATAAATGGAACATGTTTGGGTTTCAGACTGCTGGTTGGACAACCGTCGGTTGAAGACGTCACCACAGGCGCTGGGAAATTCTTACGAGTATTTTCCTCACGTTTGATGGACTGAGCCATCAACTAAAAACTATTCATTAAAACAATCGATTGATTCATACATAATGGAAATAATTGAAAGTTGTGTTCAAGATGCTGTTTCAAAGCTGGTCTCCACATTGCCAGGAATAAAGTTTTGGTGGAAAAACACTTTATAAGGCTCAGTATCAAGTCTTAATACATTGGGACTGAAATGTGTTGGTACTGAGATCAGAAAGTGCCAAGCATCAGATTCTCAGTTTTAATCTTTGGTCAAATATTTAGTGATTTAAATCAGGAAACACTATAATTGGTTTAGGCGAAGCCATTTATTAGAAGCACTGAGCAATTTAATATAATTTTGTTGAAAGAAAAGAGCTTTTGTCGATTAATTGATTAGTTGCCAACTATTAATCACCAATTGAGTAATTTTAAGAGGAAAATTTCCAAATTCTTTGACTCCAGCTTCTTAAATGTGAATATTTGTTGTTCTCTACAGTCCTCCATGACAGTAAACTGAATATCTTTGGGTTGTGGACTGTTGGTCGGGACAAAACAAGACATTTGAGAACGTCACCTTGGGCTGCTGGAAGCTTTTTTCTAGAAATTAATCGACAGATTAATCGATAATAAAAATAATTGTTAGTTGCAGCCTTAGGTCAAACTCAATGGCCAAAAATATGTTAAATAAAATATTAAATATTATCCAAAGTAAAGTATCATGCATACACACTGATATCAATAGCCAACGTTTACTCATCATTGATCTATTTTGCATTGACCAAACAATAAATAGTTAAATTTAAGCATATGAGGTATATAAACATACTACAGTCAGACTAAAATAACCACAATGTTCAAGATTCCTCCAGTGTTAATACAGGACATGACCTCACGATGCACAAGCTTAGCCACATTATGGTCCTACTGTTAATGTGCCCACACTCGTCAGTTAAAGACATTACTCAACTTATGGTACTTTTAAGTGTTGTTTGTATGGCAGCATTATAATATTACTGTAGGGACTTCTAACTTTATTGTAATGTTTGCAAAATCTATTCTTCTTTTACAGATCAGAGAATTCTTAACCTAGCAAAAGAAAAAAAAAGACAATTTAATGCAACTGTGTTGTCAAAGTAAAATAATAATAGAAGCATTTACATCAACATCTGTACTTACCCTTGGCCTTACCAGCTGTTTCCATGTAATTTACTAATAAAGTGAAGTGCTATTTAAATACATAGCTATGAGTGATTTATATATCTGTCACTCAGCATTGTTCCACAGTTGTAAGAAGGTAAAACAGCAGAGGTTTCATTGTCAACCACCAGAAATTGTTATGGTTAGATATCCATAAAGCTACCCCTCCCTCTGCAGACACTGATGTCTCACTTCATGGCAATAAGCTCCTTTTCAAACTTTAGTCAAACTTAAATAAGTCTTCCAAGTCGATTAAAAAGTCTCATATCGTTTAACTTCGGCTCTTCTAAGTTTCAGACAGCCTTCTCTGCCAAAAGTGGAAATGAATTTAAACAAATCTATCACTTATCGATGGTATCAATGATCCAAATCTGCGCACAAAAGTCGCCTTGTTCCTGCCGACCACGAAGAGCGGCAGCAGTGAAGGAAAAATCCGTTTCTATTACCTGTCAGAAGCGGCGCTCACTCAGCCGTGTTCCTGTCGTCACAATGCTCATTTCTTCCCCGGTCACAGTGGTGATTTTTAGCAAGGTTATCAATATGGCTGAAAAGTCCTTTTTGCTTTTTAGGAACGAAGCAAAGTTAGAGAGCAGAGAGAAGGAATGTGTGAGTGCGGAGGGAGCGTCATGCTGGCGAATGAGGAGGGGCAGCAGGCAAGAGAGGCTTAAAGGAGCCCCCTCCTCCCACTCAGCAGCTTAACAGGTACTCAATATAAAAAAAAAAAAGTGCTACACAATACAGGGAGCTCATACAGTATGGTACTCAAGGCTCTTTTTACATGACTTCATGTCTCCTGACTTGTACTGGTCTGGTTTTCAGATTGCCCCCCACCCCCACCCCCCCCAGCACTAGTTCATAGCTGAGCAGTAATGGCTGCTCGTGAACTTCAGTGTATCTCTCATGTGAGCATCACTTTCATTTCAGCATTTTTGCCGTGATGATTGTATTGATAGATACAGAAATTCCTCAAAAATTAATAGAGGAAATTTTGAAAAGTCGAGCACTTGTGTTAGCGATGAAGACTACTTTTGTTTCATATATATTTCTAAAATTTAAAGTGAGACTAAGTAGCGTGTGAAAGAAGAAATAAAACATTTCTTTCTCTCTTGAAATTATGAGTAATAAAGGCACACTTCCTCAGCTCAGTACAAGTGTTGCTGCTACCAGTTCATGGACTTAATGACCCCTCTCCACCTGTGCTACTGTTAGAGTGATTCAGCATTCAACACATATGTGGTCACAATGACCACTGAGTCAATTTAATAACTGGAACCACATTCATAAAACATTAAAATAAGAAGGAATCAGCATATTTATACAGGTAACAGTGTTTCAACCGAACACGGGTGTGTTTTATAACATTAATAAAGCGTAACACCCTGTTCAAGCTGCCAGTGCTACTTTACTGTAGACCAAACAGAATATTGTTTATGCTAACGTGGTAGAGGAGCCATTGAGTTCCGGAAACATCTTCAAACAGTTAGGAGGGTCAACAAACCACCTGCAATGGGTATGCCAGCGTCTTTTAACATCAGGCCATGTGTCAAAATCGTGGAGGATCAGGGTTGTTGTTTTTGTGACCAATATGGTCACAAAATGTAAATTACATTGTTGCTTTTCTTCCCATTTAGATGAATTGGTCATTGCCATGAATGGGAGTAAACTAGCTTATGTCTCAGTCATGGCTTCAAGTGTTCGCCTTTAAACCTGCTGAACTCATCTGTATACCCAGTGTACAGTACAAGGTCTTTGTTTGCCAATGTTTGCAAAGAAAATTCAAAAAAAAGAAAACCATGTGTAAGAAAATTGTAGAACATTTTATTTCATTGACAGTACTTCAACACTTCAACACAGAATTGAACTTTCCCTGTGTTTTCAAGAACTTAAGACCACAAATGAATCCAACATAAGGCAAATGTGCATGTCAAATTTTCCAGGTCAGATGAGAAAGGAAGAGTACAATCACAACAGGTGTATGCATAAAACACTTGCACACACAGCACAAGTAATAACTCACTTAAAATGACCAATCTCATGTACATGCTGTCAAAATATTCCCTCTTCATTTGTGAGATGTGGTCATTTTAAAGGAACACTGACATTTGAGAAATCCCCTCGTGTGCTTAAGAGTCAAATGAGAAGTTGATATCAGTTTCATCTCTGTGTGTTTATCACAGTTCAGCACTTTACAACAACTCCAAACCAGCTTTATTTACACGCTGCGTCGTATGTAGAGTATGTAAAACATGTTGAAGTGAATGAGCTATTCCATGACCAGCAACAGCTGGGAGCAGTAACTGTACGCAGAAGGGCTGTCACTTTTTATTCGAAATTCAAACTACTATTCAAACCAGGAGAAAAAAAGACATTAAAATAACATTCACTGTCTATCTATTGCATGGCCTGTTGCTCTCAGCAAATGTGGGTACTGTTGTTCTCTTTGTGAACGCAAAATGGAGAAAACTAGCGAGCCATGCAGAACAGTTACTTAACACCAACCCATCTGAGTAGTAACGTTTGGAAGCGTCAAAAATGGCAAAATCATGGACAAAGGTGAAGCTTTGTTAAATACACCTGCCTTACAGTAACATAGCAACAACTACTCTAATGCTAACTTTTAGCTTGTGACTTGAGTAGTGGTAGTGGAGACACCTCATGTGAATGGAACAATGTAAATTCTTCAAGGTAGTTTAAGATTATGCTACATGGGTTGTGTTCAAATTAATAAGAATTAATTACTTGTTAAAATCTCATTAC
Organism: Thunnus albacares; assembly: GCF_914725855.1. Lineage (NCBI taxonomy): Eukaryota > Metazoa > Chordata > Actinopteri > Scombriformes > Scombridae > Thunnus > Thunnus albacares. The sequence continues at coordinate 3,260,970 of NC_058121.1, forward strand.
TCAAACTTGAAAACTTTTTGAACTTTTTGAAAAGTGACAGCCCAAAACTTTTGACCTCAACCGAAAAAGACCTTTGAAAAATGTACGTGAACCTGGCATACACAAATCAGTTTTCAAACAAAGAGAACCAACCGGAAAAGGACCCGAGGACAGTCAGAACCAGTCCGACATAGAATCAACTAGATCCAAACCAAAATGTGGTCAACTTACCCAATGACATCTGATAGAGAGAACTCTGTTGTCACATAAACCAAGTGACTCTTGTCTTAGTGACAAGCTTGTTATCGCTATACAGAGGATTTGGAGTTGTTGTAAGTTCTGTTTTTCCACTTCATATTGAAACTACATCACTTCCTGTAGCCACAAAGATAAATCCGATATCAATCTTCGGTGAAAGCAAGAAGAGCAAATTTTCACCAAACCGAGTGTTCCTTAAATATCATGGCACGACTTGTCTATGCACACCGACAAAATAACCATTCAGAAGTCGGTTAAAGCATATCTCAATCTGGTACTGCATATGAATGAAGCACAAGTAGTCCACATTTTACACAATCACTCAAAGAGCACATGTCACTTGTTGCACCAAAATAATACAGAGAACATCTAGCATAGTCTTCATCATCCATTATTATTATTAAGTGTTTCCCAAATTGTGTTTTTTGAAACAGCCAACACAAAGGACAGCATTGTGCCAAATCTTTGGCGACAACAACCTGAAGATTAACATCTTCCACAAAACTGACACAGGGGAAACTTTATACCTTAAACCTCATGTTAAGGTTACTCAAATGCATACAGTAAAACTATATTTAAAAAAAAAAAAGAGGACTTCACAATAACAGTATTATAGGGAAATACTGACACAATGATTCCAAAGGATATTTAGGGACAAGCACACCTGTGACAACCTGGGTTCAGCCTACAGTTAAACACATCCTTGAGGTAATCACTTCAGGGAGAAAGAGACAGTAAAATGTTCACTTTATTTCTGAAAAGTTAGAAGATTTTTAAACGATCTACCATGAAAAATAATTAAGGGGGGGCCTCACACATGAAACAATAAGAACACTACATTTCCTATTATTACTGTATGCAGACACACACACGCACACTTATCTTGTCGTATTTCCATGTGTACGGTACACTAAACCACAAAACAACGTTCAAATGTAGGTGTTATTACAGAGAGATACTGTGGCTTACATTCACATGGTTTCTCTGAATGGGTGAGGAGTGTATGCTTCCTGTGCTCCACAGATGGCGGTGGGGTCAGGTGGGAAACTACAGGCAAAAATGGAGGCACATTCCTCTCCTGAGGCAGAGGGGTAAGGGAGGACTTGTTTTTTTTTTTCTTTTCTTTTTTCCTTCTTTCTTTTTTTTTTTTATGGCAGACTCTCGCACCTCTTCAGCAAAGAATCTGGAGGCCTGGGGTAGTAGCCGGTGGTGCAGGGCTTGTCGGGAGAAAACCTGGGGAACTTGTAATCCAGAGGGAGATCTGGAAAAAAAATGAGAGTGAAACAGGAAAAGTCAACTGCGAGTTATCCAGAACATGTGCAGGCTGTACTGTTGCTGTTGCAACAGCGAATGTTCAAGAGTAATGATTCATTATTTGGTGGAAAAGCACATTTTGCTCTCAACAGCAGGTAGTAATCACTGAGTTCAGAGAATGTTGGATTCACACGTTTGATCTTCTGCCTCCAAAGAGACAACTCTGGCATAAAACAATCATAAATTACAGGCCTGCAAACTCCAGAGGGATCAAAAAGTTCCCAAACAGAGCTCCTACAGGGGGGCAGGGGGCGTTCCCTGTCAAGTGTTTATAATTTGTAAATGAAGCATTCTGGTGCACTCGGGGATGATCATAGAGGGGAAGGATCTTTTTGGATCTGCATTATGTGGTTCAGTTTTTTTTTAGTTTTTAAAATCTATTCTTACAGTGGATAGCTTGCAAAAGGTCAACAGAATATGACTTTGGATCCCTTCCCATCCAAACATTAGGTCAAGATATACTTGAACTGAACTAGTTCACAGGATGATTTGTTTGACCATGTCTGAAGGCAAAAGACTTAGTCCCCTCAAATCTTATAGTGGAAAGGTGTGGGGAGGGAGGGGTTCAGTCACACACGACTGGGCCCCCATTGGCAATTTGTGAACACTACGAACAATGCGAGGAAAAAGGTTGCATCTACCTTAATCTCTTTATTTATGTGGGAAAGTTTCACTGGTAGGCAGCTTCTCTTTCACAGGAACGCCCTGACCACATTCACATGGTTACACACATTTACAGCTGGAAGCTGCTGAGTACAACCACAGTCTGATCTGCTGGCCACTGAACAGCTCCACTGGAACAGATGGAGTTAAAGGCCTTGCTCAAGGGCACCTCAGTGGTGGTAATGAGAAAGGGGCACTTTCCTCATCCAGACTTATTCTGCTGCTGGACTGAACCAGCCACCTTCCAGTTACAAGCTTGCTTCTCTAACCTTTATGGTGGCTGTCTACTCCTTCAGACATGCTTGTCGGATGGTGGAAATGCCCATAAATCCCCTCCCCCCCCCCGCACCTTTCGGATAGCGGATATGGGGCGGTTGTGCACGGCCATTTCTGTAACTTTCCGAAACAGACAAGCCAACATTCACACCCATTTCATGCAGTGATTGGTCAGCTGTGCGGAGGTGAGAAAGGAGCCAGGTTCTGAACTTCTCTCCCTAGCTTTCCTTTTTCAGTCACAAATAATTAATGGCACTTTTCATGTGAAAATGTGTGTTTGGATGTAAGGGTCCAGTGGTGACATCATTCAGCTAGTATGGGATGTTATATACAGAACAAAAGACATGGGCGTTTTGATGCACATTGAATGCAGCCAGCTATAATGCCCCAAGGAGCTAATCTCTCATGTCCCACAAGAAATAAACAGGGGTGTATTTCGCTCTGTGTTGCACTGCAGTCAGTGGGTCTTCATCTTGAGTAAACTCTGCTGTTGTTGGCCAAACACAGCTAAAGTTTGTTCAAGTTTGCAGGTCTCAAACTAGGTGGAGCTACTGAAGTTGCACAACACGATTCCTTGATATTGATGTACTTTCATTTTTCAAATAGCAACCTTTTGCTGGAACTGCCAATGTTTCCAGGACCATACCCAGTGGTCTGGCAAGTTGTAGCCCAACTGCATTCCTGCTGACCATTTTCCAAGTACTATCATCTTTTTTTATATTTATTCCCTATCTTTCAGGCAGCCATCTCTACTATTGCACAACATTTACAGGAACTTCACTCTTCATCTAAAGTTACAAAAGTTCTGCCAAAAACCAGACCTTCAGGCAGATGAAACAGGAGTATCTTAACACTTCAGGTGCTTTCATAATAGCTACTAGTATACTAGTCCAAAAAAAACCTTTGGTATGAGCTCAGGTGAGGACAAAGAAACTGTCTCTCATGCCTCAGTAATTAAAGAGGTTTATAGGGAGTTTTTCCTGATTGGAATTGAGGGTCTAAGGACTGAAGGTGTTGTATTATAGACTGTAAACCTCCCTCAGGCAAATTTGTGATTTGTGATATTGAGCAATACAAACAAAATTGATTTGACTTGATTTAGTATGCTTTAAACAAAGTGCTTGCCAGACTGTCTAACAGCATCTGAAACCAAATAATTTTTGTCTAATTTTTGTAATTTTCCAAAACAGACAAGCCAAACATATCAATCAAGCTGTCTTTTCTCTTTCTTTACACAAATATTGAACCCTTTAAATTGCCTGAGATGAGTTCCAGTGAAACTGTGGTGAGGTTTGTGTGCAGTCAGAATGCAATCTGTCACCCCGCAGGAAGCCGTCATGATAATATCATTAGTGGCATTTTTGTCAGTTAGCAAGAAGTCCAAGATATTAAAACAGATGTTTCCTGAAAACCGTTTTAAACTACCACACTTTGATGAGGAGGCAAACGGACAGTACACAACAACAGTACACAACAACAGTACACAACAACAGTATGCAAAGGTGAAAGTAGACCAACAGGAACAGAGTGAACTGGGTCAACTGCACCCAACTTTAGACTGTGGAGCTTCAGCCGCTGTTTTGATTCGTGTGAATGTTTCTGTGTTGAAATAGTATAATGGAGAAAACATTTGATGTAGGAATACAGATTCTGATTCTGCTTATCATGGGAATGTTTTTTCAGTTTTTTACATCACGGGTTTGATGTGTCTCAGTCATGTTCTGTGTTCCATATCAGTATATTTACAGAAATACACATAAATAAACATTTCATCTACGCCTGGTTGAATGCGACTTTTGTTTCGTGCCGCTATGCTAATAAGCTAAAGGCACTCAGTGTATCAAAAATTCTCTTTTATTTACCCAAACTGCAGGTTTGGTTGAAGCAACTGGAATGAATTAGTGAATTAAAAAAGGACTTGTTTTCAAAAGAGAAACTCAGAGCAGCAGCATGGTGAGTATGACATGATCCCGTTGTGCTTTTATTTGTTCATTCCAGTCACGCTCTGTTATGATTTGAGTTGCAGCTTTATTTGAGAACAGACAGTATTTCGTATTTTCTCAAGAAACACAGTTCACCCATTGTAAATATCAAAATGATTACACTGGAAAACCACCAAAGTGCAGCATTTGACAGGAAAATTCTTATTGACTTGGTGAAAAACAGGGGCAAAATATTTGGCATTGCTCTTAATTGGTGCTCTCCTACCTGGAAAACAGACATTTTTGTATTTTCATAGTCAGTCATGGAGTGTCTTTGGGGTCAAATTTCAGTCCGATATTAGTTTCCCTTTCAGTGCTTCTTCTGGGTATTATTATTTGTGGCCATGGGTGGCATCTCATTTCATCTTCATGCTGACAACGCAGCTATATCTTCCTAAAAAAAAGCCCTTTGAGCTTGAAATGCTGCGTTCCCTACAGGATCTTCTCACTGATGTCAAACATTGGATAACAAATCCTTTTCTTCAATATCACTCTCACAACAGAGACATTCTTACTATTGACTGTCAGCATATTTCTGAATAGGTCATCTAGGCTACATTAATACATAAAGTATTAAGAGTTTAACATGATTTGGTTTCATATTTTCAACATGCAGTGACATCAGTATTGTAACTGAAGTTCCCTCACAGCTGAGTAAATGTGTGTAGGAGTCTGGACTCTGGGATGATCTGCCTGAGCAGATTAGTTTAGCTGTCAGTGTCCTTTTTTTAAATGACATCCTAAATTATTCTTTTATTGAGTAGCTTACCCTGATTTACATTCATCTTTGTCTCTCCTATTTTATCCAGTCTACCTACTTTAGTCATTCCTGACATCATTGTTTAAGCCTTTTTACACATAGTTTGGACCATGTTTTTGTAGACTCAACTGCTTTCAAATCTCCGTCCAACCACTGCAGATCTGTGACACTGTCCAGGATTTTGCCCCCTTCCACATACCTGCTATGTGCTCAACACTGGGGATGGCCATGGCGCTGTATTTGTGAATGCAGTGGCTGCACCAGGTCAGTTTCTGGCTCTCCTCGTCCCCTCCTCCACTTTTGTGCACGTCCACAAAGTAGGAGCCCCACTGCTCGGACACGGCGGAGGGTGACTTCATGCCCTGCTCCTGTTGAGACAGTCAAACACACACACGCACACCAAACCATGTAAATGTGTGTTTAGATTGGTTTTCAGACGTGTGCAGGCCTGATAAAAGGAGGTGGGAATTTCACCCTGAGCAACATAAGGAAGACTTTAAACTGGCTTTAATCCAAGCAGCTTTAAGGAATATTTTCAGAGCTGGAATGAATCATTATTTCCAAGAGATTTCCTACTAATAATCACTCATTAAATATCAATACGTTTTATAGACAGACAGAGCTAAGGAGCAGCCACCGACATGAAAACAGGATGTGGTCTTCAATAAGAAGGATGTGATATTATAAATGAGCGCTTTGCGCAATATCAGCTAAATGTCAGGAACTTTAACACAATTTAGACACTGAGAGGTTTCAATTTCATGTTGTTATGGAGATTTGTATCAAGTATTTCTGCATCTAATATTTGAAAGGGAACGAAAAAACAGAATGAAGAAAAAAACAGGGAGATACGTCCGACCTAATTCACCACAGATGACAGAGATCAAACTTCTCATTTCAAAACATACTGAACACCCCTTAAAGCAAATAATCCTGCTTTCTCCTACCTACACTATGTTCTCTGCAGTATTCAATGCATGCATATTAATTATACCAATGTGGTGTTACTTTCATGCAATATCAGATTGTGTATATGAGATAATGCTGATAAAAAAAAGAGAGTGTAAGCCACAGGAAGAGGCAGACTGAAAAAACTTTGAACTTTCGCATCACTATCAAGATGTCATCTGTGTCAGTAATGTTGTTCTCATCCGGCTGATTATCATTTCCCCTCCAGCTGATCAGTATCAGAGCTGATATAAGCATGTTTTAAATTTATTTTTTTATTTCTTTTACAGAATTATTTTTAACCCACTGCACTCAGGCTATTCCAACTGTCATATCGGGGCTACAAATGTTCCATTGTGCTTTGTTGCAAAGGTGGAAACTATTCTTGACATACAGCATCGTGACAGACTGAAATCCTCACTGACATCGTGCCACAACCTGCAAAACAAGCACAGGTGCTTTAGCTTAATAGAAAATCTGTCCTTTACCTGTTTCAACACCATCTTAACTAAACTTTCCCATCATTGCAGGGTCACACTGACACTGTTTGGATGTTTTAATTTTGTGAAGAGAAGTGAAAACCCCTGGACATCAATGCAGTTGATAAGCTGTAACATCTCTGTCATACTGGATGTGTACAGAACTGTCCCTGTTTACAATAATGAAGCTAGGCTATGTTTTCCTTGAAGGATGTGGTGCAGTGTAAATGGGACTATACTAAGACAGATACTCTATATCATACATACGCAATAGGCAGACTCAAACAAAATTTAACCACAAGCTGACCCAGACATTTCTATCACGTCACCTCAGCTGTCATCGTTCAGCCGCCCGCAAGACTCCACAGTTATTAAGGTCGTTGTGGAATGTAAGAGCTCCGGCTGAAAAAGTGAATTGGTTCGTTCAAACTTAGCCAATACAAAAGAAGAAAAGTTGACAGTGAAAAACATGCATTTGAGGGATGAGGATTTAAGGACTTAATTAAACAACAAAAGGTGTCACATCTCTCATCAATACAGAAATGCTGTTCATGTACATAAGGAGTTTTTGTACTGAAATATATCAACATGTAATGCAGCCTTACTGGATGCATCTGATGCAGGAGCTTTACTTTGAAGGCCAAGGAGCACATCATTAACTGCCTCAGTTTGTGGAGTTACAGGTTAGTTTAAAAAAGCCCTATTTATAACTTCCAGAAAGAGTCCAGAAAGAATGAGTGCTGGCTGATCAGAGGGGTGAACAAGTGTATTATTGTAACTGTCTGAGATTTTGTTTGTTGCTATAACATCGTCTGGTCCAGGAACATAGATAAGGATGACAGCTGTCTGAATAAAAAGGTCTAAAAAACACAGGGTGCAAACTTCAAGAATCTGGAACAGCTTTGCCCATTTATCATCTACAAAATTACACAGTCCACCACCCACACACTAATATGATGTGAGTTTATCCCTCTCCAACACATGCACTTGTTTCCTCCTTAAGCAAGTTCTCTGTAAAACATAATAAACTGCTTTGTCTGAAGGTGCCATCATATTTAACCTTTGCTGTCATCTCTTTTATTATTCAGAGAGCGCACATTAGAAAAAGTCATTTCCGCCAGTGAAGGTCTGTGTGGCCTCCGTTTCTGACATCTCCTCTTGATCCATGATTCTTTGTTGTTGCTGAGTTGTTCTCAAATTCCTCGTAAATCCAGCACAGGCATCCACCAAATTTGTTTTGCACGAGCCACCGGTTCCTGCCTGCCGTCGAAGAGTCAGCAGGTCTGTACAGCGCTTACTCAAGTTGTGTATACACAGTCTTCCTGCGCAATTAGGGATTGTTACCAACATTTTGAGAGCGCTCAATTTCAGTTGCACCTCCAAATAAACCAGTTAGATGATCTGAACAAACTGCTTGTTTATTTACAACCTGCCTGATCGACTGACTTGTTTTTTCCAGATCTCAGCAGTAACTTTGGTGAGTACAATGTTGTTATAACTGATAGGAATGATAGCCAAAACTGTGAAAATGAAACCCAAGTTGTAATTATCCTTTAATGTAAAGTGGTACTGTGTCTTAGAGTGTTCATTGTACAACTGTAGGCTATAACTGTATGTAGGAACATAAGAATATTGCATTGGTACTGGTAATCCAGTTAGTTGGATGACAGAGTTTAGGGTAATTACTTTGTTCTTCCTTTTAAGATACAACATTCTTAGAAAGCCCTTTGTATTTTGGGAAAAAAGGAGGTCTGTTGCTGGTTCTGGCCTTCTTTCGTCAAAAGATGTGCTGACACCTCACTTTATGACTGTCAGGATCTCAACATCCTGCTGATTAATATCCTGATCTGCCCAGTGACAGAAAGGGCAGCACTGACAGCATATCCTTCATTGCTGATTTAGTGTCTCAACATGCTTGATTGCACGTTTCATCATCATATATGACAGTGTAGAAACTTTCCCAGAATGTCTTCCAGGAACTAATACAGACACAGAATCAGAGATGCAGAAGAAGCTTATAGACCTGCATGGACTAACACACACAGGGGGGTATATGGTGGCAGAAGGCCAGAGGAGAGAGGCTCACAGAGTTGGGGGTTGGAGGGTGGAGGTGAATGGCTGCTAAGAGGAAACAGCTGCTGCAGTGAACTTACCTCAAACTTTCCCCTTTTCTCCAGCGGCTCCACTTGGGCCTCATTGGACTTTGCCGCATCGCTCTTAGGGACACCCTCCCCCTCCATTTCCTCCACAATCATCACTGTCTCCCACTTCCCAAAGCTGCTGGCAGGGAACATGTCCGACCTCATGCTATCTCCGAAATACACCACCTGCAGGTTTAGGAAAAGAAAGTGACAGAGAGGACAGCTTGTTTATTTTTACATAGCTGTGGTAAAACATAAATTCTTCTCTCAGCAGCAGTCAAAGTCACTAAAGCTGGCATATGTCTTATGGCCCCCCAGGGTGAACTAGACCAGACACGATGAGTCTGCAAAACTCATCACGACCTCTTTGACCATCACGTCTCTTTTGTCCTCGACGTCTGGAAAAGAAAAGCAAGCCGAGACAGGCTTTACTGAGTCGCATTCCAAAACTGAAGCGCTCAAAGCTTTAAAACCCGTTTCAGCAACCATTTGTTTCTATTTCTCTCAAGTGGGAAAGGAAAGGGAGTGAGGGGTGCTGGGGATTAATATGACAAGACACAGCAGTCTGCTGACTTCCTGAACACAAGATAAAGGCTTTACAGTCAGCAGAAGCTAAAAATGGAAGGACCGGTGGCCAGTTTATAGGAACACTGAAAAATAATGAGTCTAAAGTTCAAATGATTTTGTGTCCAGATGTAAGAGCAAGGGATCAGCAAATTCATTTCCCTTTGAAATGTATTATTACTGCAATCGATATTGTTTTATTACTCGCTAATACAGGACCACAGAAAGTGCTTTTGCAAGTTTACAGTAGCTCCTTTACTACAAATCATATATACTTTAAAATATTGGTATTTTCATATGCATACTATACAGTTTACAGATTTTTTGGAAGTACTCCACAGGCAGCCATTGGTTTCTATTTATTCCTACAGAATATACTTCACAATGCACATTACACTAATTTATGTTACATTATCAATGCATAGTACTGCAGTTTAATTGCTGGTTGATATGAAAAGCTTGCAGGATGTAAGGCATTCCAGGATCTGCCCGTCGTCCCTCCCCTTCACAGAAGTCTGCTGGCCAGTCTGGCCACATGTAAACAAACAGATGGGCTAATCGGGGCTGCTGCAGGCTGGGCCTGCAAGGAGGGGTCTGGAGGAATCACATTTCCACCAGACTTTCCCAGAACTGGCCGCAGCTGCTCTTCGTACCCCAAAAGCCCAGCACCTCTCATTGCTCAGCAGTCTGCTGCTAGAGTCATGGGATCAGTATGCTAAATATTGACAGAGGCCAAGATTCCAGCACGGAGGCAACATCTTACAGAGGAGATTCAACGTGGATGGATACAGTAACATTCGCCTGAACTACACTGGTGGAGTAAATAAGACTGCAGGCTACAGCAAAATAGTATTTTACAGTCCAGCACAACCCCCAATAAAACCACAAAGTGTTGTTTTTACATTTCTACTTGTGTCTGGATAAAACAAATGATATAACGTGTTCATTAATGAGCTTAAGAGGTGTTGGTGAGCAGATTTTGTTGACTTTAGACAGAGCTTCTATAGCTGTTTCCCCGTTTTCAGTCTTTGCAATGAGCTAAGCTAACTTGCTGCTGACTGTAGCTTCATATTTACTGTACAGATATGAGATAGATGTTCTCATGTAACTCTGAGCAAGAAAGTGAATAACAATATTTCCAAATATGTTGAACTATTTCTTTAAAGGGGAATTCCACTGATTTTACACATCAGTGTTTCCAGGTGTTGGGGAGTACGACTGCAAATGTGAAAAAAATTATATAAAGCCTTTTGTGTCTCCAGAGGAAGCTGTGTGAAATCTGATAAATTGCCTCAAGTGATGTCACTCGAGTCAGCGTCTGTTGGGGCTGAAGACTACTAAGTTAGAAAATGAAAACAATATGGGGGTGTGGAGTTAGAAAGAAGTGAGGTTACCAGACGTCTGTAGCTGCTCCTCATCTCTGCTGAAGGCTAGCAGCTGCAGGTTACATTAGCTGCTACTAGCATAACACACCGAAGTCAAGGGAATCAAAGCGAGTTGTATTGTGGGTAATGTAGGCACCGGGTTTTGACAAGAAAGAGGAATACGTGGAATAAAAATCAAGATATCTCTGTTCTGCTGCATCAATTTTGACCTTTTTTTAAAAAACTGTCGATTGTGAGTCTGACAATGTCACAGGGGTGCAATGCTACATCTGTGAAGTACTCCTTTAAAGCCCTGAAACACTTGCAACTGACTTGCAATTTGCTGAGGAAAACTTGACTTGACTTGGACTTACCCTTAAGGACTCCAGACTTGAATTGAGACTTACTTTTACAAGACTTGTGGCCTGAATTGTAATTTTTTGATTGATTTAGGACTTGCAATACAACCCAGGAAGGCCAGTTTGAGTAATAGATGCATGAGTTTTAGGATTTATCAGAGTCTAAAGGACTGTACAGTAGTGTTCTAATACTATATGGATGAATTTAACTGTTCTTTAATGTAACTATAACTTACGGCTTAAACAGTGCAATTATAACCATTACCGGGTTGTGTTGAGGCAAAAGATGAGCCAGCTTCAACGTTTTTGCCAGATGATGCATTTTTTGCCGGTGCCCTTTGTGTTGGCACTACTGCTGTGCTGCAGTGGTCTCAATCAATGAGGGTGCTACATTTTTAGTGTTAATGTTTGTCTAACGGTCTTAGTTGGAATGGTTGAGTCATGTGGGCTCTCACTGATTCCGCAGTGAGATGATGGAGAGCCAATGTAAACAAGAGGATGGTAGAAGACAGTTCAAAGTCTTGCAAGACAAGCTATTATTGGTTTATTATACAGTCGACAGGTCAGAGCCGAGGACTTCAATAGGAAACCCATGTGGCTCAGTGTCTGCTGAACGTCTCGTACAGCACATCAAGGCTTCCTGTGCTCTTAGTATCAGAAGTAGCTTACCGCAGGTCTTAGATGACATGCAGTGTGGGGATGTGGGCCCCTTCTCTTATCAGCTCGTCACTCAGAGGGGCAGTTAAAGCTAAAGCCGGGCCCAGGTAAACAGAGCTGCAGGCATGAAGAGGGACCTTAATGAGCCCATTGTGCTGCACACTGTGTGGGGCCGGGAGCACAGGGAGAGCAAGGGGCCAACGAGACAATAGTCATTTGTCTTATATTCAGTCCTAAAATGTTATATTCCTCTTAAGTTGTGACAAATTCTGCCAACAAAATGAGATCATTGCACATGGTTTCAATGCAGTTTCAGTTTAAACCAGGCAGAGTGAGGTACATCTATATACAGAAATGAACCAGAAGCAGAAAGTTCTTGTGAAGTAAGTGATTTGCATTTAAAACACGTGAAATCATATCAAAACTGAAAGATTTTGACTTGGATTACAAAACGGGATTAATATTAAGAAATAAAAGGGCGACTTATTAACCCTAACCCTAACCCTAAGAGATAGAGCATTATCTTAGACTGAAAGATCCAGTGCCTCTTGAAATTTGAACAACTAATTTATCTTGCTTTCTAAAATGTCAGCCAGTTTAAATGTTCACTGGGAAATGATTAACCTGATCTCACAGAAATGCGTGAAATGACCTCTAAACACGGCGTTATATGTCTAGCACGACAAAGGATCCCAACTGACTTTCCATTTGCATCGTTTCTGTGGTACCAGCATGTAATTTTAACATATTATGTGCCACCACTACATAATGCGGTGTTAAGAGGTCATGGTTATGTATTTCTGTGAGATCAGGTTGGAAATGATAGACCTATTAAATAAAGTATTACCAACTATGATAGCATCGCATTCCAAATCCTCCGTCTTGTACTCAAAATGATCAAGACTAGCCATATTTAAGCCTCTGAATCAGTGTGATAACGACACGTCAGCCCAGCCATGACCCCCAGCTGTTCCAGCACTGTGAGCACTAAGAGCAAACTGTAATCTTCCCTGAATCCTGTCAGGTGAAAGTGGAGAGAGCTGAAAACACAGAGTGCCTCGGGTCACCCCGGAGGAATGCTTAAAGCAGCTATAAGTGCAGGTTGACACTGAATTCCACAAGAGCTTTCTCCACGTGGCTGGGGAACAGAGGGGGCATTGAGCCGAGGGGAGGGGGGTGGGGGGTGGGAGAGAGGAGCTGGGGATGTGGATGATGACGAGCGCTGCTGGGTGGACTTGGGGTTGGCTGATGCAGCTCTATCTGTGCTTTATGTGTAACATCAGGATTTTTAACAGTTGTTTACATCTTTTACTCATAAGTCCTGTGAAATACTACACTTCCCAGAAGTTTAACAGTTCTCATGGATGTCGCTGTTATCAGAAATATCAAGGTTCAGTATGCCTACAGCAAACTTGGTTGTATGTCTTTTCATATATCTAACTTCAAGGCTCAAGCTTGCTTTTATTGCCTCCCAAGACACAAAACTTTCTTGGTTTAATACGATTTCTCTCTTCTAAAGGTAAAAGTGTTTATATTGGTTCCAAAGAGCCACACTTGAAAGACAGAGCAAAAAACCTTCCATCATAGAGAGGGGGTAAGACGCGATGAATTGTATTGTAAGGATAGGGGCGCACATTTTTGGACAGTCTCTCCAGTCGTGTGAAAAATGAAAAAGAGAGCTTGGGGGAAAAGTTCAAATATTGCCTACTTTCTCACCTCCGCACAAGTGGTGATATCACTGTGTAAAGTGGGCATGATTATTGGATTGTCTGTCAGGCAAAAATTGCCCATCAAAAACAAGCCCCCAGAAATAGCGCTGGGCTGTGAAGCCAATTTGACATAGTGTAAATACAACGCCCACAAAATGACTCTTTTTATTATAGCAATTTGATCCACTCCAACAACATTTGGAAAGTCTAAAAGAGACGCATGGTCAAACTATTTTATCCCCATTAAGTCAGCCGGCTTGGCCAGCGGAAGTCTCAGGACTCCAGTAAGCATGCTCTATGGGCTCAAAAATGCAGAAGCATGAGGAAGCCTGCGGAAACATGGTGGAAACACAGCAGAGGTTTTTGGCTTCAAGCACCACTGAGCAACTTTCATAGAAATGAATGGGTGCCATCTTTAAAACATGGTATCCAGTTCTCCTTAATACATCCTCGGTCAAAGATTATAGCCTCCCCTTCAATTCCAGTCAGAGAGGAGCAGGTGTGTCTTAAGCATACTGAGACCTTTACCTGTACCAAACCTGGGCATTGTGGGTAACTAAATCAAACAGAAAAGGCATTTTTTGGAAACTTCTTGTCTAAGTCATGCCAAAAAGTGGCACAACAAAATGTATTTGTGTACCTGTGAAGTAGGTGTGGCTGAAAGCTTGATGACAACTCTCGATGTAGTAGTAGTAGTACCGTCTGGTAGTAAACTAGCTCGCCATCGACTCTTGTCTCACGACTGACTGCTAACCATGCATCTTTTGTGGAGCGGTGTACGGTGGAGGAGGATTATATAAAATTGTATGGTGCAACACAACTGTTATTGAAGCTTCCTCCATTTTGGTCTCTTCAGCTCTCCGTTCCCTCAGCGTCAGCACTATTAAGATGGTTTCATGGTGGTCAATGACGCAATTTTGTCTGTCAAGGTTCACAAAAATGTAACTCTGAGAAAATGTATTGTGCAAAGTCATTTCACAGCCACAAGTGAATCCACTGAAGGTGGAAATTCCACTGACGTGTACTGATTTCAGTCCAAAGTTTCACTGTTACAAATGCTACGTTCTTTTATTGTTGTTAAATGAGCAGTAATCACTTTCAAAATTCACTCTGTCACCCGAAATTCTACGATTTATATCATCCGACAGATTTTTTTCACTTCAAAAGTAGGCACCACAAGGACTTCTCCGAAAACACTCATATGCCTCTTGAGCTTAGTTGGGGACCAGAGCACCATTTGATAGATATTTCCTTCAGATGTGGCATTCCAGTATGGGACAGCTCATTTCCCCACCCTGCAAAATTCCATAAGCCAAGTAGCTTTCACTGTGCTGTCTGATGTGAGATTTCATGGCAGGCTCAGGTTCAGACTGTGTTGAGGGGCTGGGATGAATCAACAGTTCCTTTAGGTCTATTTAAAGAGACATTTTTTGTCCTTCTATTTGTACTCACTCTTTGACTGGATATTTTATTTCTTATTTTTATGAGCATACTACCATAAATCCCTGAGAACTGTCAACGCTGATGTGACGATAAAGTATTGAATCTTGAGATCAAAACTCAAACTTACATGTATGAACTCAGCTGCATTACTAACCAACCAGGAAATGTCATGTGTGATTTGACAAGTCTGACCTGATTTTAAAAGCGAAGTTTTTAATATGAAGGATTTTGATGCTTATTTCTTTTTTATATTTTGCCACGAAAATGTGAAATATAAATATGTGAAATAAAAACTATGTAAATGTTTAAAATATGTAATGCAACATTGTTCCATAGATCGAACAATTGGAGTTTAACAAATCTTACAGCACCCTTGGCCAGTCAGAATCCTAGTATGAAGAGGCACCAACTTGCAAGTAAACTAAAACCTTCTCTGATCATCTGTCTGTTGCAGGGCTCAAGAAAAAAAGTAATTTATAAAGTAATATTCTACCATAGCAAAGAGGTAAAAAAAAAGAAGTCTTTCATCTGTGTAGAAAATGACTAAGAATGGGCTGCATTGTACATAGGAGGCTATCAGTGAACTCTAGCATGCTGGCACACAGCAGCCCTGTTGACAGTCATGCCAACAGCCACGTTCCTCCTCTCCATCACACCGGTGTGAATCTCCCTGAGCTGATTCATCGTGAAACCCTCATCTCTTTCAGCCTCTGCCAACAAGCAAAGTTGGAGTCAACCACAAAGCGAGCCTAAGATGTTCTGCACCTAGATGTCTGACTTGCTCCTGTAATATACGAGGCGGTTGGCATACCTTGGGATCTGGTTTTCCCGTCATGGTCTTGAGCAGCTCGTGGAGGTGTGGCCAATTTCCCTGGGAGTACCAGCCGGGTTTTTCCAGCGACGGAAGGCCCTCACTCTCCTCCACGTCGTTCACTGGGTGAAAGAAAAGAGAATCAGACCGAACAGCCAGGTGCTACAGGAACAGACAGTCCTCTACCACCAAACCTCTCTGGCAGCATCAGCAAGGTCACAGAACAGAACGGCAGAGGCAGAGTGACTTTGCCCTGATCTTTGATTTTTCTTGTGAATTACAAGATAATTTAAAGTCCCCCTCCGTTCAAAAATGTGTCTGGCTTCTAGTTCCTTCACTTGGCTGTTTGACAGTCTCTGTTTGTTTTCACATTCATCTGCTGAAGGGGGAAAGTTGCTCTGTGCTCACCTTAAATCTGAGTTTAACACATGTACTTATGCTAATCGTGGTCCAATATGAAGTGTGATGCTTATAGAAAATCCATATAAGCCAACAATTATTCTTCAAAGCAGAGTATTTTTATGTGTCGTAAAACATGTCTGGAGGGAATCTTTAACCAATTTAGGTCTGTGAAAATCATTCAAATAAGTCAATCTGAGAGGGAAAAACTCCTCTTTGATTAACTGCTCAAAACTCAGACATTTACAGCAACAAGGGGCCACATATTGGCCTTTTTTTGATTGAGACAAATAATACAACATATAACATATAAGGCACATACACACATATATGCATACATACATACATGCACACTCATGTATCTGAGGGTCACGTAATATGGCCAAACCACACCCTGGCCTCCAGTCTAGACACACCATGGGATTGATATGCTATGACCAGAAGAACCAATCTAATTGCCCCAAATAAATGCTATAACATATACACATGTACAATACATACACACACCTACAAGGTAAGGTTGGGAATCACTCAACTAGAGTTACTTTTGATGGTAACCCTGCTGAAACTTTTGCCACTCTAAATTGTCTGAAACTTTACATTCAATGGCATGATTCTCTTTCCTCATGTCTATTTTCCTATCTCAATAAAAATATGACAAAAAAAATACTGATCAATGACATTTTTTGTTGAAACAGACAAGAGCAAAACTACACAAGAAGTAACTTTTGAAAACTGACATTTTCTTCAAGGATAAAATGTTGTCAATGCATCATTTTAGCCAGGACTCTGTCCAAAAATATTTCTATCTCAAGATTAAATAAAGTTCTGATAACTAATGACAAACCATCTTCAGATATGAGAAAAAAAATCTCAAGCATCAGAGAAAAGGTCTACTTGTTTATTTGATTTTGGACATTCACTCTCAGTACAGAGATATCTGAGCTGCTGTTGTTCCAGCAGCCATTACCTCAACTCAGCTCAGCAGTGGAGGGGAAAACCAGGCTGTGAGTGAAAGCAGAGCAGTGATGACGGGCCAGTCGTGCCCCTCTTGTCTCAATCCAACCCCACTAGAGGCCATGTGTCCACCAGGACCGCTTCCCAAAATCCTCACATTTACCCTCCGAACATGGCGGAGTCATGCGTTCAGCCGTGCAAATCACCCGATCACACAGAGCTCGTGAATAATGACTGAGGATTTTCCACTTGCTGGCTACATGTTTTGTGTTTGCTTAAGAGAAAAAGTGATTCCGTGAAAGAAGTCCAACTGAGTATGAGAGCAGTTTCGTCTTAAGACAATATTTATACAATGAGAGGAGACAAGCAATCATCAGTCTAAACAACTGCAAATGATATACAGTAGTAAAACAGTGGTACAGTATATTGTTTTGTCATGTTGCATCCTGATTCAATATGGATTTATTCTAGTCGACAATTTACACAAAAACTCCAAATTACAAAGTAAAAAGATGTTTAAACATGACTAAGAGTCTACAGCCATGCAGGCTTCTCTGAGAGGCTGTGCTTAAAGTCCCACTCCACTCAAAAATGTCTTTTTCTTCTTGTCTCTACTGTTGGATGTTTGAGCTTCATCGTGCAGAATGATGTATGTGCAGAGTGTTTTCACATTCATCTGCTGAGGGGGGGAGGAGTTTCTCTGTACTCATTAAAAATCAGATTTTAAAGTGTGGGCCTACATGCATGATTTTGATTACAAATAGTTTAGAAGCCAGTCTTGGTCCAGCAGAAAGTTGAAGCCTCCAGTAAACAAACACTGAGAATGGACTTTACAGTGAAGTGGGAGACACAAACTTCTGAGATGAAAAATATTTACATACTCATGGATTCTGGAATTTAGAGAAGGAGTAGATGACATGTTAAGGATTTTAAAGTGGTAATTATATTTTTCTGTGGAAAAATTTGATCAAACCCAGATTATTGTTCCAAGCAGAGTATTTGTATGTCTTAAGACATGTCTGGAGAGGATCTTTAATGTTAATGTCAGCCTGTGATGATGCATGCTAACATTCGGACAGACTGACCATGCCTTCCCTAGAGCTCTGCTGCTCACATGGCTAAAAATGTTTCACTTGAAAATGGTCGAATCTAGTAAAATCAAATATCAGCATGACATTTAATAGATTTTTGACCATTAGGAAGCAAAGGCACAAGCTTCAAATATAACACTGACATATTATCCCCATAAGTTGTTAGCGAACAGTTACCTATTTACACATCCAGCAGACACAGAGCAACTTCAGCTTTCATTTGGAACCATGTTGTTATCTACCTGCTGTCTGCTGATCTGAAATTCACTCTCCTTTTACCTGTTTTGGTCTCCTCTAACTTATGAGAAAAATCTATGGCTCTTTAGCTGCTAAATGCTCCTCTGTGTTCACTGGCTGGTTGCTAACTTTGCCTGTCTGTTGGTTGGTGCTGAGTAGGATGTGTATAGTGGGTTTAACAGACTTAATGAAATGAGCTGCTGCTGCCAGAAACTAAGTTGATGAAAGCTGTGAAACTGAATCAAAACAGTAAAGTTACAGGCTGTAAAACCAAATAGATGAGACAAACAGAGAGAAACAGGCTGAAAACCTCTGTGGAGCAGAGAGGAACTGCAAAGTTAGTGATAATTCTCTGTTAGTTTGTCTCTATCAGCGACACCTTTCACATTACGTACAGTTATTCGATCCCATGTTAACATAAAAATGTTTATTAGTTCAACTAAACCCTTTCTTCTGTATATCATTTTCTCTCATTACATGACATTTTGTGTAATGTACAGTATCAGTCAAAAGTTTGGACACAGTTTCTCATTCAAGTGAATGAGAAGGTGTGTCCACACTGGTACTATATACCAGTAGCAGTACCAGTCAAGTAGCAACAACATGCACAAGTCAAGAGTGATGAATACCTTCTGAAGATGCTGCACATGAAAAGCAGGTTAGTGAGTTTCTGTAGAGTTTGTAGTATGAAGGAAATCTATCAGTGGTGTGTTGATTCTGTCATTCATCAAGAACACAGAAACAGAGAAGCTGCTCTTATCTGCAGGCTGACTTGATATAAAAGATGTCATAGATGTTCAGCAGGATGGAGTCAGTGATCCTTTTCACTGATCAGACGGGGCACTCGATGTGAATTACTGCAGCTGTAAGCTACAGTTCCACAGTGGTTGTGCTCACTCATGCCATGCAGTACCATGACTCCATGTAGTTTGCTGAAATCCTCAGTCTTCCAAACAGAGAGAACTGAGCGGTGCACAAACAGTGAAAAAGTACTTTACTTATTATTGTTGCTTATTTACTATATTGGTATTATTGGGTGCGTTTATGTCAATGTACACAATAAGTTTCCAATATTCTGTATGTCTGTATGCTTTTGCAAGCATCAGACTAACATTAAACATCAGACTAAGCATTAACTCTAATCAGATAATTATGATGTCACCATGAGTCACTTGTGGCTGCACTTAAGGTTTTCTGTAATTTCACAAGCCATTGGAACATTTTGTCCTTAGATTTTGTGGTTGTTTACTTGATGTTTTCCTTCTTGAAGTCCATGGAGGTGATGACACCCAGGAACGTGAAGGAGGTATAATGAGGTTGGCACAGACATGTCTGCAGACGGTCTTTATTATCTGGTCTGGTTTGCGGTGCTGCTGTCAGCACTGACTATAGCTTATTATCAAAGGGCATTTACACTAACCAGGTTGCTTCAGTGCCATTACACATGTAATTATACACTGTAATGACAATGGAAAACTGGTGGCACAGTTTGGACCATGACTTTGCAAAAATAAGCACTTTTTCATGGCCAAATATGGCTCCCTATTAAATTGTGTTTGATACATCATCATTAGTGTTCTTCGGGGTGAGTGAAGACAGAAAAGAATTCAAATTTCAGTGTGACTTTAATGCTTGCTTTTATGCTTTTTTCCCCTTGTCTTTATTTCTCAGTCTCACATCTATCTGTTGGTACTGTGCTGCCAATTTAGCCAGCACAAAAAGAGACTGGTGTCCAGGTAAAAGTATTATCCCATAAATAAGGAAAACACATTCTGATCTGTGAGAAAAGCTTTAATGAATCAGGAAAAACATTATGGAAATATGAACATAGTCAAATATTACTACCCAATGCTATCGTATAAGATTTATATGACAGCTGTCATGAAGTACCTCTAACTAAACTAATCAATGGCCTTTTAAAAGCAGTATGTTTTCCTTGGCTGTTATCTAGGAATCAATAGACTTCCTTCTTTGAAGTAGGTAATTGCTGCTCTGGACAGACAGCGGTCTTTAAGTTGAATGACTTGTATTTAAGACGAGCAGCAGCTGGTTAAAAGAAAATCCTCACTCTTGCTGACAAAACCATTCTACAGAGTATAGTCCACTGCAGGTTCAAACTGAGGTTAAATATGCTATAAATATTGTGACAGAAGAGAGTGAAAGAACAGGAATGAGCCCCTGCACTAGTGGGACTGCATATACACACACACACACACACACACACGCACACACAGACACAGGGGAACAGCTGTGAGGACACTGGACTTTGCGAGAAAGAGGAATGAGAGGTATGTGGAGCTCAGAGAAGTGTAAACTGCGCAGCTGAGACGAGTGGACAGCTTTGAAGACGTCCTGAGACATTTTCACTTAAATAAAAGATGATGATGATGATGATGATGTACTGCCTGATGTTAAGTAGTGATTTATGTCACACTTTTCTCTGACATGGTTATTACAGCACTTTTTAAATGACATTCTTCAAGGTTTTTTTTTTTTTACAACTGTATGTCTTAACCCTGAGGGAAAGCATTGGCTACAGAAAGCCTGGGGAAAGTTTAACCTTGCTTCACATCTGTATTTATTAATCCAGGACTTACTTTTTTTTTTTATTATTCTAAATTTGGAAGGCACCCACTTGATTTTGCTAACTGCTGGTGAAGTTATTAGCTGCAGATACATGTTGGAATACATTTTTGCACTGAATGAAGACTGTGGATTTGCCCTCCATGACTTCCATTGGAAGCACATTAGGAAGGACTCTCTTAATGGCTTGAAAAAAAGGTGAACCAATCCTTTAAGGGGTAAGATGGTTAAAGCAAAGAAAACCAATCAGCACACACACAGGATCTCCCGTTACAAGATGTTTGCAGATTCACAGATTCGCTCACAAATCATATATTTTTGTTTCAGGCATGAGGTAGAAAGAGAGAGTGTTTTGTGCATAAAAACAAAACTGAAATTTAATTTTAACTGTATGTGAATGAAATACAGTATGTCTTTCATGTTTTCTGATGTGATCTGTAATATAATGAAATGATCTAATAATCTAATTATTTTCTCTGCAGTTTGTTATTAAATTAAAACCTCTCTGTTGTAGTGGCCTCACAGCAGATGTCATGTAGTGCTGAATGCTGAAATGTCATAGTTCACAGTGACGAGATCTACAATGCGTCACAAATATAAAGCATGTTTGACATGGAGATGACTCACTACAGACCTGGTTATGTCACTGGGAAACAAGGGGATGGTGAACATGTCACGGCAGGCCTTGAGAAGATGCTGCCAGATGTGTATTCTGACTATTTTGACTGGCCTGTCCAGGACTCTGTGGAGGATATTTATTATTTTCAAAGTATATTAGTAGTATTTAAAAAAAGACTACAGAAGTAAATTAGTCTAATTTATCTGATTTGCAGAAAGTGCTGCTAAATCAGGTCCAGGCTGTTTAAGACATGTTGTACATGTCTAAATAGCAACAGTGCACAAAGTGTTTTCTGCTGCTGAACCTGGAATACTGCTTGATGAGAATATACTTTTGTGTGTATTCATCTCACAAGAAGAACGTATAAGTGAGGAAATATGAGTGAACTAGCTTAATGTGGTCATATCAACAAAAAGATCAGTGATCGAATAAGTTATTTGACTGTTTAGCGCCTAAAACCAGCTGCAAATCCTTAGTTAATATCCTCCCATAAGGGCAACAAGGGAAACTGTGCTCTAGACTGGAGTTTAATAAGACCTAGGATTAGAATGGGATATCACACATTTGAAGCTGTGGTTGTAAAATGACTCAGGGCTTACTGTACATACAGCACTGTAATCCCTGGGTTACATGTATTGTGAAAGCCCCCAGTTTTTTTTCCATTCCTGTGTTTCCAGAACCAAAGTCAAGTCTGGTAGGGAGAGGCACATTTACTACATCTGTATGGTATTAGACATCATTATAATGAGCTAAAAAGCCATTTTCGACTAGTTGTTTGACTTTGGCAAAGACGTCTATCCACACACCCATCAGTTACAGATGCTTATTTTGCTCAGGATTGAACAAGGACTGGAGTCTATCCCAGCATGCATTGGGCGAAAGGTGGGGTACACCTGACTAGGTCACCGGTATACCACAGAGCTAACACATTCACCTCTACTAGCAATTTAGAGTCACCTATTAACCAAAACTGCATGTCTTCGGACAATTATGAAAATGTATCCTACATGCTTTGTATTTTCTTTCACTTGCAACTGTCATGCACTGTATGATATTATGTGTTTGCATGTACTGACTTGTGTTCTTGCTACTCCTCTGCACAAGCTGTGAACAAACATTGCAAGTGGGCATTGTGCCTGGGAGAATGCATCATCGGTGTGACTATGTACTGTAATGGAGCAAGACAGGAGATACCATTGACTCATGTTCCATTCTGTTTTAAAATACAAACCAATAAAAAATGATCCCAAAAAAAAAGAAAAGCCTGCATTATTTATGAGCTGATAACTATACACTGTGTCATCTTAACAAATACAGCATGACGTTGAACTGAGCGTGCCGGTGAAGTGTTTAATCATAAGTCTTAAGGTAATAAACTATTGGTGTCAAATTTTGTTAGCTAATAAAAAAAGAAAAATGGAAGAATGCAGAATGACAAGTAAAAACAGGAGTGGCCAGTATGTGTGGAGGCCAGAGGAAGAGCAGATGCTGATGCTTTTTTTCTGCCAACGTGGCAAAACTCCGGAAGAGCGAGGGAGAGAGGGAGAAGAGAATACTTCAGTGAGTGGATCATCCTGTCTTCACACATATTGTAATGCATCCCCAGTGTTATTGCTGGCACCGAGACAATCCAGATGAGGGGAGCATTCCGGCAGGCCGCCCCTGCCAGTGCACACCTTCACCACCGGCATCCAGGATCAGAAGCTTACTCCAGTTACCAGGAAGGTAACTTGAGTTATGCAGGCTGCTGATGATGAGGATCTGAGCCAATGAAATGTTGGCAGATATTTATCTCACTGACACAACTAACAGCTGCTGGAAATCTTCATATTAAATATAGAACTTGAGGAGAATTGCTCAGAGTTACTCTTAACATAATACAAAGAGAGATGTATAATATTGGTCCAGGTGAAGATGTCTAAAAGGCACTGCTATGTTCATGCAAATTACAAGAAAAACAAACAGATTTTTATCGCTTATCTCTTGTGTATGTAGTCGTACAGACAGTTTTGGTTTTATTTGCCTAGGTTTTAACACCAGGGACATGAGTGCAATGACTGCAATGTATAAAATATGGAACTTTTTATGGTTTAAAGAAATTTTGGGATATGCTCTTATTTGTTGTATTTCTGAGAGTGAGATGAGAATAGGGCTGTGACAGTATGGATTTTTTCTTACCATGGGGCAGGTAAGAAAAAATGAACATATCCCCACGGTTTGGCGGTTTACCGACCACACCTGCAATCCTGTCTGACCCGGAGAGCAGTTAGCCCAGCTAGCTTGCTAGCTAGTTTGTCATTTCTCTCTGGGAGGTCAGAAGCAGTGTTGGGTAGTCTAGTTTATTGTCGATGGAGCAAATGTTGGCGAGGAAGATTGACGGGAGAGCTGGTCGACTTGGGTTAGCCTTTAGCGTAGTTTTGCGGCTGGCTCACTTGCCTCGCTTTCTCACGCACCGCTTTTGGCGTCGCCCTTAGCGATCGTTCTCATGGGACGATGATGAGGTCTTGCAGCCTGGTGCCTGGAGCAAGCCTAGGCAACGCAGATCCTCCAACGTATCACGTAGCCTCCTACATCTCCACTGTGTTACCATATATTACACAGTATATGCACAAGCACATTAGACTACAGTATATGGCAGTTGTGGTTGACATTTTTTTTTAAACAATGCGGTGATGAGCTCAACTGGCGGTAGGCATCACATGACCAGGGTATTGCACTAATTCGGTTATTATCACAGCCCTAGATGAGAAGATCGGAGTTGTTAGCCTAGCTTAGCATAAAGACTTGAAGCAGGGGAAACAGCTAGGCTGGCTCTGTCCAAACTTTGAAGACACACCTATAAAACAGCTATAAAATTCACTAATGAACATGTTGTATCTTGTTTGTTTAATCTGTACACAAACAGGAATGTAACAATGGTGATTTGTGGTTTTAAGGGAGGTTAAGTGCTGCAACTGTTTCCTGACAAACAACCGTTTATCTATCTGCTCAGCACTTCTGTAAAGTGTCTCTGGCTATAGTGCAGGCTGCCAGATCCGGTCAGTACATCTTCAGTTAACTGACACAAAGGTTAGATTTAAGCTTCATTGTAAGTATACCCACTTGGCAGTTTATTATGTCTAGCTATATGCAGGATAATACACTACTGCAGTAAATCTGACCTTAATGAAGGTTTATAATGTTCAGTTTTTATTTCCTCTGTTTCAAAGATGTGTTGATTTATTTTTATGGTCATTTTGGAGGCTGTGGGTTGTGTTGCAGGTGAAGTGTGGTTTATACTGGCTTTTACTGAGAAGTGTTTCTAATTTGTCCGTCCTATTTATATGAATTAGGGTTTAACACCTCTCAGTTTCCATCTAGGGATGGTGTTACAGTGGCTTCCTCACTGCAGATGTGTCAGGGCTTTTTCTAATGTCACCTGTAACTTCACATAGCCTAATAATGTGGATCACTGGTAATACATGCTAACTCTTGGCATTGAAAATTACACCAGATTAATGCTATAATAACTGTGTTAGTTAACAGGAATCCTAACATTAGCAGCTTATGTTAAAGCAGACAAACACACTGTTAAATCCATCCCTTACACGTTTGCTCTTGTATTTTTGGTTATGGCAATAAAAGGACTCTTTGGAGTATTGCTCTAACTAGTGGTCCATATACTCAACTTTGGCATGGGGACAGATCCACGTGTTGAAGTGTTGTTTATGGTAACTGTTTAAAAGAGAGGTCAACTCTCAGTCTCCTCATATTGTTTCTTAATGTGTACTGACACTGTCAGATTTTTTATTTATTTTGGTTGACAGAAAAGTCAACAATTTAATAACTGATTAATGGTTTCAATCATTTATCGCGCAAAAGTGCCAAACATTCTCTGGTACCAGCTCCTCAAATTTGAAGATTTGGAGCTTTTCTCTATTTTATATCATTGTTTAATATCATTTGGGTTTTGGACTGTAAGACATCACAGATGGTTCTAGGAAATTAAGATGGTATTTTACACCTTTTTTTTTTTTTTTTTTAGATTTTATATAATTCGTTATTTAACATATAACTGACAGACCTCACTGCAGTTGCAGCATGGTGCAGTGCTGATGCTTTGCAGTGGGACATTCGAGGGGCAGGCCAGTACTCACCGAGGGTCCTGAAGGGCCTCTGCTGGGGCACCAAGGAGAAGAAACCAGGCTTTAGGGCATTTGTGATGATGACATCAAACAGCTCCTCAAAATCCTTCCTGTAACGACCAGAGAAACAACATGAACCTTTGTGATAGGTGCCTGGACACTGCGTGACAATGACTGGACAGCATCCAAACAACACTTGAGTTACACAAGCAGTGACGCTAAACACGCTGTACAGATGATGGAAAACACGTACAACACTGTGTCCAACACTTAGACTAAGTAAACACTTTGAGAGGGCACTATACTCTCCCACAGGGCTACCATCATGACAGTATGTAGCAGTAAGCATCATGAGAGCTGGATGTTACACAGTACAGTATAGAATCTACAGAATCTTCCATATTAGCAGAGAAGTGAACTGCAGCCTTATGAAACAGGAAGGAGCTCTTACTGGGAACTTAAAAACATGTACATTAATCAGTTTGATGAATGGAAATGTATGTGTGCAAGTATGGCAAGTTATTTCATCATATACTGAGTTACCTTTAAATAGACATATGGCAGTGGGTTTATTACTAGTCAAAATGCTACTTTAACTCTTAAATGCTCATGTCTTTAGATCCTCAAGACTACATCACACCTGCTCTTCATTCATTCATTTTATCCTGTCCTCAACACCCTGTTGTTCCTCAAGCTGTTTGTTTTTAACTATTTTATGGGGTCAAAATGTCAAAATGATTAAAAATATGTTTTTCTCTAATTAGTTTATAGAGTCCTGAGATATGTAAGAGTGTTACCACAGCAGGAAATATCAGTTCATGTGTTTTCCTATTTAGCCTCATTTTGTGTCACTGATACCATGAATTAAGACAGATTAACAGGATGAAGAAGAATCTTTAAGTTTGTAGGATTTTGATAACTCTGAAAATAAAGTGCCTGTTGATGAGAATGTTACTTTTGTGCCAATTGATGAATCAAATAAGGCAGGAGTATGACCGTGCTATCTCAGAGGTGATGAGCTTCTGTGTAAAGCTGCTCTTTACCTCGTCATGATCAAAGAGTAACTTCCCAACTTGCTGCAGTGATGTACAGGTGGACTCCAGGGTGTGTCAGTACACAGTGACATCACTGTTGGGTGTGGCCAAAGGCGCAACTGAGCGCCAAACCCAGACACATCTAACATCCGACTTGAAACTTTCAACCAGAGCTAGCATGTAGCCTGTTGTTACAACTGGAGATATATTCTGAATTTGAGTTATTACAAGTCTAAAGTCCTTTTAAGTTATTAATATCTGAAAGTTGCAGATGATACATCGGCCTCACCTTGGACAGTGGGACCTGGAGCTCAACATACCTCATACTCAACACCTCTCATCATACTCAACAATATGCCACAGGTGGTCCAGTTCAACAGTGCAATCATTGAGTCTGTTCTTTATCTTTATCACTGTCTAGTTCGGCTTGGCCACCAAACAGGACAGGAACAGGCTGCAATGGACAGTCAGGACTGGCTGACCTGCTCACCCTCCAGGACTTGTACACCTCTCGAGTCAGGAAACACGCAGGGAAAAATCACTGTTGATCCCACACACCCTGCGCATAATCTGTTCCAACTTTTAACCTCTGGTACAGAGCGCTGTACAGCAAAACAAGCAGACAGAGGAACTGTTTTTTCCTCACGCCATAACACTTATGAACAATTAAACAGCCATGTGATGTCAGAAAACAATCCCTGTGCAATAACCCAGAGACTAACAAGACTAACTCCAGCACCAGTAAATAAATCAGCCAACCAACACACACTGCAGCACATTACAAAACTCCAACCAACTCTGGTGGGGAGAAGAAAATAACTCAGCCCACAGTCTGTTTCATTTCAAAAGTCCTGCATCTGTACAGCATGTTGGATAACAAGCAGAGAGGCTGATCTCCACTGCAGGAGACAGAACACTAATAACAACTGATTCTCTATTCAATCTACAACCTGTTTTATTTGGAGAACTGATTCTGAATTGAATTGTGACACTAAGAATCAGAATCCAGTTGTGGGATTGCCACCCTTAAATCATTTACATTGCAGTTCAACATACAGATTATGTTATAACACATACATATTATCATATATTTTATATATATTATTGGCTGTATGACTATGCACAGTACCAGTCAAAAGTTTGAACACACCTTCCCATTGCCTTGAATGAGACAGTGTGTCCAAACTTTGGACTGGTACTGTATATCTTCCTGAACATCATTATTGGAACTGTATGTAAGTTTATTGAGAGCCACTAGAAACCAGAGTCAAATTCCGTATAATATTTCAGATAGCAGATTCTGATTCTGAATTATCAGTCATATTTTTAGATTGTAACTGCAGACATCTTGACTCATTAAGCTGTTGAGGAAGCTCCTTTGGGCTGCATCACTTCATTTTGGTCACCAAAGAAGTCCAAAACATCAGAGGACAAACAAATCAGCACATTTAGCAGCGCTCGAGTAGTAAATACCAACTTCTGCTTGTGCCAAATTACAACAGTCAGCAATCTACATACACAACAGCAGTCTCCATGGACAGGTTGTTGGGTGTTGGCCAGTAGCTTCCTGTCAGACAGCTCTAGCCTTGTTGTGCTACTTCTGACAGCTGACTGTCATTGGCCTCCAGCCACCTCACCACACTGAGACAGCTGGAGGCTGGTGACGGTTTTCTCTGGGAGAGGACATAATGTGTGGTGACGCAGGAGAGGGAGTCTTCCACAACAAATTGTTTTCTCACTGAAGTGCTGACATAACACACCGACAGAGACGTGCTTTTAGTGCTGTGCTGCCTGAATTACATATCAAGCGCCTCCCTAATGAAGAGGTAGGTTGGCTGTGGTTAAAACAGGAAAGATCTAACAGCAGGCCAACCCAATCTGAGAAACAACACACAAAGCACCTCTGGTGAGATGAAGGTGGACTAATTTCCTCTTGTAGCTATCGCAACAGAAATCTGCATCACTGACCTTGTAAAGCAGTGATTTGAACACACCCATATGCAGCTGGGGTCTCATTGGGAGGCGACACATGCTGTGGTGCTGGAGGTCACGGAGACAGGAGGGGAGGCGGAGGGGGTGGGGGGGGGGGTCAGTTAAACAGCAGGGGAGCAGCGGAAAGGGGAGAGGAACAACTGGAGTGACCAGGCCGCTTGCTGCTTTATAGGAAATGGTGAGAGGGGGGAAGGCCCGGGCAGCGGAGGCCCCGTGAGACAAACTGGCATTCAGAGCAAAACGGCTTTACCTCGACCTCCTTTCTGCCTGTGCTTGACTGCAGAGAACAGTCAGCTCTGAGCATGAGGAGTGAAAAAGCAGACCACCAAGCCAGGCGAGTGCAGTGTGAGATAACAACACCCCACAAAAGAACAACAAGGGCTTCTTTTTGTAAAGGCACAGCAGTATCAGGGACACTGTGTTTTTGCAAGGCCCTCTTGCTGCTTGATCCAGTGTATAACAAGGCTTAGGCTACAAAAATAACCCCAAACCACACAGTGTGCACTACAAACAGACCGGTAATGCACAAAGACAGCACTAAACTGCACAAGAACCTATATCTACAACCATAAAATGAAGTGCTCATTCTAGGCTGCTAAGAAATTGTTACTTCTGAGCAGATGGACTTCAGTCATCATATACCTTTCCAAATAAGAAGATTGGACTCAGTAAAACTAACAGGCAAACCTGATGATTGTTAGTTGTTCTCTTTGCATTTGGCCATACATGAATAAGCTGAAAACACAATATTAATATAATATCACCTTATATAAAAGTTATGGTGAACATGTTAGCAAACAGTTGCCTATTTAAACATCCAGCAGACACAGAGAAACATTAGCATTCATTTGGAGTTGTGTTTAGAGCTGCAACAATTAGTTGATTGATCTATTAGTTGCTAATTATTCAACTAATCACCAACTATTTTAGTAATCAGTTAATTGTTTGGAGTCATTTTCTCAAGAAAATAAAATCTCAATTGAATTCTCAATTCAAATGGCTTTTTATGGGTTTATTTATTTGTTGTTTCCCTATTGGGGATTAATAAAACTGTCTAATCTAATAATCTAATTTAAACAGCAAGTCTGGTTAAATGTTCAGTGTTGACCACTGAGGGCTGCTGGGATATATGTGTGTGTGTAGCATATGTGTGTGACGATGATGGTTAACTGGAAGCAGACCTGACTAAAGGAATGACTGATGGCATGTCAGAGCTGTGAGGAATGTTGTGAGCCGAGGGAAAACCAAAAACTGCCAGTTTGGGCTGAGCGGAGCTTTCAAGTTATAAATCCTGTGGGGGCTGTTATGGTAAGCACTGCAGACCGTGTCCTGCTCTAGTTAAGGAAGGGGGTCAGTCTGTGGTCCTTGTGTGGGCAGCCTTACCCCAGGATGTGTTCACAGATGAGCCTGCAGTAGTCGCTGTGGGAGCTGGTGATGAGGAGGAGCACCTTCCCTGCATTCTTCATGCTGCGCAGCCAGGTCTTGACGGATTCGGAGCAGGGCTGCAGGTACCGGCCTGGGTCCCTCTTCACACAGGGGAAGTAGGTCCCTGCATCCTCTGAACAGAGACACAAACACAGTTAGAGGAGTGTACATTGTGTTGATTTTGATCTTAAAGACACAATACATGTGCAACTATCCTGCTCTGTGATGTATAGAAAAGAATCATATGCTATGGCCTTCACAGTCACCAGCTCCCTGTTGAACAACTACTGTATTGAAGATTTTAGAACAGTGCAGCAGTTTGACAGCGCTCTCCACCGTCATCAAATCACCAAATATCTTTTGAAAGGATGGTATTCATTCCTCTGGTAGAGTTCCACAGACCTGTAGGATTTATGCCAAGGAGCACTGAAGCTACTCTACTATACTCATGGTGGCCTAACATCAATCTGTCATCCTTCTGAATATCATATTTATAAGACACAGAAAAAGATGTGGCTATTTGCTTTACAATCAAGTTTCTAGATCTAAAAAAAAAGAAAGAAAAGAGGAAAAAAGTGTTATGGCTGGGTCACACCAGCATTCATAACCACAGAATTTCAGAACACAATCAATTCAGTTGAGTAGAATCACATCTGCTTGCAGGGGCAAAGTACATCCAAATCTTTAGCATTGAGCTGAACTCAAGTTTACTTTGACATACAAGTTTGCCTTGTTCATCAACAGCAAACTGTCTTGACAGTGCTGGCCTTTGAGGGAACAGAGAGTCAGAGAGTCCACAGTAGTGGAAGCTATTATAGTCTATTAGCTGTGTTGCACCATCCATCTTAATAGAATCTGCTCTGCTAGAATACAAGCTGCTCCACAAAACAGGCAATGGTTTGCAGACAGCTATGAGACAGGAGTAGTGTCCATGGCAAATACACTACTGTCTGTTCTGTCTGCTCTTATAATACATCCATGTTTGTGACACTTCACCTGTCAGTGATGATGCAAAATGATGATCTGTAAGTGTCTAAAATCTCAACTGACTGCTCACTGAGTAAACTACTGAATGACTATTAAATAGTTAGTAGTGAATGAGTGAACCATGGAATAATTTCAGGCATAGCTTTACTCTCTTGA
The DNA here is from genome assembly GCF_914725855.1 of Thunnus albacares. Classification (NCBI taxonomy): domain Eukaryota; kingdom Metazoa; phylum Chordata; class Actinopteri; order Scombriformes; family Scombridae; genus Thunnus; species Thunnus albacares. The sequence continues at coordinate 3,292,281 of NC_058121.1, forward strand.
ATAAACTCTGTTAGCATATAGTCCAGTTAGTGAGTTAGATAGCTTGCCAGCTAGCTTGGTGGAGTATTGTGGCAGGCTAGCAATAACACAATACCCTCCGGCTTGACAGTAGCTCACCCTGCTAAGTCACTATATCAATGCACTTCCTGCCCAACTTATAAGTTACCTGTCAGTTATCAACCTTGCTAACAGCTACCTCCAAGAGCTATTGTGACTGACTGGTGCTAGCATGTTCCTGGCTGGCTAATGCGTTATTGGTTAGCTTGCCAGATACAATAATTCAACAACTAGTCCTGCGAGCACCACCTATTTCACAAAGACATACGGATGACCAGGCCTTTACATTAGACTGTAAGTCAATAAGGTTTGGTAAATTAACACAGCTTCTGAAGGCATTTGACACATACAGATGTGATGAATAATTTTAGAAAATCTTCAACACTGGGAAAAAATATGCTTTGATTTTGTTACATTTATCCGTCATATAATGACAGTCAGTAACTCAGGACATCAATTTGAGAGAAAGATGACCTGCTGTTATCCAAGGACACGCCAAAACAAAAAATAAACCAATAACATTGGATTAGCTTCTTCACAGAACCCCATCAACTTCCCTAGCTCTCTCTACTGAATAATGAACTACATTTTTAGGAGACAGAGATCAAAGGACAAATGCTTTCATTTCTCTCTAGTACAAACTAAGCATTTACAGATTGAGCCAAGGCTTTAACAATTGCCTTCCCATGAGCTACTGGGTTTATATGGTGAGTGGATGGATTATGCTAACAAATCAGAAGCTAGGAACCAGTGCAGAGCTACGGTTTTGTTCATGGGTTTGTTTTGTCCACAGGAGTCAAAGCGGACCTCAGGGTCATGTTGCCCACTTCTGAGGCTCCGTCAATGGGATTTCCTTACTTTTAAGCCCCCCAGACGCCCATCAGTACATCCTGTCAGTATACTGTACAGAGCTAAATATGGCAGCGCTTTGATCTCTCTTACACAATCCAAGTCCATCACAGAATGTAACTCTTGACCTAATGTTCTCAGCACAGCCTCATGAATATAAAAACCCATGAATAAAACATAACATGTAAGGAATACAGGAACTTGCTGATTGGCAACATATAATGATACTTCCAAGTGTTAACACTAGGTTACGAGAGTCTTTCTTGGTAATGAGGGGAAATGTGATAAAATGGTTATCTTGAGCGTTTGCAGTTACAGGAAATAAGACTATTTTTGTACTCCTGGTGAGTTGCATAGAAAAGCACTACCTCCTCCTCTGCTATGCAGTTACATTTAACAGATGATGTGAAGATGTGAAGAATTCAGCAAAAATAGAGTTAAATCTATGTGCAACCTTATCAAAACAGAGAAATTAGGCAATCTGCACATACTATTTGGTCTTGAGCTGTAGAAGGTAACCAATATGTGAGAAGTGGTGCTGCTTCTTTCACAGGCAGGAGAGAGCTTAGGAAAACAGGGCAGGGTGTGGATGAGTGGCGGGTATTCATGAGCTTAGATGTTTACCTTGGCAGAGAACACCAGCCTCTCAGGAGCATCACTGGGTCCTTAGAGCGACACACAGAGTTGGAGTGTGTTTACACTGTGGCCCAAAGAGTCTTAATTCTGTTATTTTGCCTGACATATGACACAGATCTGATGTTTTCTTATCAGTGTGAACAGCAAAAAGCTCCATGGAGTCGCATTTTTAACATTCCAATCGAGACTACATGAAGATGTGGTGAAACAAGGCTAGACGTCAAAAGAGTTCATAGAAGCTGCAATAATTACCCCATATTACAAAAGTGTCAAACCAAATGAACAACACACAGACAGAGTTGCTATCCATAGTGGACTTCTAGATTTTAAGATTCCTTAAGGTGGCTCAAGAGGAAAGAGGTCATTGGGCGTTCCCCCCCTTGGGAGCATGAATGTGCTCAGTCAAAGTCATAGCAATCTGACTCAATTTTGATATATATTTTTGAGCGGATGGTCACACTAGACAAAACATCAGGAGGTCACCAAAATCTTTTGAAATGATCCGCTTGGGATGTGAACATTAATATCTAATTTCATGGCAATCCTGCCACGTAGTTGCGGAAACATCTTGCTGTCAGCTAACATTGCTGCCATCATTAGACAGTACAGGCCGTCAGTAGAAGCAGTGTGAAAAAAAACCGTCACGTCAGCCTGTTAGTTTTAATTTTGAGTTGGAGATAAGGGAATTTCCAACACAGTCCCTATCAGACCAACACTCTTAGATTAGGAGGTCTTGTTCTTCCAATTAGGTTGACGTGTCATGAATGCAAGAGAGTAGGAAATGTGTCACACACTCTAGCCCCATATGCATTTCTCTTTTATTGATCTTTTATTATATTTTTAGTACATCATAATTGTATTTTACTATCATAAAAGACAAATGCATATGGAGCCAGATTGTGCAACACTTTCTTCCTACTCTCAAGTCTACTTCCAGTGATCTGCACCTCACTACAACCCTTCGTGTGTGTTACTTTTCCACTATATGTGTCATGAATACAAAACATTCAAATCTGAATTTGGCAGAGATGACACAGAGGTGAAATGAAGGGTTTGATTTCTATTTAGTTAGAAACTTCAATTCAGTCAGAATGTGAAGGAAAGGACATCTGAGAGTGGATTGCTGAGGTTTGTGAGTCCGTCTTTCCTAACTCAATTGTAAAGTCAGAGTCTCCACAACATGTTCAAAATAGGTGTAGAAGTGTACTGTAGGTACTAACAGATGTAATGGAAGATTTGCTACTTTTTTCCCACATGATTTATCATATTGGAAGTGGATTTTTGGCAACATCATGACCTTTTTACACTTGTCAATGAAGCAAACACGCTCCCAAAACCTACTTCTCTTTAATCTCTGATATCCCCCCAATGGAACAGCATGTTGCTACCCACATTAGAAAATCCTATCTTCATGTGGAGAAAGTTAAACTTGGGTAGAGAGAAATTATGGGGAGAGTTGTAAGTTGGAATCTGTACTGACTATCAACTAATGTTAATGCGTCTTATGACACCTCTGCTTTAACCTTTCTTTGAAGGGTTAAAACAGTCAGAGACAAACAGAGCTGATTGTGTCTTCTTCTTCCAGTAAAGAGCTGACCACAGAGCTCTCACATCCTCTAGTATCTGAAACTACAGGCACAAACTGGTCTATTTTGAAACCGCCAATTAAGATACACAGCACAATATGAGCAAATCTAGTTACAAATACTCACTTCTTGTGTACGAGCCTAAAAAAAGTGGACGATGGTTTGGAGCAGGTCAAGCCTGCAGTGAGTGTGAAAAGTTTGGACATGCTGCCCTCCTGTGGTGGAACACGGGAGCATCTTGAGGAGGGCAAAAGTTCCGTTAGGTTCTAAGAAGTCAGTGGAGCATTCTCACCAGAAGATGACGACAAATGCAAACAAGCAAAGGCTAAGATCCCAATCAGAATCCCAAAATTCACACCTTTGAAAATGTCGCAGATGGATGATTTTATAAACATCTGGCCTTGGTTTTCAAAAAATGTCTTCAGAAGTTTAAACTTGGTGCACAGACCATTTCACTCTCAGTTAAAACAAAAAAAAATAAAAGGAGGTTGCGCTGATCAAAGCTTAGCCCTCCACTTGTAGGACTGTTCCTCCTCTGGGACTCTGCAGTAGAAAGCCTGTCCTGCCTCATTAACCACAGCCAGGGAGGTCAGCTGAGGGAGGTTAAGAGGGAAAGCAGCTCTTCTGTCAGCAAAATCCCATGTCGCAGTAATGTGTGCGAGAGGATAAACAACAACTGAACCCCCCCCCCCCTCATCCTTTGTGTTACCTTTGATCAAATATTGTGCTGCGGAGATGTGGCGCGGAAGCTGTTTTAGTCAGTTGGATAGGACAGACTAAATGTGGCGTACTGCAATAAAATAGGATGTGGATTTGGTTTAAGATCATCAAAATATCCAACCAACGCATCCACAGAGGAAGAAACATTATACTTTAAAAGCAATTATCTAAAAAAACATCTTCATGGCTAAGAATCCATTTGCCCTTCACTTAGTATTAAATACAGATGCTAGATTTCTTCTTGTAATTCGTACTTGTTTGCTAATTTTTAAAAATAATTCAGTTCTTTTTTTTTTTATTTTAAACAAAAGTATATTTTTACTTACTGGAGGGGGCATTTTGCTTTTGCTTTGGATAGTTGACAGTACAAAATGAGCAGGAACAGGAGGAGACAAAGGCAACAAAAGCTTCGGCGGCTTGAGGAAGAGATGCTGCACTTACACAGTATACTGGACGTTCTACACCACTAATGAGACACCCCAAAGTGAGACGAGGTGAAACTTGAACTTCTCGGTTAGTTCTGTTTGAGGAGTAAGAAAATACAATTCAATGTTGTTTCTTTTACGTTTCTGTTTTTAGTGATTTTTAACTAGCACGATATCCCGCAAACCCAGGACTACTGTAGCTAAAACGTCACCACAGCCGTACATTGTCATACCGTTTTAAAAGATGTTCCCCAAAAGCATGGAAAGAGGTGAGAAAGATGACATGACCATATGCGTGGAAGACCCTGTTGGCCTATATAATAAAGTTATAGTGGACTCAGAAATGGGTGAATATTGTTAAAGGAAAACTCTCTGCCTCCACACCTTTATGTCAGAATAGGGCAGGCTACCTCTGACAACTTTTATAATCTTCCAAAACTGAATACACTAATCACACCCACTTTTCACTGTGATTAGCCGGGTAAGCAGAGATGAGAAACTTATCTCTCAAGCTGTCTTTTTTCAGTCTTCACAGAATGTCACTTTTTGTGCATACAACAGGGTGCAGCACCATGAATACCTCAGAGGAGAGACGCTGTGTGCTGTTGTACCTATTGGTACAAGAGTAAGTAGTGCTGCAGGCTTTTTGCCCTGTCTTCAATTAAGAACATTCAGAAACAATTATAAAAACGTTCTGCGTTCAGACATGTTGAAATGACATTTTGTATGAACTACTTTGTTTCAAGTCTGGGTTAAATGTACTGTGACAAAGCCTGTTTTGTGCTTACAGAGGCAAAACCAGGTATGACAGGGTGTTCAGACACCACCTCGTATGACTTAGTTATTCTGAACATACTGGACCCTTAAGAGAGAAGCTGGTAGAATAATATGTAAATATTGACTTTGCAATGCTGGTGTTAAATTTAGCTTAAAACGCAAAATGCTTGTAGTAGATACAAATGTATTTTAGAGTATGGATAGAATACCCCAGAAATAGGTGTCACTTTTATCACAAAGACACTTAATGGGTGGTGACTTCTGATTTTCTGAAATCAGTGGCAGTTAACTGGTTGACCGGTTCATGCTAGAAGCTGGGACCTCTGCCTCTTCTATGATGGATTCCTTTCCTTATGATTGTGTGAATATTTGCAGGTGAAACTGTCCTTTAACTCTGTTTGTTTAGCTTGCGTGACTAAACAAGTCGTGACAAAGCCCCAGTATAACCTCCCCGAAGACAACTTTCCTATTTGCATGAATTCTGTCCTGTCATCTGTTACCTCTTCAGTCTTTATGCTGACAGTAGAAAGACCAGGCTAATATTGTGTGACATTTTCGGACAGAGCAACATGTGATCAGTCCACAAGTCCCACAGAGAGGAGCGAATTCAAAACACTGCTTAGGCTGTCAGCAGTGCCTGCTTACTACAGCGTGTGTGTGTGTGTGTGTGTGTGTGTGCGGTGGAGGGAGATATGCCTTTGCATGCTCTGGCTGTGAATGTAGGACTGGAGTGCCCCGAGGGCCCGCAGGCCTGTGGCTGGGCACCACGCTGTGCAGGCAGGGCGCCGGGGCGGGATGACTAGAGATCTGCCGGGCTTCAGAGAGAGAAAACCACGACTGGCAGCAGCTCAATCTTGTACATCAAAGCAGCCTGACAGGATACACAAATCAACAGTTACGGTGCAAGTTAGGGCCGAGCACAGGAGCGTTTCACAAACAGCCACACCAAAAGTGATGAGGGGCAGAATCTAGATGCATGTTCGTTTTCTTTATCGCGCAGTTAATCAGCGGGGGAAGATAAAGCATGTCAAAACGCCAAATGCTCTGTATATATAAAGCACATGGAGAGGATGTTTAGAGGGAAGCTATGATCAATAAATAAATAAATAAATAAACAACAATAATATATAAACAAACAGCCAGTGTTTTCTCCTAAAAAAGGCATCCAGATGAACTGTGTTTCCCAGCACCTGTTGGAACCATGTGGAAAACACTAGTCGGGCCGTTTTGTCTGTGGACTTTCCATTTTTAGCAGACAGGCCGCAAATTGCTGCATCATGTCCTTTATAGTGCACAATGTTTTTTTTCTATGTCTTCAGTCTGTGACAAACAGGGAGAATCTTTAACTGTGACTTGTGTGGTAAGAAAAATGCAATAAATTCCTGTCCAAAGTCAACATCCATCACTTTTATTGTTGTCTGATGATTTAAGAGTTGTTGTGTCCGCGAGTATACATGGCAACAACCTGATTAACCACATCAGTCTCTTTTGTGCTTGACTCAATGTTAATATCCCCCTTTTGCTGGCTCAGGAACAGGAAGATGGCATCCCCCCATTCTAAATCCCATCTACAAACTCTGAATGGCTCACTTCCTTCTCTAGGGAGAGACGCCAATAAGCAAAACACCAGATCTACTTGAATGTATCAAAAACGACGTGGGTGGCGATTCAGAAATATGAAAGCAGGTTCACCAGAGCCTTGATATGGACCTCTGTGATCTCTCTTTAGCTGAGCTGTATGTTTTTATTAGTCTTGTACGTTGTTTTAACTCACACTGCCAGAACCTACAACTTTATCCTCACAGACATTTTGTAATCAGTTGACTGGCTATTAGGGTTAAGGGTTAGGGGTTAGGGTTAGGGTTAGGGAGCTCACACTGAATGTATGCATGGAACCCCCTGTTGATTTTGTCCAATATAATTCCCTCAATAATACTGACAAAAGGAGAGAAAGGCAGCATTAGTTTATGGAATTCTTCATTCACAACTACAGTTTTATCCACAACATGTAAAATACTATACTTACTTATAAACTGTTACTGACAAGCTGACTACAGTTTAAAATGCATCTTTTGACAGCAGCCATGTGGGAAACCAATTCAATCGATCAATTCTGGACATGCCAGAAATCCAACCGATCGTCACATTGTCGGATTGTTCAGGCATCGTTCAGGTGACTAATCAGGCATCACGACCTAAAACTGAACGTCAAACAACAAGTGATCTGGCAGAAATTCAGCCTGATTCTAAAATAATTTTGGGGGAGGGGCGACAAATTTTGGGTTAAAATCAGGCTTATTCTGTTCATTCATTTTCTGCCTGGCTTTAGAGGTGTACTTTGTCGGGTGTCTCATCGTGATCAAGATGCTACTATAAATACACTTAGAACTTACTTACTGACTGAGACTCTTTAATTAAATCGGAAGAGGTACTACTGGTGCAGAGAGAAGAGGCGACATAAAGAACAATAGCAGCTGAGAAAAAAGGGATGGTGGTTTTTTGGACACCCAGAGCAGATCACTGTGGGGGACAGTGACGCCAGTTGCACAGTCACACTCCCCTTAGAGCAAATGTGAAGACACTGCAATCTGTCATTATACCAAACCATAGCTATATTTAGCCAGAGCTATCTTAAGAAAACTCTGAGGATTCATACTTTTAAGGTCTGATCTCAAGAGGACGATATACTAAATTCCTGACAGGATAAAATAATTCCGCACCTTCGTAGCTCCAGACGTGAACTGCTTGATTCTGATGATCCCTGCACATTTCAAACACAAGTTAAATTGCCCTATTTTGGCTGAATTCTGCTGACTCACAGTAGAACAATAAAGAAAGCATGAAAGCAAAAGGTGTAAAAACCCAGAGCAAGTCCAGCCAGGTTTGTTTTAATCATTTGGGTTTTCTGGTACTTGCAGTGATGAATTATCCTCCCATCTCAAGTTGCAATCTCCATAAACAGCAGCTTATCATCAGGCCACATGCTGGGAGAAGCCAGTACATGTGAGATTCAAGAGTTAGTGTTCATTTATATTTCACAACAGGCCTTTTTATATGGGATACAATAGAAGTTAATGCATATGTGTAGAAACATTTTCTCCACCTTAATACCCAAATACATCAAATAATATGAATGTCAATATAACATTGTGTTCTTGTTCAGTGATTTAAAGTTTCTATTTAAACTCTTCCTTCTTTTGTCTTTTTCCATCTATTTTTAGTTCCCTGACTCAAAATATTCTTAAGCACTGGCCTTTTGTTTTTCTCTTTGCACAATACCTCCAACAAGCACATCCATATCCAGCCCAGATGCATATGCCATGTCATGGTCACAGTAACCACGTCTCTCAGTGTGACGTAGCACTGTGCTGCAGACCGAGGTTACTGCGGGACGTGTGATGAAAAGGAGGTAGAGCTCTCACATGCTGCACGTGGAGTCACTTATACAAAGGTTTATATAAAGACTCACTCATGTTACCTTACTTGTCTACAATAAGGCTTTTGCTACATTTTAGCTGCTTGTGATATTCCACATGGGCAAACCAACCAGATAGTAACAAAAACATTATTTAAATATTGAATTTTTTTGTAACAAGTCTCAACAGGTAGCCCATTTTTCTTTTTGTACTACCGTTAAAATTTGGAGGGCAGTCTGGTTTGGCAAAGCCAGACAAAGGTTTACATAAAAAAACATAAAAAAATAAAACCTTCAAATCTAAATTGTGGTGCTTAGAAGCTGCAATGTTCCACACAACAATATTCTGGAAAGGTGGCAGTACAGAAAACATCATGCTGCCATTAAAATCAAAGTGGTTTGTCCCTTTATGAGCATAAATGTGAGCGGCTAATTTTACTGCTAATTAATTGGTTAGAACCTAAATGGAAAACTAACGGACTGGTGGGAAGGATTGTGCTCAGTAAATTCAAATTCATTCATTTTTAGACATATTTCTAGTACCACGCTGTTGTGTTAGCCCGTATTCAGACCAAATCAGGTGGTGCAGCGTTCAGTCGCAGGGTTTGGTGGAGGTGTGTGGGGGTGTTTGTGCTCTAGAACATAACCACTGTGAAACAATCAGAAAAGAACGTTTTATTGATCTGATTCACCAGCTTCCTCACTACCATCACTCTTCATTCACTCTCTGGCTCACTCGACCACAGCTGCTCTCTTTCTCTCGTCTTTTTTAAAATGAGTCGGGAAGCCGATGGAAAAGTCTAATTTTACTTTTAACGTTTTCAAAATGAAGAGAAACGTCCTGCCGTCGTCCTAGTAACGTCTTTGTACTCACTCATGGCAGAGTTCACAGCTCTGATCAGCCTGATCTCCGTCACGCCTCTGAATCCAGAATGTCAGCATGCTATGTAAAACCACACGGAGGCGGCTTTATGTCGGCTTTGTGTGGTTCAGTGTAAAGAAGCGAAGGCGGCTCAAAGGCGGATCTTCTTTGCGGCTGTAATGCGGGTTCTCTGTATAAAAGAGGCTACTGTGTTGTTCACAACCACAATAGCCCCTTCTATACAGAGATCCCGCAACATTGCTGTAAAGAAGACCCATCATTATGCCGGCTTTGCGTTTTTACACCGAACCAACCAAGGTCAGCATAATGCCACCCTGTTTGTGACTTTAGATAGCATGCTGACGTTCCGGAATCAGAGACGTGACGTGTAACACAACAACGTCGGTGTCTTGCGTTTGTTGTCCCGCCATGCCGGCTGTCCCTTTTACACAGACATCGATCTGGCAATGTGACAACCTCCACTGCCGGCTTAACGGTTGAACCACAATGGCCTCCTCCATTATGTGTTTGTACCTTTTCTACAGAACGGCGAGGCGGAATAACGGTGCAACATTCCCGCCTTAAACAGGCTGTGTAAAAGGGGCTAATACCGTCTTCTCAGAACATACACACATTAAATAAGATCTTTCGTGTTACCAGCTTTCATCCGACTCCATGTATTACTGCACGGTTCGGTCTTCGACATCATGATGGTTCATTTTATGACTCCAACAGGGACCGGAGATTCCTTCTGTTGCTGTCTGATGGAAATGATGTCACAAGTAAAAGTTTAGGTCAGTTCAGATCTATCTCTTTCCGCAGCCTTCTGCGTTTCTTCATGGGGAAGTTAGCATGATCTTGATAATAAAGACTAAAATCTGCAGAGTTAACACGCCACACATGATCTATCCTTGTTTTTTTGAAAACTGTATCATCCATGCTCCAAGGAAAAACCTGATCTAACCCAACCTACCAGTTCATTATGACTGTGTTTGTTTATTGGATACTTTACCGAACATGCTTGCACTGTTATTGTTATTGTTGCATGCAAAACAAAAATTTTGCTTATCTGAGAGCAAACTCAAGCCACATCAAAGCACAGGCGTTGCTACGCCATCATTTAGCAAGTCAGACATAACAGTGTATATCCCCACCCTGATGTGTGACGTCTGACCGTGGAACATATGTATACATTTCTCGCAAAGCAGTGAGAGAATGACAGTGACTCAATACCAAACAGCTCATTTCATATATGAAAGTAGGCTGACAGTGATCCTGAAAGAGAAGAACTGGCATTTAAATCTCCTCTGTGGATTTGTGGTGTTTATATCCTCAAGAGACAGAGAGCAGAGACAGGAGGGGTGAAGGTAAATTTTGCCTTTCCTGAACGCAGTATTGAGCACATTCGGAACAACAACTTGTAAACAGATAAACATGATCTGTCTCATCATTCGTCAAATAGATGGTTGGCGTGCTAAGCAGCCTGATATCAAGTTGCACTACTTTTGTTTTACAAGTCTCACTTGTCTAAAGGCTTAAAGGTTTGTTTCAAACACATCATAAAAATAAACTTTTATCTGGCACTGGTATCTATCCATGCAGTTTAATCTGCCAAGGTACATTACAGTGGAAGTGAAGCAATTTTACTTGCGGTGACCACAACACTGAAAAATGGCATTTCTTTTCCAGAAATAGTGCGCCTGTTTCTCTGGATAATCGAGTGAACACACTGTGAGCGGCGAAGAAACAGTCCCTATGGAAACAGTTCACAGTGAGGTCTGTGGATTGTCAGTGTAAAGGAGTTTATAGTTGTGCATTAAGAGGTTACAGTATAGCTAAAGAGCCTTCACACATAGCCTCCATAGCTGACATGCACCTTCTCAAAAATGTGACCACACATTGGTCAGCTTGGATCATGTTTTCTTCAAGTTATCTATTGGTGGAGACTGCTGATAATGGTAACATTTCATAAACTGAAGAGTGTCTCAGTAACATACAAGTAGCTAAGACATTTCCACTGTGAACCAGTCAGTTGGAGAAAAAAAGGCAAACCTTCTTCTTGTTGCTCTATTTCCCTAAGTAAATAGAAGAATGTAAACATAGAATAATCCGCCAAATTAGCATAACACTCCTCAAATATTTGAAAAAGGATAAAAATTAATGCAGCAGAACCAGAGATATTGTGTTTTTTATTCCATGTATTCTTCTTCCTTGTTGAAACCTGGCACCTATGTACATTACCCACAATGCAACTCAACTCAATTCACTCAACTGTACAGACTCAGGTGTGTTATACTAGTAGCAGCTAATGTAGCTTGGAGCTGCTAGCCTCTAGCAGAGATGAGGAGCAGCTACAGAGGTCTGCTAACCTCACTTCTTTCTAACTCCACATCCCCAGATTTTTTTAAGCTTGTAGTCTTCAGCCCCAACTGACAATGCCTCAAGTGACATCATTTGAGGTAATTTATCAGATTTAAAAAAGGCTTTATACAACTTTTTTACATATATAGTGGGACTCCCCAACACCTGCAAACATACTGTATAACGTGTAAAAATCCGTGGTGTTCCCCTTTAAAGTATGTACCACCTGTTCAATTACAACACATGAATGGACTGTTGCGGTGGTGCCATGGTTGGTTGAAATCACATGCTTAGGTATAAAGGAAAGCCTAGTCCATTGGTACCTAGAGTGGGATTCTATTAACTCCCAGTGACAGGTTTAAATCTAACTTACTGCATCTCTCTATACATATGTACAGAGGTTCATCTTATTTCAGAGCCAGTGGTGGAGGCACACTGTAAATAAAGATGTCAAATTAACTCAAGTTGCCACTTTCCAGACTAATTTAGGCTGAAGGCTTGTGGCGTGGATGACTTCATAGTCTAACTTAAATCTTTATGAAGCTGTAAAAACATGGATACAGTTGCTGTGTCAACATACAAGTGGCACATGTACATGCTCACTTTCTGACAAGGTCATTTAAGACCACGGTGTGTTTAATGTATCGGAAAACACACCATGACAAAACTGGCATCATAATGGAGATGCGAGTTTCAAAGTCAAGCAATTGAAAATACTATAATTGACTCCAATAACAGAATGTAAGGGTAATACGCTGGTGGATAAGTATTCTGGAGAAAAGCAGGCGGCCTGTAAGACAGAAATCTAGGGAATAAATTGCACGATTGCAAACAGATTTTTACTATTTACTGTGCAGGGAGGGAATCAGACAACAAACCTCATCTTTATGGTTAAAAGAGCCTCCACATCCAGAAGGGAGCCAGGCTATCAAATATAGGAAGCTCAAAACAATTACTTTGTGTGGAGCTAAACAAATTCAGCAGTCAATTTAGAAATGGACACTGAGGTGAATGAGTGGTCGGAGACGTGGTGAATTTGATGAGAGCATTTTGGTATTTTTGCAGCTTAATACCATGTTTGAAATGAAACTGCTGACTTTAAAGTCATCTTATTTTGGATTCACTGGATTACCATAAAAACCAGTGCACATGTCCTTTCACCAAAGCTGCCCCTTTTTTTTTTTTTTTTACTGAGAAAATTAAGCACTACTTCTCTTCAGTTGCTCCACCTATCTTGGGAGATATTCGGTGACTACAAACTAACAGTTCCAGATGAGAATATTGCTAATTAAATGCTCTTATGCTTTTATATATTTAGCATTTATTGCAACAACACCAGCTCCAGTGGTTTTAAACATGTTATTTATAAAAGTTCAGTTCCTTTTACTACTCTCTATCTTTTTATCTCGTTAAACTGAGATCACTCTCGTTACGTTTCATTTTAGCATTATTGAGAGTTTTTCCCCTCACACGTTCATCACATCAAACGTGTGTTGTCCACATACACAAAGCCAGTTGCCCAGTAATTTTGTTTTGATTTTCTTTCTCAAAAGCCTGAGAGAATGTGGCTTTCAGGTCCTCCCAGTAATTATGGTGAGGGGGGAGGGATTGCTGAGGTCAACTAACCAGTGGTCATTACAGTTCTGTCGGCAGCAGCCCCCTCTGTGATACATGGGACTGATTATGGGATTGCCCAGCTACTCGCCAACTGACGTAGGAATAACTTTTTAATGGAAGGTGGTAGAATGACCTTCACATCAACTAAGGAAAGAGTCTGAATTATGTTTTAGGTCTTAAAGTACAAGACAGAAGAGCAAGAATGGCTGCCTGTATGGTTATTCATACAGCTACTGACTGGCGGTACCAAAACGATAGCTGGTTAGCTGGCGGTAGCAACCCGTCAGGTACGGACAGATTGAACAAAGTAGAATACCTCTGTTCATGACACAGTTTGTTGCATTGTCTAAAGACAGCTAATGTAGCTAGCTATCATATATGTTCCTTTTTGACTGAAAGTAACCATTTTGTGTATTTTGCAATAATTTGGTTTGGAGGTACAGATATTTTAGACAGAAATTCAAACTAATCAAATTAATTTGATATATTGACCTAATATAAAACATATATAAGATATATAATTGGACGGTGGACATTAAGTGGACATTCTACTATTTGAAAAGATAACACAGTGGTGGGTATTTTTATACTGACTGCAGTATTGTTAGACTCAGTATATTTAAATGTTAATTTTAAAATGTGTCTTTCAAGCCAGCAGGCAGATAAATAAATGATACATATTTGACCACAGAATCATTTCTAGCAGTGTGGAGAGGGCTTTAAAACACCACTTAGACCTTCATATTGGGAAATAAAAGGACAAATCCAATATAATCCAAATAATCAAAACTTATAGATTGTATTTTGGTGTCTGGTCACAATTCTGTGGGTGGGAGGGCAGGGGTGGCATCGAATTCACAAGTCTGAATCATCAAAATTGCACTCCAGCTGCAGATTTCATTTACTTTCTGGAACAAACATACTAATCATGGCGATTCCACTGAAGTGAAATGATTTTGGTCTGAATTTTTGCTGTTGTAAATGTTTGTGTGACTGCGCCTAGTCTTCCAACTCTTTTCTTAGTTAACTTTCTGTTTGAATCCATCCACTCTTGTCTGTTTGAACTTTACTCCATTTAAATTGCTACCCACAACACTGCAGCACATAGAAGATAAGTGGATTTAGATACAACACCCTGTGAATTACACCACTCAGCGCTGGTGTCAACAGCATAAGACTCAAGGCCATAAAGCTGTCCATCAGTCACTTTTGGGAGCATGAAGCTCCCATTTTGGAAAAAAGCGAGAGCTTTCAGACTGTGTTTACATGTCTCAGTTCAGATGAGAGGCTGCAGTGCTCAAGCTGTGAATCATTCCTCCACAGCCTCACTGTGTTCTTTCTCAAGTACCCATGTAAACAACACATACTTTGATGTTTTTTCTTTTTTTTATTTTAACAGTTTAACTGACTGCAGCCAAAGTCTACAGAGGAAGTATAGAACTATTTGAAATATTTCACAACAATGCTGTTACAATAGATATAAATCTAATTCTTAACTACTGTATACAGATGTTGCCAATTCTGCGACGCAGGACCCTAAATCTAAAGAAAAACACCAGTCAGCTCATTTTGCACAATGCATACTTACTCTGGGGGTATATATTAAGTCTTATTTAAGCCACTCTAATCAGTATAATAGCTTTTCCTACATCCCAATTTGTACTATCTATTCATCAGCAGCTGTGGTTAGAATCAAACCAGAGATATTTATACTGCTCATGAGATAAATGCTATTCGTGACCTGCTCCTTATTCATGCCCATTGAGGGATGCTGGGTTTCCTTGGATTGGAGGGGAAAAAAACAGTCAAGGGCTTCTGAACTTCCTTAACGCATTCTTCCCACCATGCTAAGAATGGTTCTCAGGGATCCCTCCCAGCCCAACACCTAAAATAAAATCAAAACCGAGAAAAACAACAACAGACCTGAGCTAGGAGAGCAGCCCAGTGAGGAAAATTCACATAGATTCCAGTATATTTAGGACATAGGCCACCGGGGCTGATAAGCACTGGGTTCAGAATACCATAAAGCAACATATTCGTATGCCAGGACCTGAGTTCATTGGTAGTGCACTAATAAAAAATAAACATCCAATAGGTAAAGAGTTCATATGAGGAAGAGACTGTTCATGAGTGTTGTATTAAAGGATTACTTCCTGCCACAATGAAGTCAGTTTTATCTACAAAGCCCAAATGACAAGTTTAGAGGGTTTTAAAATCTGTAACACCCTCTACCTAAATTTGGAAACTCTCCACCAAAAAAGCCCAGATTCACTCTACCATCAAGAGATTCCTGTGGGTTTTTATACACAGGGTATTTTTTTATTTTTATATCTAATTATATGGTATTGTGTCCTGACATCTTGACACCTCTTCTCTACTTGTATCTATCAGTTGTGTAGTGCTCACAGCCTAATATATTATTTAGTTATACACTTAAATTAAAAAAAAACAAAAAAAAAACTTAGCTAATAGTGTGCTTCAAGGTGCATTTACACACATTAAACTGCTCCCAGGCCAGTTGAGAAAGCTGTGTTGATTAAAACTGAACTGTTTCTGTCAGGGTGCAAAATCAACTTTTTTGTCTACCGGCCAAATGACTAATAAATGTTCAAATCTTACCAGCAACTCAATAGATAAATATTGTTTTTTGCAGAATATGCAAGTGGCTGGTCGATGGTGCTAATTTTGTTTCCTGGTTTCAGTTGCCTATACAGTTCTAAGCCTAAAAAGATCATTTAGTCCATTAGGCTGCTGCTGCAGACAGCTGTACTGACTAAAACTGAAGCATATCCATTTCATTGGATGGGTGTGATACAGACGTCTGAAAAATGCATCCAGCTAGGACAGGCAGTAAGTAGAAATGCTTTGGTTTTCATTAAAAGATGTCAATAAAACCTTGTTCCTATATGCATTTTCAATTATCACTAAAAGAAACAAAACAAAGTGGAAACACTGGAAATTCAAAAAAAAGGTTTTCACACTTAAACTTTTACACTGTAAGCAGACTTGGTGAATAAATCATGACAATCATAAGGCATGTGACATTTATGTCGCTGAAGCTTCCAATTAAGAGATGAAAAATGCTGACAGACAAAAACATCAGATGTGTGTGGAGCGATGAGGAGACTGTAACGTTCTCTTAAAGAAAAAATGTCACATTGACTGTAGCTCTTTTAAT
Source organism: Thunnus albacares (assembly GCF_914725855.1). Lineage (NCBI taxonomy): Eukaryota > Metazoa > Chordata > Actinopteri > Scombriformes > Scombridae > Thunnus > Thunnus albacares. Next base: position 3,308,764 of record NC_058121.1, read on the forward strand.
GATGTCATCTCTTTGCAACCTCCTCTTCTGCAATTGTTTAATTTTCAAACACAAGAATTAGCACCACCGACTGTTTATCTTGATAAACTGACTCTTAATATTCACCTAACAGCAGTGGATGGAAATGCACGTTCATTCTTGTGCACTTTCTCTTGCTGATTTTCAGGGAATTCAGTTAAAACGTGTGCTACATTTGGATGGAAACATTACAGTCTGTTAAGATGTTTGGAGCAATGCTTAGCTCTCACTGGTTTCCCACACTGTGTCAATCACAGCACTGTCTATGCCCGTCCGTCTAAAGCAGATACAGCATTATCTTCAGTCTTCAGTCTGCCTGACACAAACCCACTTAGAGATTCTCTGAGCAATAGAAACAAGACCAGGTCAAAACCTAGTATATGTCAGGACCGTGTATGGTCATCGTTTGAAATTGTGGCCAGTTTGTTACAGGGATAGTCTGGAAAAATTCCTTGATATTAAATGTTCATTCTGTAGTGGTTCCAGTAATATATGCTGATAGTGTACTGAAGTAGCATCACATGACATGGTTAGGCTATACTTGGTTCAAAAAAGTTTATAAATGCAGTTGCAAGAACAATACTTTCCACTCATATCCTGGGATGTTTGATTTGACAGAGAACTTATTTAAATTCTAATTATAACTATTGAAATTATCTGTTAACTCCTCCTGCTCTTTCATCTGTTTCACTCTGTATTGAGTGTTTTGTCAGAGTGATGGTTATTTGTGGTGCTTTAACTGTGCACTCTCCTTCATGCCTCTATGCACCTTTTTTCTGCCTCCTTCCTGGTTGATGATCATGGACGCTGTTTTGGAAATTGTAAATGAAAGGTTTGATGGCATTTTGAGTGCAAATTCATGAGGTTTATCTCCACCCAGTTACCACAGTTACAGTCAAATCAAGTGCACCTGCAGAGCAGTCGCCACACACTAAAATGATATAACAGCTACAAGAGTCCCATGTTTTACCTGCAAGTGTTTTAATACTATTGTTCATCATTGGTGATGTCAGAGAAATAAAAAGCTTGAGTCCTGGTATTAGTTTAGTTATAAAATCCAAACACACCACAGAGTGTCTCTCCTGCCGGAGAGTCAATCACACTGGATGGAACCAGAGATGCTGGTACGTGTCTGTTTAAACAGGAGTTTAGCCGACTTCACTGCATTTAACACTGAAGCTGAGAGCGTCAGGGTTCCATCATCTTGATTCATTTTGAAAGAGCACTGGCCAATAGGGAAACTCCAACACTCACTCAGTCACTCATGGAAAACCGCGGCTGTAGGGCTGGTCCATGGATGGTCAAGCCAGCAATCACAATTTCTGACCAACTGTGAAGTTCATGACATCTTTAAGATCTTAAATGATTTTGTTAGAAATCATTTGCTGAAAAAGGTATAACTGTTTATTCTGCTTTGATCAAAAAGGTTTGTCCTTGAAATAATCAATTCTCATTCTTTCTGAAATGATCTTTCTGAAACATTTTCGGGGAATTATTTTGGGGGTAGTTGCCAATTTTGCTTACAGAAAACTACAAAAATAGACTTGAATAAGAAGGGTGGATAGCTGAAAAATGTGTTTAACCTTCACTGTCAATTGCAATGACTGCAATTACATTCATTATACCCCCATGAATTGAACATAAATGATGTTTCTTGAGTGAAAATTAAATTAAATTAAATTTTGAACTGACCTGAATACAACTTTACTTTGAGCTCTGAGATGACTTTTTGGTTGTGAGGCATTTAAACATACAGTACAATGTGGATGGTATGCTTGTATATAGTGTACATGTGTGGTACAGGGCTGACAATCCATTTGTCTTCACCAATTTTGTGTTCACTTCACTTCCGAGAAGAGTTTGGAGAAGACAAACTTTTTGGAGCTCACAAGCATGTTTGGAGTTTCCAGCTTTGACTCAGTCAACAAAATCAAGGAGGAGTTTTCAAAGTAAAAGGAATTCGAAAACAACACAAAAATACTGTCAAATGACAGTGATGGATCAGTGTGGGCCCGCCCTTCACCTCTGTCTCACGTTATGCTTCTATACTGTCTCAAAACGTACAGATAACTCTTATATGTTTGCCTTTGGTGTGTAAGCAGGAGCTGCCAGCATCCATCTTTCTATTTTTGTCTTTGTGCACCATAATTATTTTGAGTTCTGCGTAATTTGGTAAACACCAGCACTCCTTCGAAAAAAAACATAAACATAATAGAGTTGGACCTGTTAAAGATGTGGGGTTTGGCTTCCAACACTTTTTTCACCACTAACTCCAACACCACCTCCACAGTCCTCTGCGCTACACACTGGAGGTCCAGGGGAAGGAATGTACTATGAAAACCATGAACTTCTGTTGCAGTGGACACAAGTCAGTATGAAACTCAGAGCAATGGCTGAAACCCTGTAGCAAATTCTCCCATTGAGCTTTCACAGACTATGAAATCTTGTAAACTGGAGGAGGTCCCTAGGAGTGTAGAAACCATATAAACAGATGGTAAAGGCCTTATGGGAACTATAAAGGATATAGTGTAACATACTTGTTTTCTGATCCTAGGCCAACAGGATACAGTGGTCAGCAACCCTTCAGTTTGTAGGCATGTCATTTCCCATAGTAAAACGGCAAGAATATCATATCATAACTATGTGCCAATCATCTTGGAATACACAAGCAATTGTAGTATTGTATGGAGGCCTTAAACTGACAAAATATCGTCTGCTATTTACACTTTTCAACTCCTTAGTTTTCCTACACTTTTTTTTCTTGGCACACACTTAATCATTTAATTATTTGCAATTTTCCCCATGCAACATTTCCTTTTCATCACCACATTTCCAATTTTCCTCAGGCTTGTTTAATAATGAGATGATCGTGTCCACATGTTCAGGGAAACAATTAACAGAGGAGTGTGTGACCAGGTAGTTTAAAGAGTGAGTACATCCTTAAATTCTGCTAGAACTCAGTGCCTATAAAAAAATGCAAGAGGGGTGGGCAATCGACTGTATGAGCACTTTTACACACAATACATATTGTTGCAAAATGAACGTCTAATCTACATATGTGATTATGTGTAAAGCACAAAAAACAATTTAATGTGGAGTTAAACACAATGAGCATCAATAATATGACCAGGTGATAGCATGTAAATGGAAAATAGTAAGAGCCAAAGAACAGATCCCTGTGGAACTCCATATTTTAGCGGTATCACAGCTGATTTATAATTTTCAATTTCCACATAGAATGATCTTCCTGAAAGATGAGAACAGAACCAATCTAAAACCAAATCTGAAATGCCCAATTTTTAAGACATTCAATTAAAATACTATGATCAACAGTGTTAAAATCCGCAGACGGATCCAATAGGAGTAGTACAGTGTGTTGACCACAGTCAGCTGCTAAGAGAAGATCATTTAAAACCATAAGGAGTGCAGTTTCTGTGCTATGGTCTGCCCTAAAACCCAACTTAAATTTTTCAAAGAGACCATTAATGTGCATGAAGGAAATTATCTGCTCTGCTATGAGTTTTTATAAGACCTTTTCAAGAAGTGGCAGTTTTGAGACCCGAAATGAGTAATTGGGTCTAGTCTGTCTAGTCTCCTTTTTTAAGGGAAGGTTGTACTACCGCCATTTTAAAACAATCAGGAACAAGGCCAGATGAAAGTGAGGAGTCGAATAAATCCTCCAGAAATGGACAGGTCATGACAAGGGTTTCTTTAAGGAAGTAGGTAGGAATGATATCAAGAGAGCAGGTGGAGTTCTTCATTTTGGCAATGTTCTCAGTTGCATGTTACATGAAGTTAAGGCACAGTTGGTGCAAGGAGGAGACAGTTAAGTGACAGTCTGGGCTACAAATGAAATACTGTTCCTGATGTTTTTGATTTTGTCATAGAAAAAAGATGGGAACTGTTCACCATTGTGAATGGATGGTTCAATAACAGAAGGGGTTGGACTTGAGGTGCGACTCACAACGCTGAAGAGGAGTCTGGGGTTAGATCTATGTTTAATGAGGTCATTATAATAGTGTAGGTAATGTTAATCTATATAATTTACTTAATACTGCTGTAGCATCATTGTTTAAACCTTTTGAAACAGTAGATAAGCGTTTTAGCCATCAGGCAAACACTAACTAAGTTAGCTAGCAATATGATAATGATAGTTGGAAGTTCACAGACACTGTGCTTCTATTTTCATAACATTATCTTCATCTTAAATGTCTCTTTTCTCATAATGTCAAACAGACTAAACTAAAAATGTCTAAGTAGCATTAGCTTAAAAACTTTGTTAGCATTAGCTTGCAAGGTAAAATGCTTACACTTCTGTTGTAAGTTTCACCTACCCATTAAATAAAATGAGCTTGTGAAACATAGATAGCAGGGAAAATAAATTAACTTTTGATTAATTTCATTAACTTATTACAAGTATAAAGTTTTATGTTTGTTATTAAACTGCATTTTAATTATAACTTTAAGTCTTATTTACTGATGGAATAACTTATCTTTTTAGCTAGTCTGATAATCTTTTACTGCCTTTTATTTCAATTTTGGGGCTCCACAGTATCTACCCCAGGCAACATAATGACAACATAGGTGCAGCACAGCATGACATATCAAAGACAAGGTGTGTGCACGTGTAAGAGCATTAAGCATCTTCTCCAGCTCAAGAGATACACAGATTGCAACACCACCCCTGTAAACACTGCTGATTATGAGCTAGTGTGGAAGGTACGGTAAAAATGAAAGTGCTGGTCATTATAGCACTTACTCAACTTTGATTTAGATAATTACCTTTCAAGTAACCCATTACCTCCTCCTAAAATAAATCCTACAATGAGAGCAAAATCTGTTTTTGTAACCAAAAGATTCAGCGTCTCTGGCTTTAATTCCTCTTTTCTCATGAGACCAACCTTTCCATAAACTCATAATGACTTGTGCAAGATTTTGTCAAGATGTTAAAAAAAAATGCAGTGAAGGCTTTTGTTGCTATTCTGAATTACAGTTAGCCTCAGGTCGGTCAAGCTTCCAACCATGATTTTTGTCTTCGGGTCCCTCTAATTGTAACCAACACTCAGCCAGGAGGTCCAGCTTCAGACCTTCCATTCATAAAGCTCTAAGTGCCTCTTAGTGGCATATTTGGTTTATTAAAACGTTAAATCTGAGCCACCGTCACTTCCCAGCTGAAACGCTCTATCTTTAGCTCTTGCTTTCCACTCTTCCTTGCTGGCTTCAGACACATCAACCTGCAATTATTTTCTCCTTTCCCTCAGCCACCATGGCATCCTCAAATCTCTGGGACCAAATGGAGACAGCAGAGTCCAAAAAAAAGAAAAATACTTAATCAGATATGAGAAAAAATGTTAATTGTTTGTCTAAATTGTTATTATAATTTGAATATTACAAAATAATAGAAATACAGTATATTTTTTAAGTTTATATCTTTGGAATTTTAGTCTTTATTGATACTGAACAATACGGACAGGCAGGAAAACAAAAGAGGGGAGACAGGGGGTTCTATGCAACAAAGTTCCCTGCCAGAAATAAACCAATGACGTTGTAATTACATAGTTCCTTGACCACAAGGCTCATAAGATATAAATCTTTCAGGGGTTTCCTTTTATATGTTTGCATATAAGAACAACTCATTTATGGATTCCTACTTTTAGTTTTACAATTAGAATTCTGTCAATGTTTACTTGGAACATTTTCACAGAGACAAATTAAGGATTATATGACAAGTAAAAATGTGAGTGCCTACTGGTCAGATAAGAATAAAATAACCACAATTATTAGTTCACAACAAAGTGAAAACATAGAAAATGCAGTAAGGTTCAGAAAAAAACTATATGAATATATAACACAAATACAATACTGTGTACAGTACAGAAGTGTCAAAGATATGCTGGAGGTAATTTAGAAACAGTGTCTCTATTGCAGTTTTTCCACCAGAAAACACATTTTTTAACTCTTATCAACCTAATTTCCAGCAGCAGCAGGCAGCTATTTTCAGCCAAAGAGTGCTAATAAAATCACCGTACACTACCTGCCCAACACCAAACAGCTGACAAAACAAAGTTAGCGACTAAATGGTGAACAAAGTGGAGCATTTAGCAGCAGATGTTTTTCTTTGGAGTTGGTGGGGATCAAAACAGAGCTAAAAGGAGAGTGAATATTGGACAGACATTTACCAGGTGGACACAAGCACACACAACTTCAAATGAATGTTAATTTTGCTCTGTGTGTACTGGAAACTGTACACAACTATTTACTGTGTAAACAGGAAACTGTTTGCTAAAACAGTCTTCATAGATCAACTTAAAATGTGTCTGCAGCTTTTTCTGCGACTCACAAGTGGCCAACAATCATTTTGTTGTTAATTAATGCAGACTTAAATGACTGAAAAAGGCTCTTATAGGAAAATGTTAATATTCCTCAAATTAAGTTTTCATTGTGATACAATACAGAAACTCACATATTGTATCAGCATAAGTACCTACAAATTTCAAACTACCAGTTCTTCTCAGACAAAAACAAATAACCAGAATGGTAAATTGAAAAAAATAAAATGCAGTACAGTTCAGACTATGCAACACAAACACTATGATTAACAATACACCCAATACTGTGTAGAGCAGAGAAAGGATCAATAAAAGACATTTTTGTTCTCTCCAAAGACAACCATGGTGTAAAACACACTTTAGCATAACTATTCAGATATACAAATGTGACTTTTGCATACACATTGTTTGAAAATAATGTAGAAAGCAGAAGCTCTGCATATTGGGGGACAACCCCTGTCATCACCAGAGTTAATGAAAGCCATTGAAGGAGCATTAAGTCGTGTCTGGAGTGAAGCGGCAGTATGTTAAGATGTTTTGAGGGGCAAAACAATGGTTACTCCAGACCCTTCCCAGAAATACCACCCACCCTGCCATCAGGAGGTGTCTGACAACAGACTGAGGACGACTCCATATCGTACTGTCTGTACTATCTTCCATACAGCACATCTCCACTTCTAATTACATGTTTATGCACTGTGACTTCTTTTTTGCCATATACAGCAAAAGCTTACTCACAGCATGTAAATCTAAGCAGCCACTCAAATTAAACCTCACAGTGGCCAGATTTAGATAGAGGTATTAATTCTGACACACCAAAAGGCAAAAAAAAAAAAAATCCAAATGAAATAAAAAGCCAGCCATGTCTCACTGCGGTCACAGCCACTTTCATGGTGAGATGCAATGGCATATCTGCAGCTTAGAAAGTTGTTAAATGTCGACTCCACCCCCCCTAGTCTGTCATTTAATTCAAAGAGTTTACCAAAGATGCCCAAGGCTCAGCGAGTGCTCATCTGCGGCTGCTGAGACGTTGGCAGTTTAGATGAATGAGATGATGAGACGTTCGGAAGGGAAGGAAAGCTTTTCCAAAACCATGCATATATTACACAGTGGCTTGACCAACCGGAACTTTTACATACTATAGATGACAGCTTGATGAAGGCTGGAGTGTTAATTACTATGCACTGCAAAAAAAAACCTTGTCTAACAAGTAATCACTGACTCAGCCCTAAAGACTTACTTTAGAGATGAGTTGATCTGAATAACCGATAAAATACAGCTGGAGATATTCTCTATTTGATTTGATTTATTGTATTTATAGTTTTTAAACATTAAAGATGCACTGCACCGGAGTTAGCTCAAAGCTAATTTGCACCCGCAGTCCATCACAATCAAAACATACAACAGCACAACAACAAACAACAAACAAACTATGTTTATTGTAGTCAAAAAATCCCATTGAACCAAAATTAACAATGTGTTAGTCCATCTCTCTCAATACTTTCTGACTTACCCTGTCTTGGCACCAAGCCTATTGGTTCCTACTGAAGGCATAAATCTCTAAGAGTGGGTCACAAATATATAGTTTCATTTTTTATAAAGGTTCCATAATTTCCTAACAGCTGGGCACTGTCGTTTTTAACAAACGTTTCTCAAACACGAGGAAATAGTGCATTTTCAGCAGTGGATTAATACACATTTGGTGCTCTAGTGAGTGTTTCTGGCAGCAGGAGGGTGTATGTGTGATTGATTTGATTTGTGTGCTCATGGTAAGGAACATGTCACCCAGTGAACAGTGTGGCTCATTGGTATGTTTTTAATAGTTTTTGGACAACAACAGAGCTCAGAGGAATAAGATATATCAGGCTTCAATAGTTGTCTGTAGTGTACAGACAGGGTAGGGAAGTATTAAGAGATGGACTTGTCTTTTCATGGGATTTATTGACAATAAGGAAAACAGAATATCTTCAGCCTTATCCCTTATTGAAGAAGGATTAAAGGATCCTTATCAAAAAAGTTTATGAAAAAAATTGATCGTTGTATTGTTACCAGATATTTTAAAATAAACAAAAAAATTTAAAAAAATACAAATATTAGTATCTGCCTCAAAAATCCAGCATCAGTTTAGACATAATTTTGCAGCACAGTAACCCAATACTGTTATTTCCTTGAGAAATGACAAAAGCTCATAAAAATCCCTGAATGCCACTGAGCAATGTTTATGTCCTCTGTAGGTTAACATTAGCTTATAGCACTATTTACTATATCAGTGTAAAATAAAACCTAAACCTACCGTAAACTTTTTAAACCACGGTTAAGAAGATCACATGCATACACACTTTCACAACTGGGACGACTCCAGCACAACTACAGCCACTCTCCTAAAGTAGTACCCAAACTAGTGCAGAACTGTGGTCTGCTCAGTGAATCTGAACTGTAAGCCAACCAGAGGCTCTTCAGAGGATGAAGCAGGTAGAACAAAACCTCACTTCTGCCTCCTGGTGTCTTAAAAGTGTACTGTGGATCCCTGCACCACACCACATGCCAGCTTGTAAAAATCCCAGAGAGATTAAACAGACATAAACCTGCCATTATCATGATAGGCTTTAACTATGTGAAATTTAAATATGAACACATCAAACTCATCTGCTGTATTTAGAGATGTGTCTAGACTAGTAAACACCGACTGCTGTCTTTCAAACCCAGAAATTATAGATAAAAAAAGACATTCCACAACTTTCCAGCATCCATTAGCAGATGGGTGAAATTTCACTTTTACCCAAAACTGACATAAAAATAGGAGTCTGGTACATGTTGTCTACCACAGATTCACCTGTACAAAGTCTTCAGACAGGAGGAAAATATTGTCAAACCCACCCACACAGTCTTTACTTTTCCAGAAAAACACCCTGTCACAAGCCACTTAGTCAATAACTTGATGTTTTTAGAAAAACCTGTGTTTGAGCAGTTAAAAAGACTAAAGATGGACACTAAAGCAAGCAATTTAACACTCCTGAGTCATCTGTCAAAAAGCGCAAACAAAGTGATTAATGTGTCAAATGTGTAACTGAATAAAGGTTGTTAACTTTGAAAGATCTGTATGACTGCCTGCCACTACCACAGATCATACCAAGCAAGATAAATCAAGAAACTAACTTTTAAGAAAAGTGGCACCCAAAGGTAATTTCAGAGGAATCCCCTCAATGCTGCTCCTTACAGACAGAGAAAACCAGATGAAGAGAGACACAGGGAGGAGAGGGAGGACCGTCATCTTGGAGTGACAGGCCTCCTGAGGACATGGCACCCCTCATTAAAGATGACATCAGAGCAGGGAGGGCCGTCCACGCGAGGTAGATCCTCCACGATGCTGGAGAGCAGTTTGGTATAAATACCTTGAGCCCAATGCCCTGGGAAGCAGCAGCTGCCACTCAGACAGCCAGACTTCACAACTAAGGATATATCTGCGCCGTGCCGGGACAGCAGCTTCCCGACCCCCCACTGTTCTTTCGGAGCGTAAACCTTACCGGTAAGGTGGCTTTTCCCTGATTTCAGGTTATTGCATGGGGGATTCCCGTCTCCAGCCTGACTCTCACTGGGGGGGAGGGTCGGTGGTAGGGTGGTGATGGTGGCTGGCATTATGAGTGTAATGAGCCATATGCTGTGGCTGGGTTTACAATGGGACAGAATTCATGCCTACTGTTTTTATTTAGATTGAAAGAGAGATTTTGAAGTTTCTGGGAGCCAGGTAGCTTTTTTCATCTTGTGAGAACTTTGGACACCATAAATGTTCAGTTACATGAGAATTAAAAGAAAAATCTTTTGTCAGAGGTGGTTTTGGATACTTTTCACAGTAGCTGCACGCTTCAGGAGGGCAAAAATGACTGATGAGCATGATCTATCTGGTTTAGAGAGGAAAGACTAACATTTATTTTGCAGCTACTGAATCTCCTCATTCAGACTGTTAGATTAGCTGATGCATCACCACACTGCACTACATAACTAATGTAGGAGAGGCACTTGCCACTGTCAGACATGGCTGTAGACTGTCATTAGAGGAAAACAGAAATAGTTGATGCTATACATGCAGATGTTTTCTCACTAATGGATTCTGTCTTTGCAGGTTTAGCTTCACAAGATGGACCTGAGGGTAACAAGCGTTCTCCTCGTCCTCCTAGCTTTGGCTGAGGCAACCCCTGACAGATACTACCATGTGCCAAAAGTGAGCAAGAGTGCCTACCCTGTCAAGAGTCATGGTGAGTCACACTTCTTTTCTCAAGAGGGTTGTTCATATGAAAACGTGCATTTTTACAAATATAATAATAATCTTACTAGTCTGGTATTGAGGGGCTACGCTGCAATTAACACAAATACAGATGGTTCAAATTGAACTGGGAGGAATAAGCAGAAATAGAAAGAATGCCGCAGTGCAAAAACGGCATCTATTTATCTTTAGTACAATAATTAAACTCCAACCGAGCCCATTGTTCATTTAAAATGACTACAGGCTGCACTGCGAAACTGTTTTCAGATTGTATCAGCTCCACAATCCATCACTTTTTGTTCAATAATTAAAACAAATTTAGACAAATGAAACTGCAAAATAGCACCAGATGACACTATTTTTGGGACATAATGTATGTTTACATCCTTTTAATTGAAATCAGGAATGCTGAAAAGCAAGGCAAACAAACATTATCAAAGATGTTTCAGACAAATCCACAAATTATCAATTAAGTTTCAGCCTACAACTGCCTGTAATTTCACTAAAAAAGTCATAAGATGCAGTCTGCCTGAAATGACTTTACAAGTCACTGTGACCTGCTGGACTCTTACATCACTGCCAGTTTCACTGTCAAATCAAATTAAGGCCATAACTTTAACCACTGATCTGAAAAATATAAAAACAATCATCCGTATGAACCCTGGAAATATGGCAGCCTTTCTATCATTTAAAGAACACAATAAATATGGCACATTTCTTAATTAACTGTAGATTCCACTCACTATTGTAATCATCATCATCATCACCACTCTTCTGAGCTTCCAATAAGACGTACTCTTGTGCAACCTGGCAGACTGTTCATACACATTGAGTAAATGAGCCTGCCAGAGCACAACCCTCCTTCATTAACTGCCATCAAGCTGCACACCCAGCAGGTCCAGTGCAACCTCTCATTGGCTCAGAGCAGAAGGATGTGGTTGAACTGGTTGAACTACTGTGAGTGTGTATCTCTATAGAGCTGAGGTGGTTATAGATGCTCTGGACAAATAAAGGTTAAAGAAGGAAATTGTCACTTTGCGCATCTCATAAAAAAAAAAAAAACTAAAGCAGCGTTCATGATTCAAATTTTCATCTTTAGTTTTGTTTTTGAAGAGGGTCTGATGTAGTTTGACTGTGTGTCTTAAGATAAAAATAGAACTGTTTTCCAAAGACAATGAGTGCTCAAATTTGAAAAATATCCTATACAGATGTTACCACGTTTCAGTCACACCCTAACAAACTGCTTTGTGGTGTTAAAATTGCCCCACATAATTAGAATGAAAAAAAAAAAAACTCTCACAAGTTCAAGCAGTAAACCTACCAAACAAACCACAGTGTATTTACTGTAGCTTCTCTCTGAGGCTGACGTAATAGAGAGTTTTTCCACTATAGAAGACTATAAGCCGCTAAAGAATTGCAAAAAAAAAAGACTCAGACTAAGGGGATGGGATAATAGTACAGTGCAGGTCACTCATGGTTCAGCTCCTGGGTCAGCTACCGTAGCCAGCATCATCACCTCAAGCTTGTGGTGTTTCTGGCTGCCAAAAGGTTCCATTCTGGCACAAATATCCTGTGTGGGGTTTCATACACGGCCTTATGTGGCTTTAAAATGACAGCCCTGTCAAAGCATTTTCTTCTCAAAACACCATTTTAAAAGAAAAGCCAACACTATTGGATTTGTGTCTTTGACAGGTTATGGCTCTCTTTTGGAAATGACGTTTCCAGAATAATGGTATACAAACCAATGCAGCATGATAGAAACTTTATCAAAAGATCCTATTTTATGTATGTTTTTTTTTTTATGAGGATGGTTACAATTTCAATGTTAAAACCCAGGTAGATTTATTTATATTATTTTGTAACTTTTTTTTACCTTTAACTTTAATTTTGTTGTAATATATAAATGGTACTTTGATTCTTAATATGTCTTGGGATATCATTTTTTATCATTTCCATAGTGACTTTATGTCATATTTCAGCTAAGCAATGTAAAATAATTTTAAGCTAACTGGTAGAACAGATAGCAACATTAACTGTATACTTAATATTGAAAACAGTCCTTCAGAAATTAAATAAAATAAAGAAACATTTAATAATTTTATTTTATATAAACATTTCCTGACAATCAATTCAAGAGAAAAAACACGATCTCCAATCCCATGTGTTTATTTTATACAGTAGGATTATTATTATGTTGCCTTACGTAACGAATACTAGATATCAAGCTGATGTTATATGCCAGTTTAGTACACATACACTCTCTTGACAGTGCATGCACTCATTTGACCTTGCCCATAAACTCTATGCTGGGCTATGTGGTAGGAAATGCATCAAGGTGATGCTGACAACTTGCAGACCACTAACTATACATTTACTGCCTTGGGCAGTGCAGGAAATTAAAGGGTGCAGTATAGCGCAAGTAAATTAAACTGAAATGCACAGGATCTGGGTTGCTAGGTCCCACGCTAGCAGACATAAGGTTGGTGAGAACATCACCTCAGACCACTAGTGCTATGCAGATTATCCTTGGGAAAAAATAGTGCTGTCCCCACAACAGGCCCTACAATCATATGCAGTAGTGTTTTAAGTCAGGTTGTGGTCTTACAGAGTAAAATACAAACCCTTGGGTTTTTCAAGGACCAAGAAAGCGTCTTACATAATGCAGTGAAAAGGCAAAATGAATAAAAGAACATAAAAAATTATTCAAATTTCATCCGTTTCTTGTTAGAGATACATACACGATTTTGTTGTTTTTCATGTCCTTAGGCAGAACTAAGGATTATTTCTATGTTTGTAAATGTTGTACACACGCATATTTTCTACCAAATTTTCAACATCCATCTACAGCATCATGTGGAAAATTGTACACTGTCTGCTTTACTATTTAAGCTCATTTTAGAACAACAGACGGGCAGTTCACTAAATCCAATTATAAACATGAAAGTAGGTCTATAATTACAACATTTTTATGTGTGGTTATATGCATTATATTACTTGAATAACTGAATCACATGAATCTGTATTTATGTTTTCCCCAGCTGTTGCAGGTCCTCCTGGTCCTCCTGGTCCTCCAGGTGAGCCAGGACCAATGGGCCAAGTTGGACCTCCTGGAAAGAGTGGTGTGGGACATACTGGACCACAAGGCCCAGCCGGACCTCCTGGACCCCCTGGCTACTCTCAAGCAGGTAAACCTGGTATCCCAGGTGGCCCTGGCAAACCAGGTGGCCCTGGCATGCCTGGTGACAGAGGCGCACCTGGTGCAACTGGAGCAATGGGTCCCAGAGGTGCACCTGGTTCACCTGGAACTCCCGGACCTGCTGGATTTTCTGCTGCTGGTAAACCCGGACCAGCTGGCCTCCCTGGAGGAATGGGACCAAGAGGAGAGCCTGGTTTGAAGGGACATCCTGGTATTCCTGGTCTTCCTGGCACCAAGGGAGAGAGAGGCATTGGAGTTCCTGGTGTTCAAGGACCACCAGGCGCAGTTGGACCAGCTGGCCCATCTGGTATGCCTGGCAAACCTGGAGTTGGTCAAACTGGTGCTACTGGCTATCCTGGAGAGCCTGGCAAGTCTGGAATGCCAGGAAGAGATGGTGCTCCTGGGCCAATGGGTATGACAGGGCCAAAGGGTCACACTGGAGCTCCAGGCATAGGAGCAACTGGGAAACCAGGTCAAAATGGTAGCCCAGGTGTGCCTGGACCTATGGGACTTAAAGGTCCACAGGGTCCAGCTGGTCAGCCAGGTACCCCTGGCATGCCAGGTGTTGGTAAACCAGGAGAACCTGGATCACCAGGTGGCAGAGGAGCCCCCGGTACTCCTGGAACCACTGGTCAGAAAGGTGAGCCAGGCCCCACTGGTTTTACCGGTCAGCCAGGTGCAACTGGTCCTATTGGCCCAGCTGGTCCACAAGGTTCAAGAGGATTCCAGGGTGAGGCAGGCCCACATGGACCCAAAGGCGACACTGGTATGGTTGGTGCACCGGGGCCTAGGGGAACCAAAGGTGACCAGGGAGCTCAGGGTTTCACTGGGAAACCCGGTATCCCTGGGGCAGTAGGTCCTGCAGGTATGCCAGGTCATACTGGTCCCCAGGGTCAAAAGGGTTTACAAGGCCCTGTTGGTGCCCCAGGAATTCCAGGTTCAAATGGCGCTCCAGGACATAAAGGACACACAGGCTCCCCAGGAGCACCAGGAAAAAGTGGTGAGAACGGAAGGCCAGGTCCCATGGGACCAGTTGGGCCCCCTGGTCAAACAGGTCCCTCTGGAGCCAAGGGCCATCCAGGTCTTCCAGGCCCACCTGGCCCAGCTGGCCTAACAGCTAAGGGAATTTCTGGTCCTCACGGTGCACCTGGAATCCCAGGAGCCAGAGGTCAAGATGGTATCCCAGGCCCTGCTGGTCCTCCTGGTCCTCCCGGCCCACCAGGGGAGGTGGTCTATGCCAAGAGCATGCCAATCAAGTCCCACGAGGTTGTGATGTCTCATGAAATGATGAAGGCCCCTATGTCTGCCTTCAGTGCTGTGCTGACCAGGGCCTACCCTTCAGCTGCTGCCCCTATTCAGTTTGATCAGGTTCTGTACAATGGGGAGCACCATTATGATTCCCATAGTGGTGTGTTTACCTGCCAGGTCCCAGGCCTCTACTATTTCAGCTATCATGTGCATGTCAATGGTGCCAATGCATTGGTTGCCCTCTACAAAAATGAGGAGCCAGTTGTTTTCACCTATGATGAGTATAACAAGGGCTTCCTGGATCAGATGTCAGGCAGTGCTGTTCTTATGCTGTATGCCGGTGACAGAGTCTATGTCCAGGTACCTGATGAGGAGAGTAATGGTATATTTGCAGCAGACAACGTTCATTGCTCTTTCTCTGGGTTCTTGATTGCCTCCACGTGATTTCACAAATCCAATTACACCTCAAAATATTACAAAACATTGAACTACTCAGAGAAATATGTCAGTTTACAAAATTCCATTGAGATTGTAATTTTGGTTGTAATTTTACAAGTTTAACTGCCTCATTCAAATCTTTGCAATGATGGAAAAGTCTTCAATTTGCTAAGAAATTACTCGACTGACAGAGGCATTAATAGTGAGTAAAATTTTAAATTATATGGTTCTTATTGATCCCTTTTCCCAGTTCACCTTGTGTGTGCCTTTACAATTCTAAGAAACATGAAATAATATTGGAAGATATCTTAAATGGTGCTCTACAACTGCCTGTAACATTTACAGCACGTCTTTTATATGTGTTTGTTTTTATTAATGTCTGTTGTTTAAGATTTTTCCTGTAATATACATACAAAAGACACACAAAACGGTGGTACTATGTATTATTAGAGATCAGCACATTCTCACAAGCACTATGATTAGTAAACAACACAGAATGACAAATTCAAACTGCATTTTGTCAAAAAAAAAAAAAAAGTACCATTGGATGTTTTAAGTTATGTACCACTGACCAAAGCACAGAATAAAGTTCTCGTTTGAAAAAGAAACATGTCCTGTGTATTGTGTGTGATATTCTACCGGACAGTATGGGTCCTTATCTAAAAGTCATGAGTCAGGGGAATAAAATGACATGTGTGTTGGTGAGGGATAAAATCCATACCTTTGAATGCAGATGTGTTATAATTGTGGTCGATGGCAGCAACCATGTCTTTCCAAAAGTCAGAATTCACCTCATTTCCTCGCTGTTTCCAAAAAAAATAAAGACACATTTGAAAATGTTTTTCCACAAAGAATTCTCAACTACTAATATGAAATCATATCTTATCAAATATTACCTTATGCAACATGTCCACAACTCTTCCACAGAGAAAAGCCCCAGGTAGATCAAAGTAGTTGTCATAGAAATAGTATTTTGCTACAAAGACCAAAACAAGGGAGCAGGAAATCAGTTAAATCCCACATACTGCACATTAGCCCGGGGTCTGACATAACTGATGGCCCGATGCCCCGGGCTGGTGAAAACGTTGGACACTGCATTAGCCTACTTAAGAGTCAACAACATACAGATATTAGATAACAAAAATGGATAGGAACAGGATACCCGATCTAGTGAAGGAGGTATTGAGGCTGTTGAAGTGCTTCCACTCTCTTTTAGGACCATAATGTTTGATGATCTCTTCTGTGCTGAGATCATTGGTTCCATGTGTCGCTCTACGCAAGGAAAAAAAACAAAACAAACTATTACCCCACTTTAAAATCTGTAAGGACAATAATAACTATGACAAGTGAAGTGAAGAGATATTTCAGGGAGAAGATTAAACAAATTTCATGCAAGAAGAGCCTACCGCAAGACAGTTCCATCTTCAGCCAGCTTCACAAGGTTTCCCTCCTCCAGATCCACCACTAGACCTTTAAAACTGGACACAAAACTTAGTCAGCATGTTATTTTAATGCAAAATGAACAATGGAACACATATTGTGACTGCTGCCCCGTCTTAAGCATGGACACTTCAATATCAGCAATTGCACTGGACATCAACATTTGCTTTCTGAGCCACTGCAACAATTTTTTTTGTCATAAAATGTAAAATTAGCAGACTATACACTTGATCAGTACTGTAGAGTGGTAGCATAAAGGAACAATCCCAATATATTCCAAGATCAATATCAGTTTCATCACTAGTGTTCAGTACAGACTAGGGCGAATGAATGAATGAATCGATCTGAATCGAAACTGATTCATAAAATCTGAGATCGATCTTTTAATGCATGCCTTTTTAATCTGAAATGAATCCAGACATCTGCCTTTAGGCTTGGTGGTGCCTTCAGTGGAGCAGCTACCGCCATGTTCAACGAGATCTGGCCACAAGATCTCGTTGTGTGAGATCTTGTGGCCAGATCTTGTTGAACATGCCGGGAGCTGCTCCACTGAACGCACCGCTGGGCCTGTTGCACAAAAGCTTTGTGAGACAGTGTTTGTTTACCTGAGGTATTAGTGATGTTTACATTACAGCAGGTATGTTTGTAGCCACCTTATTTACACTGGCTGCCTGCTGATTCAACTTAAAATCTAAAGTTGTTGTTTATACACTGCACTAAAGTAAGTACTGATCACTCTTTACTCACTGACTGCAGAGCCTGTAGTTGAGTTGAGTTGCACTACATTGTGTTTACTGTTGTAGTGTGTTCATATTAAATAAAAAGCACTTTAACGTAACTGCTTTGAGGCCAATTCTTAATGTAAACATTAATATTTTAATAATGCACCAGGTAGAGGGTTCCTTATAATTAGTTTTCTGAGAATCTCTTATAAATCAAGCAAAATTGGTATTGTAATTTGCAGTGTTACAGCAGCAAAGGGGATAGTCCACTAGCAAGAAGCATTATCAAAAAAGCAAGATATAATAAGTAGACATAAGTAGACAGACTGAATGGCTGAATTCACATTATTGCACATAGGAAATATTGATATTGCACAGTTTAGTATACATTGATACTGCACAAGTGATTTGTCAGTTTTGGTGTGTGGTCTACTGGAAACAGTATCGATTGTAAAGTCTGACAGGAGCAGGAGGAAGGACCTGCGGTATCTCTCCTTCACACACCGCGGGTGAAGCAGCTTGTTACTGAAGGAGTCTGTTAAGTCCTGTCAGCAGTCGAGATGCTGCTGCTCCAGCAGACCACTCCATAAAGATGGCTGATGCCACCATAGAATCAAAAAAGGTCCTCAGGGGTCCCCCCCCCTCGCACTGGAAAAGCAGAGGAGCTCTGTCCTTTCTCATACAGTGCATTTGAGTTGTCTGTCCAGTCCAGTTTATTATTCAGGTGAACACCCAGGTACTTGTAAGATTTCAACACCTCCATTCCCTTGATGTTCACTGGTACAGCAGGAGAGCACTTGCACCTGCAGAATTCCACCACCAGCTCTTTGGTTTTCCCTCCATTGATCTAGAGACAGTTCTGCCGGCAACACTCAATAAAGCCCGGAGTCAGTTGTCTGTGTTCCCTGTCGTCAATGTCTGTGATGAGGCTGACTATTGCGGAATTGTCAGAGAACTTTTGCAAGTGGCAGTTAGCTGAGTTGTGCATGAAGTCTGCAGTGTAGAGGGTGAAGAGGAAGGGAGCTGGACAGTAGCAGAGGATTTAACCCTGTTTAGGCCACACCAAGGCCCTCAGGCCTTGAGCAGACTTTCAGGAAATGCGCCACTTACTCTGTGAGTGTACAGCATGCATTTGCTTGTTTTTATCCCATAAATACATACTGTAAATTTGGTTATGTTGAAACAAGATTTCCTCTAGCTCTTTTTTGTGATTTGGAGTATTGTGTTTTGATTTGGAGCATTATGAGTGTGTTTTACAAATGTATAGTTTGTTTCGTGCAGTTTGCTCAGTATTAAATGTCAAAGCTTGCAAATTAGCAGAATATTAAATAAAAAAGACAGATTTCAGAAATGGTTTCAATGGGGCGCCCTTGTAGCCCAGGGGTAAAGGTGCCGAACATGAACATAAGAACCATGGTCCTGGTTCTTATCTGGGCAAGAATATTTGCTGCAAGTCATTCCCTATCCCTCTCTTCTATCATTTCCAGGCATCTCTATACTGTCACTATCTAATGAAGGAGAAAAAATGCAAAACTTTTGGGACTTGTTAGAGTGATTTATTGATTGATTTTGCAAAATTCTGAGTAAGGTAACACATTAGAGCAAAGGGAGAGGCATGTTTCACAGCGATGGAGTGGATGTTGGTACACTGTGATTATAAGATTGAATTTTTTTTAGCCATGAGTAATGGATGAATATAGTCACTATGACATCCTTTAAAAAAAACTGGAAAAACAGATTACACCTGTTTATGTCATAGTTCTCCTTTGAAGTGGAAGAACTCCTGGTAATGACTTACCAGAAATCCCAGGTAGCAGGGGTTAAATTCAGGAGGTCCTTGTCATAGCCTTTATGCTCCACCAGATACCTGGCAAAGCTCTCATAGATCAGCTGCAAAAACAAAAATGAAATCATGTCACTCTGGAATTAGCAGCGCAGTCAGAATGCAAATGAAAACAGCGATGGCAGGCGACAGAAAGCCAAGACTGCAACTCAACACGGTTCATAGTTGTATTTCAAGACATCGATACAACATGGTGAGTACCTTTTAAAGCTGCATTAACAGAACAAGCTGTAAACACAACATTAACATATTATCACCTTATAAAGAGGTGTCATTATCGATTAATCTCTCAATTATTTAGTTGATTAATCAATAAGTCGTTTGGTCTATAATAAGTCAGAAAATTGTGAAAAATGTTAATCACTGTTTCCCAAAGCCAAACATGCTGCATCAAATGTCTTGTTTTGTTCCGACTAACAGTCCACAACCCAAAGATATTCAGTTTACTGTCAAAGAGGACTAAAGAAACCAGAAAATATTCACATTTAAGAAGCTGGAACAAAAGAATGAGTTTTTTCTCCTTAAAAATGACACAAAACAATTAAAGGATTATCAAAATAGTCGGCGATTATTTTTCTGTCGATTGACTAATCATTGCAGCTCTAGTAACCACTTTAACATTCATTATGCAATACGCTTTGACCTTTGATAACATTAGATTTGGAGAGATTGTTTGGCATAAGAAACAGATTTTTCAGTGGGACCACTCAATAATCGAAGAGCTCCTATCAGTCAACTGAGACTTTTATTATTAGGCAGCCCTGTGAGGTTCCCTATTCATGGACAAGAACAGCAGGCATAAATGTGTCGTGCATGGGACAGCACAGAGCATCACTGAACTCCAGGCCTTATCAGACAGGCCTTAGTTCTGATATAGTGATTAGCTGAGGTTCAACAGCCTTCTTCTTTTGTCACTCAGGGTCACAGAATGCAGCCACGGCAGGTGAGTCTGCTGATGCATGTAGCTCCTAATAAAAGCGAATGCATGGTGACATAATAAGCTGCTCGCTGTCAATAGGCCTCAGAGAGGATTTAAAGACATGTATGAGTAACACGCAGAGTGACTGCAGCATCAGGAGCATCGCATCTCTGCGTTTAACCACTGACCACATTCATATGCGTTTCCAGCATTCACTCATACAGGCGACAGAGAATTGACAAGTGACCGCTGAGCCTATTGACGGCTCCGTGCTATTTTTAATCCAGATGTTCTGCGGATCGAAGCGTCACGGCCACCATATGATTGTGTATTGGAGCTAGCTGCACACACTCACCCTGGAGGTCTCCTTCAGATGGTACCGGCATAGCGTATGGTCCAAGTCGAAGCCGATAACATCGCAGTCTGACAGGCTGAAGTATTCGCTCATTGTAGCTGAAGCTGCGGGACCTGCGGGGGGGAAGCGCTCCGGAGCCTACCGGTCCCGTACACACATTCACTGACTGATGTGTCAATGTCACTGGCTGGCGGCGGGGACGCTGCAGTCTGTAGCCGCGCTGCTCTGCCTTGGTTAACGACACCGCCAAAACAATTTTCCGAACCTGTTTTTCTTAAACCCGAATCGATTTTCACTGGTCGGTAAGCGTGTCAATAAGTTACTCATATGGAGGTAGGAGTTAAACTCCCCTGCGCCAGAAGAAGGCGGCAGAGAGGCGAGCGCGGGAGCGTGCAGTGCTTCCGGGTGTGAAACCATAACGCACAGTGTATAGGCGCAGAGTGGATTTAGAAAGCGCATTCTATTTTGAAGGGCCGAATGGAACTGCTATGAGGCCCTAGTGATAAATAATGAGCCACTGGGCCCCCAACATCCCCCCTCTTCATCCCTCTCTCAAAGGATGGGTTCACCCTTTTTTTTTTTTTTTTAAACAATTAACATTTCATTGAACTTTAAACAGACATAGGAATATACACAAGTATCAAACAAGGAGAAAATAACAATATAACATATACACTTAAAACAGAGGACTAAGATATTAACTAGAAAACAAAAAAAATGAATTACCAATAAAATACAAATAGAAAAGAGGCTGTGTCGTAATTAAGACCAGGTGAGTACATGCATGGAAGGAGGCATACATGAAAGGGAGCTAAGACATAACTTTTTCTCTTTATGGGCCGTTAATGTAGAGAAGAAATCTTTCCCATTTCGAATAGTAACATTCTACCCTGCTCAACAGAGAGAAGGATATTGAAGGAAACTGAATTAACCTAGTGCGCATATCACGTGACATGTACTTTGAATTGCATAGGATGCCGACCCATTCTTTATCTGTAAGTGTAATTCCAAAATCTGTTTCCCATATGGGTTCATAAATTTTCAAGTCTGTCTTAAAACAAGGAGCCCAAATGAACACTGAAACTGTTTTTTTCTTGCCATAATCGTTCCTCCTGCTCATACTGACTAATAGAAGATCCCTTCATAATGCACTTACAACGTAAGTGATGGGGGACAAAATCCACAGCCCTCTTTCTGTGCAAAAGTGTATTTAAAAGTTTATCTGAAGCTAATATGAAGCTTCAGCATCCAAATGAGTCAAATCAAGTAGATGTCTTTCAATATTACAGTCTTGTTAGTGCCAAAGTCCCTCTTTTTGTTATTTTACTTCCACAACAGCTCAACAGGGAAACACTGTCCAAGGAAAGACAAAGAGGGAATTTGATGCAAAAAAGATTGTAAATGTGGCAGATATCCACTTGACATGACTAACTCAGACTGCTGAAGCCTTTATATCTGCACCAATCAATATTTTTCTATGAACAGTTGGTCAGTCTATTTATATGAAAGGTGTTTAACAAACCCAAAGACCCAATTTTGAAGTTCCCCTCAGCAGAACATTTGAGTGTCTTTCAGCTCAAAGTTTTGGTTTTACAGCTCACACCTTTATTGTTTTGGTTAAGTCTCGCTGCTCTCATCAACCTCATTTCCAGTCACAGTAGGCCACTGTTTTCAGCTAAAATACACTAAAAACCTACAGTATGCTAGCTGCCCAGCATCAACAGCAGACGGTGGACATAGTGCAAAACTAAATCTCTGGGGCACCCCTTTAATGAAGCAGGACCCGCCTTAAGGCTTTTCTCATGTCAGTTATATTATGCTTCTTAAATGTATCCACACTCATATTGCAACAAACAAATTGGCACACAGTGATCTTGGGGCTTTTGGGGACCCCTGGGGGTCAATTGCCCACTTTGCCTGGTTGGTAATCCACCCTAGATTTAATCTTAAAGTACTTAAAAAACATATCTCTAATCATTTTGACTTTGTTGATAAATTTAATTTGACAAAAAACAATAAAAAACAATATTCTGTGATAATCAGAGTAATTTCACTAGTAATGCTGAATATTGCATCCATTTGGCACTTATACCATAAAGTTCATCATTACACATTAATCAACTTGACATGAGAGATACACATTTTACTGTAATACTTTTGTAATGGATGTTTTTACCTCTATGGAAAAGATAAACAATTTAATAACTAACTAAAAGAGTGAGTCAGAATTATAACCAGAGCAGTTTATTTCATTAAAGGACTTTTTCACAGCGTAAGTTTTAACATTAATTCAGATGAAACTGTGTGTCAAGCCAGAGGGGCAGCATTTGTAGGTATAAGGCTGGGTCAAGCTCCTGGGTATCTGCTCTTTGCTTGGGTGAGAGTAGGATTCAAGGACAGTTAAAGCGTATAAGGTCAGGGTTAGAGAATGGTATCACCTGTCAGATGGCTCAGTAGATTTATTATGGCAAAGCTTGATATCCACCCTGCAGGGCCAAATGAAAGGTCAAAATATTATTTAACATTAGTACAGAGCTTATAGTAATGCTCACCCAACTACACTGTGTGTATTGATAACTGTCAATTGATGTTAGCTGTTTAATTTATTAATTTGAATTTTAAGAAAGCACAGGAGAACCCTGACAACCCACATGTTGTTATGTTGGTACATTTTCTTGATTAAATTAATGTTGCAGCTTTGTTTTTTGTGATGGTTATATTGCTAACTGAATATTGTCTGTATTGTATTCATGGCATTATGCTGTCTTGAGAGAAAAATACTTTCAAATATCAGATTATGACTTTGGTTTTTAATAATTATCAGTGTGCTAACAGTAGTATTTAACTGTACCAGGTTCTGCCAAGAGAAAAAAACTGATGAAAAGTTTATCTCTGCTAAGTGTAGTACCTTGAGAGTGAGTTGTGTTGTGAATAGGGGTGTGCCCGAATACAAATACATCAATAGCACAAATAGTGGGTTGTTTTTTGTTGATGTTGTTGTTTTTTATGAATATTTGTTTCATACAAATATTTTAAAAATTATTTGTTTTCGGGAAGAAAAAAAAAAGATCGCTATCTCAGTCTCTCTCCTCTGCTCCGCTGTTACGTCTATCAGCAAGTCTCAACAAGGGGAGTCACATCCACCTGCTACATGACGCACATTTCCTAATTTAGACATTACTTCCAGAGTTGGGGGTGTTCCCCAAAGATAAAGCTGAGCTACTGACATACATGAAGTGCTCCCAAGTGACTCTCCATGACCTGTTGTTCCCCTTCTGCTTTCCACAAAGTTAAGTTGTAAAAAATAGGCAGTAAATGAAAAGTGCAAAGCAAGAATCGCCTTTGAAGTTCTTCCCTACACGTTACATGCTGTGCTGTTTCTGTGTTATGGGTGTATAAATAAGTAGAGATCTGTCTGCAATGAGGCAACAAGCAAAGTTTTAGCTCAGTAGTCAGCGCAGTTGTCTAGGATCTGGGAGACTCCAGTTCGAGACCCGGTATGGTGACCTCCTTTGTAAGGTAGTTTATTCATAAACACTTATTGTAACACTTTACTTTTCTAAAATGAAAGCGTAATAAAAACAAAACAGGATTTTTAAGCCTCTTTTGACTTTATTCGAATACAAATACAAATAATTTTGCTGTTTCAACAAATACAGATACAAATAAAAAATACTCTGCATATCCCTAGTTGTGAATTCAAATAAATATTGATAAAATTCCTTATGATACTATCGTAAAGCTTGGCAGTCCTTGCTATTTTTTAATAAGCGTTACAACATAACAAAAGGCATTTCCATCAATTGACTACGCTAAAAACAAAGCTTACCTAGTCTGTTGCAGGCCACATTTTGGCCTTTGTCATGTCTCAAAAACTGACATTCATAGAAAAGTTTGGTCTCATCTTCAACTGGAGCATCTGCAGATTAATTCCATACCCAATATTTTACGATCCACTAAAGTTAGGCATGATACGAGATGAATAAATCCCTGTTTTTTTTATTTTCACTGCCATCTTGACTGTACACACCTAGCAGAGATCTGCACTCTACTGAGTACACTCTTATAGTGGTTGTTTTTTTTTTTCCTAATCACGACTTTAAAATAACATTTTCTGACTCATTATCTCAAAATTTAGTATTACACAGTACCTAACTGCATTTACTGTATTTAAGTACAATTTTAAGGTACTTCTACAGTATTTCCATTTTCTATTACCTCATACTTCTACTCCACTACAATTCAGAGGAAAATATTATACTCTTTACTACTTTACTCCACTATATTTTATTTGGCAGCTTTTCAGATTAAGATTTTACATAAAACAGTGCCTGAGTGAGTGATGAAGTTACACCATTGGTCTGCCGGCCGAGTGTTGGAGTTTCCCCATTGGCTACTGCTCTTTCAAATCAGTGTGAGATGATGGAAGCGGAGGACAGCAGCATGACTGTGTTTCCTGCTTCGAGCTCTGACACGCTCAGCTGCAGTGTTAAATGCAGTGAAATTGGCTGAACTGTTTAAACAGACACATACCAGTGTCTCTGCCATTGTTTCTGTGATTGACTCTATGGCTGGCAGAACTGGCAGCTTTGGATTTTTATGACAGAACTAATACCAAGACACAAGCTTTTTATTTCTGTAACATTTTCACATCACAAAGGATGAACAACAACATTAAAACATGAGTCTTGTGGGTAAAACATGTGACTCATGTAGCTGTTATATCTAGTGCACTTGAATTTACTGTAACTGCAGTAACTGGGTGGAGATAAGCCTCATTTGCACCAAAAATGCCGTCAAACCTTTCATTTACAGTTTCCACAGCAGCCGCAGGAAAGAGGCAGAAAATGGGCGACATAGAGGCATGAGAGAGAGCGCACAGTTAAAGCACCATAAATAACCATCACTCTGACAAAACACTCAATACAGAGTGAAAAACAAGAGACATCCACTGAGTGAAACAGATGAAAGAGCAGGAGGAATTAACAGATAATTAGAATAGTTATAATCATCATTAAAATAAGTTCTCTTTCAAATCAAAAATCCCAATATAAGAGTAGTAGTATTGTTCTTGCAACAACGTTTATTTCCCTTTTTGACTCAAACATAGCTTAACCATGTCATGTGATGCTACTTCAGTACACTTTAACAACAAATATTACTGAGACCCCTACAGAAAATTGCAGATGAACATTTAATATCCTGACTATCCCTGAAACAAATTGGCCAAAATTTTACAAAAGATCCCCTCCAGACATACAAAAATACTCTTGGATCATTAATGTGTGTCTGATATGGTTTTTCCACAAAAAAGTTCCAATTACCACATTAAAATCCTTAAAGCAACATCTACTCCTTCTCCCTCATTAAAAAATTCAGAATCTATGAATATGCAAATATATTTCATTTTAGAAGTTTAACTGCTGGACACAAGATGTCTCCTCCCTCACTGTAAAGTCCATTTTTAATGTATGTGCACTGGAGGCTTCAAGTTTCCACATCCCACTTGTATAAGTTCAAATTTGGACCAAGATTGGCTTCCAAACTAGTTGTGATGTCACAAATAGTACTCGAAGGCCCACCACTTAAAGTCATGGATGTTTGAACTTCAGTATGATAATAATAAGGAGCACCTAAAATTTTAAAGAGATTGGGTCTGCCAGATCTTTTACTCCCCCTTTACATAGAGTAGAGGTGTTGCGATTTTAATTCAAGCCTTGCCACTTACTGAAGTGAAGGTCAAGAGTGATAAATTGGGACGTTATGTTATGATCACAGGGACACTGTATGGTGACAAAGTCTCTTACTTAAATGTCTATGCCCCACCAATATATCCTCCTGATTTCCACACTAAAGTATTCTCCCTGTTTTCAGACTGGATTGTTGAATCATCAGTGATTGCAGGCGACTTTAATTGCTGTCTCAATCCCCGATAAATCACATACAGGGTCACGATCTAATGTTGGAATTAGTCAGTCTCTGTTAAGATTGTTACAGGAATTAGATCCTAAAATAAAGCTAGTCTGGTCAACTGAGATAAGGTCTGGAAGGATACATTCTAATCTTTTAGCCAGAATTTTAGCTATAATTTTTCTGTCCACATCAAGCAGAGTGATTGGTCTGTATGAGAAGCAATCCTCTGGTGGTCTGCCTTCTTCAGAATAATTAAAATATTAGTATCCATCATAGTGCATGGGGGATAGCCAGAATCAAACTAATGGGACACCATTTTAAGCAGGGGGTCAACTAGTAGACTGAAAAGATTTTAAAAAACTCAGGGGTCAGGCCATCGGCCCCGGGGCTTTGCTATTTTGCAAGCCACTAAAACTTCCTCCCATGAAAAAGGTCTGTTTAACAGGTCTTTCTGGATCTGAGAAGCTTGAGGTAGATTAATGGCTGACAAGAATATTTCCATCAGATCCTCAGACTGAGACTCAGTTTCAGAGATATAAAGATTCATAAAGCGCCTTAAAGCATCTGCTGATATCTTTGATATGATGTACTCTTTTGCTTGTCTCATCTTTTCTCATTGGAATAGCCTGTGAATCCACCTTTTTCCTAAATAGGTTAGCCAAGTATTTACTAGGCTTATTCCCAAACTCGCACATTCTGTGTTTAGCAAAGAAAAGAGATTTCTGAGCCTCTGATGACATGGATACCCAAAAACATAAAGTTTCCCTTTATGATGATGACATTCTGCTCTTTTTAAGCAACCCGGAGGTCTCTATAACCAGAGTTGTTGAGATTATCAAAATCTTTGCCCAGTTCTCGGGCTACAAGATCGATTACTGAAAGTCAGAGGCTATGCCCCTAACCCTTAACACCTCTTGGACCTTGGCTCCTTTTTGATGGTCACCTTCTGGGTTCATTTACCTTGGTGTATATATCACTCCCTCCCTTTCTGGTCTTTATAAAGCCAATTTTATAGCTTTAATCTGTAAAATTAAAGATGATCTGGCATGCTGGACTAATCTCCTGTTATCTCTTCTAAGTAGGGTAAATCTTTTTAAGATGAACATACTTCCTCGACTGCTTTATGTTTTCCAAATGGTCCCAATTCTTTGACTCTCCGTTCTACAGCTCACTATCCTCCTTCTTACAGAAAACAAACGGGCCAGATTGAAATTACAAAAGCTGCAACTCTGTCTTGGAGAGGGTGGGTTGACCTTGCTGAATAATAAATATTACCAAGTGGCTTGCCTCTGCTGGTATCTTTTGGAATGGTTTAGAAATGAACCCCGATCCACATGACTTATCTTGGAGACTGCTCTTTTGGATCCAATTCTGCTTCACAATATTATACATGTATCTAAAAAGTGGGTTTCAGACAAAGCAAAGGGCAATTTTCTCCTCCAGATCATGTTAAAGGTATAGAGAATTATTAGGAAGATATGGACTCAGGACGATTCTCTCTCTCTCCTCACTCCCATTCATTTCAATCTGGATTTTCCCCCTGGCCTTGAGGACCGCATGTTTCTTTTGTGGTCTGGGACTACTACTGGGTCTACTATAGAGGACTTAGTGGCTAATGGTACTGTTAAATTTTTTAACCAGCTCAAGGAGCAGTATGACCTTCCCACAAGACACTTTTTTAAGGTACCTGCAGAACCGTAGCTTTGTTTTCTCAGAGGTAAGGTTGCACCTGACTAGGTTCTCTCGCTCCCCTGTAGAAGAGGTCCTGCAAGATCCTGAGGCCAGAAAATGCTCTGTTTCCCCCACCAGAGGGCATGAGTCATCTTAAATCGGTTTGGGAGGCAGACTAAGTCAAGGTGTTGCAATTCAAAATTATTCATAGCCTCCAGATTACATCAGTGCTATGGAATATATGAATATGAAATATAATTTTCAAATGTTGTAATAAATGCAAGGTTACTGAGGGATCATACTTCCATTGTATTATTGATTGTTCCTTTATTAAAATTTTCTGGGGAAACGTTAACGTTAAAGAAATTTCTGAAATGTTTGGTAAAAATCTTAAACCTCTGTCCTGTATTCTTGGATTACATTCTGCATTGAATCTTAAACCCCATATGTTAAAACTGCTTGACGTTCTTTTGTTTGGTGCCAGAAGATGCATCTTACTTCAGTGGATCTCTGACAAACCTCTCAAGCTCTCAAAGTGGTTACAAGGTATAATATAACTCATCCCTCTGGAGGCCATGACTTACTGGTTTAAGGACAAACTTTCAATGTTCTATGAAATTTGGGACCCCTTGTTTTTGGAACAGAGAGTGCACAGACTTTGCAGAGAAGCCTCTATGGACTTATTTGGACAGACATCTTTAGAGAGGCTCATACTTGAGTCTCAATTAAGCGGTATATTGTAACACTTCACTGCCTGGATATCTGGTCATGTACCCATTCAATTGTCAGTGTGTTTTTTTTTCTTTTTTTGTTGTCATATATCTGTCTATTTCTTTTCCATCCTCATTTTCTTCGATGTATTTATTTATTTAGTTTCACCATCGTATGGAAGTTCTTGTTCAGTGTGTTTTGTGTAGAATAAGGTGCTCTTATGTTTTCTTATGTCATGTTTGTCATCCTTAAAACTAAAACCAATAAAGATATCTAAAAAATAAATCTGAAATTAAATAGATTTAAAACCATATCAGACACACATTATTGTTCCAAGAAGAGTATAAACATATTTTGAGTGAAGATGGACTTTAACTATTTTAGTTTCAGTCAGTTTTGATATTTCATCGTTTTTTGTTTCCTGGAGGAAAAGGGATTCCTTATCATCTCATAATTACGAGAGTCATGAAACTCGTTGGAAAAAATCATGACTCATTTTCAACCCAATCCACTCTCAGGAATCTGTTTATCATTACATTTGCTATTGTTCACCTCAGTCACCAGAGGGCACATGACGATACCTCACTGAAGGTGAGCCGCTCCCCATTCCTGGACAGATGCAGGTGATTGGCACCCGACCCAAATCTCAACCAGGAAACTGAAAAGTTGAAGTGGCAGTCCTCCCTCAGAGAAGAATTATTTTGTCAGCTGTGAGCGTGCGTTGAGGTCAAAGACCACTGCTATCCTGGGATTATTAAAATGACTGTTTGTTTTATGGAATGCGGATTCTCCCAAACTATTTCCGTCTTCATTCCTGAGACAGAATGACTTGCGATGGCTGACAACCATAATACGGAGATCCAAATGAGGTGTTCTGTGTGTTGGGAGGGGTTTTTGGCATGTTTTAGAAAGCCGAGCCAATCTTTAGATGTGAGCAGGCGTCAGGACAAAGACAGATCTGACACTGTTATTGAAAATCCCGGTGCACAAATCTCAGAACGGGACTTTCAGTTAAACAGGTCTTTACCGCCACTGCCCGTTGGGAATCCCAGGAATCATTACATCGCCCTGTACGATTACTCTGCTCGCACTGAGGAGGACTTGAGCTTCAACTCCGGGGATACTTTGGAGGCTCTGGATAAAAGTGCTGGTGATTGGTGGTTTGCCAAAGCGCTCACCGGGATTTCAGCCTCCAAACAGGGATATATCCCCGCTAATTATGTGGCACCTGTGGAGAGTATCGATGCAGAACCGTAAGTATAACCGCTGGTCATCACCCCTGCTGTCTGTATCACAAGATTCATAAAACAGACATCTTAGACTTCCCTTTTTTGTTTCTACTGTAAAATGCTTAAAATAAATTTTATTTCCAAGGCTGCTTACATAAAAAAACTTCCAGTCTTATTCAACACATATAACCTGTGGTTTTCCAGCTGTAAATTGACTGTTAAAGATTTTGGAATACCCTCTGACAAATATACAATTATGAGTCCACTATTAATCTAGTTATTTTATGATATGCAAAAGAGGTAAGACATTATAAAATTCTGTTCTGCTGATCACTGTGTTCAGTGTTGGCTTACACTAGTTAATAATTGTCTGTGAGCAGGAAGTGTAGACTCAGGGGTTAATAATTCCCATGAGGGAAAGGCCCCAAAAACATCAACAGTACAGTAAAATGCCTTTGTTGGCATTCCATGGGCAACTTTATGGGCTGTTTAACTATCCTGACAACATCCTTCTGAACAGATACAGAAACTAGGTACTTGACCTTTTTCAATTTGGTTGCCGGTAGCCATTTAAAAGTTTAGTAAGGGCTTTGACATGTTCAGATACTGTACAAAAAAGAGGAGTTTTTTCTTTATTGCCATGTATAGCTGAATTATTTTATAGGTCAGTTGAAAACACAAGAAAATAGTCCAAAACAATTGATGTGTTCTCAACCTACTTGGCATCTCAGTGAAACCTGTTTCTGCCCAGCTGTACACAGGTTTTTCCAGTTTTGTTTAAAAATAAAAATAGTCTTGATCGGTGAAGGTATCACATCACAGTTTCACCAAGTCACAGATTTGATGGACATGATATAAAATAGAAAATAATTGATTCCATAATACACTGACATACTGTAGGATCATGCTGCTTATCACATCTAGTAGCAAGCCTTTATCAATCAGAGTGACAAACTGTGTGTAATGTTAAACGTCATCATGTTTTCATTCTTGTACTGGCTCACCTGTAGCAAGCTTGACCTGATTTACCTGTAAGAGATTCTTGACTTGTGGATTGAGCTTTTGGTTAGATGTCATTGGCTGCTTTAGTGTCTCTCAGTTTAATCAGGGCTGGATTAATCTGCTTGGGGGGACCTGTGGCAGTTGTTAGCCCCCATTGACCCCCTTGCTTAATGTGAGTATCCGGTAGTCATTTGTGGTCATTATATTAAGGAGTATGCATCATGTCGGCACAATATAGACTGAAATAATAGTATAATAATAATAGAAAGAAAGTCCATTAGGGATGAAGCTGGTATTATTCTATATAATTTTTATTGTCAACAAATATGATGAAAAAAACCAGCACTCCATAGCGTTTTCCATTACTTCCTGACTTCCCTACCTTGTCTCTTCCCATTGGTTCCTACTGAAGCATTTGTTGGGGACTATTTTCAATTTGCGGATGAATCCACATTTGGTGCACTAGTGAGTATTTCTGGCAGCGGGATGGTGTGTGTGGGATTGAGTCAAAATAAACTACAGTGTGAGTGTGTTCATGGCAATGTAGGAACATTGCGTGACTCATTGATGTGTTTTTTAATAGTTTTTGGACAACAATGGAGCTCTGTGGCACAGAGGAATAAGATATATCAGCCTTTGATACACAGACGATACTTATTAGTAGATAAATTTATTGTTGGTTTTGATGTTTTCATGGGATTTGTTGACAATAAGTAAATAAGTAGAATATCTCCAGAGTTATCTTTCAAGACTGGATTTTAAGATTTTGTGATGAAGTAGGATGCAGGTGTTATAGCCTAGTCTTACCAAACCAATTTGCAAGCAATCAAACTACCACAAAGTAATTGTAACCTTCAGCCTTTAGGCTCTCTGATGGTCTGAATCCCCTGGGCGGCTGCTTTGCCTGGTCGTCTGAATCACATATAGTCAAACCTTTGATTAGTTGAAAGTTGTATTGTTAAGTCAGTAAGACATTCATAAAATTCATAATTTGATCTTTTAAAAAATATTTTCCAGCTTTAACTTGCAATAGTCAGAAATAGCCGTATGTTTGACCAGCCTTGTTTGTTTGCTTAAATTCTGGTTGCAGATGGTATTTTCACGACGTCAAGAGGCAGGATGCAGAGAAGATGCTGTTGGCTGGAAGGAACGAACAAGGCGCCTTCCTCATCAGGGACTGTGAAAGTCAGAAAGGAGAGCTCTCCCTCTCGGGTGAGTTAAGACAAGACTATAGCAGCTCCAGCTTAAAAAATACAAAAAAAAAAAAACACCCTGTCAAGTAGATTTTACACCTTTTGTTGATATGTTTATTTAAAACAGGCAATGCAGATTCATATTCAGTATTAAAGTGAGAGTATGTAACTTTTGAAGGAAAAAATAATCTTTCAAACAAAAAGTGGATTGTTAATTGTTAAAAGTTAATTGCTCAATTCAGCAAAGCCAGTTGTGGCTAACGTTAGCTAGTTTTTTTTATTTATTTATTGCTGTTCACAGTAACTGTAAAATTGTTGAGACACTTCTCTGACTTTATGACTCTTCTCTACTTGAGATTCTGTGAGACTGCAGACTGTTACATTGTTGGCAAAAGTTAGCTACATGAGCATGAATGACATTTAAAGAGTCATTGTGCCAGTGTTAGCTAGCCAGCTAATTTTCACCTGTAGTCCCTACAACTAAAAGTAGAGCTAAACTGAAACAGAACAGGCTTTATGTATCAGAATATTTATTCACCTATAATGACTTAAGAACTTATTTGGTGGTAATGTCGGAAAAATATTCCAAAAGCACTGCCAACAAATTTTGGTGTGATAAACATTATTTTCCCAGATAGCTCATGCAAGTTAGCATACTGCTGTTTGTATACTTCTCTGTCACAAAACACACACTTCCTAATAGCTGGGCATTGTCCAGTGACTCACTCTTTCCCTCAATTGACTCCAGTGATTGATGATTGTAAGGTCATCAAGTTAAATAAATAAAGTCTCTGCTCCCATAAAACCAGTGTGATAACTTTATCTCTCTTTGTTCTAATCTATCTTTTCACTTTGGCCTTGCTCCTTCCCACACTCCTTCCTTCCATCACGGCCGAATTCTTTCCATGTTTATTTATTAAACTCAATTCATGAGCTGATTCATTCCACAATCACTAACTCCAGCTTCATTCACCAATTGTACGTGTTAACCAGGTAAATGAATAGGTGAAAACATACTGTATTTTCCGCTTTGATAATTCTACACAGGTAATTAAATGGAATCCACAATATTGATTGAGCAGTTATTGGTTTACTATTATTGGCCAATATATGACTTCAGCTATTGTATCTGTAATTAATGCACAGTTAATTCAGGAAATGCTGACCGATGTTTTTAATTTATGAAAAGCATAAAAGCATTCTTTTTAACATATAACACAAATATAACACAAAATTCAGAAGAATTACAAAAGGGGGAAAAAACTTTTTACAGCCAACCATGTCTCTTAGAAATTACATTTATATGTTACTAAATTGCGCCAGCAAATACATTTGGAAGAAAATGTAATGCCTGAATTACATTTTCTGTCAACTATTTAACCTACATGGCAAGTCTCAAAAGTGTTGATAATGAATGTAAGAGGAAAATATTCAGTGACAATGTATTTTATTTGTTTTCTGTCAAAATATGCAATTTTGCAAAGAGGGAAAGGGTCATGGTCTTTGTTTAATACTGAAAAAGTCCGCAGTGACTTATGTCTTGTACACCCATCACTCCTGACCACCTCCCTCCGACTTCAGTGCGGTATATGAATTAAATGAAAAAATATTGCCTGTGAACATGGCAGCAATTAGGTTTGTTAACGAAAAAATAATTGGGAAAACAACTTAGTATATAAACATAATTTCTAGC
This sequence comes from Thunnus albacares, assembly GCF_914725855.1. Lineage (NCBI taxonomy): Eukaryota > Metazoa > Chordata > Actinopteri > Scombriformes > Scombridae > Thunnus > Thunnus albacares. Next base: position 3,342,945 of record NC_058121.1, read on the forward strand.
AGAAAGGGGTATGTTGTTCTGCAACATAACCGCATACTTATGATTCATTAAGAATAATTTTGTTTTAATTATAATAATAATTATAATAATCTTTATGTATTTGTGTACTGTATGTTTGAGGCCATGCTACTGTATAATGACATCAGCAAGTCAAAGGTATCACTGCATGTTGTCTTTCAGTGCTGGACAATGGGAGGGTGAAGCATTACAAGCTGAAAAAACTGGAAAATGGTCGCTACTTTGTGTCGAGGACCAAGGATTTTGCAACACTGAAGGAGTTAGTGCAACATTACTCCGGACAGTCAGATGGCCTCTGTGTGCGTCTGAGTGAACCATGCAGAAAGGTAAAACACAAAACAAATACATCTTTGGTCAGTTTGACTTATTTATATTGTATGAAGTCATTGTGTCACCTCAGTAACTTTGATGTTCCATCAGCTGAAGTCTTATTGCTTTACTCACAAATAGTGGCTCTTCCTGTATGTGTAGATGGAGGCCCCACAGACTCACGGTCTGTCCTACAACACGGTGGACCAATGGGAGATTGACCGCAAATCCATCAGGCTGGGGATGAAGCTGGGAGCCGGTCAGTTTGGAGAAGTCTTTGAGGGCCTGTGGAACGACAGCACAGCAGTCGCAGTGAAGACCCTCAAACCTGGTACACACTTCTTGCTTTTCATCCAGTGGCAGAAAGTCTAATGTCTACTTCTCTCTGAATGAAGGTGTTATCTGTCATGATATAAAGAGTACTTCTATTTTATTTGTATAGCACCAATCCAAAAACAGAGCTTTTAAAGAATACAAAACACGCACAAATGTCATTGTGATTTATTTTAATAATAATTTAGATTTTATGGATTATGTCAACAATACATGATCAGTAAAATGTGAAAATTAATTCTACATCTCAGCTCTCAGAGATCTCTCCTGACTTTCTGGACACAGGTTTAGTGTGAGAAGCAAAGCGAGAGACGTCATAAAGTTGCCAAAATGCCAGATGGTTAAGGTTTGGTCTCAGAAGTGAGAGGATACAATTACGCTAAAAAAGGGACACATTTTGATAAAATTGGTTATTATGCCTTCCATAATAATAGTAGTATAGAAAAAAAATCCCTTTTCCCGTGCATGAGCAGTGGCATTTTCTTTACACGGAACTGCTCTCCAGGGACTGAAAACATGATTACTGTTATTAGTCTTTGGAGCCGTTTCTAAACAAACTAATGTAACCATAATCTTTGTGGTGAATCAACATGTCATCCAGTGCAGCGGTGTGGCTCATTGATGTGTTTAATAGTTTTTGGACAACAACGGAAGTCTACAGCACAGAGAAATAAGATATGTCGGGCTTTGGATACACACACAATACTTGAAAGTAGGATTAGTTCATTGTAGGTTTGGCTCTGCCATTTGTTGACATTAAGAAAAATACAGAAAACTGCCTTATCCTTTAAGCATTTTGCTTTGAGCACACAGTAATAACTGCAGATGACTCAGATGGGTGTATCAACATTTTTATCAACTCAGTTCTTCTCTAATCTACACTAAGGTGGCTGACAGTAAGAGAACAATGGTCAGAGAATATTAATAAATAGAAAATCAACCTGAAACAATTAAAGTGAGAGGCACAAAAAGATTGGATTTTGAAAAGTGAGGGGGTATTGTCTCCCCATCCCCAGTGGAAGTTATGCCATGCAGATTGTGCAGGAAGAAACAGAAGTTATCATTTTGAATTTGCTGAATTATTTGTCAGAATCTTTGCATTGCAGTGGAAGGAGAGGACACTGTACATGATATTACCAAGAAAGGCCAATTGAAAAGAAAAGAAAACCTAAGCACCTAAGTTGGAGCCCTGTGGGACCTCAGATGTAATTTCCTGTTCTCACTGAGAGTTATGTTGGATTAAGATAGGACCTAAACTAAAGATTTAACCCTAGACAATCACCCAGTGCTCTATGCAATCAATTCAACATCAACTGCTGTAGTCTTTGATATTATAAAGGTTTTATTCCATGTAGCTATCGTTGGTATCTGTGACACTTCCACTCTCTAGAATAAGAATAAGTTAAATTCTACATTAAGATTATCTGGTAATGGATTTACAATTGTAAGCAGGCACAATTAGTTGTTTGGAATAAATGTAAAAGGAGCTGGATAGTTATAATTAGCAGCAAAGGCTGAACAGACCAAAACAAAACTACAAAAAACTGCAACACCTGCAGAATCTGAGTGTTCATTGACAGAAAACCAAAGGATCTGTGTTAAAGTGAGTGTAGAAATATTACACGACATACTGAGTATCACCAAAGATGTCACTAACCACGCAATCACAAAGTCAAAGTTTGGCTCCTAATATTCTACCTATGAACAACTGCCTTAGGTACCATGGACCCTGAGGACTTCCTGAGAGAGGCTCAGATCATGAAGAAACTGCGGCACCCTAAGCTGATCCAGCTGTACGCTGTCTGTACCATGGAGGAGCCCATCTACATCGTCACAGAGCTGATGAAGCATGGCAGCCTGCTGGACTACCTGCAGAGTAAGACGGCCCTGCTTTCATCTACACACATGATTATTAGTTATTACTACTTTATGATGGGATCAGAGTCCATCACTGTTGCTGCTGGTCTTTGGAAACAATCTCACAAGCTGTGGTAAAGGTCAGGCTGCAGTACAGAGAGTTATCCCAGGGCAAGAGAAACATTTTACATCCTACAGTTTGTCCCTATTTCTACTCTACTTCATTCAAAGAGTTTATCTTTTACTTAATTCTTTTTAGATTTTAATGCTGAATGCTGGTTGAATGCTTATAGGTCTTGTTTTTCAGGCTTCTACTTTAATAATTCAGCTTAAATTAATAAGAAAAAATACTGTAGATCTAAGTGTTTGACTGACTCAGATCTTACTGATGCCTAGCTGCAGGAGTCAAGCTCACTCTGCTCTGATGTGTACTAATGTTAACCTAGTTTTATCATGGTATTAAGCTTGCATGACATGACAAGTTGAGATCATGTCGAGGAAGAGAATTGTTTTGATTGCTTGCTTTTTACAGCTGGTTAATGTCATCGGTTAGTCATCTTGTGTGTATGTGTGTGTTGTTTCTGCTGTAAAAATCTGCCTGCAGAGTAGCACGTAGTATGTCTAAATCCATGTTAATAAACATGGTGGGAGACATTTTGCCTTAATTGGACAGTTTTGTCAGCATAGTGACAGGAAAAATGGTGATCGGAAAAGGAGGATGATGTGATGAAAGTCCAAGGATGGGCTCAAACCAGGTACGTTATGGTAACAGATGTCTCATTAAGTATCATTTAAGCCAGGCTTACTTCACTAAGTCATGGTTATTTTCAGGAAATTCTGTTTCGTAAATGAGGTTTAAATAAATTGCCATGGAAACTCATCCTCAAGACTAGCCTGGGTCCTGGTTAAGCTTTACCTCAGTGTTACTGTCAATCTGACAGATACAATATAAAGTTCCTCCAAAGTTCCTCCTCAGCAGTCCTTCAGTACTGATTAAAGGACCAGTGAGTAAGATTTATTGGCATCTAGTGGTGAGGTTGCAGATTGCAACCAAATGAATACACTTCCCCTCCCTCTCCCCTTCCAAAAACATGAAAGGCCCTTTCTAGAGCCAGTGTTTTGGTTTGTACGTTCTGTAGAAACATGGCGGTGCAACATGGTGGCTCTGTGGAAGAGGACCTGCTCACTATGTAGATATAAACAGCTCGTTCTAAGCCAACAAAAACATGATTTTTATTTTCATGGGATTATACACTAATTAAAACATACTTATAAATATTATGTTCCATTTCTGCCAAGTCCCTTCCATTAGATGCCACTAAATCTTACACACTGGTCCATTAACTGTGAACAGACGTCAAACTGCAGCACATGTCAAATTTACAGTTTGACAGACTGTAAGCCACAGTTATTGCCAACTTAAAATGTGGAGCTCAGACCTTCGAGTTAAGTACCTGCACAGTAATAGTCCATATACAGTATATGCTTCCAGATGCACTGGACTGATTTTTTAGGCTATTTGAGTACTTTGATTAAATTAAAGCTGTTAAATAAGTTTGAAAATTTCAGTGTGTCCAGGCCTTTAACATCTTTTTCATCTCTACTCGAGTTTGAGTTCACTGCTGGTTGAGTAGAGGTTGAACAATTGAATAGTATATTGAAAGACATTTGACTGGTAACTATGTTCATCATTGATTAATTGCTATTTTTCAAGCAAAAATGCCAAACGTTCTCTGGTTCCAGCCTCTCCAATGTGAGGATTTTATGCTTCTTTGCCATATATGATAGTACATAGAATATCTTTGGGTTATGGATTGGTGGTTGGGTAAAACAAGCACTTTGACTATGTCATGTTGGGCTTTGGTTGATCACTTGATTTACTGATTACTCCTAGAATGGGGTTATTGTTTTTTCTGGCAGCTAATAATTGTTAGACTCAGCAGTATAGAATTACAGGAAAGAACAGAGATTCCTGGATGGACTTAAACATCATGGTAGCAAGTTCAAATGCTGGGTCACCAGTACCTGTTTTTTCAGTGTTGCTCTATGAACAAAACAAAACAATACAGTATAGAAACAATTAGAGTGGAAAGAGGGTGACCCTGACGATGATTAGTATTTTGACTAGAGAACTTTTGTCTGCTTAGTTTCTGACCTTGTCTGCTTGCTGTGGCATGTGTAGCGTCCTCATAGACAGACGTGCTGTGCTGTAGTGTGAAAGATGTAGTGTCACTTCCAATCAGAGTGATGGTCACTCTGAGGAGCAGTCATGTGGAATTGATGTCTGCAGCCCTGAGACAGTCTGTATGGTGGCCCACATCAACCATAATTCACCACACACTCTCCTACTGTAACATCTCAGAGAAAAGTCACATAAGTATAATGCATAATGTGGACTGTTGCCATATATTCTCTCTCTATATTTGTTATGTATTTGCTTTTATGACTTCTAGTTAGACATAGTCCCTGGCCAGATGTTTCATAGGTTTTCTAAAGGTTAAAGGTGTTTTAGTAATTCTCACTGATTAGATCTCTGCTCAGGTTGAAGTTTGGCACAGCTATGGAGGGAATTAATTGAGGTCACCAAAGTCAGGATCATTACATTATCCTACCTTAACCCCTAATTCACACATACAGGGTCAAAGTGTCAGCCAGCGCTCATTATTTATGTATTTATTTAAGTTTTTATTATTTTTATGAGGATAAGTAGACATGACAGGGTAATGCCACATACCACAGCATTTATGGGCTAAGCTAGTTTGCAATGCCCACTAGATTGGACTTAATACAAATATACAAAACTCAACACATACAAAACAACACAATGTTACAATAAAAATTAAAAGCACTTGGTCACTCATGACTGATCCCTTTTTACAATTTATTTCAGCTTGAGATTCATAGTCATGATATTCTGGTCAGTTATTCTCTTACTGAATATGAAGTAGTTCATTCCCCCAGCAATGTGTTTCCACGTATTCAAGTACCAGTGCTCTAAAGTCAAACCTTTCTTAACTTCCTCACATTGTGCTGTTGGGCAACTTCTGAGGCTTGGAGTTGTGGTATGCAGCACCAGGATGTTTTTCGAGATGAAGCACACACAACAGTGTCTACAGTTATTACAGTATGGATTTCTACAAGACTTTAAATGAAAAAGCCATAAATCCATGCTCCCTCATTGTCAGTACAGTCAAGAATAATGCTGCTCATAACAAGGTTTTAAATTGATGTGAGGCTGTAAAAAAATCCTCTAAAAGTTAATAAAATCCCTCTAAAGAAAATGAACAAAGCAGTTTGACCCTGTTCATCTTTAATAAGATTTGTCATATTGCCATAATGGGGGCAAAGGGTCAGGGGAGTGGCATGCCAACTTCCAGCAAAAAAGTTAATAGAAATAAGTGGAAATGTGTCTTTATAGATAAAGGAAATTGCTCTGGATTAAAATAAATAGGCCAAATAATTCCTTTTTGAAAACATTTTCTTACTTAGTTTGCCACGTTATAGCTCTACATATATGACTGTGACTCACTGTGTGGCTCTCTACCCTGATTTCAGAGGACAAGGGTACCAAACTGCGTATCTCTGACCAGATTGAGATGGCTGCTCAGGTGGCAGCCGGCATGGCTTACCTGGAGTTACAGAACTACATCCACCGAGACCTGGCAGCCAGGAACGTGCTGGTGGGGGAGAACAACATCTGCAAGGTGGCTGACTTTGGCCTGGCCAGGGTCTTCATGGTGGGTTTTACACTTACTGTGCAACTTTATTGTATGTAGCAAGAATCGTAGTTCCCTTAACTAATTACAAAAAATGTAAATGTATATCTAAAAAACTGTTGCATCAACTTATCATACAACCACCCCTCATGCATCAAATATCCCTCCAACGACCAGTTATGTCCTGCCATGATAGAAAAGTGCAAAGCTGACTGACTGAAGTTAAAATCTGTATTGTCTGCCTTGTTCTGTTTCTAGAAAGAGAATGAAAATGTGTACGAAGCCAAAGAAGGCACCAAATTCCCTGTGAAATGGACCGCTCCTGAGGCCATCCATGACAACAAGTTCACCATCAAATCTGACGTTTGGTCCTTTGGCATTTTATTGTATGAGATCATGACATTTGGCCAAATGCCTTACCCAGGTAAGACTTTCATCATCCAGATTCTCTGAACATGGAAATTTCCCAAAAAAAATGGTCCTGGTGTATTCACAATTGCCAGACAGTTAGATTGTTGATTGTCCTATGAATTGTGTAACTCAAAAGTCTCAAAACCCTCCAGGCTGACACTGTTAGATCAGTAATCACGTCCCTCTGTCGTTCTTCCAGGCATGACAAACTACGTGGTGGTCCAGAAGCTTGCCGAGAACTACAGGATGTCGTGCCCTCCCAGCTGCCCCAAAGTCATGTATGACATCATGATGGATTGCTGGAAGGAGCACGAGCAGGACCGGCCCACGTTCGAGACCCTGCAGTGGAAGCTGGAGGACTTCTTTGACTTGGACGTGACCTCCTACGACGATGCCAACCGTTATTAGAACATTGACGGGGCCGTGACATGTTGAAAGACGAAAGGAACCAAAAAACATTCTGTATGCAGCGAAACAAAATCAAATCCACTTGAATCTAGACATCAATGATGTTTCTATGAAATAACAGATTCTAAAGTAATTTGAGATTCCACTCTGTGTGGTAAAATGAAGGATCTATAATGTCTTGCATGTGAATACTGTGACTGTAAGTGTGACATGCAGTGAGGAAGCTTTTACTACAGCAACAGTCAGTTGTGACACTTGTTTTGCTTGTTTTGCTTTGTTTGACAACTGAATGCACTTTCAGACAGGCAGTGTATGCATCTAGCCTAACTCTTACAGCACACTTGACTGGAAGAGGCTGCTTTCAACAGAGCCTGAAAGCTGCTATCTGTTCATCTTGACGAACCAGTTCTTCATACATTCGCCATAGCAGCATAGCGGGCATTCTTTCCACTGGCTACCTGCCAAGTTATTATCGGAAGATACCTGAGAGGATTTAATCATGGTCACTTACAAGCTGTAAGAAACTGTGTCTTAGAGGGGTCACTGAGTGAGTAGCAGGTGTCCTGTTCCTGATTGCATATGTATATGATGTTAACATTATTCAAAGGTAGGTGACTGCCCATTAAATGAAAGCAGAATAACATACTAACAAACACTAGTTCTTTTCTTACATAAAAACTATTTTACTCTAGAGACAGGTTTACGCCTTCATTACATAATCGAGCTATTTGATGTTAAGCTTTTGTCTTCGTGCCACTCCAATAATTTCTACAACAGAGCTAAAAACAAAGAACATGATCAGGTTAGTTCAGTACAGAGCCCAGCAGGTGTTAGGGAGAAAAAATAACACTAAATTGTTGCACACAGATTATTAAATTGTGTACTAGAATGATTCATTCATGCATAAAACTACTCAAACCTGTTGTTGAAATAATAATTTGTCCTCACCAATTAACAGAACATAATAATATCAACATTTTGACTGTTTTGATTTGTTTAAAGTGGGATTATGTAACTTTTGAAAGAAGAAATAATGCATTGTTCCTTTTACAATTTAAAAGTTTAATTTATAAGCAATAAATCTCCCCCTTTTCTAAAGTCAGCACTCCACACATTCAGATAGATATTGCTGTGTAACATAACTGAGTCAGTTCAATGACTCTTCTCTGCTTGTGCTATTGTTACACTACATTTTACCATCATTCAGTAATTGTCACTTGTGGCCACAGTGGCTGTTATTCCATAAAAAGTGATAGAGTTTCATGTCAAAGTTACCTTAACAGTGCAAAATGTACAGTGAAAGTTGTCAGGCCAACTGTTCAATTGCAAATGAGCCACTTGGATTGAGTACATGTTTTATTTTTTGGACAGATATATGGCTGTACTTTGGAGTTTCCCTGTTTAAACAATGTTGTATTAACTTTGGCACCCCTTACAATCTGTTAGGATCACGCAAAATTGTTAACTTGTGCACATAAATTAGGTCATTTGAAAACACAAACAGTTTGTCTCCTTAAGACCTGCCAGGCTTTGTGTGTTTGGTAGTCCGTGGCTCTGTACAGCCCCCAAATCATCAAGTCTACTCCTGGTCGCTACCCATTGATATCTGCTTGCATAGCAGTGTGCATTTAGTTGAATGCATTTTTTCTGTTAGTCTTATTTATGTGGGACCTACAGTGTAATGGCTCGATGACTGAACAATGTTGTGACACTGGACTTACTGTAATTCCTGCTTTTTTAAAAAATGATTCTGTTGTAAAGTTGTAAAGCTGCTCTGAGATACAGCTACAATATTGAAAAGACAGATGATGACTAATCAGACATATATATATATATATTTAACTAGCTGAATCTGGTGGATTTTCTCATGTTCTGATTATTTTGTATGTTTTTAGAGTCTTGAACAAAATCTTGTTAATTGTACATAACCATGGCAGTGTTTTATACAATACTGTATTTTAACATGATTATCCTTTATGTATAACATAATAAAGTGAATTGTATTCCGTATGATGTTTGTCTGATTATTAGTTTGGTGATTTGGGGCTAAATTGCAGTTATAGATCTTGTTTATTAAAGGAAAGATTCACAATTTTTCAAGTGTGTCTTAAAACAACAGTCAGGTGCTCATATGAACAATGAAAGAGGTTTACCTCGCTGTAATCATTCCTCCTGTTCATCCTGGCTGTTAAAAGATCCCCTTCAAATGTGCTTTCAATGTAAGTGATGGAGGCCAAAATCCACAGTGTGTCCACACAGTCATTTTGTGCAAAAATGCATTTAAAAGTTGTTCTGAAGTTTATATGAGGCTTCAGCAGTCTTTAGTCATATCAAGTCCCCTCTTTGTGTTTCCCACTAAAAAGACTGTAACATTGAAATATATCTACTTGATTTGACTCATTTGGACGCTGAAGCTTCATATTAGCTTCAGATAAACTTTAAAATACATTTTTGCACAGAAGGAGGACTGTGGATTTTATCCCCCATCACTTATATTGTAAGTGCATTATGAAGAGATCTTCTAATGGTCAGTATGAACAGGAGGAATGATTATGGCAAGAAAAACATGTTTCAATGTTCATTTGGGCTCCTGACTGCTGTTTTAAGACAGACTTGAAAAATTGTGAACCTGTCCTTTAAGTAAACCAACATCAAGTTATAGACTATGGATAAGAATAATATAAATTATAAACAAATTTTAAAACATTAACTTTATTAGAAATACATTAGCTGGTTGGTAACAGTATTACTGTTTGTCCAACAGCCTAGATGTAATTTCCCAAACTGGCCACACAGTGGTACTGACACTCCTGTTTACACTCATGCATCATGTCTTCATCCTGATAGCTCACTGTGGACAGCAAATTCACTCAATGTGTGCTAAACTAAAACCAGTCATCTGTGCCTGTTTAACATTAAGCCTTCTGTGTCAATGTAACAGTTAAACAGCTGTTTTAATTTCTGCACTGGATTGCGTCTGATATGTGATAAATGTTTTTGTGTCCTTACTCATATCCCATCACAGTGCAATTACTATTTCTAACCTTGAAATCACACAAATTAACACACAAAGACTTGGTGATTATATTAAAGTTAAGTTATATTCTTGAGGTGTGTCCATTGCTGGATACATAAATAAACTAAATATCCTCTCCAGAGATTTCCTGCACTTCCCTCCAGACACATGACTTGAATTACATCAGGAAGTGTCTATATGGGCTGTAGATCAGATGTTTTCTGAAAAGGTTGTTAAGTAGCACTTAAGCCTGACATGTCTAGACTGACATTTTACTGGTTGATTTTAGGAGAATAGGCCACATTTGAAACAGAACAGCAGTAATGGCACTGATGGCACTATGCATTTTCATTTCCTCTTGACACAATGTAAATGATATGGATGTAATCATAACTATTGTAATTTGAGGCATTTTTATATGAGATAAAATAGTTTTTGCTCACCAAAGTAAGACCTGTGTGTCACTCTTTCAGTCCAACAATGATGTCATGTCACACCAGAGAAAAGTAGTTTGTCAGCTTCGCCTGCACGGCTGTGCTAGCATGTGTTAGCATGTTAACATGCTAACACATGCTGAGGCTAGACCACAAGACAGTCCAGGCTGTCTTTGCCTTCTGTGATCATAAAGTTATGGTATTAAATTAAACACGCTGATTGTTCAGTGATATGAAAGACACAGCTGTCCTGGGCTGGCTAAATCACTACAGATCAGGAACTGTAATAGTCTTGCTAAGGTTAGTGTTATGGAATTTTCCGTCTTTAGGGGTTACAAATTGGGTTACACTGAGTCAAGCCTGGGCCTTGAGGTCACACTGTAATTCTTAAGCAGGAAGGAGACATATTCTCCTCTCCTTGAGACTCCAGCTGTCTGTGATGTTTTGGGGAAAGCAGAAACAACCTCTCTGATAGAGGGTAAATCAGCATTGCCATGGTCAACAAGGTCGGAGGAGGCTTTCCTAGACAACACAGATAGGTGGAATGTGTAGATTCTATTGACACGGTCAGACATTCAAACCAAAACTGCTGAAGTTCCATGCAACGTGACCTAAACTGACACGGGTAAAATGCAGTTCCTTGTTTAGAAACTAGTGAACCAATTAGACTAATTTTTCATATTGTAGGCTGATAAAGACTAGAACTCAGACCTTCAGAGGACAGAACGGAAAGAGACAGCAGTTGCAGATAACTTTGATGTTCGCTATTTCAGTTCTCCTTGGCAAATACTTCAATAAACATTTTCAGCTTTTAGACATCAAAGGCTTGTGTGGACTTTTCTCCACTGAGGTGCTGACCATCGCTCAAAATATCCACAGCAATTAGCACTGTAGGAACAAAAGGCATATTAACTTAATACTAGTGGTTATTATACCTAGCTCACATTAACAGATTATGTAGTTAGCTAGCAAACTAAATGTTGTGACGGGGTGTGCTGTAGGGTGATTTTGTGCAGTTATTTTTGACTTGGTTAACATTAAACCTGCAGTGGAGAACTTCTGTCTCCCCCTTATGGTAGTGAGAGTTATTAATATGACACTGTCGACGTGTCCTGTTATGACGTTTGCCAACCGGCTGGTCTCAGCCGGCCAGCAGCTCCTCACAGCTCCAGAAATGTCAGCGCAAATTTCCAAAAAGGCGTTATTTGGATAAACTGAGCACATACTGGGAATCTTTACTTTCTCTCCTGAAAAAATATTAAAACTTCATAAAGTGACATATTAACAGTCCTACAGCTTTTAGCCTTGTATACCCAGTATGCCTTGTGGTCCAGCGAGGATACCTGAGGGCCGAGCACTCCTTGTTATCACACTGCAAGGCGGAGAGCTCCGTGGTTTTAGATGCAGCAGTTCCACACATACGCATGCGCAAGTTTTAACGACAGATGAAAATGGCGGTACAGCGAACGGTAAAATATGTGTAGAATATGAGTGAAAAATTAATAAGATGGTGTTATTTTGAAATGCAGCACTCGAAATTTATATTTCAACATTACGTTTACTATTTGTTGGTGACCTACTGTTTTGTGTGCAGAGAACCAGCTCTAGATGCAACACTTACCCACCAGCTTTTAGAGGTTGCTAAACTGTATCAAGGCTGCCAACATTATAAAAATAATAGCCCACTTTTCTATTTTATTAAGTAAAATTTGTGTATATTGTATAAAATGAAGGATCTTTTAAAATCAATATTAACATTTATTAATCTAAAACAGCTGTATGCCTACACACACACACACACACACACACACACACACAAACAGAAATAGATACATACACTGTTTTTGTTTGTTTTTCTTCCCTGTTGGATCTGGCATTCATGTAGCAGCGCTTGTCTGACCTGCATTTGGGCACACAGTCATGGAAATCTGAATGGAGAAATAGATTGCTGCTTAAAGCTGTTCACTGTTATGCCACTGGTGTATTTATTTGTTTATAATTCACAATTAATAAGAGTAATAAGAATAGTAGTAGTAGTAGTAATAAGAAAAGTAGGTGATGTTGTTCAGTCTCGCTAAGACTCATGAACTTCATCAGCATGTATTCAGTTTAATTTAGTTTATTGGTTTGAGTGTGGATTAGGAAATATTTTGCATTCAATGGTTGTTTATGGCTATGCATGTTTATTGGTAGTCTTCAAAGTGTTTTGTTTCACTGATAAGGAAATAATAAAAATAAAAACAGTGAACAGGATAACACACATGATGTTAACCCTAACCCTATATTAAGAAAAAGAAAAACAGTATGTAAAAGAAACATAAATTCTATATCGTAGAAACAGGTTGTACAGGCAGACAGTTATTAAATTCAATCCTTTTTAAGACAATTTTTAACATAAAAAAAGACTTCAAATCATCTCATTCTAAATATAAATACTACATATCAGTTTTTTATTTTTTGGGCTCATTTTAAGACACAAACTCTCACTCTGCTGCATATAGATGTGTTTAAAATAGCTTGTTCTAACATGGATTAATATAATACCCTAATCTTTGTAAATACCTGTAAATACAGTACAAAACATTTAAAAGAACAATGCTTGCATAACTGAGATAAGCTGAAATATACACTGTATATGGATTATTAATCTTGCATGCTGAAACTAGCCAGCTACCACAAGTTATAGCTGGTTAGAAAGGACAGGCTGACATTATTCATGGAAGGTAACTAGCTAACATTAGCTTAACAACATTAAGTTAACCACTGCATAGGGTTATCAAAACGTTAATATTAACTCATTAGGTATATCATAGTCTACAAATAGTAGATGTAACATTAAAATATAATTTCAGAGCAATGCATTTCAATATATCGCTGGGGGGGGATTTAATTCTGGCATGTTAAATTAGCATTTAACCTTTTGTTTTGTGTATAATCACATATCCTATGTGTCCACATGAGGAAAGGACGAGGTGTGAACTGAGAGTAAGAATATTGTGCTACTAGATGAATTACATTTTTAAAAAATTGATTAAAATATTCCTACAAATGCAGTGGTCAAGTTCAAGTCTCATAATTGTTTTATTAAAGTTCATAATTACTTTTTTTATAAATGTTAGTGTAACAGCTGCAAGAAATAGCCTAATAGGCTGAGGTTCTGATTTACTTCCATGAATTTTTTGTGTTTTGTTTGTTTGAATTTTGTTTATGTTTTTATATTGGGTTAGGTAATAATAAGTGGGCCAGAACATGATAAACGTCTATGTAAGTGCTGAAAACAAGTATAATATTATAATTATTATTTTAACTGTGGTGAAAACCTGGACAATTAAGTGTTTTACAGATATTTGTTGGAACTTGGAACACCCAGCTTTAAACCTGGACAAAACACTGACAAACCAGCACATCTGGTCACCGTAATAAAAAGGCAATTATTTGCTAACACGTTCACCACATTTAACTATGTTAAAGTTTTGTTTAAAGCTTGTTCCACTGCCCCCAAGTGGCAGTTGCAAGTTGCAGTAATCTGCCATCTCCTGCAGACATAGTGTTCAATAGTAATTGAGGACTGGTACTCACATGTTGAACATGATTTTTGCCATAGATGTTAGTATGTTACAAGGCTAACACATCCAGCACTGTAAGCTCACTTACTTCATAATCAAGTTGTTCAAGAGGTCACAGTACAACAAACATGCATCTCAATTCAGTGGAGAAGCTGCAGTTGAATGCTCAAAAGCTTTTTAAAAACATTTCACAGTGATGAAGTATTTGCATAATTTGGATAATGAATAAGTAGCAGTGCAAAATAATCCATCTTCCTTTTAGTGTTTCAGAAACACATAAGGCTGAGGATCCATCTTGGAAAGCACCTGTCTTTTTCCATTAAAAAGTGTATTTTTCCCTATTTACCATAATGCTTCACAATAACAAGAGTGTTTTCTAATGCTACCCTGTAAAACCACAGCAGATTTGCCTGTGGTCATAAATTACAAGCAGACAAAGGGTGATTGCCTCTCAAAGGGAAAACAAGTGGATGAGACAGGTTTAGTGAGAATTATTCAAATGAATTGCTCTTGTTTGCATAGAGAAAAAGGGATTTTGAAAAGATGGGCCGCCTCTGGATGGGATGGGTAATTCCTTTTGCAGCCAACATATTTATGAGTACAGAGTTAATTCCCGTATTCACAGAGACATGTCAACAGTCTGGATGTGCTTCTCCTCCTCTTCCTCATGTCTGCAGGCATCTATGTGTGATTGACTGTGACAAAATCCCAGTATATATGGAGAACATTCTGAGTACTGTTGAATACACAGTTTATCCAAACTGTGTGATTTACATGTTGTGCGTCAGCGTTATGACGCCTCAGTGTCATGAAAGCTGTGTGAAAAACAATAAAACTGTGTTGAAGTTAACGTCCCTTTCACGCTGTTTCAAGGTAATCAACATGACAAATCTCTTGTTTTTTTGTTTGTTGTCTCTGTTTGAAGCCAAAGACCCAAAGCTATATTTCTTACTTAATTTTTATTACTGATGGTTAGCTCACCAGGCTAATGCAACGCACTGGCTACACTCTAATGGTGTGTTCAGACAGAATGCGAAAAGAATTTTCATGTGGGGTGATTACATACAAGATCAGTGCAGACACACAGTTGCTGCCTGCCGTTGCTACCTAGCTTACAGCTAATGTACAGTAATATAATGTATTTTGGCTGTTTGGGACAAATAACACTAATGATCCATAAGTCAAACTCAAATAACGAATAAGCGAATAATGCAAGGCGAAAGTTTGCTCTGCGTTTTGTCTGAACACAGCTTAACAAAGTCGCTAGCGGCTAGTCTTGGAAACATTTCCCAACTGTATATTCCTAATTCTAAATTTTCTTTTGAAGATCCCCTCCAGACAATTATAAAGACATATAAAAATACTCTGCTTGGAACAATAATGTGTCTCTGATATGGTCAACCCCCCCCCCACCCCCCCCACCCCCCAAAAAAACTGTATAATTACCACATTAAAGTCCTTAAAGTAGCATCTAATCATACTCGTACGCCCTTAAACTCAGATTTTCAGTGAGTCTTCTAGTGTCAAACTCTGCACAAACAACATTCTCATGTACGGTGAAGCTCCAACATCCAACTGAGATGAAAGAATTTTTTTTTTTTGAGTGGAGGGTGACTTTCATGATACCCTAAATTCTCCTCTACATAGAAACACAGGATGCACCTGAATAATGTATAATACTACAATACTACATGTTATGGTTCATTTCAACTTTGCTTCTGAGAAATCCTGTTTCTTCCCTCTGTGTGATGAGGTACTGCTCTATATGAGGATCTTTCTGTTGCATCCTCTCCATCTTTATGAATGACTGTGATTACAGACGACTTTCATGTTGGTGCCCAGGTGCTTGATTCTGAAGTAAAGTTATAAGCTTTCTGTAATAGAGGTTTCAATAGCTCTCGGGAATCCTTATGAAATTCATTATGTACCCGTCATCTTCTGGGGTCTCCCTTTTTAAAATTCCTTAATTTGTTGTAAAATTTTCTCTGCTGTTATAGTTTGACTGACATTTTGTGATACTGAGATTCGTTTCACTGAAGTATTTTTCTGTCCTTCTTGTATCTCTCTTGTCAGCTTTATTCTTTATAGCAGCTCTTAGTATTTTTTATTTTTTCTATTTCAGTTTTCTGTTAGAATTTTGAGTGTTTTGACTGTCTCTTTTAAACCTTAAGTCTTGTAAGAAGGAATTTTTCATCCTCCATGAATTATTCCCCTTCCTTGAGTTTAACTTCCAATATTCCATCATTCCAATATAACATTTTTTAATGGTTGATATATCCTTAATTAACATGAAGAGGTAATCCAGTCTGCTTTGTCATTGTTATGTTGTAAATTGAAATAGTGACACCTAGTGGCTCTTATGGGTACGCTGGTGTAAATTTAAGTAATCTATTAGCGCTCATTCCACCTAGTGGTTCCTTTAATTAACCAAGAATAACCTCAACTTCCTGTATAAGCTTTAACAAAGAAGCACATGCTATAGAAAGTAGCATTGTGTCAGTTCATCTGTGTATATCACCGACATCTGCATACATCTTATGCCTTTGGTTGCATCGTCAGTATGTAATGTCACTTTGTATTTATTCATCATGTACAGTTTTAAGTGTTTTGGTCGAGATGTCATGTGTAAGCTTTTGGTTGGTCTTATTGTCATTTATGCTTATATTTGAAAGTTTATATTAAACACACAATTAAGCCTACACATCTTTTGACTGTATTTCAGTTTTCTAATTACCCTTTCTCCTTCTCAATGAACCTGTTGGCAACTACATAACTGACTCCAGAGTCCTGATAGATGAAAGGGGTTTAGCTGCCTGTCAACATACACACACCATGTGTACTGAGGACAATAAACAATCTATTATATGCAGAGTGTCTATTAGTAAAGTCTGTATAATCATTTGTTCTTGGGTGAAATGTTCATTTCTAACTCTCTAACACGCCCTCCTTAAAATATTTACATTTCGCTCAGACTTATGTTTACTCCCTGCTGTAGAGTCTGACTTAAGATTCGAGACAAGATTCACCTCCAATGATAACCGTTCCTTTTCCTTGAGTTACTATTAAATCTATAATTGGTTCATAAATTCAGCAGCTTCATCTGGCGGGTAATAGATATTTATGAGAGACATTTCAATGTTTCCTATTTTGCCCATCACTAAAACAAACCTTCCTCCCTCCTCCAACTCTACTATTTATCTTCTGACATGGTGCATGAGTTTTTTTTTTTATAGTAGCTACTCCTCTTCTTGATGAGTTATTTGCGGAGGAAAAAACTGGAGTATTTACAATTCTGCCCAACTTCTTATGTTCCTCCTGTGTCAAACCACTACAAACACCTGCTTTTTTTTTTAGCATAATTTAAAAAAAAATCAAATAATAATAAGTTTATTCTCCTTAAAAAAAACAGCAGCAAGATAAAAAAGTGACATTCCATATCCATTTTGTATTTTCATTACTGAAATACCTCTTAGTACAAATGAAATAAAATAAAGAAAAATTAAATAAATTATTAAACAAACAATAAGTCATAAAACAAGAAGGCTAAGTGGTAAAATATTGTTTAAAAAAATAAAAAAGTAAATTCAGCAAATATAACTATGAAGGAGCAGTAGTTTCACAACCTAATTTGCATCTTGTTTAAAATTTCAATAGTCAATTTCTCTCACTCATCAGTCATTCACCTGTCACATTTATCAATGATCACTCACACCTAAATATAGATTTATTTACACATACACGGAAATCCACTCATGATGTAGCTATTGCACCTTCAAATAAGAATAAACAGACAAATAATACCAGTATAAAGCGTTTGAAGCTAAATAGTGCCAAATAAATACATAGATAGAGAGAAATGTCTGGGTTATAGGAGCATTCTTTGGACATGTATACAGCGCATTTAGAATATGGAGCTTAATTTGCCACACATGGCCTTTTACCTGTTAACGGTCAGCTCTGCATTGTAAACAAACCAACTAGCCAACAGTTTGCAAGGCTGGGATAGAGATGCATGACGGGCTGGTTGTGTAGCGCACCCCTGCGCAGGCAAAATCACATATGCTGGAGCAAGAAGGCAGACAGAGGAGAGGAATGAGAGGAGAATGGAGAGCTGCTCAGGGCAGGCTGGAAAAACAGAGTGCACCTTCTCCATGACAGGGACGGAGGGGATTGGTTATTATCCTGACATGCAGTCATGGACTGATGGTGACGACTCGGTGTGATGCTCCAAAAACACTCAGCAGCAGTGTAGTAAATATCATGGGACACCTTAGGTACTGGATGTGCCTGTAACTATAAATTTATAATATCAGTCATATCAATATCACTTATAAATATCAGGCAGCAGCTCACTAATGTTTTTCACCTCACTGATATACTTCATTGCCTGCAGAGATCTTGAACCCTGAAAACACTCTGCATATAAATGTTCATTTTCATTATCCATGTAAACAGCTCAGTAGGAATACTGTCTTTTTTGGAATAACAGCAAAAACCGGAATATTTGTGCATGTAAACGTAGTCAATGATTGGTCTGGTTTGTTCTGTGCTTTCTCTGTAAAGTACAGTGTTCCTGGAGAAAATAAAGATCCCCCAGTAATTCCAGTACCTCCTTAGACAATGTACTGAGAAAAGATTCATGCCAAGCAATCATCTAGTCAATTAAATCTATTTGAAGAATGTGATTGACAACAGCTGTCACACTGTTCACACAAAGGTTCATAAACTTTTCAAGTAAAGTTATGTAAAAACGTAACAAAAGTTTAAGAGCAGAACATATTAGGGCTCCTTCATTTCTCCTTGTGGAGGCAACCTGTGAACATGCTCGGAGCCCTGCTGGCCGGGAGATGAGGATGTCCTCAGAGTCGGTTTAGAGTAAAGAGGCTGAAACAGAGTGTAATTATATTTGTGGTGTGGGGTTAGGTGAGGTTCAGGAAGCCAGCTCCATTGGGGTAGGAGCATGCTGCGGTGTGGATGACATGATGGATGGACTCCTCCCCGGCTGCTCACATTGATCCCTCAAACTCTAATGGCCCAGAGAGAAGGGCTGTATGAGAGCATCTTCTCAGAGATGAATGACCCGTACCTGGAGTCCAGAGCCCCTTCTTTCCAGCCTGGACCATCACATCTTCATCACGCATCGATTGGCAGCGGCGATAAATGCCTCGCTGCGGTTGCTGTTAGATGACCGTGAAAAAGGGTGCAGGCTCCTTTCTAGCAGAAACCTGGAATTCATTAGCAAAGCCGCAGTGGCCCTGACCTGACATTAGTACCTCTATATTTAATTATCTCCACTCTGTAGGGGTGCAGGATTGGCCCAAGCATGTGCTGTATTTAGTTAAGCCAAAACCAGGAACACAGGGCCTGGTGATGTTCTACAGTAGCAGAGAATAGCCTGGAAAATAAGCTGTCTTAGCTTTATCTAACATAGCTTAGATGAGCATCTGGGATTCAATAAATCATGCATGCAGGGGAGCAGGCAATATGATCAAACGAAGACTGCTATGCATCTGTGTTCTGATATATTGGACTGGAGTCTGTCTGTGACCTTCAGAAGACATATCGCATGTAAAGCATACGTCTCAGTCATACTTAAACACTGCAAGTGGTGGAGGAAGTATTCAGATCCTTGTCTTAAAAAGTAGTACTCAATTAAAGTATTGCATTCAATTGTACATTAGCAAAAATATATTATTGGCAAAATCATAATCAAAAGTAAACGTTCTCATTATGCAGAATGGCTGCTTCCTGAGTGTTATATTATGATACATATATTATTGTATTATTATTGATGCATTTGTGTGTTAGCAGCATTTAAATGTACCTGGTCAAGGTGGTGCAAATTTGAACTTTGTATTTAACTTTTAATTTTTATGTTAATTTTAGTTTTCAAATTTCAAATAAAAGAAAAAAGTGCAAAAAGAAATTTAAAAATTGGAATATAGCCTACATTTTCATTGTTGGAAACTGCCCAAATTGTACAAAAAGCAGCCCAAATGATCACAATCCACACAGAACAATTTTTACCTGCCCATTTGAATAGAAAGTAGCCCAACGGCTCACAAAATTATGAATTCCTAAGTGTCCAAAATCCTTATTTACTGCACACTGCAGAGTAAACTGCTGACTGTCTATTATATAGTGAGTAGTGTAGTAAATGTACTTTGTTAATTTGTACTACTGAACACTACAGCGCACACTCCCTTTGCACCATGTTCATTGCAAAGACACAGACATGCTTTGTAATTTAAAGCTCAGCTTTAAAGATTCATGCTCTGATTGATGAATGTAGATACAGAAGTAATAAGCCTAACGTCTAATTTTATTTTTTTCCTCCCACTCAGAGTCACTCTCTATTTAAACATTTAGAGCATCCGTTCCTTTCACTCGTGTCCTCAATTAAAGATCAGAATCTATGCATTTTAATTGGAATTATATTAGCCCATTTAATGCCTTGTATCATTAAAGTTTTATCCATAATTTGAAAATAGGATTCATCTTGGTGAAATGTCTCTGGATGACGCTCTGGTTAAATGAGGGCGATGACATTGTGGTTTGAGCTTTGAGGTGTAATTTGTCCAGACGTGGTGACACTTGTCCAGGTCCTGCAAACAGAGTCAAGCTGTTACCTCAGTGTGTGACAGTGGCCACCTGCTCCATCCACAGGCCAGTGAACTTCCACAGGCTGACACACCAGTCTCCTGGGAAGTCATAATTCTTGTCTTTGCTTATTGGTTTTGTTTGCTATCCACTGTTAGAACTCTAATGAAGAGTAATGAGTCCCCTGATATCACATGTGGTTACCACTTTCTAACAGGGCTGTCATTGGCGATTTGAAATTCACACTATTGTTTAAATGTGGGGGAAAATGATGTAATAATCTGTTTGAATTCAAAATGTACACTGTATAAGTGCAACAGGCCAGCTGGGGCATTTATATAATGCACTGCCTGACCCAGTGCATGCCCTGTAGCTCTGTCAGCAAGCTAGGCTATTGTTGCTCTCTTTGCTAATGCAACATGAAGAAAACTAGTGAGCCTTGCTGAATGGATAATCATAACACTGAACCTTCTGAGAAGTAATGTGTGGAATAGTGTTGCATTCAACACCATAGATGGAAAAATGTGGATCAAGTCTGTTAGCTGCCTTTTTAAAATTACAACTAGCTTACAGTAACGTTAGCTTGTCACTCAAGTAAGTCAGAAGAGGCACTGCGAATCATAGATATAGAAATGTAGATAAGATCCGCTATTAAACAAATATAGTGTGTTGAGAGATGCAGACTTCACTACAAATCGACTTTAACTCGCCTAATTCTGAACTGATTTTCAGTAAATTTGGTTTGTTATAAAAGTGAGAAATTGAACCTGATTCAGGTCACTTCTTGGAATTGAATTCAGTTACAATACAAGTTGCCTTGTAACTTCTTAAAATAATGTAAATTTAACTAAAAAATGTGACCACTATCACATCAAATTCCTTTAGCCATCTCTCAGTTTTAGAGGTAGAAATCTGAGTAAAAAGTGCAAAATTGTAAACCATCCATTATGCTACATCTTTATTTATATATATACAGTAGGGTCTAAAAGTCTGAGACCATTTTCCCATTGTTCTTCAAGGTCAACATATGGTAAGTTTAAGAAAACTGTGGTCCAGTATCACACTACAGACGTCCTCATATGGAGAGGAGGCAGTGTCAGAGTCATCAGCTGACACTAGAGATGACTCGTCCACAGCAGACAAGGAGACCGTCTCATCTTCACACTGCCAGTGTTACCTGGAGAAACCCCACAGCGGACTGTTAGATGTCGGAAAATGCTCCAGAACTGAACTGAGCTTGGGTTGTTGTTCCACCCACCCGTAATTTTCATATGAAGTGACATTATTATGTAAAAATTGTGACTATAACTATACACAGAAAAAAGGATTGAGAAAAAATAACTGTGTTCACAACAATATTTTAGTAATAACCAAAACATTGTGCTAAGGTTCAACCAGAGATAGGTACAGTATGTTGCTTGATGAACTTCTTAAATACTTCAGCTTCATATGATACCCACACATTCTTCTGATTTCAAGCGCCTCCGAGTTTTCTGGGAACAGAAAAGGATAAAAAGCAACTAAAAACAAGATCAGACTGGAACATCAAACAAACTTCATAGAATTGAACATCGAACAGCAAAAACTTTAAAGAGCAAGTAATAAGTACAGCTTAAGGCCAATGAGAGGCAAGAGTCAACATGTCTGTACAGTTATATAAATATGCATTTTTTAAATTAATAAATTTGCTGATATAAAATCAGCAGCGTATACCTAAAGCTTCCTCCTTAAAAATGTACTCAAGGTGTAAACGGCTCCATTAAGCCCCTGTACCCTCATCCACTAGCATATACAGTATATTATACATTTTTCAATGGACTCTATGTAATAATCATTTAAGTATCATGGGCCAATCAATGCATTTTTTAACAGTTGTTTGATATTTGATATGATATATGAATCTTTACTTTCATCATTTTTTAAAAGGAGAATCTTTACCATTTATTGTGGATTCCTGTTGGTTTATGAGGGGGATTTACCTTACTGAGGAATGAATACTAAAAAAACCTCTGAGCGGTATAGTGGTGTTCAAGTACAAAACTGCTGTGGATATGAACTTCTTTGTTACACTTACCAAGGTTGATTAATTCAGCGGTTCAGAAGATTCAGACACAAGTACAGGATCATCACCTGCCTCACCAGCTTGTGTTGATGTCCTAGTTGACCTGCCTTTATTGGGCACCTTCAAATGAATCATAGCTAATCAGTATTAGAAAATCTAAAAGGGACGTTTACTTTTAATTTAAAGTCTGGTGGTAATTCCTGTTATATTAGCAAGAGATAAGATATACTCATCATTCCAATCACTTTCCACCATATATTAACACTGTTTACCACAAAGAACACTATAATCTTATGACTTATGAAAGTACACTAACCTTGTTCAGATGGTCTGGAAAAGATGCAAAAACTGAATCACACCTATCTTCACAGTTTTCCCAGTTCTGTCATAATCATCTACCTTGAAATGACAGCTACAGCGAACTGTAGTATCATTAGGCTCAAAATCCTTCTGTCTATAGTCCAGGATCTTTGGTCTAAATGAAAAGAATGAACAGAATACTAATTCTACAATGTAATTCATTATTGGGCTATGTAGGTTGTTTTCAAATAAATCCAAACAAATTCATTTGAACATTTTTCTAAGTGACAGCCCTACTTTCAAATAAAGTAACCTTTTATAAAGACTTAGTACATTTTAAATAATGGATTTATAAATCATTAATGGTTGTGTATATGTCATGTGTATAGATCATTAATAAGAATAACTTTGGGGTTGCACTTTCAGGTTGCCAGGTTGTAAAAAATTCCTAATTGGTCCATGTGACCACCTCTGCAAAAGGGCTGCAAAGGATCTGAACCAAAATCCATTTATTAACAACTTATTAAGTATTTGTTAATGATTACTATGTATAACTGTATCCTTGCCAAATAAAGAAGATAAACACCAGCAAATGGAATTTCTGGCAACCCAAATATGGTTTATTATTGAAAGTCAAAAAAGTATTTCAGCACACACCGAGATACTAGGATAGATACTATTTTATTAGGGGATTACATTAAAAAACAAACAGAGCAGACTACAAGTTTTGCATGTTGCTTTATCAGATCCGCTCTGTACTTGATTGCTATCAGGTGTGTCTTTAAATAGTCAGGTGCTGATCAACAGAGGATCCAACAGGTTCACACGCAGTATCTCATTTTCTAATGCAAATGCACAAAAAAGTAAACAACAGACAACAGTGACTATGATTACACCTTACAAAATCAGATATAAATATACATTTCCATAAGATTCATATCCACAAGAAAAAAAGGTACTGTACAAAATACATAATATATTTCATATTAATCATAATACATCTCAAAAATAGGAGGAGGTGAACTATTACAGACTAGCTATACCTGTCTTAATGGGGGAGGGGAAGGGAGGGGTTGTGTCAGGAGGGGTTTTTTAGTAGCTCAATTTTACCAACATATGAGGTCACCTGTAGGCACAGAGAAACAATGTGGGTTAGGTGGCACCCAGGAGAGAGGTACTGCTGTGCACGGAGTATCTTCATCTTTATGGTTTATTAATGACTTACAACATATTTACCACTGAGTGATTGGAACAATTTAATAAGCGGTTATCACCAAATAAAGAGGATCACAATAGTCAGAGAGATTTCTTATGACTTGGCAACCCAAAATCTGTTTTTAATAGCTTATAACTGAGCCTATTAAACCATTAATTAATGGATTATCAGCATTTATAAGTGTATTACTGCCAAGTGAAGAAACACCAGCCAATGGCATTTCTCACAACCTGGCAACCCAAAAATTGATGAGTAACGAGTTTACTGTTACTAATGTCTTTATTGACATTAATAAAGCCATGAGTTACTACTTATATAAGCCATTTTAAATGGTGCCTTATCAGAAAACGGTACCTACATGATAAATAGAATAACTTTGGTCTAATAGCACAGGTAAATGAGAGGCATGCATGACATGTTTACAGATGTCCAGATTGTTGTAGGACTCGGCTGGTTCTGTTGGAGGCCACAGTGTTCATCAATGACATTCATGTTAGAGTAACAAGAGTTTGAGTTCAGCCCAGTTTCTTCACCTCTTCTGTCAAGGCTTCATTCTCATGCAGTGCGATCGTTGTGAAGGGGGCTAAATTACCCAGAATCCCACTGTGTTACCATATGCTTCACCCATTTTGTTAGAGGCTCATGTTGAGGAGCAGTCTGCTGCTAACTGTCTGAGATCAAAGGCAAAAGTCCCGCAGATAAAGTCGATTAGTGCAGAGAAAGAGACAGACGATCGCTGAGCCTTGTTTTGTCAGAGGCCAAGATTGTGCATAAAGTGGAAAAAATGGTGTGAAATAATTCTATTTCTTACCTACCTTCTACTTCAAAGTCATATTTTTCTCTCCTTTCTGATTAGAATCAAAGTAATTATTAACATTACTGAAACAAATCTTGGCCAGAATCTAAAAGCCTGACAGAGCATCCCTGCATCCCCATGGAGCTCTGACTGCTTCTCTATAAAGTGCTAATCAGCTTCTAGCCATTTGAAAAATGAACTTGACAACAGATGCTTGTGTTTCTCCTAGAAATTAAATGCCTGAACAACAGCCAGAAATGTCCCTTTTCACCTCTGGACAATAAAGTATCTGCCTTGCCAAGTACTCTTTGACATTGGTCCAGATGTCCAAGTCTATCAAATGGTGTTCAAGGACTGCCATGACCATTGGCAAAGCTGGCCAAGAAAGCACTTGGATTTTCTAATCTTCGACGAGTCTTTCTGACTTTGGATAAAAAAAAAAGAGATTGCCCTTCAACTTGGATGTCCTTTTCATTTCCTCCCGCTTGAATGAGCAGAACAAGACATTGTCAGAAGCACGTCTGCATATCTGCTTTTAACAGACCTGCTACTGTTTCAAATCATCTGCTTGTGCTTTGATGTAAAATTAATCAACCAACAGCAGCCTGTTTGTCATAGGCAGTGGAGATTTTTGGCATCATGCAGGTGCAGTAGGGACACAAGCTGACCCGATCAAAGATAAAATCAAATCAAATATTGTAGCTTTGTAGCTTGTTCGGATTTTGAGTGAGATATCACACAGTATTGCCAAGATGAAAGCTTGTTTACGACAACATCCCATCTTATATTTCTCTGTCCGTATATGAAAAGATTGAACAAGGCAATTCAAGTAATCTTCACCCTGAGCATGATTTTATTTCAACAATCAATTCAACAATCTGTATTCTGACTTGTCAGGGCATCCGCCTCTCTCTGAAAGCAGAGAGAAAAATGATCGATTACGTTATGCAGTGGACCTTTGTCTTTCTAGCTCCTAGAAATGAAGATAGGCAATCATCCATCAGACCAGTGCCAGAAAGTGCTTCCCAGGGCCTGAATATATGATTACAATGCTTTGACTCCATTTATCTGCATACATCCTATTCAGCAGTGTGGACTGGAGTGTGTTACTCCACCCCAAAAAACTGCAGCCCAGAAAATTCCTCACAAGCTGTCCCAAATCCTCTTAATGCTATCAATCCTGCTTTTGCTCATTCCACTTCATTGTCTCTTTATTTCGGCACTTTCCTGCATGGGGAAGCTTGATTGATTTGGCTTTCAAGGATGGGAGACAGGAAAGTTGGGGGGCTAGGCAAAGTGTTTGGGAGCATCGCATAAACTCTGACACAGACAAATGGCTCGGGCCAGATCGGATGAATCATTTGACTTTCGGAATATTGCGGTAGCTTCCTTTCAGACGACTGGCCTCGTCATGCCTTTTCTCCTGCTTGATAATATGGTGACAAGCACATCTGTTCTCCTGTGGCCCATATGACTTAGCTGAAGCAAATGATGGGTAAACTCTCAGACTGATTTTAAAATGACTGGGAGAAGTGCTACATGAAGTTTCTTGGACATTCACCATACATATTAATAAATTACACCTTGAGATAAAAAAAAAGATTAATTGTATGATTTATGGATGGATGGATAGCCTGACATTTTGGGAATTCTACTTGTTTCTTATCCCTTACCAGATAAGAAGATAGATGTCAATTTCGTCACTTTGTGAAGTATGTTGGACCTAGTGGGTAAAAACTCATGTAGTGCCATCAAAAGTGAAACAGCCCTCAAAACAACTGTAGTGCTCTTAGCTACACCCACTTTCTTGTTTAATACATGTAGAAATAGAAATGTGAAAAAATAAGATGATGTGAGCCTGGCCACGAAAATACCAAAAGTGACGCACTAGACCTCTGGGTTCACAAAAATAGAACCAAAACCATCCTCCTTCTCATTCATCATAACTCAGTCAAATCTTAACAAAGAGACATGAAACTCATATTGATATCATTCAATTTGACTTACACTTCCCGAGGATGTCATTATCTCCCATATCCATCGCCAATTAACCACCATAAATCTGCTTTGAAATCAGAGAAAAAGACACTTGAGAACTTGCCTGAGAATCATCAATCAAGTTTTCTTCAGTATCAAAGTAATCCAGTGATAGCTGTCTGTTCATTCATGGCTACACTGTAAACAGGAACTGCCAACAGCTAATTTGGCAGTACTTACAACTGGGACTTTGTGCATTTATTATCCAAAATATCAACTTGTTCCTTTAGACATACTATCCAGAACCTAAAGTGGATTACATTCCTTTTTCTTACTTTGTAAGAGTACATTTTCACCAACCGTGGTCCCAAAACAATACTGGATTTACTTCATTTAGGTTCCTTACAGACAAGATTGAACAACTGCTTCTCTAAAGCTCTGGTAAATATTGTATGCATCAGCAGACCTTCAGCCAGTGAATGAAGGAATGGAGGGGCTGTAAAATCCTCTTTGCAAACATAGTTACAGAGCAGTTTGCCAGACAGAGCTGAGAGGCAGCTGAGAGCCACACTGTGGGACAGGGACTTGGGGGCAATTAACAGCATTGACACCATTTTGTGTGTTGATCCTGAGCAGCAGGGTTTTCATAGAGAAGCCCCACCAGCGCCAAGCAGCTCTCGCTCACTAATCCCCTGCAAGATTTCCATTTTTAATGAACTTCATTTATTTTTGTTACAACCGCTTAAACATTTCAACAGGGGTTTTTTCGTTGGCTTAACTTGATGTATTTCAAATAATTGATGGAACAGGGGCTTAGCCAAAATAAGCATGAAATCATTTCTGACCCCATCCAGAAATGAGGCAGAGAGGGGATTCAGAGGCAGACAACACTGTAATGAAGACATTGACTAGCTGCACGCCTTACACATTACACGTCTGTGTCTCTATGGCCATACTTACATCCGTATTTCCAATGTCATCTGACCCTGCTGGGCACAATGACTGACAAGTCCAACTTCTCCCAGATCAACCTTTTAATTAAATGAGACAAGCTACAGAACATCCTAATGACCAGACAGCAGCTGGAGGGATGGGAATGACAGACACAATTAGTTGCTCAAATTCTTGAGACTCAACTGAACTGGAAATAAAAAATAATGGCCCTTTTCCCCCACCTTTTGTTTCAGGAGGGGGAAAAAACTCACAAAACACCTGTATCGGATATTAAATGGTGATGTGCCAAGTGTTGCAGGTGGCGGGACTGCAAGTCATTGCATTAATGTTAATTATTAAAATTGTGCAGCAAGTGGAGTAGGAGGAAGACTGAGTACCTGAGGTGATGCTAATGGCTTTGGAAGCAACAGTTGTCTGACCTCTGCATCCTGATTAATTTCAAACTGCCAGTTTGAGCGCTTACTGACACCCTCTGAATGGGTAATAGCCTGTAGCTAGTATAAATGCAATCTTGTCTCCTGCATGAAAATCTGTTTGTTACACACTAGGGATGCCACGGTGGCGAAATTTTCCCACTGACTAATAAACTTGTGGCAACACCGGTGTTACCGGTTACACTGGACATTTTACAAAATCAGATATTCGTCAATGACGCTCATCTGTAGAGAGCTTACTTTGATCTTTAACATTAGATTTTTAGTTTAGATCTTCCCCTTATTTAAGAATTAGTGACGACGAGCTTCAGGCTGCTGCCAGCAGGTTGTCCTGCATGTACATCCGGGCTGCGGCACACACAGACAGGGACAAGCCAGAGGACGACCGCCACTTAGAACCAGAACCGGAGCAACTCGCCTGCCATCCAGAGAGAGACACACCGAGAACAGGCTGAGAAGGCAGACAGAGGGAGAGTTGCTGCCGAAAACAAGAACTGAGACCCGGGGAGACATGAGAGCAGCTGCTCGCTAACAGCTAGTGTTATGTTTGTTTACACAGCAGGACGGAGAACAGACGTCTCATTATGCTACTTTTTGCTGCGAATCTGCTGCTGCTGCAGACGCTCCTGGAGCAGACAGTCAGTTTATAATTGCAGCGTCCGTCATCCGTCATCCGACTAAGTTTTGATAACACGCTTGATACTTTACAAATTTGAGTTTTTTTATTTGATGAACGTGGGCGCTGATACGCGAAAATGAAATAAATGGGTTTGTTTCTACAGACCAAACCTTACCCACTGCCCCTATACCGTGTAACACCGGTAACATCGACCACCGCGGCAAGCCTATTACACAGCCATCCACCACCTTGACCTCCACCCCCAAAACTCTCTGTCTTTGCTTTGCTACATAAACAGCACACCACTTCCTGCATTGACTCTGAAAGATGGCAACGGGTGTAACTCATGGACTGCAGTTTTATCCAATAAGAACATAATTCGGGGGATACTGGTCTGAATCTGGACAAAATGGTGTTCACGTCAACAAAACCACATCCCTTGGTGACGGCAATCCACCATCATGCAAGAACCATGCTTTTATGTTGGCTTCCCACTCTTCTGTTTAGGCCTGGGAAAAAATGTACCATAAAGCTGCTGTCTGCTTTGCCCACTCTTCAAAAAGTTAAAAAGAAAAATATATGTCATGCATTTTATGTTTCTGGCAAAAACAGTAGTAGCTTGTTTAGAATCAGTCGGCAAGACCACTGCTGTGGTTAGAAGCACAGAGGAAAGAGAAGCACCTGCTATAGCAACAAAAATAGAAGGAATTGCACACAAAAATTCTGACTGAACTATTTGTTTCTCAAGTGATTTCTGCAAAACCTCCGCTGCAACAATTACCTACTGTACTGAAGCACCAAAGAAATCTCCTCCTCTAACTGCTATAAATCTGAATTCTGCAGTAGCCTAAATAAAATGCATTATAAAACGAATACATTAAAGTAGAATCATTCATGTTTCCCGTGTCTGAAGTACAACTTTTAAGATGTACCAACATCTGTACGCTGCCCCTGGTGCTTACAACTCAATGTATTTCTGTTTCAAGGTAGGCCTACAGTGCAATGCAATATTTATTGAACCTTATGCTCCCCTTTTCTCGCCTTCCTCAAGGACAGAGGCAGGGATGTTTTGATGTGTACGAGCAGGAAGGCAGGATCCTCTCACTAATGATCTGGCCAGCTGATGGGGGCCTCAAGGTGTTCTCTGCTTGCAGACTGTAGCAGCCAAACACAAATTAGGAGGGTCACCAGTTAACTAATGAGGCCATATCGTCAAGAGACAACAGAAGGAGAACAAAAGACAGATTATGGATAAAGAAAATAGAAGAATATTTTTTCAGACTTGATAAAGCTCCTTCAGAGCAACAGAAGTCATTATAAAACTGATCTCTCTTAATAATATTACTGAGAAATAGATGAAAAAAATCTTAACTACAGGTTCACTTAATACTGTAGTCAAAATGTCAATTAAAAGAAAGGTAATTAAAAAATAACTATGATAATGGATTTATAACTTAAAAGGTGCATCCTACCTATTTTAAACATGAAAGGTCAGTTTAGTTCTCATGGGTAGTATAATAGTTTTATATTATGATAATTTTTTAAATTATAATAATTTAATGATATCTTATTTGAATTCAATTTTACTGCACTTCACTCAACTTCTTGTTAATTTATCAGGTTAATTATGTATATGATATTAACATAAACCTGGTTATTCATACCCCTGTATGATTCTAACATAACCTAAGTCTCTGATTCATGTTAAGGAGTGTCTTTGACTCCTCAGTGTCCCAAGGGTTATCAAGGGTTATCTGGGCTGGGGCTGTGAGACTTCAGATTTTTAATGGGAAGTCTGTTCCAAACTGGTTGCATGCAGTTTGGAAGATGTGGGTGTTTCCCAGCCAGTGGGGGTGTAATGAAATGTGCAAATGAGTTTTTTTCATTACAGGAAGTGTACAATATGCTTCAGTGTTTTTGGAGCTTGATCCATACCAGTGAATGAAAGTCAGGATATCTCAGCCTCTGCTGCTCCAATTTTGATCATTCTCTTATGAGTAAATATGAATATTTACTATGTTTCTGGTTTATCTAATTGTAAATATAATATCTTTGATTTTTGGACTGTTGGTTGGTCAAAACAAGCAATTTAAGATGTGGACTTAGGCTGTGGGAACTTGGAATCAGCATTTTTCACTTTTTTCTTACCAACTATTCATCTGACAACAGTTTTTAAAATTAATCTACAATGAAAATGATCATTAGTTGCAGCCCCCCATCTGAAATGTGTTGCCATGTTGGTGTTTTGAAAGGATTGCTCCTTAGTATTTGGCTAAGGAGCAAAAAACAGTCGTTTATTTTCATGGGCAGAAAAAAGTTCCCTCTGGATGAGGTAAATCCTGAAAATGGTTTCTCAGTTATACAAGATTGTCCAGCATCCTGACAGTGAGGCTTGTCCAGTCCTAAACCTGCTGCAGCTGGGACAGTGCTGCATCTCTGTCAGTCTCAAATGAGAGCAAAAGTAATTGAGCTTGATTAACCTGGCCCTTTGCCACATCATTAGATTGATAGATGGAAGTGGCAGATCAGACAGGAGAAGGCGGGAAGCACTTAAGTCATAAAGCAAGGTCGTTCTTACCATGTGACTGACTCATTTGCAATGTTTGTTTCCACTTGCCTTGGCGCGGAGCTTGCAATGTCAATTGCATGAACGAGGGGCAGATATTTCACTTTCCTGGGTGACCATCTACTTGACGGCTGCATTGTAAATGCAAATTGAAAACAGGAGACCATGAATCAGTATGCATATATATTCACGCTGTATGGACGGCTGCAGTTGCTATCTGTTTCAGTGCCAAGAAAGCTGCTATGTCAATCCTTTTATCACATTTGTTCTGTGCTGTCTGATGAACCAACCAATCAAAGCGAGTCAGATTTATCTAGGAAGTGTTTAAAAAAAGAGCAAATGATGCATGAAGTAAAAATGAGACATCTAAGGAAGGTGCATCTGACAGTGTAGCCAGTGTAATGACACTGTTATCTTTATCCATACAATATCACTGCTTATCTGTGGATTTCTTTACCTCTTTTTAATGTTCAGTTCAGGGCCTGTATTTGTAAAGTGTCTCAGAATCCTCCTAGCTCATACAGCAGTTACACTCCACCACTGGAGATTTAAATATACATTTATTCAAGTACTGTACTGAAGTGCAAATTTGAGGTGCTTTACTTTGTGAGTATTTCCATTTCATGCTACTTTATACTAATACTCCACTTAATTTCCACTACAGGGAAATATTGTACTTTAAACTGCACTTCATTTATTTGACAATTGTAGTTACTAGTCACTAGTGCTAGTTACATACAAAAATGACCTTGTAAACTTAGCAATGTTATAGTTTAAACTAACAACAGTATACAAAATGTTAAAATTAGTAAATGTTTCTAATAACATGTATGTACTTTAACTTATGTAACAATTTTAATATAGGACTGTTATGTGAAATGTGTATTTTTTAGATTGTGGTATTGCTACTTTTACTCAAGAATCTTCACCATGGGTTACTAATATGCCATTTCCATTGTAAGTTGTTAAGCACAATTGGCAATCCACGTGCATGGCTTAAAAAATAAATAAAATATATACTGTGTACTTTCTTAGGTAAATAATTACATAAATTATCCTAGTCATCACTTTCCTGCCTAATGTTTCCCGCCTGATCTTGCACATCTTAGAAATATTGTGCTATATTGCACATACAATGGTTATGTTGCACACCCTCTCTGGACTTTGGCACAGCCCATAGGAGCATTATCCTTGGCTAATAAGTAGAATAAATTATGTGTCACTGAGAATTTTTAGGGTTAGGACTGATTTCCTTCTCTGAGACACTTGATAAACATGGGCCCTCACCTATGGCGTCAGTATGCTTTAATAGAGCTGCCGCAGTACTTATTTTTTCCTTACTGCACAAATTAGCGAAGCCAACTGTACTTTTTGGATATAACTTACATCATATTATAGTTACATACTCACACACTCTCCTGCCAGGCTCTTGGAAGCGATCAGAAATGATTTTCTCCAGCTCTCAGCATTTATAAGACTGTTTGTCTTTTTGAGCTCCTTATCATCTGTGACAGTGGTATTTGGCAGCCTGACATATTCCGTTTCTGCAGTAGAGATGTCGGAAGACGCTTTGGACTCGTTTTCTCTCATCATGAATTTATTTCTTCTGTGGGGGGAAAACACATTACAAGAGCCTTCAGAAACTCTTTAGTCTAAATGCCTATCTTTCCGTCTTATGTCTCTAAATGTCTTAGCATATCATTACCACGTCATTCTTTATGTCAAGCCTGAGAGAATAACTAATATACTGCAGCAGCTCTATGCTTCAAACAAAGTTATTTTTGGATTCTCAAACTGCATCTGACGCCCCCCACCACACCAACACACAGACACACACATGTGCCACTATTCCTGTTTGAATGAATATTGCATCTTGGCTCTTGCTTATCATCCCACCTTTCAGTATTGCGTTTGGAACAGCTATAAACACTTTTACCCTCAGATGTGTTTGGACAACATATACAAACTACTTCATTTCAAGCATATCAAAGCCCTTACAAACCTTGTTGCTTGCCATCTAACTCCCCTTTTTATCTGCCCTAAAGTCAACAACTGTTTCCCGATACCATCTATGAGGTGTTTGAAATTAACAATATACAACATGAAGCTACAATATAGGCTTGATGAGACCTCATTTGAATGTGGATTTGTGTGCAGCACTCACACTCAAGAGGTGCTTTGGGATGAACTAAGCAGGATGAGTCTCGAGCTCTGAGTGGAGATTTTAAATTAAAATGCATATGTAGACATCAGGTAATTGGTCTGTGAACATGTACAGCAGTTGAGAATCGGCTGTGATGCTCTGCCTCTGCGTCTGGTTCGCTTTCATTGAGGGAGAGAGCTTCGTCCAGGGAGTATGCCATTACTGCTGTTTATGATGTGCTGGGGGCCGGGGGCCACGCCGTTCAGTGCTTATGGTTTTCGTGTGGGAAGATTTTCGGGAGAAGGAGATTAAACTGATCTAATTAATTACCGTCGTAAAAACAGCAAACATCATTAAAGTGTAATTCCATTAGAGCTCCTCATTCCACCAGTATTCATTAGCAGACAAGAGTGGGAAACATGAGGCACTGTGGGAGAGAGCACACGTCCACGCCCACATACATTCACACACACACACTCTAAAATGAGTCTGGGAGTATTGTACAGAATTTAAATCAGTGTTATACTCTTATAGT
The DNA here is from genome assembly GCF_914725855.1 of Thunnus albacares. Taxonomy (NCBI): domain Eukaryota; kingdom Metazoa; phylum Chordata; class Actinopteri; order Scombriformes; family Scombridae; genus Thunnus; species Thunnus albacares. The sequence goes on from NC_058121.1 coordinate 3,377,215, forward strand.
CGGAGATGAAGGTAGAAGGAGCAGAAAGAGTAAAATTCACAGGTGTTGTAGAATATCATACATATCAGTGCTACATATGAACTCTGTAGAATCCTTGTGGAGCCTATCTCAGCATGCACCAGATGAAAGACGGACAATCATGCAGGGCAGGTAACCACTGGGTTGCAGTGATATATTTTCAGAGACTTTCAGCTGTGGATCAGATCAGTTTGGTCAAAGGTGAAATGGCTCTTGCAATAGCAGAACAGCTTTTGCTCAAAACACAACATGACTTCCATGGAATGGTTGCTCATTACAGAATGATTCTGTTTTTATTACAACTTGGGTTTTATTTTCATAGTTGTGGCTATCATTTCTATCAGTTAAAGATAGAAGAAGCAGTGTCACAGTCTGGTATTGCTCAGCCCTACACCACCAGCATTCAGAGTTCAGAGAGTGCAGATACAAGGGGAAGGGAAATTCTACAAACTTTTCATCACCCTTATTGGTATTTCTATTATTGTTAGGTTGAAAGGTTTGTAATTTGGAGACCAGAATATGTTTGTACACAGAACAGCAGCTGCTTCAACTGCCAACTGACATAAGGTTCGACTTGGTAGCAGTGATGGGCAAGTTGCTCGAAAAACCCTACTTACTAATGATTCATCAGCAAAAGGAATTAGTTACTTGTTACATTACTTTGTGGTATTCAGCACAGCTCCGTTAAAGGTGCCTTAAACAACTCAAAATCCTCCACACCCACATGTCACATCATGTTTAACACTGTAGAAATAAAAAACAAGACCATGTGGTTTAACCAAGCAGCAACTACCATGGCTTGAGGCTGAAGCCAGTGCAGAAGTACCTTAAAGTGCAATGTCACCGACAGCTGCGAGATGCTGGCTCCAATTAACTTCTCCCTAGAAATACTAAGTCAATAATTATTTTCAGCAAGTCATTATGGTCTCAATCACTAAATTCAGGCCCTCTAATACAATGTCAGTCAAAAATTTTGACACACTTTCTCAGTAAGTTTTGAACACTTATAACATTAGTAGCTTTGATGTCTGCCATGTGGGTGTTGATTGACAGCTGTGATTGACAGTTGGCTCACCTGCTGCTCTCCCCGGCTCTGGGACTCGCACTGAGTCGGACTATTGTCACAATATTTTGGTAAGTTTAATGTTACTTAATTATACCTGCCCTGTTAGCACTATTTAGCTAAAATAGCTAATGTTAGCCAAAGTTTCCGCTTGGGGTTCCCAGTATGCTAGCATTAGCATAGTCTGAGGAAGCGGGGTCTGTTTCCAAAGCGTGAAAGGAAACAACCTGCACTCCTTACTTGGAAGGTCCTGGCTCCAAATGTAAAATATGGTGTCAACCATAAGTTGCTACACTGGGCTTCAAACCGGCTCCAATGAAAACCAATTATATATGTTACACCTCACTATGTCTAACTTCATATGGTTGGCTATGGTTTTAACAAGCTGTCAGTCAAACATAACAATTTGTCCAATGTTAGCAAACCAGCTAAGAGGACGCAACATTTACAACTTTTAATGTTGGATTTAGCAGAATGCGCATTTCCTCTCTTTTGCAGAAGCTAGATGCTACTCTACTTCTTCAGCCAAGCTGGCATGTCCTGGTCCAGTCTCTCTAATAAGCGCAGTGCAGACACTAAATTGATACTTACTCCTAGTAAGATAACAAATGGAACAATTCACAAAATTTAAGGTTAAAACTGAGACTGAGCACACCCAAAATGCCTGTAATAGTCCTTGTGCAGGAAAAGTCAAGCACAACTATGGTAATTGTAGTAGGTTAAAGCTGAACAAGATAGTTGGTCTGTATGATGGATGTTTACACAGGACAATTTGGGTTATAATTTAATCATTTGCCTTGGTTTTCATGTTTTTCTGGTAAGCTCTGTTATTCTGTGAGTAACTCAAATCCAAGCAATTAAAGTGGTGGGTATCGTGGTGGTGAGTATTCATGAAAAGTACTTTTAGCCTCTTATGAAATTGGTTGATTGACACATAAATTAATAGTTAGACACTTTGGCATTCATCTGACAGACCTTCATTCAAACTTTGGTTTCAGTAAGCTGTTTGCTGCAAAGCTAAGACAGAATTTTTCTAACCCAGCATGGATTAATATTCAGTATTCCCTTTGTGACCCTTATTCAAAGGGTCAGTTATTTGTCAGTTTTACAGTTTGCGCATTACTCTCCTATCAAATGGATAAAGCTCCTACATGAAGAGTCATTGGCAGGCTTATGATGTTGTCTTCTCTCCACAAATAAAATAATTAAATTATTCCATGACCTCTACAATGTGCTGAACAGTTTGTGCCACATTTTGGAGGAGCAGAACCACTTTCACCCTCCCCCCCAAAAAGTGTCCTTATTTGCAACTTGACATGCTCATCAAGTGCGCTCTTGATGGAGGGAGCTTTTAAAGAGCTCTTGATCTGAGCAGAAAGAGGCAAGATTTTCAGAGCACAGTGCTCCTGTTCTTTACCTGTGGCATCACCTTGCCTTCACAGAGGCAACACTGACGAAACCTTGGAGAAGATTGTTATTCGTAGACACATTCAACCCCCTCACAGAATCAAAAGTCTTGTCAGCTGACCTATGAGATTATCTAGTTTGCCACTGATAAGCTCAGAGTAGCAGAATAGTTTGCTAAGGTCACACTGGATTGTGCTCATTTGGGGGGCCTGTCTGTCCTCTTGAGGGACTCTGAAAAGGTCGCGAGGAAACAAGGCCTCCACCCCAGGTATATTGCTTTGTGTAGTTGACTTCTATCTCATCAGACTTTTATCACTTAATCCATCTACTTGACCTTTGGCGGAGTCTCCAAAACTATTTCTTTTAACAGATTTTGCATTGAGCCCCATTGGATCCCCGAGGACAGCGTGAGCCGTTTCTGAATGATTAATGCTCCGCTTTGTTCTGCCTGAAAAAGCTTTTCTTACAAGCCCCATTCAGCTGGAGATTGGTGGAGGGGAGAGACACTGACAATACCACAGGAATAAATAACATTCTCACACCCCATAGTCATATCTCACTGGCTATTGACAATAAAAAAAAAAGTCTTTCAGGGTATGATTCATTACTGTAAGAGTGGAATGCAGATTGCCTGCAAGGTACTCTTATTTACTTCAATACGGTGAATTGCAAAGAAGGTGCCAGCAAGCTGGATTCTTTCCACCTTTGTCTTTCTTTACACATCAGTAAGACTGATGATCACAAGCTGCACAAGATGTCACAGAACTGTATTTCTCACAGACAGCAAAATGTATATAAAAAAGCAGCTACAGTGTCTGAATACAAATAACAATCAAGTGAGATACCGCCGTAGGGTGACAATGCCCTACTTTACTCCACCCTTTGTCGAGGTCTATCATGTATCCAATCTGTAGTGATGGGGCAGAGTGGCCACTCCTCACATTCATCTGGTCAAGTGTTGATTGTCTGCGGAATGAGAGTGCCCAAGTGGCAGCGGACACCCTGCAGTTAACGCCACTAGCACAGAGGAGGAGGAGGAGCAATGCAGCAATTGGCCAGGTGTGAGAAAAGGCAGGATTCATTGCATCTAGCCCTGCTCTATGACAGCAGGCTTTCACCCTGCCTTTCAGTGTAGCTATGAAGAACAGGTATAAAGACTTTTGTCTACTTTGTTTGAAGCATACTGACACTTGCACAAATGTTCAAAATCGGATTCAGCAAACCCTGAACCCACACATTTTTTTGTGATTTAGCAAATTCATGCAAATTGATCTTTAACAGAACTGACGCCCCCAAATCGCTATATAAATATAGCTGCTCTGCTCCAATTTGTGGAATGTCATTCACAAAATTGTCAGCCAACAGTCAAATGAATAATTTACCAGTACAATGAATACATAACATAACAATTTATACTAAGGTTTATTTAAGAATCACCAATCTTAAAATTTAAGAGCAGGGCAATTTTGGTAGTCTCTTTTTGTCTGCTATTTCTTTTTTCAGTTATTACTCCCAAGTAAAGCTCTTATTATCAGTATTGAAGCTGCATTAAATTTTTATTTTCATGGCTGCTAGGTGGCACAACACTGATATATCACCTTAGTTATTAAGGCTAACTTGTTAGCAAACTATTGTTTTTTTTAAACATTCAGCAGACTCAGAGCAACATTAGAATTCATTTTTCCATTTTTCTGGATACCTGATTATAGTTCAATATGTACTCTGTCTTTGGCATTGTTTTCATTCGCTCTATCTCATGCTAACTTTATCTGTCTGTTGTTAGGTGCTGAGCAGATAGTTTATTTTGGTTTTATCAGAGCTTTTTCACTGCTGCTACTAAAAATAAGGTTAATGTGAGCTGTGAGACTGAACCAAACAAGTAAAGTTTGTCGGCCGTAAAACCAAAACAATGAGCTGAAAGACACTAAAACACTCCATAGAACTGAGGGGAAGTGCAGTGTCACATGATATGTTTATGTGCTTCATTACCACGAGAGATAACTTTCACATTTTTATGATTTAAATCTTAAATCATTTGCCACTTAAGAACGAATCTGTTTGCAGGCACATTGTGTTTGGTTAGAAAAGCAGCAAACACCAATCCCTCAAATATCAGACCTCTCCCTGTCTCACACTCTGCACATCTCTGCTGGCCAAGCTAGTCAAAGTGCTCTATTTGCTCTGTATATGCTTCCCTTAAGTCATATTATTAGCAAACTTAAAGGTGTCTCTTATCACTGTCATACTGATGACATTCAGCTGTATGTCTCTTTTATGTCCTCTGTTTTGCACAATTGTCTAACTGCCATAAAGGACTGGATGGCTAGCAACTTTTTACAACTAAACGCAGAAAAGGCGTCCTTATCATTGCTTCAGATGGCATAACTTCCAAGGTTGCTCAATGTATTGAGTCCCTTTCTTCAGCTGTGCAGTCTAATCTTAGAAACCTCTGTGTTATATCTGATCACTTCCATCAACATGTCAAATTGTTAACCAGTTTATGTTTCTTTCATTTAAGAAACTTGGACCATATACAAATGGTCCAGAATGCTGCTGTAAGGCTGTTGACGAGGTCCAGCAGGACGACTCACATCACACCCATCTTATCATCTTTACATCAAGGCTTCCCGTGAGGTATAGGATTCATGGTGAGACACCTGTGTACATCTTTGACCTGCACCATCCTTATATCTCAAGTAGGTCACGTAGGTCCTCTGACCAGGGCTTACTGGTTGTCCCTCGCGCTCCACTAAAAATAAAAGGTGATAGTGCCTTTGAAGTGGTGGCTCCAACACTGAGGAACGCTCTTCCAATAGACATATGATCTACGGTCTCTGTTGACACCTTTAAAAAACAGCTGAAGACTGATTTATTCAAATTGGTCTTTGTCTTGCCTCATACAGTCTAGTGTTTGTATTTTGTGTGTTTTTAAGTTATGTTGTTGTATATGTTTTGTTTGTTTATTTTATTGTATCTTATATTCTACTGATGGTCTTTTTTAAAAAACTTTTTTTTTTTTTACAATTTTACTCTTGTGAGGCACTTTTTTGACCTGCTCTGTGAAAGGTGCTATATTAAATAAACTTTACTTACTTACTTACTAAACTTTACTCTCTCATTAGTCAGCCAGCTGAGGTGTGCAATATCTTTAGCAGGAAGTGTGTGCGGTCAGTGAACAGGCTGGAGTGTCCGAGAGTGCTGGGCTGCTGCCACTACAACTGATGGTCCATTTGGCACAGACCTGAAGTGTCAATAAGGCGTGCTGACTTCACTTCTTCATATTCTGAAGTAAACGCCTAAGAAATATTTTATATGCTCAAAAATCATTGGCAGAGTGAATGCATGCAGAGGTGCTAATACAGTTTTTTTTAAAAGATATTCTAAGGCCAAATGACATCATGGAAAGTGAAGTGTCCAACCGAAGTTGACACTCAGATATGGAAAAAAGACTGGTGCATCTGTCATCATGTTGCCTGAAGACTGAAAATGAATCACAGCCCATCCTTGAATTTTGTTCCTTTCTTTGTTTACATCTCCCTTAACCAGGGCTGCCAACTCTCACACATTAAGTGCGAGACTCACACAATTGACACAGATCTCACCATTTCACGCCACACATGCCTATAAAATTTGTGATTTTTAACCGAAGGAACAGCAGTTTATTTTTTTCCATGTTCAGACAGGCTGAGACACAGAGCGTAACAAGGTTCAGGCAGCACAAGAAGTCCTGTGTTCTTGAGAAAGCAGATCAGCAGCAGGAAAAGAAACAAGAGGAAGAACATGAAAGTCTACCACTGACGAAAAATCCTGAGACGTTAGAGCAGAGGGAGATAGATGAGCCATGAGGGAAAGAGGGAAGACAGGGTCCCAAGATCAAAGACCACTGTGGAGCTGCATCCTATGGGTGCTCTTTTAAAAATGAATGGTCACAAAAATGGCCATTCATAACCAAGGGGACACTAAGTACACATTATTTGTGCTCCGTATGCGGGGTAGAAAATGCTTGCTGTCACCAGGCAGATGTTACTAGGCACATAAACAGCAAAGGCCATCAGGAATAACAGAAGGCACTGTAATTCAGCCGTACTCAGTGCCACTTCCTCCTGCTGGGGCAATGACTGCCCAAGAAGTGAAGGTTGGTAATGCATAGTTATGGTTATGTAGTAGAGGGAAATGACACTATACCCTTTACATAAGCTCATTTTATAAATAGTTTTGCCTTTTTGTAGCTGGCATGACCTGAATTCATTGTGTACATTCAAATCAATCAAAATCTAACATCAATACAATTGTATCTTGCAGACAAGGAGGGCAGAATTAAAAATGGCTGTGATGCTGGCAAATCATAATATACCACTGGCTGTCACAGATCATCTGGGGTTGCTCATGAAAGAGTGCTTCAAAGATTCAGCTACTGCACAGGAGTACAAATGTGCAAGAACCAAGACCTCCTGTATTATAAATAAAGCAGTGGCCCCACATTTCAAAAACACACTGGTAGTGCCAGAGGTACCCTTATTACAGATGGTTCAAATGACACAGGTAGGAAGGAAATGCCTTTACATCCTGGTATTCATTGAACAACATTCTTTTCTCTTTTTCTTTTTTTTTCTAACCATATTTTTGAAGTATGTGAGCTGACTTTACTATATTTTTTCGATTTTCGCTAAGATGATGGGCTAATTTAACTTAAATCCATTATCTTACATTAACTTTTGTCAGTGTTTGATGTGAACAAGGTTCCTTGGCACGTGCACCACAACTAGAACCAGATCTGGCACAGCGGAGCTCCTCTTCCGGAAGATTGTTCCTGCCTCACAAGATAATAATATTCCATTGTGCCACTGTGTTGGCATCTCTGTAGACAATGCAGCCATGAACATCGGACAACACAGAATTCTACAGAAAAACAGTAGTGTTTATGTACATGGTTGCCAACGTCGTGTTTTACACAACACTGCAAAATAAGCAGGTCTTGCCTTTGCTGAGGTAAGTGTAGTTTGAATATATGTTTAATATTTAGGTGATGTACAGAGGATGAATTCACTAAAAATGTTTAATTGCAGGAGTCACTTTTTGACCTAGAGGATGTGGTGGTTGATGTGGACTTTTGGTTTAAAAGCAGCACCAATTACAAGGGTTTTCTGGCAGGTATCAATTTTTCAGCCAGTTCTACAAAAATGATCCAAATGAATTTTTAAGCAGTTAACCAGTGTCAACTCTTACACAATTATGGAATTATTTGCCTTTGCACAGAGTTTTGTGAGCTCTTTGAGTCAGATTACATGAAAATCCTAAAGCATGTCTCTGTGCAGTGGTTCGTTCTCAGATTATATGTGGCACTTGCGTATTTAAAAAAAAACAGGTAAGACAAAGATCCAAATCCATGCTATAATATGCAATCTTAAAATTGACACTATGTTTATGAGTTGTAGCCTTGTTTTCTCTCACTTATAGAAAAGAATCAACCAAGATTGAAGAGGCTACGGGGAGCCTTTTCTGACTGAAGTGTACCTCCTTTTCTACCAGCCTCCACCTTTCTGAATCTCACTGCACTAATATAATATTTGGCTGAGATGTAATACTTTTCAGATGATTAAACTCATCCACAAGCTCTGCTCTAAGTTCATCTTGCCCACAGTACTACAGACCCATCACAGGCCTCTGGCCATTCCATATGTGAATAAGGAAAACCATCTGCCTGGTAAATTTAATTTAGTGCAAAATAAAGTAAGATGTGTATGTATGTGTAGTAACAGTCAAAAGTCTGGACACACTTGATATGTCTTCTTTTCAATTATATTGAAGTTCATGTATGAATACAATGATGTGATTACTTCTAGACTGATTGTTCCATAATTTTTGACACACAAAAAAACAAAAGCTTCAACAACTAGGCATGTCCAGACTTTTGACTGGTACTGCATGTATATGTATGTAATATATTGTCTTTTGGAATTATATGACTTGTAATCAGTAAACTACTAAGATGAACCTCAAGGAAAGGCTTGTATGTAGGTGTTTTTTATGAAAGTACATTGGATTTGATTGTGTTTTCTGCATCTCAAACAGGAATCAAACGGAATGTCAGCTTCACCACCAGAGCGTGGCTCAACCAACTACTGAAAGCTTGGGACATCACAGCCCAGCAACTGCAGATATTCCACACTGCAGCCCTGAAGCTGTTGATGAGAGCTGTAGAGTACGCTCTACAAAGTCTGCCTCTGAGAGACCCCTTGCTGAAGCATGCCAGATTTGTGGATGTGAGGCAGAGGGCAGAATGTTGGGTAGAAGATGCCCTTTACTTTGTGCAGAGGTAGAATTTATATATTCATTTCTACCAAAGTACTCATATTAATTTCTTCAGAAATTAATAACAAATAAAAAAAGGATACTTTTTTTCTGAAAAACTACTCATTATCACCTGAGTATATCTCATATGGAGTGAATACAAGTTTGTAACTCTTGTTTCGCTTCAAAAAAGGTACGTCCACTGTCTCCCCTACCACAGCCCACAGGAACATGACGCACTGGGGGAGGAGTTCTTAGACTATCAGACGATTCCTATGCCTAGTTTGGCAGCAGACCCAGACATTGAGGGCTTCTGAGCCAACATGGCAAGCTTAAAACACAAGGTCAGAAATCTGTCTCATTTGAAAACTTGACTTATTTTCGGTGTCTAAATGTATTAATGGTGCAACTTAACCCTGTTGTCTGTGTTTTATAGGCGACAGGGGTGGGCAGGTTTGAGAGACTCTCTGTTAATACTAAAGTGATATTAGTCCTGTTACACTCCATTGCTGACGCAGAGCGGGTATTTGGTGGGCTGAACAAAACAAAAACTAGTAACAGTCTAGCCCTGGAGGGAACACTGACCTCTAATGACAATTAAGATGGCAGACTTGGAGCCATACTTCAAGTGGGAGCCACCCCAAATGATCAAGGCTGCAAAATCAGCCACAAGCACGTACAACAGAGCACATGAGAATGAGTGAATTGTTTTACACTGATGTTTCTGCGTGGACTTGTGCTGCATATGGCTGTTGTTCACCTAGATTTTAATATTTCAAATAGTACTGTTTTTTGGTGTAAAAATACAAAAATTTTAAGCCCTAAGCTTCCAGGAGGAGAAGCCTTATGAAGATAGGTTCTAGATAGGCTTACATGAGAGGACTGTACACTTAAAAGTGGCAAGGTTGCAGGTATCAAAGTAATGTTACAATCTGACTGTTCCAGATGTAGCCCTGCTGTGTTTGTTCTTGTTCATATTGTATTCATTTTTCTACCGTTATTTTCTCTGGTTCTGGGTCTGCATTAAGATGATAATTTATTCAAACACAGGAACAAATCTCACTCCAAGCTTAAATCAAAAGTTGGCAGCCCTTCCCTAAACCCTCCCTTTTACTCACTTTTTTTTTTTAATACAAAATTCTCCCTCATCACCACACTCACATTCTAGTTCATAAGAGCAAGTGTTGCAATGTTCAGTACTCTTGACAGGAATGGTTTAACTTACTTCTACCCAAGCTGAGGACAACGGTCTAATCAAAGGCACTTCCCCTATGGCAGTAAATGATACATCAAAGTGACTTTCCTTTATTCCGTTTTGTCTCCTGTAGCAAGAATTATACCAAAGCTTTCCAAACTCTGCAAGGACTCAAAGTCTGTGACATGTAATCTGATAAAAGGAATTAATCAGAAGGAAGTGGTCATATCCTAAAATGTGATATCTCTGGTTTGAAATCAGATTTTTGACTGAGATAAAGAGTATTTATTGATATCTTTGAAGTAGGTACGTTTGCAGAAAGGATTGCAACTTGTAACTAAAGGTCATTTGTTAGCAATGACTCCAAATGTCATTTTAATCTAATTATTTTCAAATAGTTGATTATGTATGTCAAACCAATATCACCTTGTATGACTCATATCTTTCTGAGTTGAGTTATTTTTTGTCACATATCTGTTACAGTTTTGGTTAATTTTTGAACTTGGCCATCTCCTGCAGCTCATGTTCCCCAAAGTGCATTCTGGGATGGACATGTCCAGACAGAGTGGATGGTTAAATCCTCTTCCTCTTGAATTACAGTTAAGTCTCCACTGGTTTAATCTGTCCCTCTAAATAAAACATAGTAGGTGGTGACATTTAGTATCATTAGAAATAGACAAGATTGATGTTAGGATTGTATATCTTTTGAATTTTTCATGTGAAGTTGAAATCTAGATGGAAAGGTAGTATGTACTGATTTTTCTGGACGTTGCATCAAAGAGAATTTATACATGACTAATTTACTTTGTCAGATATGTTGTTGAGGGAAAGAACTTGATTATGTTCACAAGCAACAATTTTCCAATCCAGTTGTGACATTCCTAAACCTCAGACAAGTTGTAGGATGAAGATTGAATGTATAAAGCATGTTTTTTTAGGTTTATGACCCTTGGTTAAGTAAGAGAAAGATTTTGGTTAAATAGAAAGTCAATGCATCCTATCTCATTTGCATTAGTTGGTTGGTCTATCTGTGTCAACGACCATTTATTGTCATTAAATTTTGTATAGACATTCATGGTCCCCAGGGGATGAATCATACAGTTTGACCTGCCACTAGCCGGTCAAAGTTTACTTTTGTCGATCACTTAAATGCTTGAAAAACAGACATTCCCATCAGCCTTTGCTGTACTTTGTGTTTGGTGCTAATTAGTAAATATTAGCATACTAACACACTAAGCTAAGATGGTGAGGATGCTAAATATCATACCTGCTAAACATCAGCATGTTAATATTGTCATTGTTTGCATGTTAGCATACTAACACATTAGCATTTAGCTCAAAACACTGTCATGCCTAAGTTGTTAGCATGGTTGTACATTCTAATCAAGACCATGATCTTTGCCGAACATTAACCAATTGTGTTGCGTTATCATAACCATAAAAACTTTAATCATGCTTAATTGTCATACATTGTAGGAAGATATATGTTGACAGTGAGCATTTTGCAGATACGTTCAGTATGGACATTTTGTTTTGGTAGTGAACATTTTGCAGATACGATCAATTTAAATGTTCCCTTGTTTTGTTGATTTAAAATAAAAATCCATCTGGCGTTATGTTTCCTGCAAAACTGTGTTACTGTGAATCACAGAATGCGACTAACAAAGCAGCTACATCTTGCAGGTGTTAGCCACTGAACAACTGATCCACCAGTGCTGACTTCAGAGACTTTCCTGTGCTAGTTTCCATGTAACTAATATAAGACACAGGTGTTCCTTCTCGACTGTGTTGGTTTGGTTTAAACCTGCATAAAGATTCACTCTGGGTTTCTAATCTGGCAGAGACACTGTAATTTAATACATGTGGAGAACAGAAGTGTGGAAAATCCATCCTGACAGTGCCATATGTTGATGAGAACTGCTGTAATTAGGCATCTGGGGGTGGGGAGGGATTGCAAGTATACTGAAAGCAAAAGGAAGGCCCTCATATTTCAGTCTGATTGACACGTAGGAACCAGTGGGGAGGTAAGGTAGGGCTGGGAGAGTGGAAGTGGCAGATGGGTGGAGGGTATATCTACCGATATGTTCCCGTCCAGTTCATTGTCGCTTGATTATGAGACAGTCCAGACGTGACTAAGCAGCCTCATTGTACTTTTTTCCCCCCTTTTCCCATGTACCCCATGCTGACAAAAGGGAATGTAATCAGCCAAGCTTAGACCATGATATGAGGATTCTCCATGCATAATTAATCCCTTCTATCTGCCAGTTCCATTTGGTCTGTATGTCCGGATGAGTTAAATGTCAGGGAGGGAGAAGCATATGATGAGTTAATCAGTGCAGCTATAGTAGTGTCACTGTACTTACACTTTAACAGCTACCAAAGAGAGTCTTTGAGCCCGCCATGCAAGAAGGACACTCAAGCCATTCCAGACATATTAAGGGTAAAAAAAATAATGCGCCTGAACTCTGCCAGATAAGATGGAGGAGAGCATTTGACCTTGACAGTGCTCTCCCTCCCCTTCAGTGACATTCCCCTCCTTCCTCTTTGGTGAGTTTATGCAGGGGGTCACTTGCCTGTCCATCTTTCAAATGACACATAAGCTAGGTCGTGAAAGAAATAAATTCAGCTCATTTACACAGAAAAGCAGGGATGGGTACCACTCTCCATCATAAGGGCTGGCAGGACGATGCATCTCTGCGACATTTCAGAAATCTGCAAGAAAACTTTTGCCCCTCCCCGAGCGGAGGGGTCATGTCTGTCAGCTCCATCTTCTCATGTCCAACCTTGGGGGAGGCCTCGACCTGCTGTCCCAGAGGGCAGGCGCAGACTGACAGACACAGAGGAGACAGAAAGAAAGGCAAACCCACAGAGGAACCTGTCGCTATGCTAATGCAGCGGCAGCTATCAGGCGCCACAGTGACACTACCCTCCCCACCCGCCTAAGCGCGCTCAAGGGACAGCAGCGGATTTTTCTCACTTCCACAGGCAGCCTTCATTTTCCACACTACTGGAAACTGGACACTGTCATCTGTTATTGAGTTTCTGGGCTGCAGAGCCTATCTCTGTATTGGAAATTGAATGCAGTGCTTTCTGTTATGAGCAGGATTACAGTGGTCTTTGATGGGCCAGTGAGTCACACCTGAAATTGGGCTGTTAGCAAATAAAAGCCCTCATTCATATCTTTTTTTATTCCATGTGTTATTATAATAGTGCACAGTAAAATCAGCAAACAAATTAACACTGACAGAGTTTTTGACATCAAGTGTCTACATGGGTCCATACCACAGTGTTAATATAAATCTTTTTGACATGTTGATATGACTAATAAACCTTAGTGGAGGTGAAATGTAACACTCCTAGACACTAGACAGTGTTAGCTTTACTCAACACTAATGTGCAGTGTTAGAAATGAACTAAGGTGAGCGATAATGAACTAAGGTTAAAGATAATTAAGGTGTATTTACATTATCGCAGCAAAACAGCTTATGCCTCCTCCATTATTGTGTATGTGTAGTGTGACACGTTGTGCTGAGCTTAGCTGGGGTTAACCGAAAGTTCAAATTTGTTGAAGGTGGACCTGAGATGTGCTGACCTTTGTGGGTGCAGCCAAACATTTCTGACCACTGCTTGAACTGAAAGATGTACAAACAAAAACACAGTTTGAGTCTCTGGAATGTCTCTTGAGTTCCTGGAATGAGAAAGTACAGCTTTCTAAGTAGGCCCCCAGGAGTCGTGGAAGGAAAAAAACATTGACATGGAAATCAGTGTGAACGGATAAATAAACCAAACGCATGAATTGGCAAAACCAAAGTTTTTGTGTCGCTAATTTTAAATGTCAATATAGCCAATCACAGCACAGTGGCTGTCATTAACCTGTATTTTGTTATTTTGTCTGACAATGTCGTGATTGTGAAATAGTGACTTTCGTAACGTATCGTATAGTATTTACAAGCCATGACAGAAACGTATGCAAATGAGAACAATTATAGCCTATTGTGAGTTTGGCTTCATTAAACACAGTATAGGTGATCACAGAGAGCAGGACGGGCAAGAATGGAGGTCTAATGGGCTGTCTCGACTGTGCATGGTTTGCCAGTCAGTGACCTCAGTTTATTAATCCATTCGCATGGATTTCCACCGGACCCCTTGGGAGCTCTGTAGCTTGCTTTTATAACTATACTGAAAGAGAGATAATGTTTTTGCTTTATACTATACTAAAAGATAAATGTTATATTTGCCAAAAATTTAAATCTCCTGAATTTGCTGTGTTCAAGGGGCCTGAAAACTGAGATCTATCAGCATGTTTCAGTGACAAAAGGCTAAATATCAAAGGACGCTCAGAGAAACACCTACGAAAACATGACGTCAGCAGCATCTCTCACAATAATTTATTTCCTCCAGACATTGATTAAAGCTATTAAAAAAGATAGTTACTACTCAAAGTGCCCATGATGGAGCATTATAAAAAGATACCTTGACAGACAGTTTGAGATCCAGTGGATGAATCAACATAATAAAAGAGCAAGGCATCCATCATCTGCCCAATTACCTTTCAGGCCAAATTAGAGGGTGTCAACTAAAAGGTCAAGGTTGCTTTAGTGCCTGTGTTCTTCCTCACCAAATGGAACTGGAAGTTCACCTATTTTGATGATTGTTTCCTTATGCCTTTCCTTTAGTGGTGGGGCTTCTCACACATTCAGTGCTGTCAGTGGCGAGAGGCCTGGAATGCCTTTAAATCAAAACTTAAATAACCCTACCTGTGACAGCCTTCACAACCTGCAAGGAAATAAATATGCCATGCTACCCAGGGCCAATTTAATAATACTCAAGGGATTGCTTCTTGGCAAGCAATGATTGTGTTCTGCATAAATAGTAAATGTCACACTATGTACAGGTGTGCTAAATCAACAATAAACCTTTGCTTGCCAGGAATATGACCATCAAGCTTTAAGTTTTGATTATGGTTTTACTTTTGATACTTTAAGTACATTTTGCTGATAATGGTAGTATTGCTGCTTTTATTAACATAGGTAGAGGATCTGAGTATTTCTTCTATCACTCCTGAAATAGTTAGTATATTTATGGTTCTTATTATTCTACTTTAAAGCTGCATTCATTGATGTTTTGGCAGTGTGGGGCCAGCACAAAAGGCAATAAATACAATAATGACATATCACCTTGTAAAGTTGTTCTGGTGAGCATGTTAGCAAACAATTGCTTATTTATACATTCTGCAGACACACAAAAACATTACCAGTAATTTGCAATTGTGCTTACTCCCCTTTTAGCTCTGTTTCGGTCTGCAGCAACTCATAAAAAAATATCTGGCTCTTTAGCTGTTGGCAAATTATTGTAAGCAAGCTATCATCTCTAATATATATCTCTATATAGCCTAAATATAATAATTCTTAAAGGATAAACATTTTAGTGATATACTTAGTTGTGGGTCCTGAATCGACACATTGGCCCAGTAAAGTTGCAACTGCCCTATCCTTCAGTAGCAGCCAAACTCACAATCCTGACGGCCAGCTGGGCGTCCGGTTGGCAAAGCAGTTCTCAGTGAACTGCAAAGACCACAGGTAACTGCTGTGCTTGTACTGCTGTATGAGATCCAAAAATACAAATTACAATCACTGCTGTCCAATGTTGCCTTTCTTACCACAGCAACAACATAAACACTTTCATCCCATTGCGGTTGCTGGTGTCAGCCTCTACTCCATGGGTGTGCTCATGACAAAAAAGCAAATAAGTATGTCTCCCAAAATGTGGAACTATTCATTTAACCAAAGAGGATTATTTGCCTCTTTTGAAGATGATGAGCACATACATAGATACTAGCTCAGTGGTGCTAATTCTCCAGTCGGTGCCGTCAAGCCATTGCAAAACAAGAGGGGGCAACAAAATGACACTATTATGACTGCCAGCCAAACCTTAAACAGTGAAAAACAATGTAGAAAACATAATGGAAATATGTCATTTATGTTAGGTATTGATTTGAGAAATTGAGAAAAGCTACAGTCTCTATATTGCTGTTTTCATATGCTGCTATTTTTTGTCTTTTCAGTGGAACAGAACCTTCAGAGGACATTTAAATCCCATGCTTCATGTACGTCATGGTTTATTTCCTACATCCGTTTCCATTGCACTATGTTGTGTGTTGCTTTTCTCGATACACCAACCTTTTCACCTCAGCCAAGCATAAAACTTTTTTGCAATATTTGGAGATATTTTTGAATTTCGGGCATTTCCACTCAGCGTTTTTAATGCATAAAATGAAAATGTGAATAAAAACAGGTGGATGGAAATGCACCTACTGCCTCCATCCCCTCCTGAGGCAGATCTGGGCCAAACATGCTGAGAAAACTTAACATCTCAGAAGTAGAAATGTTAAAAAGTCAAGAGCACAAATCCCACCAGCAAAGCTCATTTTGGCAACAACAAGAAAAGCTCCATTTTTTTCCCTGTTTGGAGCATGTGTGCTTCCTCTTCATTAATAAACTATATGCTGTGTGGAGAGACTACGTACTCTAGATAATTCAGCTTCCCAGTTCACACACATCCTCAGCTCCTTACTGTGTGTTTGCTGTGAACAATTCAATGGTCTGGAAAGCAGAGAGCTGATAAGCAGGTAGCGGCGTCAAGTGGAGAACCCAGCCAGGAGCAATGCGGGCAGATGGCAAAAAGTCAAGGGAGGATGAGATGAGAGAAGGAGGAAGGGGAAGAAAAAGGGGAAGAAATTATTTTGGGGAATCTTAGCTGAGTGGAGTCATGCTGAGAGACATGAGAATCTGGCTACAGTAGCTTTCTCTCCCTCACATCTTTTCCTCATGTGTCAGGGTTGAATAGAAGGCTTGGCAAGGTAGAAAACCAACCACCTCTCATTCTGTTTATATGAAAGCTATTTTATGAAAGGGAACCTCTACAACCATAGTGGAATTACAAACAATGGGTGGTTTCATAAAGAGGAGAAACCAGGACATGTCTTAGAATCTGTATTAATACAGCCAGTCTTGAAAGTACTCCAACTGATAGGATATATGTACATGCAACCATTGACCACAGTGCAACCACAGACTGTAGAACAAAGTTGTAGCACTAGTGATGTTACTCACAAGTTTGAAGGTTTCCTGGGTTGTATTTGGGTTTACTGCCCAATGCCATCTTGCCAGTTGGCCAGACAGATCTATATTTGGGCAAAGAAGTGGAAACCTAGAAGGAGCTCAAGTGAGACAGACTGAGATATCTCTCAATCAAGCAAATCTCATAAATACTTAAAGGATAATTCCTGTTTCACAACTTGGGTCTCATAGTCTTAGCTATGATTCCTATCATTTATTATAATGATGTACTTGTATAGTGGCTTGTTCTGGGAACATGGCTACAACAAAGTTCGATGGGAAAGATTATTTGATTGAAAAGGTTGTGAACAAGTTTAAGATCCCCTTCAGTCTGATTTTTTTCCCCAAAAAAATTCAATTAACTAGGTAAAAATTATTGACATCTACTTCTACCTCATTGAAAAATCCAGAATCTCTGATTATGTACATATTTTTAGTTTCAAATGTCTCCTTCTTCACTGAGAAGTCCATTCTCAGTGTATGTGCACTGGAGGCTTCAAGTTTCATCCATCACACTTGTGTAAGTTGCATACTGGACCACGCTTGGCTCTGAAGTAGTTGTGATGTTACAAATCATGCTCATAGATACATGCCATAAAGGATAGTTTTTAAAGTGTATCTTAAAACAACAGTCAGGTGTCCATATGAACAGTGAAAGAGGTTTTCCTCACTGTAATCATTCCTCCTGTTCATCCTGGCTGTTAAAAGATCCCCTTCAAATGTGCTTTCAATGTAAGTGATGGAGGCCAAAATCCACAGTGTGTCCAGTCTTTTTGTGCAAAAATGTATCTAAAAGTTGATGTGAAGCTTATATGAGGCTTCAGCAGTCTGAGTTAGTCATATCAAGTGGATATCTGCCACATTTACAGTCTTTTTAGCATCAAATTCCCTCTTTGTGTTTCCTCGGACAGTGTTTCCCTGTTGAGCTGCAGTGGAAGTATAGTAACAAAAAGAGGGACTTTGGCACAGATAAGTGTTTGTTTTCTTTAAATTAATGCAATCTTATACAGGGATTGAAACCATATTGTCCTCTCTGTAAAACAAAACTGTTTAAAATGTTTCTGAAGAATGTGAGTGCAATGAGAGAGGAAGACATCTGGGCTATGATTTGATCATGGCACCTACCCCGGTGAGTGCATTCTCATGTCCAACACCTTGGATTACAGCCCTCCTTGTCATTAGCAGGGCTATTGCGAGAATGTTTGAATTGGAAATCTATTCATCTGCTTTTCTCATATTGATTTGTGGTGGCTGCCCCACCTCCTCCCCTCTATGTTCTTCTCTTTCAGCAGCAGAATACTGTTAGTGATCAGTAACAGTACAGGAAGCAACCTGGCAGTGCTTTGTAAGCCCCTTTAGCTCTCATAAACTCCCTCCTCTCTTTCTCTACTTGTGTGGCAACAAAACTTCACACACGGCAAGAACAAAGCGTCGTTATTCGTCTGCGTCAACACATCCCGGCGCTGGCAGTTGGCTGCTCTGCCGTGCTTCAGTGCACAGTGAGTGTGGAGAGGCTGGGAACCATTTCCAGCCTAACAGAGACTCTCCCGGTAATGAGACTGTAAATGGAGCTGCCTCGCTTCTCTTCTCAACTGCATTCACCTCCTCTTAAACACAGGTCTTCTCTAATATCTCAGGATGATGATAGTAGCACTTTCTTCTCTCTGCTAGCTCTACAGTATTTAGGGGTTTATCAGGAGCTGATGTACTAAAGCCACTGCTGCTATTTGACTTGATGTATTTTATTTGGTGAGGTGCAATCACATTGTCTGCCCCAGCCCTAGTAGTTTACTCCTACTAACACTCCTCTAGGTTTACCTTAGCTTGTACAACACTTAACTTTGGAAATGCATAGAAACCAGTAATCCAGTAAATGACTGAAAATGCTGAAAATTATCTAAGTAATCAGCCCCAAATTGAGATCAATATCAGAGGAAAATGTTTATATTTGTCGAGACAAGTAGTCTAGTTAGTCAGTGTTGCCCCAAAAGTTAGTAATTGCAGTTAGCAGTAGCTAATACGAGAGGTTAATTTCTGTTTCTTTTTAGTCACCTCAGAGACTAGCATTATGTTTTCTGTAAAACTTGTGTTTATTTGGAAATATTTAGGAGGCTTGCACTGTTTCCTGTTATGTTATTTTGTGTCGATTTCGGTTTCCCAAATCTCTAACACCAGGCTCAAACTACAGGAGTTTTCAAATCCTAACCGATTTTGAAATCAGCTTGCATCACGCACATAAGGAGAAACTTCACAGATGTTCTTCTCTCTAACCTCAATCATGCACACACTATAAGATTTGAAAACAATGACGCATCACACACTACAGGATATTATTAATATATTATAACAAAAGCAGAAGGCTGAACAAGTCTGGATGAAAAAATGGTTAGCGAGACACGGTCAACACAGGTTGTTTGTTCTTCAACAAGAACTGGAGGTGAGATTTTAACTGTTAGTTTTAATATCTGTTAACAGTTGTATGCTAGCTAACGTTAGCTGTAAAGGTTAGAACATTTACTGTTTCTAAAAATAAAGAAATGTTCTGTTAACTTTGAGTTATCATTGACTCTATTACTACAGTATATCTAACATTGCTGCTTGGCTATTAAGGCTCGCACCAGCAGCCTCAGAACACTAACAGAATATGAAATCTGTCTCAGCTTAATGGAATGACTTTGAAAATGCCAAATTACTTGCTTTAATGAATTTTGTTTGTTTATACAATGAAGAATTGTCAGATATCACTTCCATGGGGCTGTTCTCAGCAGAAAGATCACAGGAAATGAACATGACATTTAATGTTCCTCGCAGCTAAAGTGAAGTTCAAGCTGCATGCAAAGCTTATATTATGTTCATTCTAATGTTGATTAATATAAATGGCGGTCTTTTGTCTTAATAATTATTAATACCACCAAATAATACACTAAAGCGATCAGGATGGGAACCTATAGGTTTATGTATATTTCTCCTTGTTGCATTTACTTGAAATATGACAAATGCATTTTGACCCTAGCTGAAGTTATCTTAAAAACAAGTCCAGTTCCCAGGATTCCCAGGTGTGCTTCTGTTCCTGGGATAGAAAATGTCTCATTAATGGGACATCATTAATGGTAATTACATCTACAGTGTTAAATCATACATTGTTACTTTTAATTTTCCGTTTGTGTACTGATTAAACAAATGAGCTACAACATCTTAGTCACCTTTAGATGCATATCATATACACTTTGAAGCATCCAGGCTAGCTGTTCCCCCCTGTTTCCAGTCTTTATCCTAAGCTAGGCTAATCACCTCCTAGTTCCAGCTACGTATTTAACACACTGATATGAGAGTGGTATTAATCTTCATCTCAATCAGAAAAAAAAAGCATATAAGCTCATAATTCACAGCCAGAATTTTTACAAACTTGTTTGGTTGGTGTATATTTTATTGTGGGGTTATGTATATGCTGTTTCTTTTAAGTGTATTGAAAGTTTTATGACAGTGTTCATCAACTATATGTTTGACAGAATACTCATACATGCAGTTGTGGAATTTGCAAATGCAATTTTACCTAAAATCCAGCCCACATTAAGATTTGGTATGATTCCTGGGGCTTCTTAAAGGGTTGGTTCACCTAAATTACAAAAACACATTTCCTGTCATGTGGATACTTTCGGTTTTATTCAAACAGGTTTTGAGATATCTGTCTCTGAGATTTCTGCCTTTACTTTAGTAGAATGGAGATGAATAGAATTTTACTTGTGGTGCCCACAGCTGTGAAAAACTACATTTAAACACTTGCACCAGATATTCGTTCTCAAACTAAACACAAAGAGAATCTGAGAGGACAGAGGGACAGATAAGATCATTATGTTCAGTGGAGCTGAATAATCTCCCATCTCGCCTTCATTTTGTTGTTTATTCTTGATTCACGTCTCATTTCCATATGAGACAATCGCTACCATTATAGCTCATAACAAATACTGCTGTTGCCATTATAGTGCTTTAAACTTCCCTTGTCCCTGCCCATCATTATCACACTGTTCTATAAATCATGACACATCATCATTGAGGGGACAAACTTCTAGTGATTTTATGCTGCTCTATTAAGTTGATTATTGCTGCTCTTTGCTCTTTATTTCACTGACAAATAAAATATCCTTGATATGATGATGTTCGTGGTATATTTATTAGTGCAGTAAAAGGAGGTTTTGGGAGAATCAGTAGGTGAAATAATTGCCAGCTGCTTGGCAGTTACCCCGCTGGTTACAGCAGATGAAACTCAATTCAGCCCAAGAGTGATTCTGTGCAGACGTCCTGCCGTGACTCGTCCTCCTGCTGCTGATGATAATGGGATGTCGGGCCCTTATTGGCCTGTCAGCTGTTACAGATGTGCTATTCCCTCCTGTAGGTCACCCCCAGGCTGCAGCAGCTGCCTCCGTCTGCCTTTTCGCTGTTCACCCACCTTCCCTTGTCCTACTGTGGCGGTGGCATGGAAAGCCAGCCAAGCCAGCTCGACCCTCCCGGCCAGTCGCTCCCACATCCGCCGGTCGCCTTGGGTAGGAGATGGGTGCTCATTTACAACTGTCACACACGGACCACTGGGAAGCGTTGCAACTGCAAAGCGTTTGCTAATCAAAATCCCATTACTGTTTTTTTTTTTGCCTTTGATTTCCCCAAAGTCTCCTTCAGACTGGAGGTTTTCAGTAGACTGATAGGGTGTGGCAGGAAGCCGCTGGCAGCAGGTGATGAATCAAGGGGATGTACGAGCCAGTGTAAGCTGTAATTTTATTAACTGCAGCCCGTGATGGATCATCCTCCCCTCACTCAGCCCCCAAAAATAAATGTCTGCTGCATAAACAACTCTTAAAAAACACACAGGAGCAAGGTGATGTGGTGGTTAACATTGTGCTGAATTCCCCTAATGAGCAAACAACAGCAGTGTGATCCATTTCCATGAGCTCGGCCTTGATTTCCAGGGGAATTACGGGCCTTGGTAGGACCATGGGGAGAGTGTGAACTGATACTAAGCAAGCTTAAGCTTTGGTTTCTTCTGTATTCCACTCTCACCCTCCTTTAATGTGCCTCTTCATACATTCTACTTGTCTGTGTATGCAGACCTGTCCGTTCCTCTCTCCCCCTCCAGAATATAATGCATTATTCCATCATCTCGGCGTTCCTCTTGGATTGCCAGCAAGATTACCACCATAAGTATTCCATGAAGCACAGGGCTGATACATCGAGTGCTTTCAGTTGCCATTTTTTTTCTTTATTTTACAAGAGCAAACTTCTTTTTCATGCATTTAAATGTCTGTATACTTTGTTCTCCCATGTACTGAGATCTGTCTTCCTGACAGGTGCAAACATCATAAACACACAAATTCTCTCTACCTTTTGCTACAAAGCTCAGGTATCATTACATTACTCAGAGGAGTTTTTCTCTGAAATCCCACTGAAATGTTGTCACAGCAATTAACAGAGCAATAGTTATGGTCAAGTTATATTTTGAAATGAGCAGTTTGACTGACCAGTCGGCTCTTGGCCGGGTGCAGGGATTATGTGAATGGAAATGATCAAGAAATTTATGCTGTGCACATGCCAAGACTTTGTAGCAGATGCAAAAGGAGAGTGAGGGATGACTCCATGTATCAGGGTTCATGCACATGCTGTATTCAAATATTTTTTATCAGAGGAAGCATATTTTATATTAACATATTATGTTCTCATTTTATAAACTTCTACTGCCAAAATAAATAATTAAAAATCTGTATTAAAAAAACTACAGAATATTCAAGGTTTTGCTTTATACATTTGAAAAGTGTTTGTTCATCAGTTAGGTCTGATGTAATGCATACCAGTGGAAGACACTTCATTGCATTAAAAATCAACTGATTATTTTACATGAATTTACATACATGGAAAAATATTTTTTATTATTGTTGTGATATATAGGCTACATTATAGCTTGCATATTACAAATAAAATGACAGGAAAAATAATTTTAAAAAAACTGCTGGTTATCAGGGAACAACTGAAAGATTGCTGGAAAAATATGCTGCTGTTGATGCTTCCTTTTTGGATACAACATGTGAAATTAATGTTGAAATGCTGAAACCATCTAACCAAACTTTAGCAATAGCAGTGGTAGATCAGAACACAGTAATAGGAATCTAATATTTTTCTAACAGTCATTTTTGGTTGGTTGCATTTCCATTCAGTTTGGTATCCATGGTGTCCAGAGGATGAATCGTAATCACTTTGGTGATGCCCTGACTTTCCTCCAGCACCACCAGCATGCCAAAATTTGTCCAATACATTGGTTTATGACCAATGTATGAACAATGAAATACCTGCAAAACTAATGACATCAACCTCGGCTGTACTTTGTGTTTAGTACTTATTATATATCTTATTATAGTATAACACACTGAAAATAAAGTGATGAGCATGTACTTACGTGTTAAGTACATGCTCACAGAGCTGCTAACATGGCCTTAGGCTTGTTAAACTTCCGTCAACTATTCAGTTAAACATGCAACTCACGCAACTCACGGAACAGATGTGCTTCAAATTTATCAAATGTATCAATCCACATGCTCTGAGTATATTATTCTTCTTTGGTATGTTTTGTGAAGCATTATTTTCACAGACAGCTGGTTAAATCACACAAATCTCCTGCTGTTTATATTTCTGAACTTATTAATGGTATCTATATTGATTGATTGAGGCTCCCAGTCTGCCTGTGAGTTTGCTGGTTTCACTACAGGCAAATACTGTTGATTCCCTCCCGTGGAGCCGACATGAAAACTATTTTGGTTCAGTAAATTTCTGCTGTCAGCCAGCCTGGTGAAGATAGTTTAGCCTGCCACTGTCTCTCAGCTGACAGACAGCTGGTTCTGTGGACAGAAGTGCGCAGGTACGCAGGTTGGAGTCCATGTGGATCGAATGGATAGAACGCTACAGTAACACTTACATGACACTCACATCTAACTTTCTATATGGATTCCCAGTTAGCATTCACCAACGAGTACTCCTGTTTGTTCAAAGGTTCAAAGCTCACCTTGGAAACAGCAATTTAGAAAGGTCCATTTACTAGCTCTTCTGGAGCTTTTGATCATATCATATGATCTTCTTCAGTAGTTTTCCCTGGTATGGAATTGCAGATTACAAATAAAGATCCATTTCAAATGAAGTCAGGACCCACAGTCTTTGCCTTACATTAACATTTGCAGATGTGAAATGCAGATTATTTAAACATATCTTGGGAGATGGTAGAGTCAATATTTAGTGTTTTATTTGTTTATTCTTGGCTGGAATTATGACAAATTATGACAAGGTTCTACTTGTCCAAGATTTTAATATTCATGTCTGCTGCCCTGATAAGCTGTTGGTTAAAGACTTTCTAAATCTCATTGTCTCTTTCAATCTTGTACAGTCTGTGACAGGTCCTACACAAGAGCATGGGCACACACTAGATCTTATTTTATCATGTGGTCTGCCTGTTTTTAACATTGAAATATGTGATGCAGTTTTCTCTGATCACATGCCTGTTTTATTTGAGATCTCTCTCCCCTGTCATATTGATAAACTATGTGCTACTGCTCAGCGCTGTCATAGATTTCACCCATCTACTGCTGTATATTTTTCTGCTGCTTTTAAAAAAGCTGAGACTCACACAGGGTTCCCTCTTTGTTTTAATACTAAGGAGTTAACCTTATTTTATTATTTTATTCCACCTGCCAAAATCATGCATCCCAAACCTAAATACAAACCACACTACACTACACTGACACTACTTGCGCTGTCAGGTGTGAATGCAGAAGAGCTGAATGCAAGTGAAAAAGGTGTCTTTTGAAATTTTTAAAAACAGCTGGTGCAGGTATCAATAAATTGTCAAGGCTGAAGAGAGTAGTGCCACCATTGATTAAAAAGTCAAATTTGGACACCTCCATCCTCTCCAATTTCAGACCATTTTCCAAACTCTCATTACTCTCTAAAATCTTGGAGAAAATTGTACTTATACAATTGTAATCTTTCTTAGACACTTGAGGTGTTCCAGTCTGGTTTTAAAGGCTTTCACAGCACTGAATCTGCTCTCTTTT
The DNA here is from genome assembly GCF_914725855.1 of Thunnus albacares. Taxonomy (NCBI): domain Eukaryota; kingdom Metazoa; phylum Chordata; class Actinopteri; order Scombriformes; family Scombridae; genus Thunnus; species Thunnus albacares. The sequence goes on from NC_058121.1 coordinate 3,402,391, forward strand.
TTTTTGCTCTTTTTTTAACAATCTTTTCATAGCTACTGACTCTGCCATTCTTATGCTGTTAGATCTCACAGCTGCATTTGATACACAGTATCCTCACCTCTTGCCTGGAGCACTGTGTTGGTATTGAAGGTACTGCTCTGGAGTGGTTCAGGTCTTATCTATCTGAAAGAAGTTTTTCTGTCGGCCTAGGTGACTCTGTATCCTCCTCAGCGCCACTCCATTGTGGAGTCCCTCAGGGTTCTATCCATGGCCCAATCCTATTTTCCCTCTACTTGCTCCCCCTAGGGTCCATCTTCAGAAAATATGGCATCTCATTCCTCTGCTATGCAGATGACACGCAAATTTATTTTCCTTTGAAACTGAAAGATACAAACTGTTTAGAACCACTGTTGGACTGGCTCAAAGACATCAAAGCTTGGACGGCCTTAAATTCTTTAAGTTTTAAGAACAAAACTGAAGTCTTGATTTTTGGACCTAGTGGTGCCTGTGATTCCCCTCATATGAACTTATGCTCCCTGGAACCATATGTGAAACCCGCTGTAAGAATTTTGGGTGTGATAATGGATAGTGAATTTAAATTAGACAAACAGATAAACTCAGTGGTCAAATCGAGCTTCTTCCAGCTGAGGCTTTTATCTAGGGTCAAGTGCTTCTTATCATTTAATGACTTTGAGAGGGTGATGCATACTTTTATCTCATCCCGGCTTGACTACTGTAATGCTCTTTACATTGGTGTTAGCCAGGCTTCCCTCTCAGGCTTAAAGCTGGCCCAGAATGCTGCAGCTGATCTTTCAACAGGAACACGCAAGCAAGAGCAGATTTCCCTTGTATTGGCCTCCCTCCACTGGCTCCCAGTGCGTTTTAGGATTGATTTTAAGATTTTATTGTTTGCCTATAAATCATTGAATGGACTAGCCCCAACCTACCTCTCTGACGTCTTACAACCACACATCCCATCAAAGTCACTCAGGTCTGCTGACCAGTCGCTTTTGGTTGTGCCAAGATCAAGATTGAAGCACAAACTCTGGAACGAGTTGCCTCTGCATATTAGACTGGCTTCCACACTGCCTGTCTTAAAACTCATTTTTATTCCTTGGCTTTTTGTGTTAAAACCAAGAAATGTCTCTTTGTCTGTTAAACTGGTCTTTGCGTCTTTATTGTGTTGTTCATGGCATTTGTGCTGTACATCATTGTACAGCACTTTGGTCAACTGTTGTTGTTTTTAAACTTGCTTTATAAATAAATTTGATTTGATTTGATTTGATTTCCCAAATCGCAAAAATGTATCTTTCCCAGCCATATTATACCTCATATACAGCTGCATATCCTATCTCATACCACATTACTTATATATGATGCACTATATGACATCATATACTCTGTATCATGTAGCAGACTACAGGGACTAACAGCGGACTGTGCAGCTGCAGAGCACAGCAGTAATGATGCGTGGGCCTCATCACTGGACTGGGCAGCAGAGGAACGTATGATAAATGGCTTACTGATGGCCTCCCTGAGACAAAAGCCGTTTGTGTTGATCAACATTTACAGTGCAATTAATTTACTGAACTGCATCAGAATTAATGACAAGCGTTGACAGATATGCAAACGGTACTACTGTGTGCACAGTAAACCCTCCAGAGTAACGGATCTGAGTGCATAAACCTTTTGACAAATGATACTGAATCATCTTTTGAGCACTGGGTTAATTTTTTGTTCTTTTATCTTATCAGCTCTGTAAGGATTTCCATTTCATCAGCAATGCTGTTAGAGTATGATCTTGTATCTATATTCTCTTCACTGCAGTCAATAAAAAACCTCTGCCTCTTTTGTTTATCCTTTTTGGTTGGACTGCAACAGCGGGGCCAGCCCTACAAATAAATGTCTGTCTCTGATTGACTGAGTGATGAAGTCGCACCATTGCTCGGCCGAATGCCTCCACTTCCTGTATCCGTTTCAAATGAAAAGCCCTCATTTCAAATGAAAAGCCCTATAGCATTTCATACACAGTCCAGCACATATACTAGGATTTGACCTAGTCTTGTTCTTCTCATATTGCATCTTGCACACCTCTCCAGCTGGGTGAGTGATGCAGTTGGGATGGGGTGCAGAGGCTGTAGGGAAGTTGTTAAAAGGTTTCACTAGAGGCTGGTGAATTACGGCTGCAGCAGAGGAAGAAGGAGAGCCATCACTTTATCTCTCCTGGGCCGGGGTCAGAAGAGTCTCTGGGCTATCATGCATGTCAGGAGCTCCACTCTTTAATCACAGAGGAGACACTCTCCTACTTTTTCTTCAGTCGCCTCATCGTTTACCCTGGATCAACCAACCAATCTGCCAGCTTCCTGTCCAACTGGCTGCTGAGTCAGCTAATGAATGGGTGCCTGAAGATTTGCCCACCGGCCCCCTCTGTGATTACAGAGTGTGTAATGACAAGTGCCACTGCCAGGGCTGCTGCTGCCACACACACGTGAGGTGTCAGAGGTCCAAATTTACAGTAGAGCTGGGTGAGATCAGGGCTAAATTATTAATGTTTGTTTCTCCTAGTTATTAAAAACAGTATTGTGAGTTTTAAAAAAAGCTCAGTTTGCCAATCTCCAATGGTGGAAAGTTACCAAGTACATTTACTCATGGGGAGTTTTTCCTTGCCGCTGTTGCCAGGTGCTTGCTCATAAGGGAATTGTTGGGACTCTGTAAATCATGAGTATGGTCTAGACCTGCTCTATGTGAAAAGTGCCCTGAGATAACTTTTGTTATGATTTGGCACTGTATAAATAAAATTGAATCAGAAAAAATAATTGAAATTACTGTATGTAAGTATATTTTTAAGGTACTTGTACTTTATTTGAATATTTTCATTTGATGCTACTTTATACTTCCACTCCACTACATTTCAGAGGGAAATACTGTACTTTTTACTCCATTTATTTGACAGCTTTAGTTACTGAGCAGATTACAATTTCACATAAAATAACATAATGATGAGCTTATAAATTACACTGCATTATTAAAGATTAAACTAGTTGTTCCCAAACTGTTTGACTTGTGGCCCCTTACAAAGTATCACTGTGTCTCTGACATGTTTCAGATGTTTGCAGATCCACCAAAGGGACATTTACCCTCACATGTTTTCAGATAAATAACTGTTTAAGGTCCAAAGAGGTTAACTCTCCAATTTCACAAAAATCCAAAGATTAAAGCAAAGTTTTGAAAATTTAGGTAGGAGAACTTTGTTTTTTCTTTGTTTTTTTCCTACCCAATCTATCATCTTAACACTCCTCAGATTTATCTCATGACCCTCACAAAGCAGTTCAAACTAGCTCCACTTCGAGCAGCTACAACAACAAAATACTGCTTATGCATTGACTCATCAATATTAATAATATACTTTCCTACAATCAGTCACAGCCTGATTTTCTGCAAAGCGAGTACTTTTAGCACTTTAAGTAAATTAAAATGTCTGTAGAAAACAGAGCAGGAATATAAACAATACTCGCCAGATCTTATCATAAACAGTTTTATTGAGATCTTTTTCAACCAAAGTATGTCTGCACAGAGAGCGTGACAGTACCAACAGATGAGACAGGCACACTGCAGCAGGTGTAGACATGGAGCATTATGGACCACAGCATGTGGATATTTGCAGCTTAGCAACAGTGTTAGCTCTCACACAGACTTCAGCTGAATACAGCACTGTGTGTTTACATACAGTATTGTGTTGTCACGCATGGACACATCCAGCTGCCAGGTGTATGTCAGGAGAATGTGAGTTAAACTGATCACAATGAGAATAGTTCAGAACAAAACAGAATACAACTTTACAGTTCAGCAGAGTGGAAAATTGCCACTGGATCATCATAATATAAAGAAGCTATAGAACATGTAACATACGACAAATCACATAATGTATGGAACAAATGTAGCACCAAGATACCACGAAGATGAAAAACCCATAAGTATAAAATGCACTACAGTAAAATTCCTGAAAAGAGATGTAGATATAGAGCGGTTTCACGTCTGTACAGTAATAGATCCATATTGTTTTTAGCTTAGCTTAGCACAAAGACAGGAAGTAGGAGGATAACAGTTACCTGTTTTCATCAAAACAGAATCAATATGTCCTCCAACACTATTAGCTGTCTCAGTTACACCTTTATATTTTGTTTAATACATGTAGAAATAGAAAAGTCCAAATTATGTACTGCAGTTTTAGGAGCTATATCCCCTGACTTTTCCTCTAGTGCCGCCTTGAGGCTCACGTTATTGGTTTTGAGTGAAATTTCTCAGCTTATATGGTCTGACAGCCATCTCTGAACAGACTCTTTATCCTCTCCCTGCAGGAGCCCGTTGGGTCGCCTGGGAGATTCAGCTGACTCACTTATATAAACTGGTAGCAGTCAACCACTTGCTTTTTTCTTCTCTGGCTTCCACCTTGTTTGGTTTTGTTGTGATTAGTTTCATTTATCTTTTTGTCATGTACAATAAACCTATTTTCTTACTAGTTAAAACCTTTGTCCAGCCTTGAGCTGGCTTGTAACAATGGATTTCCATGAAATTTGGTACAAACATTCATATCCACCTCAGAATGAATAGTTGGTTATCCCTTAACTTTTCCTCAAGTGCCATCATCAGGCTAGAATCTCAATTTGTCCAATGCTTTAGTTTATGATCAAAAACCTGGAAAAAAAAAACTCATGACATTCCTATCAGCCTCAACTGTAGCTTGTGTTTAGTTTTAATTAGCAAAAGTTCCCATGATAACATACTAAACCATTTTGGTCTCTCAAAATTAAACTTCAACCCATATCAGCTTTGTCTCCTCCTGCAATACAAGCATTGAATGTTTTCTGTTGCAACATGGTTCATTGAACAAGATACAAAACAGCCATCCACAGTGGTAAGAAGTGCACTACTAACATCATTTTCCAGGCTAGACAGCTAATAAGCTTCTCAGCTGTAGCACCCCTAATAACCCTAACAATAACCCTAACCCTAACCCTGAAAACCTGACATTTTCAACATCACCCAGTGTAGATGCTACTGTTGATTTTGTTATTCTTCAACACCACAACCAACAAAACATTTTCACCCAATGGAACCTTTTTCTTCCTTTGATAATTAAAAAAAATAGACAATCACGTTTGACAGCAAAAAGGGTTGATTTCAGTTCACTTTAAATGACTTACATTAAAAGTTTTACTCATTTCCCCCATGAACCCTCTAACTAATGTAAAATGTATATTCTCCATTTCTGTGCAGATTGCTCTTTTTATCTAATATATGAACTGTGAGATTAGTATGACATCACCTCCCAATCATCTGCTGTATTTATAGACACAGAAGAAGTAATGTGGCTTTCTTCCAGTTTGCAGCTTTCTGTGATATATTAATCGTGTTTCATACGACCCAAAAGTAGCAAAATAAAAGAGGAAAATTAATAAAGGAAAGAGTGCTCCAGGGTGGATTGTGGTGCCCCACCTTGCCACTGCACAGATATCACTATCATTGTGCTCTGAGTCTTGGCTGTAATTGTTTTCAGGTGTTGCTCTGCACGGCTCATTTATTTCCTGAATACATCACGCGCAGAGTCTTGAAGTATTTTAATTGTATACCACAGCCTTGGGGCAACAGATTTGATGGATTTCTCTCATGCCAGGCAACATGAACAATGAGACAGCGGTGCCTCTGAGGGAGGAGATAACACCGTCTCACTCTTTAAGGATCCTCATTAGGAGCGTTTAAATGTACAACGCAGGACATTTGAAAACCAGAGGCGGCATTTAACGATGAGCTTCTCCTTGACCGGGCCTGATCCAACCATGCCTGCCTGCTGTTAAGACTAATCTCTATCATCAACCCCATTCAAGCCATTACACCTCCGGGTCTCATTCAGCACCAAAATGCCAATTTATGCATTAGTCAAAGATGAGCACTCAGGGTAAAGGTGTTTAATTTCACATTATTGCATTAATTGTGAGATACTCCTTTCTGCAGTGCAGCAATAGACGTGAAGGCTGATGTGAAGGACAAATATAGAGGGAGTTCTCTGCACTGTTGTTTTTGGACCTGGGTATGTCTTGATTTATTCATTGGAACATAGTGTAATAATGTGAGTGTGAGTCACTGTCCTGATGACTAGAGTGCTATTTCTCTTCACTTTCACTCACACACACTTTCTCTCTCTCTCTCTCTCTCTCTTTCACTCTTTCTCTCTCTTCCTCTCTTCTCCAGTCTGCAGTCCGGTGGGGATTGTAGGTTGCATTAAATCAACCACAAGGCCAAACAGGAAAAGGTGGAGGCAAGAAAAGATGAAAACCTCTCATGGCTGGCAAAAGAGCCTCTCTTCACTCAAATGAATAGGAAATTAAACAGCACACAGTGGTGGGGTCTGCTGGATCTATTTGCAGTGACAAGCTGCTCCATCACCAGAGTCTTGATTACCACACAGAGGATATTAAGAAAAAGGCGGGTTCTCATACAGGTTCATACTGTAGGTTCATGTATCAACACCTTTAATAAGTTAGATGAAGAACATAATTGGCATTATTATTTTAATCAAGCTGTGTTTGTTCTTAATCCAAATGTCTATTTGTAGGTCTTTTGTGAAAATTAAAATTTCATCCTACTGTATACATCTGCTGTGTAGAGTTGGGATGACAATAAACTTGACTTGAACTTGAACTTGTGTCTTTTGCTGAGCAGCGGCCACTGTGCCACAAGCAACAGTTACACAAAAGACAGTTTGACATGTCACAGCAGGAAAAGCACAGGAGTAAATATAAAAAATAAATGATGGCTGCGTTTAATTTAGCTGCTTCAGTTTCAGGGTCCTTGTACAGCACATCCTGGCTCACTGTCACACTGTCATGCTTTACTGGGACACTTGAATACAACAGAGCCATTGTTAATGTTATTAGTAACCAGTTAGTAACAGTGGCTTATCATGTCAGGATACATACTGTGACCATTTCCTTACACTATCATCAATACAAATACGGGTTCATGTTGCAGTCTTAATACGATGTAGATGTGAGTGTATTCAGAGAGTGGAGACCTACATCAATATAACAATATAGACAATGGAGAGGTAATGGAAGTCAAAAACTACAATAAGTCAATAATTTAATTACCTATAGAATAAAGAAACATTTATTATTTATTAGCTATATATTGAGTTATGGCTATATGACATGTAGTATATATGTATGTGGGTATATACTGTATATATGTTATTGTATATGTTGTTGTTTTTTTAACTGTTTCTGTCAATGTGTTTTTTTTTATGTTGTTTTGTTTTTATAGTTTTTTGCCCTGAAGGTAAAATCAATCAAATATACAGTCAAGTCACAAAAAATATTATTAGTAACCTGTGACTTTCCTACAATTACAAGTCAAAATGTCAGCCGTGAAAAAGGAATATGATAAATGCTAAAATGTAGTGAAACAGCAGCACTGACAGGGAAGAGTAATGAGGTGACTCAGTATAGTCAGGTACACAGAAATAACTTTCTAAAATTACAAGTCAAACTTAAACTTTAGATGTGGACAGAATAAACTGGATTATATGTTATTCAGGTAGGATGATCCTGCAGTAATTTACATACAGTGTTTTAGGTTTTTTGCTTGTTTTTTTTAAAATTCTCCTTCCAGCAGTTGTTCCTCAGGCAGAATGAATGTTCGTTAACAATATGCCACACAGGGTTAGCTCATTATCTCTATGTGATAGATATCATTATCCACATTGTATTCTGGGTTTGTCCGCTATAATATATGATTGCGTGTATGTATATACAGATCTATGAAGTATGTATGAGCATCTAAATGTTTTGTGTGTTTTGTATAATATTTATGTATATTTGAAAAATCTAAATAAAATCTTATCTTTTAAAAAAAGCTAGTGGTCACACCAGATTGATAGAAGTTAGTTTGGTAGATTAAGGAGTGTGTAGGATGATTTGGAAGGTCAGTACTGAAATCACACAGAGAACACAAGGACAGGTCTGATTTGTAATTAGACACTTAATCAACACACCTGGGAGATGCCAAGAGGGGAGATTTTGAGTAGTGCCATGCTGAGACATTACCAAGAGCGTGAACTGCTTGCTTTTTGTTTGTTTGTTTGTTTTAGAATGAATTAAAATTTGGTAACATTCACATCCACTCTTTTTACCACTAAATAAAACCTGACTGATTAAAAACACCGACATCAAGAGAAGAGCTGGCTGAGCAGATGAGGCCTACCATCCAGACTGCTACTGTCTCCACCAGGAAGGTAGGCCTAACGTTAGCTGTGTAACAAGACTATGAGAGGTTGTAGCTGCAAACATTTGTAAGAGGAAGAGGCACAACATACTGAAGAGGCTGGCCAAAGTTTATGTCTAGTCCATGCCATATGGACAATACAGCCACGTTGTAAAAAAAAAAAAAAGGAACAGAGCCCATATAAAATGAAAAACCATCACTGCATGGTCTGTTAAATGTTCTCATACTGAAGCCTGAGGCACAAATTAAAAAGTGAAGTCACAGAATGAAAACAGCATGTAAAACTCATCAGAGTGACAGCAGCCGCAGCCACGAGCTCCGCTTCATTCTCATATTATCTGACAACAGACGCGGCATTGAGTTAACTTTAGAACAAGAGCAGTTTCATCATAGACGCCTCAATCAGCGGCGTTCTTGTGTTCCGTTTGAGTGTTACGCAAGCAAGTCAAGTCAGCTGTCTTGCTCTTATCTGGATTTCTAGCATTCTTTTAATATCTTTGCCATGCCAAGAAGTCTTTTCATGCGGGTGAACCGGGACATATTAACTCATGGTGCTTAATCTGTTTTGGCAAGATTAGTTTCATAGCAGTTGTATTTTCTAAGGTGGTTCTGACAGCATTTTTTTTTTTTTTGCACCAGCTTTAAGATGAGAAACACACCACAGGCTCTGCTGTCATTAGCAGTCTCATTCCAAGGTAGTGTGGATTAGTGCTACATTGTCATCTCAAACGGAGCGCAGATGTTCAGCTACATGAGGAATATCTGCTGTAGCTAAAAGGAGATAGCGTACACTCCGTTTTTCCACTCTGACCTAAATTAATCATTCAGCACCATGCTTCAAAATGCACCTCTTGCACTTAAAGCTATTGCAGTCGGTGCAGGGCAATGGCCTGTTTAGAGGAAAGTACCTGCTCTTCAGATTGCATTGTCTGCACTGTAAAGGTCTGGAACGCAGAGGCTGTTGGATCTCATTTCTGTGCTTGTGATGAAATGGCCATGCATGGCTTGCTGGGTGGTGAGGAGGAGGCCCATGCTTCACTTATACCACATTTGGACCCGCTGAGCACTGCAAATATTTGAAATGTCAATCCATTTGATAATGTCAGTAGGCCTCAAAAAGCAGACTCTGCACTAAAGGCAACTCACATGGCTGAATATTAGTAGCTCTCTCCTCTCTCTTCCCCCATTTTCTCTCTTTTCCCCTGTTTACTACAACTAATCCCCTTCTGTAGCTGCTTCAGAGCAGATTAGCAGCAGAAAGCAGGGAGCAGACCGGGTACAGACGACTGCTCAGCCCTCTGTAGCACACAGTCAAGCAGGTAATAGAGGCAGGTAATAGAGGTTTTAATAAGCCAAAGCAGGACATATTTCTCTAAATATAAATGGTATATTAATGGGCCCATACAGAAAAGGTAATTGTTAGATTAGAGGAATCTCATTTGTATCAGTGCAAAGGTGTTCAAGGAGAAAATTCAATAACGCATTCAATTAGTGACCTCAGCCTCACAGAGCTGCTAGCATGGCTGCAGACTCTCATGTTGTGCTGCCTCCAAATGCCATACTATATACTAGTGTACAAACAAGGCTTAGACTGGTTTAACACAGGAAAACTCAACAAAATTTCCATAATCACATGCACACAGCTACATAGACATCCATTTTTCTCTTCCCCTTACATAGGCCCTCCAATCTGTCTAGGCAGAGCCATATTTGTCACAGGGGTGTCTCTTCCCTTACGCCAACAACTAATATACGACAATGTCTGTTGTATCAGTTAACATTGTTTACATCATCTACAGCATAGTCCTCACCATAACACAAAAGTGAGTACAAAATCACACACACACACACACACACATACTTGGACCAACTTATGACAACACTGCAAGAGCATGATGAAGGAAATGGAAAGGGTTAGGGATAACAGGAACAGAATTAAAGAACATACTGGAGTATGGTGCTAGTGGACAGAGCAGAAGATGCTGGATCAGCTACTTTCAGAGAACAGCACTGATAGGAACATTGGAACAATCAGGACACTGTAGGAGTTAATTAACTCCAGAAGATGGCAGTAATGGAACAATATGGATGCCAACTGCCAACTTGATGTTGTTAAGCATCAAAGAAGAAGAAAAAGAAGTGTCTCTCCACAACAAGTTAATACATAACTCAAGAAACTCAGGACTTAAATCAGTAAACAATAACTGAACTTAAATAGTTGTCTGTCTTGGTTAAACCAAAAATGCAGATATGAATGTAAATGTAAGAAAACAAAGCTAAACATAAACTAAATCCAGGAACGCATGCGAAAATAATGCTACAAATAGATGTTATACTGGCTAAGCAAATGACAAGCGTGTTAAGAAATACATTAAAGTGTAATGGGGACAAATGGTGTGGTCTCACCTAGGAGTGTGTGATATGACGATATTAGATCATCAATGAATAAAATGTCTCCACGATCTGCCTTTACCGAGAGATTGTTAGTATCGTGCTACAGTGCACATACACACAACAAACTATCGGCATGGTTCACATCAGGAGCCCAAACTGTTTGTTTTTAACGGTAAATGCTGTGCACCGTCACAGATTAGCTCACAGATTTGATGCTTGGTAGCATGTTTGTCAAATCTACAGCAGTTTGAATGTCCTGCTAGGAGGCTCACCTGCTGCACATCATGTTAAACTGACAGCTGGGCTGCAGGTAAACGCCACCATTTAGCTCATCTGCTAACTGGCGCTAACTATTGATATGGTGGAAGCTTGCGTGATGTCAGCTCTGGTATACTGTGTCAGTGCCTTTCCTTTAACAATGCACATCATGTTAGTTATCTGAAATGATACACTAACACTGCTACACAACATCAACTGTTTGCTTTTCAGCTGTGAAATGAGTTTGGTTGTACTGTTAGTTTGGTTTCACACTGCAATATCCATTTTAAACAAGGCCAAATGGACTGTCACTACTTTTTAATGCAGCTTTGCACACCTGCTCTTATGTATTTATGGAATTGTTATTGTTTGTGTTTTTATGTTGTTAGTGAACCCTATCATTATGTGATAGACAATAAAGTTTTTTGAATCTTGAGTACTGTTCAGTAACTTGCAAAATAGTCTAAAAACCAACATGAAAAAGAATAAGATAAGATAAGATCATGGATTATGATCCTGCCTGAAAAAAATTGTGATATGATATTTTTGCCATATCGCCCACTGCTAGTCTCACCCACTCTGTTACATATTGGTTTATTAAAACTGTGTTTCTCTCTACCTTTTATTACATTTGTTAAAATATCCTGGAAATATAATTCACATACTTAAACCTTGGTCCTTATTTCTGACTGGACTCAACATACATTACTGCTCTTGTGCCAACTTGCAGCAGAATGAGGATCCACATTGACACTGCTGGCTTTGTCCACTAAGAATACAATGACAGCCACTGTGTCTGCAAATGTGAAACCATCCCCAAATATCACAGACTTTCCTAAAGACGGAGTGTGAAAAGCACCAGAATGTGACGTGGTGAAACGACTTCGGTGCGAGACCGGCAGACATGCTGACTGCAGCAACCTGGACACCAAGCGGGCGTCTGTGGTTTGTGGTATGATTGCATTTATGGAAATAACGCTGCATGTTTTTAGAAACAGTACAAATGTTAATGTGTGCCACCTTGCATTCAAATAGAAGAGCAATCCATCACTCGGTCTGCCAAAACTGAATTCAGAAAGATGCTTTTTATTTTTTTTTTTTCTCTGATCTCTCTGAGCAGGAAGGAAGCCGGGCTGTGCATAAATCATCCTGAGCCGCTCTGATATTGTAGTGTGCGCACAGAAACAGACACAGTACCATATAATGATCAGGTTTCTTCATATTTGCAGCGTAAAATAAATCTATATGACGTTGGGGTTGAAAAATGGCTCCGTGCAAAGTGTTGATGATCTGAGGTAAGAAGCTCGAGTCTGTGTGTGTGTGGTCCGATGAGCCTCATCGCCTCTTAGCTGAACTTCATTTTTTACCTGCGGCTATAAAGAGATATTTTATTTATTGTCATCTTTGCAAAGTTAGCCGTTTCTGTTTATAATTCTCTGCTGTTCGCATGGATTCAGACTCTGTTTGTTTTATCTCCATCTTGGGATTAAAAAAAAAAAATCTACATAATGTGCAGAAAGTGATTAACCAGTCCAGAGCCAGCCATTACAATCCCTCTAACACAGTTAATGATAATGACGACAGACATATTAATCTCTCAATTGCGGGAATGCGAGTGCACCCGAGGCCTTCACAGATCAAAGAGAAATATCGGGCTCGGTTTTTTATTTGGTGCATCTCATCTGGCCTCTGACAGAGATATGAACAACTGAGGCCCAATAACTTTCCCTCCGGCCCATTTCCCTTTTCCATTCATCTCCTTAATAGAGGCAATAACGGCGCATTCAAAGTGACGACACATCGCACAGCAAGATTAAAAAGAGCCGCCATCACTCTGCACAAATGTTTCACATGCCATACACAGACCTGAAGATAGCATACTAATAAATAAACATCAGCAGAGAAAAATGACCAAAGACCCCGAGAGGAAAAAAAAAATCATCTTACAAATAAACAAATGTCTTGACATGGCTCATGTCTTTTGTTTGTAAAGTAGTTTATTTAGCAACTTCAGTTTAATTCTGCACATGAAATGATGGTTTCAGTGATTAAGTGATATACTGTGTGTATATTATACAGAATTGAAAATTCTCATTAAGCAGTCACACACACCAGTTTCTTTTTAGACTTTTCCTTGTTGTTCTGCCAAATACAACAAACAAAGGAGCTCTCTTCTTCTTCCCTCCTCTTGCTGTAGTGAGGTTGCCAGTTTCTTTTCTTATGTGCAAAACACGTCTGCAGATCCCCAATATGGTACAAATAGTCCAGTGATCACGTGTGCCAGCTGTGGACTTGCACATGGACAGTGCATGTGCACGACCACTGTCCATGTGCAAGTCCACAGCTGGCACATGTGATCACTGGACTATTTTTGCTATCCATAATTATTCATCATAAACATCCTATGTAGACCAACTGTACAGATGTAGCTGGCTATATATTAAAGATTCTTCATTTGCCACATATACAGTTGTACAGTGAAATTCGATCTTTGCATGTAACCCATCCTAAGTATTAGGAGCAGTGGGCAGCCACTGTGCAGCGCCCGGAGACCAACTCCACTTCTATGCCAGTGCCAGGAGAATGAACCTAACCTACATATTTTTGATGGTGGGAGGATGTAAAAATCCCATTCAGTTTTCCCACTTTCCCACTTTTTGTTACGTTACTCCCAGTTTGAGCGCTTCTATGGCTCGGATCAACATGAAAAATATGAACAACTACTTTAGAGAATATCTGGTTCTTTAGTAAAAAGTCGAAGGTACAAGATTGAGTACATAAAAAATTTTGGGGTACAAGTTAACTACGACTCCCAAGCTACATTTCAGAAAGAAACAGCCAATCACAGAACTTAAAATTTGGTCACATGCGCTTCTAACAGCAAGCAGAAGATGCTTTTTATTTTTTTCTCTGATCCACACAACTCTATTGCCAGACACGCACATCAATAATGGATGATTATTCCATAAAACCCCAGATTACATCCACAACCTTAACATCCTTAGGGTATAAAACTTACTGTGTTGGCACTGTATGTTCATTGCTGGAGAGTGTGTGTCGACTATGCCTGTTTATGTGTGAGCTCTAACACAGCTTTACTTCTTTCTGTTATTGTCCTTCACAGCTTGCTCCTACATCTCTTGTCTCTGTAAGTTCATGAGGGTAGTGCTACGGTTTTGGGATAAGCATGAATTTTTTAGTTGAAGTTGAAACATTCTAGAGTGAATTTGCATGTTTGCATCCACCTCTGACCTTATACTGACCTTATATTGTAAGGAAAGAAAAGGAACAGAAGAAAGTCCTTCCCTCACTTAGGAGGAAGGAATTTGGGATTGAAACAACTCAAGCCATATGCATGGACCTCATGATAACTGCTGCTGTAAAGCACCAGTGTGTCATTCAGCAGTGGGAGGAGGCTGGCAGCAGAGAGCCGAGATGGATCTGCATTAGATTCATGTCGACAGAGAGGCCAGCAGAAGCTAGTCTCCTGGGCGGCTGGTGTTCGCAGAGTGCACACACAGACGGCTGCCGTGATTGGATTCAGATCAGGTGTCTCACAGAGGCTGAGCTCCATGGCAATGAGGGCTTCCTCAGAGACTGCGTCCGTGTGGATCCATCTCTTCCTGCAGCCACTGGAGTTTACACAGCAGCCGAGCAGACAGAGCGGCTGTCTCTGCGGTGAGCCACTGACCCCTGGGCTTTATATCCTGCCATCAGAGTCACCTCTTTGTTTAACACTGACATTTTAAACAGCTGCGCAATATTTCATCTTTACATCAGACCTGAACAATAGTAATAATGCAGTGACTGTACCTGAATAATGGCAGAAAAAAGGAAAAGTTATCATTCTGAAGCATTTGCTGTTGTGTTTCTGCACTGCACCTTCCACAATCAGTGCTCACTTTCCTTGGATTTCCTGTTGATGAAGTTGACTACATGGGGTTCTTTGTCTGTCTGGTGCTAGATATTATTGCCCATGCAGTTATGCCTCTTCTTAGTCTAAACAAACCACTGTTGGTACCACAAAGCTGCTCGTAACTACATGTTCATGTGCACATGATGGTATCCTGCGCTCCTTCAGAATGTTGTGTGCATATTCAAAATGTCCACAAGGTTCAATTAAACCCGTGAACAGTGGGGACAGTATATCAGGATCAGAGCCAGACTGAACAAAGGACAAAAGATGAATACATACACATTGTGTGTGAGCCTGGTCTGAAGTACCATATGAGTAAGATACAGTGCTCTGACCTCTTGCAAAATGGTATATGCATGGATGCACAGGCATCATTATGCAGGCATCATTTTATGTATCTGCCCCGTGGCCAGATGCATAAAACTCTGTAGATTTACAACTAAAACTACAGACAGAAACATGCACATTCTTTTCATCAGATCTTTAAAGCCATGTGTATGCATGGATCTGTTTTATAAATCTCAATTATACACTTAAGCAACCAGGTTTACGCAAGTAATCAGTGGATGTGTTTACATGCACTGTGGTAAACTGGTTACTGTAAATCCATATATATATGCAGCAGATCAGTATGGCTCACTCATATTAACAGTCTAGTGATAGAGGACACTGATTCCTGACTTTCTGGGGGGTATGTGTGTCTGTGTTATGGGACTGACAGCTCAGTGAGAGAACAGACAGCAGAGCTTTTCCTCACAGGACTTAAGTGTCTGAATTTAATGAATAGTCAAATGTTCGGTTATGGAAATCAACTTATATAGACTTCTGGAGGCTGCTTTATGTTAGTTTCAGTTTTTGTTGGACTGCAACAGCAAAAGCATATATAATCCTACAGTGTTGCTTTCATCCTGCACATGTGTATTTATAAAAAAGCTGATAACTTGTATACATAACCATCTGTTTGCATATCAATATTTCCTGCCTGCTCAACCACTCATTAGACTTGTCAATGAAAAGAAGAAGTGCAATTTTACTGATTGTGCCACAATGAGTAAAGAATGAAGTGAGTGAAGAACAGCACCACCAGCACAGCTGTCATTACACCTGAATATTGCACCTGCTGAGTGTATATAAAGATGGACGACAGGACAGCCCCCCAAAAGTGGAGCCAAAACATCTCAATCACCCCCTGGTGGCTGGTTGCAGTATAGGTAATAAGTCCCGCCCCCTCCATGTTAATGCATGGGACATGAGCCAAACTAAAAAAAAATCAAAGTACACATCAAATAAATTTTTCCCAAAAATCGTCTGTCATTTTAAGTAGTTCTTATCAAGCAGGTGTTTGTTCAAGTGCTCATTTTTCATCATCATGTCATCCTGCTGCCCGACTCTACTGCACAGACTCTGGCTCCAAAAGATATCACACAAGCAAGACGGCAGCTCTCAGAAAGGAGATGTTTTGGCTTCACTTTTGCATAGTGGTAGGAAGTGGAGACATGTCGTCCATATTTATATACAATCCATGATTACACTCATCACTGGCTATTTATAGCATACTGATCATTTTTTTCATCATACCACCATCAGTGGTGATATCTCAATTATCAGTGCCAAACATCAGAAGGATAATCAATGATTTAGTTTACAGTGCTGTTATTGAAGCAGACTTTTCAAAGTGCTTCACAATAGAGGGTGAAAACATCCTTGACACGTGTGTAAGTAACTGTGGATAAATGCACCTTTGATTTACATTTTGTACTGCAAAAAGTGACAGCTTTGTTCTGTTTGTTGTATTCGGAGTGAAACTGACAATCTACAATGTTAACTGTAAGATTGCATTTCTCACCTTATATACACCGTATCATATTACACTCTGCTGGCTGTATACACTGAAGTATGTGTGAGATGCACACATTCTCACCTCACATTGTGTTTGTTGAAATACCAGTATATGTGTGGGAATGATGTATGCATGGTTTTCATGCTGTACATCCAGTCCCAGGTGTTCACACCAGCCATATCCAAAAGCCATAGATATTCATTTGTACCTGCTAATCAAGACTTCTGCCTGTGCCGTGCACAAGCACTGAAACTTTTGAGATGGAGTTTTAAGTCCCAAAGACATTGGGGCTTATTTGTTATTGTTTCGCTCTCTGCTCCAGCTGTTTACCTGCACACCCACGTTCAAAGTCCCACTCTCAGTCATGAATTATTGGTGCTGTTCGCCCTTCAAACATACTCCAGCATGCTGTTAATATTTGTTGTGTCACTTGCCTACAGATGTCTGTATTTAAGTCTTTTCATTAGGTACAGGCTGGATATAAATTAGCTGATGATACACGCTGACAAAACAATATATTTTCATGAAAATGTCAATTATCAATAAAAAAAAAAAAATTCAAATGAAAGATTGCTATAACAGTGAGGTATTTGGTTTCTGCTCTAATTAAAAGCAACTTCACTAACAAAGACCACACCATTTGAACGGTATAAAAAGTAGTTTTATTTGGATTGTGGAGAGGGTCAAGGAGAAGGATGAAGGGGGTCGATGGCATGGGGATGACTGGGGACCAAATGGAATCACAAGGAGGCTGAAGCGTCTAGGAACCCAGGGGTCGAGACTCAGGGTGGGGGACATGTCTCGATGAGCTTTCTGCTTCATCATCCCCCTGTGGGTCCTAGAATATGACAAGAAGAATTACTTATGCGGAAGTGTTAACCCTAACAAGCATGTCTTTGATGGTGGGAGGAAACTGGAGTACCCGGCGGAAACCCACGCGAACATGGGGAGAACATGCAAATTCCACACAGAAAGGACCTGGAACAATGGGTTTGAACCCAGGACCTTCTTGCTGTGAGGCATAAGTGCTAACCACTGTGAGCCACCGTGACGCCCATTGAGAGGGGAGAGAGGAGGAAAAATGGGGTTTGGGGAGGGAGGGCCGTGAGAACTGAGACGAACGGGAGAGAGAGGGATAAGACACGCTTATATAGGTATGCACGGATGATTGAATTAGTGAGGCACAGGTGACTGAATTTAGTGAGAGAGAGGGGCGTGGTCTTGTTCCTGAACAATAATAATAATAATGATAATAATAATAATAACAATAATAATAATAATAATAATAATAATAATAATAATTCCATTTCACTAACAAAGACCATGCCATTTGAACGGTATAAAAATAAGTTTTATTTTGATTGTCAGGGAGGGAGCAGGTACAGGGGAAGATACGACCTGGCCCTGCAAGAGGGCCGAAGCAGTTGGCTGCGTCATGACATCATCGACGTGCGGCGTACGGGTGGCGCTGGGCGGGGAACCCGGAAGTGAGCGGCCGTCCGGAGCATGGACGGTGGTGGAGGGGGAGGCAGAGAGGAGCAGAAAGAACCTGGCTTTGTTGTCGGTTTGGCGAAACGGGATTTGTATCTGGAGTTCAGCTTGGCCTTCAGCCGGGACTGAAGAAGTCCGGGCTCCGTTGCAGTAGGTTGCGTTGTGACGTCATCAGTGTGCGTCGACCCGGCGGCGGAAAATGAACAGGAAGAGCGGGAGGATTTGAGCTGCTGGCGAGAGGGTTGATGGAAGTAGAGTCTGCACAGAGTTGGAAAGTTTGTCCTTATCATCGTTTCGTAGGAGTGTGACGACCGTCTCCTTGAGAGCTCGCTGGAGATGAGCAAACATCCGGTTGAAGATGTTAATCGCATGGAAAAGAGCTGCGTCCGAGTGGGCCATTGCGTGGATGCTTTTAGAGCGTCTGGATCCCAGCTGATCAGAAGCGCGGCGTCTGGAGGAGAAGGGTTCGATGTGGATGTGGTGGTGAAGGAGATTTCTCGTTGGTACTGTTGGATCTAGGCATGGGCAGTATGTTGCTGAGGAACGTGGATCATGGAGCACGGGCGAGAGGTAAGTGTTTACTATGCTAGCGTGTTGTAGGTCACGTAAAAACTCAGACGAACGGGAGAGAAAGGGGTTAGACAAGTTTATATAGGTAACGTTATGCACGGTGACTGAATTAGTGAGGCGCAGGTGATTGAATTTAGTGAGAGAGAGGGGCGTGGTCTTGTTCCTGAACCTTTGTTATAGTAATAACTCCATTAAACACAGAAGGAAGTGTAGGGCGTTCTGTGTTTTCCTGAAGGTTTCCAACTCTCAGACTGATTTCAGTGGGAAAGAATATCTTTCAAAGTTTTCCTTAATTCGTGAGTTTTACCTAATTCAGAAGTATCCAAATATAGTATCTTCCTGAAAACTTTTCTAAAGTGTCTATGCATTGTTCCGGTTTCAATTTATTTCTGTACAGGGACACAAACAATGGACACTATATCCTAATCGTTAGCAATCTTGTTGTCCAATTAGAAATATCTTTAAGAGCTGAATCTATAGGTCCTCTCCCCTGCCCCTTAATTAATCCAGCTTGCTTTAGATTGGACTCAATTAGCCTCTGCTGTTCCATCGTTATCATTGATTCTCATTGTCTAGCAAATCCATTCTTTCATTCTCTTGCTCTTTGAGGAGTGTGATGCAGTAGAAAGGAAAAGCAGAGAGAGGTGGATTGTGGGTAGATGTGTGACTTACCAGCTGTGTATTGCTCTATATTCTCTGTGGTGAACAGTTTTTGTATTTTGGTTCTGAAATTCAGCAGCAGTGAAGACACAGAGCACTCAGATTCTACCAGATTGCATTTTTATATCAACTTCAAAATTAAGTACTCAAAATGACACCAAGATTGAGTGTTAGTCTGTTTTAGTCCAGTATGGTGACTTGAGTGCCCAGATATAGATTACATTCATAGCTGTTGATATTATGCATTTCCTGTGTACTTTTACGCACATTATCACTGTTTTATAAGTGAGTCACGCCTTACAGCAATCTACATTTAGCTGCTTGAAGTTACACTTGGACTATATTTTTCCAGAAAAGCTCAAAACATCTCCAATATAAAACAATTAGGCAGCTAACTTAAACAGTAGACTAACATTTATATGTTACAATATTAAATTTGACTTAAACAAGTGTAGCTCTGTAACTATGAAGTTATGACACACGTCATAACTTGGAGCCCACGAAATAGCTCAGTGCAAAATATGCAAACCAATTGACCTGCCAGACCACACTCAGGTAAAAGAAACCCACTGTGCACCCAGCAGCGTCTCATTCTGTCACCGTAAAGTTGTAATCCTGAAAGATCCCCTCCAGACATGTATTAAGACATATAAAATACTCTGCTTGGAACAACAATGTGTGTTTGATATGGTTTTATCACAAAAAAAGTATAATTACCAATTTAAAATCCTTAAAATTACATCTACTGTTTCTCTCTCATTAAAAGCTCCAGAATCTATAAATATGCAAATATATTTCATTTTAGAAGTTTTCCTGCTGGATACAAGATGTCTTCTACTTCACTGTAAAGTCAGTTCTCAGTGTTTGTGCACTTGGAGGCTTCAAGTTTCCACATCACACTTGTGTAAGTTGAAAATTGGACCAGGATTGGCTTCAAAACTAGTTGTGATGTCACAAATCATACTTGTAGGCCCGCCCCTTAAAATCAGATTTTCAATGAACAAAGAGAAACTTTACTTCTTCAGCACATGAATGTGAAAACAGCCTTTTAGTGTCAAACTGTACATAGGCTACATCATTCTGCACAGTGAAGCTCAAGCATTCAACTGTAGGAACAAGAAGAAAAACACATTTTTGAGTGGAGGAGGACTTATAAAAGGACTTCATAAGGATTATAAATTTAAACTGTTGTGGATTTTCAAACTTTCAATGTTTGACATAAATGCATATCATAAAGATACATTATACCCTGGAGATGTCTAAAACATCTGTTTGATTAACCAAATCAAAATGAACACAAAAGTGGTGCACATTTTTGGGCTGCACCAAGAAGATGTATACCCTAACCTTAACCCTGACCCTTTTCAGGAAGATAAACCACTTTTCATACAGCATTGCCTTGATTTGCAGTGCTCTCTGGCGATTAAATCTGCCAATCAAAGCAATGTGATGCCCAATGACAATATGACATTATCTGTTTTGAGAATCCGACGATCCGCACTTTGCTTGATTGCCGGCGGCACGCGGATCCTTGCCGAGTCATAATATTTAGACCCAAGTTGGAGAACTCATCAGCATGTTTCCGGAGAGAGCAGTGCTTGTTACAATTTATGGGCCATTTCATGCTCCCATTTCCTTTAGTAGGTAATATGTGTCACTTTTATAACACTGTGAAGTTGAAGTGTTGAGGTGAAATGTTAAGTGATGTTTCAGCGATATGCAAAGGGAAGAGATTGGCTTAGCCTTAAGTGGATATTCCAGCACTCATCCAGCCATCGGGAGGATCACAGCCATTTTCTGACTCTGACATAACAAGGCCGAATGGAGCGTCTGTGTCCTTGATGAGCCCTCTCTGTACTTTACAGCCTGTGGGAGAAGGACATCCTACTGTACTGTCACTGCAACACTAACACTGCAATATATGATGAACAGTTTGGTGAAGAAGTGACAATCCTGGAGGCATTATTTTGTCTTTATCTGTGGATTTTTCTTAAATTTTTCTGCTAATTTTTCTGCTCATTGGTTTATTTGTATGTAATGCGAGATGTGAAACTCCTCCATCTCTTGTTTCCTCTTGTTTCATTTTTACAGTCATATCTCAAGGACATACTGCCTTCTGTCTTGCAGTCAACAGAATCAATCATTTTTTGCATTCAAAATTTGCAAATCTAGCACTGTTCTGTCACAAAAACCACTGCATCCTTTGTTTCTTTAAATGCCTAATATAACCTATTCAACCTGACAACCGACCTTTTGCTTACCTTGCAAGGCAGCTGGATTCACAAGATCATGCGAGAATCCATCCTCTCAGGCTTCAAGTTATGCGCTTGTGGCGAAACCAACAGTGGTTCACACCAATCAGCATCCTATGAGGACCTACTGGCAGCTATGGGCATGGGTTTAGGTGTGATGACAGCAAGAAGTAAGCCCGTGATAGACAGATGGTTCATCCAATCACCTGCCAAGTATTTTTTGAAAGTGCCTTTTCCAGACAGTTTCCAAAGATGATTTTTCAAATGGATTCTGTGTAACAAACCACCTGGCATGTCAGGTTAACCTTCTACTGCTGTGTGAATTATGACTCTTGTCTGTCAGGAGTAAAGGTGGAAGTAGCATTGCATTGTTATTAGTGCCCCAAAACTTACAACTCATGTTTCTCTCTCCTTGAGCCAGGCTGTGACAGGTATAACCATTTCTCCACTGACAGGAAAAGATGTTGAAACTTTAAAGTGAAACACAAACGGCTTCCCAAACAGCAGTACCCTGTCATTATGGACTTCATCTCTTCTGCTCTCTCTTGTTTCTTTCCAGAGGGTAGCTCCCATTCTGAAAAGTGAAGCCAATGCGGAAGTGCCTTAAACCTACATTCTTTCTAATGTCCAGCAGGGGGCGACTCCACTGGTTGCAAAAAGAAGTCCAATTGTATAGAAGTCTACTTCTCACTTGATATATTACCTCAGTAAACACTTTCCTAATGAGTTTTTTATGAAAGTTAATTGTAACATTTTGGTCGCCTAAAAAGTCTTGTTCTACATTTGATTATGATAAAAGACCCTCTCAGGAGTCGGATGTTCAGTTTTTCGCTAGCAAAAATTAGCATTAGCATTATCACAGTTAACCATAGCCTGTAAATGCACAGTGCTAACCAAGCCAGCAGCTAGCGCTATGGTCAGCTCCACCCTCTTGTCCAAATGTGGTGATCAAAGATCAATCGAAGATGGTGATGGTCAAATCCACGATGACGACAGTCAAATCGCTAAACTCAAGGCTTAAAAACGGCAATCCACAAACCATATGGATGACGTCATGGTGACTACGTCTAAGTTAAAATATTCCATGAAGCTCCCTGTTGGCTGCAATTTGGATCTTCTAGATAATAACAAAAAATCTGAAGCCTAATGCATATCTTTATATTGCATAAACTGTGAAAAGGAAGCTGTCAATAGTACACATAAATGCCAGTCATAGTGAGTGCTACTCAGTTTGTGAAAACAGCTGTATAATGCCTTCTGTGGCTCTGAAGGATATTCCTTAAATCTGAGAATATAACACTGATGTCATCAGGGTCTAACAAGAGATGCTTTTGGTTGCATTATGGAGACTGAAGGAAGCAGTGTTTTGAGGGACTACAAGTCAGGATATGTCAAATATCTCAGGATGTCTAAAAGGTCAGATCTTGCTCCCATGCAGGTAGTTTAAGACTCCTGCTTGTCTACTCAAACAAACTAGCAATTTGCATCATGGGAAGTGTAGGATTCAATGTTTTTTGAGCTTGCTCCTTTACAAGGAACTAAAATTAATGATATCTCAGCCTCCACTGCTTCAATTTTGATAATTTTCTTTTTAATCTGTCTCTTTTGGGTCCACTAATGTTACAGAAGTGCAAAACTAAATTGCTGGAATGTACCTTTTAAATGTTTTTCTCTGCCACATCAGAACTGTTATATAAAGCATTTACAGATGTAGCCAGGAGACAGATTGCAGGCTGAAATTTTAAGGTTGTACTTCAGTGATATTCACAGAAATCTTCCGTATTCTACATGGGTTTTAAGGTTGTCACCACTATATTTTTATAATTGCAAAGCACAGTCATGTACAGCCGTCTGTCTTCTTTTTCAGACATCTTGTGTAGAATCTTTTCTTCATGTTTTCAGTGCATTAACTGACTTTGTGAATTATCTTCTGTGGGAGACAGCTACATGAATAATGGCTAATAATTCAACAAACAGATGATTCCCACTTCTAATTAATTTTTCGTGTGTGTCATTCAAAAACAAACAAAATGAGGATCATTTTACCTTATAATGAAGCACCTCTCTGCTCACTCCTGTTAATAGGTTTCTCCTGATGACAGAAGCTGAAACCGAGAATCATTTTCTCACATCCTACATTATTTTATTGCTGTGTTTGCTCGTTGGCTGTCATACACTGTCATAAGCTCTTGACTGAACTGACCTTTCAGCCCCATTAGCAATTAAAGCCTGACATATCTCAGTCTATTTGATAATTAACATGCAAATAAACTCATGAATTATGGAAATGGGTTAACTGGACTAAACTTGAAAGAAATGTTGAGCAGATGCAGTGCTGCTCGGAAAGTGACTGTTATGCTAATGTGAAACACTGCCGCAGAAATGGGTTTAGCTGCACAACCAACTGCTGAGAGATCTGTTCTGGGTTTTGTGTGAGTGTGTGCGTGTGTGTGTGTGTATGTGTATGAGAACCACATATCACTGCAGCTATGTAAATAGCCCGCAGTGTATCTGTCGTTTTGTATGTATGCTTGCAGTCTGAAGTATCTCATTTCATATTCAGGATTTGGACGTGTGTAACTTTAGTCATTAAAGAGGAATTCCTGATGTGTCCACCTGGTTATATTCTATTTTTTATTTCCCCATTATTTAAACAAGGAAGAAATGCAAACAGCATTCGAATTTTTTCCATAATATTGTTGTTAGTAGAATCTGATGTCCATCAAATATACATGTCCATGAATCTGTTTCGAAAAAATCTTTAATATGGTGCGCCTCATAACTCCAGATCTTTCCTCACAATCATCCAATTTAGACTTTGATTAGTTTCTTCTATTGTTATCCAGGTATGTTGTCTCTATGGTTATAGTGCAAAGAGAAACTGCTATTTGTTAGTGCAGCATGACTGTCAACACATACAGTATATGCAGTATATAGTGTTCATTGACTGGCTACTTTTATGAGTCCCACTAAATAGATTCTTGCTAGAAGTAATATCTGTGAAGTTGTTGTTGTTTGTTAAGTTTGTCCTGTCATTCTTATAGTTCATGTTTCTCAAATTCCTACAACATAGGTGGTGAGAAAATGTTATGAACAGTAGTGAAAATAGATTAAAAAAATATTAGACACAGGTTAAAAAAAAAACAGAATTTCCCTTTAATTTAATCCAACGTCCTGGAATAATAATAATAATAATAATAACCTTTATTCGTATAGGACTTCAAAACACAGTTACAAAGCACTTTACAATAAAAACATAACTCTATAACAGAATTATAAATACACAAAGAGATTAAAACTAAATGAAATGCCATGAAATAATAAATTAGTTCACCAAAAAGCAATTTTTTTTAAGTGACTCCAAAGTCTAGGAGCCCTAACTGCAAAGTCTCTATCACTTTCATGTCTATGTCTGGAGCGTAGAACAACAAGACAAACACAAAAACACTTGTTAACACATGTAAAAGCAAAAACCTCTTTACAGTACAATGTTGACTTGTGTTCTCATCTCTTAACTCTTTGCCTGAAAACAATTTGTAGACACGTAAAACTAATTTAAAACAAAGGTCAAACTCTGCCTATGAACCTGAAGCTTTCCTCCAAACATCATCTCTCTTATGAATCAGTTTTATGCTTCTTTGAACTCTATTATTCAAAATGGAAAAGTATAAATCTGGCAAGTCTCAATGTTAGAAGGACGGAGCGATGGACCACACAAGGCTCATGTTGTCATTTTTCATGAGGTCATGATTGGGCTCGCCAGGCAGCGGTGTGGCTACTTGGTATACAAGGCCACGGTAAAGGGAAATGGATCTTGATTGTCACGCTCTGTTGCCCCACTACCAATTTCCCGAGTCGTATTTCTCTCTAATATTGTTAGATGCCAATAACTCTTGAGAGGCAAGTGACAGGGCCTGCTGGTGTGGAACATGATGTACCAAACGTGGCAGCACGTAGTACTGAAGCAAGTCATGCCTGTAATTAATTTCTATCCTTAATTCCTCTGTAGATAATTATTAGATGAATTACATACTTAGTATTACAATCAAAAGTGACCAACAAACTGAGCCACTCAGACGCATAAATGCTTGGTATTCAGTTTTACACACTGTGTCCTGGGTCACCTTGGTACTTATATCGATCACAGTACAGAACAGCTTCTTGGTTCAACTTTGGCCTACTGTCCGTGGTGGGTTACGCTGGTCATGGGTCCCTAGGCTACACTTTTTTTGGGACCCTCTGTCATCCCTTATTACCAAGCTTGACTAAAGGGTTAGTCATACTTGCAGAGTACGTCTTGAAGTTGGTCAGATGGAGGTCGGATCACGTTGCCACCACAAACAAACTGCTCCAGAATTTGTTTGTGACTGGACCGTAGACTGTATATAATGATGGACAACGCGTCTCCACTTTCTACCGCTATGTAAAAAGTGAAGCCAAAATATCCCGTTTCCAGGAGCTGCTATCTTGCTTGTGTGACATCATTCACAACCAGAGTCTGCGCAGTAGAGTTGAGAGATGGGCTGACGGGCACACCCCCTCAACTTGACTGACAAGCATCCCGGCCAAAACCAGCTGGTAAATAGCAGCTACAGCTGGTCACTCAGCTCGTCTGCCTAGTTTTAGGTTTGAGGCAGGCTATCATGGACTTTACCAAGACCGCTTCCTCTAAACAGTCTCAATGAGGTTGTTTTAGTCTGTATCTGAGTATGACTGCTTTGTTCAAATCTGCCCAAACAAACTGTACCAAGGGGGAGAGTCCCATTAAACTAGATGAAACAACGTAGGTTTGGAAACGCCCGCAGACAGTCATGCCAGCAGTTCAGTGTTGGCTATACTTTAGCACAGTGGTGCTTTGATGCTAACATCAGCATGCTAACATGCTCACAATGACAAATGCTAACATGCTGGTGTTTAGCAGGTATAATGTTTACCATGTTCACCATCTTAGGTTAGTGTGTTAGCATGCTGACACTAATTAGCACTACACAAAGTACAGCTGAGGCTGTTGGGAATGGTACTGGTTTGGAGGAATTTAAGCATAAGCCAAAGTATTGAACAAAGGATATTTTTTACATTGTCACAGCTTGTCATTTGTGTTTTGATTGGTTGCCAAACTTAAAGAGGGCAGGTCTTCACAAGGGAAGCAAGATTAATCAAAATACTGTACTTGTTGGCTCATTTACAGCTTGTCTGATCATCTGACTGGTTGTGTTTCTTGCCCCATCAGACTTTGTTGCAGCGATGTTGTCATGTTCCCAGATCTCAGCAGTGATTTTGTTGTGTGCAATATTGTAACATTATAAGCATTTTTGCTCAAGCTGAACCATTTTCAACTCACCTGAATGTCTTCACCTCAATTTGCGCGAGCTGCTCCACTTATGTCTTTGCATTAACTTTATATGCAAATGACACCTTTTGAAATTGCTTTACTTCAGTCTGAATACCTTAAACCACACACCTTAAAAGTGTTAGTTAGAAAACCAATGCATTATGGGCAAGAAAGGAAGAAATGAACAGGTACAACTATCATGCATTCGTACTACATGCTCTGCCTTCTTAAGCAAAACAGATGCAGACAAAACATTTCAGCGATGCAATTTTGATTCAGTGGCCACATTTGTATGTACTCTATTCTTTATAGAGAAACACTTCAACTCTATGCTGCAGTCCATCAGAGAAATCGTCCTCAGAATCTATCAAGTTAATTGTCCTTCATGCTTACACACCACAGAAAGAGGATGAGCTGGCATTAAGTCAGCCCACTTGAAAGATGACTAAAAATACATAATCTCACTGACTTGTGCTTGCACATCATTTGGCCCTTTGAACGCTGATCCAGAGTCGTGAAATTAAATGAAACCCCATCAATCCTATGAATGTGTTTCAGCACTATCAATCCATGTTATGACACCCACATCGAACACTAACAGTGTCCAATATGCTATTAAATGAACATGACGGATATGTTTCTTTTAATCTAATTGATTTATTAAGGCCCTTCACGACATTCCAGTAAAAATGATACAAGTCAGCAAGTTTAAATGGTTCACTGATCCTCAAAGCTGCGCTGTTTTCACTCTGTCTGTGTCAAGGTTCAAGTGCGCTTTGCCAGGTTAGCAGTTCACTATCCAGCAGTGAGTAAGCAGTCAGATAGCAGCGCTGCCCCGGCAGACATGATGACCGACTGAACACCGTCCCTGTGCTCCTATTGGTCATACTGAAGTTACTGTCTGGTGACAGTCGTAAGGGGGAATATGACTCCATTTAATTAATTTTAAGTTTTATGATCAAGTTTTTAAGCATAATAGAATGATGTATGAACACTTCATCATCGCTGACTCTTAACACACTATGCAAAGATGGAAAAACACACCAATAAAGCAATAAAGTGACTAAGTGATCAAATGGAGTAGTTTGTTTAATTAGTTCTATTGGTTTTAAGTTATTTTCATGATATTTTCTGGATCATTTCATAGTTTAGAAGAGAGATGACATTTTGGACTTTGGACCTCTTTGCAATACGTGCACTTATCCTCCAAACTGTCTACATCACATGTTAGATATGGTGTGCTTTGTTGCTCCTGGAGTCCAAGCTGAATATGTCTCAGCTTTTTGTGCAGCATACATGACATCTATTTGAAAATAGCCCTTAATGTACAAAGAAAACTTTAACAAAATGATGAATATCAGAGAACACTAGAGGTTTTCATGTCACCCACATGCTCAATTTTGGAATTATTTAACACGGATTTGGCTGTTTTTATATTTAAAGCTGCATTAATCTGAATTTTTATCTAAACAATGAATCAAATGACAATGTTTAATGTGAAAGTCATCGGTCATAGTGACAAACCCACAGAGAATTATCATAGACTCTGCAGTTCCTCTCAGCTCTACAGAGAATTATAACATCTTGCAGCTCATAGTTTCGGTTTTACGTTGGCAACTTTACTGTTTTTGTTCATCACTCTCCTCAGAGTAGTTTCCAGCCACAGCAGGCAGCTGTGATAAATCCAGTGTACACTGCCTACTAAGCACCAAAACAGAAGACAAAGTTAGCAGCTAGCTGGTGAACATAGTGGAGCAGCTTAAAAGTCATGTATTTTCTCAGTAAAACAGAGCTGAAAAAAGAGGTTGGCCAGACTCAAAATATAAGCTAGTGTTGCTCTGAGTCTGCTGGATGCATCTGTTGTATCAAGTAGCCAAAGAAATCAATTAATGCAGGTTTAACAGCATAACCATGAAGTAACCAGTTACTTCCCTTTGGCTTTGTTATACGGTAATTTGTTGAATTGGAGCTGAGTTTATGTAAAGGTACATGTGTACCTCTGTGTCACAGCGTACGGCCACCATAGATGTGTAGATACTGACTTGTAGTTCTGCATAGGATTTCATCTGTTCATCCAATAGCACCAGCAAGAGCTGATGGATGTGTCTTACACTTATTAGGCCATGCTGTGTTGTAATTATGTACAGTAAGTAATTGTGATTACATTCTTTCATTCATTATATTTGGGTGATGATAGGAAGGCTTGCCTTATCTAACCAACTAATGGAATTGCCAAAGTAATCAGGACATTTTGTCTTTAATTTTTACAGCAAGCAGGAGATTTGCAGTGGAAATGACTTTGCTAGAACACTGATGAAACTGAAAAGTAGATTATTCAACCTTGTCTCTTTATTTTCTAACTCTTTTTACTGATTTTTCGACATACCAAAAAACAACATAGTACACAGAATCAACAGAGAGATTACACAGAAAATAAATAAAATAAAGTTAAATAAAATACATGTAATAATAAAAAAAACAAAGAAAAAAATTACATCTTATATCACAGTTTCTAAAGAAATCAACATATAAAACAGTATTGTGATGGTTTGCAAATAGTAATAAATGATAGTTTTATTACTTTGGATAGAGTTTTGAACCTAGTGTTAGCATAACTGAGAAGTGTCTGCCATATTTTGTTGAATTTCAGAACCTTTCTTCAACTTGCTTGATGTTTCAACTTCCTTTGCCAGTGTCAGAAACTTAAATATACAATCATAGTTCCTGAGTTTCCACATGGTAGGTGCTGTATGTCTGTGGCAGAGTTCTGATGCTGTTGATGGTTAGATCCCTGTCTTCTAAAGAGTCCTTTGGCAAGACAGTGAACCCCAACTGTCAGTGTGTTTGAATGAGACGCAAACTGCAAACCACTCTGGTATAAATTCAGCCCATTTAACTTTTAGGTTATCTCTGCCATGTGATTGTTACAGCTGTATTTTTCTTCCCATATAATCAGTCTTCTCTGTGTTACACCACATTGAATTCACCCAGTGGTTTGGGGTCACAAAACAAAATCAAAACCAAAATTTCTAAGAAAGGAACAACAGAGTGAATAAGCTGACAACAACGAGGAAGACTTCAGAGGAGAGAGGCCAGCTCTCAAGTGTTTTCACATTCTGCAGAAAGTAGCTCAGCCCACTGAGGAGTGATGAGTTTCTGAGGCTGCTGTGTAGTGTTCCATATGTAATCACAGCCTCAAGTCGCTCCCTGGTGTCTGAGGGCCTGGGAGGAAGACCGACCATCATTCTCAGCGTGAAGCAGCTTCTCGTTTATAAGATCCCTCCACAGCTCTGCCAGCTCTCACACTATTGATCCACCAGACCAAGTGCGAGAGGAAAGCTCCCGTCATACATCAATGCTCTGCCTCAGAACAGGGGATGAAAAACTTATCTCATCTGTCCCCCTCTAATCAGTCAGAGGGCCCACCCCTAAAGACGCAGAACCAGAGTCGCCCCGGTGGCCAAGGACATCAGCCCCTCCACCCCGTCACTCCTCTAGCCTTTGTCCTCTTGAGGGATGGCACTGAGCATCCCCAAAATCAGCCTGCATTAGTGCTCATCTGTCTTCATTGGATTTGCAGTAGAAATCCTCAGCATGCCAAGATGAGACAAAGATTTCAGCCATCCATCATGATCTTTCAAGTGGGCTGACTTTTCAGTGTCCGGCTGTAACAGCTGGTGACCAAGGACGGAGCCTCCTCTCTGGCCTTCACGCCTCTCGGAGTGAGTGTGAGGGATGACGCCGGGCTCAGTTCAATCTGTCAGATCATCCTTGATGTCCAGTCTCTGGGCACCAACTTGGCCATAAGAAGGACAACTCTTCATTTGTCTGAATCAGGTCAGAGGCAGGGCTGCCAAGTGTTATGCATTGACAGTGAAACTCACGCAACTGACACTTTTCACACACTCTCACGCCACACGTCCATTTTCTCATGCAGTGAAAAACAAATTCATAATGTCACGGCGTGAAAAGAGGACACTGACAGCGCACGGACGCACAAGACAGAGCAGCACAGTGCAACAGCAGCATTGTGCAGCAGTGAGTTATTCAGCGAGAAATATACACAAATCTTATTATATTGTAATGTATTCCCATGCATGCTGCTCAGAGTAATCTCAGTCAGCGGCTCTTCTGGCAACAGCACAGGATCTCCCTCTCCACTTGCACCGTGCACAGGCAGGCAGGAGTGGAAGTGAGTTACTATGGTTACAGGAACGCTCTGAAACTTTCTTATTATTCCCAATAGGCTAATAGGTTTTTAGGTAAGCTACAACCATTTTAGGCTACATAATATTATTTCAAATATGAAAGTCATTCTTCTAATAATCATTTCCTGCCCTGATCCACCCAATTATATGTTATTCTTGATGCATTCTTGGTTTTCATGGTTTCAATCTAACTAATCTAGACTACTGAAGAAATGTGAAGAAATGTGTTTTAAATTACAACCCCCTGCCAACTATATATCTTTCCAAGTTTGCTCTTCTGTTTTAACACATAACCGGAAGTCCATGGTGCATAGATCTTTCATATCCTATGTTTTGAAGACAAATATGTGCAATATCTGGAGTGTATATCAAAAATGCTAGGCCATGAATAACTCTCATTTTATTATGAACAAAAATAAGAACAAACCAAAGTATCTTATTGATAGAAGCCTCCTTCTACACACGGTGGCTTCTATTGTGAAGCAGTCAAAGGAAATGCAAACTGTTGCATTTGGTGCTGATTTAGAAATGAGAACTGACACGTCTACAAACCAAGACATGTTAATATTTAACACTTAATATAGTATAGGTCAGTTTTCTTGTCCTGACAGTCAGACACTAAAATGAAGCAGCAGCAGTCCCCAGTGCATTCTGTTTTCCCCACTTTTCCTCACCTGATTGCCAAACCCACCTACACACATGCTCCTCATTCCCTCATTTACTCCATTAGAAAAAATACCTGCTCTCTAGCCCAAGTACTGTGCCATGTTGTCTATTATGCCAACTTCCTAGCCCACAGGGGGAGAGTGTTAATACTCACAAGAGTATCACTTTAAAGAAATGTTTTAATTTGAAGGAGCTTAAATGGTCTGTGAACAAACAATACCTTTGAATTAAACCCTTAGAAAGACTTACTTACCCCAACCAAAACATACTTTATTCTACTTTCTTCCTTCCTCTCTTTCTTCTTTCATTTGTTGAAATCATAGTAAGATTTTTCATTTTCACTGCATCACTATACCTTAAACAAAGACTAAACTATCACTTATGGGTGTAATGTTCAGGTGTCCACATACTTTTGACCAATTGGTGTATCAGTTTGGAGTAAAAGTTTTGGTCGTACTCAATTCACAAGACCAATATCAGGTGTATCATCACAAAAATGCAACTTTTTCCATTTATTGTCAGCATTGCATCGCATCAACAGTGTAAAACCAAACAGAAACAGCATTGGATTACATTTTCTGTCTTTATCTTCAGCTCTAAATTGATTTTCCAGTTGCCAGCCACACAAGCAGTGTGTGTGATATTGAAATAATGGCTGATAGATAGAGAGAATTTCATTTCCAAGTTCTTTTCATCCCAGTGAAGGCCAAAGAGGGTCACATTTCCGCCACAAAACAGGCCTTGCCAAATGATGCTCTCTTCCTATTAGAGGAGAAGACAGAGAGGGTCATTTCATACTTGTTTATACCCCTCATACCCAGCTCCTCTCACATCACAGCAAATTGATTTCACTCCTCATATTACAGCAATCCCCCAGTTTCCTCCACTCCATGCTGAAATTAATCATGGTAATGTCCCCTCTAAGTGAAAAGAAAATTAATTTTCATTGCCGTACTGATCTAACTAATAACGGGGTACAAGTGAGGAGAAAATGGGAAATCATTACTCAGCGAACATTATCTTTATTATTTGTACCCCCTTCTTGTCACGCTCCGAGCAAAAATGAGGGGGCAGCTGTTGAGGAAGTTGAGGCAGATACCTTGAAGTGTGTCTGACTTTCAACAAGATCCAGGAGGAGGCATTAAAAAGGCAATTGGCCATTGATTGCTTGCTAATAGCAGATAGAGGAGGGGAAGAAAAAAAAATCTCTGCAACAAATTCTTTCCTTAAAAAAATGCCTATCCATTCATGCATGTTATTAAAGCCACTGAGCTGAAATCCCCATTGAAAGACACGGGATATGGAAGATGGGGATCTTGGCAACCCGGACTCACCATAGCCGTAACTTATTAACGTGTATTTGACATCCATAAATCAAAATGACACCCCGCTAAAATCCTTATTTGTGATCTCAAGCAAATATCCCTCAAGTCCCACACTGAGATTCTCCATTTCAGCGGTGTAATTTCATTATGGGCGAAAAGTCCTTGTGTGTCTCTCGAGGTGATTGCTTCACTATCTTTTTAGTCATTTAAGCGCTCCACAGTTTCTGTTCTTTCCATTCTGCCCACATTTACAAATTCACAGGATGCAACAAGATGAAACTTTAATGATCTTTAATTAGAGCAGTGGGGTTTTGCAGCAGCAAATTGTAACAGGAAAAAAACACAGACTGAAGCGATATAGGTTCATATCAACTGAGAGACTCAACACTAGAGCCTGTATCCATCCATTATCTATACCTCGTATCATGTGCAGGGTCGTGCACAGGGACGCAGACATTGGGTGAGAGGTGGATAACACTCTGGACACCTAACCTGTATGTCTTTTGACTGTGTAAGCACACACAGACAGGAAGAGTATGCAAACACCACACAGAAAGGCCCCGGCCAACTGATGATTTATTGCTTTGAGAGAGCATTGCTATCCTTTGAACCACCGTGCCACCCTCTAATGTAGAATTTATTAAAATTATTACAGGGGCATGACACACTTGTCATAAGGAGTACTACTCAGCTAGTGAAATAAGGTGTATGATGATGTTATTGGGGTTATCTTGGCTGGAGATACGAGAATTTTTCACAGAAAACTCTGTTTCAAACTAAAGATGTGGGAGTTTGAAGAAGTGGGCATATGGGAGAAAATAAATTCACTGGGTGGAAATTGATCCAGTTTTTGTCAGTATAGCACTGACACAATACTGAGTTAATGTTTTTTTTGTAATATATTACTGTTGGGTTATTTACCCAAACTAAAATATAGTTATTTTAACCCAATGATAGACACAACAAGCTCAAATTTGACGTTAAAACTGTCACAAAACAAATAGTGACATTTCATTTCAAAAAAAGTAACAGTGGATTATAACAGTTTGCAACCATATTTTAGTTGAGGTGAATAATAAGATTATAAAAATATGTGTATGCACTGGTTAAACTTGACCCAAACTGGATCAATTTTGACCTCTAATGAAAGAAATTACTGAATTGCATTCTGGGAAATGTAGGATTAATTTTTATTGGAGCCTGACCCACACTAGGGTATGAAAGGGAGGATAATTTTAACCATTTTTTAAAAAATCTGACACTTATGAGTCCCCCAACCTTATAGAACTGCAATAATAAATCCCTTTAAGAAAATAAATGATCAATGTGACTAGAATGGAATGACTAGACAATGATTAGAATGAACATATCATTAACTCAAAGTACAGTAATTGTTGTGTAGTACACAACTATGGCACAAAGCCATTGTTTTCCAAAGAGAAGAAATTGATGCCTCATATGAAATATGCTTAAAGAGTAGATATGGTGAATGTATATGTGTAAAAATGTACCCTGAAAGTCAAAAGCCCAGGCTTCAGCCTGCTATGAATGCTCCGTATGTCCTCCTCATCTGCTAGTTCATGCATGCCCACAAACAGCCAGCCGTTCGGTAGCCTTGGTTGCTAAGATTGTTGCTAAGGTTTTTCCATGGGTTGTTCATGTTTTTCACTCTCATATGTCAGATTTCAGCTCAAACATGTATGGATGTATTTGAGAAGTTTCCATCTCAAGTAAAGAACAAGCAAAAGTAATGAAACCCTACTACTCCTGTTTGTTCACGTAGCCTCTGGAGCCACCAGAAGCCTGCCGAGGGGAAACGTCTGAACAGTCAGGCACAGAGTGGGCTCATTGGTACGGGGGCCTTAAAGAGACAGGAGTTAAAATGGCCTGTTTCAGACAGAGGCTGAGTTTTTTTAAACTATGCATAAATTAGTATATTTTTGGAAGTTGGTAAAATAAGTACACTATTACACATGGGCAATGAGCTATAAAGTGAAACAGTAATTTTTCCTTTAATTCTGATACTATGTGTGGTTTCTCCTCAGCCAGAACTGCTCATTCGCTGCAACTTCTGTATCAATCAAACCCTGCCCCCAAAGTCTTACTTTCCAGGCTCACCTTAAAGTTGATTTAGGGACAAATGCAGCAACCAGCCCCCACTCTGGGTTTTCCAGCTCTACTGCTCTATGTCTGCTGTAAACTTGGGATACCTCAGCACTTTCCTTACATGCTTTATGTCTGTAAGCTCAACACAATCCACAGAGCTAAACGTGGCCTTAGTGCTGAAGTATCCTGCAGGATTATTAGACATGTTCTCAAATCTACCGCCAGTCTCTGTTCAGCCTTCAGTAATCTAAAACACACCTGCCTTAAAATACTTCTTTTAATCTGTTCTCCTGCAGGGACAAACCTGCTGATGGCTTTTACTTACCGCCAGTCGACAAATTGACTTCTGACTGACTGCTTAATAGCTGCTTGTACAGTAGCTACTTCAGCAGCTGGTGATGTTGCCAGGTGTATTGTTCTCAGAACAGACTCAGGCTATATGCTGACTGACTATGCAGTAGGAGGAGTGACTGAATATGTGTAAGACCACGTTCAGACCAAAACCAGCAGTCTGGCACTACATGGCAGGGGGCCGCGGTGGTGGGGCCCAGTTGTTTGAGGTACCGGTGAGACAATGAAATATGATCCAGGAAACTGAGTTGGAATTACTTATCAGAAGCCACAACACTGCACAACAGTTTGTAATACTAACAGACAGGAATTACAACTCCGGAGAGTTATCACAGCAGCAACTCTTTTATCATCGTTGGGGCGTTCACGAAGTAAAGAGTCAAATATGGTGTTCATGTTTCAAAGTAATCCACCAGGAATGTGCGCTTGCATGCATGTGATTGGCCAACGCAGCATGATGTCAGTTTGCGTTGTTCAACTTTTAACCGGATAGCGGTTGCGGTTTTTTTGCTGAACCCTATGTGGTCCCTGCCTAAACACACAGCTCCCATTCAAATGAACTCCAGGGCTGCAGTTTTTCACACACTGCCGTATTTGGTCTGAATGTGGCCTAAGAGACTGGCAGAATCCATATCTGCCTGCTGAGTTTTGAGGAAACAGATAAATGAAATCAAATTTATTTCACCTCTATTCCAGTACAGTTTATTTGATCAGCCATGAAGTTAGTTAAAATCACAGGCTCAATGAATGAACAAATGTCTTAGACCCTCTAACAATAATGAAAGAGGCAAAACTCTAGCCAAAACTTCAGTAATCCACAGCTCCCTTCAGTCAAGATTCTTTCCCACTTCCCCACATGACTGACCTGGTTTGACTCACAGACAGCCTCAGTGCTGCTTAAAGCTTCCTCCTGCCGATGATTTGCTGCACAGCCATCTTTCTTTTCCCTGATGGAGCTGCCCAACTCCATTAAGTTTCTTTGTGCTCAGCTCTGAGCCCCCCTGACTTTGTAGCACCTGTCCTAAAATATCCTTTTTTCTGTGTGCTGACTTTGACTGTTGAACTATTTGAACAGGAATAAAACTCAGTTTTGAAAGTTATATTTTATACCGCCTTTCAAAACTGAAAGACAACATTTCATGCAGTATAACATTAAAAAGAAATTAAATAAAGGCACAATCTGTGATCCAATAGTAAACAAAACTGTAACCCCACCAGCAGAATTTAAAGGATAAGTCTGCCAGTATTATAGATTTTAAACAACAAATCTCATTTGGAGAGCCAAACCAACAAAGCATTGATCTATTAACAAATATTGTATGTGTATCCAAAGCTTGATATATCTTATTCTTCTGTGCCATAGAGCTCCACTGTTGTCAAAAATCTATTCTACTGTCCTGCTGCTTCATCCACCAAATGTGTATTAATCCACAACTGAAAATAGATCCCAACAAATGCACAATGTCCTCCTGTTTGAGTGATGTTTGTTAATACTACAGTGCCAAGATGTTTTAGGAAATTACTGAGTCTGGGCGTGACACTGAAACCCAAGGAGGGAAGTCAGAATGTTGGTTTTGGTCTTTTTATGGGATTTCTTGACAATAAGAACATCCATCTTTATCTAAGATTTACTTTATTCAATTTCATCATAAGTAAATATGAAGAAAAAAATTGATCTAATTATTGATTTTCACACTGAACCACGAAGATACAGCCGTTGCTGTACACAAGTGTCTAATCCCACTGTAATCCTAAACTAATGTTACATTGTGATTTTTTTTTTACAAGTATATTCTGGGGCATGTTTGCTTTATTCCATATTGAACAGCTAGGAAGGGTGGCAGGAAATGAGTAGATAGAAAGAGGGCAAATTTCATACAACAAACGTCTCCTGCTGGAATCGAACCAGGGAAGTTGCTTTCACAGTATGCATCATAACAACTAGGCCACCAGACACCCCTGCAATGTAAAATTGGTTCAAAATTGGCTCACGGTGCCTTGGGTGACTTCATGTTTGTTGATGTGGTAATCTCACTGTAAGGCAGTTGTATTTTACAAAGTCTGCAGCCTTACCTTTAGCAAGGATTTTTCCATCTGTGGTGTCGAATCCAAAACGTTTCCTCACATTACTCCTCAGATGGTTTGTTGTCATAATTATATGTTTGGCACAGCTTGCCAGTTTTCTCCATTGTACCTCAGTGCAGACAAAAACAATCGCCTAATTTGTTTGTTCAATTTGTTGAGAGCAACGGGGCATGCAATAGATCAGAGTGAGCGTAGGACAAATCTTGTGCTACGCTGGAGTATAAGTACAGCACGGTAGTTAAATAAAAAGCAGCAGTCCAATTATGCACATAACATGCTAAAAGAATTCTGTGGTGCTTTATAGTTTACTCACAGGAGCAAAGAATGTCAGTGACTCATGAAAACAGGCTAGCTTTGAGTTACAATGTGCCTAGAACATTTTGACAAATAGTGCCAGGCTGTATTGCATACTACTAGTACAAGATAGATGACTAACACCTTGTCATAGTTCCATTATAAGGCTCTAAAGTAACAATACCTAGTGGGAAATCATGCTTTAACATTAGTTTCATAAAGAAAAGAAGATTCTGGTTAAGCCTCATGAAAGCTGATCGATTCACAGCCCCGTCTGTGGTGCTCCCTTCCCAGCGTCTCTGTTTGGATGTATTCTCGGGGCAATTAACAGTCAGGTCCCAGGAAGCGTGAGAAGAATGGCTTGAAGAGGATAATGACAGATTTCTTCATTCTCTCAGCAAACAGGCCGTGGCCCCTGTCTCTGAGATTCACCTGTACATCAGGCAGGGTTCATGAAGCATGACCAGGACAGGGGCCAGAGGGGATGGAAGAGGAACACCAGGATGAAAAAAGTGTCTCAAGGTCTGCTGCCGCACACTGAATGCAAAAAAGTACAGCTGTGTGCCTGTATTTTTACAACATATCCTCATAATTAAACAACCACATAGATTGATTGTACCATGCACGACCCATAGGAGCGTTTTCTAATATGCCGCCTCTATTAGTGCTTTTCAAAACCGTTAAAATCACTGTTGATAGATAATTATGTTTTATGGTGTGACAATGCTGTAGTTAAGATCTGGTTAGGTTTAGGCACAAAAACCACTTGGTTAGGGTTAGGGGAAGATCGTGGTCTGGGTTAAAATGATCACTTAAAAGATGTGGGTTAAAGTTAAAGTTACTATTTCTTTAAAGTTAGGCAACATTTCTCGTCATGGCAACAGTAAACACCACGACAGTTGTAGTTATGGTTTTTAAAAACCTGTCCTGGCTCGTGGATGAAAACATCACAGTTGGAAACGGGAAGTGAACAGCGGTCTCCTCCAGCTAAGTCCCCTTTTTGCCATCTATCTACCTATCATCCACCCAACCTGCCACCTCCTAATATGGAAATTTGTCACGGCGTCAGCTGCTAGATGGTGTCTGTCACTCAAACGTAACTATAAGTTGTTTTTGCCAGCTGTATTTTTGACCTATACTGTTGTTTTTCTTTTGAGGACGGGCTGCGTTTTTAATATCATTGCCAAGTAACAGTTAATACAGGTTCTTCTTTATCAATGTATTGATTGTTCTACTGAAGAAACACTGAAAGAGAGTGTGTAAAGGTCTTATGAAAGTAATTACATGGGCCTGTTGCCTTTCAGTGTGGATGGGTAATTATTACCTGAGAAAAGCAGCACTGTCCACAGGAAATCAATAATCATAGCACTGAAATGTAGTTACATACAGTGTAGATATTACAGTCTAAGCTGTGTCTTATTAAAGTATAAATCAGCAAGAACTCTATGCAAATGTGACTCATAGCAATCACTGTGGATCTTTAGCTATGGGGAGTGGAAATGTTCCAAAGTACCTTGAGGGTCTGTGAAGAGACATGAAACAGTGACGACCTGATGAGGTTTTAGATTGCGTACATCTTAATCGGATTCCAGCTTCCCTGTTTTCCCCTCAGGGACAGCACGTTTGTCTTTTTATTTACAGTACAAGATTGAAATAGATAATATAAATTGTGCGTGACTTCATGGCCTCCAGTTATGATATCAAGTTATATTATATAAAGGCAGGATTATGTAAAATGTGAGGAACAGTCCCGATTGACCAACAAAACTATCATAGCACGGTAGGCACCTTTCATGTATGCTATTTAAGGGAGAACTATGGTGTACTGTATCACGACTTTTATCTTCCGTAGCTCTGGCCATTGGTTCTGTTGTTTAAGAGACCATTGTTCTCACCAAAGTAAATGTTGAGATCTGGGAATGAAGTGAGATACTAAACTCTCTAACTAAAATCTCAGGTCTATCTGGCAAGAAACATAAGTGGTCAGACAATCAGCTGCATTCAGAGATCTCAGCATCTAACTTGGCGAGTACAATGTTACAATGACTGATAGAACTGATAGCCAGAGCTCTGAAAATACAACCTAACTTGTAATAAACTATAGTTTTCCTTAATGGCTTTACCAGCAGATTAAGCATGACTGTGAACTATGTTAAAGGAAGCACTCACCACCCTAAAAACAAAACAAAATATTCTTACACATTTATAGGTTATTTTGCTTTAGTATAATTATTCTGTTATGTATGGAAGCCTAAAGTGTTCAGAAAAAAAGACATTCTGAACTGAATAATAACATAAATGCAGACAAAATATGTGATGTAACTATTTAATTGTGAAATAATCCTTTTTTTTTTTTTTTTTAAACTTGGTTTCAAGATTTTTCTGTAACACTTTCTGGAATACTTGAATTAAATGAGCAACAATCAAAGTTAAAGTTAACAAAAACATTTTTAGTTTTTATTCATAATTATTGTGTTAAACAGTGGAAAAACTCTGTGTGACTGTGCAGGCATGGTTTGATCAGATTTTATTGACAGTGGATATCACCTTTTTCCAACTGAGCCCTGCTCACTTTCAACACAGACAGGAACACAAATACAGATATCTCTGAAGTGCAATAACCCAAACTGTTTGGTTATCATGTTAGACAGAAAATTGTTCAGAGTAAGAAGCTGATTGAGAAAATAGGTTTTCAAGGCTTCCAAATGTTATTTCACCTTGCTTCTTTTCACTATTAGAGCTCACGTCATCTTTTTCGATTCCAGCAGTTTTTCTTTCAAAAAAGACTGTTTTCATTTCACACAAAACATGTCTGTTTTATTTCATGAGGTCTCTTGTCAATTCCTCAGAATCAATGATCAATCGTTATCTTTCCAGAATCATTTTGCATCAGTGTTCAATCTTTTTGGAGAAGTCCATCATGGAAGAGTTCCATTCTTCCAACAATTACCTTCATCGACCATAATGCATTGCACCAAAAATACAGTAACTGTTACAAGACTGCCCTCCCAAGAAAAATGACCCAATAGGTTGTTATGTCAGGCGCCCAAAAACAACATGTAGTGACAGATGCCATCTAGTGGCCATAGTAATTAGGACCTGGAGCAGCAATCCAGTTCAGATGACGTATATATATATATTTTTTTTATTTAATGTTTATTTGTATAGGGACAAGTATATAGCATGAACTAACATTTTTAGCCTAAGCTAGTTTACAATGCCCGCCGCTAGGTGGGCTTTTAAAATACATAAAACTCAACAGTAAAATACAGATGAAACCACACAAGACTCAACAATACATATACATACTTTTAAGCACGAATTACAAAATTCAAGAACATATAATCATCCATTACAACATGAAACTCAGCAACAAAATACATACAAAGCAGCAAA
Organism: Thunnus albacares; assembly: GCF_914725855.1. Lineage (NCBI taxonomy): Eukaryota > Metazoa > Chordata > Actinopteri > Scombriformes > Scombridae > Thunnus > Thunnus albacares. The sequence continues at coordinate 3,443,794 of NC_058121.1, forward strand.
AAACACAAACAACTCACAAATAAACATGCCATAAAAGTTTCACAACAAAACAAGCACATGGATCACTCATGACTACATGACTGATCCATCTTTAAAAGCTGTTTCAGTTTGAGTTTAAAATGTTCCCAGTTATGATCCATTTCCAGATCAGTGGGTAAAGAGTTCCACATGTTGATCCCCCAAACGGGAAAAGTTGTGTGTCCAAGTGAGGATTTTACGAAAGGGCACCTTACAATTCCCAGCAGACGCACCTCATGTTAATGAGACAGAAGCCTTGAGGTACCACCAGGTCACTGAGCACGTGAGGAGCCTGGTTATTTAGGCATTTATAGATGAGTTAAAGCTTAGCAAATTGAATGAAATTATCAAAACTTAACATGTACGTGGACAGATTTCCTTGTTCAGAGGAGGAGGAGTGGATGGAGGCATTAAACCAGCAGCGGAGTTTGCCACAGGAGACTGCTGTTCATTTCCTGTTTCAAACCATGAGTCGGGGCAGTTTTTATAAAAACATAACTACGATCATCCCCTAATCCCATAATTATTATTGTAGCAATGACAATGAAGGTCGCCTAAGGAATTAGTAATATTTACCCACACCACGTTTCTTTAAACTCAAAGCGATCATTGTAACCCAAACCATGATCTTTCCCTGAACCTAATCAAGTGGTTTTTGTGCCTAAACCTAACCAGACCTTAACCACAATGTTGTCACATCATAAAACATCATTATTTTTTAACAGTGGGTTGTAACGGTTTTGGAAAGTACAGACAAATGATGTTGTCCTGCCAATTACTGCCAATAGAGGGCCAGATTGGAAAGCACTCCTATGTGTCAGTCTAACCACGTATTTCGTCGTTAAATTTGGAGAATTTGATTGTTACTGTTTATGTAAATGCTGCAGCTGTGGTCATGGACATACTGATATTTCCATGCACAAATTTGCACTTTTGAACACAAAAAGACATTCACAACCCTTCTCTGGGGTTTGTTAAAAGGTATTCTGGGAAATGTAGGAAATTACTATCTGAAGTAGAAGGTTCAAGGCAGATTTAAGGAAATAAGGATGAAATTTAAATGACAATACTTGAGCGCAAAGTAACTCCTGGAAATCACACACTGGAGGTCTAACATGTGAAGGAGGGATCTTTTGCAAGTGATCCTCCCCTTTGCATATAATGATATAGGAGATGTAAGGGCCCAGGGTGTAGGGGGTGATCAGCATGCTGCTGTCTCCTGGAGGAACTCACATCAAGCAGGCGGGAGAAAGGGCAGCTCTTCCCACATGATTGAGGTGAGGCAGGGCGGTCATTGGACGTGAATGTCATGTATGAGAGATCAATGGAGTGACAGGAGCCAGCAGAGAGGCACGGCACGCTGACAGCTCGGCCATGAATATTTACAGCCTTGCCTTTCTCTCTGTCTGCAGGAACCCAGCGCGCCCTCTCCTCTTTGAGTTTGACACATACAGCCTGTTATGTATGTAATACGTGTGTCCTCAAGAGCAGGTTTAAACAATAGCCTGGTATATATTGTTTGAACTTCATGAAATATTTGGGTGAACTGAACCTAAAATGACCAAATTTGGTGAATCCTTTAGTTTATCTCAAAAACCAAAACCATAAAAATGTTCTATTTCTATTATTTGCACTGCAAACTAAAATATTAAAAGTTAAGTTAATTTTAATCAATTATCACAGTACATTAATGATCTCAATATTTTATCCCCATTTCAGTCTGGTTTTCATTCTAATTTTTCTACTACTTGTAAAATTTAACATCTGTAGACAAAGGTCAATTCACAGGTTCAAGGCTTTCAATGTAGTTGACCATCATCTTCTTCTTGATAAACTTTATGCTATTGGTGTATTGCAACAGGCATTATTTTGGTTTAATTCTTACCTCCATAACCATCATCAGTGTGTTTCTTTTCATCACAATCAATCAGATTATTTCACTGTTGAAAAGGGTGCACCACAAGGATCTATTTTAGGACCTTTACTTTTCTCTATTTTTATTAATGATCTTCCTAAAATTTGTTCTAACTGTTCTGTTCAGTTTAGAATTTTCTTTTGTTCAGAAATGGTTTTTAAGTAACAATCTCATATTAAACAAGCAAAAGTCTTATAGCATGTTTGGTGTTATAATTATAATCTTAATCATTCACCTACTGAGTTGGCTATTAATTGTACTGATGGTTCTCCACTTATTAAAGTTGATAAATTTAAATACTTGGGACTTTGGATTGATTCTGAATTTTCTTTTAGGCCTCATATTGATTTTATTAGAAATAAAAGAAATGCTAGTCTCAGAATACTATATCGGACAATTAATTGTTTTACTCTCCAAGTAAGAAAACAAATTGTCCAACAGCTTTTATTTCCCATTATTGATAGTGTAGCAGATGTGGTGGGTGTGGTTTGGGATGGTGAGAGAGCCCCAATGTGTATGTCTATGTTGATGTTACTGTGTTGATTGTTTTGTGTTGTTGTACTGTTTAACTTATTATCATTATTATTAACCTAACCCTAACCCTAACCCCTAACCTTAAATAAAATAAAATTCTGAATTTTTTTACATTTTTCACTGCTATAGAAATATTTAGTTCAACCTGATTTCACCCCCAAAAAAATATGTATAAAGACTGTGACTAGTTTAATCATTTACAGCCCTTCAAGACTTTTACATTTTAATTTGAGCTAACGGCTCAAATTGTGATAAAAGTAATTTTCTCTTTTGTAATGACTGTGTATGGGAAGTAGTCTTTTGTGCCAGTGAGTGTCATGTGACCTGCAATTTGAAATGTGTCCACTATACCAGAATCCCAGTTCCTGGGAAAGTATGTTAACTTCTTGTTTTATTTTTATGATAAAACCATTGAAATATTCATCTGTGACATTATAAAAAGTTGTGTAACAACAGCACCAGTAGAAAGAGTCAGGTATACAAAAATGTCTATGTAAAGTTTGCTAATGTTGACGAACATTAGCCATCGAAAGCTAATGGTCATATCAGGACCTGTGTTTATCAAACTGCTAAAACTTCTGACTGAAGAGAAAGATAAAAGTCCTTCACTTGTACTTCTCACAAACTTAAGAATAAAAGCTATTTGTCTCATTTCTTTAGACTGACATTTAAAGGTGCTCCAGTTGGTTAAGAATGGCTACAGTTCAGCAGTACAGGTGAACACACATCTTCTGAAACATGCTTCAGGTAATTGTAGAAAATAATTGGTCAGAAGCAATATGTATAATTCAGAATCAAATTGTTTTAACCTATTCTGTGCATTTGATTTAAACATTTGACAGGACGTTTCAGCACATTTTTATGTTTTTGCATTCATCAGGGGTGTAAACATGAGAAATAAAGCTGGCATTCATTTAGTTTGCATTCGCTTTCCATTCATCTTCTTGTCATCTTGTCTGAACTTGTTGATGTGAAATCAAATTTTTCTTGTGATTTCTCTTCCTCGTTTACCAGCATCACAATTTCTCTCCTGCTCCAGGTCGGTTTTGGTTTTGTTTCCAATCTCAGACATTTTCCTATTATTTTAACACTGTTTATACATTTACAAATGTATGAATAGATAAAATATATAAATAGATTGTTACTGGACATATTAATGATTTCAAACAAATGAACCTTTTTCAACAGAATATATAATAAGTACATATGGTCTTGCAGAAAGACATATTATTGAGTAAAATGTAAGAATTTTAAAAAAGAATATGGCATATAGGGTAAATCCTTGTCTCTAAGTGGCTCTTCCTGTTTAGAACATACATGTGAGCAATGATCATGTCAGAGCTGCTTTTAACAGTTACTCTTACACTTCGCTGTAAGTAGGGGTAAGTAGCTTGATGTGTCTTATTCCTTACACCCAGCAAAAAGCTTTTTTACTCCTATGCTGCCTCTTAGAACATTCTCAAGTGTAATTCTTAGAAGTTTGATAAACACAAGCCCTGACCAAGTAAGGCTGTAGCAGCAAATCCCCTGAGTGAATTAACCAAGGGTGTGATTTATCAATAATAATTCAGCCCTTCATTTATAAGAGGAAGAATGCATTATTTCTTATTTCAAAAGTTACATAGTCATTTATCCTGCATTAACTGATTTTTTGGTCACTTGCTGGCAGGACAACAAGTTGTAAACACAACATTCACATATATTATAACTTGATATGGCAAACATGTTAGCGAACAGTTTTCTATTTACACATCCAGCAGCCACGGAGCAACATTAGCATTCATTTGGAGCTTCCAGCCACCTCATAATGTAAGTAATGAATTCTCTTTTACCTCTGTTTTGGTCTCCACAACTTCCGAGAAAAATATCGGACTCTTTGGCTGCTAAATGTTCCAGCTAACTTTTTCTGTCTGTAATTTGGTTCTGAGCAGTTGTACAGTAGGTTTATCAGAGCTTTGTTGCTACCTGCTGCTGCTGTTAATGATGTTGATGAGAGCCATGAGACTCAACCAAACAGTAAAGTTGTGGGCCATAAAAATAAAAAAACAAAGAGCTGAAAGATGTAAAAAAAAAAAAAAAATCTCTGTAGAGCTGAAGAGAACTGCAGAATTGGACAAAACATTTTTTTCACCACAAGAAAAGCCTTTTACATTATATGTAGTCATTTTGTTCCCTTAAAAAATGAATTGATGCTAATGTTAAAAATACATTACTCTCCCTTTTTCAGTTTTCATGAAAAAATATGGTTTGTAGCTTCATACAATTCTTTTGTTTTGTAGTGTCCTAACATACAGCTGATGTCACACTTAGTTTTATTTCAACACACACTGTGCACATAGCCAGATGCAATTAGCAGACACTTGCAGTAAAGACCTTCACCAATTACAGTGTAAAGCTCTCAAATTGTTTGATTTTTTTCACACAGGTTGTTTTGTAGAGTACATAACTACCTTGTTTCCCTCTTACAAAGAGGCCCTCATCTGAAATTGGACCACTTCTTCAAAATGAGCCACATTTCTAAGCAACGTGTATGAGAGGGACAAGCCTCTTAACTGAAGACGTGCTATTAACCCATTTCACATAAGAAGTCTCCTTTCTAATTTTGAGTGATTCTTAGCGGAGGAGGTGAGCTCGAGAGCTTCTCTGTAGAGCCACTCAGCCAGAGATCCGAGCAGCAACCCCCCAACTGGATTAATGTGCTGCTCTCAGGGTGATTACACCACACACACTCAGGTGCACACACAGGCACACAGCGCCCTCCATGTGAAGTAGATTTCTTCATCTTGTTTTGAAAGGATTAGCTCCCCCCCCCCCACACACACACACACACACACACTTTGACGGCAAACAAAAATAGGGATGAGACCACATCCGTGTCATCCAGTTCAGATCATTTCAACCTTGACAAAGTGCGACTGGCTTTAGTCGCAAGCAAATGAGGTAGGTATGAGGAGAAAGTGAAATATAGAATATATATCATCCATAATGTGGTGATATATTATACAGCAGTATTTGGTAATGGCGTGTATTCATAGTGTCAATGGCTCTGTTAAAGTGACAGGAGTTATCCTGCTAAATTATGACTCTAATCATGATCCCTGCCATCAGTAAAGCTTCAGTCTAATATCACTAATGGCCAATCTGGTAATTGTAGCACATTAAATGTCTAAGGACCCACATGATGTCTTTCAGAAAATTTATGACAATGTTTTGGTTTATGGCTTTTCACACGTTCTTGTCCAACTTTAGTCATTTCCATAATTGTATTTGACACACTCTGACTTAATGTGATGCATTAGAGAATGGCACAAACAGACACTGTGTATCTATTAAAAAGCTTAACTGCTTGTTTCTAGATGCCAGCGCCGCTGTAAGCTCAGCATTCACACATAAAAGCTGGATCAGGTGAATAATTTATGATTCTCATCCCTCTCTGTGAAAGCATAACACACTCTGAGTCTGATCTGAAAAAACAAAAAAAAAATCATTCTATTGCTGCAGTAAATTGTGAGCCCGGCCTAAAGTGGGCATTAGTGCAATTTGAATGTGGAAGTTGCATAACCTGGTGGCATCTCTGCAGCGGACCGTACGCGCTCATCCGCTGGTGTTCCCCAGCGCAGGAAGAGGCCAGCCAAGTTGTCTTACACATGACAGCTTCAATCTGCTGTGGGATGGCTGAATAATTCAAAGTTCTTACGCAGGACCATCTGGCAGCCCAAAGCGGGTGTGTGAGACACCAGCCTTCCTCAAATAGCTTTTGTAAAAGCGGGTGTGGGATGAAGCAGCAGGACCCCTGCACAGGCAGACTGAGCTGCTTACCAGCAAACTGAAATGTGCTGTGTCAGACTGATGGCTTATTTGGGAGGATATAGGCAATCAGAGAGTGAGCTCAAATATTGTTGATAGGACATAAAGTCCATTTCACTCCACAGTGAAGCTGTATATCAGCTGGAATGCCAAATCTCTGTCTGTCTCTTACACACACACACAGAGCAAAGATGTCATTTTGACTCAGACTGTTTACATGACAATCTTCACATCACAAAACTGCTTCAGTCTTGTTTTTTAGAATAATCTTTAGCCTGTTGCTACACAAAAATGTATTTAGTACACATTGTGTTGCTGAATACATCATTTTGCAAATTTAAATCAATCTTCAGCCCCCCCATCCCCATTCTACCCAATTTAATTTAACAATAAGGGGAAACCAAACACTTAGAAAACAAAATATACATATATGTAATATCAACGTATGTAGGCTCTGCATGCACACATGGCCACACAAGCACCCTCAAAGATCTGTTCACATATGCACATATATCTTCTCATCTTCAGCAGATACTGTGTATTCTTGCACAAAAATCAACATCAACATATGCACAATTACATGCGGACCCCCCAGCATACACATCTGGATGAATACATGCACCTGCACATGCATGCAAAGCTTTATAAATAGTTTAGGGAAGAAAAAAGGGGAAGTCCTACCAATGTAATATTGGCTAATTGACGTATCACGGTATTTAAGGACTCTGCTGTCAATATAATTTTCAGTAAATATGTCTCCCGTTTCATAAAGAGCAACTAAAAGCTGCACTAATCAATATTTCTGTGTTACTAATGGATTGAATGGCTGTGTGTAAAATGAAAGGTGTCGCTTCTAGTGATGAACTCACATTATTATTTATTGCCCAACTCTGCAGCTCCACTCAGCTCTATGGAGCGTTTTAGCATCTTTTAGCTCATTATTTTTGGTTTTACGACCCTAAACTTAACTGTTTAGTTCAGTCTCAGCACTCTCACAAACCTCATTTCCTGCAACAGAAAGCAGCTGTTTTCAGTGACAAAGCTCTGATAAACCCACTGACACCACCTGCTCAGTGCCAAACAGCAGACAGACACAGTTAGAGACTAGCTGGTGAACATAGTGGAGCATTTAGCAACCAAAGAACCGTTTTTTTTTTCTCAGGGCTAAAAGTAGAATGAATATTGGACTTACATTCATCAGGTGGCCAGTAAGACAATTCCAAATGAATGTTAAATTAATACTTTCACTCTTTTTTATATGGCAATAATCACTTAATTCTTAATTCTGCTTTAACAGCAGCTGAAAATCTTCTTTATACTGACCACCAGTAGTGTGACTTCTCACCCTGATAATACAGAAGTTTTTACCTCTTCAGGCCTTTAAAGCGGATTCTCATAAAATAAAGGGGGAAACAAAGGGTTGAAGTGGCAACAACTGGGAGACAGATGCGACCAGTGATGATCGGTTGCAAGTAGACATTGCTTTGTTTTGAGGATTCAACAGCCAAAAAGGTTGTAGGTTATAAAGATCTGTTCTGTAAAGCTATAGTCCAACGTATTATATTTAGAGTTTGAACTTTCCTTGCTTCTCTCATAAAGAAGATCAGTCCTATAGCTTCTCAAGCTACTGAGAAACTTACTCATGAATTTATTCCACTTAGACGGCAGTAATTCTCTTTTCAGATGAATAAGTCAGTCCCCTTTAAACCAGTGGTAGGTGTGGTGGCAGCAGAAACAAGTTGTGAACATTGACATATCATCAACTTTTGAGATGATACAGGGAATTTATTTATACATCATAGCATATCATTGAGTCGGTGTCCACTTGGTGAATGTAAGTTCAATATTCTTTTAGCTGTTTTTACTCTCTACCAACTCCTGAGGGAAATATCTGCTCTTCAGCTGCTAAATGCTCCACCATGTTCACCAGCTAGTCTACAGCTAACTGTGTCTGTTTGTCTGTTTGGTGCTGAGTAGGTAGTGTACAGTGGCTTTTTTACAGCTTTTTCTCTGAGAACAGCTGCCTGCTGTGGCACAAAACGACTCTGTGAGAGCGCTGAGAGTGAACCAAAACAGCACAGGTGTACATTCAGGTGTAAATAATGACACTAACAATGGCTCCATTTCACCTCTGCTTTTCCTGCTTTGACAAGACAATGTGTCTGCTGTGAAAAGGGTTTATTCTCTGTAGGTTCATCTCTAGCAGCCAAGCACAACACACTACACAATGTCAGCTCATACGTTGTTATTATAAATAAAATAGCTACTGATTATTGATGCTTGAAATTCAGTTCAGCTTGTCAAAAATGAACTAAGACCAGATATTGTGCGGGCTTCCGTTACCATTTGGAATTGATTTTTAACGTTCTTTTTATCAGCTGAAATATTGATTGCTACACACTATTCTTAATCAGTTCATGTAACCACTTCAAAGCCAAAGCAGACCGTCATCAGCACCCTAAACTCTGGAATAAATCTTGCCTGTGTCAGACTCTGCCAGGCTCTTTCATTTAGGATAAAAGTGATTTTTGTGTACAAGAGATGCTTTCGCTGAAGTGCTTTTGGAAACTTTTTATAACACGGTCACACTGAACTGAGCATCTTTAAGCACCCCCCCGCCCCACGTCCCAACCCCCCCCCCCACCCCAATCCAGGAACACGCCCCACCCCAGCTCTCCCCGCGCAGCCTCTCCCTCTCAGCAGTGCAGCGAGCAGCTCCGCGCGGCTCCACCGCTACACACACTGATCCGCGGGGTGCTGCTGGAGGAGGGCGCTCCGATACAAGTGGACTTGAGAGGGGCTTGTACCCGCCTCCCGCTTCCCTCCACAATCCGAGAGAAGAGGCAACAATCTCATCGTGACAGACGGGACGCGTATCGAGTGTTTCTTTTCCTGCATGTTTTTTTGCGCACCAGGCTGTCCGAGCGCGCAATCAAGAGTCGTTTAGTTGGGGTTGGGGAGCCCCTCTTCACTTCCACACCTGATCCCGTATTCGCATAACCTGTACCTGTCATCCAGAGGGGGAGATGTGGGAAGGCTCTCTGACCTCCGCTGCATCCAGGCTGTTCCTGCTGTGCGCCTGGCTGGAAGTGTAGCCGCCGTGTCCCGGGGAGGATGCCGAACAGGTAAACAGAATCTTTTGTAGAGTTTTGCGGGGCGTGTTATGTCCATATATTTAAGACAGAGTCTATACTTGTAGAGGACAGAGGATAAAGTGGTGAAGCTGTGAGTCTATAGTGACCTTTTGGCACTTTGGGTTTTGTCTCCCATGGAATGACATTCCTACACAGATCTGAAATGCTGGGGTGTCATTTCTGCAGATTCCTAGCCTCATCATCAGGAGGGACAACTCCTTTAAATTCTTATTCTTGTACATAAATATTCAAGTTCCAGCTACAGTACAACTAACTTGAGTTCCCCCCCCCTGCAGGATTGCTGTACTGCTGCAGCAGCTCTATGATCAAACATCATGTATTTTTCACAGACAGAAATCTTTACATGTGCATGCCTTAGCACAGCAGCTCATGAGGCACAAAGAGCACTGCAATATTGTTACATTGTTTTCCCTGCACAGATAATGAACTTGGCTCCACATGCAGCCTTCTGTTTGCCTATTTTATTTGTGACTTATCCATGTGGCACTTTTATTCACAGACATTCCCTGTTGATGTTTCTGAAGGTAGAGAGGATTAGTGGAGTTCAAACTGAGATATTTGAAGTCCAGTTAACACGTTCACTGCATTTTTTTTCTGACTTGCTCCCTTGTGTCCATGTCAGTACACCATCAGTCTCATCTCTGGCAATTTATTATTGTCTCGGGCGACAGGTGCTATTTTCAGTGTGGCTGCTTGTCATCATTACTCTGCATTAAGTCTCTAATAGGGCTTTTGTTATTAGTTAAGTGCCTAAAGCTTTATGGCTGCCTGTGAGAATGAAGATGAAAAGACGAGAGTGCGAAAGTGCAGAGCGATGAGCGAAATTAGGTGTGTTGGATACTACAGTGCTTTGGTTTAATACCAGCAGTATCATACTGCTGTTTATGTAAGCTGGATTCTCTCAGTTCTGCACCACGTATACCATATCTGAGGCACGAACATGCATCGCTCGCACCACTGGACTTCACACTACCCAGCAGCTCGGAGAGTGCTCTGAATAAAAGCTTGGATACAGGAAGTAACATTTCCTTTTAGTGCAGTTCTTGCCCTGAAAGTCAGAGAAAAGACATCATTGCACACTGAAAACAACCTATGCTTTTCTCTCCTGACAAACAACATCTTAGCAGTGTGAACAATGACCTTTGTCTATCACATTCTGTCCAATTGCCATACTGGCACAAAGCAAAGTAGATCATTTTGCAAACTATGTGTTTCTACGCATCATTTTTTTCCCCATTACAGTTAAATTCTATCACAGGGAATTTAGTTTGAAGTACTTTTACATAGCTCAGTTGTAGCTGTAATGCAGTTTTCAAACCAATCAATAAAATGATCGATCAATCCTCAATCTTAACGGAGTTGTTTTAATCACCTAAACATGTGTTGCTGAAGCCACTGACAAGGGCCGTGGCTTGGATTTGAGAAATGCGGAGGTCATGAGTCAAAGCCCCCATTCTCCCCTCACGCACCAAAAACAAAGTCTGTCAAATGTTTTCACTTTTTGGATTTCATATTTTATTTATTGCTGTTCTCCGTGTTTCCTGCAACTTTTATTATTATTTAAATGGAGCAGTTCTTTCACTTACCTCTAGAAGCAACAATTCTAATGATTTTCTTAAAAACAATTTCCCTCTAAGTGTTTTTGAAAAAATTATTTAAGGTATTTTTTTTTGAAGTATCTACATCCTGTGCATCAAACACTAAATCTCCCCATCAATCCCTGTCCAAAGAAAATGACCAAAAAAAGCCACCCAGCAGTCAAATTCTCATTCCCATGAGTACCATAGAAATAAATGCACATATTCTTTTAATGAAACATCCTGAGAAATTCATTGAAAATTTCCCAACATGATGGTCTAAAAATTCTGGTGGGAAATACTAAATCATTAGTTTTTAACTGTATCATGTATCAACCCCCTCCTCTCAGACTGCTAAAACTGATGAGGAATGACCTACAGCTACAGCCTGGTTCTGACAAACACTTTGTTTTGTCCTTGAGGTGAGAGTTTAATCCATATTTAGTCCCAGGTTGTCTCATTTCACCTCAACCTAAAGCCAATGTCTGCATCACCTCAGTATGACACCCTTGCGTCACAGTCTTTGAGTATGGAAGGAGAAAAGGAGACGTGTTCCTGAAGGTCTAATTTGTGCTATCAGAGGTCATGATGGGACACAGCTAGCAGCAGCCAGCACAGCATATTGTCCTATTCATCTTAATGACTCGTGTGGGTGAGGGCGGCAGCAGACGTTGAAGAAGAGCCTGAGAATGCTCTCCGGTGACCTTCTGGGAGTAACAAATGGAGCGCCTCGGCCTGGCAGACGGAACAACCGAGCTCGGCCCGTGAGGCTGCCAACTCCAGTAAAACTGAGTAAAGAAAAGAGTCTATCAGTCTGATTTTACAGCGCATCAATCCCGAGCCAGTTGTTACATTTTGCTCACGTTTACTTTTGCAGAAGCGCTAATTGAATGCATCCAATGTTCGGGCGGAGACCCACCTAGTGACATGACCTTGGTTAACGGTTCCTGATAACTTTAACAAGCAAGACACTTAAGTGGAAGTAAGGCTCTGTGGCGTGCTGTGTCATCAGTCCAGATTCGTGGTTGTCAACCTGCTATGTTCAATACACAAAGATGTGTTTGGGTAACTACAACATGGATTAATTTCTGGCTTAGCAAGCAATTATGGAGGCAGAGAGGAGGAGGAGGAGGAGGAGGAGGAGGAGGAGGAGGGTGACTCTGTGGGATTGAAATCTGAGGATGGTGCAGAAATTTGTCAGCCCTCTGCACTGACACCCTTATCCAAGTCATCTTCTCGCGGATGGTGATATATGACTAAGGTGACCGTAATCATTATTCACAGACCGGTCTTCTTCTTTTCCCTGGCATCCTTTCCTCCCGGGTCTGATCAAGTGTGTTCTATTATCCCGCAGTGATGATTTGTGGAGGTCTGTGGCGCTGTAGCATCTGAAGGACGGCATGTTGTGCAGCCTTCCCAAACAATATCATAACCCACATCCATTAGCCATATGGGTTCCATTCCCCAGATTTGCTTGATGCAATTTCTATGTCCTCCCACAGCGGAGCCATGGTGCAAGCCTGAGATTCATTTCATTAGATGATTTTCTTTGTGCTTCTGGTCCTCACACGTCTCTTGAAAGGTTTCTGTTCAAGCTTTGTATCGTGGTTAGAATGAAGGCTGCTGCTAACATATTAGATTATTGATGAATATTATGATTATTTTTCTAATTAATTTATCAGTCTGAAAATAGTGAGAAAATGCTTTTAGAGTCCAACGTGACGTCTTCAAATGTTTGGCATTGATGTAAAACTAAGAGAAACAGACAATGCCCACATTTGAGAAGTTTGAATAAATGAAAGTTTGGTATCTTTACTTGATTTAAACAATTACTTGACTGTCATTGTTGTTGTTTTGTTGTTAGTTAATTAATTCATCCATTAATTAACTTATTGTTTAAGCACTGATTTGTATCAACATGAAAAATGGAAACCAAGGCTTGAATCTGACAGAGGTGTACTCTATACTTTTTAAATTTCATTTGCATGTTTTCACAATTCAAGCATCAAGTCATAGTAAAAGACGAACAATAATGAAGCTCTGTGGGTATTTGTAGCAGAGACAGGAAGCCTTTTTTAATCATAATCATAAACATCAGACAACAAAAAAATTATAAGAGAAAAGAACAGAAAAGAAAAAAACAAATAAAAGCTCATTTGGCACTGTCAATGAAATGTTTTTAAAGTATTTTGATACCAAGAATAAGATTACAGAGTAAGAATAAGTAAGAATAAGCTTGAGGTAAATGAAAATCCTTTGAGGACCTGGTCTAATATGAATGAAGGACAGATGGATCTCAGCTGTTTGAGTTGGTTACCATCTCAATAATTTCTTCTGAATTTAAAGAATCTTGTTTGGAAGGATTAGTAACTCTAATCCAAACAATATTACAATAGTTAATAAAAAATACATTGAAGTGTGATACAAAGTCAAATAACGAGATATCAGTTCAGTGAACAAACTCACCATTTTCAATAAAGGTACATTGTGGAATTTTTATGAAACAAATAAGAGAGAATAGATGTTTACATTCAGTGTGTGTGTCCTCGAAGTCAAAATAATGAGTTGAATGCATTTTCTTCCTCATAAAACATTTGCAAAGTCAATGTCTGGAAGAATTTGAAACCTGTATTGTTTACATACTGTATGTGTTTGCTTGCTAGCAGTCTTTTTCATTTCCTGGCACATTATCGACACCAAATGTTGATCAGTGCAATAGTGTGAAGACATCTGTAGGACTGTACAGTGCTGCCTACACATGTATATGTTCACATGTGCATCCTTGTGCAAATGTATGAGATACAAAGAAAACAGGGACGCAAAAACGTTGCTCCATGGTGCTACTAGTGATCAGAAACTCCACAAGGTACCTTTAAGATTTTACATATATCAAATAAGATTTTCATCTAAAACGACTACAGTGACATTTTAAAAGGATATTTAAATAACTTCAAGATTAGTTAGTTTATTCAGTTGCCACCATTTAAACATTAGCAGCAATTGTGAACATACATTTTGTATTAGTGGACTTAAATCTTCACATGACGCTATAAGGTTTGTATCATCAGCAAATAACAGTGTGAATAAAAGATCTTTGGACGCTATACACTTTATATACTTTACACACTATAGACGGGGAATCGACAAACTATCATCTGTAATCATCTACACAAATCAATACAAATTGCTCTGTCAAATATTTAGCTAAAATCCTTTTGAGAATAATTTCCTGAATTCCATAAATTTGCAGCTTAGAATAAAAATATTGTAATCAAAGATAAATGAACATTTCCTGTTATCCAGGATGGAAGAGATACTTTGAATAGTCCAGTACAGTATTCTGAGTATTTTTTTCCAAACTCCACACTGATGTTTACAGAGGATGTGTTTTGTAGTTAGATGAAAATAAATTCTTGGGAAAACAGTTTCTGTTTGAAAACCAGGGCAAAATGGAGATCGGATGATAGTTTATACATGATTCATGGTCACTGGACATGAAGATGGTTATAACTTTGGTACAGTGTGTATGCGTTATTTTTGCTTCAGTGCAGAACAATAGCTTCCCCTCTGCAGTGCTTGCATTTTGAAGCCTTTGATTGAAGTTGTGCTGGTGTTTTGCATGGATCCATATTTATTACCGCTGCTGTGTTTGCTGTGTAATTGACTTCTTAGCACATAAATAATGACAACAGTTATGTTTTCCCCGTCCTTTCTCCCCCACTGCTTGTTGGATCTCTCTCGTCCGTCTCACCTCTAGCTGCAATCACGGCAGCCACAGCCCTACAAAGAGCAATAAGTTTGAAACATAGAGTCAACAAACCCGCATTCCAGGTGGATGAGGTGTCTGGAAATAAAACATGATCTCCCATCTAGCCGTGAAAATTGTTTATGGGCCTGTGTTGCTCAGTGGATCGAGGACAGCGCCTGTGCTGCCAAGGTGAGGGGTTCAATTCCCACGGGGGTCACTCATGCTTAAAATGTAAGCACTCAGAGTATCAGAAGGTGCTTGTGTTATATGAGCTGTAGCTCTGCAAGTTAGAGCTGAAGAATTATAGTATTAGAGCTCAACCAAAACTGGAATTCTAATCCAGATATTGATATTTTTAAGGTTTTAAAAAAGCCAATAATGATATATCTGTTTTTTATCATAATAACTTTCCAAAAATGGATAAATGTGTTTATTAAACACCAAAATTAAGCCTAAAATATGTACTGAGATGTACATTTTATAGTTAAATAAACGTGCCAAAAACTCTTACATCAATGATATCAATAAACAACACAAATACTACAAAAATATACTGAAGTTGAGAAATGAAAAATATGACCCAAATCCTTATTTTTCATTTACTTGTAGTCATTTAATTCTGTTTAATCAACTGGAAAGGTTTTTCCAACCATTATTAATGTTACCAGATTCAACTCAAATCAAAAACGGACTTTTCTCTACAGGGTCATCTGTTCACGGCTCCGCTCTGCTAACATTATGGCATTTTTCCATTGTTTAGGGGATAGTCACATCAAGGCGTGACTGGTGTTGAACTGGCACGCTGTGAGTGTTTTTCCATTACACAGAAGGGCAAAGTCAAATAAGTAGTTTACCTGTTGGAGATGTGTTGGTCACCTGCAGCTCTTCATCAAACATCATCATCATTGTGGCTGCTTGTACTATTCGTCCCTGCGTTATTATTGACTGATCTGCTGAACAAAATGCTCCAATTATCTCCATATGTTGTTGTGTCGACCGGTTTTTAGCACCACAAACAGACCTCTGCTAATTCAGGAATGACATGGAAAAACATGTGAGGAACATGTTTAATTTCCTGCAAACTCTTCACAATGAAAGTCTCCCCTTATTTAATCTTTTAAAAGTTTTTAATATGAAGCAGTAAAGCAGGAAATGTTGGGGTTGTGACTCTGATTCAGCTGCCCCTCGGCAGCTTCCGGAAAGCTGGCCAATCAGAACAGAGCGAGCTCATCGGTAGGGGGGCCTTAAAGAGACAGGGGCTAAGACTGCCTGTTAAGAGAAAGAGGCTGAACTGAGGGGCTGCATAAAGGGCCAGTATAAGATAAATAAGGAGATTTTTGAACTGTGAATCAGGAAAAAGCTACTCTATATAGACCTATATATCTATATAGACCTGAAAATGAGCATAATAGGTCCCATTTAAAGCCTGGTCACACCAGAAAGTGGTACAGCAAAATGAATCAGGGTGTCATCATGAAAGTATTGATTCTAAAAGCTTGATGACCTAATGACTATAACTTGCAGGGTTAGATAGTGAACTGCTGCAGCTGGCGAGCGAACCTCTAGCTCTAGCTCCTCTCTTACCTTTATTTTCTCTCTACTGCTGTGTTTACTTTCCCCTGGCATTTTGTCTACCATTGCACACCATGTCATTCGATGAAAAGTGCTTGCTAATGGTAAAAGTGCTTGCAATTAGTCAACGGCATAAATTTGTGGGCCAAAGTTGCACTGGATGCAAAAAGCGAGCGAGCAGGTCCACAAATATGTTTAAAGAAATGGTGCGTTTCTAGGGGACTTTTCAGCAGTGGATGTATCCACATTAAGTGCTCTAGTGAGTGTGTGTGTGCGCTTTATTCAAAATAAACTACAGTGTGTTTGTGTTCATGGTAGTAGTGGAACATGTCACCCAGTGCAACAATGTGGCTTTTCCATAGTTTTGTGACAACAATCAAGCTCTATGCCACAGGGGAATAAGATAAATCAGGCTTAGGATACACACACAAGACTTGTTAGTAGGATGTGTATGTGGTTTTCCGTGTGCCAGTCAACTTGTGGTAATTAATTATATGCATCTATATTTAGGAATATACACCATTAGAGCACAATGTAAACTGAAATACTAGCTAGAAAACTAGATTTTGAAAAACAGGGAACCTGGTAATAACAGCCGCTTTAGTTGCACTTTAGTTGCACTTTAGTTGCACTTTAGTTGCACTTTAGTGGCACAAATCCTTTAACAAATGTATGATTATTCAAAAAACTTAAAACCAAATGCAGTGAACTTTAGAGTGCCCTTGAGTTCTACAATAAGCTAGAACCGGGCCAATAATACTGAGCTGTAATCAGTGTGTAATGACAGGCTTCAGTCTGTTCTATTTGTGCTCAGGGTTGCGTCACGTCCAGCGGATCCAGCAGAGTGGAGTTAACGTGCTTTAACTTTTTGTATTCTGAACTACTTCATCACCATCATATGTGTGAGTCACCATTTCAACTCTATCATTGCGTCCGTCTGTCGTGTCAGCTGTGAACCCAGTCTAGATGTTTAATTTGACAAACAAGCAACCAGAGTAAGAAAACTGTAGGCGAAAAAATCCAAACCCTGCAGTCCTCTATCTGTGCAAGCTTTGTCATCCAACCCACTGTTTTGACAAAAAAGCTGATGTGTGTCTGTTCCAGCTGTCTGCAGACAGACAACACAGAGAGACAAAGGCACTTTTCTTATGCCTCCGCGCCAGCGACAGCCATGGCCGGAGGCATTATGTTTTTGGGTTGTTTGTCTGTCCATCCATCACATTGTCATAAACGAAATATCTCAGGAATGCCTGGAGGGAATTTCTTCAAATTTGGCACAAACATGAACTGATTAGAATTTGGTGGTCAAAGGTCAAAAGTCACTGTGACCTCACAAAACACATTTTTGGCCATAACTCAAGAATTCATATGCTAATTATGACAAAGGTTTACACAAATGTCTAATAGGATAAAATGATGAAGTGATGACATTTTACGTCCTAAAGGTCAGAGGTCAACTTCACTGTGACATCATAATGTTCTGCAAAAACACTTTTCAGGCCATTATTCAACACCATAACTCTAACTAGTCAGATACTGAATTGATGACACTAATCTTGGTTCCCACCTTGAAACTGTGGTGATTGTTTAGATCTTCTGTGCTGTTGGGTTGAAGATGTTTGTGAAGCATCCATGTTTTAGAATTTGTAGCTTCTTTGCAGCAACGTGGCTACAACTTTGTGTTCTATGAGAATCAGCTTTATTGGCCAAACATGTGAACACATACAAGAAAAATACACAGTTTTTATTAAATTCCTTCAAAGTATTCACTACAAATATCATGATTCTGGACAGACATTGATCTAAACTACAACTCCACTGGTTGGTGGAGTCATACAACCACAAGGTGGTATTTCTAGTTTCTCCCAACTTTGGCTTGTGTTGCATCATAGCTCAATTCTTTCTTTCTCAGCATTAGCCTTGCTGAAATGCAGCCTGAAAAAAAAGACTTAGCACTCAAGCTTTATTGACATGCATGGACATAACGCTGGCATACTAAATGCAAAAATCATTCATAATTATATTTCTTGCAGCAAGCTGATTTACTCATTTCAGCAGACTAATGGCATCTGTAGCTAAATTAGAGGCAGGTTCATCAAAGTTTGAGAAAAGTGCTTTCCCTTGGGGCAAGGGAGGACAGAATGAGACTTCATTTCTTTTTTTTCTCAGCCTGGAATGTTTTTTTCCTATGCTGATCAAAAAGTACAAGCTAAAAGGACGAGATAATTAAAATGATGTTGCCTGATGTTAATGAATCATACAAATGGGGGAAAAAAAACATTTTCAGCCAAGAAAAAAATAATTTCTTTTGAGGAGTGAACATGACTTCAAATGTGGGTTATTGAAGGATTGTCTCAGGATTTTGGGTGCAGATTTGTCCCAGCAGAGCACCCTTACATGTGAAGCTGGGATTGGCCACACATGGGTTCACACACAGGTTTTGTCTGGCTGTCAGCGCTTTTGTCTGCATGTAGCACCAGTGATCCGGGCGTGATGCTTAATTCTCCGCAGCTATCTGCTGCTATCAATTAGAGCCTTTATGGGGAGGTGCTGTCAGCGTTACCATGGCAACCAATGTCTTTGGCAGTGCGTTGCATCCCCTCCAGGGCTGTGGATGGGGTGCTTGCAAGTGTTACTGCGCAGTACATTTTAAAGATTCAAAATCTTCAGCGCCCGGGGACAGAAACAATAAGCATGAAATACTTAGCGGTGTTGGCAGACTCATGCTGTTCATGGACCTAGTTTCTCTTCGGCTTCTTGGCTTCGTGTATGTTGCTGAGGCTATTTTGAATATTAACGGATAGCGTTGACAATCTGAGGATGTTGCAAAGGTGTCTAGGAGGCAGAAGTAGTAATTCACTGGAAACAAGCCTAGAGTTATACAGCATATACATACTGTTGTGAATTACCTGCTCACACACTTTTACAAGGTGCTTTAGGATTCTGTCAAATGAAAATGTCTCACTTAACAACTTACTATTCCTCTATGACACACTTTATAACCAGTCATGCTCTGATTTCAGGATCTCAGGGATCAGGGCCCTAGCTAAAACTGAAGACACTGATGTCGGGGTGTTTTAGGAACCTGGGTGGAGTTTACTTTGTACAATTCAAATTTATACATGGTGGGTAAGTTTTAGGGTGATTCCAGTATTTTTGGAGTCAATATGTTTGAATTTGAATACCTTAAAGCCAACAGAAATTCATTACTTCCCCACCTGAACTGTATTCCTGGCAGTGTGGAGAAGACTTTGAGACAATATTTAAGGTAAGATTACATTATGAATTGCTGACTCTACCTTTAATGGCAAATGGACTGTGTTTATATAGTATTCCACTAGCTTAATGGACAAAGTGTTTTACAGTTTGTCTCTCATTCACCCACCTGAGGACAGTGGTGGAAAAGTATCAATACCTCAATGTAAAAATACTTCATTACAAGTCATTGCATTGACGTTGATAATACTTGCATTTAAAATGAAAGTATTATCAACTAAATTTATTTAAAGTTTTAAAGTACTCGTTTTGCAGAAAATCGGACTGTGACTGATATATTAAATAAAATGAACAAATGAAGTACATTATTAATACTGATGAGTCAATGCATAAGCAGCAATTTATTGTTGTAGCTGCTTTAGGTGGAGCCAGTTTGAACTGCTTTGTGAGGGTCATGAGATAAATAAGATAATAGATTAGGTAGGAAAGAAGAAAAAGCATAGTTGTGCTTCTTACATTCTAATTTTTCTGAACTTCTCTTTAATCTTTGCATTTTTGTGAAATATTGGAGATTTTTACCTCTTTGGGCCTCGAACAATTATTTATTGAAACCATGTGAGGGGAAATTTCTCTTGGGTGAAAATGCATTTGTGTAAAAGCCCATAAGCCAAAAAGTTTTTTTTAACCAATAATGCAGTGTAATTTATAAGCTCATTATTATGTTATTTTATGTAACATTTTAATCTGAACAGTAACTAAAGCTGTCAAATAAATGTAGTGGAGTAAAAAGTACAATATTTCCCTCTGAAATGTGGTGGAGTGGAAGTATAAAGTAGCATCAAATGGAAATACTCAAGTAAAGCACAAGTACCTAAAAATGTACTGTACAGTACTTGAGTAAATGTACTTAGTTACACTCTTAGTTGCCACTGCCTGAGGAATAAATCTCTGGTTCATGCACAGCATTGTCTCTCTGCTGGTGTTTGCTAACCTTACCAGCAGCTATCCTACCGTTTGAAGTGGTCACTTCTAATACATATGAATTAGAGAGAGGCCACAGCTGACTCTTCAAATCAAAGCTTCACATACAAGCCAGTCTTGAGTGGAAAAGGTGTGCTTTGCACAGATTATGTGTATTGTTGGAAAACTCACCTGTATTAATGTCATATGCCAATGAAAAGCTATGAGATTATGTGTGCAGTGCAAAAAAAAAAAAATATATATATATATATATAAACCTGTATGTCAATTGTACCTGTAGAAGAATACAGAGTTATGCCTTGGTGGTGGGCTATGGAACAGCAGTCATCCCTTGTGAGGAGATATATTTTCTAGAAAATTTAAATAATTTTATTTTTTTAATAATTTTTGATTTAAATACAAAATTTGAGGTCTTCTGCTGGCTAGCCCCAGATTTCTTGATGGGAATTTGGTCTCATGACCTCAGTATCCTGGCTACAGTCCTGACAGGGATCAGTGGATAAAGAGCGGTCAACCTCAACCATCCTGTGAGAGGGAGAGGAGGGAAGAGTTTAGTCTCTGTGGCTGCTTGTCTGGCCCTGTGCAGAGTGACACTGATAAGCAGTAATCTGAACCGTCTGTGGAGTGAGAAAAACACCCGCAGCCTGCTTCTATCCCACCTGTGAGTTATGGCTCTCTTTTATCTGATGGAGCACTTAGTCGCTCGCCCAGCCTTGTTTTCAAGTATTCTTTTCACTTACGCCCGATCGATCGCTGTTGCCTAGTGTTAATGATGAGTCTTACTATTAAATGTGATGACCTGCGGCCGTATTCTATTACCTTGCTTTCTTGCACAGGCGGGCCTCTGTAATTAAGGTGCAAGTGGATGCAGTCGGAGAAGCAGGTTGGAGCCAAAACTCAATTAAAAATAGCCTTCACACACATGCCACCGCAGAAGAAATGTTGAGCACAGTTTAAAAGTTTGAATGTTTTATTGGTTTCTGTCACCCGAGGAGATGAATGTTTTCTCTAAACTGATGCTGAGATAAAATACTGCAGCACGAGTGGCAGGATAATCATTTAAAGAAATTAACAGCCAGTTCCAGGCTTTTTAATTCCTGCTGTTTTCATTTTTCTATAGACTGTGGTGAAAGATGTGATGTGGAGGTCTCTGGTCAGACCGAGGGGTTTTTATACTCATTAATAATCTAACATGACAAAGCAGGATGTGACAGAATTGTGTAATAAAAAGGAAACTCACTGCGCTGTTAGCGTTCCATTCTCTAAAAAGACGTCAGAATAGATAAGTGATATTTTTCGACTTTTATCAGCTTGATGTCAAAGGTCAGGGGATCCCTTTAGATTGGCTGCCAGAGGGGATAATAAAACCACAGGATGGAGCCATTTCTGCTGCTCATATGAGGGTCTTCACAGATAGCGGCTGAGCGACTTTCATTTAATGCCAAGCTGAATTATTCACACAGTAAGAGCGAATCAAACACTTTCAATAGAATTAGTGATGTCTGGCTGTTATTAGTGTGTGTTCTTGTTTGATAGAATCGGTTGATCCTCCCCCCGACAGCCTACACGTGTTTTAAGGATTTGTTATGTCTTTATTTCACAGTGTTGCAGTGGAGACAGAAAGAGTTCCTCTCTGCACCTACACCTTCAACCTGACTTTGACTTTCGTAGTTTTAAAGAGGAAATTAAGGGTTTTTGTTATCCATTTTTTAAAAGATATAGGTTGTGGTTTCAAAAATAGAGTCGAGAGTTCTTTAACTAGAGGAGCAAACAAACAAAAAACAATGGAATGCTCTTTATTTGTGTAAATTTACCTATAAGATAAACCATTTTAATGAATTTGGTCTTTGTTTCCCTCATAAAACTAACAAAATAATCAGAAATTTGGCCTAAATGTCTGTATTATTACTGCACAAAATCTGAGATCTGTAAGTTATTCAAGCCATCATAGATTATAAGACCCCTCTGATGCCTCACTCCCAGATGCACTAAACAACTTCTATGCCTGGTTTGAGCCACTGAACACTGTGCCAGCGGGAAAAGCCACTGCTCCGCCAGACGATCAGGTAATTTCTCTGTCCCAAAGAAGTGTAAGTAAGATGCTTTCCACAGTCAACTCACATAAAGCTGCAGGACTTGACAATGTACCAGGGTGTGTGCTCAGAGACTGTGCGTACCGGCTAATAGACGTCCTGACAGACATCTTCCACACCTCCCTGAGCCAAGCAGTTGTTCCACAGTGCTTCAAAACCACCTCCATCCGACCGCTGCCAAAAAAGGCTGTATTGTCTGACCTCAATGACTACCGCCCTGTAGCTCTAACCCCCCATCGTTATGAAGTGCTTTGAGCGGCTAGTCCTTAAACACATCAAATCCAGTCTCTCCGCCTCACTGGACCTGATGCAGTTTGCGTACCGCTCAAACAGGTCCACAGAGGATGCAATCTCACACCCCCTCCATCTGGCCCTGACTCATCTGAACCAGAAAAACACATACATAAGGCTGCTCTTCATAGACTTCAGTTCAGCCTTTAACAGCATCATCCCTCAGCAGCTAATAGGAAAGTTCGCCCTGCTGAGACTCAGCACCTCTCTCTCTAACTGGATCTTGGATTTTCTCACCGGCAGACCCCAGTCAGTATGGATCAGCAGCAGCAACAGCTCTAGTACAGTCATGCTGAACACCAGCGTCTCCCAGGGCTGTGTGCTCAGCCCTCTGCTGTTTATGCTGCTGACCCATGACTGCACCTCTAGATCCAGCACAAACCACATCATTAAGTTTCCAGTAGTGGGTCTCATCAGCGGCAACAATGAAACATCCTACAGAGAGGTGGTGTAAAAACTGTCTGACTGGTGCAAGAACAACAATCTGTCTCTGAACATTGACAAAACAAAGGAGATGACTTCGGAAGGTCCCGCCCTGACAACTCCGCATTGAACATCCACGGCTCCACAGTTTCTTGGTGTACACATCACAGAAGACCGTTCCTGGACCACCTACACCAGCTCGTCGGCCAAGAGATCCCAGCATCGACTGCATTTCCTACAGAGGCTGAAGAAGGTGAACCTACCGCCTCCCATCCTCACCACCTTTTAGAGAGGAACTATTGAGAGCATCCTCACCAGCTGTATCACCGTCTGGTATGGGACCTGCCACGCCGCTGATCGCAAGGCTCAACAGAGAGTCGTGCAGGCAGCTGAGAAAATCATTGTTTTCTCTCTCCCCTTCATTCAGGACATTTTTCACACATGCTCTGTTCAGAAAGGCCTCCAGCATTGTGGAAGACCCCTCCCACCCCTCACACTTGCTTTTTGTCCCTCTGTCATTGGCAGGAGGTTCAGAAGCATCCGTACACAGACTACCAGGCTGTGCAACAGCTTTCTCCCCCAGGCTGTCAGACTGCTGAACTCACTGCTGCTCCCATCCACTCGTCTCAACCTGGTCCCCACCCCACCCCTTACATCCCACTAAACCAAGGGAATGCAGTTTACTTATATTTTATTTTTATTGTTATTATATTTATTGATTCAACATGCAGCCATTTGCACAGTGTACTTTTACACTCCAATATGAATCCATTATTGATAGTTATTGTCCTATTGATGTGTCTTGTCTTTTGTTATAACTTGTTATATTGTTGTTATATTGATGTTGTGTTCATTCTTAATGCAAATGTAATGAAATTAAATTAAATTTCATCCTACTGTATATCTTTGCTGTGTAGAGTTAGGATGACAATGAACTTAAACTTGAATTTGAACTTGAACTTGAACTGAATATTATATTTTATTTCCCTAATAGAAAACTTAGACTGATATATGTACATCTTTAACCACAAAATAAGATTGAAATACGTAAAAGCATGCAAAAACTAAGACTGAAATGTAGTTTTATTCACTAAAATGAATTTCTTGCCTCAAGAACAGTGTTATCTCTATGCCCTTTTTAGTGCCTTTATAGTAGAATAATACAAATACATATTGTCACCTATAAATCTTGAGAGATCTTGAGAAGTGTCGGCAGAGCTTCCTGTCAGGCTGTGTAGAGCCCTAACAATCTCTCCACCAATCGGAAAAAAATGTTAGCGTAGCCTTTATGTATTCTAAAAGGTGAAACCCAGAGCAAAAAAGTCCAACAAGAACTCTATTTATTTAAGATTCTCTCATCGAGATTGTGAGAGCTGGACAGTCAAAGGACGCTGATTAGAGAGATTTTAGTGAATCAAACTGACAGTGTACCACCAGAGACTAAAAAGTGAGTTCAGTGGATTATGCCCTTTCTTTCTTTATCAGCTCCTTTCTTAGTATATCTGCACTTTATTCAATTGTAAAATTTCCTTTAATGGAATAGAAAGTCATTTTATGAGTAACAGGATGGGAAAAAAACACAATATTCTATAAGCTTTGTCCCAGTGCCATACTATATATTAACAATATTAAGTATCTAGTATGTATGTACCAATGTTGATAGTGCAGTATAGGGCTGCAACTAATGATTATTTTCTTTATTGGTTAATCTGTATATTTTCTTGATTAATTGATGAGTTTAAACATGTCGAGCACTGTTTCCCAAAGCCCAAGATGATGTTCTCAAATGTCTTTTTCTGTCCCGACCAACAGTCCACAATCCAAAGATATTCAGTTTACTGTCATAGAGGACTAAAAGAAACCAGAAAATATTCACATTTGAGAGGCTGAAATCTGAGAATTTTGACTTTTTTTCTCAAAAACTGACTCAAAATAGTTAATCGATTATCAAAATAATTGGTCATTAATTAAATAGTTGGCAACCAATCAATTAGTTGACTAATTGTTGCAGCTGTAGTGCAGTGTTTTGGTAGTCACAAGAACTTCATCAACTTCGTCGTTTTCAGGTGTTTACTTAGAGCAAATAATACAATACAGACATCACACTTAGAATCTGGGACACAACTGTCTATTTCAATTTTTAAATGTAGCAAGAAATTGAAGTATATTTCCCCAAATGTTGAACTATTCCTTTAAGACCTTTTTGCCTTGGTTTATTGAAGGATTGAAGTCACTGTGCTGTCACTGTGACCACAGATCAGGAGATCATTGTCTTGGCTATGACAGGTCACATACATAACATGTATGATTGTAATTTTCTAGTAACATACTCTGATGTTCTTTGTTAAATATATTTAGTACAGAAAGAAAGCCTCAGTATTACATACAAACTATGCTGCAAATGATGCACTGTTCATGAAGAAAATAAATATTTCATGTGTTAGCTACACTCTGGCTTTCCTTTGCTCACAGTTTCATCTCCAAGCTTGCAGTCTTTCCAAAAGCAGGAAGCAGTTCTCACAGGTTCAGTCCTCCAACTCTGCATTCAGCTCAGCTTTTAAATGCTCAAAGGGATTTAATAAAGGACATGTCAAAGGCCATAGAGAGTGGAAAACTGGAAATATTCTGCAGTCAAAATAGGTAAATCCTATTAATATTTAATGTGTTCCACCGTGACAGAGCTGGGTTGAGACAGTTTCTCCTTTTTTTTGTCAATTAGCTGTGTCATCTGTAATCATGAGCAAGACCTACCTGCTAGGGTTGGTCTCTCTTTTTATACATGAGAACCAGATGAAGGACAGTGTTATATTAGTGAAACAATATCATTTTTTTCATGCAGTAACATATACTGCTGCATTGCTTAATGGGGGAGAAATGGTGGTAGAATAAAGGGGGAAAGATACGAGCATATCAGAATTTTCTGATGCTTATTGTGTTGTAGATGCTTCACTTTGCTAAACTACACCTTAAAGAAGCAAAAAACAAACAAAAACCATAAGCTTAATCAGCAATAACTGAGAAATTGAATAATCACAGACCTGCTGAAAGAGAAATTTTGAATTCAAATAAAAGGTTATTTGGAAACTTGGAATGGAAGAATTAAAGCTGTTGACCATTTGTTCCATGCTACATTTTTAGGAGGTCACATGGCCTGACGTCTCCTCGACCTCCACCACTGATATCTGATTTAAAAAAAAACATCTGTGGCACAGAGCTACATCTGTGCTCTCTAGGTTACAACTAGCTCACGTACACGGAGCCACAGATGGACCCACTGGAGCTCAGACCACAAGATACCAAACCACCTCAAGCAAGGAAAATGTGCTTTGTGTCCCGTGTCAGCATGAAAGTAGGGCCATGTATGTTATGTAAAATACAAGTTAACCACACACAGCAGATGTTCTCCTACACAACGCACATTTCCACTCCCAATGTGGACAGGACGCTAAAAGAGATGAAACACTTCCTTGTTGCTGTCTCTCTTTGTTCTGTCTCCTTTATTATGTTCTCTCTTTCTAATGTACCCCTTCTACAAACAGCAGACTTCCATCTCAACCAGTTTCCTATAATTTCATCCCATTTCATGTGGTTAGAAGCTACTTGTTAACTTGACATGTAATTTCTACTTGGGCTGGACGATAAAACAAGAGAGAGTCAAACGTACGCACAAGACGAGGAATTAGTGTCGAAGAGTTGACCACTAAATGCCACTAAATCCTACACACTGCTCCTTTAAGTGTATTTATTCAGTCAGAACATGTAAAGAACTAATAAATATAGACACTAGTCACTAAAGCTGTAAGGAAGTGCATTTTCAAATCACCATTCAGTATTGCATCTTTTCCTCTGGGCTCTTTGGAGACGATGTCAGCCACATCAAAATAATCCTCTTTTCAAAAAATACAACCATCTCTAGCTTGATTCTTTTTTTTCCCGAAGTATAGAAAATCCTAACAATGTCTTCAATTGTCAGTTTCCACCATACCTCCATAAAAACTTCAGGAGTGAAAAAGATTGAACATTATGCAACCTGTTACAATTCCGAATACAGAAACAGGTGGAAAATGTTCCAGTGCCCCCTCAGGACAAGACTTTCCCCTCTGAATCACATACAATACATCAAGAGTTTGTGTCACAGGATAGAATGAGGTGGAAATCTGTTTCAAGTCAGGGTACAGAACATCCTCTGGGATGTAACCTAGATGTTTTTATCTGAACAGATCTGCTGCCATGCTTGCCATATCTCTGACTCAATACTGTTGCTCTCTTGACCTTGGGGGAGGTGGGGGGAGGTTCAGAGGAAGATGGGATATATATTAGCCTGCAAAAAGAAATCCAGTCAGCTTAGAGCCACTTTGTATTTGTTCACACATGGGGCCAACGTTTACATGACCACCTGGAGACTGTCTGCCTGAACGATGCTCCTCTTTGGTAGCTGTAGTTGTATGCTAGATAGTATAAAATCTCTGAGGCTGCAGTTATAAGTGCTGAAGGAAAGTCAGCAGGGCCAGAGTTCTCATTCTTCAGCGCTGTTCTGCTGAGTCTCCCCTTCGCTTTTCTCATCCGTACAAAGAACAGCATAAGCTTTCCCTCCAGTTCTGCTCCTTCAGCAGACATAGCACACTATATCACCTTGTTTTAATTCGCCAGTGAATATATCTAATACAGATAGGTTGATATCTGCTGTTCTTAAAAGTCGTGCGCCAGTCTTTCCAATAACACACCTGGGGCCAGATGTATAAACGCCATGCATACCCATTTCCTGCACATAAAGTGGTATTTATGAATACAGAGTGTGCGTGAGAATGTACTCACCTCACACCAGCATACACATGTTTTTTTAGAAATAGCCGTGGTTCAGATGATGAGATGGGGATGGAAAAATAAGGTGAGACTGAATCTAAATGTTATAAAACATGTTTAGGTTGATTAACAACTGCACTGATTTTTATGCATTTTACACTTCGATTTGAAAAATGACCATTTTTTATTTTTTTTTAATTACTTTTGTATGATCAGTTTTATCATTCCTCTAATTTTCATGGTAGGCATCATTATGCTGTTAATATTCTTTTTATTTGATCCTTAATTGTGAAACACCTGTAAAGTCTGTTTCAATATGAGTACTACAAACTAATCTGATTATATTTCTGATGTGTAAAAAAGATGATGAGATATCACTGCCGATGATGGTTTATAGGTCCATGTGATTTACTAATGATATGGATCCTATAAATAACTACACAGCTGTGCGTAATGGCAGTTCCTGTGCTGTTTGAGAACCTCTCTGGTGCAGCACAATCTGTCAAACTGCACTTCTTCTTTGCTGTTGATGTTGTTCATTTATTGCTTACTGTGGGAGTGGAAATAAACTAGTTCCACAATGATTGAGATTTATAAAACAGTGGCGGCAGTAGCTTCATATTTACTGTACAGACATGTAACTCTTGGCAAGAAAGCCCTTAAGTGCATTTTTCAAAATGTCAAACCATTCCTTTAATGTAAACATATTGATTTAATGCAGCTTAAACTTTGGCGGTATCAATTTTTCAGGTAAACAAATTGGCTTTGCCCAAGAGCAGCCAAAATCTGAAAAACTCATCTTAGACTTGATTTACTTAATGAATAGGTAAGTAAATTAACATTAACAGAACAATGCCAAGTGTGTCAATATTGCCTAGTGTTGTAATTTAAAACCTGACAGAATTAAGGTGGAAATAAAGGCTGCAGGTACTATTCTGATGCACATGAGTAAAATACAGATCATCATCCATTATCACAGACAGCTTGTTATCTTAGTTGACCTTCCAACTTCACACTAGCCTGCAGCTATCTTGGTATGCTAGTCACCTATAGCTTGTGAACTTACAATTAGGCTACTATGGCAGCAAATGACAGAAAAAATAGATTTATTTACTTCTCATTTACACTTCAGGTTTACCAGTTGGCTAACATACGTTCAGAAACTTGTAGCTCTCCACATGGATGTTGAAGTAAAACAATTATGTATGCCTCCATATATCTACAGGTTGGAAGATCTTGATAGATGTCCACCACTCCCTAAAAACTTTTCTTTAGTGCCTTAAAGTTAGACAATAAACCCCCAACTGCCCCATTTGAGTTGCTCAGCATTAGCCAGACTGAGGATACCTGCAGTAGGAAATAGGGCAGTGCTATATGTTCTCTGTAAGCCTCAAGGTTAAATTAAAAAAAGAGCTTTTCCAAAGCTGATGTGCCAGTACAGCAAAAGCTTGACCACCCTTTGACTTTAACCTGGACTGTGGAACAGTTAGCAGGCCTAACCCAGCAGATCTAAGAGGCCTTTTTGGACAGTAAGGTGTTAAGAGTTCACTGATGTACTGATGGCACCTGGCCACGTAAAGCCTTTTAAGTCATGAATAAAAATTGATTCTAAAAGAAATTGGTAACCAATTCAAAGAGGCTCAAACTGGGTTGTAGGGCTGGGCGATTAATCAAATTTTATTCTCAATTACAATTTTGGCTTCCAACGTTTATAAAAACAGGATAATCAAGATAAAACAATTATTGTGCCGCATTCTGTTTCGTAATGATGCTCTCATTTTAGTCTTGTAATAAATCCAGCACACGCCTTTCCTTTACAGCAGTGCGCTTTTGCCCCTCCCTACAAGCATCTGTCCTGCGTTCAGCATCTCTGTCCACAGAACGGGTCGTCCGTCAGCAGAAACTCCTGACCAGCGACTGGCTAACCTGCCTTCACTAGGCTGACTGACAGCAGAAATTTACTGAACCAAAATAGTTTTCATGTCGGCTCAACGGGAAGAAACCAACAGTGTTTGTATTTATTGATTCATTGATTTATTTCCCCGCCCACCGTAGCAAGTGAGGGGAATCTGCCTGTAGTGAAACAGACGAGCTCACAGACCCTTGATTGACCCTTGAGCCTTGTTTAATCAGTGTAGATGCCAGTATTAAGTTCAAAACACGTATACAGCAGGATAATTGTGTGATTTAAATAGCTATCTGTGCAGATTACGCTTTACTAAACGCAACAGAAAGACTCGGAGCGTAAAAAAACACAGGGGTTCTCCATGAGATGCTCGGAGTCAGTGTGGATTGATACATTTAATAAAATGGAAGTGTTTCTGTTCCATGAGTCAATGTGTAATCATGTTAAGTAATTGTGATCGCAATATTGACCAAAATAATTATGATTATGATTTTTGCCATAATCGAGCAGGCCTTGGTCTTCATCAGAAGTCTGGCTGCAGAGTTCTGCACAGTCTGAAGCTGAGCTACAGCTTGGCAACTGAGGCAGGTGCCTTACAATAGTCCAGGCATGAGGAAACAAAATCATGCATCATTTTCTCTGTATTGCTAAAAGATAACATTGCTCTGATCTTGGAAATATTCCTGAGTTGGTAGAAACATAGAGTATAGAAATGAATAGCATGGGTTACTTAAAATACATAGCCAAACTTTACAGGAAATGTAAAAAAGGTGGGAATGAGTTTGGTGGGTAGGAGTAGGGACAATACAGACAGCCAGCTCTTTAAAATAACAGTTTGTTTGAAGTGACCGACCTCAGGGTTAACAAATGCATTCACAGGTCACGAGTGTCCTCCATCTCCACTGCTACCTCCATCAAGCTGAGGACACACCGGCATTTTCCATGATTAGGTGCTGCTTCTGCCTCACAAGCACAATGGAGATGAGGGGAGGGAGATGGTGGGGGGATGAAAGGTGGGAGACAGAGGAGGAGAGCGTTGAGCAGGGATTGGATTGGCGACGAGTGCAGCAGGGCCATCCATTCTGAAACGCCAGCGCAGGCCTGGATCAGTACATCTAATATGTGGATGAATGTCTCGACCTTCAGTGGTTATCTTCAGTGGAGACTACTGACCCGGCACATTGCTCTATTTGACAAGATTTGCTTAAAGCTGCACTAGGCAGGATTTTTATGTAAAAATAGATTGATTCTAACCAACTTAAATCACAAAGTGGAACTTCAGCTGAGATGAATATCTGGTTCCCTCCAATAGAAATGCCCTAATTTCTCAAATTCTGTTTGCGGGCATTATCAGTCACCCGGAAACTTTTCCACCCACAGGAGTGACTATATCCTAAACAGAAGAGAGTGGGCAGTTTCCAAAAAGCTGCATTCAGCAGCATTATCTAGATTAAAGCATTACTGATGCTCTGTTGCATGATTTTTGGATATTGAAGTTTGAGATTGTTTTTTTCCAGTTGAGATTTCTCAACATTAACGGTCTATAGCTCGTCATTTGTCCATGCCCACATATCCGCCAATGATCCTAGCATTAGCCTCAACGTGACATTAGCACAGATTTTGGTTTTCTCTAAAGCTGAGCAGCATCTCTCTCTCGTGGCACCGTGATGAATATGTTGCACAGTGAACGCCCACAGTCCCAGTGGTATGATCATTTTTCGCTCCACTGATCTGCCTTCTATTTAATGAGGCTGACACCTTCACGCTCCACATAATGAACCCACCTGTGACTTACGCTAACTTGTGCAGTCTCAGGCTTTACATGTAGGTGGGAAATACGTGCCACTGCGTTGCATCATCTACACTGATTGCACCATGCTCGCAATGCATCTGCCATTAGAGCAAGTCATTTCAACTTTGTTCCATTTACAACAGCCATTAGAGCACAGTCTTTTCCTGTCTAACTCTTTTTCTCTATCTCTGTTCCCTCTATGCTGAGAATGTGTGTATGAAAAACATAACCCTAACCCACAGTTTCTCAAGTGACCAGGTTGTCAGCCTCTGGCCCTCAAGATTTATACGGTTTATAAGCAGGCAGCTGAGACACCTCACTGTTTAATAATATATTTTGTTATATTCTCTGAATGTGTATGTACTGTAGAAGTAATAATCTGTGACATTTTCTAATACACAAATGTCCACTTCTCTATTCTACTTACTGCTGATTAAACACAATAGTTATTGTAAAAGCTTGAGCATATGCGGTAGCACTTGACAAACAGAGAAAAGAACTTCTGGCAGACAGGAAATGCCTTGTTTGCAGTGAGTGTTTGGAAAAAATGTAATAAAAGTGATCTCTGGGAAGTGATTAATACCAAAGATGTTGTTGCTGCAATCATGATTCAAAAGATGATTACAGTTTATTACAAATTGGGTCAAATTTTTGTGGTTTGACCATCATTCCTAACTCTAATATTACCCTTGTAGTCACCAAGTTGATTGATGAGATTTGGGAGCACATCAATATTGCTAAAGAAGTCAGACCGGTAAGAAAAACGAGCAATCAGATGGTCAGACAAGGTTGGAAACACTTAGAGAGAGACAAAACAAAAGGAAACAGTAAAATTATTACCCAAACTCTCTAGACTCTTGAGGTACAGCTATAACCTGAGTCATGTGACAAACAGAAAGGTTATCAGAAGGCTAATTTTGGGCAGCCTCACTAGCTTGTCTACTTGTGGTGTAAGAAGGTTATCAGTTAAAGAGCTGATAGCACAACTGTCCTTGAAAAATTCTGCAGCGAAGGGAAAATGTGGTAAAGTGTGTTACTCTTTAAGCTCTGTTCTGCTCCAACAAAGCAGTAACTTACCACTGTGTTTTAAATATAATCAATGCAAAAATGTTCTAATGTAAAAACAATTACTAGGATATGACAAACCATATATATACATGCAAACAAACTGTTTAGTTAATCAGATTTTGAAAAACTTTATTACGGTTTTTAAGAAGCATTAAGCATTTAAGAATCCTTTCAACATGATTTAGCCTCTAATTTCTGTATTATAATTGTGTGATGTGTTGGTGCGTCGCCCAGCAAAAAACTCCCACCAGCTCTGTTTGTCTGGAGAAACAGAAACAGTGTGCTAGATGCGAGACATCAGCAGCAACAGGGGCTGGAATAATATCAAATAATTATATTCAGGAGGGCGCAGGGTGTAGTTAAAAGAAAACAAGCCCAATTTTCTGTAATGCCTACTTAATCCATGTATCGATTTCAACATTTTTTTAAGAATTGAGAGTCAGTTGGTCTGTAAGATAACATCGTAATAATAGCTTGTACAGGCAATAGTCCTTAGCCAGTGGTAACTACAGTATACTTTATAGTAGAGTAGCCTACAAGTATAAGAGCTAGCTTTGCTATCCAATGTTACCCTCATCTTGTTGGTCATAGTGGTGCCTGTAGTTGTGTACTCACAGTTTTCCTGTGCCATACTCTCATAATACCTCCACATAAAGTGCTTTAGATCAGTGGATCCCAGTGGCTTTTGTCTGGAGTATCCCCACAGAGCTGTCAGATGAACTTTGACAATCATCAAGTTCTAAAAGTGTTGTTTCTAATGCTATAATACTATAATTTATGTATAAGTTAATGTTGTTAAAATATTTTTTTCATTCAAGACATAGTGATCCTGGAATAGTCCATGTCTTTTTTGTCAGTAGGTTTGGTTAAGATTTGATATGTACTACACTACTTTTGTTGGGTATATCAACCATTTACCCATTACTTTATCTGTATATATATATTTTTTTTTCATGTAACCCTGTGTAAGCCCTACACTAACAGCACACTGTCTGGTGAGGATAATGGTTTTTTGTCCAAGTAGAAGAATCATGTTAGCCCATTGCTGCTGTCCATGGTGCTGAATCAGCCTCTTCTCCTGGATTACACTGCATACTGACACACAATGAGAGGATAAGAGCTGAGGGCAGTGTGCTCATTGGCTTTTTCTCACAATAATGGATTTTTCCATTTAAGAAAATTAATATAATGATTCTTCGGTTATCTCGGCTGACAGAAAGGCATTTTTACATTCAAGGAAAATGTTTTCAATCCAAATACTGTAGCTCATTAGCATGGCTAGCCAACTGGGCTAATAGCTGTCACTTTTCTGAAAATGTATAGCAGGCTACAGCTGCATTTTTATTTGTTTAAAATGAGTTAATAATGAACTAGCATCCCAGTGATACATTTATCTATGTTTGTGGTAAAAATATGTAGTTGTGTAGTGGGTGGAGGTACAACTCTGCACTTCTGCACTGTATAATGCATCCTGTCAGACAGCCCTGCACTCAATGCCCTAAGCAAGAAGAAGTTATAAATAAATCTGTTAAGATGTGACATGGGCTACACATAAAGCGTGCGGCTGTAATATGGTTGTATGTGTGGCACAAAGCAAATAGATAACGATCAAGATCTGGGTTATGAGGCAGAGCTTATATGAGCACTGTGATCACTGGAATGCATTTTTATTCTCCGCTGTAAATAGAGAGGGAGTGGCCATGGGCAGATGAGCTTCAGTAAAATAGCAGAATTCAATTTATTTTTTTTATTTTTTCAACAAAAGTGACCATGTTTTATGAGGCCAACTTGTCTCAGTATTATTTTCATGGTCCACAGCTTGGTGTTGGGGTGTGGTCACAGAAGGATCCCATTACAGTGTGTGCAGCACAGAATTGTACAATAACAAACCATAGATCTTAGTCTGCCCAGACATGTAAGCCAATGTTCCTCAAGCTTATATCAGCTGTCAGCTTCTTCCTGTCTTTTATCTGCTCCCTTTCTGTCATATCACAGACCACACTGTAAGTGATGTCTTTGTGTTTAGCCTTAAAGGAGCAGTTCAATATTTTAGTAGATAGATAGTAGGTAGAGATTCTTATTCTTTCTGATAGTCTGATGAGAAGATGGATATCAAGATATGAATCTCATGTTCCTGTGTTAATTATGGAGCTGTAGTCAGGGCGTGGTTAGCATAGCGTAAAGACTAGCCTGGCTCTCTTCAAAGGGAAAAAACAACTACCAACATTTCTAATACCCACTAATTACTTGATCTTTTTTTTTCATCCATGCACAAACGGGAATATCATTTTAGAGAGAGATATGTGCTGGAACTATTTATTGGCAAACAACAGTCAGGTGCAGCTTCCTGAAGTTTTGTCATCACAGCAAGGTTTGCCATGTTTAGTACCATCATGCCTGCACAGAAACATCTACTAACTAACATCTGTGCTCACCAACCGTGTCGCACCATACTGTGAATCATTTAATAACTGAGGATGGTTTACAAACTCATGACCACTTGTCTCTCACACAGTGGTAAAATAAGGGGAATACAGTATATAACAAAACTGAGTACACCCCTGGTCAATATCTCTAAAATGTTAAGGTAATTAAGCAAATTCATTTGAAAAACAGAATACTTGACTAATAAAACAATAATGAAATGTCCGTAACTAAGAACAAACTGCAACAAAAGTCAATACACCCTTCATTAGTGTGACTCCATTCATTTATTTCTACGCCTCCACGCTAGTGACAGCCGTGGCTGGAGGCATAGAATTCATACACTAATTACGACAAAGTTTCACACAAATGTCTGATAGGATAAAATGATGAAGTGATGACATTTTATATCCAAAAGGTCAACTTCACTGTGACATCATAATGTTCTGCAAAAACACTTTTCAGGCCATTATTCAACACCATAACTCAGAACAGAAGGGGAGATTGTGACCATATTTCACATTTGGTCAGATACTGAATTGATGACACTAATCTTGGTTCCCACCTTGAAACTGTGGTGAGTGTTTAGATCTTCTGTGCTGCCGGGTTGAAGATGTGTGTGAAGCATCCTTGTTTTAGAATTTGTAGCTTCCTTGCAGCAACATGGCTACAGCTTTGTGTTCTGTGAGAATCAGCTTTATTGGCCAAACATGTGAACACATACAAGAAAAATGCACTTAATACCTTTTATTAAATTCCTTCAAAGTCTTCACTACAAATATTATATGAATCTGGACAGACATTGATCTAAACTATAACTTCACTGGTTGGCAGAGGCGGTATTTCTAGTTTTATATTGTGTGTGCCCAGCTTTATTTTGATGACAGATTGGATCCTCCTGGACATGGCTGATACCATTCTTGCACAAATCTGCGGAGAGATGTTCTGTCATTCTTCACAGATGATTCTTTTCAGCTCTTCCATGCTGGAGGGGTTTTGTTGCTCTACCTTCCACTTTAAAATACTCCAAAGGTGTTCTGTTGGATTCAACTCAGGAGACATACTTAGCCAGGTCATTGTTTTCACTTTTTAAAAAAAACCCAAAAAACTCTTGTGTGATTTTTTTCAGTGTGTTTGGGATCAATGACATGTTGGAAAATTCCCATCCTGACAATCTTCTTGAGACTGGTATTCATCTGTCCCTCCTTAGGTGTTTACCTCAGCTCAACTTGGAAACAGTTGGACATGATGTTAGCGAGTTCATGACCAATCCTCCTACTGTACCCTGCCCTGATAATGAGATAAAGCAATTAAAACTTTATTATAACTATAACAAGCAGCTACTGACGTGAACACCTCTCATCCATACTGATATATGCTCAATTTAACCCACACAAGGACGCCTGCGTGTTTTTAAATAGCACAAGTTATGGAAGACACATGTTGCTGCAGGCTCATATGATCATAGTGTGGTTAAGTAACAAAAACGCATGCATAAGCACTGAGCATAATCACACTTCATTAATGATTGGTGTTCATACAGTACATAACTAGAACTAGAGTTATCATTGTAACATTTAAACTAAGTAACTTTTCAAGATTAGGCCCTGCTGTTTTCACCATTTATAACATGATCACTGCAAAAACCTTGAGAACTCTTGAGCTCCAAGTTTAACCACTACAGTGATCTACTCTTTAGTCTTGTCTGCAGTTTTTTTACACTTGTGTCTGGCATCGTGGAAACTTTCTTTGATTAGACTATTTCACATGAAACTAGCTACATCAGCAGTCAGTATTAATGCATTTACATTCTGGCAGGAGTGGGAATAGAGTGTTTTCTGCCCACTGGTATGGCAGCTGTTAGATGCTGCAACATTAACTGCAGCACCTTAATAGCTGGACACACTGCATAGAGGTGCTGGGTGGATGGATACACTGTTGTCTTTCAAGAAATAGTTCCAGCACGTTACTCTAAAACCTAAATCCACCTAAAGCCTAAAATCCTTTTTACATTTCTGTTTGTGTAGGGATTAAACAAAAAATATACAATGTGTTAGTGAGTTTTAGAGGTGTTGGGAAGTGTAATTGTGAACTTGGAACAGAGCCAGGCTAGCTGTTTCCCCGTACCTCTAGTCTTTATGCTAAGCTAGGCTAATCACATCCTGACTCCAGCTCTAATTTGATATCCATCTGCTCACCTCACTCTTGGCAAGAAAGCAAATAAATGTATTTCTCGAAAAGTTTAACTATTTCTTTAAAAAATATCGTGTTATATGGTATTAGGACATTATATTTACATACTAGATGTCAAAACAGGAAGTGAAATAGAGCTGTCTGAACACCAACCTGCAAAATGTTCATGTGAGTTTTTCTCTGCTAGTGATGCATCACTGTACCCAGCATAGCTTTTTTCACCAGAATAACTCCTGATTTGGCTTCAGTGACTTGATATTTGGCTGCCCATGTTGATGTGATTTAGTCCGGGCCTCCAGCTGATGCTCTCCACATTATTTGTCGGCACAGCAGAGCATTACTTATTAATGACTTCTTCATGCTTTATTAAACTTACTGTCATAACACCTCATCAGGGACTGTAGAGGATGTTTGCTCGTCCTCCTCTCACTGGTGAAAAATAACTCTTTTAAGCTGAAACCTCAAGTTGTTTATTTACCATATATTTACTCCGTTTTCCTCGCTGGATGTGACACGCCACCCTTTACAGAGCCCAGAGGAGGTTAGATGAAACTTTAAGGGATTGAGCCACTTGCCAAAAGCCTGCCTTATGTGTGCTGGGTATCTTAAAGGAGACTGTGTTACTTAAGAGGTGTGTTTGCATCCGTCAGGCAGGCAGGGCATCGTCTTTGGCTCGCTTACTCGTCACCATTTATCTTTCCTGTTGATGTCCATTTACAGAGCGTCACGCCTGATGATTCCTGCAATCTAAAGTTATCACCACCTCACCAGCCTGTGCAGTTATGCCAAATGGGCCCTGTGCCTGCCAACAGGACCGCAGCTACCTCTGCCACTTCTAATCAGTAGGCGCTGCCGTCAGGACCGAACAGCTTGGTTATTTTAGGGCAGGCCTCTCCTCCTGTGTCACCTCCAGCATCTCCTGCAGGGCGGCTGTCATCTTTATGGATGTCACTCGCTGCGGGAGGACACGGCCGTGCTAGCCTCAGTCCGAGAAGTCCTCTGGAGGGGGCTCAGTGCCGAGGCTAAATTATCTGAAACCCTTCTTAAAGATCCCATGGCGGCTTTTTACGGCAGCTACGCAGACTCATTCAGCGTTCTGAGACTAACTGCCTTCTCTCATACTCTCAGCCCTCTGTTAAATCCACTTCAAAGCACCATTGGTTGATAAAGATATCCTCAAAAGCATGCGTTTGTTATTTTTACTGCTGGAATCATGTTCATCTGCAGCACCGCAATGCTTCACCCGGACATATAATGACAGAAGAGATGCGATCTATTTTCACCGTCTGCTTTTACATGCAGACAAAGGAGATAATCTCATCAACACCTGAGTGTGGCATGATGTTGCACCATCTCGGCTCAGATGATCAAAGACAAGAAAAACAAGCTAATTGGCACTCCCCGGAGACTGGGAGCTGGAGGATAGATCCAGTCTGTCTAGAAGCAGCAAAAAAATATTCTCTTTGAAATTATGCAATGCTAAAAGTATGCAATGCTGTACAGTTTGTCATTTAAAGTGGCAATTTAGAAATGAGACCAGACAGATGATTCTAAAATACTCTGTTAAGCCCAACAAAGTTTTCACTGAGCTG
Organism: Thunnus albacares; assembly: GCF_914725855.1. NCBI lineage: Eukaryota > Metazoa > Chordata > Actinopteri > Scombriformes > Scombridae > Thunnus > Thunnus albacares. The sequence continues at coordinate 3,482,902 of NC_058121.1, forward strand.
GCAAAATTAAAGTTGCAATTAAGCAAGATTTCCATATATAAAAATACACCTGTCTTGTTAGCTGAAGTCACAAAGCGGAGTTTGGTATAGACACTCTTCATCACATATGAACCGCTGAATCAAAATTAATAGGACCATGCTGGTGTTTTACCATGTTTTCCCACAAACCATGAATTCTCTATATGTTAAAGTTATACTAACAATAGTTTCACTTGTTTCCAGTCATTTCGCTACATTAAAATACTCAGTGTGCAAATAATTAACACTTGCTTGAGATTAACCCTAAAAAATGTAGCCTAGCAGTGGCCTCTTTCTTTGCATCGTGTGCAATATTACGTGTCCCCAGGTTTGCTGTGTAATTTGACTTAAACACAAATTAATTTAGAAATATGAGCACAGTAAGCACACTACTGTGCTTAAGGTGAAATAAAGAGAATCCTAAAAGTAGATTTTGACTCAGAACCTCAAGATCAGGCAATAAAGTAAAACCCACCTGAAGGCCCGCATCATGCTGCATCATGTGAGTGATATTTTGCTTTAGCTGTGCATATTGCCATTTACCAAACAAACACATTTGCCTTATTATTGAACAAATATAAACACCTTCTCTCATCTCATCTGAGATTTCAGTCGACTGCCAAAAAGAAACCTTTTTAAAGCAAAAAATGTTTGCTTGTGATTTTTTCTTCCTTTTTTTGTTTTCTTTTTTCAGCAACATGGTTCATTAATGATTTTGATGGACAACTCTCAAATCTTGGATGTTGAAGTGTTGATTAATTTTTTTTTTTTTTTTTTTTTTTTTCAATTTTGCTGTTGAAGGGATTTTTGATTTTTTTCTTAATCTAATCAAGGGTCTAAAACACAATCCACAGTGTATTTATGGAGCTTTTCTTTAAGGTACATCACTCATCAGTCAAACAGTCACAAGCAAGTTTTTGGTTTCACAGTGGGCACATAGAGCTGTGGCAGGGTGTGGGGTGGGGGAAATAAGAATAAAAACAACACTTCTTCTCATATACATCTCATTGAGCGTATTTGGAGGCTGTTTTTGTCCATACATTTGTAATATTTGTCTGCCTGGTGAAGACAGTTAGCAGGTCGTTGTCCTCTCAGCTCTGACAGGACAGCTGGTTCTGATGACAGTGATGCTGTGTTGCTGTGGATTGAACAGACAGATGCTGCTGATGTCCTGTGTATGGTGTGAAGTCGGGATAAAGATAGAGGGTGTTGTGTGTTCAACAGACTGTAAAGCTCTCAGAGACAAATGGATGATGTTGAGCTATAGCACCTTTGATGTTTCATATGCTATTTTGACCAGAATTACGAGTCAACAGTGTTCTCCATCACACAAGTCAATGTTTAACACCTCACCTCAGTGTGTCTCTGAGCCTGTCTCTAACACACTTCACTTAGCCTCATTACAAGTCAGGAAAATTGGTTTTAGTCAATGGTTTAATTACTCATCATGAAGCTGATTTGATGTTTTTAACTGAAACTTGGTTGGATCAAAGCAACAGTGCAGCACTTGTGATTGAGTGTGCCCCCACTAATCTTGACTTCATGAATGAGGTCAGAGTCAAAGTTTTATATAATGACGGGCAAGCTTTAATAATCTAACAAATCAAATGATTGCACTAAAGAACTGCGCTCCAGAGCGTGTGAAGCACATCTTTGATTTAATTATCTCTATGATTATATTTAAGGGTCTCACAGATTGTCAGTCAATCAATATCACTATCAGAAAAAACCTTAGTGAGGAACAATTTAAATTATGAAATTATAAATTATAATGATGTTATTGTACCTGCTAGACTTAAAATAATTTTAACAATAAATAAATGTCATAGTGGCAAAATTCCATGAAAGAGATTTGTTGTAAAGCTGGGTGTAAATGAAGACTGACAAAACTCCTACAATGTGCTAGACAGCCATAATATGATATTATAATAATATGATACTATGTTAAGAAAAAAACAGTATACAAGGATAATATTCCACTATTGAGACACTAACTAATCCTAAAATGTCCAGAGCCTCTGACCTTGTTTAATTCAACTCAAAATTTACTTTGACAATTTCCAACCTGGATTTAAGTCACTCCACAGCATTGAGACTGCTCTTATCAAGGTTTTAAATTATATTCCCTGAAATGTCAAGTTTGGCTAAATTTCAGTCCTTGACAGATGACACTGAATAAACCTACTGTAGACAGATTAGAAAAGTGTTGGTTCTTCCAGCTCTGTCCTACATTGCTTAGTTCTCACTATAGCAGGAGCAATACTGGATGAGGCCAGTATCAAAATAGAGAATTGAATTTGAGAGTTAAATGTCCAATAACAATTTGTAGGTATATATTCATTTTTTACAACACATGAGAATATTTTTATAAACATCCCCTGAATATTTATTTTAACAATTGAGCAAGATACTGTGGATAATTTACAGTGTAAAAATAAACTTAAAGTGAAAAAATGATGCAATGGAGAACTATGTCAATCTTATCTTTAGCATTTCTGTAATGTAATGTCTTGTTAAGTATTGGCCAAGATATACACTAATACCAGTGTGTATATATATGCAATAAGCTAATATTGGTTGATATATCAGGCTGGACAATGTATTTGTTGGGCTCTAGTTCTAATACAATTAAGGCACCACTCTGTGTCTACTGGCAATCATATATCAGAGCAAACTGGAATGAAGCGGAGTATCTTAAGGGTCAAACCTTGGATCTAAAATTGTTATCAGAACTATGTGGAACTCCAGCACTGATCAGCTGTTTGTTCCCAGAATTAAAGATAAACTCATTGAAGCTGCTTTTAGCTAACATGCTGCACAGATTTGGAATAAATGTACTTAACATCCGAGACTTCCTTCAACACTTACATGTAAATTAAAACCCAAAATCTACATTTGACGAAATATTCTCCCCACAAGGTCCATTAGTTGCTGTTCTAGGACTTGATTGTTGACAAAAAGTCCATTGTACATATACAAAAAGGTACATATTTGCCATTTTTTTGGACACTCACTAAATATTCTTCTCACCTTTTATACTTCTTTGTTTTCCTAAAAATCTGCAGCTCTATTCTGTCATTTATCTCAGTGTCTAAATCATTTTAAATTACCATGTGTGTGAAATGCACTTTACAAATAATGTTGCCTTGCTTTGTCTTAATACCCATCAGTCACAAACCTACAGTTTACTGATGTGATTATAGAGGAGAGAGTGCCATTTGTTTATATGAGCATATTCCGATTGAGCGCGTGCCTCTCCTGCCACTCTAGACTTGTTGAACCACAGTTACGCACAAGTTAAGAAAGCACTCTAAGTTGCCACTCATTTATCTTCTGTGTGAGCAAAACAGGCAAACACAAAAGGCCCCGCTGGCTTCTTAGTTCTAATGAGCCTAAATGGGTCTAAATGTCAGGGAACAAGAGCAGCTGCTGGAGCCTGGCAGGCCGCTGTCATACTGGTAATAGTTGACTGGCACATACAGTCTGCCACAGGAGCTGGGCAATTACGTGGGCAGACAAACTCCCTTATCTCTAATGAACACTTGCAGTCGCTTTAAAAGCTTTCACATCTGTCCTGGCAGGGAGGGTTGGGGGGGGGGGGGGATGCTAGTCGTCTTTCACCATCATGCAGTCTCCTCTGAACTGCTTCAGCAATTTGTGTCTTTTTCAGAGAATGTGGGCAAACAGTCCATCATTACTGTGGAGGGTTGTGAAAGGTGGCAAACAGCATTGTAGCTGAGCTTTTCTACCAATGATGGGCTTTCAGTGTAATCGTCTTGAATTGCTTAAAGTTGCCCTTTTCCAACCAAACCCCTCTATCTGCACATTACAGCTGAAACAAACCCACTTACTCACCTATTAGATCAACCTGTGTCAGAGTTAGTTTAGCAGCTTCTTTTGTTGTTTGACACAGATCACTGGGTACACTAATCCTTTCTTTAAGCGACAGTACACCACAACTGCAAAAAAAAAACCCAAAAAACAGACATATTATTCTCCTTACCTCTAGTGGTCTCTAGCCATGTAGATACTTTTGTTGTTATTTGTCCAGGTTTCATGACGTTTTTGTCAAGACAAAAATGATCCAATACAAAACTAATATGATTATTTTAATATAGATCACAATGAGCTGTGGGTTTGACTTTGTTTGACATCTTGTTCCAGATTTCCAAATCTCTGCCCACATCACCAATTTGTTCAGGGATTCAAATAAGTCTGGTGTTGTGCTTATGGACGGCTGTTTTGACTGATTGGAGAAACAATCGACCAATCAGACCTTTGTAAGCAGGACTAAGAATGGGGACGTCATCCTACATAGTTAGCAAGCTACCTAGCTCTAAAAAACAGCAACAGAAAAATGGACACCAAAATGCCGATCAGCATGGATAAGATGGACACAAGTTGACTTACAGAAATTACAACTCCTAAATCTATTAAATTGTTCATTCATAGATTTCAGTGAAAACTTTGCCATAGCTTCTGTGTTAGCCGAATATGACGCTACCAGAACAGATGCCTGCCTTGCTACTGATGAGTTAAGTGATCAAGCCACTGTAAGACATTTAAGAATACCTGTTGAAGGGATTCTTAAAGTTGCGTTCATTCTTTTTTTCTGGCCTCTTGGGGGCAGAACAATAAGTTGTCATCCCACTTTATTAAGTGAATGTGCTAGCAAACAGTTTCCTATTTACACATCCAGTAGACACAGAGTAACATTAGCATTCATTTGGAATTTTGTTTCTAGTCACCTGATGAATGGAATTCCAATACTCACACTCCTTTCTTCTGTGAAGGTAGTTTCCAGTCAATTTATCAGAGCTTTTTTTCCGCTCAAAACAGCTGCCTGATGCTACTGACAGTAACAGTGAACCAAAGTAGTACATATGTGGGCCATAAAACCAAAGCAATGAGCAGAAAGATGCTAAAATGCTCCATAGAGCTGAGAGGAACTGCAGAGTCAGGTAATAATTCTCCATACGTTTGAGACTACAAGCGACCCCTTTCAGATTACACAAAGACATTTGATCCATATAAAAGCATTGATTACTGCAGCTTTAAAACTTGGGCAGGCAGGTAAAACCCAAACTATCTGCATGACTATAAACCACTGGAGGTAAGAGAGAAAATATGTCTAATAATTTGGGTGAACAGACTCTTTAAAGGTGAAATCTCTAATTAACACATATTCACAGAATAATTAGGCTGCCAGTCTTATCTGTTGCCTGGTAGAAGGGATATTGATTTCTAACAACAATGTCTGTGTTCATTTATTCATCCACACATCCTGATTATGTTTGTCTTTGCATACACAGTCGCTAACAATGCCTTTTTCCCTTTTAAACCTCTAACTCTATCAACACACAAGACACTTGAGAACAGAGAATCTCCAAACAAGCAGAGAGAAAAGAGGAAAATACATTTTCATAACTCTGCTTTGACTGGCCGCATCTGTGCGTCTTACAAATTGCATCAGCTAAGATCGTTAGCATGAATCCGTGTAGAAGCCTGACACAGCAAAATGAAAGAGTTAGAAAGAGAAGCTGAACAGGGGATGATTATGGGAAATCTCAGAGCGAGCCTATCTCTGGCACACACACGAGCTGTTGTCTGTCAGCAGAGGAGCGTGGAGACGATGAGGAGACAGGGAGCGGTGGTGTTTATTCTCCATGAAGGCGGTGTAGTCCGACTGACGGCCGGGGCTGCTGGTGACAGGGCAGCACAGCGTGATTGACTGCACGCCCTGTGGAAATTATCACCAGGGGCTGAGGAATAAAGCAGAATAAGCCCGGTGCTATCACATGTCACCATCCCCGTGTGGAGGAATACGCATGACACCCAAGTCTGACGGACTGTCTGGGCAAATGTAACGGTGGCGTCTGAGATAGCGAGGGATTACATTTTTCATTAAAGCTGCACGAGGCAGTCTGGAATGCTAGCAGCTCAGCACATCGGCAAGAGGTCGCATCATGTAGTGTGATGTCAGGAAACTACACACAGCATGCTAAGGTTGACACAACCAGCTTCACTACAAAGATAAGAAAAAAAAAAGGACAAGAGGTGTAAGGTCAGATATGGGTCAGTGTAGCTTTCACCAGGAAGAGAGTTCACTAGCTCCTGTTTAGAAGATTATAAATCATTATCATTGTGGTTTGTATATAGTTCTTACCAAAAAACTCTACCAATATTGAGAAATTATATGGTATCTGAGTGTTCTTCTCAATCACCATCAATTGCTGTGACTGAGACAGATGCTTTCGCCAAAGTCAGTACAAATACAGCTGTAATGTTATTTCAGATTGTTGTATACCTTCAACAGACATATAATAACATAATGAAAATAAATCATATATCACCTCTCAAAATCAACGTTATAAAGTGCTGTATACAAAACAAACAATAAAACCAGTAAAACAGACAAATTGGTTAAAATGTAATGAGAAAGACATGAAAAAATACTGGTTATCTGGTAATCAGTAGAACTTGGTTTTGAGACATGATTTGCGCACAAGTTGGTAATTGGAGATCAACTCTGAAATATAATCTGGAGCCTGGCTGTGAAAAACTTTACAAATTATCAATAAAATCTTAAAATCAATCCCTAAAATTAGCAGGCAACCAGTGTGGTGATGCTAAAATCTGAGTAACATGATTTTTTTTTCCTGTTGTTGTTAAAAGTCTAACAGCTGTATTCTGTACTAGTTAGAGTCTGATTTCTGGTTTGACAACTTTGAACCTAAAACTCATTTTCAGTATATTTTTCATACTGTAAAAACAGGACTGGATGAGCTTCCAAATGTGTCAAAATTTAGACAGGATTAAAAAAAATACACCTACACAGGCTTGATGCATAAATATATGTAGATGTATTATCTCAAAGGTTCTGTTTTAGCCCATTAACTACAATTGTGTTTACTTTGCATTCCTGTCAGCCATATTGTAAAGCATGTTGTTAGCTTAATCCCTTTTAGTTCACCTCTGATTTCAATTCATTCCAATATGGAAATCACCTTGCACAGACTTGCATCACTGCTACTTTTATGAATCAAAACTACATTTTTGTCATGTAGTAAGCCTGGTTTAGTCTAAAGCAGGGACTGTGGTGCATTCAGTTATGCTCTGATGTCCAAGAATGGATAGTGGTTTGTCCACTCAAACCCAGAAGTAAAACAATAAGAAAAGACTGGGGTCATGGAAAGATTCATCTGAATTTTGTCCTTTTATGCAAAGGTTGCTGTTATGCAGTCGAGTCTGCTATCTCAGATGTATAAGAATCCTTGGACACATCAACAGGAAGAGTTTCAAAAGAGTTTCTGCTCATATCTGCTTTAGCATGCAACTCTAATGTAACTATGACACAAAAATAAAGGCAACAAAGCATAGATTACTTATATTAAGAAATTCTCTGTATGTTGATGATCATCCTGAAATGAACTAAAACCAGGGGGTACCTGGAAGGCAGGAAATCGATGCACACATTTTTAAAAGAGGCTTTTTTTTTTTTAAATCCTTGCAGCACATTTGTATACATACATTGGCTTAACAACCCGTGATCAGGGTCAGTTCAGCAGCATTGAATATGCTAAACAACCATGGCCTCTTGACCTTCAACAAGAATGCTCTTTCAAGTGAATGTTATGCGAATACATAAATGGCATCTATATGGTACAGTGTCTGACTCATTCAGTGGCAGCAGATGAAAGCCCTACCAGAGCAACACACAGCTTTGTGGTTAACAACTGCTCATATTTTCTGCTCCATGAATCAGATTGGACGATCAGAGTTGGCTAATCCCCTGTAGACCAGTCTCCCTGATCAATGGTGACATATACCTGATGGAAACAGCTTGTAAAAGATATTCCATGCATTCACCTCTGTTACAGGGCACTTATAAAACTACAGTGGATTGGATTGGATTAGCAGCCTTTTATCAACACCTCACTGATTTTAGCTAATAAACTAGAATAATGTTGATAGTATTTGTCGAACCCTATTTTTCATGATTCCACCGTCGTCTTCAAATGCTGCTTACAAATCCTTTCTAATCAACATCTGAATTAAAGTGGATTGCCTTTGCTAAATCTATACAGTAGATGGACTGCTAGCTCATAAGGGATCAGTAAACCCAGCTACACCTTTCACCAGGCGCCACACAAGTGTAAATCAATCCCAAGGTTCAACCTTTTAATTCTTTATGGAAGCTGCCAAGTAATTGGCTTTGGCTGTCTTCAGTTATGAGTTTTCTACAATTCTGGTTGGAGACTGACCATCTTTTACTGGCCCAGCTTTAAAAGGCCCTAACATGTGGCTGGGGCATGCTCCCCTCTCAGCTGGCGGGTGGCAGGACACCGGGACAAGCTGATAAACTTGGAGGGTGTTTTCTTGATGAAGCCTCAACTGATGATGGTGAGCTAGACTCAGCTTTGCTTGACGGCTGTCACTTTGCTTGAAGGCTGACCTTGAGCAGAGATCCTCCTGGTAATTTATGGCAAATAATGTTCTAAGGAGTCCAATTTCCGAGATTCACTGTCACTTTGCACTCAACCATCACTCTGCCTCAAAAGACAATCTGCACCCCTGACAGGTCAGTCCCATAAAAAATATTGCCAGCCACCTTGGTGTCCTATCCAATTATGTGAAGAGGGAATTAATACTTTAAGAAGCTGCTAGTTTTTTAACAGTTATTGCAATTTATGCTACCTGTTTCACAGACATATTAAGACTGACTGACTTGAGGCATCATTACTTGCTATGTGGGCGCCAGCATGGCAGTTAACTGATGTAATCATTACTAAATATTCAAATCTTTCTTAACTGCCAGCAACATGGGAGGCTCGAGGAACTTTATTTCAGTAATGTCTCAGCTGAGCTTGACTGCTTATCACTGCTGATGTTCAGTTAAAGCACACAAATATTTTTCAGATCAGTCTTTTTGATCAGTGATGAGGGTGTTGTACTGATGAGGGTGTTGATGAAGAGGGTACCAAGCCTTAGGGTGAAGCTCTTGATTTATTGGTCGATCTATATTCAAATGCTCATCCTATGGACTGATCAGATGAGCTTTAGTGACCAAAACCCTGAAGTGCATCACACATCAGCCACGTTGCACAGCATCACATCATTTGATGCGCGTCATTTAACAACTGAAGAACATGCCAAATACATCATACAGACATGTATGAGCTGAGGAGCAGAGTGTGATAAAATTGCTGCTCTTCTGAGGAGTTGAGGATAGGATACTGGCATAGTGGTATTGGGAAAAGACCCTTGGGAACATCAAGAACATGCTGTATGGATTACAGATCCCATCTGGCCTGGGAACATCCTAGTGACAAGTAAGGCAACAGCTGGTGCTAGGCGCACTAAAAACACTTGTAGACATTGTGACTAACGGCAAAAACAGTAGACGGAAATACAGACATTGTTCCATTGAAATATATGTGGATGAAAAGCATTTCACCTGAGCAACATGTTTCTGTGTGAAAGGGCCCATGTGAGGCTTTGGCACCATTGACCCCAGTAGCCTCATATGGAGTATAGTCACTAAACCAGGGGTTCCCAATCTTTTCTGTCCTTGTTTCAGGTCCCACAATTCTCATAACAGAAATGAGAGGTTTGTCAATTTACCACTTGAATTTGTATTTTTATATTCTGTTAATTATTCTGTTAGTTATTCTGTTAAAGAGAATGGGTATAGGTCCAAATTGATGACACAAATATTATTTAACTTACTCTTTAATAAAAAATAATAACAGAAAACCATGTGGGGTCCCAACACCAAGTCTGAGAAACTGTAATGAAGTATGGAGCTGTGATATGATTTAGAAAATAATTGTCCAGGGTACATCAAGTCTCCTCAAAATGATCCTTTACATACATACAAGCATATATACATGCAAGTTGAACTTTCATATATACATATAGGCATCCACAGTGTGAGGTGATAATGTTTCTCTTTTAAGATACAATATGCAGTTTTTCACCCAAATGCAGGATTGTTTGCCCTTCCTCAAACTTAGTTACACAAGTTCCCTCCCTGACACTTGTCGCTCATCTTGTCCACCTTAAAATGGCATCTAGCCTGATGCAGAGGGAAGAGGCATCTGTAAAGACCCCACAGGTGTTTACTAAAAATTCAACGTTGAGGTCTCCTGTGTTTTGTCTGTTGCACATTTAGCTCTGCTTTTCTGACATGTCTTACTGTTTTATCATCACTCTTGATGTTCTGACAGTGTAGCTTCCTTCTGCTTGACGGTCTTAACCAAGCTCAGCGCTGGCTGGCTTCCAAGAAAAGGCGTACACCTCCAAACATCCCAACCATCACTGGGTATTTCGCCTTGTCTCCTCACTGACTAGGAGACTACTACGGTGTAATCACATTGTTTACGTACATTTATTCATAGAGTTGCGATCACGGTGAGCAGAAGGTTTGCAGCGGAGATTACTTTGTTAAATGTGTGTTACTGAAAAGTCTTAAAAGACAACTCCCAACAATCTCCACTGGCATCAGACATGCAGCCAATCATAGATCTTGCGAACCCACGTGGTATCTCCTTAGCTGCTGTAGCCCCGACGTGTAGTTAAAGTTTTTAAGAGGCGCTCATCTTCGAAGTACATCGTAAAGCCTTAATGCAGAAGTATAAATGAAGCTTTATACTTTAAAGATTCGGGACCTCTGGACTGGACTTAATAGATATTTAATGGATTTTATGGCCACTTGGGGGCAAGCTGTAAACACAACACGGACATATTGCTATACCTTAAAAAGTTGATATGGTGTTAGCAAACAGTTGCCGATATACACATCCAGCAGACACAGAGCAACATTAGCATTCATTTGTAATCATGTTTCTGGCCCCCTGATTAATGCAAGCCCAATATTCACTGTCCTAGCTCTGTTTTCTACAAAAACTGCTTGGAAAAATACCTCTCTTTTGCTGCTACAGTTGTGTCTCTATGCTCACCAGCTAGTTGCTAACTTTGTCTGTCTGCTGTTTGGTGCTGGGCAGGTAGTGTACAATGGGTTTATCAGAGCTTTTTTGCTTAAAATAGCTGCCTGCTGCGGTTAAAAACGACATTGGTGAGAGTGAATCAAAACAGAGCTGAGGGGAAGTGTAGAAGCGACATCGTTAACGTTACACTTAGGCATTTGATCCGTTGCTCATATGCAAATATAGATCGGTCTGGACAGATCTGGACTGGACTTTTGGCCAACTGGTTGGTTGAACTTCTGGTTAGATATCAATGTTTGTGGTGGATATTCACTGTTCAGTTTTGTAAAATTCAGACAATTTTTTTAAAACTACAATTAAAGTAAATTTAGATCAGTTAGAGATTCATGATGTCAGTAATTGGATTAATTCAGTTTGTTTTCTAGCTCTAGTTGTAGTGGTTCATTTAGCTAACTGATGCATTTGGTTTGACGCTTTTATCATGTCCTCCCTCTATTTCTTTCTCCCCTAAACTTTCCTGTGTCCACCTGCTCTCAAATAAAGCCCCCCCTCCTTCCCGTCTGTCACTGAGAGATCAAGCTCCTGCATGTGGCGCCGTGCAGCTCGGGCTTTGATGAAACCAGCAAGTCTCACCCATTAATAATTACGATCCGGCACACAAGGACATCTGTTTCCCGGGGCTGTATCAGCACATACACAGTAACTTGATGCAAGAGGGCTAAAAGTGGACTCATGTGGTGACACTGCAGTTTTTCACCCATCCACCAATCTCCCTCTCTCTCTCTCTTTCTCTCTCTCTCTTTTGCTCTTTCTCTCTGTGCGTGGCTGTCTCGGCCCGATGCCAGGTTATGTTATAAATTAACGCATTAGCAGTTTTGGTTTGGCTCCTGTGGCCTGATAAAAACAGGTTGCTCAAGACTGAGATCCCCACAGCTGTAGAGGTGGGATAAGAGCTAGTGGACACGAAAGCTATTTGTCATTGTTAATTATTTGACTGCTTTAGCCCCACAAAAGACATGCAAACTAATTAACAAACACAACTAGGAGAGCAGCAGGGGACATCATAGCCGCATTAACACAGGGGATTGTTTTGGGCGTTCTTCAGATAGACTTTGACTCCAGAAAGCTGAATGACTTTATAAAGTAAACTTTCAAGTACTTTGGGGACAGAATTTGCCCACTTACAATCCTATATTTTAGAGTTATTATTTCCCTTGGAACATATGAGTAATTTTATGAGATTAAATATACAGTGCGTCTTTGTCCACTCCAATTTTAAAGTAGTGTTTTTTTCTCAGTATAGGAGGTTTCTATTAGCATTATAACAGTACTATTCCCAGATATGTAGAATCACATTCATGTACATATTTTGGGGAAATCACAACTGAAGGAATGTCTTTGGCATTGCATGTGAATGAATCTCTCTCCAGCTATCCACTGACTCCTGGTCAATGACCACACACCACTCCATTGTCTTAAACCATTTCTTATAGCTGTTGGCATTGAGTGACTCCCAGACTTGGTGCACCTCCCTGGTTCTATCCTCCTCCTCACTGACAAGATGTTCTGCTCTGTGTAGGAGGGTTTTCATTGATCTTTGATGTTGTAAGTGGTGGTTGGAGTTAAATGAAGATATTGGTGTGTGAGTGGGTTTCCTGGACACATCATCTTACCATCATGTTTCTGTTCACTAGTAAACCTGATGTGTGGGTTTATACTGTTGATGTGTCGGGTGACACATGACAACAGTATGCATTTAGTTCATGTGTTGAGCTACGCTTGCTGAATGAAGACTCTGAGATGTGGTTAAAAGCTCTGAATCATTAGTAAGTGGACCTTTGATTCTCTTCAGCATGTACTGTTCCCAAAGGACTAGAATGAATATCCATGTACAGAGGACAAAAGGTGGACTCACCAGTATTAGATTTTCAGTGTGTCAGGTTGGTAAAGGGTTCAGTATGCTTCAAATAACCTAGTTAGTATAAAGTGTTGTCTGAACATGTCTGAAGACAAAATTCTTCATACTTTTTAAAACTTGTTGGCCACAATTTGTCCTATTCCAACGTCAGAAAGGTGTGGGATGGGGAGGGTGGTGTACACTGTTAAATCATCTAACAAGCATTTGAAGGTCACATGATAACACCTAAGCCATTTGCTGAATAAAGACATAATGCAGTTCAAACCCTAGAATGATTAGTAAATAGACGTTTGAGCTTAGGTTTTCTTCATCATACAGTATATTATGAAATCCATGCATAGATGACAAAGGTTTAGTCTTTGGTACATCTGGATTAAAGTAGTCAGGTTGGTAAAGGGTTCAGTATTCTTCAGATGACATAGATTGTACAAAGTGTCACCTTAACATGAATGAAAACAAAAGTGTGCGAAACTTGTTGAACGCAGTCTGTCCTATTATGAAGTCAGAAAAGTGCTGGGTGGGGTTTGGAGTGGGGAAGGGCGTCATACATCGTTCAATGATCCAACATGTGTTTGAAGCATACTGACTCCTTAAGGACACGTGATGACATTTGAACCAGCTCCATTTGCTGAATAAAGACCATGAGATACAGATAAAACCTCAGAACGATTTCTGAGTATGTTTGAGCTTAGATTTTCATTACCATATATTGTTGGTGTATATGTATGTACATTGTAGGCCAAGAATAAACAACTGTGCATAGAAGAATTACACTCACTGAGCACTTTATTAGGAACACCTAACCCTTGCCCAAAATTAAGAGACACACTCACCAGTATTAATCTTCTTAACCTTTGATTTAAAGTGGTCTGGGTGGTAAATATGTGTATTCTTTGCACAGTTTGCTGATGCCAAGTAACATCATGTCACATTATTTCTAAGCTTTTAAATTAGCTATCACTGTTACTTGGGGCAGCCAAGGTACAAAGATTCATGTTTTAAATCTATTTATTGCACATCTACATTTCTAGAAACTCTTATTTAAGCAGGTCTGGGCTCTGTCTCTTGCCAAAAGACATTCATTTCCAGGCTAATTATCTGTACCTTAATAAACCACCTATAGTAGCAGACAACTTAGCTCTATAAGGCACTTTGTGCCAATTGTCAGTACAGCAGGTACAAACTGCTGCTAAATGCTGCGGAGGGTGAACTCTCAAGTGGAGAATTAGACTTAAGGAAAAGAAAGGCAGAAAGGGGAGTTTGACCAGAGCACAAAAGTATGCAAGAACTCTCTTCTGTTTCATTTGACCAGCTAAAACCCTCAGGGGTAATTCATCTAGATGGTTCAGCTATTTCAGTGTGAAGCAGTAGGTAATTTTGTAAACTGCATTCTCAGGATAGTTTCTCCATTGCTGGAAATGATTGCATCTAATAAAAGTTTCATATTTTCACTACAGGGAGCCTTGTTTTATATTGCAAGATCCCTGTTGGCAGATCGCACAATAGGTTCCATTAAACAAAGCTTCTAAATAAAGTGCCATCGTGCAGCTGGGATATATGCATCCAATTAATCTTGCTAATACCTCTTGTGGTAATAGCAGGCATGGATTTTTTTAAAAGTAAGCATGTTTCATGAGCAGTAGAGTGAAAGTCCATCAGTGCACTGAGCATTCATCCACAGTGCAGTGATAGAACTCTTCTTCTCTCTCTCCTTTCTCAAACTGTATTTCTGTCTCTCTCACCCACTCCCTCCATCATCCTTGGTACCTCTGAATCAGTGATGCTAAAACTTTGGAGAAAGTTTCCAAGGAACACGAGACACTCAGATTAAAAGAGAAAGAGGGGAAGCGCAGAGGTTTATAGGACATATTTATCACTTAAGTGCTTAAGTCCACTTTATTTCAGTATCCTCCAAAATTAAACAACAAGAGTCATTGTTTTTCAATGCCTTTTCCAATGTACCATCACTAAAGTTAAGATTTGGTAAGATTTGGCACAGAGTTTCACAGTAGAAGACTGTTTTCATATTCATCTGCTGAAGGGAGAAAGTTTTTCTGTGCTCACCTTAAATCTCAGTTTAAAGTGTCAACCTATGAGCAGGACATCACAACTAGTTTGGAGCCAATCTTGGTTCAATATGCAATGTATACAAGTGTGATATGGACTGAAAATTGACTTTTACTGACATTGCTACAACAAAGTATAACGGGCCAATAACAAGCATTCGGATGATCCTACAGGATATAAACAAGCCAAAAGTTTAATCAGATTAAACCAAATGAAGGTGAAACTGAAAGTTAACACACCCAAAACTCTTGGCAAAACTGGCATTAATCCCTAATTGCTCAGGAAACTATGTGCAAACACAATCATGATAAGTTTAAAGTGGCATTCATAATTCTGGGGGGTTTGGTTCACTGAAACAAGTCGTTGAACTTTATTATGTTGAGCATACAGTGGATTTATCAGTCTTTTTCATTATAAAAGCTGCTGCAGCTGGAAATGAGGCTGATGAGACACTGAACCAAACAATAAACCAAACCAATGTGCTGAAAGACACTAAAATGCTACGTAAAGCTGAGAGGAAGTGTAAAGTCAGATGATCATTTTTTGTGGCGTCTTCACTATGAGTGACACTTTTCACATTGCATAGTTATTTAAGCCATTGTTATTATAAAATATTTATTGTAGTGCAGCTTTAAAACCAGTCTGACCACTACTGTTTCCTGACCCGTGTGCCTTCTGTTTAGTGATGTCACTGTGCTCCTAAGTCTCAATAATGGCCAGATGTATGAAAATAAGACTTAAGTTGTCACAAAGAAGAATTATCCTTTAAGTTAAAGCTTGTCTGTGCACCACATTCAGTTAAGATACAGCAAGGCAGTTTAAGATGGAGAGAAACAGAAGGTATGAGGGAAAAAGAGAGAGAGACAGGCAGAGAGAGATATACAGAAATCAACACCGTATCAGAGAGTGTAGAAAAGTGTATTATCTCCTTTTGCCTCACATTGTGTGTCAGCCAGTGGGAATCCTGCTCTCCTCGCTGACTTCTGTTCTGTTTCATCCAAGTACAACGTTGCTGTTAATAATTAGAGAGGAGGTGTAGACGCAGCCGATTCACCACAACAATCTGTTGCACACAGAGCTGTCTCATTTTAATAATTAAAATGAATCTACTCTTGTGCATATTTGCATAAATTAAATGAATATTTGTTCTGCAAGGCTTGGCAAACACATTCCTGTCACTGCAATGTGTAAGCATGGTCATGATTGGCAGAGTCTGTTGTCCTACAGGAGCGCTAATCTCCACTCTGTGGCACTGATACCAGGGAACAGCAAGGGGTTCGCTGCTGTATGCATGACCCTATCATATGTGATATACTGGATTTCCTCTTTGTGCAGTCACACTTTTACGGGATTAAAGTGCTGCACCTTCCCTTTGGCTCCTTCTGCCTTTGGGATGTGACCCTATGGCCCCTGACCTTCTGGGTTAGCCTTCAGCACTGTAATCAAAACATATCCTAGAAGCTCCCTCCTGGTGCTGTTTGAGGTGAGAGGAAATGAACTGAAGCGCAATATAATTCTTATTGATTACTATGTGCCTTGACTTCAAAATTGATATAATATTCTCATAATTGGGTATCGCTCCACTAAATAACCCTGGATGGGATAACTAATAGCCAGATTTAAAGCAGAGAATCAGAAAAGATTTTAAAAAATCTAATAATGGTATGATATTAATTTTAACATATACATGACAGACATTTTTATGAGGATCCCATATATTTGTTCACTTAAAGGATAAGTATTATAAACATCTGTGTGAGGCGTGGCCTTATAGTGTGTGACTACACCAAATCTCTTTTATATGTCCCACAGCGTCCCTCCTCCGATGTCTGTGAAACCATAGATCAGAGCCTAGACAAAACCCACTCAGAAATAAATAACACATGGAAAACAACAGTTATTAAAAGTATTGAATATAAAATGTTTTTTTTATTTTTTCACTATGACATCTTTTAGTACAATCTTTTTTGTACACACATTTAAGAATGAACAGTTTGTTTGATCCTTCAGTTGGTGCATTGAGTGGGCCTGCTTTTTTAAGTAAGTAGTTCGACAGACACATACTGTATGTAATTTTTTTTTTTTAATTCTATCTGAGACAACAAGTGTATTACTCAAAAAATGGTTATTTGGGTGTAGTTACTCTTAAAGTCCAACTGAAATCACAGTCACCCCTTTTGTGCGGTCAAAAATGAAAGTATTTTATATATATTGTCTATTACTTTCAAATAAAAAGGAAGAAAAAGATTTTTAGGGAAATATCAGAAATGTTCCTCTTTCTCTCAGCCTCCGTAGGGGTGTGTGGGTATCTGCGTTTGATTGACAGCAGCTGGCAGGCTGACCCTCGGCAAGAGAACATGAGACAAAGTATTCAAACTTGCGCTGGAAACTGTAGCTTATAAGTCATGGGCACAGAGTGTTGTTAGCAGTGGTATTTAACAGTAAGGAAACACCAGCATCTAAACAAACCAGAATGACATTTACAGATATGTTTTTAAGCTGTTTCATGTGCTGTAGCTGACTAGCTAATTAGCGACCTAGCCTGCTGTTAGTTGGTTAACTGTAGGTCACTAAGGCTTGCAGAGGAGCCTGCACGCAACCGTCGGCCGCAACTAGCAATGAGAAAAACATGCAGTTTAATATTATTACAACGTTAAACAATTGTGACCAACATATGTATTGAGCAGGACGTTTTACAGTCTTTTTCTATATTACCTTAAACATAACAGTAGCATTTCTGTACTTACATTTCTTGTTATTTTTTTGACTGAGATATAAGCTGATACAGATAAATTTATGAAAAGCTAATACCAGACAATAATTTTGGCCCACCCATTTAAAGGATGCTGTTCCTTCCTCTGTAGCATGTCTGTTGGTTGATTCTTTCCTCCAAAGTGCACAGTATGTGCATTTCCATTAGGACGGACATTTTTAGCATCATTGAGTCCAGTGGGAGTTAACCTTCTAAACTATGCAATACTAGTGCTTTGCTCCTTGCAGCAGTACGTTTAAGATACATTCTCACTTTCCTTCATGACACAGCAGTATCTACTATCACAAACCAAACCCAGAGAAAACTTTATGCACCTGTTCTGTGAGACAGTTCTTTGAGGACAGTGTTTTTCATGTGAAGTTTCTGCACAGTGGTGGTCTCTGTTTACATAACAGGTTTCTGACTTTGAAATGTAAAACTCCTCTCTATCCCAGAGAGTCTGCACACTTGGTGGGCTGGTTTTAATTAACTGAGGAGAGGAACAATTTTACACCGATGAGTTGTGTTTTATTCTCATATGTGGGTGTATTTTAACGTAGCACGCAGTCTCCCGACTGGACGCCAGGCGCTGCATCCCATTTGTCATGCAAACTAGAAACTGGATAAGCCTTTCCCCAGGCTGGGAGCTCAGTGGGTTTGTTCAGATATTTCCATGCTGTGATGGTTTGTAATTCAGAATTCTGTTCTGTTCTGTTCAGTGTACTCTTCACCAAAGTCTGTTTTGTTCTGTGTAGACTAGATTTAAAGATAGTGCTTGTCAAAGTCTGAATTTCACTCTCTGTATTACAGATACTGGATCTGTGTGTGTGCATAAAGAAGTATCCAGGTGCAAAACACCACCTCTGGCAGTCATGAGGAATAGAGGGTATGTATTGAACTCTCATTCTCACACAATACCACACCCCCCTCCAGACACACTCACTATGTCTGTTATGACAGAAGTAATATCATCAGCAAACTTCAAAAAGTAAAGCAGCTCCAAATCGACAATGATCAGTATGATGGCTAGAAATGGACTTTTCCCTACTGCAGGTCAAACCCCCAAAAATGCTGAATCCTTCATTCCCCATAATGCCAGAACACTGTTTTATTTGACTTTTCTTATTTGACCTCTGTTCATACTTCAGAACGCTTCTCTAGAGAAACAGAAGCCATTATACAACTGTAGTACTCTGTATAATTAAACTGGACTTGGTATGCAAGGTTTTTTAGTTCATGTAGCTGATTGTGAAGGATTTGGATGGGAACTGTAGTTGATGTTGCTGCCAGATGAACACAGGAACTAATTCTGATGGCGTATAGACATCTGGTTTTATTTTAATGTGGGATTCGTCAGTCTGATCAAAGTATTCAAAGAAAAGTATCCATTCACACTGAGTCTCTTTACTTGAATCTTTGGCAGTTGATGGTAACTTTTGCCAGAATTCTCTCTGAATCTGTTTGCACAACAGTTCTTTACCACTTTTCAGGTTTGACGAGTGTCTTTTTTTTTTTGCTTACTCTCCCATATGAATGCAGGGTGGCAGATGCTGACTGGTCAGTTTTTGCCACTCAAGTGTGAGTGAGTGTAGCGACTACACATCCCATGCATACCCTCTACTCATAGAACCACAGTTATATACGTATATATATAACTCTCTTTTGGTATTAAGGCCTCAGTGTGCTTGTCTGACTATTAAACAGCATCAGTGAGGTGCTTTCTGGTGGAATTTGGTAACGCCCACATTTTCTCTCGTTGTATATAGATTTTACATAGTTTTATCATGATATAATACATTTTCAAACATTTTTGAAGATTCAGTTGAGAAAGTGTTTGTAAAGGAAATAACACATGCGAATGTCTGTTTCTGGTAAAATTAAATATCTGACAAATCCAAGTGCTTGATCATATTGGTGCAAAAATCCTTTTAACAAGAGTTTATTAGTAATAATTTATTAGTTATTAGTTTTATTAAGCAATCAACAGAAGATAGATTAATCATTTTTCAAGAAAAAATACCAAACATTTCCCAGTTCCAGTTGGTCCAACTGTCTTCTTTTTCTGTTTTATGTAATTGCAAACTTCATATAGCTATTGGGGGTTTTCACTGTTGGTTGGACAAAACACTTGAAGATGTCACTTGGGTCTTTACGAAATTGTGATGAGTATTTTTCATAATTTTCAGATATTTTATTGACCAAACAATTAACCAATTACTCAAAAATATAATCAGCAGATTCATCAGTGATGAAAATAATCGTTAGTTGGTTGCAGCCCTGCTTTTAATCCAAATAACAATCCAACAGTCCACTGATTTGCCACATTGCCTGCAATGGTCCGACTGTCTGAATGTGTGTGTTCTGTTATCCCCATTTGTGCAATTTACAAAAGTGATTTTAATGGGACTGTATTTGTATAAATAATGATAATTAGTGCTTTGTTGAAAGTTCATGAACATTCCAAGCAGCTACATCATATTAGAGGTGGACAACTCAGACTGATATATTGATCTAGTATCAGCTCTGCTGGCTGCCACGCTGTAGGTGACTGTACTTCCCTACCTGACCTTGGCTTTTGAGTTTTTCCTGTTTAGCTGTCTCACTTGGGTTTCTGATGAGACCTGCTGCTGCCTCGCCTGGCACGTGTTGTTAGTTTAGTACCAACCTCAGCTGGGTGGGGGTTGAGTTGAGCGTAGGTAGGCAGAGTAGTAAATCCACACCGCGCTCATCCATCACTGTGCCTATGTCGCGGCTCTCTCCCCCTCTCTCTGCCTCTTTCCCTCCAGCTTAGCCGAGCTACGTCCCCTCTTATACACGTTCTGTGGCACATGATTAATCCTTCCGCTCATATCTCTTCTCATGTGTCAGCACCTTCGCTGCTTTATAGGCTTATTCTGAAATGAAGTGACAGTTCCACTCTGAAATATCACCAAATTAAGACTGCTGGCATGTGTAAACAACGCAAATATACGCCGAAAACCATAAATCAAATCAGGGGGCGACGCCTAACTCTGCTATTAAAACTTTGTTGACCCTGTAATATTTAGAGGTAATTTTGTGTGGTTGAGCCTTTTTAGCTGATTCTACATGAGTCATCTTTCAGCTGACTAATATACTGATGATATTTGTGATGTTGTGTGCATTAGTTCCTGAAAAACTGTACTCATAAATCACACATGGATTTATTGTAGTGTTGGTCACAAATAAATGGGCATTTAGGAAGTACATCTTAACTGGCTATTTCACTGTTACGATTGCATTTATGTGCAGGAGAATATAATATAAGGCCTGTAACAGAGTTTTCAGTTAATAAGTACATGGAAGAGGCTTCCCTCAGCTTAATTACACACTTCTACATCTCTTCACCAAACCACTTCACCTGTGCAGCGTTCTGTCTTTTTTTCTTGCAAAATATAGCTGCTCCTGTAGAGCGTTATTAATAATATCCGTCCTCGTTTCCTCCTTAATCAAGTTTTGTTAAATATACACTGTAAAATCTCATTATCAGTTTAGTTAAATCATCTTGTCTTTCATAATTAAATTATAATTACATAGTAAGTTAGTTATTTAGGAACTTTATTGTCCACATTGTGGAAAATTTAAATATCTTTGGTTTCACTACATTATTATCACCATACTCATACGACTTATTAGCATAATCCACTGTTGTGCAGATAATGATATTGATTAGTCAGTCATTCAAAATATGCATAAAATGTATTGTGTCAATGCAAGGTTTCAAAATGAAACCATTTCTGCACAAAAAGTGCAGAAATGTCGAAACATTAAAAAAAACCTAAAGTACATCTTTGGTAACGTTAGCTAACGCAAGGTAATTATCAACACTTCCACTTTTGTTGTGAAGCACATGCAGGAAGTAGATTTACAGTACATTTACTTACAGCTGTAAATGAATGGAAATCAACCAAAAACAGTATTCAATGTGGATTGCGATGTTCGCTCGATAAAGTCAGTATCAGCCCTGATGCTGATGCAAAGGATCAGATCGATGCACTCTTAGCAAAAAGTAATTTTACACTGTACACTGCACTTCAATGACAGCAGTGCCTCCTGAACATGATTCATTTTTATCAAATTAATTTTCTGCAGGAGCGATGCATTAAACCCTCTTTAGTTTGAAGTCAGGGAAAGTTTTTGCAGGTTTATAGATGAAGTGAGACACTTGAATGAAGAGGACATCTCTGCAGTTGTGGAGGTGTGTGTGTGTGTGTGTGTGTGTGTGTGTGTGTGTGTGTGCAGCCTGCTGGGGATGAGACAGTCTGAGAGTTCTCTGGAAAAACCTTAACTGGCTCCTGGCTTTTGAGGCTGACTCGCCTGCATATGCATGAAGTCAAACGTTGTGAGCGGATGGAATTCATTGAAAGAAAAATGTGACAAGCTTCAGTGTACAAGCGCACACATATGGACTCAAGATAATGCACATGTACACACACACACTTCTACTCCGACGTAAGGCACAGCTCTGAAACCAGCTGTCCCACTCTGTTTAAATTATCACCTGTCAGCACAAATTTAGCTTGCTTCTGAAGGGGCTGGAATTTAAATTTTCAGATCTGCCATAGAAATCACCTGCCACCCCTCCTTCCTCTGTCATCCATCATGAAGTACAGACATTGGAGGCCTAGCCATCAATTTTCTTCATTTCCTTTTAAGATCACAGGGATTTAGTTCAGTCTTACTCAGGCAGCTCTGCACAGTGACTAAAGATAGAGTACGAAAAATTTAAATATTTCTAGAGAGGTTTTTTCTGTGCTAGCTAGCGAATATATAAATGGATACATTCTGTATTATACGGTACATGTCTTTGTCTTTAGTTCATATGAAGATATTCTCTTTTAAGGTGGGGACACACTCTGCGGTTGTTAGGATGAATATAGTCCTGATTCGGTCGTCACGACTGATTGATCCAAGTTGGTGTCGACATCAGTGCATTTCAGTGCTTTTCATTTCTGCTTTAGTCCAGGAACATGTACTGCGGGATTGCAGGGATCACCTACAGATGATTTACAACATTTTTGGCTCGTGACCCCT
The DNA here is from genome assembly GCF_914725855.1 of Thunnus albacares. NCBI lineage: Eukaryota > Metazoa > Chordata > Actinopteri > Scombriformes > Scombridae > Thunnus > Thunnus albacares. The sequence goes on from NC_058121.1 coordinate 3,505,658, forward strand.
TGACATGAAGCTGTCTGCGTATGATCACTCGTCACCGGTTGCATGTTTCTCAGGTGATGGCCAGTTCAATCAAAGAGTGATTTTTATTCCTCAGGTTTGAACTTTTTAGGGGCCTTAAGCATGGATTTGCAAGACAAAGCTTGCAAATCCATGAAGAGGTTCTTGTTCCAGTCTTGTCCTCTGTGTTTACTCAGTTCAGTATGTGCCCCATTCTGAGTGTCAAGACTAAAACGATCCACAATCAATTATGTGTGGGATGTCTAGTCTTTGTAGGTTTGAATTATCTTAAGGTATGTTATCAGCTAAATTCTCGCCACCTTACTTTTTACCACAAGATTTGAGTCTGGAAAACATACTGAGAAAAAACTCAGATATGTAGAGGACCATTAAACAAAAGTGTAGACAATAACATAACTTGCTGCCTCTGCAAAATCCCAGAATTCATTAAAATTAGATGTGGTATATCTAAAATGAATATTGTGAAGCTGTATGCAAGGGTGTAGATTTGCTTTTAGGGGTGAGCAATTAATATGCATTTTAATCATTCTTGCAAACAACTATGATAAAATTCTGTTGCTTAATCTTCTTTTTCATAACAGTCCAATTGTAGTATAAATAAATAGGAATGCCTTTTAAGCCTCTGTATTGTTGATGCACCAACGCTACCTAAAGCCATTTTTAGTTTCCTTTGTAGATGCTTGATGCTTTCTGATAGATAATGTTGTATTTGTGGTTTTCTTTACTTTCTTATTTTTGACTGAGGTTCTGTTCTTGCATCTTTTTAGGAGAATATCAACTGTAAATAGAAATATATATAGATTAAATGTTCTTTAACCCCAAAAAGTTGGTAGTTTTTTAGTTGGGGCTACATGCAGGTTACATGTAGCCCCAACAATCAGCTCTTCCCTTCTCTCCACTATACTATGGTTGCAGGACAGTAGGAGGACAGTCTTCACAGAGAGCTAAGTAAAGAAATGAACACGAAACAATAAAAGTGAGGAGGACAAAAATTAGATTTTGAAAAGTGAGGAGGACAACCCCAGGTGAGGGAGTAGGACTTCATGTTAAAAGTCTTGCTCAGATCTATACAGACACCGATATTAGTTGGTAGAATTGGAGGACAGCTGTCTTGTCTTGTGACATGTCAGCAAGTGGTGGGTTTATTCAGTTAGCAGCAGGAAGGAATCATGGTGATGTCTGAATGAAAGAACGTAAAGTAAAATCAGAGTAATAGTAAAAAATATTAGTTGAATCCACTCATTCAAAGAGTCTGTGAGGAACAGAAGTCATTTATCTCTTTTAACAATTCCCTCAGTTGTATTAATCTTTCTAATGAACTGATCAAGCATACAGGAGCAGCCAGGCTCTTAGTCTTTGGCCGTGTGTTGAGTGAGATTTACATCTTTCTCCCAGCAGCCTCGGAGTTAAAAGCAGATCAATAGCAGCACGTCCTCAGAGGTGTCATCATTTTGATCCTGGTTGTGACTCGTACTGCTGCCCATCCTCACTCAAGCCTCCGCCTCCTGTGTTGGCCACTGGCAATGAGCAAGTGGTAATAACTATAATGACACAATTACCTCTAATTCAATGCAAATGTGGCAACGTGGCAAACGTTAGGCCCACGGCACTCCATCAGCCCCGGGGCATCAAAGCTGGCCTTGTGGTCCTGTTGCGGTTTAAATGTTTCTGAGTAACTATAAAAGGCTGTGCTCTTACTGTTCCCACACCTCTGGGTGTCCAGATATTTCACCCCAACACAATAGAAGATATTGTGTAGTCGGCTTACTTATGGATTGGACGCTTTTCCCTTTTAGCTCGCGGGGCAGAGCTCTGCCACGGACTAATGAGGCAGAAGACAACCTGAAATCAATAGCTGCTCCCAGCGCAATGCAACGAGAACAGCCTCAACAGTGGACTCTAGTAATTAAATGTATTTCAGCGTGTATAACGGGAGGCTGGTTAAAGGGTGGAGGGCAGGAGAGTTGTCCGAATGTAGGTTAAGTCTATTCTTTTCTTGTCAAACCTTTGCCAGCTGTGAGGTGCTTTTAGTCTGCAGGGTGATGTGTCCTCTGGCCTTGTTAGTCTTAATGCGTGGAAGCTTGGCACAGTCCCTGTAGATGACTACTTTGGCCCCAATGTAGTTTATGTAGTGCAAATGACTGCAGCAGTGCACTGTAGTATTTACCTCGACAACTCCACAGTGCACTCACCAATCTCAGAACAATGGTGTCGCAAAGTGGGAGGTTTTGGAAGTATTTTCTCCCTCTGTAAACTGGCATTTGAAAGATTGATTTTGATGAACATGAATCTCAATGTTCCTCAAAATAGCAGCATGGTCTTTTTGATAGTTAGATTTGTGCTATGGTCATCAGTTTTAATTATTTCCACTTTGTTCCAGCACAACCACCTTTAAACACAATACTGAAATATTATCACTGTACAAAATCACATTAGTAAACAGTTGCCCAATTACACATCCAGCATAGCATTCATTTAGAGTTATGTTTCTGGCCACTAAACAAAATTAAGTTCAATATTCTGTGCTGGACAGATAGTGTACTGTTGGTTTAGCAGAGCCTTTTCTCTGAAAACAGCTTCCTGCTGCTGGAAACGAGCTTGATGAGAGCAGTGAGACTGAACCAAATTAAAGGTGTGGGCCAGAAAACCAAAACAATGAGCTGATAGACACTAAAACTGTCAGTAGAGCTGAGGTGAACTGCAGAGTTGGGTGATGATTCTCTGTGGGTTCATCACTAATATTGACCCCTCTAATATTACACGCAGTCATTTGATCCATTGTTAATATGAAAATATTGATTAGTGCAGGTTTAAGTTTTTATGTACACAAACTTGTACTTTCAACTTTTTATCAAAGAACTCAGTATTTTATAACACATCATCTTTTGATGAGAGGATACAGTGTTTCCCACAGGTTGAGAATTGACTTGTGGTGGCGGTGTGTGTGACTGACTGGCATGCAGTGACTCATAGAAGGGGAGAGTGTAACCCAGGTTATTTTCTGTAGCCCCAATTTACAGATGTCCCCTAAATGCCTCACATTCATTGGTAGATGCTGGCTAGGCGGCTGCACACAGAGAAGCCTCTAGTCCCCACTACTGCAGCACACACCCCGAGACAGAGTTTTATCTACCTGGGCTGGTTGCCCAAGTGGAGCCTGTATATGGGAAACGCTGGAGGATAATTCAACTGTGAGAGCTTAATGTCCATCCAAGCCTTGAAATACCTCCTTCCAAGCGACTCCACTTCCTGTTTTGACTGGCTAGAATTGTTAGTTGTATTAACTGGATGTCAATCATGGATGTATATTTCATTTTAACACTGAGGTAGTTGTGGAGCTCTATTCCCAGCCAGTCACTTAATTAGAAGAGTCTACAAACAAATCATTGTAAATATCAGAGAAAAAGACATTCATGAATGTTTTATTCTCAAAAAATATAAAAGATATATTTCTGGTTTTGGAAATTTAATCAAGTTAGTTTGATCGACAACAGCAGTTAAATTAGGCATATCCATTAATGTCACCCAAGAAGACTCATCTAATATTTGCTTTTATTTCTTTCAAGTTATTGATTTATTGTTATTTTTTATAAGCAAACCATTATTGAGGAGATTATCCACTTTCTGTAATGTTGTGGGAAAAAAATGGCAGAAATACAGCGATGAAAGAGGTGCAAAAGCAATATCCAGGGCTGTTGCCTCAGGCTTTGTGGCTTTTTATTGTTGCATATCGCTGCCGGCCAACTCAGACAAGCTGGTGGTATTGGGCCATAATTGAAGTTGATATTAAAAGACAGGAGCAATGCGTAAGTCATGAGAGGAACACAGCAGGGTCATCACAGCCAAATGACACGGCGCTGTAACTGCAGTCACCTTCCCCGTATACTTGACAAACTGCTGCCACCAGGCTACACAGGGAACAAAACAGACACATAAAGCACTGCCCTTCACACAAGCCCTTGACTTCAGTGCTTTGGCATAATGGCATTGTCACCACTTAAGATGTACTCGCAGGACAATAACTTGAGGGAGAGAGTAAAATGTGAAAAGACATCAAGCTCACCTCGAGGTGTTTGTATGCTACGTGAAGGGTAACTGCTGTGTTACTGAAGCACCTGACGGGCATGAGACACATTATTGCCTCCACCCATCATTTTTCAGTAACAATAATTTTTGGCCTGTATCGTCCTGATGACATGATTCCTCCTGAAAAAAATAAAACAGTATAGTTAAGGAAAGGGCTAAACAACAGTAAGACGTTATAATGTCTTTGTACTAATGTATTATGCTGAGTGTAACCCCGGTAGTCACTATTCCCAGAGCCAAAGAGAAAATACCTTTGTGCTCCTTGCCTTCCACTGCATCATATGGGGCTCTGACTCAGTCTACTTCTATTTCTAGGATTGTGTGTGTTGTGCTGTAAGACGAGTGGAGCAGGTTCACTGTAATCTGTCATAGTGGGCTACTAATGTCACCGGCATCCCATACTAGCAACACAACTCCCAAAGCATGTATGTGCATGAAATATGCACTGTATACACATGTTTTGTTTTAACAAATAATTTAATCTTATATTAAAAGTTGTTTTTTCTGAAAAGGAATTTAACTATTTTTGAAAGGGGACATATTATGCACATTTCCAGGTCTATATTTATATTCTGCTGCTCTACTGGAATATTTTTGTATGATTTACAAAAAACTCTGTATTTAACTCACACTGGCCCTTTATGCAGCCCCTCAGTTCAGCCTCTGTCTGAAACAGGCTGTTTTAGCCCCTGTCTCTTTAAAGCCCCCCTCCCGATGAGCCCCCTCTGTTCTGATTGGCCAGCTCTTGGAAGCTGCCCCTCAGAAGACTTCCACCGGCTCTGGAGGCTACGTCAACAAACCATGTAACAAACTAGAGTAGTAAGATTTCACTACTTTTTTGTGTTTTTTACTTGAAATATCAACTTCACAAATACATCCTTACATGTTGGAGCTGAAATGATATACGAGAGTGGACAATGCAAACAACATATGGAAAACCTTAGCAACAACTTTAGCAACCAAGGCTATGGAACAGATAGCTGCTGGGTGTGTGCGACAAGTCAACGTTAACTTGTCAGCAAGGTAGAAAAAAAAACGTGTTCAGAAGTTCAGAAGAAGTCCTGGCTTTTGACTTGCAGGGAACATTTCTATACATGTTAATCTAAAGTTTTTGAACTTGGACCAAGTCTAGCATAGATATCCAACATCATATCAGTATATAAATAACAGAAAATCACAAAAAGCATAATATGTCCCCTTTAAGTTAGGAGTTAGTTGAAAGAACTTGATTTGATTTGGAAAGTAAAAAATACTTTTTGCAAACTAGGTTGAAGCAACAATTTTACCGTAGGTGGTTTTTGATGTAATTTAAGTCAGATCTGTAGACGTGCTGCATGTCTCAGGCTGGCTTCTTTAATCTGATCTCCAGCTGAGCTTTATTTCACTTTGCAGCACTGAAAGCTGACATCAAATCCAGTGAGAAGTCGGCTGGACATGACTGCACCATCAACCTCTTCTGTCACCTGTGTTGTGCGATACTACGTTGACGCTCTGCACTCTGCTAGATATTGCAAATAAAACATGAAATATGGCCTTTATTTACCCCAATTTTAGCGAGATGTCTCATTTTCTGATCTGCTCCTTTTTTAATTTGCTGTTGATGCTGTCTGCTGCCCAAGCAAACTCAAAACTTCCTCCATCTTTACTTGTTGTCCTGTCAAATGCACCACTCTGCTGCTCTCTTTTTACACAGACACAGTGTTTTCATTCAATAATTAATTTCAGTTGCTTCTTCTTTGCAGTTTTTTTCGATCGCTGTTAAGCTACTGTCAAGAAAACTCAACACTTCCTGCACAGAGGTTTCATATTAATGGCCTTCTACTTGCTCATGGGACATTATTCCTATACTGTCGATCCTGGTATAAAAAAAGGCAATTTGAATTATTGAGTGAATTACAGCTGTATTTCTGTTAAAGACTACAGTAAAGGTACAGGCCTTTATTTGTTTCCCTTTAGAATTCACTCTAAAAAAGTAAAAAAAAAAATCAGACAGTCACAGTAATAAATGGGATCTTTTAAAGATGTGTAGCTTACTGCTTTACCTGACATCCTTGACAAAAGCATGAAAAATAAGATTTTAGTATTCAGCACAAAAAAGTATGATGTGTATGCATCTGTCATTGTCTCCAGCTTCTTTATTTGAAGTGATATTTTGGAGATTAAAAGAAGACTATAGGTAGCTATACGCAAAACAACAAGGGTGGTGGGGGGGGGTGGTCAGGGGTGGGGGGGGCATTATCATTCAACATCAACATATCCCATCTATTATTCATGGCCCGTGTACTTGCTGCAGTCTTCATTCGCTGTAACAAGGTTTTTCGATTCCGTCTCCCCCTGCTCTGACGGCGATGCCCCCGCACACACACAGTCTATGCCTGCCATGTGAAATTGTGGATTTCGCCTAGTTAATGCAGTCATATGAATTATTAATTGTAATAAGTGGAGCTTCCAGGCTCTGTGTTTTATTGCGTCCTCCTTCACTGCTCTGTGACATTACAGAAATGGCAAATGTGTCCGAGACAGACTGAGCCCATTAATAACCGAGCCGAGCTTTGTTTCCTCGGTGACTCGAGACCTCTCTCGACTTGAATAAGGCTTCCGACGTCTGGCTGTGTGGGATCTGTAGCATTTTAATGGATTCCCTTCCAACCCCTGCATTATAATCTCATGGAGTGTTTATTTAAGGGCAACAAGAATGCTTTACAGAGTACAAAGGTTATTCGCGCTAAATAAAGTGGCAGAGTGTGGAGCTTCAGCCAGTGCAAATTTGTGAAGCTCTTAAGCTCCTTAAATGTGACAACACATCGCTTTCACCAAAGCTCTGATTGTCTTTTAAAATAAGTCCGTTTTTTTAGATGGATTCTTCCCCTTATTGTCACTTAGATAAATGCTTTCTCATAAGAAATTATAATTAAGAGAGGGACCCACACCTCATGTCCTAACCAACTAGGGATCAGAGCACAGGCTGGGCAGAAGCAAAGCCTGTGATTTATTACCCTCTTCTACTAAATGAGCTCTTGTATGCTAAGGTCTCCTGAAGCTAATATAATCCTCAACTAAAGAAAGTACAACCTATTGACAGAGACACAAAAAACAGCTCCCATATACTGTACATATAGATTCTATACTTACACTAAGTAAAGATCTTTTCAAAAACACATGAATAGCTGTTCCAGGTCAGGTAGACACAATACAGGCAGTGAGTAAGTCTGTGTCCCCTGGTGGCTGCAGCAGCCAGAATGAATAAATATTTCATTCCAGCTTGAGTGACATCCCAAGAAAAGCAAAGCATACTGTAGGAGTATCTATATTTGGATGCATTATTAATAGAGAATCTGTACATGAAGCATGTAAACTGTGTGCTCCAGGCTTTGTTTAACAGGATATATGTCATTCTTAATTTCCTGTTCAAGAAATATGTAAGACATTAGAGTTTACTTTGAAATTATTAATCCACAACATGTTTAAGGTTTGGGAGACTGTAGCAAAAGTAGGTATCATGATTACATTTAGAGAACATCTGGGGTTAACAGTGTGACAGTTACAGAAATAATAATTATTAAAGATGCATCATTAATATTTTTGGCCACTTAGAGGGAAAGGGACTCCACAACAAGCTTAAATCAGAACATCTGTCATATAACATATTGTAAAGTTGTTGCGACATACATGTCAGCAGAAACACGTAGCTGAGCTCTACAATCTTATATACTGTTGCTACCCCTGCCAAGCTCTCCATTCTAGTGCAGCATATATGCAATGATGCAACGATACTGGTGGCAAATTTACCAATAGCAATTCATAAAATTGAAACAAGGAGTCCCTGATTTAAGACAGAGCTGCTAAATAAAAGCAGCTTCTCATTTTAACTGGCGACGACCAATTTTTCTAGCTTAAATGACAACTGAACTGTTGCTGTCAGATTTTATGAGCTGTAGTTAGCTAACTAATTAACTTGTTTGTGTTGGTTGAAAACTCCCCCTGTTCCTCTGATTTATTTTGAAATGAAAAGCATGTAAGATAGTCTTAAATGTGCATAATGTTGTGCAAGATGATTGATGCCAAAGGTACATGTCGCATGAAAAATATCAGCATCCTAACCAGTTGAAGATCCATGTAAAAGACTCAGAAGTGAGAAAGTAGCATTGTCCTTCTGTTGCAGTGTAAAGCTTTGCCCTAACAGTATAGCACAGCATTAGGAAATTGATTTAAACTGCACGGAGTTGTTGAGTGTGCAACAGTGTAAGTTCTGGTCTCCACCAACTTACTTAAATATATCTTATTCTTTGGCTACTGAATGATCGACTTTCTTTGCTAGTTGCTAACTTTGTATGTCTGCTGTTTGGTTATGGTCAGGTATCAGAGTTCATCAGAGTTTTTTTGCTGAAACACTTCCCTGTTGCTGCTGGAAATGAGGTAGATAGCAACAGAGTTTGTTTGCCATAAAAACAAAACGAGCTAAAAAAAAAGGCTAAAAAAGCTGAGTAGAGTAGAGCTAAGGAGAATTGCAGAGTTGGGTGAGAATTCACTATGAGTGACACATTTTACATTACACATAGTCACATGATCCATTGTTAATATAAAATATTTGACTAGTGCAGCTTTAAACTTCACAAATATCAAAGTCCTGGCTTAGTCTGTCTTTCTACATATCTGTTATTAAACTCTCATGCGCTGGTTGCTGTTGATGCCTCTCTGGACTGACATCTCTTTGGGTATGTCAGTTCATACTCCAGTGATGCCAGGCTGAGGCCTTAGAGGGAGACTCAGTGAAATGGAGACATCTGAAGAGGAATCTGCCTAACCAAGCAGAGCTTCCTGCCCTGACTGGCAACAGTTCACTGGCTTCTCAAGCAGATGATGGGCAGCTCATAGATGCTTTCTCCACTCTTACAGCAGTGAAGTGGGATCCAGTAGTGCCTTTGAAAAAGCTCTCTCTTTTTTGACTACCTTTATATTTCACCTCACACTTAAACCATTTTTAGACAAGTGCACTCCTACAGTCACCTCATCTTTCAGGGACATCTTAAACAGCTTTATGGACAGATAAATTGCTTCCTCTGGGCAACACGAAGCTGTTTTTGTCCCTTGGTGTTTTTGGCTATATTTCCTAACACCCTTGTGGTGTTGTATTTATGGACATTTATGCATTCAAGTGCCACTCTGAGATAAATTTTCTACTTACTGATGCAGAGTGGGAACTGGCAGAGTGCACACACACATCCTGACTTTGAGTGTCTTTCCTCCAAGTGTGCCTTTAAAAGCCTGTATCCAGATGTGCTCCACCCTGTGTGGGACAGTTACTACCTATCCACATGCTTTCACAATGATGTGTTATTGGTTGGGAGTACCAGAACTCAGGTATTATAGGGGCACCAATATTAGAAAGATTTTATGTGATATCTAGTCCCACTTTAAAGGGGAACTTCACTTTTACACATCAAACTGTGTCCAGGTATTGGGGAGGACTATTGCATATGTGAAAATAAGTATCTCCAGAGGGAGCTGTGTGAAATCTGATAAATTGCCTCAAGTGATGTCACTTGAGTCAGTGTCAGTTGGGGCTGAAAAGTTCGGAAAGTAAAATAATCTGGGGGTGTGGAGTTAGAAAGAAGTGAGGTTACCAGACCTCATAGCCCGTTCCTCCTCTCTGCTGGAGGTTAGCAGCTCTTGGTTATATTAGCTGCTACCAACATGAGTTGCATTGCATTGTGGGTAATTTAGGCACCAGGATTTGACAAGGAAGAAGACTGCGTGGAATAAAAAAACACTAACTTGGGTTTGTGCTACATCGATGTGATAATTAAAAAAAAAAAAAAAAACTGTCAAACGTGAGTCTGACAGTGTTATAAGAGTGAAATGCTAAATTGGTGGAGTACTCGGTTAAGCTATGGCTAGGTATTGTTTGAAATGTTTTAATACTAGTGCCATACTATACCTGAGTTTCAGTACTGTCATCAAAACAATACTATTTTTGCTTACTTTGACAAATATAAAGAAGCCAGTGTTCTTAAATGTTAAATGCTGTCTAAATAAAATGGCAGAAAATTTGCCAGACCAGACATTCAATGCCAGCTTTGACAGTTTTCAATACTCGCTGCTACAGACATATTTTGGTCAGTATCAAGAAAGTATTGAGGTTTATCACAGCTCTACTACTGCTGGTGCATTCTGACATTTTTGCCAGATCACATGGCTAAGCTAACGTTACTGGTATATGTCAACCAAGCAAGTAGCTCAGCCTGAAAAGTGAAGCCAATGTGGAAGTGACTTAAACCTACATTCTTTCAAATGGTGAGCAGGGGGTGACTCCACTGATTGCAAAAAGAAGTCCAAATGGATGGAAGTCTATGAGAAAATGACTCTACTTCTCACTTGATTTATTATCTCAGTAAACACTTTTCTAATGAGTTTATGGTCTCAATCATTAGTTTCAAGTCTTCTTCAATACAACATAATGTTCATTTTGTAAATTATGGTTCCATTTAAAGTAAAACAGATAATAAGCAGCGTATGCTTCAGGGCATGGCTACCTTGTGATTGACAGTCGCTACTACAGCGACAACATTGATTACGTAGCGTAACCAAGGGGTAACCTCAAATTCACAGAGTATAGGCGTACTAAAAGATCCTCTAAGGAGTCGGCTGTTCAGTTTGTCCAGTAAGTACATTTTGTTTTGATGGTTTTAGACCTGTTTTTTGTTAGCGAAAATTAGCATTAGCATTATCACAGTTAGCCATAGAAATAAATGCACCGTGCTAACCAACCTAGCACTAACCCTCTCGTCTAAATATGGTCACTTCTGGCTCCAAAAATCAAAGACAGCCACAGTTGATGGCGACGATCAAATAGTTAAACTTGAGGCTTCAAAATGGTAGTCCACAAACCAATGGGTGACGTCACAGTGATTACGTCCATATTTTTTTACAGTCTGTGATGTAAACAAGCTAATTGACGTAGAGTAACAGCATTTTGTCATATAGGCATAGATGACATGCGTTAAAAGATGAGTTAGTCGGTAACACAATTTGGAGAAAAGTGTAATGGTCAAAACACCTGATATTCCCTAAATGGTTGCACAAATAAACAAGTGTTTCATTTCAATCTACTGTCATCAGGCTGCTGGTTTATTTTATTTGTAAATCAGCACCCAAAATGCTAAACATTAAAGCAACCAAATAAAAATGTCATAACAGAATAAAAAAGTAAAGTAGCAATAAACACTGGTGCCATGGGTTTGAGAATTCTCAGCTGCCCTGCAGATATCCATTTTGTCCAGAGCTATTGTCTTAACATTACTATTAAAAATTAAAATTCTAATGAAATGTAATGTTTGTAGTAGTCATATAGTGCAGTAAAATTAAATGAAATTTAGGCAGTAGTATTCCTGGCAGAAAAGCAAGGACCAACCAAAAAAACCTGACCTCAGCCCCAGAGGTGGCATGGGCTTAGCTCCAGACCTTGTCAACTCCTAGAAACGCCCCTGCACAACGGTTCCGATACACTCCCCACACATTGATCACAAATAAAAACATCAATATATAAAGATGTTGTAATCCAGTAGGACTCACATTGATGAGCCTATCCCAACATTTACTGTAGCTGTTATAAGTCAGACTGATGAAATGCTCTCATTGTATGTAAAAGCCCAAACCATAACATTTTGTAGCATTTAAAAATAAAGCAGGTAGACGCACCACACAAAATGAAATTGAGGCAAGTCAATTCACACAGGTGGTGTGAAGGGATCTATCATCAAGCACAACATTCTTACTATTCAGGCACTGTACCAGGGTGACCCAATATTAATAGAAATACAGGCCCATAACAGGAAGGTCACTGATTTGATTCCTGCAACAGACAACATATCTATCAACAGCTGTGCGTCCTGTCAGAGTGTCCTTGAGCAAGACACTACATTCCTTCCTGTTCACTTTTTGTACATCCTTCTGGATCAATGTCAGCTGAATGAAAATGCAATTCAAAGGAAGGGGACAATGATATGACTTGACAGACTGTGATAAAGATAGAATAGCTCCAGTCTGGAAACTCATGTAGCAGATGTTAATATCAGTGTCACCATTATTAATGGCAATATGAATGTAGTATTCCTATCAGGCAGACAACCTGGGGGATGTGTTGAATATGATCAATATGCTTGGAATGGAGCTTGTGATCAGAATAAAGTTATTGCAGTGTGTTCACACCAAGCCTTTGGTCTCCTTAGTGGTTTAGAATCTGAACTCTATGTGAACTGCAGTTTTATTTATCTGAGCCAACCACCGCAAACATCTTTTATACATCAAGGTCTTCGAGGTATGTCGGCATCTGATAGCCAGCAGTCACTTATGCTGGAAAAGAGAAACATAACAAAATGAACTGCTGGAAAAGAGAAGTCTGTGCAGATTATGATATTCAGTTGCAGCGGTTACCTTGAAGGATAATTCCTGTTTATTACAACTTGTGTCTGTCTAATTTTGGTAGTCGTGGCTACCATTTCTATTGATTTCTGTGATAACATTGTACTCACTAAAGAAATTGCAGAGACAAGTTGTGACCAGTTTAGCCAGATTATTTCAACAACTTTCAATTGTCAACTGACAGACAAATAATCTGCAACTATTTTGATTTAAGTCATTGTTCAAGCAAAAATGCCCCCAAAAATTCCTCAACTCTAGCTGCCTGATTGTGTTTGCTGCTTTTCTTTGTTGAATATCCTTGGGTTTTGGATGTTGTTAGGTGTTGGTCAGACAAAAGCTGAAGACAACACCTTGTAATATAGGAATTATGATTAATCGATTAATGGAGAAAATACTACTAATACAGATTAATCAATAATGAAAATAATTGTAGACCCTCAATGCACACTCACACACCTCGCACAACAATATATGTTAATATATGTAAAGTTGAAGTAGGAACCCTAACCCTTTACAATGGAGAGTTTGAGTAACAATTCTACTATTTATGTTCATTTTCTCTTCTAAATAAGTTTGGCTACCCTGGGAGGTTTATTTAAAACCTTTCTGATTGTTTCTTGACCTGTCAAACTTGTTGTTATCAGTGTTTCTGTATTCCCAGATCTCAGCAGTTCGTGGTGAATACTATGTTGTTGTTACTGATAGGAATGATAGCAAAAACTGCAAAAATAAGATCTAAGTTGTACAAAAAACTGGAATACATTTCCCTTTGGTATGGCCCAAAAGGGAACTGAAGGCATAACTGCACGGATAAAGCCTAAGAGTGGATTGTTGCATATATTACATCTTTATCTCTTCATTGTCAGAGGATTCATTGCTGTCTGAGAGTGGTGCAGTATGCCAAGCAGCCAACTGGGGAAACAGGTGGTTGGTCATGCAATCACTGGAGACTAAAGCGCTCCCTCTGGTAAATATATCAGATAAAGTTGTGACACTAATTTTCATTTAGTGTAAAATTGATCTAATTTACTCTTATATGCTTCTGCTCATTGCATACAGCAAATCTGAACCCTGTCACATCTTGACATTGATTTGAACAGTCCCATAAAAGAGAGGTATTGGATAGCTGAGCAGAAAGGGTTAATGTAATGCCGATGATACGTACAACCTGCTGAGCTGTGCTACTTGCCAACAGTCTGATGGAGAAATGATCCCAGGCAGTGATAGGCCTCTGCTGAGGGAGGCGGATGAAATTTTAAACACCCGCGCCAGCATCTTTATGCAAAGCGGAGCGGAGGGCCTGTCAGAGGGAATCAGAGGGTGCTTGATGGCTGGAAACAGTTAAAAGGTTTTGCATAAGCGCTGCGTGGCTAATTAGCTCCACACATATGTTGACTCCCGCTGCAGGGCTGCCCATACACCTAGAGCCACCTCTGGTTCCCCCACCCTCCCCTCTCCCCGTTCTTCAACAATCCCCAGGACGTTCACACAGGCTGTCAAACCCCCGCTAACATCCTATCTGTGTCAGTGTCAGTTACAGTTGAGCACGCTGGATAGATGCTCCCTGGCTTCTTGATATGGGTTTGGAAGGGCGTACACATAAAACATCCATGGCTGGATCTTTGATGGAAGCCGCAGCAAGGAGGACCAAGGTTGCTGCATTTCATGTCAACAAAGAGGAGCTGATCAGAGGGAGAGCTGACGAACCAGGAGGTGAATGGCGTGAGCTGGTTGTACAGCAGGGAGGTATCTCAGCAATCCCCACAGTGTTTTCATGACTCAGTCTCATCACTTACACATTACTCAGCTTCAACCTCTGTTAGCTAGCCACCTTCCTCCCTCAGTTTCCCCCCCGAGGGCCTCTGCTAGTCCAGCTATGAAATGAGATGACAAGGTTTTTTCTGTTGGGATAAGCTGTCCCTGCTTGAGCCTTGAAGAGGGGATGATGTTTGTTTACCCTGGTGTGTGTGTGTGTGTGTGTGTGCATAATTTGCTGATAAAATCTGGTCGTCTTATTACTCTTTCATCTGTGTGAACAAAAGAAAAGCACCCAGCATGTTTTTCTATCTCCTGTTGGATCTTGGGAAAGAGATTGTTGTTGTTCCGCTGGATGATCAGGTGTTAGTGTGCTGACGGAAACAGATTCAGATACAGATATTTAAGAGATGAGAGAGGATTTGGTTGATCTGCTTTCTGAGTTCTTAAAGGAGGCGCTTGACTTCTGCAGCTAGCTGCTCTGATCAGGAAAGGAAAACTATGCTTTAGTCTGTGAACGCTTATAACTGATTGTTTCAACTGTATATAATCTGCTAGAATCTGTGAAGTTGCACTGATAAATGTTTTTATATTAACAATAGATCAAATGACTACATGTAAAATGACAGGTGTCCATAGAGCTTTTCAGTGTCTTTCAGCTAATTGTTTAACACAAATTTCCTGTTTTAATTCATCCACCAGCTGTTTTCAGTGATGTTCTATCTGATAAAACTGCGTGACTCAAGATGAATGCTGTTAATAAGGAATGAATGTTATAAGGATGTGTCTGCTGGATGTATACGCAACTGTTTGCTAACGCTTTTGTCATATCAACATTGTAAGATGATAACGTGTCAGTCGTGTTTACAGCTTGTTCTGCTGTTTCCAGCTGCCCAAAAAAATCAATACCGATTTTCACTATATCAAAACCTATTTTTAGGAATGCCTGTGGTGTGGCTCCAGGGATGGTAATGTCTGCTGGTTGGTAGGTCCAATACTTTGGTCCACACTGAAATATCTGTGGATAGATTGCCATTAAATTTTGTGCAGGTGTTCATGATCCCCAGAGGAGGAATTATAATAAATTGTCCAGCAGTACTCTCACACCATTATCAGGTCAAATTTTGACTGGGTTTAAATTGTGTACCTGCACACAAGGGATTTACAGGAAGAGATCCACACATTTAAATGCCAATATTTGAAATTGAGTGTCATTTATATCAAACTCCCTGTTTACTGTTCACTCTCCTACATCCTCATCGCAGCTAATGAAAGTTCCTGCTAGTGCTATTAATATTTTCTAATTGTTTTGGATTCTCTAGTACAGAAACTGCTATATTTTTTGTGGCTGCAGTACTTGAAGCTCTGTGTTGTGAAATTCTTCTTTGTGAGTAACTTTTTGTGATTCAAACTTGCCCACAAACAGAACATGTCGCTTTATGTGGCAATTTTAGGGGCAGTGATTATGCTAATAATTAAATCTCACCAACATGAACAGGTGACATTCATCAGACTGAAACGACTGATTTATAGCAGTTCTGTGAATCACACTTGGAACACTTGTACAAGCAAACCACACAGAAATAAGTGAGAGAGGTTTAGGATAAGGGTAATAATACATTTAGAAAGTTCAAGAAGTGTGCTGAATGTCATGCTGAGTAAATCAGACTTCCTCTGGATGTCTGGATAGAGATGTTTGCAGCTGACAAGTGAGTGTTTGAACTGATGCCCATTGTTATAGCCTCTCCTGCCTGTGCACAATGAGGAGAGGCAGCAGTGCCCAGTGTCAGGGAACAGCACGTCATGGTAATAGAAGAAAATCAGATGAACTGAAGCCACGCAGCCAAGCTGCCGTGGGGAGCGCGGGGAATTGAGAGCAGACACGACAGGCGGCACTCGGAGGCCCGGGAACACTGCCTGCCTGTCTGAACACCGCCTGCCTGCCTGTCTGTCTGCCTGTCTGTCAGTCCACCTGTAGGGCTACAACCAGGCAACAGCAGCTCCCTGCTCCATCCAAAGCTGCAGGAAACAGGAGAAGCAGGCGTTAGGATCAGACTCTCCTCAGGGTGTGGGGAGTGGTGGTTCAGCAGCTGTTGGAGGCGCACAGCTGCTCCGGAGACCTCTCTCTTAGCAGGTGTTTCTACCTGATGTGATTCAGAGTTCTCCCAGAGGTGGAGAGAGCCCAGAGCCCCTCTCATCACACACACACACACACACACACACACCCTCTCCAACACCTACCTTTTCACATACCCTCCACTAACAAATCCCATTAGTGCACTTAACTCTGAGGCTAAAAACAGGCCTTCCCGCTTAATCTTGTTAGTTGTCACCATGTATGATGATGCAGGCAGAGATGTGACATGAAGCACACAGACATGTCAGCCTCAAAATAGACGAGGAACTTTGTTGGACTGAGAGGGGTGGGTTGCTCAGATGGTCTTCTGAGCTGTATTTCACAAAAGTGTAGAAACCTGAACCTTTCTCTATTTCTCCTTTTTTTTCCTATAAAGGTAGTTTTGAAGCACAACAAGGTATTTTTTCCGTGGATTTTTCCCCAAGGTTTTTCTTTGCACACAAACTCAACCAGCCGTCATCCTGTTGATGTAATGGACGGTGAAATGTTGAGTTTGGTTCAAACATCTTGCAAAGGCCCCTGCAGTGTTTCCCCAAATTATTCCAGACCTGTTGTCTTAGTGTAACAGTCATCTTTCATACTCAACTCGCCGGCTTTTACTGCACACATCACATTGAATTTTTTTTACCCTGAGCTTAGCCTGCCAGGCAGCACAATATAGAGACCCAAATTGTTCAGTATCGCAGTATAT
This sequence comes from Thunnus albacares, assembly GCF_914725855.1. Classification (NCBI taxonomy): domain Eukaryota; kingdom Metazoa; phylum Chordata; class Actinopteri; order Scombriformes; family Scombridae; genus Thunnus; species Thunnus albacares. Next base: position 3,522,766 of record NC_058121.1, read on the forward strand.
AAATAAATCAAACATGAAGTGATCATATGAATGAATAAATACAAAATATGTAATATAATTATGAAATTGTGAAATAATTCAGTGTATTTTAAAGACTATTGCAGGTCATTTTTATGTTCAATATTTTCAAAATGCTATTTTTCTTTTATGCTCATTAAGGTTGAAACAACAGCCAATCACATAACTGGATTTTTACTCATAAGATCATTTATTTTATAATTATTTATTTATTTATGATTTATCTCTTTCTCCTTCCTACTCTGCTTTTATATGTGACAAAACTAACTGCCAGCCACCTAAATGGAAGCATATACAGCCTTAAATAGTGTTACAATTTCACTCGAATATGATGTGACAAAGTTTAGCTTTAATCAATGCAGGTGGTGACTGACTGACACATGTTTTTACAGCTCGCCATAGCTGTAGGTGCTCGCTGATGAGATCGTTCAGTACAACAAACCTGTACACTCAACCTGACCTGACTCTCAACCCTCAATACTACAAGCTGAACTGCTGCCCGTATGTTGAAGAATACCGAAGAGGCCTGCTGGGAATTCAGGGCTCACCAGATTCGTTCATGTATGAGTCAGACAGTAGACTCAGTGCTTTTTAGCCTGTTAGCTTGTGGATACTATCGCTGCTGAGACTCACTGCTGTTTGGTTGACTGTTAGACAACTTGACTGTATTACCTGGGGTTAGGATAATACTTCTGCTCAGTACCAACACCTATTAGCATGTCCTGAGCTCTCATGGTGTGAAACATGTGCAACCCTGTAATACTTGAAAACCCCAAAAACTCTTAAGTTCGATATATTAAATCTGATCCTGGGTATACCGATGCAGCACAACACATCCCGCCACTAATTCTGTTACATAGTGTTTACGCACTAAAAATATTTGCTTTGTTCCTGACTCACATCAGTTGAAGTCTGTATGACGGACAAATGAAAGAGTCATATTCTTTATCAGGGCTGAGTGTGGGACAGTTTTGCTCAACAGAAGGCTACGTGACTGTGCCTTAAGCTGTCTGATTATGACTATTTCCAAAAAGATGACATTTTTTAGAATATATCTTTTCTATTATGAGGGGGTCCTTAAAAATAACTTAATGTCTTGAAGTAGTTATCTAATGCACATCTTCATGCACATCTGTAATCAGAGTGCCAGATTATTTTAGATAACTGCAAATTTGCCTTTTTTGTGACATTACAAGACATGTTGCTGTTTCAAGTACATTTTTGGTTACTACTCAACCATGGCCTGTTTTGGGAATGTTTTATTCCCTTTTGGAATGTGTTCAAAAGCAGAGTAAAGAGGAGAGAACATTTTGATCGCAGTTTAATGTTTGAAGTGATATGTACTCAGCAGTATGTTTTCACACTTTTTAAAAGGATATATGTTGTTATTCATCTCAACCTCCCGAAGGAGTGTCTTTTTGTTTGTATTTGTGCATAGGCGCATCTATGCATGCTACACACAGGGCCTTGAGATCAAAAAGAACAAAAACCTTGTGGGATATCTCCTCCTGTTTGTCTCTCAGCTCCAAGTTTATGATTGTTGGCTTATTTTGGTGTTTGAAGGTCACACAGCAGTTGAGAGTCCTCAACATTCACTCCTTGTGTTGTACTCCTGTGCTGTTATGTCATACCTGTGCGAGAGAGCACTCACAGGCTTGTTGTTAGATTAAGTAATTAGCCATTTGTGTTTGGGGATGAAAATGAGGTTCACTGCGCGCTCAGGTTTTGCATGCGAGGTCAATTACTCTCAAAGCTGCTAATCCAGAGAGCTAATCAGGTTTGGGATTCCTCATAATTGTCTGTTTATTCGGAGAATTGGCAGCTCACTGAAACTCTCTCCTTTTACATGTTGATATTAAGGTCATGACAGCACTGTTATCATGCTGTGAGAGTTTGTAATTCACTCAAGAAATGCAATGATGAAATGTATCAAAATCATACAACTCCTGTCAAATAACACTGTAAGAAACTTACTGTGATTTTTACAGTAACTAACTGGCAGCAATTGACAAGTAAATTACTGTAAAAATAAATTACAGTAAGTTTACTGTGTTTATATTTACAGTAGCAATATTGTAACTGTAAAACACATTAATTTAATGATACTGTGTCCACAGTTACATCAGCTATATGCAACTGTGAAATAAAATACAGTAATTTTATGTTACTGTGTATTGATAACAGCACCAGGCACTTTGCAGTAAATTAGATTACGGTTAATCATGTAATGCTGTAAACTTTCAAACCACACTTTTAAATTTCAGTAAATAAATACATAACCAACTCTTTTAATGACAATTATTTATTGTTAATGGTTGAACAGGAACAAACATATTTACTTATTTTCATTGTGCGCAGAGATTATGCATACCATGTTTACAGAAATCTAATGGCCTTCTTCCATATGGCAGAAATACCCATGCTGAACAGTGAACCGCTGCAATTAAATCTGTGATGCACAGTGTAAATGGTTTTCCCTCAGACGGGACAGCAGAACAAAATAAGTTGTTTACCCTTAATGACATATTGGATGTGCACTGGTTCACACATACTGTAGTAAAAGTGCCTGTTGCCTGCTGCTCTTCGTCTACCAGCTCACTGTGGCTGTTTCCTTTTTTATCAATCCTCCTTTGCAATATTTAAAACTGACCTGCTGACCAAACAGCACAAAACATTTTGCTGTGTAGACAAATATTTACTGACTAATAGCACCAGTGCAGTCAGTTTTGACATCGAGACAAATTTAAAAACTGAAAAGTAACAGCCTGCAGAAGCATTAAGAAACAAGGCCATCCTGAAGTATTTGAATTCATTTGAAAAAAAAATAATTTCAAACTGTTTTGATCCTTTAATTTGCGCCATCAATTTGAGGGTTTTATTTGAAAGTATTACATAATAATCTTTAAATTAGTGATTTTCTTTACAATAGGGAAAGCTGCTACCTACTACTGTAACATAATGGTTACTGCAGTAGTACGAATATTACTGTGGTCTTAACAAAGACCGACTTAGCACAGAACCAGGCCTAGTAAAAACCAGTTGGTGCAACCCATCCTAGAAGTCTCAAACTCAGCTGCACGATTCATACTCCCTCCAACTCTGAACTAAACTAGGTAACTCCTGAATGTAGGTATACTTGAAGGTAATGTTAGCAAGCCACTTAAGAACACATAACATGTGAATTAGACAACTTTGGAATTACCATGAGTTGCATTTCTCCTTACAAATTCATGCATTACTGTCCAACACTGGTAATGTTAAAATTTGTTTGTGTAAATTCAGTAATTACATTAGTTACTAATCCAGTAACACTGCATTACCTGGACAGTGTAGGGTAGGAACTGTTTGCTATCTTACCGGCAGTTTGATGGACGAGGGGATGCTGGTAGCCACCACCAGAAGAGGAGAAATGTGTCTCCAGGTAATTCCAAAGTTGTCCCATTTACATGTGTCTTCTTAGCTGACTTGCTAACATTAACCACAGTGAAGGCTTCATCCAAGAATCATTGGGTTTAGTAACGTAACTTTAAACAAGTAATGTAACTAAAACTAAAACTAACTTTCCCAACAGTGTTGATAAGTTATGTGACTAGGCTTACAAGAAAAATCATAAATAAGCAGGTACTCGCACTTTGTATTTTTAAATGAGACACTTAAAAGGTCTCATCAGAAAGTGGCACACCAAAGTTCAACCACATCTCGCAAAGTAGGTTGTGCTTGTTACGACTCAGAGGTCGCTGACATAGTGGCAACTTATATGGCTAGTTTGCGAGCTCACTGCTAACACGCCTCACCAGCTAGAAACATGCTAGCAGCAGTATTTAAACTGATTTCCAAGCAACGTATGTACATAAACCGTAGTATATGGGAGAAAAGCTATTTAATTTTGATGAATCACAAACACTCTTAAATGTAGGTAAAATTTAGTTTCAGGTATGGGAAGATAAAAAAATCAAGTAAAGGTATTACATGCCAGTTTATTATAGCTGGTGGACATACTGTATAGGAGATGCACATGTGCACATTCATACATGATCTTGTGTATATTTATTACCTAGATGCTTCTTGTAAAATAAACAATGGAGGATAAGACAAGTAACGCGTAGAGTTGGAGACAAAAGGATCTGAGGCGACAGCTGCTAAATAATGTAGGTGCAATGTCACAAAATGGACGCCTGGTTCAGAGGACTGGGGTGGAGGTCGGAGGAGGGTGGAGCTCTAAGCTGAACAGCAGAATCATTCCCTTGTGCATAAGCAAAGATCAATAACAATAATAAAGCACATAGTAGTGAATTATTCATCAATGCTCTACCCTCTCTGTCTCCCCTTCTCTCTTATTCCTCTACAATATCCTCAGCTGACTCAACTCCAGCATTAAGAGCTATACTGCTTTGAGGATTTATTTTCACTAACAAAGAGCCAAATGCATATTATTAGTTGTTGTTTTTTTTTTTTGGACATGTAAATGCCTTTGATGAATAGATAACGTCATCTTTGATTGCAGACAATCTTTGGAGTCTGCACTAGTTCTGTCAGAGTATAATATTTTTAAGGCTGTGTGAAGTAGACTCAAATAAAATATGAGGTCTCCATCAGCCAACTGCATACACTGTCCCAAAAATATCAACAATTTAAGGGAAAATTCTGGTTTCTGGTCATTTTCATCGTGTGATGATGATGATGATGACATACCACCTGATCAGAGCTGATGGAGAGTCAGCTTAGATCCACTTGGGTATTAGACATAATGACACAAAACTCCTCTCAAAAGAACAGGGCCCTACCCAACCCGATTACCCAACTCATATAATTTGATCAGGTCCCGGGTCTGGTCTCAGTTTCTCATAACCAAGTGGACCTGGAGAACTCTAGATCCGAGCTGTGTAAGGTTAATCATGTATATATATCTCTATCTATATATTTTTTTCTTCTACTTTTCTCTTTTGATATGTATCTCCTTATGAGTAAATTATTAGAGTGTGGGATAGCCTTATTGTGCATTTTGTACTCTGACATGATTATATCTGTCCAGAAACACAGGAAGGAACTGGATCAAATAGGAACATCATATTTTTCTTGCTTCAAAGTATTCCTATGGAAATGAAACCTGTTTTTCATATTTTTTGTTGATCATGTCCTTTCCCTAGTGATCCTCTCCCATCTTTTTGGAGAAAAAGCAACAGCCCAGTGATAAGCAAGAAAGCAACAGCAAAACTTCAGTGAGTTATGTGAAGTGTAGAAAATGGCATTGATCTGACTTGATAGATATAGGCTTGAGCCCCCACTAAGGTTTTCCTGTCACACCGCCCAGCTGTTATCACCACTGCACCTGTTCATGACTGAGTCCCCAGACCAGACCCAGTTTATAGTATATATGTGTGTGGGATTGGTGGTCCTCTTTGCTATTTCAGCAACAGTCTTTTCAGTAATACAATGAATGAACAGAATAGGAAAGAAGCTAATGAGCGCTCAGCTGCAGTGATCTATTTTTACCAGTGCCCTCGTGTACTCCTCTAGAAATGAGCAGTGCAGATTATTAGCACAGCACAGCAAGTGCCTTAATAACTTAACAGGTTTTTGTGCAGTGTCACTGTAAATATCCACTTTTTTTTATCAAGCTCATATATTCCACGTTCCAATATTTGGAAACTAATTATAGTCGTTATCAGCACTGTAAACAGCAACGCTTTTCAGCGTTTTAATTACACACAAAAAAGGCCAGTCAGCATTTCTCTAATCGCCGAGTGTTTTTTTTTTTTTTTCTGTAAGGGTTTCTGCTGTGTTCCTTCTCGGCCCATTAGCCCAGAAGGCTGTGAGCTCATGTATGACTGATCACTCATGACATATGTCGGTCAAAATTTTGCGAGGGGAAAATGAAAATATCCGCTTTTCATTTCATCCCTCTTTTGCATGTTGTAAATGCACAGGAAGGTTTGGTGATCTCAGACGCACCAAGGTCAGGAGCTGAGATGAGAAAAAAAATGAGAGGAGGAGGATCTCGTGTTGTTGTGGACTAGAATATTAACATGTTAGGATGGGCATTTCTGCCTTAAAATGCACTGAAATCGCTAAAGAGACACTTCATAACTTAATTCTGCTAGCTTGTAGTCATTATTGTAATTTTACAAATTACTACGTAACATACACTAGTTCTACAGACTGTAGAACTAGTGTTATGACAGACTGGGTGGATAAAAGCAGTGTAAAAATACAGTGTTATTGGGCTTAATTGGTTAATCAAGGGCTGTCAGATCAGTTCATGCACTAAATTCTTCAATTCAAAGCCACATGCCAGATTACATAATTACTAATGACATTGTGATCCACTGACTTTTTGTGTATTGCCACAAGAGTAGTGCTTCCATTAACCTATTTTTTGTGCATTTCGAAGTATTGCATTTAAAAAGCTTAATGGAAAAAGCAAAATTTAAAAAACTTCCTCAATTTCACAAAAAAAGTTTTCAGAAATAGAGTTTATGTGCAAAATGGGAAACACATTTGACGTATAAATAATGATGTAGTGAACGTTTAACTCACATGATCACTGATCAGCTGTTTCCACTCTCGGTGTCTTCCAGCCTCTCCAGATAGCATGAAGCCTGGCCAATACTAAACCCAACATGAAAGTACATGACAATGACAACTTGCCCAACTTTTGCAACATTTCAAGTCCGCTTAAAATTCTCTTGCGAATCAAATGGAAACACAGCTAATGAAGTCAAATTTCCCCCTTGACCAACACTTCCATGACATGCTATCCTAAAAGATAATGACCATATTTTTCAAATTTTGCTATGGAAATTCAGGGTCAGGTCTGCTGGGACACCATGTGACCCTTTTCTAGCACCAAAATCAGTCTAAAAATTTCCACTTTAAAGAGGAACTTCAGTGCTTTTACACATCAGTGTGTGTTTACAGTATTGGGGAGCACTACAGCAAATGTGAAAAAGTAGTATAAAGTCTTTTGAGTCTCCAGACGGAGCTGTGTGAAAATAAGTTTGAAAATAAAAATATCTGGGACTGAGGAGTTAGAAAGAAGTGAGGTTAGCAGACCTCTGTAGCTGCTCCTCACCTCTTCCCGAATCTCTGACCAGACTTGAGTCGTGTTGTGTTGTGGGTAATGTGCCAGGTTTTGACAAGGAAGAATACATGGAATAAAAAAAACAGTATCTCAATGTAATAGGAGTGCAATGCTAAAACAGTGGAGTACTTTCCAAAATAAATACCAAACCCTACAGTCATGGTCCACATAGGATGAATCCTTTCCATTTTGGACCTTGCATGTGCAGTGGCTCTCAAACTTTGGAAATGAATTTCATGTCATGTTTCATGTTCAATTTCATGCCCCCTCAACCCCTGTTAGCTTTTCGTCAAGTGCAACCAGGTTCAAATGTGTAAATATCACATTCTTCAGCAGATTACAATGAAGTTTGCATGGCACCACTTTCTTCCTCTCATCTGACTACTGGAAATAAAGCAAATAAGTGCAGTGCTCAAAATATTAAACCAATTACCTTTCCTCTAACATCACTCTCAGGACAAAGTTAACATTTTGACCCACTACTGATAAGGCTGTACAGTACTGTAAAATCATTAGTGTTGTTCTGTTACTTTAGAACATTGGAACCTCCAGAGGTTGCTATCACAATGTTAGTTTTTTAGTCCATAAACTAGCTCTAGCTCAATCATAGCTCTCTTGCAAATCACTTACGTTCATGACAGCTTCCCCTGCAGTCGTTTAAACTGTATCTTCACTAGAAAATTTTCTCCACACAGTGAGAAACTTTTCAAGTGCTATTTGATTTTTTTCTGATCAAGCACCTTGTGCCCTGCAGGGAGAATTCTGCCCAAGATTGTTACAGACAGAGCGCTTGAATGTAAAGCATCTGCAGACAAGTTTTATTTCCCTTGCCAAGGACCTATATGCTCACTGCATCATGCCTGGCGTTTGTGAAAAAGATTGTCACTATTTTGTCTTTTCTCTCTGAGCAATGCTACTTCCCCCTGGTTGTTGGATCAAAACATCCCTCAGTCTTGAAGCCCTACAAGGAGAAAACAGCAGAGTTTATTTAGGTCATGCTGTATGAGAATCTGCTTTATAGAACTTCTACGCTTTCCTTTCAGGAGTGATCTTTCCTGGCAGAAGCAGAGGTGTCGTTTCAGAAGTGAGCAGCACAACAGTTTTTTTTTGTTTGTTTGTTTGTTTTTTTCACAGCATTGTAGATTTGAATGGTCCTGTCATTTTTACATCAACATCCACGGGAGAAAGTGAATATAATTTTTTGTGGTGTGTGGTACAGTTAAATATGTAGCCAGTGCCCCTGTTAATTCGCTTACCTCTTTAAACAAAAGTAGAGGCTTTGGCCTTGTGCATAGGTTATGAAAATAACTGCTTCATAATTGATAATTGTGTACAGGCCACCTCCTGTGCTCACAGCCAAGCACAGCTGTTCTGGCTGTACCTCCTTGACTGGGCTAACAATTAATTTCTGTGTATGCTTATAAATAAGTCAGGAAAAATGTGCAGCAAGTGGTACTCTCTATTCATTAGTGCGACAGAATAGTTTCTGGTGAGAGCTGCCATGAATCTCTGTAGGTCAAAGACTCTATGTCTGAACACTCCAAAAGAGTTTCCAGTGATTGTCCAATAATAGTTTAGCTACCATAATTAGGCACAGCAGGTCTGGCAAACTCTACTTTCTCTTCATGCCCAAAGCTTAATGAATGAGCCTCTTGAATGATGCTCGGTATCTAAAGCATTTGGAGAGTCAAGCCTTTTATTTATCGCCTTTCCAGAACCAATTATAGGCCTACAAGTGCAAAAGTGTAAATAATGGAATAAACAGTGTGTTTGTCAGTTTTAATATAAGCTGCTAACATTAGCATGCCTGGCTAACTACACTGTTTATTGCAATTTTGTAGGTTTTACCCTAAACCTAACCCCCAAAGGGCTGCTGGGGTTTCCAGCAAACTCAGGAGCTAATGTTGATTAGCTAGCTAGCTACAGTTGATAAATTCAACTTATCAGCAACAGTTGTCTTGTTAGCTTGCAAAATGTACAGTTGCAGATTAAAAATTATAAACTTTCTTTTGGTCCTATTGTTAAAAAGATCCATTGTTATCATTGTAAACTGCATATATGTGCTAGATTGGAAAACTTGAGGTGTAGCAACTGTAACTTATGTGGGGATTAGTGAGTCAATTATGACATAATGGCTAAAACATAGTATAATGATCATACTGTATAACATATAATAACAAGTGGAGAGGTCAGCAAACTCACTCAGTAATATCAGTTGTACAACAATTCCTATCAATCTTTGCTAGAGCGTCAAACTTTAGCTAACATTTAGCTGCCAACATTAGCTAATGGTCATTAGGGTGGATGCTTCATTTATGGAAGAATTTGGAAGAAAGTTATATTTTCTTTGAAAAGTTTAGATTTCAAAAGTGAAAAATAGGGGCATCATGCCACATAGCCTTATGTGAGCACAGTGTCCCTGCCAGGGAACTGTTGAATATCAATCCTCTGTCTCCTTGTTTACTATCTCCTCTCTACAGTCCTCCTCTGAATAAAGACACCCTGAAAAACTCAACGCAACAAATAAAAACAAACAGCAAACAAACAGCTAGTCGGAAGATGTAGTAGTCTCAATTGTTTTTCAGTGTTTTACAGTGCAACAGTTCCTGTTTTGGAGATTTTCTTGAAATAAATGGCACACTGAAAAAAGGTGGATTACTTTAGGCTACTATCCAGATAGTGTCTCTTGCCACTAAAAATATTGAACAGACTTTATTTCCATTGGAAACAATTGAATTTATAGCTCCCACTTGTTTCAGAGATACAGCCTGTAATGAAAAACATTTCTTTTCTAAATGGGACTCCACAAACACAGGGCTGGCCCCTGGCTAACTGGCTTTATTCTTCTGCTTTGTCAGACTGACGAAATTGCAATTGCTCTGCTGGTCTCCCTTCAGAAGTCACCACAAGGCAATATGACTGAAATGTTTTCCAGTCACACCGGGGTCAAAGCTCTCTCCACTTGTTTATAAGATGCTGGAGAGGATCTCCTCTATCAGTAATGGTAGGCAGTTTAAAAGGCTGGATTAGAGTGCAGTTGGCCCTTTTGTAATAGGGCTACGAATTCTGTATGGATCTGTTATTCCATAATGTGATTTACCCAGTCACACTATGGTAAGCTTGCAAATGCAGGAAGTACTGCAGGTATCGATCTGCAAAAAACTGAAGATAGTCTTTTCTTTAATTACAATGAGACAGACATTTCTGTGCTCCATCTGTATAAAAGGATGCAGTGCCCTCTTTTGGGTGGACAGATGAATTCTTTCATTTTTCTTTGGAGGTCACAAGAGTCATCAACATAATGTGACAATTCGTACACATTTTCCCCTGTAAGTCCTCGTATGTATTTGTTGCGTCTATATTTTTGGCAATTAAGATTTTGAAGTCCATTCTTTCATTGAGATCAAGAAGAAAACAAAACAAGAATGCTCCAAGGAGTAGGACTGGGAAATAACAGATGGGGTTGAAAGAGAATGAGTTTCGATAATATTATAACCCCTCTGAGAACTGCTTTTTATTCTCTGTACATTAAAAATTATATTAAGCATTCTTGGTTTTTGTTATTGTTGTTGTTCTTTTCTCTGCTGATGGTGATTGTGATTCTTCCTCCAGTTCTAACTTAACTGTAATTTTAAGGTCTATGTAACATTAAAGCTACGCCAATCAATATCTTCATATTAACAACTGATAAAATGATTATGTGTAATATGTAAGTTGTAGCTCCTTTGCTAACATGTTCACCATAACAACTTAATAAGGTGATAATATGTCAGTGTGGTGTTTATAGCTTGTGGCACTGTCCAAGTCCAAGTGACCAAAAAAAGTTAATGCAGCTTAACTAATTGTGGAATTGTGGTTAAAGAATTAGGTACATGCCTTTATGGGGGATTTTTCTTCTCAAGTGCACAAAATTCAGTGTTATTTTGATGTATTTTTTATTTTAAAACTGCATTGATTTATATTTTATGTACACTTGGGGGCAATGGGCTAAGCTGTAAACACAACATTTATGTAATTATCATCTAAAAGTTGTGGTCCCTATCGTGTTAGAAAACAACTGCCTACACAGAGCAACACTAGCATTATAGCATTATTCAGTACACTTTTTGTTGTTCATACTCCCTATACTCCTGAGAAAGAATATCTCCTTTCTCTTTAGCTGCTGAGGCAGGTAATGTTCTGTAGGTTTATCAGAGCTTATATGCTGAAAATATGCTTATATGCTAAAATCAGAAGCTTGCTGCAGCTGGAAACAAGGTTGGTGAGAGCCATGAGAGTCAACCAAAACAGTAAAGTTGTGGTTTGGGTGATAACTCTCTGTAGGTTTGTCACTATGAGTGACACCTTATGCATTACATATAGTCATTTGTCCTGTTGTTCATATAGAAATATTGATTAGTGCAGCTCTAACTTGTGCAAGAACACCCAGCTCCCACCTCAGCATTGACAGAGTTGGACTGTTGACCAACAGTCATTTATTTAAACACTGGTTTTTGGCCACATATCATACATTCCGGTTTCAAACCTCACAGTATAAGGGCTGCCTGTACAATAGATGGAGTCTGACTCTGGAGTTGGCAGAAATAAATAAATACATTTTATAAAGTGGTGGTTGGTGGGTGAGCATTTTCTCTAATGGCACTGCAGCACTTTTCAGGCGTGTGTGAGTGTGGCTTAATCACTTGTAAGACTTGATTGAGTGTGTGTTAATAAACATCCCCTGGTGATTAGTGGTTTATGTGCTCGGCTCTCCGCAGGCTGAAGACGCAGTCCTGAAGATTGATGGAGGGCCATGCTATTCAAACAGCAGGCATTGCTGAGACAGAAGCTCTTCGTTCTGGGCAGCCTTGCAATCGGAAGTGTCCTCTATCTTGTGGCCAGGGTTGGGACCTTGGATAGGTAAGTTATCACTGTCACTGTCTGAGAAATACTTTGATTTAAATGAATATAACTTTTTTCATAATTTATTTTTAGTCTTCATACTCTGTGTCACTGATAATGTAAATATTAGTGCTGCTCCAAACATATGAAACCTGGCAAATTTTGGGTCAAGATGTGATGTTTTTACAGATTTGGCAGCAATAGGCAAAGAGACACTTTTGCTCTCAATTGTTCTGTCAGGCAGTGCTTCCTACCTGCAAGGTTAGGTTCTTCCAGTTTTCGCAAATGAGGTCAAATTTTCACATAACACGGAAAAATCACTGCCTGCAAGGCACAACTCAGGGAAAGAAACTCAGAGTTGGTTTGGAAAGGAGTGCATCAAACTGCACAGGTGTTCTTAAGGAAGAGTTTCATTTTCTAGCAAAGAACATGTTTTCTTTATATCAGACACAACAAAAAATGATAACCTTTATTTCATAGAATATCCATGAAGTTCTCTTTTTATCATTACAAAGATTCTATTATAATTATGATGATGGTGATTATTATTAATTCATGTTTTAGGGTATTACGGTTAGGGCACATTTTTGGGGGTATAGTTACAATATATTATTTTGATCAAAGGAATAGTTTGACATTTTGGGAGCAGGGTTAATTGTTTTCTTGCCAAGAATGAGACGATCAATAAGTGGTATTGATCTTCTCATCTAACTCTCAGCAAGAAAGCGAATATAAACACATTTACCAAAGTATTAATCTATTCCTTTAAGGTTTGGGGAAAGGTTTTGGTTATTGTTTATCTCTCTGTACTTTACAAAAAACAATGTCATTGAGGTCCACTCCTTTACTGCAAAAAATGATCAGCTTATCTTTAGTCACTTCTGTCTATTGAAATATTAAAGCTTTATTTTTCTGAAACAAGTGAAAAAATATCTGGCAGTGACAGTGCTTTCCCCTATTCCAATAGAAATCAGCTTGTTTCTTTCTAGTGTCAATGTCATTTTCCTTGATCTGCTGTGCAGTCTTTCAAGATACTGACAGTTATTACCTCAAAAATATTGAAACAACATGATTTGAACTGGAAATAGGCTGAAATAGTTTGACGGCACTGGACATTTTATCTTGATAAGACTTTCAGGATTTAATAATAGACAAACATAATTTGATAAGTTGGATAGTTTTGTGTACACTGCAACCCATGCAATCAGGCTACATTATTGGTATTGACAATAATAGTCATTGTGGCTGAACAGGCAAAGTATACAACACAAGTACAAAAACGGACTTGAGTTAACAAGGCAAAAGACGTGTGTTCAGCACTTTTTGAGTGTGTAGCCCCATGGTGTTTAACAAAATTAGGAAGGAATGCGCTTTAACCAGTCCAGCATCTTTATAATAAAGAAGTTATTATAGAGAAATATATTGAGACTGTCTCTTTTTTTCTTTCAGGCTACAGCCCATTTGCCCCATCGAGAGCAGACTGCCCCCCCCTGAGCCAGAGCAAATCCCTCTCCGCACCCTACAATTCAAGCGTGGCCTGCTCCATGAACTACGCAAGGGCAATGCCACCAAAGAGCAAATCCGCCTGCACAACCTGGTCCAGCAGCTGCCTCGGGCCATTATCATTGGGGTGCGCAAGGGGGGCACACGCGCCCTGCTGGAGATGCTCAACCTGCATCCGGCAGTGGTCAAGGCCTCGCAAGAGATCCACTTCTTTGACAATGACCAAAACTACGCCCGGGGCATCGACTGGTACAGGGAGAAAATGCCTTTCTCCTTCCCTCATCAGATCACCATTGAGAAGAGCCCTGCTTACTTCATCACAGAGGAGGTCCCTGAACGCATTTTCAAGATGAACTCCTCCATCAAGCTGCTGATCATCGTCCGCGAGCCCACGACCAGAGCTGTGTCTGACTACACGCAAGTGCTGGAGGGTAAAGAGCGCAAAAACAAAACCTACCACAAATTTGAAAAGCTGGCCATCGACAGCAACACCTGCGAGGTGAACACAAAGTACAAAGCAGTCCGCACCAGCATCTACACCAAACACTTGGAGCGCTGGCTGAAGTACTTTCCTGTGGAGCAGTTCCACATTGTAGATGGGGATCGCCTCATCACAGACCCGCTGCCAGAGCTGCAGCTTGTCGAGCGCTTCCTCAACCTCCCCTCGAGGATCAGTCAGTACAACCTGTACTTCAATGCCACCAGGGGATTTTACTGTCTGCGATTTAACATTGTCTTCAACAAGTGCCTGGCAGGCAGCAAGGGCCGTATCCATCCAGAGGTGGACCCATCAGTAGTGACTAAACTACAGAAATTCTTTCATCCCTTCAATCAGAAGTTTTACCAGATCACTGGTAGGACATTCAACTGGCCATGATGAGCTTTGAACTCCTACGAGATTCTGTGGATTGGTGTTTTTTTTAAAATGCCAAGCTACGAGATCTCGAAAGATATTAATAGCACTTTGATTGAATTTAAATACAAGAATGACAGTGTGACCAAATATAAAAGAAAGTTGATGTTAGTTTGTTTTTACGTGTGAAATTAACACAAAGTAGTTTGATGGTTTGACTAAAGGATTGAGTTCAAAGCACTTGATCTTGCAAATGAATTCACTTGTCTGTCATTGTTCCCCGTGAAGAAAAAGCCCAGTGCTGAACTGTGTGATTAACTGAAGAGATTATTTTTGTTTCTTTTTAAAAGACTATCAAACACCAACATTCATGCTGTTAAGATAAGCTTTAAGTGTGATGCTTTTTCATGATTAAACATCTTAAAAGATGACAAAATGACATCTGATAAACAACAAAATTGTTCATTTGTTCTTCATCACGCTGTTTATTTGACCAAAACTGCATGTGCAATCAAAACGCCATCTAACATTGTAGGCTCTTCTCTTAGTCATCTTTTGTTTATTGTTATTTGAAACCATTGCAGGGTTTTTTCCCCACCATATTTTATTTTCAATTCATGCTGTGATTAATCCATTAGAGGATGACCTCCTTTAATTCTCAATACAACACCCAGCCTGAAAAACAGAACAGGCTCCTCAGAATATGATCTTTTGTTTCAAGCTTAAATCAAACCATATCCGAAACCTTCAAAGCATTTAAGACTCAAGATTGTGTTTTCTTGTAAGTACGTTGTTTCTTCCCACCTTCAGCTTTTACATTGGTTTGTGAAACACCTGGCAAAAAGCCATAGTATTAAAAAAAAAGTAATCTGATGATGATCATCATCAGAAGGTCTGATGATTCTCGTCAACCAACTGTTTATTCTATGATGATAAGCGAAATTTGTCTGTTTCTGTGCAAATAGTCATTCTGTATCATAAGTGTGTTGTTAAAAAACGTTAAATTAAAAGAACATGAAAACATTTGTCAGCTGGTTTTGATTGTCATGTCTCCATAAGCAGAAGCGGCCCCTGGCATAGGACACATATGCGGTCACCTATAGGGTGCCAAACAAGGGAGGTGGCGCAAAATGAGTGGGATTTGGTTTTTCTCGCACCGACAGGAAACTTGTTTACAGCTTTTGGAAATATTTGGTTTCCCTTTACATTTTTCCCCTTTTTTCCCATTGACTTGCATGGGTTTTCATCTGGTTTGATTTTTAAACCCTTACTGGTTGGTCAGTTTTCTCCTGACAGCCACCAAACTTCATGTGTTTCAGGCAATGCCGCCAAACACTAGAATAGAAAACAATAGAATGGTGCCTTGACCCCCACTTGCCTTTTTGTCTGGAGGACTGGGAGGACATTGTCTGCATTAGAGGTACCATTGTTACACTTCCTTTTAGTGTGAGTTCATTTTTGAAGTTGTATGACTGGAGGTACTATTGCTGCACCTTTTTGGAGGCTCCAATCTAAAATTTTGCCAAGGACACCAACATAGTCAGGGCCGGCCCTTACAATTCATCCTAGTGGGGGCATGAATGTGTATTCAAAATTTCATGGCAATCCATTTCATTGTATTCTCATATATTTCAGTCTGGACCAAAGTGGTGGAAGGTGAATAACAGACTGACCATGCATAGAGCCATACCGCTAGCATGGTCATTTGACAGCAGGTAAATAATGATTCTGTCCAGACACTGTACCTTTACATATACATATGCAAGCAGAGAAAGGTTTGTATATTTTGTTTAACAATAACCGCAAATGAGGCAAAAATTTAGCAGCAGCGTGACATGGCAGCATGTATGGAACAAGGAAACTACTCTTTGAACTGGAGGCTTGAGTTCAAATCCTGATCCATGCATCTAGCTTGTCCAAGGCTGAATTACCAGCTGGGTGAGGTGGACAACAGCCAAGGGCACCAAACCCTCAGGGGCCACAAAGGCCTTTAGGTTTCTATGTATTCATCCCCAGCATGGCAGTAAAAAATGTGAACATTTGTCAAGTAATCTGCACCATTATAGCGCACCATAAGTTGAAATTTTTAGGACCTAAAGGCTCCTGCATTTTTACCTAATTTTAACCTATTTCTTCAGTTGATTTTGTGCTTATATTGTTCTTATTCCTAAATACATGTGTGTTTAATAAAATGATCAAATAGAAATTGATTGAAAACTTGGGGCAGTGTAGTGTTTTCAGTATAGGAATAGAGGTTGGTTTCTGGGCCTCAAGACAAAATATTCTGTCATTTGCAGTCTGCGGTGTGCACCGTACCTGATGTGGCTTCAGGATAGAGACATATTGTAGAGACTGGGAGGAACAGGTGCAGGAGTAATGCCCTACCTGCTTTGGGACCTTTGATTGGAACCTAACCCTAAACTCCGATTCCCCCCAGAATTTCTACTCAAGCATCAAGTGAAGATCATATGTGACCTTACACATGAGGCAAGTTCTATTATTAACAGCTGCCTGCTTTCAAGCAGACTTGTGAGATTTTTACACATTGGCTACAGTGTTTTCCAACTTGTTGTGGAAGAGTGTGCTGACATCTAGTGTTGTATGCCTGTACACAACGGCAACAAATAAAGCCCTTGTGTACTCATGCCTTAGTTTTTAGAAAGGGAAAGAGAGTTAATTACTTGTGCACAAACGATGGAAAGCATGTTTTGATACTCTAAAAAAAAAAAAAGACTTGGCTTTGTACAACTGATCTATCAGCCATCTGCTGTTTCTCCTCGAAATACCTCATTTAGTCATTCATATGTGAAAACACAAACTGTGAACACTAATTTACCCATGACGTTTTTTTCAACAGGGTGGTTGTCCCATCCTCTCTGCTGTCAGGACCCGGGGCCACTTTATAACTGGCCGGCCCGCCCCTGTACAGTAGCGCCTCCCAGTCACTGCTGCTCCGTGTGTTGCCCTGCTCTGTGTAAATTCATCCTTCTCTCCATCTGCCGAAGCGAAAACTAACCAACTGTTTAAAAAAGTGCTTCAAACATGGCTTACACGACTGCTGGAGGGACTAAGAAGAAGGTCTGCTACTACTACGACGGTATGGGACACGCTGGTGTCTGAATGAGGAGCCCAAATTGAGGCATCTGGCAGGCTAGCCGCGTAGCTGGTGTGTTTAGCTGGTGACTGGTGAATGTATGCTGGTTAACACAAGCTAGTGCAGCTAACGAGCCAGCTTGCTGCTGCCGTTAATAACCATCGCTAATATAGCACTAGTGCCGCTAACTAGTGTCACTCTGCATGTTGAATGGTTGAAAAAACCCTGCAGTTTAGTTCAGCTAATGTTGTGTGCACCTGACGTGTACGGCGAGTGGGAGTATAACAACTGACTAATGGTTACAATGTTGTATTTAGCTAAACTTGAATGTGCTTACGACATTGAAGTTAGCTTCCGATTGGGGTAGGGGGAAGTTAAGGGAAACATAAATAATGATATTTAGCGGCCTATTCTCTGTTTTTCCACCACTTACACTTATGAAAAAGTAAAACACGTCGTAGTAAAAGTTTTAACACTGTTTAAACCCACTTTCAGGTTTGTGAAATCTGTACTTTGTTTATGAAAATAGAAAAAAGGGCGATTTCACTGCTTTTTTCCCCACCCACACCACATAAGACCAGGTCTAGATCAAAAACCACTATACTTAGACCTGTCAAATCTGGACTAGATTAACAAGGAGACTCCAGAGAGTCATTAAAACACAGTTTCAGATTTGTGTAACCTTAATTATATTTGTGAAAACTTGGGAAACAAAGGGTGATTTCACCGATATGTCTTCTTCCAGAACACATCAGAGCAGGTCTAGATCAAAAACCACTGTACTCAAACTTGTTGAATTTTAATAATAATAATAATCTAGTCTGTAGTTGACAAGTCTGAGTATAGTGGTTTTTGATCTGAACCTGGTCTAACGTGTTCTGGATGGGGAAAAAAGCAGTGAAATCTCTCTTCCTTTTTTCAGTTTTCATAAGCAAAACAAAGCTTTCATAAATCTGAAAGTGGGTTTAAAGAGCGTTACAATGTCTAACACACTTTTCATAAGTGTAAGTGGTGAAAAAACAGAATCAGTGGCTAAATATCATTATTTATGTTTCCCTTTACTTTCCCCCTAACCCTGATTTGGAAGCTAACTTCAGCATGGTAATGTGCTCAATACTGGAGTCCCAACTCGTTGTCATCATGGTTTGAGCCGTATAATTGCAGTTATGTTCGAGGTTTTGTTTTCTGTGGATCTGGGTGATTAAACGGAAAGTATCCGAAACTTAGACCCAGAAAGTTTAATCTGAAGCAATAAAGCTTAATGTGCAACTAGGCTATTTCACTCCCAGTGTGCTCAGGCCTCAGTGATGCATAACAGTTCTCACTGGACTGAGTATTGGCGCCTCTGTGGGCCCACACGAACAGGAAACCATCATGACCAACACAGTGTACTCATGCCCTCCCCCAAAGGAACTGCTTATTTTTATACTCAGCAGTTCAGGTCAATGAGGACGTAATTAGTCACAGTATCTGCTGAGCTGGCTTTCCTATTAATTTACAGCAAAGCTTTGCCAGAAAGTGTCACTTGGTGACATCTCAATGATGTGGCGTGCTGTTGAATAGAGTCGATTATATACTCTACTGTTGACAAACTGTCAGTGTGATGATAGGAGGAACTCTGGCCTGTGTAAACTCACATGTGACATGGTGGGTTTATGCTTTTTGAATTGGTCTAACTGCGTACTTGTTCACACGAAGTTTCTTTCATTAATTTTGAATGCACTGTGACCGGTTCTGCAGCATACATATTTAATATTCGTGTGAAGGTTTTCATCCGTATCGTAGCTGCTCTTGTTAACTTTTTTACTTCCCTCACATATAATTCCCACCAGACATAATTATGATCTTATGATCTTATGTGGACACATCTGAAATAGGTTAAGCGGTACACCAATCTGACTTTTCAACCCAATATGATTTAGGGTATGGGCAAATGGTGGGTGAAATGGATATTATGGTATATGTAATTTTATATCACATGTTGATATTTATTGTGATATATTCCCTGTTGAGAAGCTATTGATAGACAAAATAAACAGACAAGAATGTTTGCTTTTGTCTGATTCAGCCAGTTAAATACATGACACATCAAAATATTTCATCCCATTGATGCAAAAATCATATAAAAATTCCATATTTTACGTAAATCAGCTCACTGATGAAGATGTAACGGCCTCGTAAGCCGGTTCTCAGCTTACTGTGTCCATGCAGCAGTGAAGGCTTCACTCATCTTCATGTTACTGCATCTGTTCACCAGAACACTTCAACTGTGCACAGCTTTAGAGCGGCAATGATTAGTCAATTAATTGATAAGACGACTGACAGAAAATTAATAGGCAACTGTTTTAATTAATAATGAATTTGTTGATTAATTGTTTCAGTGATATTTACGGTAAAAATGTCAAACATTGTCTTGTTTCAGCCTCTCAGATGTGATGATTTGTCATATATGACAGTAAATTGAATGTTTTAACATTTTTGACATTTAGAAATTGAAGATATCATGGCTTCTGAGAAATTGTGATTCCTTAGTTTCTGCCCTACGTGGCTTATAATAGTCATCCCTAAAATGTTGTCAAATAACCAATACTGAGGCATTTGGTTAGAAATATTGATGTTTGTATCTATCAGCCCTCTCTTAACAGACAATGATTATCGCTTGTGAATGTAGTTTTTTGACCTATTTTGGTTTCCCTTGCAGGTGACATAGGAAATTATTACTATGGACAAGGACATCCCATGAAGCCACATCGCATCCGGATGACTCACAACCTGCTTCTGAACTATGGGCTGTACAGGAAAATGGAGATCTATGTATGTTTTGTAACCACTTTCAATGATGTAACAACAGTGTCTTGTCTTCTCTGGCCCAGTTTCCACTCAACACATTTGTTACGTTTCAGAGACCACACAAAGCCACGGCCGAGGAGATGACAAAATATCACAGCGACGACTACATCAAGTTCCTCCGATCCATACGGCCAGACAACATGTCCGAGTTCAGCAAGCAGATGCAGCGCTGTAAGTAACACACGGGCCGGAATACATGTCGCGCGTTTTATACACGTTCGATGTGATCCATCAGTCACCCACCTGTTGAGCTGACAGATCCTGACTCATACCTTGTTACGTCACTCATTAAAAAATATGAGGCTTTTGCTGTGTGATGCGGTGTCATTGCTCATTTTCCCTGAAGCTAAGCATGATATTATAAGCCTAACACAAAATTTAATAAAAATTTAATAATTTCTTATCATGTTAGTGGTGGAGCTCTTTATTTTAGGCAGAGCAGCTCCATTATAAAACGCTCCAGGAAACCTTGGTATCCAGGATAGTCTGGAAGGGCATTGAATGGACCCATTAGTAATTCATTGGATGGTCCATTGAGTGCCACCAAATATAACATTTAATATTAGACATATTACTTGTGTAGTTTTTTATTATACCACAGAAATGAAAATTTTTAGGAAAGTATGAAATCATATGGATGTAAAACAGGGTCCTCAAGAAAGTACTTGTTTCATCACTGATAAATATTTCATCAGCATTTTACTTGGAAGTTCAAAGTTCCCTGACTAGAAAACAAGTTAACTGTATTTCACATCTGGTGATAATAGACGCGTTACTTGGGATAGTTAATACAAGGTAACAGTTACTCTCAAAAGTGATCATTTGAGCTGCAGCGCTTAATCACTTAATTGATAAGTTAAAATTAATCAGTACCTATTTGGATAGACAAAATAATCAGCAGATAAATCAATAAAATGAAAAGTGATGATAATAATAATCGGTTGACTGCTATGACGATATCAGTCGTGATCTAAAATGATGCAGTTGACAGCTTCTGGGTCTCTGAGCTAACGTTACATTAGCTAACGTTTGAAGCTAGCTGACAGCTCAGCTCTGAATGCTCCACAGGTCCCAAGTAAAGGTCATGGCTTTTAGATATTGATGTGAATGGGCTTAAAAGTATAATTAAAGGATTCAGACTAGTCTTTACTATCCACTGGCATTAGCTTGCAGAGCAGTTCTTGATTGTTGTCCAGCTAGAACGTTTGGGGCTTATAATGAGCGGTTAGCTAACACTAGATTGCTCATTTACTGAGAGACTTTGTCAGTGTTTTTAACTAAGTATTTCTGGCAGAGTGCTGACTCCGACTTGAGATTCGCAATTACCAGCCAATAGTTTAACTTTTTTCTTTGGCTTCAAAAATGAATGCTAATTGGTTACAGCTAATAAGATCTAAAATTGCAAAGCTTGCTCACAGGGCTGATTCTGTCTGTGACTTTATGGGGTGTGACTGGGCGCAGGGAGGTCATAGTGATGATACATTTTATGCTTAAAGGGGGTAATTGTCACTATGTACCTCTCAGGATCAAACCAGCATCTCTTTATACAGCAATTCTCAGCTGTTTTAATACATAGACTGTAATGGAAACCAGATGTTTAATCCTTTTCAAAGTTGTTTCAGCTGATAGTAACACTGACAGCTCAGACTGTATTACACTTACACCAAACTGTTGTTCTGTTCAGGTGATGTTCTCCCATCAGTAACTGCACTGTTCTCGTTTTAATCTTTGCAGTCAACGTTGGAGAGGACTGTCCTGTGTTTGATGGCTTGTTTGAGTTCTGCCAACTCTCTGCCGGTGGCTCTGCTGGTAAGTTAAGAGAAAACAACACAAAACAAAAAGAGCTGATCACTGTAATCGAACTAATGCTGACCAATGTGTTGTTCAGAACTTCTCTGAGGCAGTGTGCAGGTCTGAAAGTTTACTAGATGATACACAACAACAGTAACTACAGATAGTCAAGGGCCACATCACACATACTGGCACTTAAGCAAAGAGGACTTACTACAATACAGTAAATGAAGTGACATTTTTACTCCTTCGACTTACTTGAACGTACTCACTACTTTTTTCTGTCAAACATTCTGTAATAGAATATGTCACATTTTAAAGTGTTTCATTATTTGAACAAATGAGTGTAACATTACTGGAACGGGTTCATCATTCATAGCATTCAGACTGTTTATAAATCACTGTCATTATTCATTACAGCAGGGCTGCTGGAGGAGCGTGCGCGTGTGTGCACGCTAGCTGTCTTGCTGTGACTCGGAACTTATTACTATCAGTAAAATGATTTTATTACCATACTTTTGAAATATGAATCCTTGAGAATTTCTCAATAACTGATGCATATTTTTATATCTATAAACTATGTTCTCTATCTTGTTAACGATCTGGCATTAGATAATAATGGCAGAAGGATTATTGGCTGGCCAGCTGGCTGCTATTATTCCTGTGGCGTAGTAGTCTGGTGGAATGATCTGTCCTTCTGAAATACAGTCACCTGCTGGCTTCAGTCGTAAGAAAACTTAAGCTGTGGATACTTTGTACTAGGGATGGGAAATTAATTGAAAAGTTACAGAAACCAGCATGATGACACTCTAACAACCTTTAGCCATGCTGGTATGTTTCGATAAGTTCGTTCCTTTATACAGGCTGCCGCCAACATGTCCTCTCTAGTTGTCACGTCTGTGGTGTGGGCACAGTTGGGCTTCAGTCTACGCAATAAATGTAAATACTATCAGAAAATAGCAGAGCAGCACAACCTCGTTGGGAGCATTCATTCTGATGTTTGAGGGGGAGAGAGAGGCGGTGTGACCGCGCTCAGGGAGTCAGGTGTGCTGCCGTCGGAGCGGAGTCATGTTAGCAGTAAGTTGTAAATGTTCAGTATGAGCTCCAGTTTGTCTGAAAATAAATGCTACAGCTCCTGAGTTTTGTTTATCAGCAGGAGTCTCCCCGAGAGGTCACTTCAGAGTCAGCAGTCTATTACACAAACATTTGTTAAAATGTCACTCCATGCCCTTTAACACTATACCCTACAATACTTAATAGCCTATAATATACTATATAATAGTAATTATTGTTATCATTTTGATAGTGGTTGGACATGTGAAATACAGCCTCTTTTACTTTTTCTGTTCCTGTTTTAGCAAATAAATACCCCAAAGTGCTCTTAAACTAACTAAACTCTTCAACTTAACTACTACTCAACTACTGAATATGTTAAATCAACATATTATTCAGTCATAATACACGTTTCTGTTTATTTTTCAGTAGAAATAATTAACAAGAGGTCCACTGTGAGGTCAGAGAATTTTGTACAGAGGTGCATTTAACAAGATATTGTCTGTTAATCATTACATTTTTGTTCTTGTGGATATCCTTAATGACCATATTGTATTAGTTGACCAGTTGGAGAATGCATCAGCATCAGGCCACCTGGCTTGGTTGTTAATGCGAACCAAATGTCCAGCCGTTATATATGAATCTATTGCACAATGTATGTCATAGATTTCATATCCAAACAGAAATAAGAGCTTGTAAAGTATCAGTCATGTACATACATCATCTCTAACTGATCTAGTAACAGAATCAAACGTGTTCTGTTTTGTGCAGCTGGTTCAGTGAAACTGAACCGACAGCAGACTGACATTGCAGTGAACTGGGCAGGAGGACTCCACCACGCGAAGAAGTCTGAAGCCTCTGGCTTCTGCTATGTTAATGACATCGTGCTGGCCATCTTGGAGCTGCTCAAGTGAGTTTCACCAACATCTTCATCAAACCCATTGTCTGGCATTTCTATTTCCATGTCCATGCCCGTCAGTGTGTGCAGTAAGTGTTGTCATGGAGATCTCAGTGATGTCCATGACAAAAAAAACATGTTTATATTGTTTCCACATATCCTAGCTCTGTCTGCCTTGTCCTTCACTCCCAGGTACCACCAGAGGGTGCTGTACATTGATATTGACATCCACCATGGGGACGGAGTGGAGGAGGCTTTCTACACCACAGACAGGGTCATGACTGTCTCCTTCCATAAATACGGGGAGTATTTCCCTGGAACTGGAGACCTCAGGGTAATCCTTATCCTTTCTCCTCATTTAGGCCTAGTCCACACACATACGGGTATTTTTGAAAACATAGCTTTTTCTCTGCGTTTTGCCCTTTCATCAACATTCAGACTGCGTTTTAGGTCACTGAAAACGGAGCTTTTGGAAAACTTCCAGGATGAAAATGTTCAGAAACTCCATTTTCATTGTTTATGTGTACACAGTGAAAGTGGAGTTTTTGACTTGTGACATCAGAGTGTGTGCCATTATCTCCTTTGTTTATGAGGTGACATTTCCTGCAATGGCAGATGTGGCCAAAATAGTGCTGGTTCTAACCTTGACTTTTTATATGTTTACACATAAATGTACAGTTACTCTTCCACTATATAGAGGAATAGAGGCATCAGAATGTGCTACGGAAGTCACTGCTACATAATCCTACACTCCCATGACACACAATGTTGCCAGTTTTGGATGAGAGCCGGTTGGAAATAACCTTTTTCAGGCTTCTGATTGGCCGACATGGCTTTAGGGTTGGGGTTATATTGCCACCTATTAGTTAGTCATGCTCTTGACAGTGCTTCAGTTGTGTTTTTCATTTGGACTGTAGACAGTGCTCGTGTGGACAAGATTTTTTTTTCTGAGTACGAAGGAGGAAAAAACCCTTTTTCAATAATACCTGTGTACGTCCATGATGTTTATATGAAAACAGCAAAACATCAGATGGGGTGAAGTAGAAGTGGATGGAATGGCAGAAAGGAAAGCTGTAATAAGCTGATCTGATCACACAACAACACAATGTATTTGTGTGAGATTGTAGTTTTATTTGTTTCTTTATTTAAAGTCATAATAGCCTTTGATGAAATATTCTAATTATTTAGTGATTTATGTGTTTTTCTGTCTTTCACTCCACTGACCTCTTGTTTTTTTTAGGATATTGGAGCTGGAAAAGGCAAATATTATGCAGTCAACTTCCCTCTGCGGGACGGCATCGACGATGAGTCATATGAGCAGATCTTCAAGCCTGTGAGTGACTCTGTTACCATGAAAATGACAAAAACTCTTTTACATTTCACTGCACATCATAGCCATTTTCAAGATTCAAATGATCTGATTAAACATCTCTACTGGAAGAAATGTATCATGTTTATTCAGAAGCTGACTTGAACATTCTACCAGGAATGGTTTTTCTGTACTTGAATGATGACTTGACTAACTTGACTACTTCACTGCGCTTCATTCCAGTGTTTATACACACATTATATAAAGGTTGTGAGACTTCAAGCTGCACTGAACAATATTTTTATATTCACTATGGACTAAATGACTATGTGTAATGTGTAATGTGAAATGTGTCAGTGAGCAACTAGCAACTAGCTGGTGAACATAGTGGAGCGTTTAGCAGCTAAAGATCCAGATATTTTTCCCAGGAGGCGGTGGAGACCAAAACAAAGCTAAAAGAGAGTAAATACTAGACTGACAGTCCCCTAATTGAATGCTAATGTTGCTCTGTGTCTGCTGGATGTGTAACTGTTTGCTTACATGTTCGACATATCAACTTAATTAGGTCATAACATGTCACATGCTGTGTTTTCAGGTTGTTCTGCTGCCCTGAAGTGGCAAAAATTTTTCAATTATTGCAGCTTGAGGTTACTGTGACTGTAATTTCAAAGCCAATTTAAAAACTATTAAATTACCTTTATCATTTAGAGAGCGGCCTGCTGTAAGGTGTTCAAACAGGCACACATTTGTAGGAACCAAAAATGTTAATTATTAATTTAGAATCTATTTTGAGGCAGGAGAGAGGCTAGCACAACACTAAACAGTTTTTCATAATTGGTTGTTTTTGCTTTTTTTTGTCATTCTTCTTCTTTGCACATTTAAAGCTACACTTCAATGTAAGGGATCATTTAAATGTCACATTAGACATAGAAGGCTACAGCTGGGTGACTAGTTAATGCACACTAGCTTCCAACACTTGGTGAGTGTAATTTATTTTGTGCTGTGGTCCTTCAGGTGATGTCCAAGGTGATGGAGATGTATCAGCCCAGTGCTGTGGTTCTTCAGTGCGGTGCAGACTCTCTCTCAGGAGACCGCCTAGGCTGTTTTAATCTCACCATCCGTGGTACACACACGCACACGCACACGCACACACAAATTAACCCGATCCTGTCAGATGAAGCCTCACATTTATATTATAAGCCAGGTCAATGCATGACTTGGTTTGTCAGGAAGTGTTATATTGTGCCTCTTGTTTGTTTCAGGACATTCCAAGTGTGTTGAGTACATAAAATCCTTCAATCTCCCGCTGCTCATGCTGGGCGGAGGAGGATACACCATCCGCAACGTGGCCCGCTGCTGGACCTATGAGACAGCTGTGGCTCTGGACACAGACATCCCCGACGGTTAGTCACTCATTCCAGTGTCAGTGAATGTGAAAAAGGCTTACGTCAAAACAAAAGCACATACTGAACATCCACAGAATATTCCTCCTTGATGATGCCTAAAACATACACTTCTTACTGCAGTTACTTGATAGTGTGTGTTGGCGGCAGATTAATTAGCTTGTTAGACCATGGACAACCTGATTTTGATTATGGACTGAGATATGTGGGTATATTTCAAAGTTTTCCCCTTTAAAGTATGCTGTGTTGTCTTTGACATCCCTTTTTAAACATGAGTAAAAATGTCAAAAATATATGTTTGATGGTATAGTCTTCCAGTTTGTGTGCCCACATTATTCATTTATGAGCACAAATTAGTGTTTGTTATTTTTCTTGCCCCATGACACCTGCCAGGCTCAGCAGTCTCCCAGTGCTTTGATGTTTCATATTGAATCACTGTAGTAAAGTGCCACTGGGACCAAACTCATCGTCCGCATAGATTTTTAAGGCATAAAAACTGTATTGAAATCACTGAAAGGTGCTAAAAAATGATTCAGTAATGTTTCATATCCAGTCAACCACAAGCATTCTATTAAGAGAATCACAGGGCATGTTTATGTAAGATAAAATTGAGTCTTTTTTTTTTTTTGTAATGAAATGAACTTCATTCAACAACGAGCATCAGCTTAGAACTGAAACTTCGGAGCTGTAAACTGTTTGAATGAAACTCAGCGTTGTCTGCAGCACCTCTCTTGTTTGACTGTTGAGCCTGAGGTGTCGGGGCGGGTAGAGGTGAAGGGCAATCATGACTTCACCTCTGGAAAGGGAAGGGACTGGCTGCTACCTTTTCCTGCTGGGAGCGCTGACTCAGCAGACTGTCTCTTCCACTGAATGTGTGTAACATAAAGAGCGAGGATGTAATCACAGCCTGTCGAATGGGCCAGCAGTTCTCTTAATGGAATTTCAGGACATTAACTGAACTCCCTTCTCATTTCAATTCACCTCCCCCCCCACCCCTCTCAGCGAGGATCACTGCAGGTTGTAAAGCCTCAGTAAATCATATTAACAGGTGTGTTATCACTCCTTTTTCTTTCCAAACGGCTGATAATTTGACACTTTGTTTTATCCTGGGTGTGTAAATCTTCTGCGGCTGCGTTCATGTCGGCTCAGACGGTTTGCTTACTTTTCTCAATGGTGCTTCTATTGCAGAGCTGCCGTACAATGACTACTTCGAGTACTTCGGGCCTGACTTCAAGCTGCACATCAGCCCCTCCAACATGACCAACCAGAACACACAGGAGTACATGGACAAGATCAAGTACGTGCTGGTTCTTAAATCAGCTGCAGTGGAAACATGTTTTAAATATTGGACATTTTTCACCGATTAAGCTCTGAGACAGCCAAAGCCAAGTTTCTGTACGTTCATGATACAGCAAAGATGACAGATCAGGTGATAGTTAGTATACAATGTACATGTCATCAACAAACCAGCTAACATCATCATCTGATCATATTTTCATCAACTGGAAGCCTGTTTCACGTCTCTCCACTGTACAGATGATCATAATAGCAATATTTAGATCTAAAAACAAATCACATTTAAATGAAGCTGAAAGGAGCAGAATGAACCTCATTTTTATGACATCATCAACATCACAAGCAGCTGTCAGAGTGTCAGTGTGGTTCTGTGTGTGTGTGTGTGTGTGTGTGTGTGTGTGACTGTTCAGGCAGCGGCTGTTTGAGAACCTGCGAATGCTGCCTCATGCTCCTGGAGTGCAGATGCAGGCCATCCCAGAGGACGCTGTCCCAGGCGACACCGTGGACGAGGACACAGAGGATCCTGACAAACGCCTGTCCAGTAAGACACTCCTCCATTTAACCACTACATCACATCACATTACAACAGTCAACATCAGTCACTAAAAGAAATAAGAAGCTGCTCATCTTTTTCTGTCAATGACATATTCAACTTAGATGAAACTTCCTCAGCTTCCAAAGGATCCGTCAAAACATGATGTCCTTTAGAGAAGATACAAACATGGCAGGAAAGATCAAATCATTAAAATCACTGAAACAACAAAGTCCTGTGTGCTTAAATGCGGCCGTTCTCAACCAGTGGGGCGTGGCCCACAGGTGGGCCTCAGAGTGCCATCTAGTGGGCTGCGGAGGTCGTAGTACTGTCAAATGGTTATTTTTTTATTTTATTTTTTTTGTAATTTACAAAGCTGGTTGTTTTTATATCTAATTGTGCTCATAAAAAACATTAAATTAAAATGCATAATTTCAATGACCAGTTGCATTTGAATATCCAATCACGAAACATCATTAGGTAGAGGCAAACGTGTTTTGCCACTGTTAGCCACCTAGCTTTCTCTGTGGACCCTACTTTAGAGTACATGGCTCTGTCCACTGTGTTGGAAAATGAACTGATGGAACTATCAGAAGACAGCAGCCTGAAGCTTCAGCTCAGTTGCTCTTGCTTCATTCTAGATACTGGCTGCCAGTATATATCCCTCTCGGTCAAAACAGGCAATTAAATTTCTGTTGCTTTTCACTGCGGCCTATTGATGTGAGTCAGGGTCTACCATAATGAACGTCACAAAATCAAAGGCAGGAAACAAACTGAAAGCAACTTTGAATGCTACTGTGCGTGTCAGCCTCTCACCAATCCCACCACGACTTGATCTCATTATTTTCCAGAAGCAAGTGCCTCACTGAGGGTAAGCAGAGTATTTATTCTGTCATTACAGCTGACCATGACTTAACACATATTTACAGCCCAGTTTATCTGTCATGTTATGGTTTTTTTGTTTGTTTTTTTTATTTGGGTGGGTGGTCCTCTGAAAATTTTTAACAACCACAAGTGGGCTTTAAGTTACAGAAGGTTGAGAATCCCTGTTTTAATTCACCTCCACATACACATCCTCTGGACACAAACACATCAACATGTTGTCCACAGATTGTGGTCAGTCAGTCTGTGTTGTTGTGTGATTGCAGTCCGCGCCACAGATAAGAGGATAGCCTGTGATGAAGAGTTCTCCGACTCCGAGGACGAGGGGGAGGGAGGCAGGAGGAATGTGGCCAATCACAAGAAGGGAGCAAAAAGGCAGAGAGTAGAAGAAGACAAGAAGGAAGGCGAGGAGAAGAAAGCTGGTGGGTATTCTCTACCTGCACACTGAAACAAGTGGCACACTTGTCCTAAAGTGGTGAAATTAAATGTTTCTTTTTGTTTTTCATCCCAGAGATGAAAGAAGAGGAGAAAACAAAAGACAGCAGTGCTGAGAAGACTGACTCAAAAAGGTGATATGCCTCTCTATTAGTGTTTGTCTGAGTTGGTGTTCACAGATAAATGACTGAGTGAAATACAGTTTAGAGTTGTATTCATACCTGATAATGTTAGTGAGAAAAACTGTTTCAATAATAGCTTGAGTTCTACTGTCAAAAGCCATTTTATTAACCCTGTATACTCGTATCTGTTACTGTTTAGACATAATTAGACAGTTAAAGGTATGTTCTGAATGAATGCTGAACAAGAGAATGTGACTCCTGAAACTGACTCAACGTGATCCGCTAGAGAGCAGATGTATCACTCTGTCGCAGATGTTAGAACTACAGAAACAATCACTATTTTAGTGTTGTTACAGAGTGGATGTTCTTCCTTCGCAGTTGATCTTTTTTGAGTACAGACACACAAATCAAGAACAGAAAAGTGTAATCGTAGCCTGCCATCAAGTTACTCACAGAACGTTAAATTAATTAGTGACGGCTGCTTGTCACACTGCTAATATTTGCTAATAAGAAAGACAGGAGAGATAATTTGTTAGCATCACAGTTCAACAAATCTGTGTATTTTGCCATCCCAGGTGTCAGAACTTGCATTCACCGCAACCATAGCATCCTAAATAGTTCTTCATATTCTCACACACTGATTTTAATTAAGCATAGCTAGCCAGAAGCTCACACTGTAGGCTGTTGTGAAGGAGAGCAGTGCTGCACTAACCAGCTGAGGTGGATGAAACACACAGCACAGTAATGAAAGGATCAGAATTTGATCAGGTTTATTTTAGCTGATACAGATGCATTTTAAATATGCCCGGAACTGCCCCGATACTGATCCTCAGATTACTGATTTTCTGTTTTTTCACGTTTTAATGATACGGTATTCGTGAACATGAATATTGTTTTAAATTAGCATTTTAATTCTTACAAATTCCACATAATGTTATGCTCCTTTCCCACTGAGCCTTTGAGTAAATCCTCAGCTGTAATAAGGAGTTGAACTCTCATTTTTCTTTTGGCAGTGTCAAGACTGAGCAGACGAGCAGTGCCTGAATTGTTCTTCTTACACACATGCACACACACACACACAAACTCAACGGTGCTGTCCACACTCAAGGATCCAACTGTTCACCCAGTCACCGTCAGAAGCATAATATTTATTATGACTCTCCATTTTCTACTTGTAAATCTTAAATGTAAGCGTTTGTCTTTGTGTAGTGTCTCCAGTGGATTTCTTGAATCCACCACTTGAATTTGCTGTACTACGTCCATCGCTACCCTTTCAATCATTTTATTCCAATGTGCTTGATCTTCTGAAGGAAATGTCTGCTTGCTTGTTTTTTAGGAAACAGTGGGTAAACCTGTAGATGAACCTACAATGATTTCATGTTTAAATTTTGATATGCATTTGTCAATAAAAATTTTTATACTATTTCTTTGAAATATGTGTTACTTTGTCAGTATGGTTTGCACTTTTGAGCTGTGTGTAATGAAAATAAGCAGCCACATGAGGGCGCTGTGACACAAGAGAAGGCAAACTAAGCACAAGTGGGGTTTTAATTGTGGAAGCAGACTAGCTTGTATACATTAGCCGGTAGTTTATAGTTTCATGTTTATTGACAAGCATACATATATAGTAAAGCGTAGTAGAAGATACTACCATGTTGAATACTTTCTTCTGGTGAATTCGGCACACAGAAAGCCCAACAAAGACGACTCTAATGTCGTAAAATGCCGTTTATCGGTAGAGTGCTCCTCTTTCTGCCGTCCACCGTCGCTTGGTGTGGTGGAAGCAGACAGCAGGGACTAACAGGCGACTCAATGATTAAAGTTGAATGTGTCATCCAATTTATGTCCTCTTCGTGCGTTTAAGGTATGCCGAACTGAAAAGTATCTCCCAATTATTTTCATGAGTCCGTTCATTAGGTTGTACCCGGCATGTTTTCGTCGTTGCTATCAAAGAAACTTTAAACTGTCGGAATTTTGAATGGGGTTCGTTCTGCGTAGTAGACAATGGGCCAATGAATGAATGGTTGAAGTTAAAGACATGCGCTAACTGAGAGGTAAGCTAACTACTTGTTATTTTCGATGTAAAACAGTTGTGGCAGCTAGCTTTAATTGTTTCCATTAGCTTAAGGTTTATTATTGTAATGTTTCCACATGCAGAGATTGATGCTAGTCTGGAAGGATGAACATCACCCATGATTGAGGTAGGATATTGTTTAGACTGGAATAAAAATGTCTCCCTAACAATGTAATGCATCTCCATTCCATACCTTTTCCTTGTAAGGTGAGTTCTGGGCCTCAGACCAGACATAGGCTTATAATTGATTAGTATCTCATTTTTCATGTTTAAGAGGAGTTGTTGGGTTTTGGGGGACTTCCCGAGGTCCTGGAGAAGTGATGTCAACACAGTGGTTGACATTTTTAGATCTGACAGAGTGAGAGACGGGTGTATACCTGTTATCATGTCACTTACTGCTTCCTCATCTTAAAGTGGAACCAGTCTAAACTTTGCTTGCTTGAGACATATGGATGTAAGAGTCTTTGGTTGTAGCTGATCATACTTAATTTGCACTTGTCACTTAGTCTACATGTTTTGTCAGCTGTGTTGTCCGTATGTACTCCTCAACTTGAAAAGTTTTACTTCTTCCCAAGGAAACATCTGTTAAGCTGAAAAAACATACTTGTATGGTAAAATCTTGAGGATTAATCCACTTCCTCATTTGAAACCTGTTATCACAGACAATGAGTCATGTTTGCACTGAGTTCTCTGTTTTGGTGCAATCACAGAAGTGTATCAAAATGTCTACAGTTGGATGATAGATGGAGAAGTAGCCTTGTCATTCCATTGTTTGGAACAGTATGACACACTACCAGACTACGCAGTGCAGCGTCACTCTAACTGTTTACAGTTTGTATTTATTTATTACCTACATCAGAACTATGACCTAACATCCCTTTTGGTTTCGGGGAATTTAGTTGGAACAGAAGACTAATGTGTCAGTGTCCTGAAACCAAGCTGGGGGGAATTCCCTGCAGAAGTTTTTGGCCTGTTAATGTAGCTAGAATAATCAGTGGCACACTACATTTACTACTGTCCATTCGAAAATATAGATTGTATGTAATTTCTAAAGTACTGAGTATGTATTTGGGGCTGTGTCTACACCCACAACGATATAAATTTACATGAACCAGCTTGCAATGAAGCCAGTTCTATATATAGACAAACTTCTAAGAATTATACTTCAGGATGCTCTAATCTTCACTGAGTGTGATCAAAAATACACATTTATCAAGAGACTGACTCCTACTCACAGCAAAGTATAAAAAAAACAAACGTTTATGAGCAGCTCTTGGGTGATCACATGATGGAATAGCCAATCAGAGATATGGATCGACCGCCACGTTGTTCATTATTTAAAAAAATAATCCTTACAGTGTATTTAGTGGTGTGTTATTCTGCTAGAACATCTATAATAAGATGTTTGAAAATATATTTTATCAGTATGTAATCCTTATCTCTGGGAATAATTAACACGTTAAACTAACAATAACTATATTTATTATATAAATAGGGATGAAATAATAGGAAACTGGCTGAAATAAAAACAAAATTCTGCTGCATGATATTCTGCTGTTGGTAGATGAGATATGTGACAGGTGCAGACAATGAAGATGATTAGAGAGTGATTGCACACAAAATCAACGCCAGATGTGTTCTGGTTTGTTTACACTCATGACAGATGCCCAGCAAAAAAACGTGGTGTAACCCCATTAAATACAAATGGGCTAAAACTGCTCTGTTCTTAATTATACTGCTTTAGTAATGTATTATTCATCATGAATGATATTAAGTGCAATCAGATGGTTGTTTCTGTACTGCAGTCATCTACTCTGAAACACCTGTGCAGCTTCTCTGACACTTAAGAGCGTTTTTAAGTCAAAAGTTTGATAGTTTTTATTCTCAAGTTTGGGAGTAAAAATTAAAGATTATTACTTCTATCTTTCACTTAAGTCTACAATGTGACCACCTCCTTTAAGATGGAGGGGAAGTGGTAGCAAATCCCTGCAGCAGGGATCCAAAATCATGTAGAAAACAGATTAATGTGTAGTTTGAGTGTCATGTTAAGCTGTCCGCATACTTTCGGCCATATAGTGTACAAAGTTTATGTCCAGCATCCTTTTTAAATTCTCACATTACTTCATTTGATTGCTTGAGTTATAAAATAAATGCCTTTACCCTGGATTTAGCCTTGAAGGCGCAGAGCTGCTGCAGCATACATACACACAGCTGGTAAATCAAACTGACTCTCTACAGGATGTAATAACACAAAATAAGGACAGATGCAGCTCAAATTTTATTCACATTTATTTTTGCTTTTAGTGTGCTCACAGAAAATTAGAACACCTTAAGCAGAGGAGTTTAATAGCAATTTTTTTTTTTTTGTAAGCAAAGTTACATTCCATCTCTAAGTCAAATTGGTCAAAGCTTCTCCAGTATTTACAAAAGGAAAAAAAAGAGAGAGAGAGACAAGATGCTACACAAACATTTGCATCTGATAGATCCTTAAATGTGTCAAAGACCACTGAAAAAGCATTGCCTGCTGTAATCAAAAACATACCACAGTATATAAACAGTTAACCATTCCACTTATCACAGCTTGGTTTTTGAGTTGAAAATTGCTTCAAAAGGTCTTTCCCGGGATGACTTCTCATGTGTTGTTATCTTACAAAAATGAGCAGGTGGAAAAAAGAGCTGCAAACTTCATGTGCTTCTTGAGATCCAAGATTTTTCATTTTGTACAATAATCACAGTTAAAAACACCCCGCCTATACATACTTACATTTTTATTAAGGTCATAAAACCAACAATAAACAATAAAGCCTATACAACTTGTATTTCTACTGAATCACTGACTGGTACAGCTAATGAGAAGTGAAAAGCTCCTATGAGTTTATATGACTTCCTAAAATCCTAACTCTGGGAATTGTAATTTTTTTTTTGTTGTCTTATTGTAAAAATGACGTAGTGTTGTAAACTGTATGGTCCTCTCATGACGTTTATAGATTTTTTAAGACTACTCTTTTCATAATAGTCTGTGGCACATTTCCCAGGCCCCCCTCCTCCCCCTCCCACGCCCTCCCGTAATCCCCCCCCCCCCCCCCCCTGCTCCCCTCTCATTTACAGCTCCATCCCCGCCTCCTTCATACCATGGGCATGTCCATACCATTCTGTTTACATTTTGTATAAAAATTCAAAAGAGAAAAACAAAACTTAATACTGATGAAAAATATATGGCAGAGTGTGGATGTATTTAATCTGTTTTACATATTTAAGCCACCCACCTCCCTAGCCCGTTGGAATGGAAGTAACAATGGACTGAGATGGGTTTTGTGTAAGGGGGAATGGAAACCAAAAATTAAAAAAAAAAAGAAAAGCTTTAAAATATCCCTGG
This sequence comes from Thunnus albacares, assembly GCF_914725855.1. Classification (NCBI taxonomy): domain Eukaryota; kingdom Metazoa; phylum Chordata; class Actinopteri; order Scombriformes; family Scombridae; genus Thunnus; species Thunnus albacares. The sequence goes on from NC_058121.1 coordinate 3,558,217, forward strand.
TTGTAGACAAGTTCTTCAAAGCCAGTACCTGGCATCACTCCAACATACAAACAGGGAAATGTTCTTTGATTATCTTTTTTTCTCCTTTTTTTCTGTTTCTTCTTCTCTCCCGACTTATTCGGCAGCCTCAGTGGCGTCGGCGGCCGGAGCCTCCGCTGACGCTGCTTCCTGTGACGCCGGGGCGGCCTCCTCTGTTTTGGGCGCCTCCTCGGCTGCAGGCTCTGCTGGCTTCTCCTCTGCCTTTGGCTCCTCTGCAGGCGCTGCCTCCTTATCCTCCTTGGGCTCCTCAGCAGGTTTCTCTGCTGGCGCCGCTGCTGCCGCCGCCGCCGCCTCCTCGGGCTTGGCCTCCTCCTTGGCCTGCTCTGCCGCAGGTGCAGCCTCTCCCTCAGCGGGCTTGGCCTCCTCGCTAGCAGCTGCTGCCGCCTCCTCTGTGGCCTCAGCCTTGGCCTCCTCTGTGGATGCTGCAGCGGCGGCCTCCTCGTTCTCTGCCCCCTCTCCCGTCTCCTTTTTGGTCTTCTTGAAAGAGAAGCCGCTGAGCTTGAACGACTTCTTGAAGGAGAACCTCTTCTTCTTCTTCTTGGGTGTCTCGTTGCTGGTGGAAGGCGTGGCGCCGTCCTCTGCCTTTGCCGCTGCCTCTCCCTCGGCGGGAGCTGCCTCTACCTTCTCCCCATCTGCGGCCTCCTTCTCTGCGGGGGCATCCTCGGCCTTCTCGGCCTCCTCCTTGGGGCTCTCCTCGGCCGTGGCGCTGCCGTTGGCCTGCACCTCCTCTTTGCCGTTCTCAGCCGCTGCAGGAGAGGCATCCCCGTTCACTTTGACGTGGCCGTTTTCCTAAAAAGAGAAAGTGATTGTTAATGCCATGTACTGGGCTGGCATGATTTCAACAGTGAAGCCGGCCAGTGCCACTGATGGACACCAGGGGCAGCAGACACCATCAGATCAGCAGTGACAAAAGCAGACTCTCACTCCAGCCTGGACACAGTTTCTACCTTTAAGCTTTCAGAGCAAACTGGCTGAAATTAGAAATGAACAAACACTAATTAATAGTGATGCATTAGACTGAATTATGCAACATGATTCCTCATCTGTTCGCCCTGCTTTTCATTCACATCCTCAGTGAGAGGAGCGCAGTGCCTCAACTGGATCGCAAGGGGTCGGTGCCTGGTCGCTCCGACAGCGGAGCGCCAAAGCAAAGCAGCTGCTCATTAAAACAGCAGATGCTCATTAGTCCAGCAGATCACGGAGAGCAGAGTTCAAATTCATTTCCTTAAAATGTAAAAAAATCTAAACAGGGTTCTGAACTGTTTTTTTTTTTGTTTGTTTGTTTTTTATTTCACTTCCCCAAATCCAAACTCTAACAAGGAGCCAGCAGCAGCTGCTCTCTGTCCGGAGCGCACCACTGGCTCCGAGCCTCTGTCTCCCCTCCTGTGTGATAGCAGGCTGCCATCTCCACTTTCTAGTCGAGCATCTGTAACAAAAGGCGTGGTGCTCCGAGCGCACACAGCCTTTGTTGGCGTCGTGCAATCTTGTGTCTTATTCAACAACTTCCAAATTACGATCAAGCGACTTCATTCAAAGCAACACACCGAATTCATCATTTTCCTAAAATTATTTATGGAGTAAATTTACCAAATCAGCCATTCAACACATGGTTAATGCAAAACCGCACAATTCAAAGTGATTAAACAAAAGAAAGATCAAACTAAAAGGCTTTCTTCGTCAAAAATAAAAGCTTATGTTGCCATTTTTCATTCAAATATCAGCTGAATATTAAGCCCCTTTTTTCCTGAAAAAAATGGAAATATCAACTGATCAACTGTTGCTCATGAAGAATAATCTATTCTGATTCAAAAATAAGTCTTTGCATTTCGTTTAAACTCCCACCCAGGACCTCCATTCAATCTATCCACAATTACGCACGGATTGCGCCTGCGGAGCGCAGCCCCCTCCAGATCGACCAGATTCCCCCCTGATGGATGCAGAGAGCTGGATGATAAAATATCATTTACCTGTCCGTTGGTCTTGGTGGGTGAAGCAGCAGCATCTCCGGGCTTCTCAGCCACGGTTTCGCCCTTTCCAGCTGTCTTGGACAATTGCGCTCCCATGCTTTTCGCTCCAACAAAGAAACTCAACCGATCCAAAAAACGAACAAAGACCCACAAGCCTCTTTGTTGAAACGCAAAGCTCTTCGCTGGTGTCTCCCTCTCTCTCTGCACACACAAAAAAGTTCACAGGGAAAATGTAAAGCAAAGTCCAGTTAAGAGTGGGGAGGATTCAAAATAGCAGGAAAATCTGGCAGGTGAGAAGTAATAAAATCCCAGATTGGTGGCCGTGTCGCTGTAGACAGGCTGCAAAATGGAGAAATTTCCCTTGTTGCTAATAAGATGCGGAGTCCAACGCCCAAGTGCAGAGATGAATGGGCGCTCCGAGCGATGACGGCACCGCACTCACATTCAGCCAATCACGGCCTTCTCTCAGAGCGTGGGCGGGGTTTCGAAAAGGGAGTGAACAATAGATTGTAGCGCTGCGTTCAAGGTATGTAGGAATAATGCAGTTGCTTGTTGAATTTGTTGAATTGGCAATATTTAACTAAATTAAATATGGCATCTTATCAAATTAAAGAATCTTTTTTTGCTTTTAAATGGAACATATTTCATTACCTAAACAGAATGAACAAATATGAAAGTATTAAAAAACAAGTTACAAAGGTTTTCTTTTATCCTTCATTTGGTACCATTCATTTATGTCTTCACTGTTTGACAAAACAATCTTAACTCTAGGTTCATTTACTAACTTTGAGAGATATAGCCTGTCTCTGATATAATAAGTTTTACACACAATACATGGATTTTGTGCACTAGGCTCATGATTAAGATGAATACAGTTACATCTAGGGATCAGAAATGTCACTATATTTAATTAAATCCATATAATTTGTTATTTATAATTTTAAAAATTTTGCCATTCTAGTGTCTTGACTATGGATGGTGATGTCTGACTGTCAGTCATTCGGTTCACCACCTTGGTCCATATAGAAATATCTTAACTGCTGGACAGATTAAAATGAAATTCTGTACAGACATTCTTGGTCCCCAGAGGAGGAAGCCCTCTGGTCTTCTGAAAGGTAATCCTTTTGGCGACCTTTCCTTTAGTGCCACCATGAGGTTAACAGTTTTGGTTTTTACTGAAATATCTCCACATTTATTGTATGGATTGCTATAACATTTGGTACTGGTATCCATGGTACCCAGAGGATGAACCCTAGTGATTTTGGTGATCCCTCAACTTTTCCTGTGCTGCCACCAGCAGGTCAGAGTTTTTACTTGTGAAATATCTCAACATCTACTAGATAGATTAGTACAAAATTGTGTGATTGATTTCCACAAAATTTGGGACAGACATTCATGTTCCATTCAGGATGAATTGTAATCACTGACCTTTCAACAATCATGATTAACAGCTCAAATTTTTAATTTGTCCAAATCTTTGGTTTATGACCAAATACTTTAAAAACCTCTGACATTCCCATCAGCTTCAGCTGTACTTTGTGTTTTGTGCTAATTTGTAAATGTAAACATGCTAACACACTAAAATGACATGCTAGCATTTATCTCACAGCACCACTCTGCCTAAGTACAGTCTCACAAAGCCGTATCTTTAGACTCTTAGTCTTGTTCTTGTTGTGGTTGATTCTTCTGTGGTTATATTGTCATGTAAACTACTTTGTTCTACACAAAAAGCACAAACAAAAACCTGCACACATTTGAATGTGTTTGAAACAATTCTGTGGAGCATTGCCACTTTATTTACATGACTGTGAAAAATTAGATGACCAGATTCAAAATGGACCCGTAGTTTCAGTTAGACTGAATTGAACCTGGCCCAACTCAAGTTCCTAGGTTGGGTCATGGTAGCCAGGAACTGAGTGAACACAAGAATACTTCTAGAATACATATCAGATTTTTTTTGAAAGGCAAACAACCATTTCTGAAAATGCAGCGGTAATATTTTGTTGTTACATACCACAGCATTTTAAGACTGAAGATAAGTAGTGGCTTGAGTGCTAAAAATCATTAAGTTTGTTAATTGACAAAACAAATCCCTACATTGAATAATTTGGAAGTTTCTCTGAGTCAGATACTTGTATCTTCCATCTTTTTCCTGACACTTGAATGCAGCACTGAAGATTGTAGCATCAACATGTTGTGGCTCCACATTTTCTGCTTTATAAATCATACATTTGATGTTATGACTGTACTTATCAGGATTTTAAAAAACATATTTAAAATGCTTACATGAGGTTGACTAGAATAAACTTGATCTTTGCCCAACTGGAGAGTTATCTGGATTAACTGAAGATGACCTGGGTTGACATGATTTAATGGCCACAATATAAGCTACTGTCTTCTTTCACTTTATTAAGTCAGATGTGATTATCCTGATAGATTCTTAGAAGAAGATACTGTATCTTGTAAAATATGACAATCAAGTTTGGTTTTCAACAACCTTCTCAACTTTCTCAACACTTGAACAAACACTGACTGTGTGTGTGTGTGTGTGTGTAGAGGTAGTAGAGGGTTGGGGGTGGGAGAGTCTTTGTTGACGACCATGTGATGTGCCCCATGGGGAAGGTTGGTGAGTGTTCAAACAGGTCCCTCAGCCCACATTTGCAATGCAAATCCTTCACAGAGGCAAAGTCAACTGTCCTCTGCTGCACCAAGGGAGAATGAGAACCAGGGCCGGTTCAGCGGCGGCAGCAGAGGTGGGCTTCCTGGACTAGTTTCCCGCTCCAGACTCATGCTTTTAAATGTTATCAAGAGCAATGCAAAACAGCACTGCTGAGGCACTCTCACCTGTGGATGCAAACTATAGTATTCACTTTCACATAACCTGTGTGTCCATGAGCAGGACAAATCCCTACTACTTACATGAGATGGACAAAATAATATATACCTGCTAATATAATATAAAACAATGCAATACAATACCACAAACTATGGCTTCAAACATAGCCAAGAGTTATGTCCACTTACTAGACTGTTTTAGTCTTCAACCGTATCATAATAACTGAGTGAAGTGTCAGAAAATGAATAAGACAAAAATATCATACTTCAGTGGTTATCACCTGGGGCTCGGGGAAGTTTTTATTAGCCCCTTTCACTATTATTATATTTTATGGACTTACTGATAAAAATGACAAATGTCAATAGGTGATATTCTACGCTCTGGAAAAACCCACCAAAACCACCTCTCAGCCGGTGATACAAGGGACTATCAAGCCTCCTTTCTATAGAAATGAGCACTTTCAATAAAGGGGAAACCCTCCCCAATGAAGAGATGAGGAGTTTATTCATGGACTTTCTGTAAATACTCCCCATAGAGATTCCCTAAAACCACAACTCTTATCACTAACGCTGACACAGTACTTTGTTTATCTGTTTATTCATGTCGGTTTTCTTTCTTCCTTTTTTTTATTTTTAGCCACACTAGCAGTGTAGCTCAAGTGATGAGCATGTTTGATGGGCCAGACTTGAAATATCTCAACAACTGTCAGATGGATTGTCATGAAATTTGGCATTCATGTTTCCCTCAAGATGAATTCTTCTAACTCTGATGATCCATGCTGATAACTTTTTTTTTTTTTTAACCGCAAAAATTGTGCTTAATACACTACTGTTTGTCAGCCATCAGATTCTGGCTGAGAATGTGAATTGAGCTGCTGATTTTAAGGCTTTTTCTTGTTCATATTTAGTATTATTCAGGTAGAATTTAGCATGATGAGCAACTTATTTATTTCCTGGATTTTGTATTGGTTACTGTGGTCCTTAAATGTATGTAGAAATGCAGGAAATGGGATTCAAATTGCACATTTCTTTCAGTCTGTAATCTATAAAATGAAATAAAACAAAACAAAACAACAAAATTAAGTTCATGTTTGATTCAAAGACTGACAGTAGCTGTCATTTTTTCCCATTTAGCCATTTTTGGGTGGAAACCTTCTAGCTCCAAAGTTGTGTTTATTTATCTTTTAAGAAAGGTAAGAGAGTCAGAAAAACATTGTGGAGATTTACGATAACAGAATGAACTTGTCCCAACAGCCTCCAGCAGCGGTTTGACTGATTTATGTTTGTTGCCGTTTCAGTTGTTCTAACATAATGTCTGCAGAAAGCCGATGTGTGTGCGCGTGTGTCTGTGTGTGTTTGCCGACTTTCTCCGAGGCAGTTTCACTCTCATTGATTTACATGAATCAACACAGAACTGTTGTGATTATTAGTTTCGGAGCAGTTTCAGTTTTCTTGCCGACTAAACTTGTCACACAAGCGAGGCGGTGCGGTTTTTTTTAGCGGAACATGGGGATAATGATTTATTGTTGTGTTAATTACAGGATACTCAGTTTCAGATGGAAAGGAGCTTTTCTGCTGTTGAGCGGTGTGACAAGCTCATCGATGATGAGGCACCTGGCTGTCATTGTGCGACGATGTGGCTGCTGAGACAGGAGATGATGACATTTCACTCTTCTCCAGAATTATATTATGGGTTATGCATACTTTTCTTCAGTACTTCCATGTTATACTACTTTTACTTCTCTACATTTCAGAGGAAAGTTTACTCGGCAACTTCATTCCCTTTATACTGTGAGAAGAGAAGATTTGTCAACCGTTAAAGATTTTGTTATATCGTTTACTTTGAGGTGTACGGTGGCTTCTAGGGCCGCCCCTTAAACACTGATGATTCTAATTTTATGCCTTTTATTATAGCAACAGAGAGATGACGTGAAAAAGAAACAGAGAGATGAGGAACAACATTCAACAAAGGTCAGCTGTTGAGTATTTATAAAAACCAAAAAGTACCCTTATAGATTAGAAAAAGCAGGAACCACAACGCCAACGTTAAAAATAGAGAAGTCAAGTTGAAGCCAACCTTAACCAGCCGCAACAGTAAAATACTGCTTACATTAATGCATCATTGATTGCATTCCAACGAGAAACATATAGGGGCCCTTCTACTCGATAAAGAGAACCTTCATTTTGCTGATAAGTCTTCTTCATTCCTCATCACTGATACCGAACACATAAACAAACCAACAAAAAAAAGTTTCACGCAGCTAGGTGTCTTCATCAGGCCCCCGCTGTCAGCAAAGAAACACTAATGATGTGTTGACAAAACGCACTGTTTGCCAACTGACACGAGTTTGGTAGTAAACACACACTTGTTTGATGAGTGGCTCGGGGTAACTGAAGGTGGACGACTGCATGTGACTTTCAGGAGGAGGAGGAGGAGGAGGAGGAGGAGGAGGAAGCATCCTCTGTCCATAACTCTCCACAAAACAATGTAAACTGTTGACATAGTTTCTGAATGCTGGTGAGAAGGAGGACAAATATACACAAGGCAGATTGAGTTTCACAGAGAATGTCTGATTATGAAGCAAAAATACACAAAAAGATAGTGTTCTACTGGAAGCAGCATAACAAGGTCTGGGAATTCATAAACACCAGTGCAGATATGATACCTGAGTTTGTGAGCCAGTACTGAAATGATGAACAAGTTTAATGAATGTGCCGTTTTGGACGCTATGGATTTTGACGTTATAAATATGTATGAAGGCAATTTATATACCGTGTGAAATTAGGTGTTCAGACGACTGTAACATAAAAACATGAGATATTTAATGTGAGAAAGTTGCTCTTCTCTCTCTTCACTAGGCTCCGTTTACCAATGTTTTGTGTGTTAAATCATTAGTTTGTCATGTCTCACTCATCACTGATAATGAGAACAGGTGTGCACCATCAGGCAGTGAGTGACCGGGCTCTGTCACGTTGAGGGAGGAAAGGTAAAACTGTTCTGTAGTAATGACATTCAGGTAAGTTTGGTGTATTCATGGCTGTGTGTGTGTGCACCAATAGATAAACTGTCAGCAGTAACAGTAATCTTCTATTAATGTTCATTCTGTTATTGTGTATTCTTTGACAGCTCTGTGTCCGTCTAGCTCTCTCCATGGTAACCTGAGCAGATCATAGGTTCTGTGAGGATGCAGGTTTTATTCCAGGGTTCATTTTTGTCCCTGTTTCATTCATATTTTTGTTAATAAATTCCAACTTTTGTGCATTTACTCCCACTGACCCGCCTCTTTAAAGTTTTGCATTGCCAAACAACATCTGTTCTTTATGTGGCGTGGTAGCACCCCACTTATTAAGAGGAAAAGGAAAGTAGGAAGTTGAAGTGATACTTCAAGTAATGCAGTAGGAATGATGTATTTGGACATATTAATATTTAGTAGTATAACTGTCAGTCGATCTATATGTGAGTTAGAGTGGACCGCAGTATAAAAAGTCTCAATATTGACCTTTTTTTTCATCATATTTCCATGTGAATGAAGATTTGTTTTGTGTACTTAAACAAAGCAGTATGTGGAGACTTTTGAGGGGAGTCTATTCTCTCTCTTGTGGACAGCCGTGCTATACAGGAGCCACTGCAATGATTAACAGGCTTTTGTGTTTAAGGTTTTCTGTTGTCAGCCATTCTAATGTGCACTGGGCAGCTAATAAGCTACCAATAACTCAGCCTGAGGATCCATTTTAAAGGACAAATCCACCTACATTTAAAATGTTAAAGTCCAATTAAAGTTAGAATTAATTTATGATATGACATATGACATATCACCTTGGTGTTTGTTTTGACTAGTGTACTTATTTGGTCACAAGTTTAATTACCAATTACCAATTTAATTATCAATTATTTTTGAGTGTGCAGGAGTTACCAAGCAGTTGTAAAGCAACAGACAGCTTAAATCACTAATGATTTATTGCTAATACAATGTGGTTTAATGGTAGGCTTTACAGTATGACGTTGTCCAGTCAGCAGTTGACAGCATGTCTCTTTGGTTCTCAGCTGTCAGTCAACTGACGTCCTTGGAAACACCCACCTAAAGGTTGAGGCTCAGATTCTACTTCCACATATAAAAAGAGGATGTCCTTCTAGAGGTGTCATAGTGCATCAAAACTCAACAATCACAGGGAGTAACACACTGATAACATCCCAGATTTCTCACTACACCAGGACACATGGCAACATCTTGTCAGGTTGTGTTCTTAGCAAGCTGTCCGGCTGTGATCCAACACTTTATAAAGTAGTTAGCTAAGTAGCTGCGTTTACAGGAGGTTAAAGTTTTACATCCACCTTTTTATTGAAAGAAACTAGAAGTGGAAACAAGTGTGGAAACTTTTGAAGTTCTCTTTAGGAAACAACTATTCAGCCAGTAGTAGTCATAAACAACACTTCTGTAGGTAGCTAAGAATAAACAAAAGATAAGGCCTACTATATGAGTGCTGCTCCTCTGGCCACAAACACAAACGTCACTATGTTATAAAAATGATGTACTGACTAAACCCATCTGATAAGACACAGGGAAGGTGTCCACTTCTGAGGTAGCTGAGAGAACTAAATATTAGTAACTAGGAAGTGACCTATGTCCCATGTTTGTAGATGATATAAAGATAATACCAGTGGATGAGAAACTACAGGCTGTTAATCATTGGTCACTCTTTTATTTTGTCACTACTGAAATACAGCATTGTTTATAGTCCAAGCAGCACATCCCAATCCCTTTCTGTCAGGATGTTTCCTCAGGCAAAACCCTCCCTGGTGCTTATCTACACTTAATGCCTTGTACCTTCATGTTTTGCTTCATCTTATACACTTGGCATATCAGTTCCATACAGAACAGGGTATTAATCTTATAGGAGAATAGAACTTTAGGAGCCTGCTACCACAGCCTCCTCCTGGCTGCATCTCACTGCCTGTCCGATCTCTCTCCAACAACTCTGATTTCACTGTCAAAGAGGTTTCCACAACCTGACGAGCACTTAGTGTGAAGGATGCTGCATCCCTTTTCTACTAGAAGTGATGTGTATACTTCTAATTTGTTTTGCCAAATACGTTTTGCAGGAAATGCAACTGCTGCCTCGATTATGTTCACAGGCAGAGTTTTTTTTTTTCAAGTAAAGAAAATGTTACCTTGTTGTACTGTATCGCACAGAATTTATAGAAAGTTGCTTGGGGTTTGGTGGTGGGTATAAGCCCATGATTGTGACACTGGTGACTGGGCTTCACATCCTCAGAAACTGGCTTTGGCTAAATGTTAATGAAGTGAAGACATTGTGTGTTGTGCTTGAAGTCACTATTTGCTTTTTAAATATTTAACCAAGGCCATGATTTTTACTGAACCTTAACCTGTGATTTGAGGGCCGAAACATAACCATTAACTACAATATCATGCTTTTGTTGCTACGAGCTGGTATTGTATTACAAAAGCAGATATGTTCAATATCAACATTTTGTAATTTGCAAGATAATTTAATTGAAGACACTTTTTGTTTTGTTGATTAAAAAAACTTAATTCAGGTGGCATTATACATCTCTCAAAACATTTTTGCTTTAGCAAGTTAGTCGAACATAGCTGTAATTTCTGGAGACAGGGTTAAGTGAGGAGGTCAGGCTTCACATCCTGTACCCTGTTAGGCCACTAAATGATTTGGCTAAGATTGAGAGTTTTAAGGAATATTGACAAAATCTTGTGCTTTAAGTCAAAATTGACTTTTTCAATTGCAAAGCTAAAAATCTTTTAATAACCTTAACCAAGTGCAATGTTTCCTCATTGTGCTGATTAAGAACAATAATTTGAGCTGCTTTAGATTTCCTGCAATACTACTGCAAATGAGTTGAACATGAGCATAATCTTTAGGTGACATGCTTGGAAGATGGTTAGATTTTTTCTTTCCTTAACAGTGTTTAGTGTAGATCTGTGAAATCTTTCTATTTTTACTAATTTCCCTTCTTTCCTTTTTTTGTCCACTGTTTAAGCCCAAAAGCACTTTTCCTCGGCCAGGAATGCCAGAGTGCAGTTGCCCAGGGTCAGTGTTGTCCAATTGAGTGAACAGAGGACAGGGGAGAGAGTTGGAGGCACTGAGTGATGGAGCACTGTGAATGGTGTCGCACAAAACACCAGGGAGGAGCCCACTGACCTGTCTGAATGGGACAAGGACAGGAGGAGAAAAGAGGCTCTTTAAAACTCAATCTGGCCAACCGTAAATGTTTGTCCACAGCTTTTCTCCTGCCATTACAGGAATGCTATTAGATGGTCCTATTGTGCCTTGTGGGAATAGCCTGACTCAACCTGGCTGCTAAGACTTGAGATTTGTCTATGTGCTTCCTATACAAAAGCTATAGGAACCGAACACTTGCAGCCATACAAAAGATGTGGAAACGTGATCTTTTTCATAAGCCTGAGTTCTGTGTGAGAGGGAGAGGTGGTTGCTTCCGCTTGCTTGTATAATTGCAGGTCTCCACTCCCCACTGTGGATCTGGCTCCGGTTCCTGCTCCCACCGCTTTGTTTCTTCCTCAACTCAGGTCCCCCGCCCTCACTGGGAGCGTTCAGGGAATATCTCCTTCTGTTTTGGGTGTGCCTCTGTACCGACACAGATGGCAATTCAGGCACCCAGCATGTCAAACACCACGCTGGGCTTATCACTAGCGGTGACTTCACTGGCGGTGACTTCATGCTCAACACGGTAGGCTTTTATTTGCATATACCACATGTTTGAACCAAACAGGAGCTGTTTTGCAGAGGGGAGGGTAAAGGGGGGGGGGATCTGATAAGAAACAAGAGCTTGTCTTCCCGCTCTACCTCTCTGCTGTCGTCCTTCACTCATGATTAACCAGTTAACAAGAGGCCTCTGAACACTCTGCTGAACCAAGCCAACTGTTCCCACAAGCAACCACATCTGCACACTGTAAAACCTCCAGTATCAATTTATTTCAATCAACTCATCTTTTATCATTCACTCTATCTAATTATACAAGTTTGTCAGTTTCATTATAGTATAAAGGGCTCATTCTAAGGTAACAAAACACAGCTTTTCTCTGTTGTATATAATCTTAAACTGAATAACTATGGGTTCTGGACATTTGGTTGGTCAAATCAAGGAATTCTGAAGATGTCATCTTGGGATGTGAAAAATAGTTTTTACAGTTTTTTTGATGTGTACATTTTCAGTCGGCTGAAATTAACCAATATTGAAAATATTCGCATAGACTTAAAACAAGACTAACATGTGCTGAACAGCAACCACTGTTTGAAATATGGGATAATAGTGAAAGCAAAAACATAGCACCATAGTAGCACAAGTAGAGAAGCATACTTAAGCCGATGATTGGGCTGATTAATGTCATGTACGCAACTATGTCTAAAGTTAGCTCAAATTAGCTTACATTAGCCACCAAAGGCTACTGGTCATACTGGACCAATTAAGGCTGTAGCAGCAAAACCTTATGAGTATATTGAATTGAGAAAGGCTGTGTTTTATTACTTATAAATTCAACTTTTTATTTGTAAGAGAAATATTGTGAAACGTATTCTTTTAAAAACTACATAGTCATGCTTTAATGGTTAACATTGTAGAGAACAGCCCGCAAATATCACATTTGGCGCCATTTTCATGAACTTGTGAGAAAAACAATCAATTTAAGCTATGTTTTCACTCAGCCATTCAAATCGTTGTGTACTCCAATCACTTTGTACTCTTGCCCTGCATAACTACTTTTTACCAATGTCTCCATGTCCCTAGAACTCAGCAATAATCAGTATATATAGTATATTTTACCAACAGGGATAATGGAACTATGAAAAATAAGACTTAAATTGTAATAAACTAGTTATCTTTTAAGCAAACCCCCAAGTTAATTGGAAGAGGAAATAAAGATTAACAGTAAAATCATGAAAATAAAACCCAAGTTCTAATAAAAGGTAATTTTCCAATATCAAGTGGTCTCTAAACACTATAAAGGAATGTACCAAACCAAGCCAGCTCTCTGTACATCTGTGAGTGGGCGCAACCACATCAGGAGGAAACACTACATATATTTACCTCAGATATAACTCCTACATGTATCCTGTGTGTGAGCTTGTATATCAGCAAATGTCACCTGGAAGTAATAGTCACCCTGCATTCCAACACTGATGTTCAGTGTTTCTCATTAGTGAAGGGAAAAGTCCCTCATGTTCAGAGAGTGGGCACGGCTGCATTCCTGCAGCCCATCCTCAGGCATAACACCTACTTCATTTTCATCTACAGTACACAGCCTCCGACTGAACCTCTGTCTGTGTGCGTTATCAGCCAAACAGCGGGTCACAGAGCGTGTGAATGTCAGCTGCTAGTCATTCAGTTTTGAAAAGGTGATTAAAAGCAGACCTACAGTTGGAGAGAGTAAACCCGATGCAGGATCCACCACGTGCTCTGATAAGTTTGCATGATGATTCATTGTTCGCTTTTTAAGGATTTGATGTAAAGCAGGCCTGCGGTTAGAGACAGAGAGTGAATGGCGGTGTGTGTCTGTGCTGTTAGGTTTTAGGGGGGTCAGACTGTTGTTTGTGCGCGTTGATAAGACTTTTGTCTGTGCAGATTGCTGCCTCAGCACAGGCTGCAGCCACAGGGATGCCACTGGCTGACAGATGCAGCACAACCAGCATGTGTCTCTCAGAGTGGATGTTTAGTCTGCCAGCGCACCACATGCCGAGCTTGTACACTGCAAAAATAAATCCATCGCAACAAGTCTGACTGTAGCATATTTTTTCACCTTCTTGTTTTTATTTAAAACAAATGAAAATATAAAATCAGTTCTACTCAGTTCTCTGGAACGAGGCCGATTACCTTGATGTGGAGGAGTTCACAGATTGATGCTATAACACTGGCAGCAGTGTGACTGGACAGTTTATTTAGATGAATAAGTCATTTGGAACCACATCATTTTTTAAAAAACATTTTGTTGCTGACTCATTAGATGGAATGATGATGATGGTGATCACTGCTTTTTCCAAGAAAGAAACGTGGTAATTTATCCAGCATCAACAGTAGACCAGCAGATACTGATCAGCAGATATCAGTTGTATCTCTAATATTTATATTGATGGAATTAGTTTTATTTGTGGCATTTTTTCTACAAATGTGCCCATTTAATACAACTGTAAAGTGAAGCACAGGTTAAAACTAATGGCACCCCTGGGTCCATCTTTACAACCCCCCAAAACTTTAGTCTACATTCTAGCAAAGATCAAAGAATTTCCAAAGAAACCAAATATGTGAAAAGGTTGCAAGACATATAGAATATTTCCATTGACATAATGATGCATAAGAACACATGGTATTTTACTTTAGTCAAAAATATCTTAACTAAAGGGTTTACTCACTAGCTTTTTACAGATCTTTCTGTCACATCCTGTGGTCAACATGTGATCTACAGTAAATATTGAGCTTCTATATAACTAAGCAAACTCCACCTGTCAAGGAAAACCACAAGATGTTGTTGAAAGCTCTGGAAAAAGTTAATAAGTGGAACTTGAGTTACCTACTGTTTCCAAGATCAGGAATGAACACTCGAGCAGTTTTAAAATTATTCACTGCAAATCACATTTACACTAGCTTCACTGATGTGGTGGAACTAGAGCTTAAACACCAATGTATTAATTGAAAATGATAGAAAATTAATTAGCAGCTATGTAAATAACTGAGTAAACATTTAAAGCAAAACTCTCTTCAAGCAAAAATGATTAATGTTTGCTGTTTGTTCCAGCTCAAAGTATCTGGAGTTTGGACTATTGTTAAGATAGAACAAGCAACTTAAATACATCACTGGAAATTGTGATGGGCATTTTTCACTATTTTATGACATTAAATAACCCCATAAACAATTAATCTATAGAGAAACAATGCACAGATGAATAAATAATGGAAATAGATTATATGAACAAATACAGAATATTTATGTGATGCTCCAATAAGTAATAATTAAAACGACAACATTTTTTCTTTCTCTATATTCAAAGAAACATAATGGGAAAATGAACTGTGAAAATATTTTATACTTAGATTCAAATTAGAATACAAGTAGCATAGTTCAACATTTTTGGAAATATACTTTTTGCTCTCTGTTTCTGTGCTATACACAAAAAACAAACACAAAACATATAGGGCACAGGTTTTGGTATAGATCTCTATACTGGCACGATGGTACCAAAACTGAGGCTCCAAAGCATGTGTATCAGTCCTGGCAGTGTGGGTCCAAAAATATCAGAGTACAGTAACTCTTAAAACCCTTCAAACCATAGATCGGTGCTCTCCTAGTAATCATTATGTAATACAGACTCTGGAAAACATGACAGTAATCAGTTGGCACCTATGTTCTGATTATCTAACCCTGGTAGTTGCCACATGGACAAGAAAGTATAAAAACAGTTAACACACACAGCATCGTGCAGCTTAACTTAAAATTAGCATTAAAACTGATAGAGGAACATTTAGCAGCTGCACTATTTTAGAGGGTGTGAAATCTTGATTTGATATGAGGTCCTTGAGTTCTCAGCATTTCATACCAGCCTCACACAGTTTCCCTCCTCAAAGGCCTTGACAGTGTTTACATGTGTACAGCCATTCCTTTGATCGTCCTTTCGGCCAGTTGCTCCCAATTAATGACAAACGCGTGGCGAGAATCTCTGACCCCTGGCTTCAGTAAACAGGACTGCTGCTGTGTGTGCTGCGTCAGATCAGCAGTGTTTGAAGCTGGAGTTTAAGGGGCAACAGGAACTGGACCAAAATCACAACTGTGAAACCCCCCCCAACTACAAGGCATTCCTGCAGCATCAGGCCATCAGTTAAAGTAAAGCATGCACATGTTATTAGATGCCCTAAGGGTCTGCTCCCCTTTAATGGTGCATTTGAGTGATATTTAAATATGCCTCATCTATCACTGTTAAACATCACATTAGTTTTATTGATGTGTTATACTAGTCCGGGGGTAATTTGGACCACATCAGCCTGTGTGAGGACAGCAATAATACATCATGTGATGTAAGTTGTTCATGTAGTCTCTCATATCATGCAGATTGGGGTTGTTGCAAAGTAGATTAGACATCTTTCTCACTGCTGCTTCCTCCAGCTCCTCCTCGGGGGATCTCAAGCAGCTCCCGGGCCAGCTGAGGTTATATAATCTCTCCAGTACATTCTGGGTCTACCCTGGGTTCTCTTTCCAGTTGGGTGTGCCTTGAATACCTCCTCAGGAAGGCGCCAATTGGGCATCCTAATTAGACGCCCAAACCACCTTAACTGGCTCCTCTCAATGTGGTTTCTATGACCCTATCCAGGACACAAGTCTGGCCAGGTCCTAATTATATTCAGTCTAATGGGGTTAGGTAGGGTCCCATTAGGGTGTGTCACAGTCGTGACCAATCACATTCACTACCGTCAACCCCTTTAAACACAGCACTTTCCTTGTCATGACAGACTGGCAGTTTGAAAATCTGGTGGAGAGAGGAAATGAATTACCCCGGCATGTGCATAGTTGGAATCTCACAACATAGGCTCTCAGCAGAGGATGTTTTTCAGTCATATTATTTTGTTATGGTGTAGTCAGAGCCACTAATGCCAACAAAAGCCATAATCATGTGTATATCTTCTGTCACTTCCTCTCAGTTAGGCCAGCCTGTCTGCGGCTCTAGGGGCGTATGCAGTGACCTAGGATGGGGGAGTAGACAGCTGAGTGGGTTGATGTGATCCAGGTAGGTCAGAGCAGTGGGTGTAAGAGCTCTCGAGTAGGTCTGTGCACTCTGTGTTCTTTTTCATTGGTTGCTGGTAATCACAGAGAGGCCAGCTGGGGGCATAGGAGAGGGAAGGAAAGGCTCCGTGGCTGCCGGCCAGCTGGCAGCGTGCTAACCTTGGAGGGGTTGTTTTGGGTGTTGAAGGCAACAGTTCCTGGATATCTGCTCCAGGCCACAGCACTGCCCTGCTGCACCTGGTATTTTTACACCAACAGTGATTGTTGCAGTAATTCAGCACAGCCCACACCACATACACAGCACACAGTGTTGTTAGTCCCGTTCTTAACTAAGTGTGTAAAAGTAAAATGATATAATAACAAGCATCTCATAGACTTTTTGAGTTGCTGCTGTATCTGTTGGTAGGTGGTCAGGGTAAGCGCTTTTGTTGGATTATTTACATCATTTTATGGAGATTCTACACAGATCTTCATGTTGTTCACGTAGAGACCAGATCAACGCAGAGAGTCGGTCTGTGCTAAAGGCGTGAGTTGGATAAACCAGGTTAGAATGAAAAGTGAAAATAGGTACATCATCCATAGCCAGTGGTCTTTTTCTCTGGCCATCTCAGCCATTGTGTCACCATAGAAACTAAGAGAAGAAGCTGCTGTAAGAGACTATTATGTAAAAGCCAGGTAAAGGGTCAGGCATAAAGTGACATCCCTATGCCTGACCCTCAATATGACACAATCTAGTTTTCAGGAATTGACTTAAAACAAAAGAACTGAGATGAATCTCCATGTTTGCCCCTCATACCTGCCATTGAAAAAAGAATGGATGACAGAGGTCGTAGGGCAGATGTAAACCAAGACACAATTAAGATCCGTTCACCTGACCCACCCCCAGGGATTGATGCACTGTCCCCATTAGCGACAAAGTAAATGCAAATAAATACAAATGCAGATACAAACATGTCAGCCTAAATTTGCCACACAATCTGATTTTAAAAAAGACACTGTTAAGGACCCTTAAGGACCCATGATCAACCCAAGAAACACCAATTCCTATGACCCTGAATAACCTTGACCAACCCTACCCAAAGTATTTACTGAAGACATGGGGCACGTGAGGCGGGTTAGGCAGTACAACATACAAAGTGAGTTGTCATTTGCATTATACTTAAACCTACATGCTGTGACATTTGCAAACATCCTCTGTCCATAGAGGTTTCTGAGGAGAATTTGAGATTTTCCTTTAAATGGAAAGAGAGACCGAAACGGTACCCTGCCAGTCAAATCAAGAACAGAATAATGTTTTATCTGAAATAAAGGCAGTTCCAAATGTTTTCATAATCCAACAATGTCTAGTGAGAATCTGACCACCTTGGTAGCTATGCTAAGAGACTTGTCTATATGAATCTATTCTTCCCATCTTATACAGTTACCTGTGGAGTTTAAAATAGGTGATTACTGAGGTCAATGCATTCATGTTCTTTTAATGTTGGGTGACAACACCAGTAGGTCAAGGCTCTACGGGGTATGAGGGCAACACTTTTCAAATTAAGTCATGTTTTAGCATTTTTGACCCATTGTAAGATTATAAATCAACTACTTTAGCCAGAGCATGATAATGACATTGCAGAACCATGGACTAGGGCCCGAATGGTGTACAGACAAGATACAAGTTTAAGGTGTTTTAACATAAAAGTGAGTACAGAGACTATCACTAAAGGGCTGTAAGTGCTTGGCCTTTTACCGTGCATACCACTGACCACTGAAGATTATGACTCAAGGTTAAAATCTGACTCATGTGACATTTTCATCGAATACAAGTATATACTGTAATGCACTGTGTATGTATGGTATGTGTAAACATACCATAAAACAAAGTGCTTGTGAGATTGTCCCGCAGCGTGTGAAACCTCTGCCTGGCACTATAATTCTCTTAACTTTCTCCAAATGGACATTCCAACAATTACACCCCCTTTTCTTAGTGATTGGCCTGGTGTATAGAGGTGTAAAGTAGGCTGAGTTTGAACTGCTCTCTCGAGCTCATTCTTCAAACAATTACTTCCATCACTTTTTATGGGTACAACCTTGTGCAACACCATAAATGCTTTTGAGGAGAAATTGTCCAAAATTGTATTAATTTAACACAAAACAAGACATGCAGGAAGACACAATATTCTTAGAGAGAGGTAGGGGAGGCAGTGGGATGCAGCCAGTAGGAGGCTACGATGGCAGGCTTTTCACCCTGTCTCTGAGTGTGGCCATATGGAACAGGCCTAAACACTTCTGCCTTTAGATGTACAATCTACTTTATTTTGAAAATACTGAGGATTTAACCCAGAGAGTGTCTCATTTGCTCATTTAATATCTGTTTCTTCTTGGCACCTCCTCATAAGATAATGCTGACAGTATGTTTGAAAGGAGATGTATGATTGTTTTTAGAAAAAAATGCTTTTATTCTCCACTGACTTGTAGCTAGCTAGTGTCGATGCCAGTGCTAACACACCGCTAGTCAAATGCCAATTCCTCTGAAACGAAAACACCAGTGTGAAAACATCCTGAATGCCTGATTAGTGATCAGCAGGGGGTTTCCTGATTTGTATTTTTCAGAATGCCAAAATCTGTGTAAGAATACAGAGAGAAATCAAAGAGGTCCTGACAATACAGTATACATTCAGGCTCTCAACACATTTTAACAAGCCTGGAGGCAGAGCAGGATTGTACAGGGAACACCGGCAGAGCGCCTTTCTATGACATAAATAATGAATGCAAAACCAAGATTAAGTAGAATTTTAGATAACAGCAGGCATTGGAGGAAATTATTTTCTTCCACAGAGAGAAATCAATGTTCTCCTCTGCATTAGGTTCTGTTCAGAGGTTTTATTTATAGGTGAACAAACAAGATTAGAGATACAACTGATGAATACTGCACAGGACTACTTTTGCTCTGAGGTATTTTATGTCCAAGCACTGAAGAAGTGAGAAAGTGACCTGAAGGTTTACAAGCATGTTGTGGCAGTTTCTTAATAAAAGAAATCTTCAAAATCCTTTTTTAAAATTGTAGGGAGGTGTGTAGGCAAAGAATGGGTTTTGTTAGCTGGATCCATTTTGGATGTGGCATTCCAAATGTACAATGTACAAAACATTCACTCATTTAGCCAAATAGCAAATACAGTATTTAATGTATTTGTTAAAATATTTGGTAATGAGATGCCCCGGTAGACTACTGGAGACGTGTACAACATAACATTTTTGGCATTTTTCATCAGTGGGTGATCCAAAATGGAAACTCTTCAACCTCTGGGGAGAATGAATGTGCTTATGCTTATGCATATTTAATGTTTGGCCACACTCTCATTCAAGTGAATGGGAAGGTGTGTCCAACCTTTTGACTGGTACTCAGAGTGCAAAATTGACTTTTTTGTCAACCGACCAAATGGTTAGTGAATGTTAAGATTTTACCAGCCACTCAATTGTTTTTTTCGGCTGGTGAGTGAAGCAAATATACCAGCCTCTTGAATTTTTTACCAGCATTTGGCTGGTGGATGTTGTTAATTTTGTGCCCTGCTGGTACTGTATTAAATTTTGAAATTTCTTTTGTATTAATGGACATTTTTGGCGCAAGAGGAAAAGTAAATTTGATGCCAATCTGACCTGTAATTGTCATAATAAATTGCACTGGACCAAAGTGCCAAACAGACTGATCAACAAACCATCACCCTCTCTAGGCCTCTCTACTAGTGCAACTAATGTGTAAGTGACCTTTAAGGCCAGATGAATTTCTCCATGTACACCAGTTTAATGAGTCGTTGTTGTGGTGATACTGAGTAGATTTTTAATGAGAGCTTTTGTTCTCATCCTCCCCATCTGTCTGGGTGTAGAAACACAGAAGGCTTCTCCTCCATCCAAAGGATATAAGCTCATTTATTCAATAGAAATGTGTAGTATGTTTGCTTTAACAAGCCAGTGTTATCACACTGAAACACAATCAGTCTAATGACATACCAAATGGCTTCCAAATATTTGTTGTCTTTCAGCTTTTCATTATATTGGTGACACCTGGTTGCAGTGATTCACACAGTATGTAATTGGTATGTTGTTTACTGCAGCAATCATACTATTTTTGTGTGTCTTTGTTTGGTCATTCGGTAATCCTACCAAACTCCCCCGCCCCAACTGGAAAGTGCCAAATGTAGTATTGGCCTGCAGTCTGATTTGCACATACAGTAATGGATGTGGAATATGAGGGTAGACTCATTTGAATACAAATTTAGCCGAAGCATGGAGTGTAAGATTACAATTTGGATGGTGCTGACAAGCTGACAATCACTTGGCTGCAAACAGTCCTCTCATTTTTACGCTGAGATTTGGAAACAAGTATTTTTATATACAGATTCCTGATTTTATAGGTCTGTACTTGTTTTATCCACATTGCAAGTGATAGTGACACTGTCTTAAATCATGACACTGAAGAGGAATAAAGGCTGCCTCACATGTTCTGTGCTGTAATCTTACTGTATACATGGATGGGTTTCAGATGCAGCTTTGTGAGTTCCTCTTGTGGTAAAAAGATCCCAACAACTCGCCGCAGAACAACCCTAAGGTTATATATGTACATGTCAGACCATTTGTTTACCATATTCGACCTTGAGTGGGGGGTGACCATAACAGATATATAGTAATGTGATGCTTAAATTTATTGCAAGAGAAACCTACAGATCCAGTTAGTAATAAAGGAGAAGTAATCTGTTTCTGTAGCCCTGTGCAGTAGGCTAGGTGTCTCAGATGACTGGTGTGTCATGTTGAGACAGCAGTTCTGCTTCTCTTTTGATAACAACTCAACATCCAAGATTGAATGGAGCGATTACATACAATCATGGGATTACTAGGTGTGAGGGCGCTTAGCCAGAGCATCAAGAAAGGTGATAGGAGGCAGACTCAGACTTGTTCAGTGACTTAAAAAAGTGATTTATTCAGACCAGTGTGACCAAAAAACCCCCGAAAAACAAAACAAGTGTCCCAAAAAATGAAATCAATCTTGGCTTAATCTGGTTCAATTTAACAAACTTGGGCGCAATCATGTTCACACAGCTACACAGACATCCTCTTTCCTTTCTGCTCTCACCCCAAACAAACAACTCACCCCTGAAAAAGGCCGTCCAACCTGTTTAGGCAGAACCATATTTCTCACTGGGTGTTTCAGTCTTCCACATCTATAACAGGTAAACAACAATGCTACTTGTATTAGTTAACATTGTTTAGACACATCATCCACAGCATAGTCCTCAACATAAGGCTGCGTTCGGACCGAATACGGAAGTGTGTGAAAAAGGCAGCCCTCCCATTCATTTGAATGGGGGCAGTGCATTCATGCTGTGGGAGAGAATAAAATTAGAAGTGTAATAAAAACAAAAACAGGATTGTCACGCCTATTTCCACTTTTATTCAAATACAAATAACAAGCAACCAGGTGGCTTTATAACAATATGATAATCTACATTTATGGAGAAACTCACAAAAGCTGAAATTCTAAATAATTTAAACATTTGATGTTGCCTATTCGTGGATCAGAGCCTGCATGTCCCAGATGAAATTGTGGCTGTTCAGAAGGTTAATGTTTTGGCAGAGAACTGATCAGATCCGCCTCCAGTAACTGAATTTAATTCCAACAGCTAACCACTATCATATTCAATTTCTCACATTTATAACAAACCAGATTTTATGAAAATAAGCTCAGAATTAAGCGAGTTACAGTTGATTTTGTTGTGAAGTCTGCATCTCTCAACACACATTGTATTTGTTTACTTGACTGCTTAAATGATTAATCACTCATCAAAATTATTTTAGATTAATTGCAGAAAGGTAGCCCATGTACCAATTAGCAATCAGTGTCAGTTCACTTAACATTTTGTAAAAGGCATTTTGTCCAAATCATCAAGTTATGTTTGACTCATCACCTGAGGAATCATATTTGATGGATTTGTAGAGGCACTCTAATCCATATCTTCAATATATTTTATCTCAGTGGGGATAGGCAGTCTGATATAAGGGTTTAGACCAGCATTTTGTTGTGTTGACACGTAATGCTAATAAGGTGCATCAATGCACTGCACCCATTTTTGTGTGTTTAGCGGAAACAACTGCAAACCTGTAATAGCTCCCTAAACCTTTCTGTGGCATTCCTCTCGCTGAAGATAAGAAGTGATGCTGTAGAGCACAATGAGCACATTATGTCCTGTCACGCTTGTAATTCCCTTTGATGGATGGAAGGAAATTCTTCGTTATGTGACACACTTGCACTGCTACCCATGTCTGGATTTAATCCCACGTCTGGGGCTACTTTTTTCTGCGTGGGGTTTATGGGAAACAGGTTGAACATGTGCCCCATGCTGCACAGATCATCGGAACTCTGTAAATTGACTGGAATTAAACAGTTAATCTCAATTGGGCTTTTCTCTCCTCGACAAGACCTCTTGGACCTCTTTCCCTTGTACTCCATCAGAGGCTAATTGTGAGCTCTGTATGACTGGGAATGTGAGCTCTCCCCCCTTGTTGCTCGAGGGCATATGTACATATTCTTTGTGGAATGCCGGAAAGGCATTGTTGTCTTCTTTTGAAAGGTCTTCTGAGGTCTATGAATGTTATGTTCCCAAGCCCTCTACATAGTGTAACTAACAGTCCGCTAATTGCTGTAGTTGGAGTTTTTCGTGGAAAGAATGACAAGGATGCGGTCACAGTTGCTTGGGATTTGTCCGGAGGGATAAAGGCGTCAGTGGACACGTGAACAATGTTGAAGAGGGATACAAAAGGAGCAGCTATGAATTAGGGACCATTTCAAAATACCATGGCTGCTGAGCTGAGAGTTATTCAGTTGGTTCAAAACAGTCTTCAAAGTCAACAAGATACAACAGTGAAACAAAAATAAGGCAAGGTTGACCTTTTGAAGTATTTATTATAGTGTGTGGTTGTGATATTTCACTTTAACCATGCTATACACAAGACCAAGTAGCACAAAACCAAGCTGTCTTGTAATAATTCAACAGTTAACATTCACAAGAACTTTTTGATTAAAGCTGGACTTGGCAACATCAAATATTGGTGGCTCCAACTCACAGAAACATGTAACTGTGATAAAGTTTTAAGTTAATAACCAAAAAGACTAAAAGGCATTTTCAAACTTGCGTTGTTTAATCTGAATTGGATTGTGGTTGGTTTATCCTTCTTTGTATTATTGGTTTGAGCAGCTCTGAACACAACAGTCATACTCTGGTGCAGACAAAAACAACTGCACCGAGACCCTTTAAAGGAAGTGGTCTCAGTCCAGAATCCTGAGATTCAGATGACCGATTTAAACAGTTGCTAGCAGCTAGCTGGAGAATGACTGAAAGTCCAGCCTGGACTAGCATGCAGAGAACATTCTCCAGTCATGGTGGTGCAAGAGGAAAAGGCAGGGTATCATCAAAGTCATTAGGATACACGAAACACATAACACCAATAACACATAACAACATTTCTGTTTTCATTGCACTGGCTCCCTGTCTCCTTCAGGATTGACTACAAAGTCCTGCTACCCACATACAAATCCATCAATGGACATGCGCCTCCTTGCCTACAGGAACTGATCATACCACAAACCTCCACTCACACCCTCAGATCTGTCAGCAGCTTGCTCCTCCAGGCCCCCAGTAATAAGCTCTGCACCATGGGGGATCAAGCCTTCTGCTCTGCTGCACCATGCTTGTGGAACAGCCTTCCTAACCATCTGAGGACAGCACAGACTCTAGTCTCTTTTAAACAAGACCTAAAAACCTTTCTATTCAGGAAGTCTTTTTCATCTTAACTCTTATGACTATTCTCTTTACGTTTTGTGTTTTATGTTATTAATACTGTATCACTTTGAGATTCACTATGAATGAGTACAAATTATGGAACAAATTAAATGTATTATCATTACTATTATTATTATTCATCTTCTTTGGGCCAAAATTTCATGACAGTCCATCCAGTAATATTGAGACATGGCCATCCCCAGAGCCCTGCTGCTAGCATGGCTAAACATCATGTAACGTTGCATTAGTAAATAGCAGTTTACTAATGCAACGGTGTCACCGCAAGAGTGTCCAGGGACTTGCAAGGTGAATGTGACTGAGGAGGGTCACCAAGCTAGTGCTGCTACTCTGTGCTTAATACATTTGGCTGTGCAAGCTATTACACTCTTATCTAATAGCTGACCATTTGCTGTGGTTTCAACTGTGTGCCATTTTATGGGTTTTCATAGACATTGTTAAAATGGTTTCATTACAGCTTAAAATGATTGAAGGTAATATAATACAATTTGACATTTTGGAGAGTAGTACCAGCTACCAGGTTTTATTTAGCACCAGTTTATGTCTCTCAAAATCAGTGGAAAATGTAACATTGATGACATTTGAATCACAGAAAAAGGTATTTCTTTGTATTTAAAAACTGAAGGCAAAAGAACAGAGAAACAGGTTGTCTAACAAACATTATCCTAGTTTTTCCTTTTGAGTGAAAGGTTGTTGGCCATTTTATAGTACAAGTAGCCAGGCAACAAAAACTAAAAATAGCCTATGAATACCTACCTTAGGTTGCGCAACAAGCACTTACCTCAGAGGTCAACAAAGTCAAAGCTGCTCTGCTCATGGTTGGCAGTTTGAATTTGCATGAAGTTCACCATATGTAAAAGCACTGTGTGGATGTAGTTCACTCACAAATCTCATTGTGATGGTTTGTGACAGTTTGTGACAGACGGTTAAATTTCATGCCGAAATCAATCCGTTTCTATTGCACTACTACAATTAGCAATTACCAATGTGAAAAATTGTCTTCTAGCCACCTTTTTCCCAACGGGGTGCCACTTTCTTGTGCAATCATTGTTTTAAAAGAGTTTTATTTGAAGTAGAACCACAATAGTACTGGAACTTTATGCAACGTGATGGATGTTAACAGTTAATTCCCTGATAATTTGCCTGTTACCTTCTCTTTGCCCTTAATGGCATACTTCAATGAAGGCATTTAAATAATCATGTAAATAGAGGTGGAAGTAATACGGTTTTGATGCAGCTTTTCTTGAGTCACTCAGAACCTCTGTGAGCAAACATAGAGAACCATAATGGGCAATGCCTATTTAGAATAACATAATGACTCACCATGCATTTACACATAACCCCTTTCTTTTAGCTTTCACACACTCTCACCTTAAATGGTGAAATGAGTCATTTATATCATATGCAGTGTATCTGGAAAATGATGAAGTACATTTTGATAATCAGCCCGTGTGTTAGGTGAATAGATGCTTTATCACAGCTAATTTTGTTTTGCTGCTCTTTTCTTGTTGAGAATAAAAGGTCTCCACGTTTCCCCGGTGATAGGGCCTTCATCGGTTACACAGTCATCTTGTGTAAATGGGGAATTCAATTACAAGTAACAACAGTGTTGGCTGAGTGTCTCTGGCTTGTGCGTCAGCAGCATCTTTGGTAGAGAAAAGGCAATTTTAAAACAGTAAGAACTGCTGAAGCTGTCACAGCCACTCATCCCTCTCCTTGAAAAAAAAAAACGAACTTACATTTTCTCATTTTGGTGTTGATCCATTTCACAGCATCCATCTATATAGCAGTAAATGCTGTTTTGCAGCCAGATGCCCTCAGTGCTGTTTGGTTTATCAATCTGTGTTTGTTGTAGCCATGGCAACAGTAGTAAGCCCTTTTAAAATTTATATGGACTTGACATATTCAAATATTGAACTTTATCACCTGTTGCTTCTTACAACATTATGCAAATTACAGTATGGTGTAGTGAGTGATAACATAGTGGTTTAGCATGTGTAGTCTATTTACAGCAAATCAAATGTGCTTTACATCACTGATGACCATTTTTCAAAGCATGTGTAGAGTGTATTTAACTCACTTTTCACTGCGGTATAAAAATCAATTTGCAGTGAATTTAAATTTGCTTGATGCACACAATCCCTCCTGTCTGCTTTCAGTGTTGCCAGCATTAGTTATTGTATGGCAACCTAAGTGTAAATAGATTTAAATAATCCTTATTACCAGTAGTAACATAGCTTTGAAAATTAAATGGAGACATGGTTACTCTGATCAATTACCAAACTCAAGCAAGTCCTGATTGATTTACATACAGCTGTGAAATTAATGAAGACAGGAGTAGTAGTAGTACTAGTAGTTTCCTGGTAAGAAAGACATTCAAACATCTAAAATGTGCAACATTTATATAAAAGTCATCATTGTGAGGTACATATAATTTATCATTAAATAAAAAACAAGGTTCTAATTTTAACTACATACAAAAGACATGGAAATCTAATATGTACATATCTCTTGTATGTAATTTCAAAAACATGTTTGCTAAACTATTATTTTGTCAGATTCCTTCCATTACTAAAATAAAGGTACTACATTGAACACTAATTTACAGGCCTTACTGAGATATTTCATCTGTACATATCCAGCCAATTGTCAAGCCAGTCACTTAATCTGTACAAAAACTGAGGGGTAAAAAACGTTTAGTTGTGGTTGTTGGTTGTTGGCTGGGTGCAGTGACTTAATTTCAGAAGACCTGTTGGGAACGTTATCAACGTGGCTGATAAGTTACACTTGGCAACTTGTGAGGTCATCTTAGTCTGGATGATGATTTATTACATGCTGAAATCTTATCAGACTGGTTTGTGTGCTCCTTTCTGTTTTAGGGGTCAGTTTCGATTTATTAGATTGGAAAGGTGCAGTATGTTCCCACATAAAATGTTGTCTATTGTCGCTGTAAAGAAAAGGAAAAAATCCAGATGGAGGAAATGAATGAGATGCTTGATTTGTTGTATTGAGAAGCCTGCAGATGAGAGGCATTGAACAAGAGCAGGTTCTTTAAATGGCTGCCAAACTAAGAGTAATACAGTAACTCATTTTTATTAACCTTTTCCCATCTGTTCCACCAGACATGAAAAGTGACATGAATATAAACAGTTAAGCATGGACGTTCAATATGTATTGATAGATTCTCAGACTTGGAAAAGCTCCTCCATAGCCACAGAATACATCATACACTACTCCCCATGATGAAACTGATGTGAAATCTCTGGAGTTCCCTTTTAAAAATAAGTAAAAACTGACAAAAATGAAAAAAGCCATCATCAATGGAGCTCCGATACTACAATTCACCATGGCAACAGGTAAATAAAAGGCAGAACTTCCATTTTAATCCAGTGGAGTTAGTATGTGGACTGTGAACGTTTATCTTAAAAAAGATTGCAGTGACAGAACCTGAGTCAGAGTGGGGAAAAATAGTTAATAAGTTAACACAATAAAGTTTTATTCAGCGTCGTCCATTAACACATCATTTACGAGACTTGAATTTTCTTAATGGATGATAAAGTAGTGGAATCAGATTGTGTATTAGGCTATAGCCTACATTGCCGGGATGCATGATATTGTTTTTTTTTTTTACAATATCTGATATGCCGATATTTTCCAGCTCATTTTGGCTGATTGCTGTTGCTGATACCGATATATATGCACATATTTTTTTCCACCTGGCTGAAGAGACTATTACGCATGCAATCATAGATTGTACTAAGTATGATCAAGAAAGACAAGGAAGAACATAGGAAGACTGGAGTTCAGCAGGATCTCAGCATTAAAACTTTAATGAACTTGCCAAGTGGGTGGAGCAGTAGTTTTGTTTGAGTTTATTAGACAGACAGGATTAATCTGTAGGATTTAATCCGGTCCACACTTTGAAGCTAAAGGTAGCAGTAATGAACCTAATGCACTGGTTGCCAACCGCTGTTACAAACCAAAAGAAGAAGAAGAAGAAGAGTGGTATATCAGAGTGGTACATCCTGTCAGCCCAGGTGTTTCCTATCTGTGCAGCCGAAGACAGGAGCTCCTCCATGGACTGTTTCACCCTGACAGTCCCGGTGCTTCCTCTGCAGGCTCCAATTCACTGAGCTTCCCAACAGACCTGCTGCTTCTTCCAACTTTAACCTGAATAACAAACTGAGGCTCTCTGTGTGGATCCAACTGGAGCACCTTCACCACGCTGTCACCAGGACCGTCAGTGTGAAACACTCCACAGAGGGAAGTACAGCCAGGCAGTGGAGAAGGCAATGAACCGGCCTGTCATGTCGGCAGAAATGTTCATTTTTGGCTGATGTTGATATTTCATTTTAAAGCTTTTATCAGCTGATACCAATGACATGCTGATATTATCGTGCCTCCCTATTACAGTGCATTTTTACATATATATTGTATCAATTTTAATCTGACAAGGACAAAACACAGGAGGCAGCAACTGAAGATAAAAATATAATTGAAGATTAAAAATATATATAAATCAAACAGATAACGCATATGTTATATAGAGACAGATGATTGTAAGCTCACAGTCTGATCCAGTAATAATGAGATTTGTGATTTGCAGTTGAAAAGGTGTCAAGGTTCAAAGCAAAAGGCGTCTGTTTAGATCTCAACAGCATTCAGTGACTATATTTCAACTATTTTACCAAATGTAGCAAATTTAAACAGTCACTGAAATGCTGTTAAAAGACGTTCAGACTATACACAGCCTATTTAAAAGAGTCACTTTCAAACTACATTTAATTTGCAGTCTACAGGTGCACCACAATCCTCACTCATAATCTCCAACATGATATGAAAACTATGATAGGAATGTTCAAAGAGTGCCATATCATGAGTGGTAGAGATAATTATTCATTGATCTTATGTGACTAAAGTTTCATACAGATTTTCTACCATGTGGGTACCATGTTTCCTGTTACCATGGTAACTGACCCCGGGTTTAAGTTACCTCTCTTTCTGGAACTGAGAACCCAGTTTCCCTCATCTCAGGGTTAACAAACTCACAAACACACTCTTTCTGGAATACACCCCAGGACTGAAGCCCTTCAACAAAATATAACATTGTGCAACACAAACTACTCAATTGAAACCTATATTCCATTATTTGTGTAACATGACTGAAAAATTAACAGACAAATTGGACTAAAATTAGCAATTTAACACAAACCTTTAGTAATGTTGGGAGCCAGGGCCCAGTGAAAAAGGGAGAAGCAACCTTTTCACATTTTTTTATAGTGATGAACCCACAAAGAATTATTACAATTCCCCTTCACTCTATGTAGCATTTTAGATTCTTTTAGCTCATTGGTTTGGTTTCACAGCTCACAACTTTCATTTCAGTTGCTTCTCAAAATCTGATCAACAGCAATGTACACTACCTGCTTAGCACCAAACAGCACTGACAAAGTTAGCAACTATAGCTGGTGAACACAGTGGAATATTCAGCAGCTAAATAGACCAATATTTTCTTTAAGAGTTGGTGGAGACAAAACATAGCTAAAAAGGGTGAATATTGAAATCTTAAATTCATCAGGTGGCCAGAAACACAACCTCAAATGAATGCTAATATTGCCCATTGCCCTCTTAGATGTGTAAGTTGGCAATTGTACCTTTATATTGCTTTAATTCAGAGGTCTTGAAACAAGTTAATTTAACAGAAACAAATGAGGATTTACTCCAGTTGTATTTTTGCCTTGTGTGTGAAAAAAAGTAAAAATAAAAAAAAAGATATAAGATTCACTTTGACTCAGAGTAAGAGCTCCTTACCATCCTATACACACACTAGGAGCAGTGGGCAGCCGCAGTGCAGTACATGGGGACAGACTCCATTTCTTTTGCCAGTGCCTTGGTCAGGGGCACTGACAGGGGTATTAACTCTATTGTATACCATATCAAAGACATGTATGTATGTTAATACATACATGTCTTTGATACATACATACAGGAAACTGGAGCACTTGGTGGAAACCCACACAAATATGGGGAGAACATGCAAACTCCACACAGAAAGGACCTGGGGTTCAAACCCAGGACCTTCTTGCAGTGAGGCAATAGTGCTAAGTGTGTGGTGCTGTGCTTCCCACACTGATTCACCAGGGGTTTAAATCAGAGTTTGCTGATGCAGGAGATGAAGCTCTGTGTTGTGTCTCAGTGGTTAGAAAGACCTCACTGTCTGCCTTCTCAGACAGACAGCTGAGTTATGACCACAGTCTTTACTGTATATGGGCATCGAGCTTCAGTCTTTGAACATGATGTTCACTTTGATTTCACTGCCAGAGAAGAGACTGATTTCTGTCTTTTGATATCATAGAGGATATATTTTAATTACTTTTGGAGGAATTCTTTGAAATCCTTGTCTCCTCTATGACATGATATATATTTATTGTAGATTATAATTGGTACATTGTGGTTACTGAGTACCACACTGTATTTTTATCTGGATATTAAACCCACCCGTGAGTCACTGTGATGTGCTTTAATAACAGGACTGGAGATATTGACAGACGGTCAACTAAGGAAAAAGAAGCACCCTGTGGATATGCAAAGGAAAAATCACTAATCCCATAAGAAGCCAGTGTGGGAAATAGCTGAAAAGCCATGAACTGCCATGTTTTGCAGATCTTATGTAGCTTTATTAATGGGCTAAAAGAATGGTGTGCAGGGTGTTTTACTGCTCTCAAATGTAAAAATGGGTCAAATTTGACCTCTATGGTATGTAGGGTTACATAAAAAACATCCACAGAAACTTGCAACATACGGCATGCACTATAGTCCACAGGCTTAATACACTGCTTACTGAAAAACTTGCGAGCTCTGATGAGGGTGGTAACACAATACAGAAGTTCAAAATAAATGAAATAGACTCTGCAGATGTCTTCACATCAGTCTTAACAGTTTCACTACCAGCTTTGGTAAATTTTAAACAAATAATTGTAACAACTCTACAGCCAAGCTAGTGATTCTGTCAGACTGTACTGAGGCATAGGACTGGGCAATATGGCCAAAAATATCAGTAATTATCTTGATAAATGTCAAAGTTTAAAGGCTGATTTTTACTCCTGAGTGAAAGTTGAAGAAACCAGACGGTTCGTCCAGGGTTGGCAGGTCTGGTTTAGTTATTCCTCTGCCTCCTTTAGTGATAATGGTACATGTTATAGATGTAGTTTATTTGCTGTGATGGAGGCAAGGCTCAGTAAGTTAGAAGCGCAGCTCTGCACCATGGAAACCCAGTTAGCCAGCCCCCAGTTCCCTGTACCAGAGTTTGGTAACTCCTTCCACCACTGGGAAACTACAGAGGAGAAGAGTCTGGCTAGAGACTTAGGGCCCTGTTGTGGTGGTGGTACCAGGCGCTTTGAATGGCAGAGCGTAGTGAGTGGGAGGAAGCATAGACCTGAATGAGGGAGTTCAGGTAAGCAGGAGCTGTTTTAGTTGCTGTTTTTGTAAGTGAGTTTCAGGATTTAGAATTGTGTCACCAGTGAGGTGTAATGCTGTTTTGGGCTGGTTGAAGACCAGCTGTGTCACCGCGTTCTGGATCTTCTGCAGAGGTTTGAACGTAATGTGGGGAGGCCTGCTAGTAAGGAGCTGCAGTAGTTAATACGTGATATTACAAGAGCCTGTAGCTGTACAATGTTAGTAAGCTAATGTTTAGTAGCTTAATGTTCACTATGGTCACCATTTTACTTTAGCATGTTATCATTTGCTAATTAACACTGTAATGAAGGAGGGTTCCCACACCAGGTCTCAAACCCTGGTCTCCCAGACTATGGACGACTGCGCTAACCACTCAGTCAAAGGACCAACCCGTTAGCTTCTAGTCATCCATGGTCATTACCCCACCGTGACATTACCCCTTCCTTCAGGAAGCCTACCAGCTCCCTCCATGAAGGAGCTTCTCTGGGTGCATGTGCTTCCAATGGCCTCACTGTCTAACCATCACAATCCAAATGTAACGAAGGAAGGTTCAGTCACCAGGTCTCAAATCCCAGTCTCCCAGACCATGGACAACTGCGCTAACCACTCAGCCAAAGGATCAAGCCACTAGCCAAGGGCGAGCGCATCTAGTTTTGGTCGTTACTCTTTAGAGGGTACCAGCCTGCACTGTGACAAACACCTAACACAAAATACAGCTGAGGCTGATGAGAGTGTCATTAGTTTATTTTGGCCCGATGGTGGCCTGAGATGAAAAGTCAGGGAATCACCTAAGCTACTACAATTCTTCCAGCGGGGAAAATGAATGTGTACCAAATTAAATGGCAATCCATCCGATCGTTGTTGAGATATTTTAGTCTGGACCAAAGTGGTGGACCAATCGACATTGCCATCCACTAGCGTGGTGAAAACTTGACTCTTATATAAGTAATGAGACCACGATGGGTTAAGGTTTTATTAAAATATTAAATTATTTCACATTTAATTGATTCATTTATGTATTTCCTTTATATATTTTTCTGTATTCATATGACTATTTTATAATGTCTTATTTATGTATTTATTACTGTCCATTTTTGACTTCCATAGCTTTGAGGTAAATACCAAGCACTCAGGTTGTAAACCATTTCAGCTATGCAGAAATTGCATGACCTTATAAAGGCATATAATTTGGGATTCCTGGAAGAAGCCGGAAATATCAAGTTTATTGAGGGGTATTGTATCTGGAGCAATACGACTCCACCTGTACGGAGGTGGGAGAAAAAACAGAAAAGACCAGGAAATAAATAAAAGAAACAACACAAGTTCCTGAGATGTTAATCAATAACCAGTATGAGCAGTTTCACAGAATCCACACACATGGAGTCCAGTGTGTGTTGTCACAGCAAACATCTGTACTGCAAGTCTGGGAGACATGTCCATTGGCTGTTTGTGGCTTAAAAAACACAAACTGGAAAGACATGCAAGGGTAAGATTTGAGCAAATTGAACCAGAAAAAAAATGTTTTGTATTCTGTTTGAGTGCACCATTGGAGGGAAAGGTAGACTCAAATGAAAAGCTTATCTCAGAGCTCACGTTCCCAAATCCCAAAGTAGAAAATCCTGATTTTGATCCCCACTGTCATTCTAATTTTTTCGTAACTGCAATGCATTGGATTTGTTACAGCAATCCATTTATGTGTGAGCTGGTATTTCCCAGCCCTTATCATCACCCCCCCCCCCCTCCTCCTCCTCCTCCCTCCACCCTACCCTCGTACCCCCTCTGCAGTAAACTTGTGCCTCAGCCTGCCTCTGCTCTGGAGAATCCCAGTGACCTAGATTCAGCCGGAGTTTACTGCCGGCTCCAGCCCGGGCTGTTTGCATGCCGCTGCCAGCGCCAAATCCACGCTGCACTCGCACATCAGCGCTCTGACCCACATCTCCATGGCAACAGTTCCACAATGCCCCGGCGATGCTGCAGCGGCGGCTGGCAAAGGGGAGAGAAGTGTAGGGCTCCCTGACCTGCAGAGCAGCGAATGGTTGGGCTGTACCCCTCTCATATTGGTTTTACACCCCCTCCCTTCACTCTCACTCTCTTTCACCACCCTGCATGTTGATGAGGGGATTACCAAACCCACATAGGAAGATGTAATGCCTCCCTGGTGTTGGTTTTACCCCATTTTTTGAGACTTTATCTTATTGTTGATAGATTTTTCTTGTCCATGTCTCCTTTAAGCCATAGTGATATCTCCTGTTGCTCCTCCCATCCTGTGCCATATGCTCCCATAATTCACTGCCAGCGCTTTTTTTCCACCCCACGTGTTGAGTTGCTCTGTCAGTAGTCTGCTCCCCTTCTCCATCTTGATTATTCTATATGTTTAAGTCAAGCCACACTTAGAAATATTCTGTTTTAAAACAGGTTTTGCTTGATGTTCCATTCGAAGAGTTTCAGATATTTATTCAGAGCAGGGGATTGGAAATGAACAGCGACATTAACAGTTTTTGTTGCTAGCTACAGCAGTTTTTCACCACTCACACAAAGGGAAGCAGGCAGTTTGGGTCCAGCTCGCATTACAAAGTTGGCCCGTATCACTGTGTCCCTGTCTCTGGCCAACAGAACCCCCTGGAATAAGACTGGCCCCTCTTGATTTTATCACAATAACGCACTGTCACTTCACATTTACGCTGGGTGAAACTTACCCTGCCAACTGCCACCACTCGGCTCAGATAACAGCGATGACAATCAGCACTCTGTCTGTCTGTTTCTGGGTACCTGCTGCGGCAGTTTGTAACGTGGCTAATAGCCACATGATGGCTGCCAGACAGACTCCCAGGACAGGCAGATCTCACTCCTTATAGCTGCTCACCCTAATATTCTGTAAACCACAGAAACTGTCTGCGATAACATTGTTCGGATTACTGCACAAATAACGAACAGGTAAGACCATAGGCTACTATGAAGTACAGTACTTTCAAGCAAGGACCTAGGACTGAAAACGCGGACACACTTGTCTCATGAATTACTTAATTCACTCTTGTAAACCTCGCCCGGATAACAGATGAACCTATGTGTACTATCAGACTGAAAAAGTCAACATGCATAAAACAAACAGGCTTGACCCTGCAGTGTTTCCCCTATAATAGTACAGGCCCGGCAGGCCGCCAGGCCAACGAGAACCCCTGCCAGGCCAAAAAAAAAAATTTTTAATGCCAAAAACAACGCCAGATATCCATTCAATCGGAAATCAGTAGCGTTTGGGAGCCTCTGTGCAGCCCTGTTCTGAAACTTGAGTCAACCTCTGTGTCATTGCCTAGGGAACTCTTGATAGCATAGCTCCTTTTAAGGAATAGGTCAGTGCGTTAAATATGGTGTAGCAGGTTAGTGAGTGGTTCAGTGAGAGTGAGCAAACACCAGAAAAGTGACAGTGAATGCAGAGGAAAAGGTTAGTAGTTAGTTGTCAGTCTGGCAGTAAATGTACAGTACAGAATATAATGTGTCAGTTAAAAAAAATGTTAAAAAAGGCTTGTCTGTTGTTTCCCCCACTGCTGGAAAAGTGAGGGGGTTAGCTCCAAAGTTAGCCACAATGGGTTAGCCTAATCTGAAGATGCTAAACAGAGAAATAGAGGATGGAGAAATGTGTAGCTGCTGACTCCTCCCTTGTTTCCCATCTGCCTCTATTCTATCATCTGTCCAATATACCTTACCCTACCAACTGGTAGGGTAAGGTACCGTTCACATTTGGATACCGTTACCATGCTGATACTGGAACCTGGAATTCAGTACGGATATCCGTACGTATGGATATCCATATGTTTATGAAGGATTAGCATGGTAGGCTAACAGTCCATCCGCTGTGTGACTATTACCATGCCATGATGTCTCTCAGAGCATACAAACACCGTAACCACACCTGTCACCTGCCCAGCATGGTGCTGTTAAACTGGAGACACCACAGCTACACCTTGTTTTTATTATGTCTATGGGTTCCACACAGCATGACACGGCTATGCTAATGATGCTGACCATGCTAAGTAGCTGCTGACTGCCATGCAGGCTGGTAAAATGGATCCGTCACGTCTCTTTCTACCCATCGGTTGGTGCTCCTGTCAGTGTTGGAGCCTTTGTGTGAGACGCTCTGGTCAGACTGAGAGTGAGCTCACTCAAGGCCACGGTCATAGTTCCGCAAAGTACTGAAATTTGGCATTGATTGATCCAAATTGAATCAGCACTTGATAGTACCCATGTAATTCAGTCAGTGCCCTTTAGCTTTAGTCATCCCAGATAAAAGGGTAGTCAAATTTTTACCTAATTTTGAGACCCTGTCTTATAGAGGGTCAAAATCCAGTTTTAAAACCTTTATTATTTCATAGGAAATTGAGCTTACACTGTACATATTTCTAAACACATGTGTATGTAATCAAATTATCATGTACAAATTAAAACACAGAAACCATGTATTTCATTGTAGGAGGACCAGATGGTTTCTGGGGCTCTGGACAAAAAACGCTGTCATACACACAACATACAGTACCCAAGGGTACATAAACACAACACAACATATACACATTGTATAGAGGGTTGGAGGAATGGGGAGGATCCAGTCCTGATCATAAGCACTTCTTAAGCAAAAATGCCAACAAAAGAAATCTTTAAAGAAAAAAAAAAGCACCTCCTTTTTGCCATATCATAAATCTGGTGGCATCCATCTTGTTTTTCCTTCTCAAGTTCTGAAGCTGGTGGCAATGGACTGAAAGCAGTTTTGGCAACTGCCAAGTAAAGTAGAACCAGCAGAATAGCAGAATAAATTGGGCTACAAGACATTTAGCTAGCTAGCTGGCTTTCCTGTCACTTGGGAGGTTTAAATATTACATGTGTGGAATGGAAAGACAAATTAATTTCCACCTTTTCAAACTCTGGTTAGAATCAGCCTCAACCCACTGCCGGAGGTGGGATTGCAATCTGTCTCTAATTATTTTTGGTTACATCCACCATACTATGCAAGTATTATACAACCCAAGTCTTGTGTGAACAGTGACAGCCAGGTATTTTCCCACACCCAGATTTCTTGTATATGGGTCAAACTTGTGTTTAATATGGGATAATAAAGTGGTTTATTCATTTCCTTCATTTCCCAGAATGGATGTTGGTGAAGTTTTTGCTCTGAGCCAGAGGCAGTATTTATTGGTGTATAGATTGCTTGAAAGTGTGCTCACTTTCTGTGTATATAGAGAAGAGAGAGTTTTTTCTTAAAAAGAATAAGTGATAGCAGTATATTTAAATTCCAGCTGAAGTATATGTTATGGTGCATTGAGATTACAGCTAGAGATTAAATCTAGAAACTCCCGTGATGCGATAATCTTCAACAATTCTGAAGTCAAATAAAAAAAAGTGGTCCCCAGCAGAATGGTCAAAATATTTACACATAAAATGCAAGAGTAAAGAGCTGTTAATGTGATACAGCCTGCTTCCACCGGCTGACAACACAAGCCAGAAACACGTGCAGCTGTTTGCTTCAGTCAATGTGTGAAATAAGATTCTTCTCACTCTTGTAATACTAAATTCTTTCAGTCGTGTACTAGTTCACACCTGTTTTTCACCATGTTAATTTAGCAGGGAAATCACAATGAGTGTATGTGAAAGACCCCCCCCCCCCCATACACACACACACACACACACACACACACACACACACATAACAGTCACACATGCACCCTATCCTTGGCCTTGGGGTCAATGGTCTGATATTCCATCTCAGCCACCTTTCTCTGCCCTCAACAAGCTTTTCCAGTCTGTCAGCCCCTATTCCATGGCAACCAGAGAAATAAAGGTCCGCAAAACAAAGCCTTAAGAAAACATAATGTGTTGAGTACAAATCTCCCCTCAGTGAATGCAACTAAATGCCTTCAGGTGTGACGGAAACCCTATAGAGAGCTGGTACCTACTCTATTTTCAATACAACTTCTGAAACTGATCCTTAAGACTCTATTTCAGCCCATGGTTCCAAACAAGGTCTTACAGGATTTTTGTTCACAATGTATTTTCATCTGCAACACAAGCTCTCAATTTGGGACCTATTTTCGTAGTTTTAGCCATCATTCCTATCAGTTATAAAAAAGTTGAACTCACCAGAGTAATTGCAGAGGTCTGGGAACACATTGCCACAACAAAGTCTAACAGGGAAAGAAACACCAGCACTCAGACAATCAGCTGACAGTTTTGCCAGATTATTTAAATTATTTTAGTTGCAGGGAAAACTGAAAGTAAGCACATTGAAAATGTTGGTAATAATCCCCCAATAAACAGGAAAGCTGTGTCAACACAACTATGTTAGGTTAAAGTTGAACCAAGAGTGATGAATGTTTAATACAGACAATTTTATTACTATGAGGCATGACTGCCAAAATTAAGAAAATAAGACCCAACTTTCAATAAAATGGAACTATCCAAATTGATGTAAGTGCTAGCCACATGGAAGGGTCAGACATGGGAGAATACCTTGTGCCATG
Source organism: Thunnus albacares (assembly GCF_914725855.1). Taxonomy (NCBI): domain Eukaryota; kingdom Metazoa; phylum Chordata; class Actinopteri; order Scombriformes; family Scombridae; genus Thunnus; species Thunnus albacares. Next base: position 3,596,610 of record NC_058121.1, read on the forward strand.
TTTTATAGGATGGCAGTAAAAATAACATTTCAGTGGTCAAAAATGTTTCATTTCTAACCTCCAAGATACCCCAAATTAAAAAAAAAACCTTAGCTGGCACTCATTATAGGCAATGCTGGACTACCAGCTGGGCACCAAAACCCACAGTAGCTTTAATCATCCCAGTTAAAAGGGCAGTCAAAAGCGTGACATTGTTACCTAATTTTGAGACCCCATCTTGTAGAGGGTCAAAAACCTTTATCATTTCAGATTAAATTGAGTTTAAATTGTACATATTTCTAAATACATTTGAGTGTAATATAATTATCATGTACACACTTGGTTGGGGCTCTGGGCAAAATATGCTGTCATTTGTAGTCTGCTGGGTATAACAACATTTATACTTTGTATAGAGGGTGGGAGGAATGGGGAGGCAATGTGTGGCCACAGCTCAGTTTTGCCCCAAGGTTCCCCAGCAGGTTAAATCCAGGCTTGGATCATTATGGAGTCTGCAGACTTTAGTGCAAATTGACACTGAAAGACGAGCCAAGAATGGGGAACCTGTGAAACCTGTTCAGAAGCCAGATAACCTCATTGATAACTGATTTGAGAGCAGTAAACAACATTGGTCAGATAATGACTTACTCTACTCCTTTCTGTGCACATATAAACTTATAAACAATTGAGAAATAATACAAAAGGCAGGGGAATGCTTGAAAAAACTTCCAGTTGTTCATATATAAATAGCGCCAAACATGTCTAAAGGCAAACATGTTTACTGTATAGCTGTTCCAAATGGATCCAAACTAGCCGGGATGAAAAGCCTGCCGTCATAAAGAGGGGTGAGATGTGATGAATCATTCAAATGGAGATAATGGCGCACACTTTTGCATACCTTTTGTTGCGTTTGTATACACAAAAAATGACGCAAGTAGTGGGAGTGCATGTCAGATTGTTGGTTTTGGAAGGTTACAAAGGTGTCAGAGGCAGCCCACTGAATTTTGAAGTTGGAAACTCATTTGTGTATGAGGGGTTTCAGACACTTTTTCACAAGCATTTAGTTTAAATCTGTCTTCTCCTCTTTTCTTTTCTACTTCTCTTGGCTGCATATTTGGGAGGACTTCTGGGGGAGGCTGATCCTCTCCTAACCCCCAGTTCCCACCATCGCTAAGCCTTATAATAAACCCACACTCACCAATTGTAGTCCAGCTGTTGGGTACAAGTTGTGCCCATACTCACAGACTGATGTGTGAGCTGATGTGAGCACAGGCTGGGGGCTGAGCACACCACTTCCAGACACAATGAACCACCCAGAAGCCCCTGAAGTGTCTAATCCTTTCCCACCATTGTCCACATATCCCTATGACTACCAATGACAACTATCATTCATATGATTCCAATTTTCTAGCGAGTGCTGTAGTGGAGAGTTCTGTTGACCACTCCGTTGTTACTCTTTGGTTTCCCTAGTAGTGCTGTTTGTGCTCAAGAAAATGCTAGCCTCCTTCACCCCGTGCTGTTTTTCAAACGGTTAGAGCCTTGTCTTGATGTGACTCACAAAAGCGGCTTTGATAGCACTCCTCTCCTGCCAGACTCTGTTCTCTTTTTAACAGGTTTTTGACTAACCTTGGTGCCACCGTTGCCAGCGCCCAGACGTCCAAACAATCTAAAATGTTGCTTGCGGACTTGTTAAACCTACTCAGTAACTCTCAGCTCTCTTTGTTTTGCCAAGTTGTACCCTTTTAAGGGAAGTCTGGTGTATTTGTCGACCTGTGTCACTGTTCAAATTAACAGGCTTAAATAGACAGTGGATCCATATAGATGAGTGCATTGTTTGCTTTTGGATTAGCCTGTTCACATCTTTTTCCAAATGGATGATTTTGACCAAACAGGAGCTCGTCAAATTGGATCACCGCCCAAGATCACAGAAGGCAGTATTAAAACAAGTTATTTTCAGCACAATCCATGAATTATTTCTGCAGCTGTCCGACTTCTTCTTTTTTTTCTCCGATAAAACATTTGCTGTTGTCTGCTTGTAGCTTATGTCTGAACACAATCTTTTCCTACCAAGCAGAATTGTCAGACTAGGTTTCAGCTTGTGTTGAGGGAGATATGTGAAAGATTAAAAGTGGAGATAAATCAGTTGAGAACTTGATGTGCTGTAATGGCTCCAGCATTGTATAGTTTTGTCCTGCTCCATCAGTGCCTTCAATGGTGCAAAGTTAATGTGAAGAGGCATTTGGCAGATGGCTGGCTTCTCTTAATGAAAGGATGTGAATAGGGATATTTTGCCCCTTTCCTTTCTCTTCTTGTGATCTCTCCACAAGACACCAAAGGCACAGGAGGAAGCATTGGCAACACAAGAGACAACCCCCTGCAACAGAAAGTCCTCTAAACTGCAGATTTTTCCCTCCACCTCTGATGTGGGCTGTCTTTGGCCTTCCCTGTTTAGAGATAGCTACCATAGGTGTAATGTTTTTTGCTCAATATTGTGTAAGATAGTGAAGAGAAATGTGTCCAACTTTAGCCATCATGCAGCCTCTTTTTCATGTTTTAGTACCACTTGCACTGCCTTGACACACCAAGCCAACTTCAAAGAACTAGCCTTGACAAAGACTGGCGAATGCATTGCCACATCCCCTCATGTTAGAAGCTGCACTTAAACACACACCAAGAATTACAGCCAATGGCCCTCTGACTGCTGACATGCATATACAGTATGTTGCTGTGCCTTCATGAGGGGAAATGACTAGACAATAGTCCCAAAATTAACCCAAAAAAATTAAAAAATAAAGAGACAATATGAAAAACAAAGACTAATCAACTATTTTCACGCCACTGTGAATCTGATCACAATCCTATCATATACTCAGAATACAAACTTAGAATTTGTTTGATTTGAAAATTGTATCTAGCACTGTAAAGTTTTACTTTTGTTATTGAAAACTCACATCAGACACGAGATGTCAGCTGAAGTGCCCATCCGTTGAATCTACCCCGACTCCAACCTCCATTATGGCAGTCAGTGGTCCGAAAATGGTCTTCATCAGGTTGACTAATAACAGAAATCCAATGGAAGAAATCTGTTTTCAGGTGGGCTCTATGAGGAGTATACAGGAAGCAAACAGCACTGTTTTATTCTTTACTTTGTTCGTTTTATTTCCCCCGGCCACCATAGATCTTGGTGACACCGGGGCTTTGATCAATCATTATAGGTACCGTAAATACAAAGCACATGGAGTAAAAATGGAGTATAAAAATACACAAGGAGTCACATAGTGATGCACTGTTCTCAGAGTTGGAGTGGACTGTGGCATCTCATAAAATGGAGGTGTGTCTGACAAACAAGATACACAAGTGAAAGACGTCATAAATGCTTCAAAAAAACCCTGCTAGTGTGGATTGCCCTTAAGGCTATGTTCTTCTGCTTGTAGAAAGAAGAGGCATAGGCAAAAAAGGAGAAACTGCACAAAAAAGGGTGAAATCAAAGATTCACTTAGCCAAAAAAAAAAAAACAGAGACAGCTCTTTTCCCCCGACTGTCTGAGGTCAGTCAACATGCTAAACCAACCACTGATTTGGTTAGACTAAACCCAACAGTGCCAAACTGCAAAAAATAAAAAAAAAAGGTGACCATCAAACCCACTTGGCCTGACAACGTCTGATAGCTGACTGTGCTTGATGTGTCAGGGCCCTAAGGATGTTGATGGCAAGTGATGCATTCCCATGAAATTTGTTGTGAATATTCATGGTTCCCAAAAGTTACTTCCTCATGATTTTGGTAATGCACCACCTTTTCATCTCAGAGCCACCAAGGGGGCTTTTACAATTTTAAAGCCTCAATAAACTAGTATTTCCTCATTCACAGTCAGTTGGTTACTGGGACATGGACCTGGGTGATTACAGTTAAAAATCCCCTAGTCATAGCTACTAATACGTAGGTTAGCATCATCATGCTGTTGTGAAAAAGTGGGCAGTACCCCAGAGGAGCCACTGGCTTTACTGGATGTATGAGGCTGCCTAACTGATGACTGTTATCTGTTCAGCTCTGCTCTAATTAGGCCTGACAGGGAGCGATGGGAGCTGCTACACCTCGTAATGTGAGAGACAGAGCAGACAAGGTCAAAGAAAGCAGATACACCTTGACCTGCAACATGGGAGCCTGATTTTCCCACAATACACAGGGACTTAATGAGGATTAATGCAGAGATCTGCATGACCACTGAACTCTCCACTTTGATCAGTTGAATTCATTACACTTTGAAGGAGATGCTCTTCACTTTGGTGTGAGGAATTAATCCATACCAAGCGTTTGTGGTACCTTTGAGTCAGTTTCTATTCTCCAACCTTTCTTCGTGTTGGTGTGGCAGTATCAGTCAGTTAAAGAGCCGTTCACAAACTGTTCGTCAAACAGAAATAGGGCTGATTGATTAATGGATTGTTTTCTTAAAGGAGATTGACATTAAAATACTGTCCATTTCAGCTACCCAGATGCATTAATGCTACTTGCTCAGCTTGTAGCTGTCTGGGTATAGTGTTACCATCACATTAAAGGGCAGGTCCATTATTTTTTGTTTTTTTGGGTTTTTTTTATATCATTCTGTAACTTCCCAGAACTGTTCTATATGTATTCAAATCCGAAAATTCAAATTTTGGTTTTGTTTTTTTGGAAGTACGTATGTTTTAGCGTCAAAATGCCTGTTTCCCAAGCACTTCTAAAAACTTTTTCCCTCGTGATCTGACGTAGGTTTCTGAATGAAGACGTTGCTGCATATAAACTGATTTAAACCCCCTAGCCCACCTAGCTAGCCACAGAGACAGACTGAGCTGTTGCTGCTGCTCTGCTAAACATGCTAACAGACACAGATGGAGCACTCACTGTTGCTGCTGCTCAAAGTTTAAGAAATAAACTCAAGCTCTCCTTCCGCCAGTAAACGGTTCCGGATCAGAGCAGAATCCGTTGTGACTCACGGATGTTATTCATCCCACTCCGTCTGGTGTATCCATAAACATCTCACACACTCAGACTCAGTGCTGCGACATTGCTTGCAGTATATCTGGTCAGTTTTCGTGTTCTAACATACAGCGAATGAGTATGTTAGGAAGACACTGTCAGTGAACTGCGCGCGTGTGGATGTGTGGGGAGGGGGGTCTCTAGCCCACATCACTGTTCTTCGCTAACGGCTGAGTCAGCATTTCCATTTGAACAACCCGGAAAAAAACGCAGATGGAGTCGTCCTTTAACTTTGGCCTGGGTATTGTCCCACTGTTTTTGATATCAGTATTAACACTGATACTTTGAGTTTGATACTACTTATTGACACTTTTTTATTGCTTTACTGCTTTATACTTCTGTAAAAAATCCACCTAAGTTTCAAATACAAAACTATTTTTACATTTGCATTTTCTTTTGTAGGGATACCTGCATACCTGCGGATGGGGATTTTATTGATACAACTATTTTCATCAATACTGCTCATTGGTTCAGTTCTGACATCTGTGCAAGAAAAGGTAAAATTAAGGTAGGTAAAGCTGTTTCATAGAGTTACCTTTCATTTTTAGTTTATTCATAACAATTCAAAAGGCTAACAAGCTCTGTATGGCTGTGTTAAACATATTTGCTGTGGATGGTAGCAGCCTTGCCCACTTGCACAGAAGCAAGAGGGACAGTGGTGGCTGACATCAGCCCCATGAAAAAAACACAGCCCTCTCATTCATTTGAATGGGGGCAGTCCATTGTCACAAGTGGGGTGCCAGTGCAGATGGCTCTAGCAATGCAGATGCTTGCGTTGTTTTAACACAGGGCTGTTCAATAAATCTGGGGAAAGTGAAAGAGCAATGCTTGTCCCTCTCTTATTACCACCACGGTGGTAACTTGAGCAAAGACCCTTAACCTACAACTGCTCCAGTGGAGCTGCTCAGTGGCCATCAGATAAGACTGTGGTTAAATACTAGGTTGCTTTTGTTCCTGCAAAAGAGAGCTGGGCTTCCAGAGAAACTTACCTGGATAAAAAAAGTAATCAAAACCATGTTTACCGCTATGCTAAAGAATCTATCATATAATATTTTAAAAGGCTTAAATAAGACTAATTAAGGCTAATTAAGAACCAGATGCTATTGAGAACCAGGTTTCAGGGGGCATCTCTACACTGACAAGATCAGCTAAGTAAGTCTTGTGTAGATAATACTTCATGTTGAATGGATTTTTCAATACTCAGTTGTACTGAATTATTTGGATCTGTACCAGGTACTGAATTTCAATATTGGGCCACATATTAACTACTTCCATGAAAAACTTATTTCCATTTACCTAAATTGACAGGGAAAGGGTATCCGAAGGAAAGTAGGAAGGTTGAAGAGGTGCCTTTTAAAACAGTAGTACAATAGAGAAAGGAAAATCATCACAAGAAAAAGAAGAACAAAGAGATGATGAACATATTTTATAACAAAGTAGACTTTATTAGTGATTCTTCATTCATATTTTGACTGTTATTAATCTTTTTAGTAGCGAAATCTTAGTCGAAGACATCTGTAGGTGCAGTTCAGTGGTTGTTAGTCTTTTTCATCTATTTGCTGCAATCAATGTCCTGTGTATGTTTTTGCAAAAGAGTTTCATAGTATTGCTGCACCATCGTGAGTCGCCATCTAGTAGCAGGAATCCATGATGCGCCTCATGCTCATGACCCTCATTCCACTCCTGCCCATGATCATGAAGTTCCTGTACTCGCCGGGCTTCATGTACATCATCCTGCCTCTGAACTGGGGCTGCTCGTACATCATCCAGTGGCCCTCCAGCACGTTGCAGGACATGACGTTGGACATGCCGAAGCGCTCCATGACGTTGTCGCAGTCCTCCATCAGCTCATGCATCTTGCCATCAAAGTTCTCCCTCTCGTAGATCCTCATCCTGAAGGATCCTCTGTGCATGGGGATCATGCGACAGGACCTGATGCAGTCGCTCATGCCCATCATGTTCATGTAGTCGGCGTACTCACCCCTCCTCATGAAATACTGGTTTCCCATGAAGTTGGAGCGGTCATAGACAATGAAACAGCCCCTCTCCACCCTGCAGGAGTGGCAGCGGTTCAGGTAGGAGGACATGTCGGGGCAGTCACTCATGCACTCGTAGGAGCGGCCCTGGAAGTTCCTCTCCTCGTAGAAGATGATCTTGCTCATCATGTTCATGGACTTGGAAGTCATCTTTGCTGTGATGTTGTTGATGGTGCTGGTGCTGCTCTTGAAGCTGAACTGCTTGCCTACCTGTTGGAAGCCTTCCTTTTTATACCTGACTACCAGAGGGCCCCTTTGTAAAAAAACACCCTGACCCAGCAACATACCATGGAAGCCCATAGAGAACTGAGGGTTGCCACATTTACAGCTGTTCCCCCAACAGACCTTAGAAAGGCGCTTTCACTTAGAATAATGTCAGACAAAACCTCTTTCAAAGGGTTAACAAGGGACAATAGCACCTTTGTAACACCTGCAAAGGCTTACAGTAATAGTACTGTAGTGTACAAAAAGCATCCTTAGGTTCGGAATATTGTTTTGTTTTGTTGTCTCATTCTTAGCTCTTTGCTAGATCATCTGTTAATATTGTCAGTGAAGGTTCAGCATACAAAAAGATTAGCATATTCTAACAAATATACAACTGTGATTGATGTTTCAGAAGAATATTCATTTGTTAGGCCTTTATATTAATCAAGAGGCAATTTCCACATGTAATTTAATTACATACTGACAGTGCAATTTATAATGACATTTCATTAAAAAAAAATAAATACAACAATTAGTTTGAAATGTCACAGTAGTTAAGGCATCTTGTGGTGTTTTGTTGTCTTATGTTCACATTCAGTGTTACCAAACGCATGGTGTGTACCCTTGAGGTTGTGTTGGATGCATTTCCTTCTTCATAAAACATTTGCAAAGCTAATTTTTGAACATTTTGGAACCTGAAATGTTTATATCTATGTTTAAAAGCTATCAGTATTCTTCTTCCCTGCCTTTGGTGGCACATTGCTGTGTTTCTTCTTTTTCTCATTTATTTTTTTTCAAATTTTTGAATACAACCCCCTCAAAAGAACAGGAAACACATACATACAAAGAACATAAATACATTCAAAGAAACTCCCCTCCTCCCACCTCCAAATAAAAAGTGTTGCCCCCTTATCAATAATTCATATGTGGAAATTAGGGATGTGAAAACTCCTCAGGGGTCAATAGGTGCCCCCAAGGATGAAAATTTTATATCAGCTTTAAAATGTAGATTTACAGTCATTTTTACCTTTAGGATATAGGTAAAAACTCACCCTAGAACTAATGTAATCTTACTGGTACAAAATTAATATCAGGGAGACATCAGTTCAGGGCACTTACAAAAAACAAAAACAGTCAAGAGAGTGCAGAGCTGGCTCCAAAATTATATTCAAGTATATTGCATCCACTATACAATATACAATATATGAGGTTACATTACTTGATGCCTACTAAACAAATAACACAATATGTAAAATTATGAGATTTCAGCACCACTCCACACATAACCATCGCTGCTGTTCTCTAATGCAGCCATCAAATTTAAATACTCTAAACAATATTGCTTTAAGGAAGACGATGCTTTTGAACAGCTTTACTATTGCTAATTTTTTTTTTTTTTTTTTTGTCAATCTATTTTTCAATCTATGAAATGAAACTGGTACTTTTTCTTTTTTGCAAAGCTCAGTTTTTACCTTCAAATAATCAACCATCTACATAACTTCTCATTACATATGTTTTTCTTCTTCTTATTAATTCATAATTATTATACACTTAAGATTGAGGGAAGGCAACACACCTGAAATTGCTATATTTGTTCTGACTTATCTCATGACTTTGCCAATTTACATAATTTCATGATGAAGAAGAGAGGTTAGAGGTGACACAGAAGGAGGTTTTATTCTGATAGAAGAACAAGATTTATTTTTTCCCTATTCAACTGTGGTGCCTGGCCTTGATCCACATCCACCCACACTTTCTTTAGGTTATTAAGAAATTTCACATAGACTTGGCTATGCTGCAAATTGGGCCAACGGGTACAGAGAACATGTTATAAAGTACGATTATCGGTTAATTGCTGTTAATAATTCAACCGATTAAAAAATATATTAACCAATAATGCAGAACATGAGGGACGTGCAGTGTAACTGTCAGAAAATGTTGTGTAGATTTGCTGTAGTATATGGTGTGGTCATTGGGTGGAGCTTCTTGCTGTTTAATGAAATTGAGTTACAGGTGTGTTTGGTGACCTCCCTTAAGGGCTGCAAAAACTATAAAACAAATGCACCTCTCTGCCACTGGAGGAAGAAAAAAGTCGCAGTGTGCCTCGATCTGCTCATTGTGGCAGTCATGTTGATGAGCACTAAAGCACAAAGCTGTGAAAATTCCACGGAGTTGTTGTTTGGCGGCTGTGCGGTTTAGCTATCTGAGGCTCATGCTAATGCTAAACTAGCATCTTGAACAGAAGCAGCTGCTGGGTTAATGCAGGCTGAGAGCTAAGTGTTCGACAGTAGGACTCTAATCACACATTCCTCCAACAAAATCAACACAAAAGTGATGAACTGTAATAGCGACACTCCCCTGCTCTGAGTATAAATGCATTTTAGTGGTGCCAGTAAATGGACTGATATAGATGGAGCGACAGTATTTGTGCATCTGTTGCAGCTGAGCAGCTGTTTCCAGCAGCTGGACTAACATTAGCTACAGTAAACACACGTCACTCAATCATGTAGATCTGCATGTCTGCAGAATCTTTTATATTAAACCAGTCACACTGCATTCCACATGGCTTGTGGGGAGATTGGGGTAACCTTTTTTACATTTACATTGTAACACTATAATACCCACTGTACCTACAAATTTAATTTAGTTTAAAATACAGTGTGCAAGACATTTCATTCACTACTGTATAGCTGTATATATAGCCTGTTCATACATCTGTTGGGCGCACCGCCTAACAGTTAGATCTACAGTCTACGGGATACAGTTAAACATCTATCTGCATGTTATTTTCTTTTAATAATAACATGTTATTTACTTTCAATTGGTAGTCTAAATGTGAACTTGCCAAGCGCAAGGCTAACGTTAGCTGGCCACCTGTAGCAAACAGTTATCTATCAGGCCATCGTTTATGTTAATAATACAAATAATACGAATACGACTCTTACTGTTGTTATTCCGTCATGTGGAATTCTGATGTTTCTATGTCATGCACACACAAGCTGTAAACAAGCTCATTGGCTTGTGAGTGTGACAGTCTGCGAAGAACAACATCTTGTTGGATGCAGCTATCTTTTTTTTTTTTTTTACATTTAAGTTATTAAATGAATAGGAAGTTATATCTTCCCTGTTGCATCGTTTTCAAATTAGCCAGCAGATGTCCTAATCTTCCTTTTTTGTCTTATTTTCCGTCATAACTTAAATTAGCATGTGCAAATTAGCAACATCTGTGTTAATGCTTCAGTTGCTCTGAAGCAAGGGTCATTCTGTGTCTCTAAATGGCCTTTTTTTAGAAGACACCTTGAAATACCCTTAGAAAAACCTGTAAAATATTCATTTTCTGTGGTATTGTTATTTGATCTTGGACTAGGTAAGGCTTAAAGCTGTCGTCCCATTGTGTTTTCCAGCTAACAAATCCCAGCTATAGGTCATCTGCAGGCATTAGTTTGCAAAAAAAAATATTCAGGCAGAAATAAAAACCTTCTATTTCAGTGTTTTCAGACTTCTATTACTCAATGCCAGTAGCACTTACAGTGATTCTGACTGTTGGGGAAAAAACTTCAGTGTTACCTTTCAAAAGAGCCCAACACCATGCATGTACTCCTAATAGTTCAAGAACAGCTTTCAATTTACTTTAGGTATGCCTTGGATAGGTGTTTAGGCTAATTATACAGAAATTTAAAGGATTGTTAAGGGGTAAACCGGTAACTATAAGAAAAGTTGTGATGTAGCTTTTGTTTGTGCGAGCTGTCCAGCAGTCGGTGGTCAGAGCTAACATGTATGCCCTGGTTAGCTTGACTTTTAGCTCATCCTTCTTTACCTTAAAGTGTTTTCAATGTGTTTAGTCACAGTAGCTCTCAATGGTGTAACATACTTGGGCTTGAGGTACCGCACTAGCTCTTTGTGACTTTATACCCGTGCCATAAAATCTTTCAGAGTACACAAACACCGTAAACACACCTGTCACCTGCCCAGCACAGTGGTGTTAAACCGGAGACACTGCAGCTACACCTTATCTTTATACAGTTTATGGGCATTTGGCATGATTGATTGACCTAATATGAATAATGTGAAGTATAGAGTTCAGTACCCACCCCTAATATGCAAATGAACCTATAGGCCAACATGCATAAGCGGTCAAAAATATTTCCTGCGGTCAACCAATTAACAGTTAACCGTTGACATCTCTAGTGGAAATAGACAACTTTTTTGCTCTAACTTACCATTATGAAGTAAATGTTAATTGCACAGTGTAATGGATATAGAATAATGACATCATCGGCATTTAGATTGGTTCCCTATAGGCCTCACTTACTATGCAATTCTGTGTGCCACGGGGTACAATCTCCTGGGAAAATGGTTTGTTTTACGGCATTTCTGCCCTCTAAAAATGAGTTAGCAAGGCTACCAGCCCTACAGCTATAGAATATTGGATCAGTATCGAGTAAGACAAGTAAAACATCTAAAACATTTAAAGTAAAACTGGTGTTTGAATCTGGTGTTGAAATGTGTCTTGGTCACCACAAGCGTCTGCTACTGGCTGGTCTGGTCACTTGTTCAGCAGAGGAGAGGACATGGGAGGAGAAATCACAAGCATCCTAATCCATTAGCCCCTTGTCTACACCAGCAAGCAGCACATTAGCAGCTGCTTCAGTCCTCCATCTGTGTCACAATGGATGCGTTGAGCTGCTGTACTGTTGTGTACTCAGATGTGTTTCGGTAGCACTCACAGCCCAATAAACAAGCAATTTAGCAAACTGTAGGTATGTAAATGAGTGAAACAAATTAGATGGCTGATGCAGACACTGTGTTACTTATAATTTAAGCCAGTCTGTTTGAAACAAATGAAACACATTGGATTACAGCTCAGAATGCCCAGAAATTGCATTGATATTGTGTGATTCCGCACATTACAATTTTTGTCCAATGCCTAGATACAGTGGCAATACAGAAAGTAGTGTACCCTTTATGTGGGTAGGCGGAAAGTAAAGATGTGGAGGTCAGGGTGGTGGAAGGATCTTTCCCTCACCTTAACTTAAGTGTTTTACTTGCCTGATCTCAACCATACCTGAAAATATTTAATTTGCCTAAACTACACTCTTTCCCTAACCTTAATCATACTGTATGATTATTAGCCAGAGTAGAAAGAAATAATTTGTAAAATAATGGCACTGGGATGTTAAAAAAAAAGCAAAGTGTAATCAAAGGTTTTGCAGAATTGTAAACCAATATCACTGTTCTTGTATAGTAAAAGACCTGTTTTAGATAAGACAGTTATAGATAAGGTATCAAGTGAAACTCCTTCTGGTCAAGTAAAAAACAAAAGCAACTGACAACTTCAGAGGCACAAGGTAGCCTAGAGGGGGGTGGCCAGTGGCAACGTCAGGGACTGTGATACACTTGAATTTGATAGTGACTTAAATGGAATGTAAAACATAGGAAAATGTGCAATGAAAAGCAGTGAAAACAGATAGGACATACAGTATATGCCATACTATGACATACTTCCTCTTTTTACTTAGCACTGTCAGCACTGCATAATGATTATAGACCATCATAATGAATATGAAGAAACAAGGAAAATACCACCTTGATAGAATGGTTAAAAACACAATGTAATCTCAACACAGTGGCTGTTTTCAGTCACATCACATGTTTATTGGCAAATCAATTTTTCATCTGTAGATGTTAAAATTTCTATTATTGACAAGTTGGAAACATACAACATAACAGTACAAAAATGCCAAATGTCGGTATAATGTAGGTACATTTCTAATTAAATATAGTTGTTGGAGAATTAGTTTATACTTTACAATATATATTATTTATCATTTCAACAGACGTAACTATACCAGCTATAGCTCAGACCAGAAATGATTTAAAGATGTGATGTGGCTTAGACATTTAAAGATCTGCGGTGTAGCTTAGTATCAGAGCAAGTCAAGTGTTGAAAATCATCATAGCAGCAATGAAGGTCAAACACCAAAAGACATCGCATATGGAGAAGCTAAAATAAAGATAATAGACATCTGTCTTGATGTAAAAGGTTAGAGCAGCATGACAATAACACAGAAGAAGTTGTGGGTGGCTGTAACAGGCACCGGTTTCATGTAAACTGTAACCATATCAGTTTCACTTCTTGTTGGTTCCAGTACTGCTTCACTCAGCATAAACTGTTTTCCTCCTTCAGCCATGACAGCAAAGATGAAAGCATTTACACCCTTGGTCACACAGGATATGCAACAAATGAGGCTGATAATGTTTATTAAAAAAATGTTTTACTAAAGACGAAGACTCCCTGAAGTCCATGAAGCCCAGTGGCTCAGCTGTATATTGAAACAAGGATGTTGCAATCAGCTGACTGAACCATAACACTGAATGTTATCGTACTGCCAACAACAGTTTGCTGTGTGGCCATTCCATTAAACTCAACATGGTAGTTAAACTGAGTTATGGCATCTTGGGCTGCTGTTCCAGGTTGAGCAAACAGCAAATGTCAGCACAAAGCACTCATATTCTCCTGCGGTGTTTGTCCACAGAAAGTATAGGGTGTGGAGGAGACTGAACTCAGTGGAACAGCAGAGGAATTCCTGTGTTTTTGCTTTAGGGAATGTACCTCGACTTCCAACACCTCTGTAATATGGGGTCTATACTGTAGGTTCAGCACTGTGAATATTAGTATTAGAATCAAGGAGAAATTACTTTAACATTATATATCAAAAAACCTAGTTAAGATTAAATTAAAGTGAAATTGGCCTGTAATTAATAACTTTAAAGCCCAAAACAAATTTGATCACTTATTAACCAATGTGAAGTCCAAAATATTGTGTGTGCTTCTTAATATTTCTTAAAATGTTTTAGTATTAAAATAGTTAAAATCGATATTTTTATAACATGAGAGGCGTGGTTCATAGTGATGAACCTACAGAGAATTATCAGCGACTCTGAAGCTTCTCTCAGCTTTATAGCAAGTTTCAGCTCATTGCTTCATTTTCGGCCACAGCAGACAGCTGTTTTCAGAGAAAAAGCTCTAAAAAGCCACTGTACACTACCTGCACAGCACTAAATGGCAAACAGGCACAGTCAGCTGTAGACTAGCTGGTGAACATAGTGGAGCATTTAGCAGCTAAAGAGCAGATATTTCCCTCAGGAGTTGGTAGAGAGCAAAAACAGAGCTAAAAGAGAGTAAATATTAGACTTATATTCACTAGGTGGACACAAACACGACTCCAAATGAATGATAATGTTGCTCGTAACTGCTGGATGTGGAAATAAGCAACTGTTTGCCCACAAGTTTAAAAGGTGATGATGTCAGTGTTGTGTTTAAAGTTGCTTACACTGCCCACAAGTTGCCACAATAATTAGTTATTGTAGGTTTAAGGATTAAGACAACTTGATTAAAAGTATGTTAAAGCACCCTGTCATGTTCAAAAAACAGAATAAAACGCAATAATGAATATATTCATTAGTGGCAGCCCTCAGTATCATCAAACTTTAGATAAATCTTGTTGTGTAACTCAGTGAGTTTGCTGACTTCATCAGTCTTTACTTCTCCTACATGTTACCCTACATTTTTTAGCATAACACTGATGAAAATTGCAATGGTTTAATTACGAAAGTAAAACAAGAAGTAAGAGACATGTTTGACACACGTTTTAATATTTACCATTATCCTGCTATTACCACCTGTGGCCACATGTTATTTGTTTTTTTGCATGTCATTTTTGTTTATCATGTTTATCCACCAAGCTAAAGAAGTAAGAGTTAGCTATGACTGCAATAGCTGCAATGCGTAGTTGATTAATATATTAGTTTCCGACTATTAAATTAATGGTGACTACAGACAGAGAGAGGCAACCACATCAGAGCCAAAGTAGCATGTATTGGCAATCGGACATAAAAAAACAACAATTCTGATAATCATAAAAATGCTAAATATCACAACTCACACAACTGGCACAACTCACCAGTTTTCCAGCTTGTGTGTGGATTGTATGTGGTCAGCAGAGGGCCTGTGAGACAAATGGTTTGTTTGGCTGCACTGTAAACAGGTAGTTGCTCTTCTTCTGCTGCATTTCTGACAGAGAGGTTGCTCAAGGTGTGTTTGCTGGGACCAGTGGTCCATACACTTGTCAATTCCAATGGAACTCTGGGAAGTATATTATTAAAATCCACATGCCTGTAGCACCAGTAACAGTGGACATCCCCAAAATCAACCAGGACTTAAGTCTTCTATCTGAACTAAAGATAGAAGATTTCAGTCCTGGTTGGTTTTGGGACATTGCCTATGATAGAGAATGCATGTCCTCTAGTGAAGACTGAGGTCATGGAACATGGAACTGGTTAGTTCATCCCACACACAGTCCTGAGCTGTTGCACCAATCATCTGAACATGTGTCACAGGTTGATCTTAATGTCTTTTTTCACTGCTGTGGTAGATATGCATTACATCAGTTATTTCTACATTCCAGTGTGGGGTGAGACATTATATGTTCATTTACTAAATTAACTTACCAAAAATGTATTGGAGGAATGCAGGAAATAAACACCCTAACATATGGTCATAATAAAAACAAAAACATTGTTATTTCAAGTAATTATTTGCAGCATGTGTCCATTTTGCTGTCTTACTCAATAGAGATTTAATTCATAGCCAGTTCAGCAGAGCCTTCAAATGTGCTCAATCGATGTCTTATTCAGTGTCAGATAGGTCTTTGAGTTTTTTTATTTGTATTTTGTAGTCATGGAAACAACAGATAACACAAGAGAAACAGAATCCAATTGGCTTATAGTGGACCTCAACCAAAATTTAATTGCCAAATAATTCTGGAAAGTACATTGCAGAGAGTGCTTATCACCAAAGATAGTTGCCAGAATAAAATTTAAAAAAATCTCATTACCACTTAATTACACATGGGTAAGGTTTCTAAGGCTCTTTGGAAAAACAGCCAAAATTAAATCCCTGAACCAAACTGTGTGTTTTAAGGCCATGAGCCAGAAATGTTGAGCGGCACAGCTGTTGATACAGGCCGTGTTCACTGATTAACTGATCTCTGATAAAAAAAAAAGTGTTCAGCTGTGGGACCAGCGTATCGGGAGCCCTGACTCACACGCTGCTTTCTCAGGGTAAACTGACACAGTGCAGCGGTAGCAGCAGGGGACTTAATGCTAACTTGTCATACAGAGTAATTGCCGCTCATTATGTTGCACACAGCTGGAGACTGGCCCAGCCAGCCCCGGCAGTCTAACTGCTGTTCTGTAAGCTACTACACCATCTCCAACAGTTAACTCCAGTGATGAAGTTTAAAATTTACATTTAGGTGATTTAAGCAAAAAGTTGTGCTCATGTTCGTGTTTGCTTGGATGTTTCTGTGGCTATTTAAAGCTTAAAAGGAAGGAGAGTTGAGAGCTGAGTTGTTATGTTATTAAGGATCCGTGTCTGACTACTCATCATGTTGTAGAAAAGGGGAAATTACATGCAGTGAAACTACTTCCTCTAAATTGCACTTTGTGTACTTTCGGAATCGATTTGCTAGAAATTTAACTTCAGTCATTTGGGTAAAGAAACTTATTATTGCACCTTTAATGTACAACTCATTACTTTAATAAGATATTCAGTGGCTAAAAGTGTATTTTCTCAGAACAATAATTTGCTTCAGTTAAAACACTTGAGATTTCCAACTTTTGATATTGAAATCAAAGTCCACTTACCAGCCTTTTTATACAACTTAGAACATTGGATGACAACCAAGTTATCTCTACGACAACAGAGCAAACTCCATTCGCTGATGACTTAAGATTAAGAGTCTCAGTTAAATGTAAGTGCTGAACAAATTTGAGGCATCATTGAAGTTAAACAACTGAAAAACGTTGAAGTTAGTTGAAATGCAAGTACTGAAAGGAGTTGAAATGTCACAAGTGTGAGTTTTAAAAGGCGTTTGAGGTGTCAGTTTAAGTGCAAGAACTAAAAGATGATATGAGTTGAAGTGTCAGTTTAAGTGTCACTTCAAGTGTAAGCACTAAAGGGAGTTGAAGTGCTGAAAGGAGATAAAGTGGCAATTGAAAGATAAGCACTAAAAGAAGTTGAATGTCTCTTTACTTTGAGGGGCATCATTCAAAACTCACTTAATTAGTTACATTTTGTAAAAAAGAATTTTTCAGTAATTGGGTTAGAAGAGTTGAAGAATTATGTTTCTGGTTTAGTGTTTTTCTGTCATGCTGCACTGTGAAACTGGCAGAACCACTCTCAAATGATCAGATGTATTTTGCATATGTGCAGCCTCGGTTCCACCATGCTGTTTTTGTTTTTAGGTACCTACTTTGTGTTGTTAGGAGCTGTATGTAAAAAATGAAAAAAAGGAAGCACTGGTTTCTGTGTGGAAGTTTGCACACTGGGCTCTTGTTTGCTTGACTTAGTTATGTTATTTAGCCAGCATTTCTGTCTGAGATGGTTTTGATTTAACATGACATTGAGTAGTTAATGATGTGGTCAGTTAGAATTTTTCATTGTAGAAAAAAACAAGGGATTGACTGCAAAATAGCAAATGTTTACTCTGACTCATACACAGGGGAGAACATATGGGAATGCACATTTATCCTAATGTGTTCCAGATTACTACATTAGCAACAGCATTGATTAATTGAGCTTTAACTTATGGCTTTTGCTTAAGGCGTGTACTCCAGCAAAGGGATAAATTACAATCCTGATGGTGATATAAAGCTTTAGACTGTAGAAAAGGGAGTTAACTACATGAACGCAGCTGAGAATAAATTCCCTCTGCTTGCCTTGACTGCAGATAACTCTGCTGCAGAAGAAGAGTCATTTGCTTCACTATTGAAATTTTAAAATTCATTTTGCAGTTCTCTTAGAATAAGATGCTCATATTTTTCCTCCAAGGCTCTGCTTTATCTGCATAAAAACATAAATCCATACTGATCGCCTCCTCACACCACATGTAATTTCACTACATTTTTCGTCTCCGTGTGTGATGTGGAGATGTAGCGAGATGCCTGTGTTGAGCCAGTGGTGTTCTGCAGCGAACACGTTTAGTGCTCCCGGGGGCCCGGCGTTCACAGAGGTCACAGAGCAGCAGTGGCAGCCAGGCGCTGATGGCTCAGTGTTGGGTTGGCCATAGAAGCTCAGCCAGCCGTTCCTAATGACATCGCTCAGTGACGACGGCACTGATTATGTGGCGTTTCTCTCATCAGGCCGGGGAATGAGTGTTGACAGTCACATTGTGCCGTGAATACAGGTTGACCCTTGGGAGGTCAGGAGAAGAGTTGCACTATGATGTCACAGGTCAGCACGTGTTGCCTCCAAAGTGAGAGAAGGCCTGTCCAAAGAACTTCGCTGAGAGTTATCTTTGCTTTTCTAAGTGAAGAGTATAGCAATACTAAGCTCTGTAAACATCTGTAAACATCAGCTAGAAAAATAACAAGGGATTTATTAGTCTTGGTGCTTTTCAGTAGAATGTGTATTTTGTCCATGTGCAACTTTCATGTGATCAGAGGGGTGACTGTGGACTTTCTGTTTACTGTAGTCTGCCCTCTCAGTAGTAGCAATGTAATGTGTGAAAAGCCCGAATGAGCTTTAATAATCATTTACCAGTTTTCTCATATGGATAGGTATCTGGCAGCTACAAACTGCTATTATACAATGGTGTAGTGGTGTGAGATCAATCAAACTTGTGTCGGGATTGTCTTCATTAAGGTTTAAATATTGACTAAGCATGCCATTACTTTTGCATTGGCTTTTAAACTTAATTTAGAGGTCTTCAGGGGTCCACTTGAGGAGCTGAGAACCGACCCGGAACCTGTGTCAGACCAAATTCT
This sequence comes from Thunnus albacares, assembly GCF_914725855.1. NCBI lineage: Eukaryota > Metazoa > Chordata > Actinopteri > Scombriformes > Scombridae > Thunnus > Thunnus albacares. Next base: position 3,615,668 of record NC_058121.1, read on the forward strand.
ACTCAGTCTATTTGGGTCGTGTCGAGTCTCATTTTACTGCTGCTGGTCTTGGGTCTTTGTGTCAATATGTCTAATACCCGATGTCCAATATTCGTTTCTTTGACTTAACATTTGTTCTTAGGGCGTTGTTATTAATGTAGACTATTGCTGCTCTTTCCCACTGTGGCTGTTTGTTAATTAATTGAATTAATTCATAGTGCATCGCGCTGCTATCAGTGTTTGTGTTCTCTCTCTGTTAGGGTCTGTTTGGGTTGAAAGCATTTTGGATTTGGTTTATCATGCTCGGGTTAATTCGGGTTGGGTCTGGCTGTGCTGGTCCTCTCTTTTTTGAAAATTAATTCATGCACATCAGGTTCAGGTCTGACCAAGACCTCTACTTCAATTGAGCACATCTGAGACATGCAGATGACTGCTTTTTATCCAGCGCTACCGACAATCAGTGTAACAGCAGTATAAGCCTTTACTACATTGATGACCAACATCACAAACAACCAACCAACAGTGAACTGTGAGGAGCTGCAGCCATTGGGCCTTGAAATTAATAATAAAAAAACAGTACATAGTACTATACATATACTACTATACAATACAAAAGTACTATACATAGTACTTTTTGAAAACAGTGTTACAAAGAACTTTAGAGTAAAGTGAGAATAAAACTGTAGCATAAGGTTAAAAACTAATTTGAAAAAGTAAATAAAGGTAAGGTATTACCATCAGTTAAGAGAAGTTATAGGATTAACTATAGTTTTAAAAGAGGCTATAGAGCCCTTGCAGAGGATCTCAAGCAGTGGTAAGGCTTGTAGTGAGTTAGGAGGAACCTGACAATGCAAAGCTTTACAAAACAGAAATAAAATCATATGTGTAATGCCAAGCAACGCAATGCATCTTAATGCAGGACTACAATGAACAGCAGCCACTTTTATGCAAATTAGGGCAAAATTCAAGTGGAAGCTCCGTCATAATTTACTGACAAAGTGATGCAGTGGTGGGCCAGTAAAGTTTTGTCTTCACTGGGGTATATGTCTGTGGAAGAGAAGATTTTTATTATAGTTTCAGGGATCCCTCTTTTGTACAGAATGCCCTTTACCTCAAATTTGACAGACGCAAACAAAAACAAAGTGTTGCTTAACACAGTCATGTAAAGAGTTGGACAATGTCGCAAGTTTGCTAGCCCTACTGGCTAGCTTTCAAGCATTGGCACAGCCACAGCGAAGTGGCGACAGTGTTGCAGGATTTATTCACATTGTGTGACTTCACTGGAAGAGCAAGTAAAATGGGACCACCAGCCGGCAAAAACAACACGTCTCCTGGTGAAGTACAGTGCTTTTACTTTATTGTTTTACTTGTGTGATAAAACCATTGTAGTGTTTATCTGTCACATGCTAAAACTTTATTTTAACAGTAGCACAAGTAGAGGAAAACTGTAAAATCATCAAACTGTCTCAGTAATGTCGAGTCGCCCGAGATAAATCTAAAATTTTGCTAACATTAGCCACCATAAGCTACTGGTCATACTAGACCAAGAAAGGCTGTAGCAGAAAATCCTCAATGTTTTGATCTAAGAAAGGGTGTGTTTTGTTGCTTGTGAATTCAGCTTTTAATTTGTTACAAGTTTATTGTGTTGTTTCTGCTTTCAAAAGTTACATAGCCTCACTTTAAATGTTTTGAATCATTCAATAAAAATACAGTGTGAACCCATTAGAACTCTCTGTGGATGCATCATGTCCTGTCATAGCTTCAGTTCATGGGAAAGATAATCATCTACTGTGCATGTATGATCACCCTCCTTCAGCTGGCACAGCTCATTACACTAGAGGTATTGTTTGCAAGGGTATGCATACATGCACAAGCATGTACAAAGGAATGCATGTCCTCCATTGTCAACTAACTATGTTTTGGTTCATGACACTGTCCGAAGTCAAGAGCCAGATATCCTCACAACTACAGGGCAGACTGCCATGACAATTGTTTTGGATATTTAAGATCCCAGGTTGATTGCTAACACTTCACTCAGGGACAGCTTATCTTGGAAAGTAATGGCCTGATTTCCATAAAATGTGCAGTGAATATTTATGCTCCCAACAGCTGTGTCTCAATTAGTTTTTGATTATGTAGTATGTTTACAGTGGAAGAGAGACAGAATTAAATATCCTCATAAAAATCAGTCTACATACTGAAAATATACACTTTTGTCCCACAGTGTAAATAGAAGAAAGGAAAGGAAATGGAAAAGTGGCAAAAAAAATTTAATATGGTGGTAGGATTGGTCCAGAAAGAGCTAGGATAATATAAATAAATATTAAATCTTTGAAAAGCATTTTGATTTGTTTAACAAAATAATCAAAATTCATGGTCCACCTATATTTTTCCAGAGTTTTATTACCATCTGTACAGCGTCATCAGCGAATGGTTTGCTCAGTTGTCATGGAGATGGATCTGTTGACTTGCAAGCTCAGTAGCTGTTATGTTTTCATCCATAGCACTTTTGGCCCAAGTGTCAAGCATAAAAGTTCCTTCTTGACCTTGAAAATAGTAATATTACAAAACAATTCCAACTTGAGGTCCACTTGCTAGCTTTTTTCTGAGTTTTCAACTGCATCGGTTTTCATCAGCAGATACAATTTTACTAAGCAGCAACTACGGCTTTAAGCCAAAGCCAATGCGGAAGCACCTTAAAGTGCAATGCTACCGGCCTCTGCTAAATGCTGGCTCCAATTGACTCCCATTCAAAAAGCGTCAACTTCTCTCTAGAAATACTAAGTCAATCATTCTTTTCAACAAGTCATTATGGTCTGAATCGCTAAATTTGGTCCCTCTAATAACATTTGAAGACTTACAGTAGCTTTGATGTCTGCTGTGTGGGTGTTGATTGACAGCTGTGATTGACAGTTGGCGTACCTGCTACTGGGCTTCAAACTGGATCTAGTGCAAACCAATCACACCTCACCACGTCCATCATCTTACAGTCTATGGGTTTTAGTCAGTTGTCGTGGAGATCATCATGGTCAAGACTAAACTTCAGCAGTCAGAATGTCCATATTACTGTGAATATTCATGCTCATCAGGGGATGAACCCTTTAACACCATTCCCAACACTATAAGAATTCTTAAGACTCTAAAAATAGCAAAATTATAAGTATGTCATTTGTTCCATCCAGTTGTAAGGTGTGAAGAACATGACAGCCTCTAGAGGCGGCTGGAAGGGATTTAGACTTTTTGTTGTGCTAAGATTCATATGTTTGGTCACTGAGTGCCTGTGCAGCCTGGGAAAATGAAACCCATGTCTGCATATCTGTGGTTTTGTAAGGAGTCAGCTCTGCCAGTCTGACTGTGCCACACATGGCCCTGAATGTCCCCTTCTGGAAACACTATAGGTGCTCAACATTCCTTGTGGCTGATTCCAGACTAAATTGGCTTGTTTTTCAACCTCCAGAAAAAGTATATGTACAGTGCATACAGTGATGGGGTAGATGTTTTGTGTGTGTAGAAATGTCCTGTCTTCAGTGACGTGGAGCTTTACCAATGAAGTCATGTTGACAATTTGAGTCATGAGCTCATCCAGTCCTATTCTACTGCGTTCTATTCATAGTCTGACTCAAGAAACTTAAATCATAAGGCAACACGTGGGAGGAAACTTGAATATTACCTCTGTAATTACCGAGGAAGTTTTCCTCTGCAAATAGACGAAAAGTAAGCCTAATCATAGTATTATATCCTCTTTTCCAACCACTTTCTTTGGCTAGTTTTTGTGCCACATACACAGTTGGCACATATTTTCCATTCGCAAGTCAGCAAATAATCAAGTTTCAGTTTCAAAGTTAATTAAAAATAAGAAGTGAAAAAGTGTCTTTATAATAAAGTATCAGAAAATTGTGACAGGTAAATAAAAAGCAGCATGTTGTTGTGTCTAGAAAAATTTAAAAAGACAAAAAATTTAACAGAGTTGCCTCAAGTTCACTCACAAGCTTTACAATCTAAAGTTCAGAGAGAAAGTCCAAGTTGTGCCTACTTGTTCAACCTGAGTAAAGATATTGTCACTTGATTCTGTGAGCAGAGAAAGTGCACCATGGGAGAGGCATCTTTCTCCTAAAACTCACCCGGCATGAGGGTAATGGCAACATGAGGTGTAACCAAGAGCTGTGGTGGACTTTTCCTGCATACTCAGCACCTTGGATGAATGGCTGTTGCTCCTGCTCTTTGCACAGCCTATTAAAAGCTCCTGGTGCATATCTGCTTCACATCAGGATGTGGGGATGTAATTACGGTTACCAAGTAAAGGATGGGGAACAGCAGAGGAGCACAACAGTCTTTTTTTTCCACTGCCACCCCTCTGTGCCAGCATGGAACTGCTTGGTTACCAGGTTTTGCCACCGAAAGATTAGGCATTTTCTATGCTGTCATTTTTTATTTATTTTTTTTTTTTTTTAGAAAATACAGGGGTTTGACCTGGGTTTCACGTCCCACATCTCACATGTTGTTACATTTAGGCTACTGAAACTCTTGGTTAAAACTGCACTGATCAATATATTTATATGAACAAATGATCAAATGACTGTGTGTAATGTGAAATAGGTCACGCATAATGACAAACCCACAGAGATTATTACCCAATTCTGCAGTTCCCTTTTGCTCTATTAAGCATTTTTGCGGTTTTCAGCTCATTATTTTTGGAGGATTTTATGGCCTGCAACTCAAATGTTTTGGTTCAGTCTCACCGTTCTCATCGACCTCATCTCCCAGAGCAACAGTCAGATGTCTGTGTGCACTCCCTGCCCAGCAGACAGACAAAGTTAGCATCTAGCTGTTGAACATAGTGGAGCACTTAGCAGCTAAAGAGCCAGATATTTTTCTCAGGAGTTGGCAGAGGCCAAAACAAAGCTAAAAAGAGGGTGAGTATTGGATCAGGGGCCCAAAAATGACTCCAAATGAATGTTAATGTTGCTTTGTATCTGTTAGATGAGTAAATTTACAATTGTTTGGTAACATGTTTGCCATGTCAACTTTTTATTTTGACCATTTGACCATTGTATAAGAAATATTTTTTTTGGAGACTGGGAGACTTTCTTTCCTGTGTAGCTATACTTACAGTATTTTGATCACAATTTACTAAAGCTGGTAGTGGAACTGTTAAGACATATCTAAGACTGATGTTTAGACACAGTGGTGTAACTTGAACATGAAAAGTTAAGGGACTTAATTGTGAAGTGTAAGCTTTTATTTTGTCATCCATAATCAGGAAGTAATGTCATTCATACAGGAATACTTACCAATTTGTACATTAGCACATGTTTTGAGTTTGGGATATCTAGTCATCCTGCTTCAGTTCCCATCTTTGGCATTGGCATTGAGTAGAACACATTAGTTATTATAAATATTGATGGAAACTGTTTATTGAAGTTCTATCTTTGCAGATGAGATGGCATGTTTTATTGCTTACTTGCACCTGTGACAGAAGCATTGCCAATTACCAAATTACCAAGTACCAACTGTTCTAACAATTCAAAACCTTTTCATTTTCTTGACTAAAGAGCCAGATATTTTTTCTCAGGAGTTGGCAGAGGCCAAAACAGAGCTAAAAAGAGGGTGAGTATTGGATCAGGGGCCCAAAAGTGACTCCAAATGAATGTTAATGTTGCTTTGTACCTGTTAGATGAGTAAATTTACAGTTGTTTGTTAACATGTTTGCCATATCAACTTTTTATTTTGACCATAATTTGGTGATAAGAAAACACAAAAGGACATTTCAGTCCTGATTGTGTACCTTGTGTATTGTTTTTCTTTTGTAAGACAGGTCAAGACACAAGATTCATGCCTGGAATAGTTTCTCACGCCAAAGAGATTGCTAATTAGTGGCTAGTTGTAAGACTAGTGGAACTGAATAAACTGTGATGATGGCTGGACTACTGAGCGGGTTGTGGCATTCAGATGAAACTGTCAGTAGCAAGCCAGTAGGGCCAGCCATTGTAGCCTAGCCTAAGCAGATACAGTGTGAATATAAGGCCTGATTAAGCAGCTGAGTATCTGCTAATTACAAGGGTGATAACAGCATTTAAAGGCAGTTTAAAGGTACGTTAGGTCAGGCTACAGGACTTGATGATAGGTCGAAATATTTTAATATTAATACTGGGCTTCCATATGAATGCCACATTTCATTATTTGTATTGATAAACCTCCAAACAGCTAAAGGTTGGAGTAACAACATTTCTAAAATAACATGGACGTGTATGAGGAACAGATGTCTTCACTCACTGGAAAGGGGTAAAAGACTTGAGCTGCTCCAGTTTAAGCTCACCCACCCCCATCCCCATCTCCAGAATCTGGGAAATTGTGACTTCTTCCCCTATTATTTCCATGCCAGGCATGCCCTCAATTCAACTTGTGAAAAGGCGCATTCCTTTCCAGCTGAGCAGGGGGTAGTGTTGCCCAAAAGATTAGCCTTCTTCTCACCCTCCTCCTGGAAGGGTATAGTTTTGGGCACCACTCTCTGAATTCTTTCATGGGTTGTCTTGGTGTGAGTGCTTTTTAACTTGGGGTTTGCACTTTTCTTCTGGCATTCCATTTATCCCCACAGAAAACACTCACTTCCTGTATTGCGGTGGACAGACTAGCTGGAGGAGGGAAGCTGAGCTCTTCTGTCACTGTGCAAAACAAGCAAACAAGGCTCACAAGACAAACCTCTCGAACCCATTGCCTCCTCATTTCCACCAGTGGAAGATATGCACTTGTGAAAATGAGGAATGATGAATGGATCAATGCTTTAATTGGACAGCTGTTAAAAGGCATTTTCCAGTTCCACTCCCATCAACCACTTACTTTTGAAATGATAATAAAAAGCCTACAAAAACATTCATTTCCTCTGGGGATTGCTTTGGATCTCCCCCAAACTGCTAAGTCTCTGTGTGAAAAGCAATCAGAGTAATGAGACTTGTTTTGTATGTTTGTGTCATTCAGCAGTGACACATTTACATGAATTTGGAAGGTTATGCCATCCTAATTGTTTTTTGTTGTAACATGGTTTAGCAGATTTATGAACTTAAGTCTTTAATGTATCATCAAATGAAAATAGCAAAGAGTGACTGGAGATACACTTTGATACTTGTTTTTTTCTGTTTGCAGTCATTGTCATTGTTTATTAAAGGAGGCATATTCTGCATTCTTCCAAAAGTAAACAAATAGTACTCGGAATGTCAACTTCTCATACATCCACACATGTTCAAGTTGAAATCTGATCTGAAATATGCAAGTGGACGTCCCATGGAACAACCTTAGCAGCAAAGGCAATGGAACGGAAGGCCGTTTGAGAGCATGTACAATCTGATGTCATCACGAGGAGGAAGTAGAAGTAACTTTGCAAACTGAGCATTCAGAGCAGGTTGAAGCCCTGGCTTTTGACTTTCAGTGAGCGTTTTTACGTATGTTCACCTCAAGTTTTGGAACTTTGACTATACTAAACATCCAACATCATAATAGTATATAAATAGAGGATTACCACTACTACTAATAGAGTAGAGTAATCTATCAATCTTTTAGTCAACAAAATTCAGATTGGTGTAAAGAAATATACCAGCAGTAAGCTAGACGGGAGCTTGATAAGTAACTGAAACGATTAATCATTTCATTCACTTATTAGTTTATTTGTCAGGGACAGTGTTCATGTTAATGAGCCAGAGTTGACTGAAGAGGCTAATTTTCATTTTTATCTGTGGCCAGATATTAAAAGGCAACCTAAAACTAAAATCACAAATCATCGATTATCCAAATTGTCAGTTCATTTTTTGTCAATTGGCTGATTATTATTTAATTCTTTCAGTGATGTGAAGTTTTCTAGAACAGCAGTGAACCTTATGAGCATATGTATTGGAACAGCAGTCCAACAGGCTCCCGTCTATTGAAGACAGTCACACCAAACATGGTCTAAAACTGCTCCTCATCTACTCCTCTCAGCCAGTCACCCACTTCTTCTATGAAGTACTATAAATTAGAATTTAAATTTACAGTCAGTGAGATTCTCATCTTTGCACATCTTTGATGCTAAGAAATCACCGCTGTGGTGTTCTCCGAGTGCCAGGAAGTTTGAACTTTATTAAGAATTTTTGTCTTAATTGACTTTAACGTGCCAGCGGATCATGATTTGACTCCCTGGATTCAGTGGTTCTTCATCTGTCTTAACATGAGATCTGTACAATGTGTTCATATGAGCTTGAGGAGATCAGTTGTCACGTCATGTGTGCTGAAAGAGTTTTCCTTGGATGGCAGCCCTGACCAGCTCTGTTGAATTTATAATCTGTGCGAGGCTTGTTAAAGCCTCTCTGGAGTTGGAGTACTCCGGGTTTAACATGACAGCATGAGGTGCAGCCAATTCACATTCAATTCAATCATTCTCATGTTTTAAAAACTGATATGTGTCCTATAAAGACATAGAGAAAATGACATAATTATGTGAATTGCAGTTTTGTTTTAACGATTAGGGTTTGAGAAGGAGGAATGCAATGTAATGCAAGCCCTGCAGTGTATGATTCACATGCCAAATTCTTAAACATTGGCATGTTTTACTCATTGGACTGTGCTGTTTCACTGCCAACAGCCAAAACAGACCTGAGGACACGCTGGATGCAAAGGTCTAGCTGCATATTTTTGTGTTTTTTGTCCAGTACTACATGGACTGCTAATGGATTTAACACTTGAAGTCTGTCTGTGGAGACTTGAAGGCACCTGGAATTGTCATGAAGTGGATTTTCATTATGATTCTTTTTTTTTTTTACTTTTCACCAAAGAATCTCAGACAGTCTCTGCTTCCCTCCTCTGACTGTGTTTTATTCAACTCTGGTCTCTAGTTTGATGGCAGTAAACTGGCACAATCAGTCGAGAACGACCACGTGCAGGCAATTGTATGTTATTGTACATTGTCTTGAAATTGCAATAATTAAAGGACAGTGTCGCAATTTTTCAAGTCTGTCAGGAGCCCAAATGAACATTGCTGTAATCATTCCTCCTGTTCATACTGACCATTAGAAGATCCCTTCATAATGCACTTACAATGTAAGTGATGGGGGACAAAATCCACAGTCCTCCTTCTGTACAAAAATGTATTTAAACATTTATCTGAAGCTAATATGAAGCTTCAGCATCTAAATGAGTCAAATCAAGTAGATATCTTTCAGTGTTACAGTCTTTATGGTGTCAAAGTCCCTCTTTTTGTTACTATACTTCCACCGCAGCTCAACAGGGAAACACTGTCCAAGGAAACACAAAGAGGGAATTTGATGCTAAAAATACTGTAAATGTGGCAGATATGCACTTGACATGACTAACTCAGACTGTTGAAGCCTCATATAAGCTTCAGATAAACCTTTAAATGCATTTTTGCACAAAATGACTGTGTGGACACACTGTGGATTTTGACCTCCATCACGTTTTAATACACACTTGAAAAATGTTGAACCTACTGTATCCTTTAACTTAATTTAAACCAGTAACTGCAATACTTGCAACAACATTCTATGTCAAAGTCTGTGAGATCCTAAAGGGTCTGGTTACGTAGGAGCTTTCTTTGCCCTTTGATTTTAACACTTAAGACTCAAACACTTTGAATATAAGTCTAGCCTGCTCACTTGTCTTAGGGTCTTGTGGCTAAGAGCATCAACTAAAAGCCCCACATGAAATTAATAAGGACATTATATTAGCTGTGTCTCTTCCTCCCTCACATAAAATAATAAGAAAGCTGTCAGGAAGTGGCTCCTTTTCACAGAGATCCTAATTACAGTGATGATAGAGCGGCTCTGTGAATGGCAGGGATGCTGCTGTTTGATGGCGTCTCTAACTCCTCAGGATGATTTCCCAGAGGAACACTCTGATTAGGTAAGATGTAGTAACAGCCTGCCCATTAAACAGATGTCCACAGATATTAAGCTAATGAACTTGGCGGGTGAATGCTCGGGGCGTGTCACTGCTGTCACTCTCAAGTGCACGTCTTGTCTTGGCCTCTGCCTTTGAAAGTGACGCTCGCAGCCAGATTCTGGCAGGATTGTTGACCTCTGCCGGTTGACCTCTCACCATAAAGGAATTGCAATAAAGCCTAGATTACAGCTCTTGATACCTCGGGGCCTAATGGAGGCATTTAAGGAGGAATTTCAGATGAGTTGGAATTCCCTGGTGACAGCGTGGTGCTATTGTTTGCTGACACTTGTGTGGAAGAGTCTCACTTTGTGAAATGATCCCCCATCATTTTCATTTTCTCATAACAGAAGTGGTTTATTTTATCTTGTTTTCACTGTCAGTTGCATCTCTTTCTCAAGGACATGAAGGAACCATTAAAAATGATGGAATGGCAACAATATTCTTAAATCAGACTCTGCCTCCAGCTACAGTCTCTTATCCGGATATATTTGAACTCTGTAGAAATCATTTGATTTGATGGATTTTTTTTTTCAGTCATGTTTTCCACATCTGTGGCTGTTTTGAATGCCTCATGGTGGCGTTCCAGCAGACAAAGCATCAAGGCCCTCTGATCTTAGATCACGGTGAAGAGTACTCTGCCTTACTTTTCCGTCCTCAGGAACAAGTTTTCAGAAGATTATCTGCCGAGCTCCAATTTCAACCACTTAACCTCTCAACTCACAACTCAACTCCCGAGGTTAAGCCACTTATACCTCTGCTGGTGAGGGACTCTCTGTTTCCCTGTTGTTATGTAAGAACAGCATGGCTTATCATCATAAGTATAACAATGCTGTAAAAAAGGAGCATCTACAGCCTTTAAAGTGTTTTTGACACGGTGGTGGATGCACAAAGATAAAGACAGTGTAATTAGAAATACACTTTACAACAGTGGTAGGCAAATAGCGGCTTATGGGCCAAATCAAGCCCCCCAACAAAAATATACAGCCCTGTAATGAAAGCTGAAGTTTTCCCTTTTTTAGATTACATCCAATCTTTTACTTGACTCTTCACTCTTCAAGTCAAATTCCTTGTATGCATAAACATACTTGGCCAATGAAGCTGATCCTGACTCTGATTCTGACATAACATAATTTGGCCTGTCTGACCAGAACAGTGTCAGTAACAACCAGGAATGAGGCAGACCACTGCTCATTGTGTGAAGGTAAGCTATCAATTACAGATCGATCAGATTCAGATTCAACCCTAAAATTGTTTTATAAATCATTTTAATTCTTGAATGAATTAAAAGAAATAAACAAACAAAACATATCGAGCTGTGTTTCCACCTTGCCTGTAAAACATTGGCCTGCCAATAAAATAAAAAAAACTGGCCCTTAATTGCTGTACAAGCTCTACTCCTGTGTACCTTTGTTCATTGTTCAGGTCTCTCTTACGTGCAAATATATAATATAAAAAAATCCCTCTTTTCTCTGTGTAAAACATATAAAAATAAAATTGATTAGATAAAACATTTATCCAATATCCAATCCAATGACTAACCCCTTCCATCATATAAAACTGGACTTGATCGTGGGTCTAAGCTAGCACAGCAGTATCATAGGAGGTGTGTGTTTTTTCATTACATTTTCAAAAGACCATCGATGTGCTCTAATTTGTTCATTTCTCTCTTGTCCTGATCTAACAACATGACTGAGGGAGGAGAGAGGCCTCCTCCAAGTCCATCTGATATTTTTGTTGTTCTTTATGTCTTTACTTTGACAATGAAAACTTTTGCTGCTGCTTGGTACTAGCCAAGTTCAACCAACGTAATGATGTAAATCATGTTTTTACAAAGAGTGTTGAAGCAAGATGATTCACTCCTCATCACGTCTGCCCCTGCATCACAGGTAGCTTAGGTGTTGTCCTACATTGTGTTTACTGTGAGGATTGTTTTTGTTTTATTTTGTTTTTTTAAGCTCATGTCTTGTGAGGCCCCTGAGGCCCGGGGCTAAAACCCCGGTAAGCCTCTGCATTAAGGTGCCATTGAGAGACATGTGTTATCGTGCTGTATTTTCAAAGCCACGCACAATTTTAAGTGACCTAATGAAATCTGAAGGATTTAACACAAATATTCTGTTTCACTTGGAAATGTGTCACATTACAGCAGCTGAAGATGCTCTAACTTCAGTTTTCTAGTTAAAATAAGTTATAAAATAAGTTAAAGTAAAATAACACTAAACCTTTGGTGAAAGTAGCAAGCCACACTCCAAGTTACTCCAAAAAGCAACTGAATACATAGAAGCAATTTCACATGAAGAACCATCTACTCTTAAGTAGCATAATAAAAAAAAATTGCACTCAATTTTTCTAATGTATGACTATTTTTGGGCTCTTAGTGTCTGACTGGGCTTTTAGAGCCCCCTTACCTTCACCCCTTCTCTTGTCTGAATCAGAAGAGAGGAAGGTGCAGGTGCAGAATCTGTGGTGGAGAACAGACTGTAAGGTGCAGTGCAATCATTTCTGACCTTTTTTCTAGTTTAAAAGAAAATGTAACAATATACCATTTCATCGCACTACCTCACTACTTAGTGGAAAAAGTAGCTTTCAACTAGAAACATTATATGCTTTTGAAAATAGCCACACTACCCAAGAGCTACTGGGAAATATAGTTAAACCAGTAACTTCCCTACATGTGGCCACAAATTATTTTTTGTTTTTGATTAATCTCATTCAATTTGAATACTTTAAGGTGTGTTCTGATTGAACATACATAAATTATATGATGAAAAATGAAAAAGAAGGGTCTGATGGAAAAACACAAAGAACTGGGGTTGTGAGGGCAAATGTTGATAGCTAGCGAACAGCAACAGAAATCACTTGGATAGTTAGCATAATGAGTGTTTGTAGCGACTGCACAAACAGTCCTGTGGTCAAATAAAGTGTATCCTAAAATAACAGTCAGGTGTCCATATGAACAGTGAAAGAGGTTTACCTCGCTGTAATCATTCCTCCTGTTCATACTGGATATTAAAAGATTCTCTTCAAATGTGTTTTCAATGTAAGCGATGGAGGCCAAAATCCACAGTGTGTCCAGACAGTCATTTTGTGCAAAAATGCATTTAAAAGTTAATGTGAAGCTTATATGAGGCTTCAGTCTGAGTTAGTCATGTCAAGTGGATATCTGCCACATTTACAGTCTTTTTAGCATCAAATTCCCTTTGTGTTTCCTCAGACAGTGTTTCCCTGTTGAGCTGCGGTGGAAGTATAGTAACAAAAAGAGGGACTTTGACACTATAAAGACTGTAACATTGAAAGATATCTACTTGATTTGACTCATTTGGACGCTGAAGCTTCATATTAGCTTCAGATGAACTTTTAAATACATTTTTGTACAGAAGGAGGACTGTGGAGTTTTTCCTCCATCACTTACATAGTAAGTGCATTATGAAGATATCCTCTAATGGTCAGTATGAACAAGAGGAATGATTATGGCAAGAAAAACAGGTTTCAATGTTCATTTGGGCTCCTGACTGATGTTTTAAGACAGACTTGAGAAATTGTGAACCTGTCCTTTAATTATTGCAATTTCAAGACACAACATAACAGTGTACAATAACATACAGTTGCCTGCACAGGGACGTTCTCGACTGATTGTGCCAGTTTACTGCCATCAAACTAGAGACTAAAGAGTTAAATAAAACACAGTCAGAGGAGGGAAGCAGAGACTGAGATTCTTTGGTGAAAAGTCAAAAAACAACAACATAATGAAAATCCACTTTACTATGAATTGTTATTGTTACCTGTTTAAAGAATGTGAAGGTGAAGTGATAGCATCCTAAAATATGGTATAGTACTCTATTATTTTCTAAATAACTGAAATCCCTTAATATGTACTTGAAAATGGGAAATTATTTCACCCCACTGACTAGATTCGTGGGTAATTTATGCAATCAGAAAAATAAGATTTCACTAAATTCCAGATGAGTAACTCTCAGGCTGACATCTTCACTGCCTTCAATGAACTTTTGCCCGACAGACGTGCATCAGTGAGAGTACATTTTCACAGGCAGCAAAGGCAGAATGGGGGTGAAAGAGAGAAACACTGTAGATCACATTCAACAGGAGCAAAGAGAGGTGCTGAACTTCACTGTACAAAAGTGAGAAAAAATGCCAAAATTCCTTCCATCCCTCAGGTCATTTTTGGGGTTTTGGTCCAATGAAACTTCTCCTGGCTGATGGATTCATTTTGCATTTCACTGTCCTCCTGGCCAGATTTCCCCATGTCGGCTCCAGTTACAAGCACAAGTTTTGGTTTGGAAGCTGGAAAGGTTGTCAGTCATCACGTTATAAGTTACAGAGTAATGAAGTGCACACATTCTCTTTACTCTAAGTGAATTCACAAGTTGGATAACTCAACAATAAAGGCAGTGAAGGGATGTTTTCAGTGAATTAAAGGCTTTATTCAAAGGCAAGCATAACATTTACTGCTATTATGTATATACTGTATCTGTTATCACACATCTAACAAAGGTTGAATGGACTAAAAAGAGATGAATTTTCAACAGCAGGGAACTGTTGCTGTGGTTACAGTAAATCCAACATGCCTTTGTACTTCTCTCCTTCAGTCTCTTGCCAATTCTAATCTGCAAATATGTGATGGTTGTCATTTGTATTTGTGTACATCAATATTTGCTTCTCATGAGCCAAACTTACCCCCAGTATAAGACTGTGTGTGACATAGTTACATTGTATTTGAGGATGTCATTACATTTTATCATGTTTTTCAATAGAAGATGTTTGGAACAGCTCTTGATCTCACTCAAATTTGGATGTGCTTAGTCTAGTTTAGCATAAAGACTGGAGGCAACAGCTAGCCTGAAAAAGTACACCAAACAAAACCTCTAAAGCTGTCTTATGTACCAGACATCTGTTTGTTCAACCTGTATGTGAAACGAATTTGTAGTTTTCGACTGAGCTTTGTGTGGTAACTATTATTTGACAAAGAAAAGTTTATTCTGCCCAGCAGCATCTGCAGCTGTAGAACCGGTTGCCAGGTACAGCCAGTGAGTACTACGGATGCATGATATATTTGCCGATATCTGATATGCCGATATTTCCAACTCACTGCCGATGCTGATATATGCACATATTTTTTCCAGATGGCTGAAGAGACTATTATGCATGCAAGCATAGATTGTACCAAGTATGATCAAGAAAGACAATATATGAAGGAAGAATTTAGGAAGCCTTAAAACTTTAATGAAAACTCTACTGCTCCACCTAAGTGGGTGGAGCAGTAGAGTTTTCATTGAGTTCATTAGACAGACAGGATTAATGTGTAGGATTTAATCTCTGGTCCACACTCTAGAGCAGAGGGTGGCGGTAATGCACCAAATACACTGGTTGCCAACTGCCGTTATAAACCAAAAAGATTTTTTTTTTTCCCCCCAAACAGAGTGGTACATCCTGTCAGCCGAAGTGTTTCCTATCCGTGTAGCCGAATTTAGCAGCTCCTCGACAGACTGTTTCTCCCTGACAGTCCCGGTGCTTCCTCCGCAGGCTCCACTTCACTCAAGTTGCCTGTCAGACCCGCTGCTTCTTTCCACTTTAACTTGATTAACAAACTGGGGCTCGGTGCTCTGGTTGGATCCACATGGAGAGCCGGGGCTAACTTTAGCCGAGAGGCTAGCGGAGCGTTAGCCGCAGCCTGGCCGGAGGGAAGCACAGCCAGCTAGCCTTTGCCCTAGTGAGTACAGATTTTGGTTCTGGTGTCTGCGCAGGTACGATGGTGTCGACTTTTGTTCACACATAAATTGTACCAACATGTCACTCCTCCTAAAACAACAGTTTGTTGTTTTTAGTCTTGCTAGCGGCATAGCTGTAGGGATCGCAGTGTCAGTTTGTAGGTTGGTCAGTTAGCCAATCGATAAGTCAGTCCATAAACATTTGCTGAATGGTTTGGCATGAAACTCCGGGATTAATTCTTATGACTTTGGTAACCCCCTGACTTCTCCTAGCACCATGAGGTTGACAATTTTGAGGTTTTAGTAACATGTCCTGACAAATTTGGTGAACCCTAAACTTTTCCGCCGGCCCAATCAAAATTCTAATTTGTCTCAATACTTTGATTTATGACCAAATACTTGCAAAACTAATTACATTCCCATCAGCCTCAGCTGTTTTAGTGCTAATCCCTTAAGTGCTAATTTTAGTACTAATTAGCAGACTTTATCACACTAACAGAGAAACTAAGATGGTGAACGTGGTAAACATAGCATTTAAACATCCACGTCATAGCATTGTCATTGTGAGCATGTTAGCATGCTAGGGTTAGCATTTACAGTACAGCCTCACAGAGCCACTAGCATGGCTATAGACTCTTAAGTCCTGTTACATTTCTGTTTGTCTACCGACAAAACAAACAAGATACAATGTGTTGTCAAGTTCATTTTGGTGGTGGATTTAAGGTGGATTTTTTCTCAAAATGTTGAGCTATTCGTTAAGTACACAAACTTGCACAAACTTTGGAGAGAGCAAGGCTAGCTTCCTTTCGTCTTTATGCTAATATAGGCTAACCATGACCTCTGCTTCATACAGACATGAGACTATCAATACACTCGCTCTCAGAAAGAAAGTAGATGCACCACTTGATTTGACAAATATATATATATATATACACACATATATTTGTTTTTTTTAAATACAATGTGTATGTTTTTATTCCATGTGTACTGTGAGAGCCATGTCCAAGACAGATTTACATTGCCTTCCCAAAGGAGGGACTTCATATACTTTCATGAGGCTGATGTGTGCACTGAATTTCATAACCATTTTCATGTGTGTTTCATATATGTGTTTATGCTACGTCTTCTGCCAACCCAAGTCGCTTACAGTCTCGTGTTTATGTATGACAAGTTTGTCTCAGCGGGGGAATTTTCACTGCGGCCATGTAAAACTGTTATCAACTATTAAGCAGCTGCCCTTAAGCTACAGAGAACAAATATTATGAGGAAAAGAAACCTGGCACTTACACTCAAATTTTATGATTTTTATGCAGAAACATATTTCATACATAGAAGGTATCTTGTATCCTGTGTAGTAGTATAAACCTAATATCGGCTGACTGGTCTGCCAGAGGGCTTGTGTGTTTTCTCTTTAAACTATGACAGCTTCTGCCATTCAGTTGTCTGATGGGTCCATATGAGGCAGTCTGTCTACAAACAGTGATCCATCAATCTGGAGCTTTATATGGCTTCTTGCAGTGCAGCAGTACAAAATTAAGACAGGATACCTGCTGATAACGACCCTAGGTGCAAAATGGGAATTGGCAATTCTAATAAGAATGAATGGCATCTTGAGGCTCGTTGAGGGTATAGTTGTCCCGCTGTTGATGTAAGATGGTTGAAATGGACCTTGATAAATAATGGACTTGTTTTCCAATCCCCTGCTGTGAGGCCTTACAACATTTCATGTGTTTCTCTGTGTTGTTGCCTGGCTACAGCCTCCCTCAGAATATGGCATATTTTTATCAAGGTTGCTGTGTATTCTGTGTTGTTTTCTTGGTTGCTGTGTGCTCTGGTGTTTTATGCTTTGGACATTATTTGTTGGAAGATGCCCATCCAATTCTTGATAGCATGTGGCAAATACGGCAACACATTGTCTCATCTTATTTGTCCTGCAGCAGGGTTTTTGTTCCAAAATGGGTTTTGCCTTTCACTGTTAGTGGAATCCCTCCTGAACAATTACACACCTGCAGTCCTGATAAGCGACATAGCCATTAGTGCGGGCAGTGCTGTCATCAGCGATAATGGTGGCCATTTCCTCAGACGTTCACAGTTGGACTTGACGATGAACCAAGCCCATTATAACGGTCATGTGTGACTCTGTGTGGACTCTGATGACGCATTCTGCCTTTGATTAATTCAGACATTTATTAATTAGCCATTTCACATAATTGATTCTTGGAAATTAATGGCTACCTTGAGCATCTCAGTGTGAAGCCGTAAGATGGGCCTCTTCAAATAAATCACAGGCCTTTAATTCAGTGCCACGTTAAATGGATAGGAGCTCTGTGAGGCATGACAGCCTAAAGACAACAGCCCCCCGAGGCTCAGCAGTGTGCAGACAGCGGGGCACAGGCTGCACTCCAACTGATTACCTGAACCACAGGCAGACAACATGCTCTCTTGCTTCCTTCTCTTTCCATCTCTCACTCTGCCCATGTTTTCCTTCAATCTCTCTTTATCTCCCTCTCAGAGCGGAGACCAGGCTGCACACTCTGGGAGAAGAAGCCACTTAGCTGATAATGATGCTTTGCTTCACCAGCCTGTGACACAAATAAGGCAAGTGGGCATGGAGAGGGAGCGTGCCCATCTGCCACGGCTTCATCATTCCTAATATGCCATGCGTATCCCTGAGAGACCAGCAGGGGTTTGTGGGAAGTGAGGAAGTGATTACCAGCAGTAAACAGGGTGCTGCCTAGCCCGCATCATACACTGTTGTAGCAGTGGAGATGCAATTAGAAATAAACAAAGGCGCCCTTTACACCTGGTACTAATACTGTGTGTGTGCCTCAAATGCAAATTAAAGTGGATTATGTTTATGTTTGGTGTTAACATCCATCTTGGTTGGCACATAGATATTTGTTCTCATTCTCATTGTCTTGCCAGTTCACACTAGTAATGTTTATGTCAGTAAATATCTTCTGGCCTCTAAACAGCAGACATATACACTTTCTTGAGACACAATGTTGTTACACTGTTGTAAATGTGGCATAATTGATTACTCAACCGTCTATCCAGAATGCAGGGTTTCACACAGAACTCTCTATTACTGACCACCTTAAAACACATCACACATTTGTCCCCCATAACAATAAGAACAGAATGTTGCAAGCAGCCTACTCAGTTTTATATTTTATCAGCTTCATTTCATTTGGTCAGTATCTGCCAAACAACAAAATTAAAATGTTGGCATCTCTGGTAAACGTGTACTGCAAGCTGGTGTCTGTACGTTCTGTAAAAGAAAGGTGCTAGCTGTATTGTTTTGATATTTAAGAAGATAGCCAGTGGATTTAGAGTCTTACCTAGCATTAGCTGACTGCGCACTTAATTTTCGAACCCGCTAACGTTAAAAAAAAGTGCTAACATCCATCCAATATCAAGGGTCTGTTTGACCATGTTATTGCGTTAGCAGCTGCTACCACTTTATATTCCATTATTACTTGTGAGAATAACTAGGAAGTCATTTTAAAGTTGTACTGATTTTTTTTTTTTTTCAATATGCAGGCAATGTAGCAATGTAATATGCAGGCAAGCTGTAAAAGCTAAGCTTGCAAGCTAGTTAGCAATAACAGCCCATTCACATATCCAACAGACACGGAGCAACGTTAGTATTCATTTGGATGTTTCTGATGACTGAAGAAAGCAAGTTGAATACACACTTTCAACTGACACTACAAGTGACTCCTTTCATATTAAACCTAGTAATTTGATCAAATGTTAATATAAGAACACTGGGTTGTGCAGCTTATAAGATCTAAATGTGAGCTTCAATAAATTGGTTTGGTTTCCTAGATACAAGTGAATTTTGAGGTTCTTTGAAGTTGACCTCCAAATATGATACTTACCAATACCATGAAATTTTCAATGACACATTTAAGCACTTAAAACATTTTAATACCAATTTTGCAGTATTCAATGAGTGTGCAGTACTGACAGTTTCCTCCTTGAGTAGAGCAGTGAACCCCTAGAAAAGTAGTAGCGGACACATTTGACACCTAAAGATTACCTGGCTCAAATGATAATACCACATGTAAAGATGGTTTGACTTGGCTGTAATATACAATCACAAGACCAGGTGAAAACCTAGTATATAGCTAGACCATGTATGGTCAATGTGTGAAATCATGGCCAGTTTGTTACAGGGATAGTCAGTGTTAGTGTCTATAATGTGAATTCCTGGATATTAAATGTTCATCTTCAATTTTTGTAGTGGTCCCAGTAATATATGCTGATAAAGTGTACTGAAGTAGCATCACATGACATGGTTAAGCTACATTTGAGTAGGAAAAAAGGGGTATAAATGCAGTTGTAAGAACTGCTGTCCTCCACTTCCATCATCTCACTCAAATTCATTTTTAAAGAGCAACGGCCAATGGGGAAACTCCAACAGTCAGCCAGCCGACCAATGGTGTAACTTCATCACTCACTCACTCACTCGCTCACAGATAATTGTGGTTATAGGGCTAGTCCATGGCCGGTCCAGCCAACAAGATGTCAGAAACTATTTCAGTGAATATTCCCAGGGTTCATAGATATGTAAGCAGAACAAAGGGTGAAGTTACTGAAAATGTAATCGGATCCTGACCACTGATTAACCGCCACCCGTCATTTTGAGAAGTAGCAGCTGAAAGAGAATTAAAATCTCATGTTTGTTTTTTTTACCTTTGGAACTTTACAACAGTGCAGTAGATTAAAACCTACTTGACATTTTCTGGAAACCACTGGAAGTGTGAACAGTCTCATATCCACTCAATGCAATGACCCCAATCTAACTCCCAATCCTTAACCTCTCCAGAGTGCCTGCCACCACATTCCAGATCTGTGTTTTTTCCATCCATACTGCCAGTCGCTCCCTAAATCTTGCAGGGCTAGGGTGCTGTGTGCCCTGAGGGGAGGGTGGGAGGGATAGGAAATGTGTATGTGTGTATGTGTGTGTGTGTGTATGTGCGTGTGAACACCTGGGGCTTCAGTCCCCGCAGGGTGAGGGTTTGTTTCCACCAGACTAATCCAGGACAGACTTAGGAAACTGTGTGCTTAACAGACATCTGGCTGCTCTGTCTGGAGCATTGTCCTCTCCAAATTTGAGCTTAGATTTAATGCTCCTCTCTTTGTGAAGATATATACTGTAAAAAAAGCAAGATTGTACAGTAAATGCATGTTCTTAACCTTGACAGGTTGGATCTCGGCAAGTGAGATAAAGAGAGAGAAGAACCGGAGGAGCTGAAGCTGAAGGAGAGTACAGACAGACAGACAGCCAAAGCGACAGTGTTGCTGTGCAAGTAAAGATTTTCCTCTATCATGGGTGGTAGTGGCTATTAACTGGTGCAGTGATGTGTTGCAAGTTGTCTCCGGTCCTTTCAGTAATTGGGTGTATATAAACTAACCATTTCCCTATTAGCCACACTTGGAAGGGCATGGTTTTATGTCCACACAAGTTGAGTATGTTTATTAGCCTTTAAACACACAAAAGGATGTGTCATAAAATATTGTTTCAGGCCCAGGCTCTTGTTTGTTTGGTATATATCCAAGACATTGCAGAGGATAATTGAATCCTAAAATATTATAAACGGATAAAACTTTGAAGAGAGAAAGAAACATATGAGACAAATTAATTTGAGTGGCCTCACACCCTCAGAGAAGAATCCCTCTGTGGAGGATTCGTGTATCATTATTTTTCTGATGTCATGCTGCTTTGCACCACATATCATCAGAAAGATCATGTCTTATCTGACTGAGTACAGGCACAGGTCATCTCTCACCTGCCCAAACTGTAACGCCCTTCTGGCAGTGCTGTCAGCATTCACAATAAAACCTTTGCAAATGGTCCAAATGACACAGCACATCTAGTTTAAACCAGTCAAAAACAGTTCATGTTACTCAACTTATGGTCTGTAAATGAGCAATAAGTAGTCCTAGAAAACATAACTGGTAGATAAACGGTCCGCAACCAAACGTTAACTGCATCAATTCATTTGAAAGCATCTTACAGTCTCCGGTCTGTATGAGAATAACAAAATATGTGGGAGGAGGGGCGCTCCACTGTGTTATTAACATTATGTCTCCAGCAGAGGAGAGCAGCCTCTCTGATGCATCGTTGGCTCTGGGGAAAGTGATTGTTGTCCAAGATGCTGAGCAGGTTCAGGGTTTTTGAGGTGAAACAGACTGAGCACTGAGTTGTTTTCTTCTTATTTTCTATTCTCTCTTCTTTTTCTCCCCTCAGAGTTGGTTTAAGTTGTTCAATGCTGCAGTGTGTGTTGGTCAGCCGGTCTGGTTGGTTACTGCTGATTACAGCTCCACTCCGCTAACTTTAGTCTCTGAGTAATAACATTGTCTTGCAATGGTAATTATTTACTCATTAAATCAAAAAATGCTTGCAACGGCTGCATTTTTTGAAGATGAATTACAAGATAGCCGAAGATAACTCTAGTGTGTGTGCACTGTAGACAGTCTGGAGGCTGTGCTGCCCTCGCACTTGAGTTCCACTTTTTTTTGTTGTCAATATGACATGCCTGGGCATCGATAAGAGGAACTGATACGTCTGGAGGCATATGATTCTGACTGGACCATTTGGAACTCTCTCTCTCTCTCAAAGGCTTCTCCTTGTTGTACTGTGGTTTTTTCATTTGTCGCTTCTGCAAAGTTCTGCAAAAAAATTGACTCTAAACAGATGCAGTCCAGCAGTCTTCTTCATGTCTGGTTTTGATTTGAATGTTCCATTCCAATGAGGCAATGATGCTCTGGGATTGTACTGTACATTCCTTCTCAGGTGATCTTGTTGTTATGTCAGTCATAGCAAGTTTTGCCACATTGTAAGTAATTTTAAATGGCTACCCATACCTACAGCTTATGTTGTGCACCAAAAACAATTACACCTATTGTGTGTCATGTAATCTTGCACATCACAAGATACGATGGTGTCTAATTTCACAGCAGTGACTCTCCAGAGAAGCAGCAATTTTATCACATTCGCTTTTTGGATCGGCACATCCCTGCCACTGTACCCTAACTACAGTGTGTTGCATTTAAAGAGGAATCCACACTAGATTTTGGTAGGAGTACAGCTGCTTTGCCCTCTATGGGCTGAAAGTTATCAAAGTCTCTTGAACCTCTGACCTCACCCAACATCACAGCTGGATGTGGTCGAGTGTGGTCTGTTTGTATTGCGATCACACCCAGCTGTGATGTAGTGTTGTACTTAAGTGCCACACTTCTGTACAGGTTGCAAAAAAAGCATGTTGTTGTCACTAGTTGGCAGTGCAAGCAAAATGATTAGACTGTGTGCAGTCACTCTTAAAAGAAATAGCTCAATATTTTGGGAAATATACTCATTTGCTTCCTCACTTTCATGTCTGTACACTAGGTATGAAGCTACCGCTGGTAGCAGGCTACCTTAGCTTAGCATAAAGACTGAATACAGGAAACACATAGCTTGGCTCTATCCAAAGGTAACAAAATCTGGCTACTAGCACATCTAAAGCTCACAAATTAACATGTTATCTCTTGTTTGATTTTTTTGTTTGTTTGTTCTGTACATTTAAAAAAATTAATTAAATCGGTAAGCAAAGTTAGCCACCTGTTGGCTGTAGCTTCATATTTAACCATACAGACATGAGAGTCAGTTGAGGATGTTGTTTGGTCTGCTGGCCAAATATTAATGAAATTTGGTGCGGATATTCATGGTCCCCAAGATGATGATGATGATGATGATGATTCCTAAAGTTATAAAACCCCCTTACCTTTCTTAGTGCCACAATCAGTTCACAATTTCCCTTCACCCATGATAATAAGGACTGGTTATCTTGACATTACCTATGGATATTCATTTCATGGTCTCCAGAGGATAGATCCTATTTCACCTGCCCATTGTCTAGGACAATTATTAGGCCATTCCCCAATGCAACACTATAGTTTCACTCATACACAAGAAATGTCAACATTTTATGGTCAGACTGACATCAAACCTGCTGAGCACATTCATACTCCTCTTAGGATAAACTCTTTCCATTTTTGACCCTCCATGAACGTTTTTCTAGTGATACCTACAGGACAATATTTGCATTTTTTGCCAGACTGGAAAGGCTCCAAAAATGGCAAACTTGTTTGTATGTTGCATGTTATGTCCATTAGTCTGTTCATATCTGTATTATGTTTGCCCTGCAACAAGAGATCATAATCAGGGTGATCATTGTAATGTAGATGTAATTATTTTCTTTTCTTAATATTTTATTTATTTTTATTTTTTTTAATCTCTACAACCTCTGTTAAGAAAGGTACTTACAGCTAAGTGGACATTCAGAGTCACATACAGTCAAATACATAGAGAGTGATTAATGATTGAGTCATGAACTGGTTTGTAAAAGATAAATAGCCTCACCAAGCCTGCTACCCAAGGGTAGGGGGGGACCAGGGAGTGACAGACATGATATATACATGGACGTGAACAAAAACAGTTTGGCAGAGAGGGTTTTATTTTTCAGCAGCAGGACATGTTAACTGTGTTAGAACAGGGGCGTGCCTTTTTCACTTTCTCTCTGTGGCTCGCAGGGGAAATAAGAGATACACAGCAGACAGGGCAAGAGAAACCCAATCCCCCCAGCTGAACGGCTCCTCCCTGCTGAGCAGGTACACCCTTTGTCTCATTTAAACACAAACACCAAGCACTCTCATTCTGTTAGCCACATATAAAAATCTTACACTAGACAGATTTCTATCATCTCACATTATATATCACCATATTACTCAACCTAGTATAGTATGAGCTTGTAAAAATAAAACGTGTCAGCCTGTTAACGATGCTGCTGTCACCGGAGACAAGAACATGCAAGTCAAATACAGTGACAGGTGTCGTACAGAGACATGCTTTGTCTGCCACATGTACAATACATCCTACTGTATGTTGTCTCGGGAAAATGGAAGCCTTCATTATGGGATGAGGAGCTTCACTGTGACCTCTGTCTAAAGCCTTCTGCACTGCATGAATTCATTTATCCCTGTGGAATGTGCAGAAAAATCCTCATGCACTGTATTTCCTCCCACTGTACTTCACATACAGTACTCATGCTCATATTTTACATACAGTAGGCTTGCAGGAGTAGGGCTCGATTGTTCTGACATGTTTCAGATGCCGATGTGAAATCTGAAATCAGATGTTAAATGTTGGCTTTTTTTTGCTTATTGATGCACATTTTGCCAAGTGGTTGAGTCAATTAGTAAGACAAGTACTACGTTTATACTAAAAAATGCTCAGAGGCTATGAAGAAATCATAGATCCCAGTGGGAGAATCCAAACTTTCCACTACATTTCGCTTCTTCTTGATCGTGTCTTTCAGCTGCTATTAATCACGTGTTCTTGTGACAATAGTTTTCTTGCTTTTTCTGTTGATGAATTTTAAGTTGAACCCTTTGCACCCAAGTCATAACTCAGTTAAGTCTGAACACACACATGATACAGTCTTGTTAGATTAAGCATGACTTACACTTTTTGGCGCTATAAATATCTGATGTCCAAATCATGGATGAATGTCCGTACATCCGCTTTGAATTTCAAAGACATTCCTTTTAACTGCAGCTCTTGCCTTCTAATTATCATGTTTTCTGTTATAGGAGTTTTCTTCAGTGTCACAGTAATCCAGTGATGTCTGTACATCCATGTTCAAGTTTCAAACAGCAATTGCTAGTAGTTCACTCAGCTCAGGACTTCATGGTGACAGTCTGCCAGCATGTAAACAAATATTAGCTAAATATGTTGCCCATTGCTAACTCACAATGACTCCTTTGCACGTTACCTTCTGCCTTTACCCCCAAAGCATTATGGGAACTGTAATTCCAGAATTAGAACTAGATTGTCCCCGATAAAGGGCACATTATACAACACGTAGTTCCAACCAAGCAATCTGATTGGTCAACTAGACATTTAGAACATGCTCAAATCAGCATGACAGCACACCTAGCTGTGCTCAAATGAAAAAAGCCTCATCACTAAAAATATTACTCCGCCATTTGTTAGAACGACAGACCGTGACGTCAGGCTAAGAACAACAGTCACTTCTGGTTAGACGACTGGTGGTTGATTTGAGTTGCGGAGATATGTGAACTTTGCAAACTTGTTTTTTTTCTGTTGTCATTTTCAGCCGTAACTGTAACGTTTGAAGTAATACAGTTAAACATGGTGGTCCGACCTATCTGACATTTCTGCTGGCTTTATTCTATGTACCGTGTTGCTTTGCTAGCATCTTTGGTTTTTTTTGTTTTGTGGGGGGGGTTGCAGTGAAAGCCCGGGGCAGAGTTTTGAGTTGTCTTTTATGTTTTTGAAACTGGATTGAACTGAACTGATGAGGGGTTGTGGGGAAAACAAAACAGACCCTTTGCCGAGTGGATTGAACTCTGAGACAGTGGGGCGAGTTACACACGTGCACCCTCACACACACTGAAAAACTGAACCTTTCTCCACTATTTATGGTTACCTGGCACCCCCATATCCAGCAAAACTTAGCCATTTTCCCTTCAGTTGAGAGTATATCTCAGCCTCCACTCCGGCATCCTCCATCAGCTGTGCCGGTGAGTCCATGACACGGCGCTACTAGCTTAAAAATGTCTGTGAAGTTTGCGGACGTAGTAGCTAAATCTATCCATGGAAAAATAATTTTTTTCAGCGGTTAACGAGATTGAGCTAGCAAAGCAGTTTTGTGTTTATATGTGAGGTATTTATTCAGTTTGGGAAATGCCGCGATCTCCAGAAAGCATTAACTCAAGTTGGCTAGCTTACTCAAGAGGGACTAGAAATCGTCTCTGTTGCTAGGTCATTACTAAGGGTTGGCCTACTTGCTGGAGTAGTAAACTAAGTTTCATTACATAGTAGTCTACTGATGTGAGTGATTGTTTTCCAGGTATTAGTCATACCCCATGTATTTCCATGGAAACGGAGATGACGCAAGCAAGAAGTTTTTTATTTTTTAAAGGGAACTGCCTCACAACATAAATACATTTTGTTAATATCTTTTATTTTCTTGGTAAATGTTGTATAATCACAATATTACACTCGAGGGTGTGCTTTACCTTTATTGTTGGCACTTCAGTTATGCTTACATAACTCGGCGCAAGCGCCTCGTTCCTGACTGCATCACTGTCGTGCCTACAGTGATGGTAAAGCACACCCTCGAGTGTAATATTGCTTAAGTATAACAACAAGAGTGACAAAATCAACATGGTTCTTATATCCCTGGAACACTGCAAAAAACATTAACATTAATTTGGGGTTTTGCAGAATTAAAGGTTTTGAGATATACCTGTTCGCTGTCGGAACTTGATTTGTGCTCAGATTTTGATGATGGCATTTGAAAAACAGCAATATCTATTTCCAGTAACAATGTCATGGTTACTCAGGATAATCCAAAGACCTCTTGGAAAGAAATTGTCCAGATGAAAACTGCCATTGAGGTCAGACCTTTCTGGAAAGGCACATTGCTGCTGTATTTCTTAAAGCTTCAAATTCAGAATTGGAAATTCCCTTCTCCTCCATTGTATCAGGGCTGACGTGTCAGTGACAGCAATCTCAAAACATCAGCAAATAAAACCAAAACTATCTGCATGGCTCAATACCATAAGAGGTATGTGTCGAAATATGTTTATTAAATTTGATTTAGGTGAACTGACCCTGTCAGCTGTTGCTGCAGCTGCAAAAAATATAAAATGCATATTTCCCTTTTTATAACAAAGACTCATCACCTATTTAGAACAGCAAATTTAGGGAATGTAAAAGCTTCAACAATGTGTTTAGAGGTTACATCTATATCATGTTTGATCCATCAGTGGAGTATAGTAGTATATAGTATAGTAGTAGTATAGTATAGTATTCAGTATAAACACAATTTATCTTAAATTTGAAAATGTCTTGTATAAATATAATATGATAATGTCATACTGTATGACTTTCAAATAAATACTGATCATTGAAGATTAGTTTGGCAACTATGTAGCACTGCATAATTTTTCTGTTCTATAAAGGCATTAAACAACACTGCACGTGTTTCATATTTAAAATCTACTCACTATCACAAGTTACTTGTTGGCACGAATAACGAGAAGATGGAGACTGACAATAAATCAGATCTTGGGTGTTGCTGAAGAGGTGTTCTGTTAAACTGAAACACATTTTTTCATGGAATAAAACTTAAACACAACTTAGGGGAAACATTAAATTGTTTTCTTTATAGGTCGCGTAAATCATGACAGAAAGTTGTTTTTCTGGATTGCTGTAATGTTAGTTGAGTCAAAATGTTTTCTTTTATGATCACATAAAGATGCCAGAATATACACATGATCCAGTATCTAATGCCTAAGAGTTATTTCACCAATATTTACATGTTTGAGTTCTTAATCATATCAGATACAGTTTTATGAGATGAAATGTGCTCCAGGGAGTTGACTTAATCATATCCATAAGCAAAGCAGGGTTTTGAAATTATTTCAAATGTGGTCACTATAAACATTTGTGGTCACACCCACATGAGAAAGCCCCAGAGCAACGAATAAATCATCAGTGGCCAAATATTTCCACTCAGTCTGAGATCCTCTGTCTCTCTCTCTCTCTTTCTGACAGAAAATAAAAGATTAGAGTAAAAGTTTGAATTGCACTGTGCTTGTAAAAGGAAGATTTTTAACAAGGAAATTCTGAACCAAAACCACTTAATTTCAAAGGAATTAATGAAAGCAACATAAATCTGTGGGTGGGGGGATTGTGTTGTTCGGCTTTGGTGACACACAAATTATACGCCGTGAATCAATGATTACCTTTTATGGAACAGAGTGTTGGAGAGTCCAAAATGGAGGAAGCTATCATATTAGCTGTGTTGCACCATCTAATTTAATAAAACCCTGCTGTGGCGGAGCATAAAGTGCTCCACAATAGATGCATTGTTTGCTGTCACTTGTGATACAGGAGAGGATGGTACTTTTTTAAAAAAAATTATATTTTTTAGTTTATTTGACAGGGATAAGGCTCATTGATGACTGACTGTTGTCCCTAGCTATTGGTCACTAAAATGTTCTAAAATAGAATAAAAGTTACTCCTTCAGATTTTCATGCAATCAATCCTAGTTTCTGGCAGACATTCTTCCCACACTACTCATTCAGTGTATGTACATTCTGTAATTACCTCTCAAAATAGTAGTTTTCATTGTTAGTGACACAGGAAATGATGCAGCATATAATTCATCTTTACTGTTTGTAGTTTTATTACTGTTATCAGTCTCGCTGTTTACTGTTTACTTTCCTCACACTGTGTCAGAGATGTATGAAGTTGCTAATGCAAACTCAACATTTATTATTGCTGTTGCTTAAAAGCATTCAAGCAGTAATGGGGTTGCTTTTATTATTAAAAATCTGAAATGCATGTACAACACATCAGTCATTTTCTGTATATTGACTTTGGATGGGTTTTCAATGTTGGAGGGAGTATCACCACAGCAACCAAAAGTACAAGATTTGTTTTACTGCTTGTGTTGCGGGGGGAGAGGCTACTCTGCATTACGAGGGAACGCTGGCGCATACTGGTTGAAGCTCCTCTTAGCTAAACAGACAATTGACTGTGAAATTCACTGCTTGTGTGATTAACAAGGCCTTCTGCTCAAGCTTTTTATGTTCACAAAGTTTGCTTAAAATTCTCTTGCGAATCTAATGGAAACACAGCTACTGACAGACTCTAGTGACTGGGGTTTTTCTTCAACTGGATCTCCCCTCGTGTTTGCTGTAATGGTCTCAACTGTGTGACTGTAACTGTAGCAGTCACCAATGCTGCCGTTCTGCCCAAACGATTCAACTGCTTTAATTACGATGTCCTACACCGCCACACAGCTATGGAGATCACGCAGCTACCTAATTACACCCAACAAGGTGTTTTTAACCAGCTGCCAAGAGTTTGGGATTCTAAGAAATAGATCTTGTTATATCCATAGAGGCTTACGCTGTGGCTTCAATGTGGAATATGGAAGCAAAACAAATCACCAGGCGAGATGCAAAATATGGAGTGGATCACTGTGTACTGCAGAGTTTGCAGAGACTTCCATCCTTAGCTCTGTCTCCTGCCTCCATGTAACTACTTAATACACAATCTCTCACCGATAATTCCCTCCTAATACATGACCACATCTTGGACAAGGAGCTCGATTTCATGTGCCGAACTGAAACCTGGCATAAACCAGGGGAATACTCTGTACTTAATGAGGCCTGCCCTCCTGGCTATAGTTACATGGAAAAAGCCCGCAGCTCTGGCCGTGGTGGTGGTTAAGCAATCATACACTGGGCTGAACTGAAACTGTCTCCCCTGCCAATGCCTGGTCTTTCTTCTATTGAATGCCTTGCTCTAAAATGTAAACCTCCATGCTCCTTGACAGTGCTCTTCATCTACCGCACCCCCCCCACCCCTACCCCAACCAAACTCATCTTTCCTCCCGGAGATACAAGACCTCCTCACCTCTCTCTGCTCCATGTCAACCAACATTGTCATTGTTGGTGATATGAATATACAAGTCGA
This sequence comes from Thunnus albacares, assembly GCF_914725855.1. Classification (NCBI taxonomy): domain Eukaryota; kingdom Metazoa; phylum Chordata; class Actinopteri; order Scombriformes; family Scombridae; genus Thunnus; species Thunnus albacares. The sequence goes on from NC_058121.1 coordinate 3,645,861, forward strand.
CAGCCCCTCCTGTCATTTTGCAGTGGAGTTCCTGAGTCTGAGTGAGTGTCTTGGCCTGAGGCATCATGTTGTTCCCTACTAACACCAGGGGGCACACACTTGACCTGGTCATTACTGACTCCGCCCCCCATCAATAACCTACAGGTCTATGATCTGGGTGTGTCTGACCACAAGGTGGTCTCCATGGATTTGACATTCCTGTCACCCCCTACTGAACCTAAGCATCAAATGCTTTTTCAAAACTGAATGACGATGGACCTCCAGGACATCACCTGCCCAGCTTCAGCATCAGTGGATGAACTAGTGGCACTCTACAATGTATCTGTGAGCAGTGTTATTGATCTTCATGCACCTGTCAAGACACATGATGTCAATTTTTCGCTGTGCTCCCTGGACGTATCCTGGAACGACCAGTCAGACGCTCAAGGCTCGCTGTCCATGAGTTGAACTGGCCTTACCCAAGGACTTACCCAAAGTCCTTTAAAGATGCTTGGTCACGGTTCTACTCCAACCTAATTAATAACAATCCTGGCAACCCTAAGAATCTTTTTACCACCATAATCATCTTCCCTAATTGAGGCTACTGAAGAGTGATGTAACAGCTTTCAGTAGGACTGAGTATGTCTCATTGGGTGGATGCAGGTCTAGATCGCCCCTGTCACCTGTGGTGTTCCACAAGGATCAATTCATGGCCCCACCCTGTTTACCCTCTACGTGCTTCCCCTTGGACATGTCATCAGCAGAAATGGGATGTCTTTCCATTGCTATGTTGATGATACCCAGCTGTACATCAAAACTGCCCAAGCCCTTCTGCAGCCATGTCATGCACCAGCACCTGTCTTAAGGAGATAAAGGCCTGGATGAGCACAAATTTCCTCCAGTTAAACAGCAGCATAACTGAAGTTCTCCTTACTGGCACTCCTCACCAGATTCAGTCATCCCCTATAATTCATCTCGCCTTTGATGGCCAAGACATCCACCTTTCACAGCACTAATCTGGGTCTTAGGTTTGACCCTCAGCTGACTTTTGATAACCATATAAGACATCTATGCAAAACCTCCTTCTACTATCTCAAAAACATCTTTTAACTGTGCCCCTCTATAACCCTGTCAGATGCAGAGAAACTTGTCCATGCTTTTATCTCCTCCAGACCAGACTATTGCAATGTGCTCTTCACAGGGATCCCTGGCTGGTGCATCCAGAAGCTCCAGTACATTCAGAACCGTGCTGCCAGGATCCTGATGAGAGTGTGAAAACACAAACATATAACACCAATTCTGATTTCATTGCACTGGCTTGCTGTGTCCTTCAGGAGTGACAACAAAGTCCTGCTACTCACATACAAATCCATCAATGGACATGCGCCTCCCTACCTACAGGAACTGATCATACCACAAACCTCCACTCACACTCAGATCTGCCAGCAGCTTGCTCCAATACTAAGCTTCACACCCTGGGGGGATCGAACATTCTGTTATGCTGCACCACACTTATGGAACAGCTTTCCTAACCATCTGAGGTAAGCAAAGACCCTAGACTCTTTTTTTTTTTTTTTTTTTTTAAAAAGGCCTAAAAACCTTTCTATTCAGGAAGGCTTTTTCATCTTAACTCTTATTACTATTTTCTTTATGTTGTGTGTTTTATGTTATTAATACTGTAGCACTTTGAGTTTCACTATGAATGAAAAGTGCAGCACAAATTAAATGCATTATTATTATTATTATTATTATTATTATTGGAACAAGAAGGAGCAGCCACACTGCACTGTTGATGAAGAGCTGCAGGCAACAGGCTGCACACCTCTAACTCCTCACTAACTAACTAACTAACTAACCAACTCCGTTTACTGTGTCCACAGCATAAAATCAGTTGCAATCATTATTGACTGACTTCTTTATCAAATCATGTAAGTTTGTTTGGCTGCACTGTAATTAGATACGCCAGTTTCTCTTATGTTATATTGCTGCCCCCTGTAGTATTAAAGCACTCTTGCTATTACCACAGTAACTGTGGGTGTTGCCAAATCAGCCAAGACTAAAATCTTAAGGATGACAACTTTAAGAAGCCAGGTGTCATGTTGAGCCATTGTGAATAGCTACTGCTAGCATGTTACCGGCTAGCTCGTGAGCCACAGTAGCTCTCTCAACTAGATTTACAAGAAGTCACCACGTCTCCAAGCTATTTTGCAAAGACACACAAATTAATTTTGCTGTGCCACTTTCTGGTTTGACCAGGCACACAATTTTAGTTTGTGTCAGTCTGCCCCTCTGGGTACACATTCCTAATCTTCCATTCAGCCAAAACTGTGTTTTTATAAAATTTTGGGTTACCTTAAACCATGGTGTGGTTGGCAGTGAACTGAATTGTTAGCATGTGATATATAATAATGGTAGAAAGCATTAACAAAAGACAGAACAGCCAAGTTATTACAGGAAAAACACAAGTGATTATTTAGGTAGACATTTTCCCTGTTTCCATATGCTGCAGTTTAGCCATCTGCTAATCCAATTGTGTGGAGGTCTAATGAACACTTGCCTTTAAGGTGACAGCTCCTCAACATGAGTGACACATGCTGGGGTGGAAACCTTACCAAAGGAGGTAACACTTCCTGCCCGCTGGCAAAAGTTGCATAATGCAGTGTTAGAACAAACACAGTCTGTCTTCTGAAGAGCTGCATGATCTCCAATCAATGTCAGAGTCAAAAGCTCAGACTTTCAGACAGCCACCAAATATCCTCATGCAGCTTTTGGTCTTCTTTAATGTGTGGATATATGTGACACAAACATTTAACATGAGCATTGTTAGATGCATGTTTGCAGAATTTTCCCTTAATGCCCACTGTGACTTTATATCACATCTTTGTCAATGTTTGGAAAGAAGATTTGCTCTTTTCTGGGGGCCAGAGGATGACAACAATATTTGGAGCCATTTCAAATTTGGAATGGAAACTCCATTATCAGTGGAGTAAAGAAGTCGTGCAGTCTCTCCACAAAAATGAGAAGAGATAATAGTAATATCATTTCCAGCTTGTGTTTTGTTGTCCTCAAATGCTTAGGAAAAATGTAACCATTCTCCTAAACATAAATTTAAAGTGCTGAACATAACTATTCAGGCATTAGACCTCAGTCAAAGTCAAAAAAAGTTGTTATCGAATTTGGCTTCGCCTTAGAACTTGTTTTGGCAGCCCTTTTACTTGCCTCTTGACTGCCAGCGCACTGGACTCTTCCTGACTTTATGAGTGGTGGGCCCACATGGTGGCAGTTACCATATTATCTCTTTGGGCTGAGCCTAACCAGGCCCCATGGATACAGGTGCAACCCCAAGGAGGTCATCAGCAAGCTCCCATCCCAAGCCTGGCTCCATGAAGGGCCCCAAGTATCCCTAATATGGACAAGGTTAATTCCTCCTTAGAGGGATAGGGGGAGGACCTCGTCAGTATGTTTCATCCAAAGTGCTTGTCAGATGGTTGAATGACATCTGAAATCCCCTACCCCCACAGGTTTTATGACATTGAAATTGGGAAGGTTGTATCCAACAATTTTTTTTGAAACCAACAGTCCAACAAGCACACAGTTCATGCAACAATTGGCCAGATGGCAGGATCTAAGCTTCTCTCTTAAGCTCCCTTTTTTTATTCCTTACACAGTTACTTTTTATGTATGAACGAGTGCAACGCTAGGAGTGCCTTTGAGGAGAGCCTATTCAAAAGTGTGTAAAAAAATATCCCCATTTGAATGATTATCATGTTTTGCCTCCATATGTGGCCATTCAGACCAGATATAAACACTTTTGCCTTCAGTGTTTGGACAATACATCTAACAAATTAGTTTGTTTCGAGCCTACTCCAGCCTTAAGGATGCCTTCCTTTAGAGGTTTTCAGAGACATGCCCTACTGGGAGGAGACCCCAAGGCGTGGCCTGGGAGGATGTGCTGGGGGAGAAGGATGTCTGGGCTATCTTGCTTAGCCTGCTGCCACTGCGACCCACATAACTGCCAGAAAATGGCTGGATTTGATTTCTCATAAGCTGTGATTCCTTTTGCTTGCAATGAATGAACAATCGCATTCTTGTCATTTTTAAAAACATGAAAGGAAATGCCTGAAGTACCAGTGCGTGTCATCATATGTACCATGAGAATTCTAAGAAGAGGCCTTTCCACAGCTCCTTCCTTCTTATCAGTTATGAGCCTTTTGTTCTTTGTGTATATACACTGCCTCTGGGTTAGACATGTCATTACAGAACTATTTGTATTGCAAAATGGAGGGTGCAAAGTTAATGAAATGCCTTTTTAACAGCCAGTGTCCCTCTATAGTCACAGCCAAAGGACAATGACACTGTTATGTCCTCTGGTTTTAAGATGGGACACAGGCAGCGGTGTCTGCGGGAGAGTCAGAGGTCTTGCGCTCAGTGAATGTACTTTTGTGATGGCTCTCCACAAAAGAACCACACATCATGTCAAACAAGGCTCTGTACAATGAAAGAGCATTATGCTGTGATGTATAGACTTGTACCATCTGGATTCCTGGCAAGTGATAGAACGATGGTTTTTAGGCAGAGACTCCGGGCTTTGTTTGATTTTCTGTGACTTTCATTAAGGACGAGGCCAGATTTATGTGGTTCGTACCCATTGGGGATGATGGCACACATGAAAATACAATGACTGCACACACAGACACAGATATCTAGGCAGTGCCAGATATAGAGATGAATCGTCCCTTTCAGTCTGCAGGTGTTGTATTGTGCAGCCAAAATAAAATCAGGTCAGCTTTGAACTCCCCCGCAAAGCAGGAGAGAAGTTTAAGGGAAGCTGAGCAGCAGGAGGGTAAAAGTAAACATCTGGAATGTTTGCAATGCAAGACAAGCACGCGTGCAAATTAGCACAGTGCCTCCAACCCCGACGGCAGCTGATAAGTAAGTGTTGTTCCACCACAGTGACATGACAGGAAGACATCAGACCTTAATAGACTTAGCTTTCCAGGCTTAGCTGCAATATTGTTGTGGTTGTTATCAGGCCCAGATGTGACAGTGCAGCCAGCAGGTATTCACAGCTCTCTCGGAGCAGTGCCAAACAGGAAACTGGAATAATAACAGCCCCTCAGCTATATGCCACCGCCCCAGGACATCAAATTCAACCAGTGCTGTACAGCCCAACACACCCCAGGTCTGTGTGTGCGTCACACCGCTGTGGTCTTCCCTGCCAAGCAGGCCAACAAAAGCACCGCAATGGGAAGTTTTATGTGTTAAATTGCTGCCACGGGATAGATCATCAAACTGGGTGTGCGCTCTTCACTTGGTATTAGCCCCCCCTTCTTCCAAAAAATAAATCTCGCAAGTTAAGTGTAGTGGTGTTGAAGGAAACTCATGATCAGATTATTTAGGATTTTAGAGTTGGGTAGTGGAAGGCATTTAAAGTGTCCCTTGTGAAATGTGTGCTAATTTGTTGCAGATGAGTGTGTAAACCCCACACTGTCACAGTTGTCAATCAGACATTAGTCCTTTAACTGAAGAGCTCGCCTAGCAATATCTGTCATACTTTGTTTTGGTCAAATTATATAATGTTGTGTACACTATGACTTATAGAATGATTTTTTTATTACAATATAAGGAGCCCCATATAAAGTTTACCACCTTAATATCCTGATTTAAGTGATCTATTAAATATCATAAACATAGACCATCACAAACATCTTTCATTGATAACTCATATTATCTTTCATGTTGTACTGTATTATATTGTTTTCTATTAATAATAAATATTAATTAATACAAATGTATATACAAATTTATATATAAACATACATATGTATATGTCAAATATATGTAGGCCTACTCAATATACTATGTTACTTACATCTAGAATATCAGGAAACCACAATGGTGCACACTGATCCAGGGTAATGTCCTGTATATAGCTTTCTATCTTTGATTTTTGTCTTTCTTTAACCTACCTCACTGGTCTTTTTTTTTTCTTTTTTTTTTTGATTATTATGCTAAATTTCCCTCTTCATCATTCAAGTTTAATTTTTCTGACCTTAAACAGGATTTAGAAAGTTAGAAAAGTACGAAGGCTTGATCAAAAGTGGCACAGCAAAGTTCATTCACAAACTTTTGTAGCCAGGGAGCTAACCATCACATATGCTAATCAGCCTGGTTTTATCTAGCTAGTTTGTTTGCTAGTTTGTACATTTTATTCAGGAAAGGTTGACTCAAACCAGGCCTCTTTCATGTAGCAGTTTATACTCCAACACAGAAAGGGTTATATACAATTTGATGATGCAACTAATGCAACTAATATTTAGCTGTTATAAATGCCAGTGTGACCGGGCCATCATAGCTAGGGTTGGGTATCGTTTGAATTTTATCAATTCTGATTCCAATTCTGATTCTGCTAATCGATTCCGGTTCTTATCAATTCAAAAAAAGAGGTAACATGTTTAGATAACAAAAATATCTTTAATCTTTTAAGTGCTTACTTTGACTTTTATTGTTTCATTAAAATAAGTAAATTCAAAGTCCTTATAACTGAACATTCTGCTTTTGTTTTGAGTACTTTCTGTCACAATGACATCGTGTGCTGTCACTGTAAAGGCCAACTCATGGACTTGCATGCGTACACACACACGGTTCCATTTGTACAGACGTGTGCACTAGTCAACAGGGTTGCAGCATGATGACTTTCCAGAATTGTAAAATCCATCCTTTGAATATTACAAACCACTGTGCGGTGTTTTTCTGATCAGCCTTTAAACGCAATAATCTGTTACTGTTTTCAGTCTGAATGCAGCTGAGGAGTTCCTGTACATTCCTGAACAAAAAGCAAAGCGACAGTTTAATGACATCAGGAAACAGCAACTTACATACCTGCACGATGTGTCACGGCTTGGTATGATGCACAATGTTGACAGGTCCTGGCAGATACCCATGTCCTTGCAGATATGTAATGCGTTTAGGAACCAATAAGCAGAATCGAAATCAAAATTTTCTACTGATTTCTTTGGAATTGGAATTTTGGAACCAGTTCTCGATGCCCAACCCTAATTATAGCTACTGAAAATTCATCATTTCTCTTGTTTACTTCATAAATTCTCTCCTGAAGATCCCATTATCCCGGTATGTTTGGACGTACCCGTTAGTGTGCGTCTTTTTGTGTGTATGTACACATTCACAAGTGTATATGTGTCCTTTTAAACCCACTTAGCATCTCGCTCTCAGAAGTAGAGGATAGCGTCACTGTTGCTCATCTCATCAAACAGAGTGAGCCCTGGACTCACGAGGGCAAATCACTTCAGGGCCTCATCATCGCCATGACAACCTGACAGACTGCAGCTCCATAATCTAAGGCTCTTATGTCTCTTTCTCCACTTTATGAAAGGAACTGCAACCATTACTCACAGAGGAACTGAAATACCTGTAGTTAGTACACAGCAGCAGTAGCAGTGAGATACTGTATCTACTTATGGAGACCAAAGCTGTTTTTTGTACCAGGCTGTAAACATGTTTATTTCTGCTGTAAAGTCAGGCATTTTAACATGTGGGTCTTTTGGGATTGACGCGCTTTTTGAGCCAGCCATCAAGTGGCCATTAGAGGAAATGCAGTTTTTGGCCATTCTGCATTGGCCTCATTTTTCAGTCTCGGAGGTTGCTGCTTGATGTAAACATCATATCCCAATTTCAGAAACCTTGATAAGCCCTTAACCCGGTTTTGAGAAACCTGATTATACTAGCTGGAGTACTCTGAAAGAAACTGACTACCTCAGCAGGCGCAGCTTCGGCCAAGTGATGTAACAGAAACACAAACAATGGTGGCAACGAGAAAGTCTCATTTCTGGAGTGAAGAAGAAATGGAGTTATGTCTTTCAGTAATGAAAGAATTAAATAAACTTGACAGTTTAGATGAGAGAAAGTATTGAAATGCTGACTTACTCAAATCTGTAGCATACAGGCTACAGGACACTGGTTTCCCGAGAAACATTACTACATGGCTAAACATCAAAACAAAAGAAGTGGCTCTGATTCAGCAACTTTCAAATTTTAAAAAACATCCACTGCTCCCTTGACCTACGCAGTGGCAGTGACAGCCTGCGCCCCAAAAAGCATTTTTTCCATAGACCACCAGTGTAAAAGAGACGTCTGTAAAACTGTTGACAGGACACCTCAAACTGCAAACAAAGTCAATTATGACTCTTTTTATCATGAATTTTTGATCTATGGAGGTTTTATATTTGTAAAACTTTCCTCGAGCCGAGAAAATCTGTGATGTCATCACAATGTAAAATCTATGGGCCGAGCAGGAAGTCTGGAGAAAGGACGGGCATTTGATTTTCGTGAGATGGCACACAATGCATTGTACATTTGTTTACCTTTTTATCAAACAAATTGATCACAGCTTTGGACGGCGGGTACACAGACCCCCGGTCCTCCCGCCGGTTAATAACGAACGAATTTGGTCTTTGCAACAGTAATGGTGTTTATTTGCTTATAGTGCGGGGAAGTGACATCCAATCACAAGTGGTCGCTCAGGATGCATGTGGAGATGCATGTTAATACCAGGTGTAAACAGGGCCTCGAACACTCTTTCAGCCTGTTCAGCCATGGTGGTTAATACTGCGCATGCTCATCACCTAGATCAGATTTTATGTGAAACAAACCACTGTCTGTGTTCTCAGAAATGTAAAACACATCTCATTCTGTTTGCCAGGAAACTGGCAAACAGAAACACTGTGTTGACATTGCAAGTCAAATTGTCTTTCTGCTTTAAGTCTGGCAGTGTTTTGAGTGAGGACAAGATGATCTTATTCACATTCCATTGTCATTATTTTTATGGGACCGACCCACTTAATTTTCTTTCTCTCTCACAGACAAACACATGTCACATAAAGACGAAGCTGGTCCGGGTCAGAAATGCGCTTCTTCCTGTTCTCAGATGTGACCCCGTGGCTTAGGAAGCTCTTTGCAGCTGTACCACTTTCCCAACTGTGACAGCAGCTCTGAATGGCAGGATGTCCTGCTCTGAGTCCCCTTGCGAGGCTGTGTCAGAGGCCAGGCACCGTGGCAAGGTTCACTGGCCACCGGAAGGATCCCGAGTGCCATGAAACAAGGTGGGTACACTTGCACATCATACTTCATACACTAAGAATACAATCATACTGCAGTTGTGACATTTAGGCATGTTAAGTTTTATACTGAATGCAAACTCATGTTTCACCTTGCGTTATTTTTTTGCAATACCTGTTTATTCACCCCTCAACTGATCAAACTGTACAGATGTTAACTGTAACTAGCTAGCAACATATGCATCAACTGTTAGTGAACTCATCAGGTACATCAGGAAGTGAACTCACAAAGTTTCTGTAGAAATGAAAAATTTTCACATAAGTTGAAACATTTTCATTGCATAGTTGCATCTCTGCCTTATTTAGCACCACCTAAGCCAATTTTGTATCGGTTTGTGTCTTTGCATTGACTTTCTATACAATTGCATTATATTTCACACTGAGTCTGTTTGGGAAAAAAACCAAACATCTCTTGCCTGTCTGTGATACAAACTGTTGCAAAGTTTGCATGTGATGTCCAATCACTGCCCAACCTCCCCTGGTCCATTACTTATATTCCCATGATAAAAGACTCACTGCTTATTGCGCTGAAAGTTGGCATTGGATGTAAATTGTGTGCTGCTGAATCATCTGATAGGACAGAATACTGAGAGAAATTAGGCTGTAATGCATTTACACTCACAAATTCTGTGGTTCTGAGAATGTCAAACCATAACAATTCAGATTGGCTCAACCATACATACATGTCACATGTGTTTTACATACATACATATATACACATACCACACATGCAAACAAATTAAAAGCCTTTCAAAAAATATATTAGCAGATGCAATTCTGTAACAAACCAGTACTCAGTGTAAAAGTATTAAAGGAGTAATATGATCTCTTGGTTTTTATTTATTCGTGCTCTATTGTAAAAAGAACAGCTTAAAGCTCAGTTTTATTGCTGTTCTCACACAATGACAACCACATGGGTAAACCACTGTAGCAACGTTGGTGGGCATTTCTGACATTTTAATGTAATGTTGATGGTATTTTCAACCTTTAAGACTCTGCTCTGTAGCATGGAAACAGGAATACTAATAAAACGGCTCTATACACATCCCATATAAACATCTTGTAATCCTGTAACGTCATAACCTGATTATTATGTGCATTTTTACTATGTATTAAGTAACCAATAAATGTAATAGCAAATGTTGTCCTTCACAGCCCTGCACAAGCAGTCTTTGATAATACTGAAATGAAGCTTGAATAACTGTCAGACTGGAAATACCATTTGGTAACCTGTCTGGGATTGATAGACAGTGTCTGAGTTGTCAAGGTGAAGGGTTCTGCTGCATTGTATCTTGGCTTGCTGCAGGAAGTGTATAGCGTGCTAACCTGAAGTAGCAGCAGCTCAACTCATGTGAAGCTGTTAGCCGGATTAGCTCATGCTTTTAACCGTGCTACAGTTAACCAGTTAAGTTTTCATCCCACAAGAATACAGCTGGGTTAATGTTTCGCACATGCTGAGCTGCTGCTATTAACTTACCGTCAACCCACACACCCACGGACACAGATGCTAACATGCTAACGCGCTCGGAAAGCTGTCCAGACTTGGACTTGTTCGGTTTTTGCGGACTTTGTCCTTTTTTCTCAACTCTTGTCCCAAATTCATCCCAAAACTGAATTTAATGTTACACCCTCCCTGGGATGACGGGCTCAAGCCCTGCATGCTTGCTAATAACTTATTTGAAGAGTTGGGTCTCTAAGATTGTATTCAGAACATAGAAAGTTATCAGACTTAACTTGAATGCCTCAGTTTTTGGACAAATTTGTGCAGAGGTGTTGATGATATTAACCGTGTGTGATCTCCTGACTGATTCAGCCAGCTGTCCTCTCTATGAAATCTGGGAAAAGCAAACGACCCCTCCTCTTCTTCTTTGGTTTTACTGGTGGACTACAAACCAACATTAAAGGTGCACGCCGCCACCTACTGCACCCGAGTGTGTAACATCATGCTATTCACACAGGTCCATTGTCATGTGTTTGTGAGATAGAGAGAGAGCGAGTGCGGGGCGCACAGCCCCAAAAATAGAAAATCAATATGTTGCGGACAGTGCTGATATTGTGGCGGGCTGCCACAAATAAATGAATGTATGGGAATTCCTGAAACTCATCTGCTGGATTTTCCTGTGCACAAATCATCATCCTGTCTCAGAGGAATTATTTTTACTCTACTTATCAGCTCTGGAGTATCCTCTAAAGGTCACAGTTTTTGGCGTCAGTTTACGTACGAGTGCTTCTCTACATGTGAGTTCAGAAAGCCCTGTTATTTTTCCTCCTAACATGTGTGCCATCATTGTTAAACAGTCAGATGACATGACTTGTTAGGGCTGTTTGACACCGGGGACTGAGACAGTGCTCAGGATGACACGATGACTGCATCCCATCAGAATGTCAATGCCCCAGCCCAGCTGAGTCCAGCTCACTTCCTGTGGATCAGGGCTTTCTCTCATGCTCCAGTGAATGGGGATGGTGTGACAGCGCTGAATTGGGTTCCTGTTTTTGCTCTTCAACCGAAAGTGATCTGCTTGCCAAGGTTCTGCCCACTTTTCAACTTTCTACCCACTAAAACAGACCCGGGAGCTCTCGGGAAAAGAGAAATGAAAGTAGGGAGCTACTTTAGAAAAACCCCTGTGCTTGGGGATTTTCTTGGCTGACCGGAGAAGGGTCAAAATAGTTTTTCAACATAAAGGCCTTTATTTTGGGGTCAATATAAAGAACTTCCTGAAAGGGATTTTTTGAGCAAGACAAAGTGTTTCTTTGGCTATTATTTTTTCATGTGGGATGAAATGTTGACCTTTTGGTTTCAGTGTGCTAAGACCGCCTTGTAGTTAGTTCCTCTATGCAGACTTGACAGATTACACAGGTCAGAATTGCCTTAATGCAGAGCATAGCTAAGTTGCTATTGTCCACCACTACTTTGATATGTGAAAGTGGAGCCATGGAAAATTAAAGTGCTGTCATATGGTACATTAGTTTAAGGAAAAGGCTTTTTTTTTTTTAAAAAAAACACAGCAGAGCTGCTGGACCACGCTCCAGCAGGGCAAAGACTACAAGTGGTCAAAAAATCAAACAGATTGTAAACAAATCTCCTGTTGAGCCATATTAGCTGAACTTATGGTAAAACAGAAAGTGCCAAAATGTTGGTTAGAAATCTTTATTGCCTATGTGAAACTTTGCACACACACTTATGGTAAGGAATGGCAGATTAAAATTGAACCATGTTGGCCTGCAAATCTATGGAGGTATGTTAATAGTGTACTCCAGTCATTTATCATACCATAATGTTATGGGACTGTCGAGAGGCACATTAAAGCTGCACTCATCCATATTTCTATATTGACAATGGATCAAATAACTATGTGTAGTCCTGTCACTCATAGTAACAGACCCACAGAGAAATATCACCTTACTCTGCAGCTACACTCAGCATTGTAGTGTCTTCCAGCTCTTTGTTTTGTTCTGACTGTTTTCATTCTCTCTCATCAGCCTAGTTTCGAACAGCAGCAGGCTGCTATTTTCAGCAAAAAAACACTTCCTTTCCAGTACCAAACACACACAGAAAAAGTTAGCCACTAGCTAGTGCTAAAGAGCCAGATATTTCCCTCAGGAGTTAGTGGAGACCAAAACAGAGCTTAGAGGACATAAAATATTGAACTTACATTCACCAGGTGGCCAGAAACATGAATAAATAAATGCTAAAGGTAGCTGTTTGCTAACACATTTGCCATAATTTAAATGGTGATAATATGTCAAGGTTATGTTTACAGCAGGTTGTGCTGCCCCCAAGTGGCAAAAATAATTACTATGTTTTTCTCTCTTCTAAATAAAATGTGACTTTGTTTATAATATGTATAATTATCTGACAATTCACTACTAATTTTTGCAATGTTTTCAAGATCTCAACAGTTTGGTGAGCATGAAAATAGAACCCAAATTGTAATAAACCCCATAAATCCCATCCAACATTATCAGCACTGATAGACAAAAACAGTTTTACATCATAGTTTTCCCCATATTCCATACTCTTTGTACCCCCCAAATCAAAACAAAAAAAGTTTGTTGTTACAGTAGCAGCCCCTGGGATCCTCTAAATATATTGTGCATAAATTCAGTTACTCAGTGTAAACTTTTCTTGAACTTGAGTGAAACAGAATATGAGCATTGGATGAATTCTTGCCATGGCCACAAACCCCGCAGGAATGCGTGTCAAGTTGAGACCATATCCCAGAGAAAAGAATATATCTTTAATTAATTGCACATTACAGTGGCTCTGAGCTAAATTCCACCATCAGAGCTCTAATGTTTTCCATAAAGTTGGAGAATGTGTTGATTCGTTTCTCTCTGCCAGAGATGAGGTGGTAGAAACATCCCACCACAGGCTTGGATTCCTCCATTCAGCGTCTCACCTGGCTGTTCTTGTCACTAGGACTGTATAGGAACGAGTGATGTAGTCTTTTGGCATTCCATTCTGTAGGGGAATAGAGACCTTAACACGTGTTACAGTCAGTACTATCAGATAATCAGGGTAATAGAGAACTGAAAGCACATTTGCAAAAGCTGTTTTTGCCATAAAGCTATTGGAAGGAATTTTATCTTTGTAACTGCCAAGAAAAGCCTGGAGTCTGTGGCGTTTTCTGTATTTCAAGACTTAAAAGTCCTTTAATGAACCTTTTGAGAACTTTTCCCCACTTACCAATCATCCTTCCTTTGTGTAGTGTAGAGATCTTTAGGTGTACAAATCTCCCTCCCAAAAAGGAAAGATGACTTGAATTTTGCAGTGCATGGTGTCCTCAACTATATTTTGTTCCACATATGGCTTGGGAAGAATGTGCAACTTATTACTCCCTGCAAAGAATCTCTGTGTTGCATACAAAGCTATATCAATGTTGACACTGGTGCAGAGTTGTAGTGCCTCTACAGTCTCATCGCAACTCATCAAACAGTCTTTCTGAGTCACATCATCTCCATGACAACTACATGTGGACCTGCTCCTAGATCTGGCACTGTTCATGTAATAATGCTCTGTGTATTTACAGGACTCAAAATTGGATTTCTAAGAGGGAACTGTTATCTCAGTGATATATAGTGGTCATACAAATAGACAAACGGTATCAGAATGAATACTTTTATGAAAGTAAAGATTACTACAAATTTATTGCACTCCAAAGACTTATTGACAGGTACATCAGATCATAAACTCTGACTATGAAAGAACAAAAAAAGCCCAAAACCCTCAGTTGATCACTTGCACTCAATAACTTAAAATTGAATTGAATTTTGCCAAATTGTTCATTACATGAGAGAAAAGCTAAAATTCAAAAAGTATGTGTGCTACTGACGTGATCTTAAAGGGTCAGTGCATATAAATTACATATATACACATGAATGAAACATATTTTTTGACATCCGAAAAAAGAAAAAATTAACCACTTTCGTACTGTTGGCAGGATTTTCTTCCACAGCAGTGCTTTGAGCTAAATGCTAATGTCAGGTAACATGCTCACAATGGCAATGCTAACAAGTTGATGTTTAGCAGGTCTATTGTTTACCATGTTTGCTATCTTAGTTTAGCATGTTAGCATGCTAACATTTGCACTAGCGCTAAATACAAAGTGCAGCTGAGGCTGAGGGGAATGTCATCAGTTTTGCAGGTATTCAGTCATAAAGCAAAGTGTTGGACAAACGTAAGTGGTTGAGGGTGCTATATGGAAAGTGATCACAATTCATCCTGAGAGGAACATGTATGTCTTTACCAGATTTCATGACAATCCATCCAATAGCTGAAATATGTCACTAAAATTCAAAAATGTCAACCTCATGGTTGCACTAGGTGAAAAGTCAGAGGATCATCAAAGTCAGTAGGGTTCATCCTCTGGGCAACATGAATGTCTGTACAAAATTCTGTTTTCATAGGCCAGATTTTTATATTTTTTTAATTTTTTAAATTTATGACACAGTGTCAATAATGTCATCAGTCATCATGATTTCTTAACTTACACAACCTTTTAGCATAGGTTGTACAGATTTTAGATTTTAGTACACATTTCAAGATAATCTAGGAAATTACATCACAATAAGCAAAAATACCAATGTAGGTACTGGGGAAATATTTCTATTGCAGATTAAACTGTTAAAAGCCCTTTTCACAAATGAGCATATCTCAAAAACAAGTTCAAATAACTTATGGAGTATTAAGGCATATTTTGTTCATGTTTCTACATTCAGAATTGGTTTGGATCAGTATGTTTTGTATGTTTATTTAGTAAAATTTGAAAGTCAACTTTCTGGTGTCAGTAGAGGAAAAGTCAAGGGGATTACCACAGTCATTGGAATACATCCTCTAGGGACCCTGAATGTCTGTACCAGATTTCATGGCAGTCCATCAAAGGACCATCGTGGTGGGCTGACTGACCGACATTGCCATCCCAGGAGACCCATCACTACCATGGCCTCCACTGATATTTAACAATATAAGTAGTTTCAGTTTTATGTAGGACTACTTCTTCAGTGGAAAGTAGACCCATTGAGAGCAACTACAGGGAATTTTGTGGATTATCCTTGGAAAACATGTTGCTGTTACATTTTTAATGTTTTTTAGATACTTGGAAAAACATAAATGGAATTCATCTCACCTCCATTGTATTAGCATGGCAGCATCTGGGAAAATATTTTTTTTTGTGATCTGGGTGAACTGACCCTTTAGCGAAGGCAACAGCAGTGCTGGCCTCATTTGTTTTCATATGGTGATGAATGGACCAGCACTTCCATGATTTGTGGTTTAGTTCAGTGGTCACGTCTGCAGGACGTCAGGCCATGTGCTGCTTGTACCAGATCTACTCTGAACCCTGCAAATCACATACCACCAAAATAAAAGGTTGAGTGAATTACAGGCCTCTTGAGAGGGTCTTGTGTGTGTGTGGAGACAGACCTTATGCATGCTCTGCCCTGCCCTGTCATTACTAACAACACTTTGAGACCCTGGTGACAGGCTAATGAGCGGTGCCAAAGTGTGAGTCATTCTCTGGCTGGCACTCTGCATCCTAGGCAGGACGGCTGATGACCAGCCCTGATGGCCCAAGTGTTGCAGAGAGGATGCGTCTGATGGGAGCCTTGAAACTCTTATCTGAGCTGTTGCTTTTCCCTCATGGCCAAGCTTGTGTTTTGCTATTGCAGTCAGTTGCCATAATGACAACACACATAGTTTTCATTATTGATTCATTAGATTTTTTTTAAATCATTTTGACTATAAAATATCAGAAAACATATACAAATTATCATTAAAAGAGCCCATGGTGATGTCTTTATATTGCTTATGTTGTCTGAGCATCAGTCCAAAACCTGAAGATATGCATTTTTCTATTGTATAAAAAAGAAAAAAGCGGCTCTGTGCTTTGAATTAAATGCTAAAGTCAGCATGCTAACATGCTCAAAATGATTTTAAAAAGCTTATTATTAGCATGTATAATGTTAACCATCGTCACCATCATAGTACAACGATTAGTAATGGGAATATTATTAGTCAAAATTAAAATTTTGACCTGACGCTAGATGACCACCAAAGTAACTAGGATGCATCCTCTGGGCACCATGAATATCTGTACAGAACTCCCTGGCCATCCATCCAATATTTTTAAAAATTATTTCAGTTTAAACCAAAGCGACTGACAGACCGATATTGTCCATCCTCTACAGCCACATTACTAGCGTGGCTGAAAATATAATCCCTTCATTTTCAGTTCTCTGAAAGGCAACACACACTGGTAGGCTCCAGTGTTCTTTATGTAAGCCCACACACCAACAGCATGAATATGCCTGGCAACGCGGCTGGATACATCATGATAGACTGCTGTCACATTTGCCAGACAAGCAGACATTTGATCACATTTGCCACCTGGATGTGCACATCCTGGCTACTGTACTTTTACTACTTATGTCAAGGTGTCGCCTATACTGTAAGTCTATAAAATGACACAAAGGTATGCAACATGGCCAGTGTACGTTACGCTTGACTTTCAAAGTTAGTAAAGTGCATATTTATGTGCAGTATATTGTAGCATTGTAGCTGACAACATCATTTAAAGAATTAGGGAGGCTCTGAAAATTGTTTTTTGTTGTGTGTGGGTTTTTTCTCTTATTATACCACCTGCTTCAGTTTTGGTCAGCAAATTGCCAATAACCAAATTAGCATTTTGCCATACTGAGAGGCAGCCAACTACTTTTTCTTGCCAAAATGAGCTGGATACATTCATACAGTAATCACAAGTACATGTGTGAGCTGTTTAAAATCTCCCAGTGTGATTAGAACAACACTGGGATTACACATGGCTACGGTAGAAGAGAAGCACCACAACTTAAAACTTCATAGTCAAGCTTGAGTAATATTCCATCTCTTTAAAAACTGAAGCATCACTGAATAAAAAGCAAATCCACTGCGGTGGTAGAGAAACAGCTGCATGATGTCTTATGAAAGAAAACTGGTAACCACTCTGCAGCTTTCATACAGATTCCATCCCCAAATGCACAAATGGAACTATTATGAACTTTTAATGTTTGCATATCTTGGAAAGATTATTGTAACTCGAGTAGATTCAACAAGCAGCATAATGTAACACCACTAAGGACACCGAGAATGGTTTCTTCAAACTGAAACTTTTTCTTATTCCATTTGTTTTCTTTGGCCAGGTGAGTAGACTGTCATTTAAACTGAAAATCTGGCTTTCTGCCTTCTTCCAAGCAACAGCAGCAGTTTGTTATTGGGAATAAGTCCGACATGAATTAGTGCCAATGCAATCCAAACCCTGTACATGAACCAACCCTAAAACCCACTATTATGTTGTCATAAGGAAAAAAGGTGTTGACATTTGATAGCCAGAAGAGCAAGAACAGAAAAAAACAGGAATAAACTAAACTGAGAGCAAAGTAACAGTATGAAAGAGATCAAAATATTAGGTATATGCAAACCCATATTTAGCGTTTATATGTGTATGTGACCTGTTCAATGTGGGTGAAGACAAATCTATCGTGCTTTGCTAAGGTTAAAAGTCAAATTAGTTTTGGTGACAGCTACCAAAATAAACCTAATAAAAAGATGGTGAAAGTGTAGTAAGAATATAAGTAAACTATTCACCATGGTTTGGACCACCGGATGTCACATAATGTCAGCCCCTTCATGTATTCTCTCCACATACACGTCACCTATATATTGATGTTCAGGCAGGTTGCAGTTGTTTTCACCATTGCTAAAGGGGGAACAAATGCTTGCTCGGACAATCGGAGCTTTATTAGTCACAACGTGCATTGGTGTGTATGACTGTCCGTGCTGGGGAGGTAGATTACAGTCCAGCAGCTCTTATCTCCCTCAGCCAGATTCCACTGGCAGGTGGTGCAGGACATTCGATTTCCATCCCTCTTTACCTTAGCCATCATTGAAAATAGCCTGAGGTGTAGCCTTCTGGAAAGTGCCTCAGCAACATGGATCTACTGCACCCCAGTATCCACCTAAAACATTTACACCAGAAGTATCACTCTTGTGCACAAGACACATATACTGCAATATTGGAACACTGGTTATGATTACTGGATGCGCTTTTAACAAAGATCATTTTTTGGCTGATTGGGGGCAGTGGAACAAACTGAAAACACAGCATTAACATATTATCACTGTTTAAATCCAGTTTTTTATAACTGGATTTAAAAAAAACAAGAAAACGTTAGAAATTGTTCATATACAGTGTGTTGAATTTAGCTGAATTACGTAAGTTAGCCCTCACAGGTGAACTGCTGTTTTTATTTTTACTTTGGAAAAGGATTTCCTCTTGGAGAAACTTAATATTTAATATGACTCATTTTTATGTGTAGGAAACTGTGACAAGCCTAAAAAGACTATTTTATCAGCTCATCCATGTTTCCGTCCTTTTCCTTAAGCTGTATATTGTTATCAGTTTCTACCAGAGCTTGCTGCAGTTGCCTCACTGTCTCAACAAGCACAGCTCATGAATGGCAGGCAGGATAACAGTGCTCACAAACACTTGTGAATGTGTGCAGATTACATCTGGTGAAGCAGGAGGGGGGCAATGAATTTAACTGTGCAGCACAATCTATTATGGTCTGTTTTTAGAACTGCACGCCTCATGTACAGCAGGTTAACATCAGCAGATGAGGGTTACAAATGAAGCGAGGAATGATGGCATAATGCCGTGTCATAAACTTCAATCACTCAGTCACGTCAATCACTGACTCTATAGAGATGCTTTTTACTAAACAGCTTTTAGAGAAAAAAAGAACCTGAAGTGTAGAGATGGTGATATTATAAACTGTGTGAACCTCTGAACGTGCCCAGTTTCATTTGATGATTAATCAAATAGACAGCAATGAATAAGTCAGAGGATCACACCCAAAAATAACTTGTGCAGGTTTTGCAGAAAGCTGCAGCAGGGCAACACATGGCACAAACACATTAAATCTAAAATAAAGGATAAATCTGGTGTTATTCTATATATTCCTCTTGTCAACAAATCCCATTGAAAGAACAAAACCAACAATGTTAGTTAGTCCACTTTTCAATAGTCTATGACTTCTCTACCATATTTGTGGCATTCAGCTCCAAGCCCATTGGTTATCTTCCAAAGACATTAATCTGTAAGGGCCACAAATATAGTTTCATTATTTGGAACAGAGGAATAAGGTATATCAGGCCTTTTGCAGACTTCCCACTATAGAGACATCCAAAGCTCTGTATTTCCAGATCTCTGGGTGTAAAATGCTTCTATTAGAGGAAACACTGTAAAATCCAGTTGCAATTAACATCCAGCAATCAACACATATTGTACAATTGACAGGTTGAGTTGTTTTCACTGAGGACAGCAGTATGGAAGTAGAGGTCAGCTACTAAAGATCTGTAAAAATAAAAGAACCGATCTGGAGAAACACTTGGCCTGCTTGGCCTCCAGTGGAAAGCATGTGTGTGTGCACTCAGGCATATCAGTACAGTCTCTGAGATACTGAATAGAAAAAGCAGATCTGGAGTCATGGAAACTGCTCTGTAGCACCCGCAAGCACAGAAACTCTCCTCAACATTGATAAAATTCTCTGACTAATATGGCCTCAAAACCCACAAAGACAAAACTAAAGACAGTTACCAGCAGGCCTTACAGCTGTTGGAGTTTATTACTTCTTTATCTGTTCCTGATGATGGCAGACACAGTCATCAACAACATTCATAAAAACGGACCTTGCTTGGTCAGGCACATGTGAGTGTTTCTTTGGGACAGCACAAATTCAACTGCATAAGTTGCTATCATCATGAACATATGTTGTGCTGGAAAGAAACACAACTATGTGCTGTCCACAAGAAGGCACTGCACTCTGTTTTTATTACATACTTCTTCCAGTGCTTTGTACTGTAGCTGGCCAGACTACCACTTCTAACAATCCCACCCCCCTTCTCTGTAATTATAATGGATAGATGCCAAAATAATCACATTGTAACCAAGAACGTCAATCCATCCGCTGGAGATGTTCCCCAGAGGCCATGAAGGGCAGCTCAGTGTGAGGTGCAGCATTTGTAAAAGTCTCCTCTTCGATACAGTTCTGTCAAGTGAAATCTCTATATCCTCAAATGACCTCAGATGTGAAGGACAGGGTAAATTGGAGTTCACTCCTCTGTTTCCCTCCCCAAAAATGTCTCAAAACTGCTGTGCTCAGAGGCTCTGCTTTGCATCGGCTGTTCTCTGGTTTTCCAGTTTGGCAGGTCACTCGAAGACGTGGCTGCTGAAAACCATGACACAGGCACATTTGTAAACTCTTGACACAAGAACCCTTCCAGGACTCCCATCTGATGATTTTACATTACACACAGAAGGCTTTGAAAACACATTTCCCATGACGTTGCTTTGGGCTTTTGTGGTAATGTAACTGACAGATATGAATTCCATTTGGTTCATTGATGTTTTCACTGCTTTAGAAAGCTAAATTCTCTCACTTCTTGACTCTAGGTATCTATTAATGAGTTATAAGTTATTTTTATATTACATAAATCACAGTCATGTAAGTTCATACTTTTAATAGCAACATTTGTAACTACAGTGTCAAAGCAACGTTAAGGCTTGTTCCAGATACCAAACACTGATACAGTCTCACAATGCCAGAAAGACGAGCAGAGACTTGGCATCCATCATTTACAATGTCTCTCCAGTGTGCTGTAAGCCACCATTAAGTACAAAAACAGTACTTGGATATGAACAGATAATGTGTTCAGACCAGAAATGAATGGCATCCAGTAATATTGAGTTTTTTTACCTCTATGTTGCATAGACATCATGCACACAGCTGATCTCGCTTTTTGTGGTGGTTCCAGTATCTCTGATATCCATAGGATAAATGACCCTAAATCCCCTTAGAAATCATAAAAAATAAGTTTCCTCTAACTTCAGATCCTGCCTCATAATCTTAAAATACCTTTTCTTCACTATTAAAAGTAGTCAAGCTGATTGCTGACAGTGTGAATTTCCATGTGCCATTTGCCAAAATTTAAACAAATACAGACTCAAACAGGACTGAGTTCTAACTACATGAATGCCCTCATGGCTGAAATGCAGCTGCAAGCTCACAGCTGGTCTACACTAAGGCCATGTGACCTGACAGCCAACCAACAGTGTGTCATGGAACTGACTGCTGCTTTTCCTCATGTCAGTATCAGTAGTTTCTGCAAGAGCCCCAAAACAACGATGTTCAGGTGATAGAAGCCAAGTAGCAGCTGTAGTAATTATGACAGGAGCAGATGAGAGAATTTGATGGTCCTTAACCTGCTTAGGGAAAAGGTTGGGGTGGATGGATGGGTCAACAAAACATCAGACTTTAACAAGAGAGATTGCTGATTGTGTCCCGGTTTCCATCACAGTCTGTTCAGTGGAGAGAATGGTCCAAGACATGATGGCTTGTTGCAGGGGCCAGACTTGCTCGTTGAGCCACAGTGTCTTCTTTTTTTTATTTCTACACAGTTTAAATGCAGAAAACGTGACGTGGATACAGAGACTTTGTTGGTTGGAAGGCACCTTTTGACGGAGTCTGGCTGAGTAACAGAAAGTCCTGCAATGTAACAAAGAATGTACAGTAACTAATTAGTTTTGCTGTTGCATTATAAGTAAAAAAAAATGTCATTACCATGATATGATTGTTTGTGATGTAAACTGAAAGCGAGCTGAAATGGACAAAAAGGACCGCAAAGATTTTATACACCCAAAATGTTCTTGATCATTAAAATTCTTACCTCATGCTTTTCTACAAAGGGCTTTCTTTTGTTTTAAACTGAAATACATAATTCACAATCAGTCTTTGCTTTTCTTCTTTCATATTTTACGCTCCAGATAGCTTTCCTGCTGTCTGGCCAAAGTATATATTGTTCAGGTTAAAATATGTGGGTTATATTCATCAAAGGATATGTGTTATATTTAGTGTCTGCCTTTGGTTTGGGTAGTACCTACAGTGGGTGAACAGGCAGAGAATGAATGTCCTGCTCAAGGACACACAACATTTGGCTGCAGCAGGGGTTGAACCTGTGACCTTTCCATGATGGTACAGTCACGCCTACTGCTAGGCCAACCTGCCACCACAATCGAGGACTGTTAAAAGTTGTGTCTCCCTCCTGTCGAGCCCTGCTGCTCAGGATCATTTTCTGCTAACAAGGTTTGAGGAGATCAGGGTGACAGCTTTTCTGGCTTTGACTGATATCAACAAACCTGTCAGCTGTTGATACTTAAACTGCTCTGCCCTCTCAGTTAATCCACCAATATCCACCAACTAAAAAGGCCCGGCTTCAAGGGATCAACAAGGCCACATTTAAAAGTGCACAGGGCAGTTTTGCTTTATGCATCTAAACTGAAAGGAACCCCGATGCCATGATTCAAAACTGGATGTAACTGAAAAATGAGTGACATTGGTTATTTGGCTTATAGAAATTCACCATTTGTTTGACAGGAGACCAAGCAACACCTGTGATATAAGTCATGGCTACAGCATCAGGAGAAATTGGAATTGCCCTCTTTACCAATACCCAAACATGCCTGCCACTGTTTATTCACCCTGTATCATGAAGATGAAAAAGCAAGTGTGTCATCTCCATGGCAACTCTGCCACAAACAAAACTGAAAAAAACTGTAGTGGTCACGGTCACTGGATACACGAATCATCCTGCTTTGTGAGGAAGCGAAAGTATCACAGCAGGATCAAATTAGAGTGGCTGTTTCCAGTCAAAGGTGATAACAGAGTGTATTCATTTTACATTTCATGAAATATTTGTTTGGGTAAAGTGTTATTACAGGCCATTTTGCTTTATCTACGAAAGCACCATTACTGTATAAGTAAGGGTCTCATCAATAGTCTCTCAAATAGTGATGTCAGTTTTTGTTTTTGTTTTCTAATACTTGGAACTATAAATAATAAAGCGCATCATATGCTATACATAAATTATATGAACTCACTTGAAAACAGATGCTAGATTTGGCTAATGTTAGTACAGGGATTCCCTAAACTTTTTCAGGTTAAGGGGACCATACCATTGTACTTGTAAGTTTTAGTTCCTTAACAACAAAATCATGTGCACTTAACATTTTTGCTGACCATTTTTGAATGCATGTTAGAGTTTTAGATTCACTGTCATTGTGCTATAATTCCAGGCATATATTGATTTCAGTTCATTTCTGTATGTTATAAAAACCCACAAACAAACTGCTGAAACTTAAAGCTGCTCTGATCCATATTTCTATATTAAGAATGGATGAAATGACTATGCATAATGTGAAAGGAGTTGCTTGTAGTGACAAACCTACAGAGAATTATCAACAAACTGTCATTTCCCACAGCAACCTTTTAGTGTTTTTCGGCTCGTTGTTTTAGTTTTACAGCCTGCAACTTTACTGTTTTGCTTCATTCTCACCAATCTCCTCATTAATGTTTTTCCCAGCAGCAGCAGGCAGCTGTTTACAGTGAAAAAACCGACTGGTACTGCCACATTTTATACCCGAACAAACCCAAAAACCAAAGCTCTATTTTTGTGTTATTCCATCCATTACTGACTGTGCCGGCTGCCAGCTATTAGCTCACAATGATTACACTCTGTCTCTTTCGCTTTTCCCTCTCAGCATTGCGTGTCACCTTTCAACACATGGCACAAATGGATGCAAACAGTTGGCCCAGTCAGAGACAGAAAGAGAGAAATAAATCACATTTGAAAACAATCAGACCAGAGTCCGTCCTGTGCCTGATGTCTTGTGCCACAAATTAGCCCAAACCCAACTCGTAATCATATCCTTTTTCGGAAACTGTTGGGTTCAGATTGGGTTGCGGAACTCTTCCTAGCTAAAACTAATGCAATCTAATACAACAACCCTGCAACAAATCCTACCTTCCTTAATCAATCAGGCAACTTTACATTGAAAAATAAAATAAATAATAATAATGAAATAATGTTCATTTTTTGTTGTGAAAATGTTTTAGAGAGGTGTTGATTGAACTTCATAGTCATTTTGGAGGCTGTATTGGTGGTGCTGTTGATTTATACTGCATCATACTGAGAGGTGTTTCTAATATTTTGTCTACCCCATTTACATCAACAAGGCATGACTAAATATTAGAATCACCTCTCAGTATAAAACAGTGTATCTAATAAACATCATCCTCATACAGTATGTTCTTTCATAGTTCTTAACTTAGCAGTGATATTGAACTCTTCCTGACCTCCTGGGATCTTCTCAAAGACCCTTGAAGTCCCTGTACCCCACATGACGATGCTCATTCAAACTAACTAACATTGTATTCTGTTTGGCACAGTGAATGTCTGTCTAATGTCAGATCTGCTCTTTGTCTAATGTCAGATCTCTGGCACGGTATCAAGGGCAAGGTTTGGGAGCAGGGTATGGGCTGAAATATCACGCACTGTCCTCTGCCTCAGCCAGACCCTCAGGGCTTCTCCTATCACCCTCAGACGACTCAAGATCTGGAATGTCGGATAGACTTTCCGTAACCTCCTCACCACAATGAGAGCGTTTCACGGTGGAAACATCCACCCATTTAATAGGGCTCGTAAGATTCTTCAAATTATGCCCCAGCAAAGAACATGATTTTTAGGCCTTGGATAATCATGGTTCATCTAATGGCTGCTCTCAGCAGGGGGCCCTTTGTGCACTGTCACAATAACGTCCTGACTCTTTTAAGGGCAAATCTCTTGCTGTGACCGAGAAACGTGGCCCATTTGTAATTGCAGCTGAATTATTCAAAGTAAACAGTGGAAAAACAAACATTCCACAGACTGCCTCATGCAGTGTCATTATTACTTCATATTAAAGGAAATGGCCTAGGCTCCTCTTTGGTTTAATTGAAAATAATCGACGTTCAGCATTGCTTGTGTTGAGTCTACAAATCTTTGTGAACCAGAAATGTAAACAATGAATGACTGTTCCTTACGCCTTGCTGGTGTCCCCCAGAGGCTGCGAATATCATTACACCCCCAGTATGAAAGCATGAGACAGACCAAAAAGGTCTGTGTCATGTGTTAATCAAATCAGTCCTCTTTCTCCCCTTGGGAGTAAGAATGTACTCAGCAAATTTATTGTGAGATTATGAGAAATCCTGAGTGCAAAATTAACTATTTGGTCTGGTGTTGGTGCAGGGAAAGAGGTCTGGGGGTCATAAAAACATTCTCATCTCATCTCAAGATTCTCATCCTCTGGGGACCCATGGCAAATTTCCTCGAAATTCAGGCATTAGGTTTGAAGACATCTTGTCACCTTGTTGTGATGGTCAAGGGTAAATTTTGACCTGACCATAGTGCTATGGAAGGCTCAGGGGGTGTATCTTCAAGGAGGTTACATTGGACATTTTTTAGATCTAAACTGGTTTTGTTGAAACTTGTGGGGCAGGTAGGCCTTATATGATTGATTTGATTTCCATGGTGCTCTGGTTCTGGGATGTCCGCCTTAGATAATTATTTTTTTTCAGTAGAGATGTTCTGAGACAGAGGTTGGGAAAATATCTGCAATTTCTTCCTTCTCTTTCTTATTAGCAAAGAGCTGTAAACAAAACCATTCAGCTAACAGCTTCTCACTCTTAGTTGGCACTGACCATGATTTTTGCTGGTTAAAATGACCAACGTTGTCTATGGCAAGTCATATCAGATGTTGCTAAATAATGTTAATCCAGCAAGTAACTTCTTGACAGGCCAAAAGTACACTTCACTGTTGTTGAGTTTGTGTGCTCCCTGCAAGCTTGTGTCTGTACTTGGCTTGTGTAAAATAAGTTGTGCCAAATTTAGTCGTCCATAGCTGTGTTATTACAATGTTTCAGATACATTTAGGTATATAAATTATCAGGTCTAACTTATTAAAGGACTTGGATTGGAGCCAAAAAAAAAACTTGATGGGGACGTCCTTATTATACAATATAACTGTAGTTTGTATGGTCCAGAAATCAGTACAACTTAAAACTGAAGGGATAAAGCTTCTATTACACCTGTGGATGTTACAGTCACTTGGAGAATTGGCCAACATTGGCAAAGCTTTGCAGTCTGTAACACTTAACTTGTTGTGGGGTCTCAATAGGTAATTTCACCTCTGTGTTGAACATTTGTTCCATTAAGGAAGATTTCAAGTTTCAGAGAAGTTTGTTCAAGGATATATGCTCAATTATCAGCCTATCATAGACAGCTTTGGTAGTTGCTTGGCCCACTTCAACTGCCCTCAAGCTCAATCCTCTTTACCCAAATTTAGACTGTAGGGCCCAAGTAACTGACAAATATTGTAGTGAGCAAGTAACATAGTGGAGACTGACCATGTTCTCTACAGTTTATGAGCTCAGCTGTCACTGCTGTGGTTAAGGGGCAGTTAACAGCTGATAAATAGCTCTGGAGTCATAATCTGTCAGATATGTCATATACAAATCTGTGGTATAAAATGAACATTTCCATGCTATTTAAACCATAAAGAGGCCACTCATCTCACAGATGGCCACAATAATCATAACAAAGGACACATCTGACATTAAAATGGAATTAACCCCAGATCATTATAAAGAAATGTGGCAGTTAGAAGGAGGACTAGGGATGCCCCATGTATTATCATGGTGAAAGTGGGCGTGTGTGTCTGTGTGTCTACACGAATGCACAGCGGTCTGCAGTCCAACTGTGTGTGCATTAAAGCAGACAGTTAAGTGGACCACTGCTGCCTTAGCCTGGTCACAGATGGGATATGGCAGAAATGGCAATTACACCAAATATTTTCAGCTAATATTCTGCATTTTATGACTCATCCTGTTGAACCCCATTGTTGGTCTAACAGTGTTGGCAGTATGTAGTATAAGTCTAATCTTGTTTGAAGGGTAATCAATTCATAATTACGCTCTCTTGTAGTTAAAGCTTAAATGAGTGTGTTAGAAATCATTTCATTTTCTTTTGAGCTTATTGACTCTTCTCATGCGTGATTAATCACTACATACTGTAATTTGTTCAGGGACACTCGCCACACAAGGCTGAACTTTTAATTGCATCAGCATCTTCTCACATTGGCTCAAATGCTTCTCTCTCAATTTTCAGCTGCATTGTTATAGTTTATTTTGGTATATAATATAATGTTTTTATGCTCCAGCTTGTACTTGTGTTGGGAAATGACTCTTTTATTTTCTGAATATCTCCCTGGTGGAATTTTGTCTTTACTGACAGAGGTACAAGGCAACAGCTGGACCTGACTGAGAGGTTATAAAGTATTGATGTAATATGTATAGTCCTGCTGAGAGAGAGATTGAAGCTGGAAGTAGAGTATTCACAGCACTGTATGTGTCTGAGAGCTGGAGTCAAAATAAGTACAGTGAGATTATTTGTTTTCTCTCTGAGAGTGAGATGAGAACATCGATATCAATTTCATTTCTGTCTCTTAAATATGGAGCTAAAGTCAAGCCCTTGTTAGCTTAGCTTAGCAAAAAGACTGGAAGTAGGGGGAAATGGCCAGCCTAGCTCTGTCCAAAGTTCAAAAAACGTCTGTTTTTGTACAAAATAAACAAACAAGTGACAGCATGTTGATCAATTAACTTTAGAGGTGTTGGTAAGTGTATTTTTGAACATTAGATAGAGCCATGATACCTGTTTCTCCCTGCTTCCAGTCTTTATAGTCCTTATGCTAAGCTAAGCTAAGCTAACTCTATCCTGACTCCAGCTCAGTACTGAACACACAGACATGACATTGATGTTGATCTTATCTCACTCTTGGAAAGCAAATAAATATATCAAATGTTGATCAGTTCTTGTAAAGGCACATGTAATAATATTTTGTGTAACGTAGTAGCACCAGGCTAAAACTTAACACCCTTTAAAGTAGCGTGAAATAACTTTTTGTAGGCGCTGTTGCTGTTATTATTAGCCTGCTCTGCTTTGTAATGTCTGGGTTTGAGTGACTATATATGTGTATAAGGGCTACTGTATGTGTAATTTAAACTTAAGTTTAAATTTAAAGAAAAGTTTCTGATGATTCACTGCGAATGAAAAGTGCAGTACAAATTAAATGTATTAATATTATTAATGGCCTCAAACCCACAATGTATACAGTGTTCAACTGGACAGATTTGCTTTACGGCATAAATGAGTATCGCTTCATGCTAACAGAGTTGTATTTAACTTTTATACATTTTCTTGGCATGCAAAACAGATTCACATGGAGGTACCTGAGGGAAATGGAGGGAGACAATTAGCAACATCCTTTGTAGCAGCTGGAGATACAGCAAAGATACAGGAATGCTGTCACAATTAAAGCTAGTATCTGTTGTTTTTAAAAGGAATTAATTGTTAATATTCCATCTGTATGGTTTGATCCAAGGTATTCTCCATACTCCTGCTGGGTCACACCTCTCCTGATTGACAGAAGAAGTGTTAAAACCGCGCCAGCAAAATGGCAGAGACGAGCCTTGCACCATGTTTGTATTTTCACACGTTAAAATCAACAGCATAAGCCCAGCGGTGGCACACATTGCTAGACAAAGCGTCTGTCACATTTTTACTCGCTGATTTAAATAAATGGCAGCTTCCCAACACAACTCTCCACAGCTACTCCACCACCTTTTCTATGTCTCCCAACAGCATTTCAGTTAGCTTTAACTGCCAGAGAGGGTAAGAACATGTGGAAAATTACAGATTTCTGATTAAAATCATTGATTCACTTTTGAAATTCCACACATGGCACCTTTTTGGTGTCTGTAACAAGCTGCTGTACTGTATAACCCTTCAAAAAAACATGCTGACCTAGTGTGTGGCAACCCTTTTTACAGACCTTAATGACACAGATATGTGACATGTTCAAAGGACACCCCTGTCTCTCTCTCTCTCTCTCTTGCTCTCTGTCAGGCGGTTAGTGTGTCAGAGCAGAGAGTCAGCGGCTCTATTAGGTTTTGCAGCGTAAGCCCCGGCTGTCAGTGAACCACAGCTATCAGAGCCAGCAGCATCCTCCTCTCGTTTTTTTTTAAAGCCTCTCCTTCATCAGCATTATGTCCTGCTCTCGAGCGTAAACTGCCAAACCTTCCAAAAACAAGCTCATCTCTGTGTGCGGCTGCCTGACGCGTTACCTGACCCTCCAAATGAGCATGCATACGCACACATACATGCAATTTTTTCAACAGAAAATAAGGTGAACTTGACCCACACATGGCAGTATATCCTATAAATGGGTACTATCACCCCTTAACCCCCCCCCCTCTCTCTCAGCCTGGCCAGACAAGCAGCACATTAGCATGGATCAAACAGTGTGTGTGTGTCAGGGGGGTTGTAGGGGTGCAGAGAATCAGGCACCCGTTTCCATTGTTCCAAGCCAGGCTCTAACTTTGGAAAGCCTAAATTAATGTCATTATTGCAGGAGCCGAATGTTTACATTGGCTTTGTTGTTTTGTGTTGGACAGCTGAGCTGCAGCGTGTCCCCCCAGTGCAGCGTGTGCAGTTTTACCCCCGTCAACCCCCCCCCCCCCCCTTTCCTCTCTACAGCTCCCCCTTTTGTTTCTTTGCCCCAATCAGTGTAAGAGCAGTATGATGCACACAGCAACAGCACACTCATGTTTACCAGCCTGGGTGGTCTGTGATCACGTCATACAAATTGATGCAGAGAAGAGGAAGTGGTTTTGCAGGTTTTAACCAATTGACTTGAAGTCATGTGTACTTTACATCACTGGTGACTATTTTCCTCAGAAAACCATTAGTTTTCCCCCATCCTCTAGCCACTGGTTTCGGTTCATGCCGGTTCAGCATGAACTTTAAGAGACTTGATGCTGCACTGTAAGTCATTACAGTGAACTTTCTGTTATCTTAAGTTATGATACTGTTACGGTAATGCAGGGTATGTGTTGTCCCTTAGTGTTCAAAAGAATTCCAACACCAAAATAGTGACTGCAAGGAAAACTGTGATGGACTAACTTTCTCAAGCAAGTTTCAGTTGTCTGCCACTTCAGTCAGAATCCCTCAGTTCTACTTGAAATATTGAATCACCTTAATGGGGATATCTGGACAAAGCTTCTTCTGTCAGTCTGTAAACATTAGCTAGCATTAGCTAATGAAACATTAGCTCAGCATCTGAAGGGGAGACTGTGAGCTGTCAGCAGAATCAGTTTACATCCTATCTGACATTTTATCATTTTTTTTGATATTTTAAGCTTTAGCTGATATGTGACTTACCAGCAGTTTGTACATGTTATTAGCAGCTATCACTAAATATGATGCCACTTTTGACTATGATGACTAGAATAATGAAAAGGTCATTTTAGGTATTCCAGTAATGTAGTTATCATTAAATGTGAGCTATAGTAAATTGCTCTGTTTTTTTACATACATATTTGTCAGTGGCACTAAGTCTTGGTGAAAGGGGGGAGTACTTCCTCATAGTTTTCATCCATATGATTTTATAATTTCTTCAGAAGTCTCATTCCTACAGTGTATTCAAAACTTTCATTTGTTTCATGTCCAAAATAACATGTCTAATATCAATTCTTATATTCTTTTAATATTAGTATTCACCAGGTGTACAGTTTTCACAGTATTATTTACTGTGGATAGAGCTGTGACCCTCTTTGAAAAGCACCAATGGACCCATTTGACCTCCTCCCAGACAATCCTGGCTCAAACACCGGATGGCAATTACTGTGTTGCTCATTGGTTTTTCTGGGGAACCATTTTTAGAAACTGTTAAACCATTACTGAGAAAACAGTCTCTTTTATTGATACTGGCCAGTTTCTAGCATTGTGTTGCTTGTGTATTGATTTGTGGCCTTAAATTAAACTAAGGGCTAAATCTACAAAAGAATTGTTCAGCCTTTGCAGCTGCTAAACCTGCACAAATGAGACAAAAAGATAGCGTGTAATTCACAAAGCACCCGCAAAGGGTGAAATGCATCGCAAACTGCGCTGCCAAGCAAATAGCGTCATGGTGCGCCTGTTCCATTTGCATGTATGTAAATTAGGTAATATTCATACATTTGGTGCAAGATCGGCCCCTTTCTATGCAAATAAACCTTGTTTGAAAAAACAGTATAATTCACAAAGACCAGCACTAATTGCCACATGCTGTTAGGGTGGAGTGATTAGTGTCTTCAGATAGTTGGTGATAACTGTGTGCACACTCACTCCTCACTCACTCTCTCTCTCTGTCTCTCTCTCGCTCTCTTCAAATCTTTAAGCTTGTGAGGCCTGAATGATATTGAATTGATACTGAATGATATCAAGGGGAGTCTTCAGTCATTGGGGGGGGGGTGTTAAAGTGGGTAGGAGGGGTGGTGGGTTTATCTCAGACTTTCAGCTACTTAAAATAAAAATGTTCTGACAGCTCTGATGGAGCTCAGGATTCATATAACGGCTGCTTTATTACAAACAATTCCACTGTATAAATCTGAATCTGTATGTAACAGCTGATCTGTAGATGTGTAGCAGAAGTTACTGCTGCTGTGTGGCGTGCATAAATGCGTACAGCCTCTTTCTCAGTGTGGAGACGCAGGTATCGTTTCAGCTGCTGTGTGATGCTGCAGCCAGCTGTGACA
This sequence comes from Thunnus albacares, assembly GCF_914725855.1. Taxonomy (NCBI): domain Eukaryota; kingdom Metazoa; phylum Chordata; class Actinopteri; order Scombriformes; family Scombridae; genus Thunnus; species Thunnus albacares. The sequence continues at coordinate 3,678,014 of NC_058121.1, forward strand.
CACAGCCAGATGTGGGTAACAAACAGAACATCAGTACTGATGTTTCTGTGAAATCCTGGATCTATTCAGTGACACCTGAAGAACATTACTGTAAGATTCATACATTAATCTGACACGTTTCAGACCTGCCTGAGTCACATTCATAGCTGTATGTTGACATTTGACATTTCAGTAGATCATGTTATAGCTGAGAAATACTAGAGAAGCAAATTCATGAACATTGGTTTGTGACTGTGGAGAGCTCTGTGTTCACACCTCTGCCAATTAAAGACACACAATTTGAGGCTTTTGTGCTCTCTCATTATGGACCAATCTGAAAAGTCTGAAACACTGGAAACCGCTCCGGTCACTCAATCAGACACAAAATAAACTGCACTCAGCTGCAAAACTTTATGGGCATGTTTGCTTCCAGTCTTTATAGTCCTTATGCTAAGCTAAGCTAAGCTAACTCTATCCTGACTCCAGCTCAGTACTGAACACACAGACGTGATATTGATGTTGATCTTATCTCACTCTTGGAAAGCAAATAAATATATCAAATGTTGATCAGTTCTTGTAAAGGCACATGTAATAATATTTTGTGTAACGTAGTAGCACCAGGCTAAAACTTAACACCCTTCAAAGTAGCGTGAAATAACTTTTTGTAGGCGCTGTTGCTGTTATTATTAGCCTGCTCTGCTTTGTAACGTCTGGGTTTGAGTGACTATATATGTGTATAAGGGCTACTGTATGTGTAATTTAAACTAAGAAACGTTTCTAATGATTCACTGCAAATGAAAAGTGCAGTACAAATTAAATGTATTAATATTATTAATGGCCTCAAACCCACAATGTGTACAGTGTTCAACTGGACAGATTTGCACAAATGAGTATTGCTTCATGCTAACAGAGTTGTATTTAACTTTTATATATTTCCTTGGCATGCAAAACTTTATGGGCATGTTTGCGCCGGCATATCACTAGCGCAAAATCTTTTGTGAATAAGACCTTAAAGCGGGGCAGGTTGCGGGTGTAAGTAAATGCTGCGCAATTCACAGTGCTATGAGAGGGCGCAATCCATTCTTTGTGGATTTCACCCTAAATGTGGAAAATGTGAGTGATGTGATGAACACAAATTGCTTGACTTGTATGACAATTGAATCAGTCGAAAACCCCTTTGTACAAATCCATCATGTAAAGTAATGATTGTAGCATTTACTGTCACTTTTCTCAAAGAGTGACTTACTCTTCAAAGCTGAAGGGCTCAATATGTCCTCAACAGAACACAAAGCTGCCATTCATTTTCCAACTCTTTGTATCTCTGTGTCCCCATAAGGGAAATCTTGTTCTTTTATCCCCAGGAACTTAATTTATTTCCCATTATTGTGTGAGATGGCTATTTGTTCGCCAAATATAAGTCAGGTGTCCTTGGAGACAAGCGCACAAAAGGTCCCTCTTGGTGGCTGGGAGTTTATTCATTTCTCTCTAGCCTCCTCCCACTACATCCCATCAAGCTTTCACATAGCTCACACAAGTCTCAGTGAAATTACACAGTAGAACAGAATTGCACCTTCAGTACCTTGTGAGAAAACCCAGTAGGACATTTAAAATTGGATGGAAAAGATTGACTCAGCTAAAAGTACCACACTGTCTCTTTTTTTAACACTGAAGCCTGGTTCATATGGTAACAGCCCAAGGTGAAGCACATTCCCAATCCAAGCAGCATCTCACACTGACAGTGACAATGCTGTAATTATAAAACTGAGTGTTAATTAACATGCAGATTGGAATCTGATACAAACTCAGAGCAGCTCACAGATGCCAGAAATAATATCAGAGTTCAACCTTGAGGCAAGGAACCCAAAAAAACAATATTTGGACTGCAAGTTAGACAAACTGCCAATAAGCTGAGCTATATTTCATCTCTAGCTAGATTTGTTTTTGTATGTCATGACAAAAAGTTTTATAATGTTAGCTAGCCTGACAATCAAACTCAATAGCCATTTTCTTACATTGTTTGCACCAGTCAGTAGCAAGTGATGTACCTGTCCAGCCAACATCAATTTCAGTTGACACCGAAGCTCTTGTGGCAGTTGCTGGGAGCACTTAAAGGTGCCCAATGGAGTTCTTTTGTAAGCAAACAAAAGTCATCTGTACATTAATTTAACATTTAATATAATGTACATCTTCGATTTAGCATTACACTCCTATAAAATTGTTGGACACACGATGGACAAAAATCAGTGCAGTTGAACCAGAGATATCATCTTTTCCCTTGTCAAAATCTGGTGCCTACATGACCCACAATGCAACTTAACCACCCACAGTCCAGTTGGAGTTTTGTATGTGTTATACTAGTAGTGACTAACATTGTCTGGAGCTGCTTGCCTCAAACAGAGATGAGTAGCGGGCTACAGAGGTCTGGTCATTTTCAAACTTCAGCCCTAACCAACTACAACTTTTTCACATATGCAGTACTCCCCAAGATCTGTAAACAAATTTGATGTGTGAAATCAGTGGAGTTCCCCTTTAATATTCTAAATCATGCACTGTTTACATGCATGTCATGCTTGCAGTCTTCTTCTTCCCTACCTTTGCAGGGGATTTGTTACGTTTCTTTGCACATTACCACCAAACCATTGGCAGGACTTTGTCTTGCGTCACCAAACGGGACAGTATTTTAATGTGTGACCTTTAGAGATGCTGGTAGAGATGGGGGATTTTCACTTTGGGCAGAGCTTAGCTAGCTGTTTCCCCAGCTTCCAGTCTTTATGCTGAGCTACAAGGCTACATCGGCTTATTACGCAAGGCTTATCAAGTACGGAACCTGACTAAGTTCCGTACTTTAAGGGGAACTTCAGTTTGCTCATCATGAGGAGTATAACTCTGTGAAAACAGTTGTTTAATGGCTGTAGCTCTGGAGGAAATTTCCAAAGTTTGAAAAAATAATTCTAATGAAAGCAGTGTGTTTTTAGCAGGCAGGGTGAGGTCCAATGAAAATCACTATTGAGCTGCATTATGGGAAATGTAGGAACTAGCATTTTTGGAACTTGACACCTACTTGGAACTAAAAGTCAGAATATGACATGGGAAGGACTAAGATGCAAGGAATCGACGCAAATGAAGGAATCGTTGGGATTCAATTTGCAATGCAGTTACACTGCAGCAGTTGTCAGTTGAGTGACTTGCTCAAAAGGACCTCAACAGTATTTTCTGAGGGAGGAGGAAATGATCCCTCCTAGTATTGTCCAGCTGATCCACATTTGAAGGCATTCACAAACATGATGGTCACTGATGAGCCAAAATTGGCAGGACCAAAGAAAAAAAATCTTTTATTGAATGTATTTGTAATGAACTGTTGCACTCAGCTGCCTTCTATTGACCTCAGTTCATTTTAATAACATTGATTTTTTGATTGGCTTCTTCATGATATCGATATAACAATCACACTATTGATTTAACGATGATGCATTGTCTCTTCTGCTCAGTTTAATGGTTCATGGGTTTTCCTCATTAGCTCATTAAAACAGAATGTTCTTACCTTTGTGGACAGAAACGGAAAGCAAAGGGCAGAGAGTCAGTTTGTCATATAAGGAGACTGGAGAGTTTTTAGACAGCAAATTAAGCATGTGTTTATGTCAAGGATGTTCCCTCCTCCAGATAAAGGTCAGAGTTTTGAAGGTTATGGAATGTGAGGTCTGCAAGGAGAAATCCTAAACATGCGTTGATCATTATTTCAAGCGGAGGAAGTGGCAGGCGCCAGCCAGCTGACCTATACAACAGAGAATCTACCGGAAGGATATAATGATACACCTCAGGGGCTTTAAGTGTGTGTAGGTGTGTGTGTGTGTTTCTGTGTAGTTTACCCATACATTTGTGCTGGCATCAGTATGTGTGTACATGTGTAGATATTATACTGTTCACTGTTAGGATGAAATGTTATTTTAATTTCAGTAACATTATATTTCATGTTGGTGCTCGTCCTTCATGGGGTCTGGTGGTTTTGCTGATAATTTATCAATTTGAGTCTATTTATTATTGTGGAACTTTTAATCTAATCATGAAAATTAAGATTATAATACAGTAAACTCTCACACAAAAGCATGCTTTTTCACATAATGGCAGAGTTGGCATGAATAAATAAATTCCAGTACCTAATAGAGGCTGGGGGTAGGACATTAAATTGTCTGTACTATAATGGCTTACATGATAAATTCAGCATAATGACTTTTCCACAGCAGTAATTCTATGTCATACTCAGCAATCTGTTGCTCTGAGTTTCTCTTTATAACAGAAACACTGTTTTCACTCTCTAAACAATATCAATTGTTTCAAGTTTGCTGTTATTTGTCAAAGTTGAAGTCCTTCTCTACTCAAAAATGTGTTTTTCTTCTTGTTCCTTCACTTGGATGTTTGATTTTCATTGTGCAGAACGATGTGTGTGCAGAGTTTGTTTTCACATTCATCTGATGAAGTGGGAAAGTTTGATGTGCCGACCTTAAATTATAGTGTAACACATGTACCTACAAGCATGATTTGTGACATCACAACTAGTTTGGAGCCAATCGAGGGCCAGTATACATCACAACAAGAAACTTGAAGCCTCCAGTGCACATTTTCCCACATTGTCAACATTTTTTGTGGACAAACATGTCAGACACTATATATTGCCAATCCATCTAGTGGATGTTTAACACATTTCAGTATTAACTTTCACTGAATAAGTGAAAAATTTGACCTGCTGGTGGCGCTAGATGAAAAGTCAGATGATCACCAAAGTGATCAGAAGTCATCCACTGGGTTCCACAACTGTTTGCACCAAAATTAATTGCAATCCATTCATTAGTTGTTAAGATATTTCAGTCTGGCCCAAAGTGCTGGGCTGACAAACAGACATTGTCATGGCAGCATTGCCATCCCTTGAGCCATGCAGCTAGTGAGGCTAAAACAGGTCAACATTAAGACATCTCCCTGAGACGTCTTAATAGAATATGATCAAATATACTTAGAAAACAGGGGAAATTAGGGATAATATAAGTCTGTTTCACACTATATCTGTATCTCTCTACAGTTGTGATATATTACAGCCCTAGCCACTTTTTGAGAATTTGTAGGAGGAGTGTGCTGTGACTACTTCACCAGCCAACTGGTTGCTTAAGTAACGAACAAATGTGAAAAACAACTCAGCATCACTAAGCTGATTACCTGGAAGAATCTTCTTTATTTCACCATCACTTTTCAGCCTTCACCAGGGTCATTGCTATTGTAAATTGCAGAGTTGTTCTCATAGTGACCCCTTTAAAGAGAGGCAAAGTCCACTTGCAACCTTTTTGTCACTTGTTGTACTCGTCAATGACACTGTGTAGCAAAATGACGTTTTGTCTTCTTTTGTGTCCTCTAAATCATCTTTGAACCCTTATTTTGTGACCTCTTGGAAGGGTCCTGTTGCCAAATTTGGAACCCAATGTAACTATAAGTTTGTTCACCTCAGTTTGGAGATAAAATAGTTTTTTTCATATTAAATGTGATGCATTTGTTTAATTCCGATAGCAAAATGCTTTTGTTTTCATTGCTAGCTTTCCTCTTAATTTTTGTGGATTAGAAGAACTTTTGCGTGTGTTTGAAGGTGAAACAGATGAGTGCTGCTGCTTTGCTTTGCTTCACTTTGCCATCCTTGTCCTGCAGCCCTCACATCCAGTCGGCAGCCGTCCACATGGCCTTACAGCTGCTCCATCTCTCAGGGATGCTGCAGGCCTGTGGTGGACCCAGAGCTGTAATCACTCTGAGGCAGAAATCGCTGTTATTTTAACCCAGCAGCGTGAGGAAATTCTACATTCCGAGAACAACCGTGCAAGACAGAGCAAGCTGGAGACAAACAGAGCATGTCGCTGATGCTCACAGAATTATTCCTCGGTCAGTTTCTGAGAAGTGTGGTTTGATGTCGGCAGTTCTATCTGATGCGTCGTTGATTCGTATCAGCTGTGTCCAGATCCCTGGATTCCTGAGGCCCCAGTGCCAGGGTTGCATTACCATGAGATAGCCTTAAACATACCATAAAATCATCCAGCCACAGCAGAGATTTAGACTTGCCTGTCCATGAACCCTGCTTGGGGCTACAGAGGACTGTCTGGTACCCCTCCTCATCATAAACAAACTGATTATGCAGACAACAGCTTTCTGTTCTACCCGGGTTTATCCCAGGGTCAGCTCTTAGCCCGGGGCTATCCTCAGCCCTGGGCTAAGAATATGCAATGTGAAAAGCGCTCTAGATGTCCTGTTTGTTCAGAAGATGGGGTTTATACATGTGTGTATCTTGAGGTGGATTACATGTGGTAGCGATGTCCTCGATGACATCATCTGTAATAGCATCTGTCATCAATCAGCATCTGTAATAATTTGTAAAATTACCCCCCAAATTTCACCGTGTACAGAGGTCATCTAATAATATTTGTCTCATGTGAGTCGGCATCTAATTTCAGGGAGATTTAGTAGGTTTCCTGTGGGTGCCCCAAGGTAAAGCTATTGAGAAAATGGATAATACTTAGGGTAAAAATTCAGAGGGGCCATCTAAGTTTTGATTAGTTGTTTGATTTGTTGAAAACAGCACTCTGGAAGTACAGTGGATGTTACATTTTAGTAGTATCCAGAGATAGTTCTTTGCATTTAGTCAGTAAATTGAGGGAAAAACAGATTGAATTCACCTCCCGTTAATACGCCACATATGATATTCACTTAGTGGTTAACATGAATGACTTAAAGAGGACTGCTTACAGCGACTTATTATTCCACTGCCCAGATGTGTGACTCAAGTCATGAATCTGATGACTTGACAACATTTTTTTTAAAAAAGGCTTTCAATTCAACTTTGACTTGAACACCACTGACTCTTGACTTTAAATTTTTGACTTGGCATCGTTTGGTGTCCTCCAAAAGATAAAAAATAAATGTATAACATGTTCAGCAAATCAACTCTTACATTTCCTGAAAACGTGTAAACATTGACAGCAACTAATCATGTTTCATAAGCTGGAGGGAAATGTGCAGACCAGCAGACAGACAACAGATGATGATTTGGATGTGAAGATTCCTCTGTGCTCAACACAAAATGATGCCACATGCAAATAGGGATGGGAATTGAGAACTGGTTCCATTTAAGAACCGGTTCTGAATTTTCTGATTCATCAGAATCCTATGCCTCTTAGTTTATCAATTCCTTTTATTGATGCCGGCATGTTTTTCTGACAGTTGTGCATTGCAAAACAATGACGTCAAACTCGTGCGCCTCCGCTGCTGGAAACTTGAAACAAGAGAGTCACGACAAAGAGGAAGAAATAGTCCAAAGCAGAGCTTCATTTCATGAAGAGAGATGACAACAGTGCTAATAAATGATAATTTCAAGTAAAGGTGGAAACAGCAGCAATAAGCTGAAACATCTTTCTACACAACACAGGCTTAAACTCCAGGAATGCCATGTATGTGACACTCCATGCATGAGTGCCACTGTTTCCCAACCAAGCAGCACATCCGTTACCAAGGGTAAACATCCTGTTATAATAACAACTAACATAACATAACCCTAACACAGAAAATTGATCAGGAATCAATAAGGGAATCGATTAAGAATTGGATCAATAAGAAGAATCGATAATGGCATTGGTATCAATAAAATCAATTCCCATCCCTACATGTAAAACATAAAGCTCAGAAACTGCTCATGTTTGTAATTGTGTATATTGTGATCATATTTGCTTTTGAAATATATTGGGAAGTAATAAATAGAAAAGTATGTAAGATAAATACACTTTCATTATTTTTGTAAATATACTGACTCTTTAAAAACTTAAAATACTATTAAACGTGGTGTTAGGTGCACAATACAGTCGATCTCATGTGAAAACATTTTAGTTGTCTTCTCCTAAACCTCTCCTACTTTTATCTGACATCTGATCTTACAAATGTCAGATTCATCAAGCTCAACTACACATACTTGTCATCAATCTCTCATTTCAGACTGATGAATGCCACCTGTTCATTAGGAGGTGCGTGTTCAGGATATTTTATCATTAGCACAATCAGCGCCCCTAAATTGCAATATAAGGCTGCCTGTTCTGCTCCATTTGTGAGCAAGTTTCATTTACGAAATGTTTCCCAGGAATAAAAAGAAAAATGTCACAGTGTGGAGCTTCAGGTCCTGCTGTCAGAAGTCAGCAGATGAAAATTCAGCAGTGTCAGTAGCTCTGCGTTAGAGAGCTCAAACAATTGAAAAAATATTAATACAGCTGCCGATGACATATCATTAAAATAGTTTGACATGAAGTTAGATGCTAAAAAATGTCTTTCCAAAGCACCGTGCTCCATTACTAATTGGGAGGAAGTCATGGAGGTAGCTACTGGAATAATACAAACAATACGTCAGGTGTTACACTGTCAGGTATTATAACAGGGGATTAAATTGGATGATAACAGGGACACAGCTGCTGGAGTGAGAGAAGTTTCTTAGCAATATACTGAACTGTATACACTGTTGTGTCAAAATATGCCAATAAAATAATGAAATCTATAAAACCTATTAGGTAGTAAGTGAGCCATGATGATGGGGATATGGTGAGCAGACTGTTAATTTTGAATTAAGCTTGATTTAGTCATAGTCAACATATTTAAACTCCAAATTCATTCAGATTTAGACATTATAATTCTTAAGTCAAATAAGTGTTCCCCCTGTGGAAGAATGCTGACTATCTGTTCATGACTCATACCACATGTCTGGACCACTCATGAATTTAATTCATACCTAAGAGAAAAATCTGAGTAAGACAAAAATGGTTGAATGTAACTAATTCTCTTAATCACTGCAAACTTTGTATTTCACAATAACAGTGAAATATAAAGTTCGGGACCTGGACTTGACTTGAGACTTCAAAAGCAAGACTTGAGATTCGGCAGTCTCCAAAAACACTGGATCCGATATCTATTTCCTATAATGCAACTTGATAGTATCTTTTTGTTAGACCCTTTCAGTTTGTAATATTGGCTATCTGTTAAAAATGTCAAGTCTCTAAAATAACCTGGATGACATCACGATGACATCATCAGGGGTTATTTTCTCAGAATTGACAAAACTCCCCTTTAAAACCCATCAGTGCTTGTGTTGCTTCCCCTGCTGTAAAGCTGCATTTAGCAGTGTTGCCTCTTCACCAGATCTCAGAAATGAGTTTGAGAGTAAAATATCTTCATAATTTGGGGAATCCTTCTCATTGCTTATGATAATTGCACTTGGCACTTGCCTGAGGGGGACTAAAAATCTACTGTACTACAGTAGCAGGTCAGATATGTTCCTGCGAGGGATGATGTCACCCATAATGTGCAACAAAGACATGTGTAATGCTCTTTGGGGGGCTTTCCATTGTGTGGTTTATTGATTTATAGATGTGGACAATTTCCATCAGTCAAATACTGTCTATAGAATTACTCCCACATAATGTATTGTCACTGGGTGTCATGGTCAGCAAGTGGATTACTGTAAAAAAAAAAAAAAAAAAAGTGTTTGGGCTTATACACTGTGAAGAATTTACTGCACAGCTCTTGCCTGCAGGTTTTCACCCAGGTCACTCTGTCCCTCGCTGTCTGGAATAATGAGTCTGAGCAGCATTGTGCAGTCGTGTCAGTCTCTATCTGTATAACAGTAAAACGCCAATGCCCTGACCAGCGGACCATGGGAGGGAATGTGCTGTGGGTCACAGACAGGCCGTTTGGCCGTTTCAGGCCATCTACTGCCGACTCACCCCTCCCCTCCTGCCAGGAGGCGGTCAACTGTGACCACAACCCGTCCCACTGGCAGACCTGCATATTGATTAGGACACACACGATCTGAACCTGCACACACATCACTCAGTCCTCCCAAAATCACCCTTTGAGTGTCACATATTGTTGCTTTTTAATAAGTCTTCAGTTGTTTGCTCTCTGGCAGAAATCCAGCCTGCATTAAATCACACATGAGTCTTTTATCCAGGGTTGTGAGTGATGAGTTTGGGGTTTCAGTTACAGCAGATGAAAGAGTGTTTGTTCAGCTGTTCTCTGTCGTCTTGGATCCATCCTGATGGAATTCAGGGAGAATAAGTGCCGTTAGCAGCCCCACCAAATTCAGCGTTTCATCCACAAGATGTCATAAAGTTGTTGATTTCCTTTTTTCCCTAAAATTAACAATTGTCTATTTAACTGAATTCCATTTGGAAATGATGCATGAACCTGCCACACGAGAAACAGAAAAGAAAGCGGCTTCCTAGAGAATATTTTCATGGAAGTCAGTGAATACAACAAGTACAGTCTCATCAGGCAGTGTAAGCACATTACGACTGCAAATAAACTCCCTTCCCACACAGATTATTGTTCTGTGAAGCCAAAGCAACAGTCTCAAGCAGCTCTGGAAGACAAATATATTTGTGTTTCCTTCTGCGCTCCAAAAATTAATCCAACAGAGAGCCAAGATCCACAGTGATTTTTAGGAACTGCACGATGTTTGCATGTTCAGGTTTTCTCAGATGTTTGATATTGAGTATTCATGGCGGGGTATCCGTTGCTATGCTGTTTTTTCTGATTAATGATGAAACCTTAATAAATACACACTAGTCTGAAATCTTGCCGTGTAAAATGTTCTCAAAGAAATAGTTCAGCATTTTGGAAAACTTATTTGTGTTATTTGCATGAGGTGAAAAGATCAATATCTGTACAGAGCCAGAGAAAGGATGTGGTTAGCCTAGCTTAGCATTAAGACTTAAAACAATAGAAAACAGCAAGCCTAGATCTGCCCAATTACTGTCCTTGTAGCTTGTGTGTATGTGACAGCTCAGACTCCCCAGAAACCCCAGTTCTTTCTTTTATTTTCCTCTAGTCTCTGTCCTTTTCCTCTTGTTTTATACATTTATGAAGTGGATTCATAAAGCCATGGGAAAAGTGCAAATATTTTGCTGAAATTTTTGTAATCATGCAGATGCATCTTTACCTCAATTTGCACTTCCTAGAGCACATCTAAAAGTTACATCTTAATTTGTGTCAATTTCTGTCAGAACACAACAATAGAGACTTTGTAAGGTTATTTTTCCACTTTGGAAAGGGACAGCTAGCTGTTTCCCCTGCTTCTAGTATTGATGCTAAGCTGGGCTACCCACATCCTGACTCCAGCTCTGTACTAAACTAGATTGATTCTCATCTCACTCTCTGAAAGAATTAAAGTGTTTTACCAAAATGTTGGACTATTCTTTTAAACAGTGTAACCTTTTGTTCAGCCTTCAGCTCGTGTTCTATTCATCAAACAGCTTTTTAAACCATTCATTGAGTTTTTATGGACACTTTGGGACGCTGCAACAAGTTATAAATGCACCATTGACATATTTTCACCTCATAAAGCTAAAATGGCAAACATGTTAGCAAACAAATATTCTATTCAGTCTAATTTTAGCTTGGTGTTCACCACTAACTCCTGGTAAAAAAATCTGTCTCTTTAGCAGCTTAATGCTCCACCATGTTCTCCAGCTAGTGTCTCACTTTGTCCCTCCGTTCGGTGCCAGATAGGTAGTGTACAGTGGGTTTTCCAGAGCTTTTTCATGGAAAACAGCTGACTGCTGCTGTAAAACCAAAATAATGAGCTGGAAGATGCTAAAAATCTCCATAGAGCTGAGGTGAACTGCAGTGGTGATGATAATTCTCTGCAAGTCCATTGCTACAAGCGTCCCTTTTCACATTACACATTTGATCCAGTGTTAATATAAAAATATCACTCAGAGCAGCTTTAGATTTGACATGGTGATTCTGGAATCTTCAGAATTGAAATCATAAGGTTTTACAGTGGTTTTGAGAATTCTTCTCCTGTTACTTCTGACCAACCAAACCACGACAGTAGTACAAGCAGCATGTCCAGCCAGCCATCAGCTGACTGGGCCACACATCCTCCCCCTCCTGAAGCGCCCCTTATTAAAGTTGCATTAGCGAGGATTCAGCTCTGTCGTACCTCCTGAGTGAAGGGATTTTTCTTCAGACTTTCCCTACCCCTGTGTTCAGCAAATGCACATACAATGGATCCTGAAAGACCAATATCCTTGGCTGAGATCAGTTTGACATTTGAATGGTCAGGGAAGGTAGAGCAGAATAGGAAGTAATTTAAGGGGCCGCTTTCTTTTCTGGCTTTTTAATTTAAAAATCAGTAATTGCTGCAAAAGACTGGCAGAGATGAGAGTTTTAAACCAGACATGTCCTCACTGATTACTCTTGCGCACAATTCCATGGAAGATTGATGTTAAGACATTATAAGTAGTTATCTTCCAAAACAACTGTGATAATGCAGGCATCCACCAGATTAGTGGTTTAAGGAGTTCACCTTGTACTGAAACATCCCCAGTTCGATTCCTGCTGAGGGCCTTTGTTGCATGTAATCCCCCTCCTCACATTTCCTGTCTCGCTCTGCTTGTGGTAATGTTTAACATCGTATTAAAGAATATACACCAAAATTCATGACAAATCATAAATCACAGTTGAAGGAACCTATCCTCAACAGTTTCACTGCGGAAAGGGTTTTTTTGGGAAGTAAATGTGAGTGCTCGTGACCATTGTGGTCGTAGAAGCAACATGCGGTCTGCTGAAAGCTAACCGGGAGGTTGAAATTTCTCAATTTTGGCGGGGAAGGCTTCGTTCAGACCAACTGTGTGAAGAATCACAGCGCCCTCATTCATTTCAATGAGATCACTGTATTGGCAGAGGGCTCCAACAAAAAAACAAAAACAAAACACAGGGTTGTTGAAGGACTGTGATAACTCTCCAAAGTCGTAAAATCCTGTCTCATAGTATAATAAACCCCTGTGCAAATGTCTTGGCTGCTACATGTAAGCCTTACAACTCATGGATCTATTACCCAGTCTGGCTTCACCCGTCTATAGTAACACGCCCACCAACAAAGCTTTAAACTTGGACTTGGACAGAAAGATAGACCCTCAGGGGTACATTTATTTGCAAGGAAATAGGTTTACTGAGGCTGGGTTTGACCTGAGCTCGTAACCTCTAGATTGGATTAATTATCAAGGATGATAATGAGAACAAATATTTTCACAGTAAACTATCCTGGAAATTAAATTACTATACAGATTATAATAATTATAGTATAAGACTTCAGTTGTCCTAGTGGCTGTGTGCGGCAAGGCACAGCAGTGCTTCAAGCTAAATGCTAACATCAACATGCTAACATGCTCACAAAGACAGTGCTAACATGCTGACGTTAAGTAGGTATAATGATTTAAATGTTTGCCATCTTAGTTTAGCGTGTTAGCTTGCTATCATTTCAGTTGAGGCTGAAATTTTGACCTGCTGATGGCACTAAATGAAAAGTTATAGATTTAACAAAGATATAAGAATTCATCCCGAGAGGGACAATGTGTGAACCACATGTCAGGGCAACTGACCAAATAGTTTTTGAAACATGTTACTCAAATACACTAATATGTCAAACTCATGGTGGCACTGAAGGAAAAGTCAGGAAATCACCAAAGTCAGTAAAAATAAATCATCCTCAGGGGATCATGAATGTCAACTAAATTTCATGGCAATCCATCTGATAAGTGTTGAGATATTTCAGCTTGGTGGAAAGTGGTGGACCAACTGACTGATCGACATTGCCATCCAAGCCGCTAGCATGAGTAAAAACATAAAACGAAAATATTTTAAACTTACATATACAATACATACAAATGTAGCCTATATGCAGTAGAATATTATTTGTATATATTCCTGAAATCACAGGATCTCTGATTCCTGGAGTGGCTGTATAGTTATGAAATATCTATACCTCATTGTACTGTGTTTACTGTACAGTACTGACTGTACTGTAAATAGTGATAAGCAAACATTATCTCTGAGCTAAAATGTAAGCAGCCATTCTGAAAATGTTAGAAATTCCTGGATGAAAACAAAACAAACCAGACGACATAATGACAGCACAGAGATGTTTGAAACAACAAAACAATAATCTGAGGTCATAACTCCAACCTGGTCAGCGCGTTGGCCCAGTCTGTTTACACTTGGAAGAGGAAGAAATTGCAAGTGTAACCGCGCTTGAAGAATGTGTGTGTTGATTGCTATCTCACATGTCTCATATACATTCTGAGAGGAGGAATGTTGGCGGTTTTTCCAGTTAAACGGTAACAGCTGTTTCTGAGTGATGTGTTTGATGGAGGTCGAGAGAGCGGTCTGCTTTTATTTACTTTGGCCACAGCCTTGGAAGGGGAGTACTTCAAACGGACGCAGTCTGCCATCAGACGCCAGGCTCAGCGGTCAAACATTCTTTGGTTTCCTGCAGCAAAACATGGCATGTTACCCTGGGCGTTTAGTTTCAATGGGAAAGACCCAGTTTGTGTTGGGCACCGCAGGGCCCACAGCTGGTCTTTTTACAGGTCAGCACATTTCAGCTGGAGGGTTTACGTCTGATTATGGGAGGGAAAAGGAAACAAAATAGATTTACCTCTGCCTGGGAATGTGTTTACAGGCTGCTGGTTATTCTCACACTTCACAGATAGTTAAGTTGTTTTTGGCTCTCACACGGTGTGTTTACTTGCACTTACAGTAAATAACCAGATGAATGTCGGCTCTCTGCAGTCACCTTAATTCACCCAATGTCAAGTAAATGTAATCAGAATTGTGAATTTAGGAAATTCAATTTTCTCACCTTGATCTATGCTGTCGAAACATGATTGTTTTGGGTTAGGTATGTATGCATATACTGTAACTTTATGTTTTACATGGGATCTACATGTGATCTATTGGTGTAAGTGAAAGAACATTACTTGTAGTGATGCATCATGTATTCCAAATAATTTATTTTAAGTACAACTAAAACAAACTGACAAGTATCTTCTCTAAATGTAAATAAGACCATACTTACACTTGTTTCAAGTTTCTTGTATCTGGATAAGATTTTATTCACACTTGGACACATATACGCACAACAAGTTCTCCAAATGAAACAATAAATTACATTATTGGTCCAGGATCTCCAGAACGACAGACTGATCAGACTCCCCATATCGCCGGGATGACATCATTTGTCTGTGCCTTCCAAAACCGTTATATTTTTATGGTGTGACAGCACTCTGGTTAAAGTCTGGTTAGGTTTAGGCACAAAAACCACTTGGTTAGCTTAAGGAAAAGATGGCGGTTTAGGTTAAAATGAGTACTTTGTTAAGTTTTGGTGGCCTTTGACGTCATGGTTACAAGAAACACCACATGACTAATGTTAGAGGATGATTGTGGTTGTTGTTTTAAAAAAAAACTGTTGACTCATGGTTGGAAACAGGAAGCAAACAGTGATCTCTCGTGTTAAAATCCAATGTTTTATTAATGCATCCATCCACCACGTCTTCCTCCCTACATGGACTTTGTCGCTCTATAATTACACCACCTGATTTCCTTGTGCTTTGGGCAGCTTGCTGGACCGTCAGACAGATCATAAATCTGATTACAATTGATTTTGGTTTTCTTTGGCTACATACAAATCACCCTTCTGTGTTCCAGAGGGATATTTGAATGCACCTGAAGCTGTTTGGTAACTGCCAAAAATGCCAAAAGAAGAAAAACTACAAACTTGAACCATTAAGTTAAAGGAACAGTTTAGCAAGCTATCTAACAACTATTCATAAACTAATATAAAAACATGGGTGAGTCACATGGATGGGCTTTTTACCTGCTCTCTCATCCATACAGATCATTATTTATCTGATCTGATCATATATGTTCTCCTGACTGTATAGAAATAGCTGGAGCAGCTTTCTTCCAGTTGCTTTAATAAGAGAAGGAGAGCGATGGCTGATGGATGTGATTGGATGTGATTATCATGTCCGATTTTCTTTGTATCCCGATGCCGACGTAATCAGTGTCTCAGAGGTGTCTCTATTGAAACGTCCTTTAATCATTTAGTCTCTTTGAGACTGGCATCTCTTTTTCAAGAGATCTGAGAACAAGGAACATTCATAATCAGACAACCAACTAAATAACACAACTAAAGCCAGGCAACCACAATCAACACAAATTTAATAACAATGTAAAATAACTATATTAACCTCTAACTCAGAATCTTTTCACAGCTCCTCTATTGTTCCTGATTGGAGCAGTATGAAAACTGTAATAGTCAACTGAATGGTCATTATTGAATATAGTGTTATTCAGAACAATTGGCCCATTGGAGGCAATTTAAGAGACAGATCCTACAGAGCGCACTTCATCTTTGAGCTTGTTAACTACTTAGTACTGTAAGCTACACACACACACACCACAGAGGACATGTCCTGATGTAACAGCATAAATTATACTGCACTGTATTTAAAGTATAAAAGTTTCCTGTAATACAACAAAGAGTCATCTGTTGACTTTAGTGGTAGATTGCAAAGCAAAACAAGTGTACTGTGATTATGTTCAGCACCCTTCATTTGTGTGTGTCTGTAATGCTGCGCTGTGTGTCCTGCCTCAGTCTAAACACTGTAATGACCAACTGCCTGAGATTTTTGACATATCTGCGGTGCTGGTGGGTGTTCACTATGGTTAGTATCCTGAGAGAGATTTTCTATTTTGTGACAGCATGTCACTCTTCAACACTTTGCTTAAGAGTATGATATCTCATAAAGCAAATGCTGGATTTCCATGAAATTTGTGGTGGACAATTATGGTCTGCAGAGGATGACTCCTTTGTTTTGATCGTTTTGGTGACCTTTTAAACTTTATTTTAGCACCAACATAAGGCCAAATTTTCCACTTGTATACAAGATATGTCATAATCTAATAGGCAGGTTGACATGAAATATGCTAACAAACATTTATGCTGCCAAGTTGATAAACACTTCTGATTTTAATGACCTTCCTTCCACCACCAACCTCAGGACAAACTTAACCTTTTTAGTCTGACAGATATGTCAGACTAAAAAGGTAAGCACAGCAAAATCATCAATAGCTGAGCATTTTTATTCTCGATTTTCCTAGGGCTCCCACTAAAGATCAATGATTCTTGTCTGTAAATGATCTAAATACATAACTGTGATGGAAAAAGAGAGAGATCATGGAAACGGAGGACAGCACAACGTAGAGCGACTCTGTTTCCAGTGTTGAATGTTAGTAAATGGCTACTCTGCAGGTGAGCTGGATTGTACTGTAACTGGGTGGAGGGATGAATAACATTTCTCATAATGGTTGGGAGACTATATTGAAGAAAGAAACATGAGTAATAATGTTAAGTATTTAAAAGAACAAAAATATATATATAAGGCTAGCATGTATGAGAAGACTAATTTGTCGGCTGACCTTGCTTCACATCCTGATCCTCGCTGTATATTTGCATCTTGCTGATGCGTAGTGTTAATTTCTAAGGATATGCACAAACATCTCTGAATGCACAATATGTGGGATAGCCATCATGATACAACACAAAGTTAATAGCAAGCTTATAGGGGCGTAGTTGTATATGTCCAACACTTTCTGATTGTGTAGTGTCAGTATATTGCCACACCACTTTGTAAGAAACATTTTCTCAATTTATCTCGACTTTTCTCTCAGGCCTTTTTTTTTTTATACCTGTTCATTATGGAAGCAGCAACCCAGAATCACCACAGTTCCTTGTTTGACTCACTGAGGCTGCATATTCATTTTGTGGAAATGAATCAAATGTACAATGGGACTGCTGTAATCTCTTTATGCATGGGAAGGTGAAGTTGAACTTAGTCAACTCTGGCAGTAATCTCTTCTTCCTTCACTGTCTTCACCCCCCCTCCCTCCTCCCCCCTCTCTGAGAGACAGAGAAGACAAGTGGGAGCTGAGGAATGCACTTTAGTGCTGGCACAATGGAAGCCTTTTGTGGAAGATGAAAAGAATATTAGTCACCACTAATGAGATTTGATGTAGGGCTGCCATTGTCAGTTCAGGCCAGACGGGTAGGGTACATGGTGGAGCAGCCCGTCTCCATACATCAAAGACGAGGGGATCCCTGTATTGCCTACTCTTCTGGCTTTTAATGCAATGACAGAAATGAAGAGATTAATTAAAAGCATGGCTTTTGTCAGCTGCAATGCTAATGAGGAAGCTGCTCTGTGCGAGGCCTTGAGCAGGAGCCACCTACAATCCATGACTGGGTCTCTGCTTTGAACTTGACAACAAAACATCCTCTTGGGCTTCTTTTCATCTTCAACACTCTACGCCTCGCCTCCCTCTGATTCTCATCTTACCTTGGCTCACTCTTCCTCCCCTGCTTTGTTTGCTCGCTCAGAAACTGTATGATGACACAGTCCTGAAAGTTTTGTAAATCATCTTTGTCAGCTGCAATAAAATCATCAAATATGTCTGTACGGATGCAGACTCAGATTAGGTTCAGTTTCCTGTTCTTTTACGCTGCATTATCTCTGAACATACAGTATACAGCTCTGTCAGTTTTAGTGAATACAAGTTATTTTCCTCCAAGTTAAAACCAGAATACCTTTACTTGTCAAATTTTCTAAAAATCTGCTTTGTGGAACATTTAATCCACTATCTGGGTGGTTGTAATTGTTATTAAAGCACAATTCTGGTTTATTACAACATGGGTCATTCTTATTGGCAATAATAACATTGTACTTAACTGCTGAGATCTGGGAATGCTGCAACATTTTAAAGGTTTTAAAGGTCAGTCAACCTGATTTTGAAGAGGAAAACTAAACCAACTTTAAAAGTATTTCACAAACTGTTTTTATGATCCATCATAAATAGATAAAAATTCAGACCAACTTCCTGGTTCAACTTCAACCTACTGAACTCTAGTTGTGTGTACACACAGTTTATCTGTGTAATGATTGATTACCACCAACATATCTGGTGCACTCACTTTCAGTTTTAACTCCAAAAAAGTGGCTAAATTGTTAACTCATTTACAACCCGCGAAAAACTTTATTACTCATTGTTTTGGCACATAACGCCATGTGTGTGGGATTGAGTCAGAATAAACTACAGTGTGTGTTCATGGTAATGTGGAACATGTCACCCAGTGCAACAGTGTGACTCAGTGATGTGTTTTAATAGTTTTTAGACAACAATGGCACAGAGGAATAAGCTCTTTGGCACAGAGGAATAAGATATATCAGGCTTTGGATACACATAATACTTGTTAGTTTTGGTCTCTGGTTTCATTTATGATAAATCCCATGGGAAAACAGGAAACACACAACGGTCTCCAGGGTCATAGTAACAAGCTTTGTCGACCCATCCATCCAAGCTACTTTCACCTTTGCTCCCCTGAAATTGTATTTAGGCATTTAAATACACAATGACTGATGCTGTTTATCTTGGAGGGACAGTCTCCGTGTTTCCTGCCCCATCAGATGTTCTTGTAAGTACAATATCATAACCAACAGAAATGATGGCGAATAAAAGTCCAAATTTGTGATAAACCTTTTCTTTTAAAGGACCAGTGTGTAGGATTTAGTGGCATCTAGTGGTGAGGTTGCAGATTGCAACCAACTGACTACCCCTCCCCCTCCCCTTCCAAGCGTGTAGGAGAACCTACGATGGCCGCGAAACTCATGAGAAACACAAAAGGCCCTCTCTGTCATGACTCTTACTGTTAATGGATGGATGGTAAAATTATTTAAGTCTTGCCTCTTTGCTCTGTGCTTTATACCAGGCTGATTCCTCTGCATACATCTTGATTAACTGTCCAAGATGAAAGGAAAAACCATATGTGGAATTTCTCTTTAGGTGTTTTATGAATATATGGATGAAGCCTTCTAGCCAACCACGCTTCATATAAATTTATTTCTCTGATGATGAAGTATTGGAAATGGGCAGTGTTTATTGAATATTGTTGCGAGTATATTACACTTGCTCTTTTCTTATCAGAGCTTAAATTAAATTTATTTCAGTCTGGGGAGGTTTGCCAGCGATTAATATGAGATTGAGACAAGCTATTCATGTATATTTCATGCAATATACTTGATTTAGCTGAAGTGATTCCTTCCTTATTGGACATGATCCAAGGACCTTTCTCTTTCTTTCATGTAAGAGCAGTATTAGCAAATAATGTGGGATGTTTTGCCAGACTGTTGCACACAGTAGAATGGAAGGATATGTCTCATTCATGCCATTTATTATTACTCATAATTTGTCCTCTATGCCACTTCATAGCTTTATCACTTGCTTTTTATTACTCATGGATATCCCGTAATTTGTTATTCCACCAGAGTCCTGACTTGTCTCGCTGCAGCTGCAACAGTGTTGTTTATAACTCTGCATAAATGCACATAGTGTAGCACAATGAAAAGCTATATAGTATATAACTATATACTGGATTCCACTTTCTAGCAGTGACCATACCTATACAGTAGGGGTGGGAGAAAAAAATCAATTCACATAAAAATCACATAAAAATTTTCAGTCTTAAGTATAGTTTCAATTGTCTCCTTGCTGTCAGAGTTGGTGGCCTATCTAAAATGGAGCAGCAAGAAATTCAGCCAGTCCCGTCTTCATTGAAGGTAAGCGTTTGGGCGCACTTTGGATTTTATATGGAAGAAGGAACTTGACATGACTTATTCAATATGCAAGGATTGCAAAATGGAAGTCGACTTATTCAGGAACACTACAAATATCGAGGCTCACATCATACGCCATCACCAAGAGTTGAAAGAAGAAGAACAGCAACTTCCTGCAACAGCCAACCAACACTCACTGCACCATTTTACCAAACTCCCAGCCAATTCTGAATGGGGGAAAAAATAACTAGATCCATCACCTGTTTCATTTCTAAAGACCTGGGCCCCTACAGCATAGTCAACAATGAAGGCTGTAGATTTATGATCCAGAAAATTGAACCAAAGTATGATTTTTTACTCAGCGGTACCACAGCTTTACCAAGAGACAAAAGTAAAAGTTGAGGAAGCCTTGACCAAAATCACCAGAATAGCTCTTACCTATAGTCTGTGGACCTCAAGAGCAACCCAGTCATTCATCACATTCACTGCTCGCTACATCACAGATGCCTGGCATGAGTCTCGTGTTTTACAAACTAAGGTGATGCACGAAAGCCACACGGCCATGAACGTGAATGCAGTGTTTCACTCTGTTGCAAATGAACAAGACTTAATAATCGCGTATTTGGTGATTGTTATACATAACGCTGCAAACATGCTTGCTGCTGTGCATCTGGACAGCTTAACAAACATAAAGTGTTTTGCACATACAATCAACCTTGCCACTCAGTGAGCTCCGAAGCTAAATTTGGTGTCACGGCTGCTTGGGAGGATTAGGCGAATCACTGGATTCTTCTACCACACCACCACAAGTCATGCCCTGGAGGAGAACCAGAGGCTTCTGCAGTTTCTGCCACCCAAGCTGAAAAACGATGTCACTACAGGATGGAATAGCACTTTCAAAATGGTTGAAAGATTTCTAGAGCAGCAGCCTGCCATTTGTGCCACCCTCCTCAGGGAAAGAGACATCTCCAATGCTGAAGAAATGGAGCTTAGCGAATCTTTTGCATGCCCAGGTCTATAGTTTCATTTGTCAAACCATTTGTCATTGCCATTCCTCACTCATGCTCACTCATAATTTCCTTGCTGTCCTTCCCCTTGGCGTCAATTAAGACGTAAGCTGTTCACATCAGCTGGTCACATCTAACCAATAGCACGGTGACACACCTTCATTGTCATCAACTTGCGGCTGTCTTTTTAAATATGTTTTCTCCCTCTCTGCCTTAGTGCTTTCACGGTGCCATTTTGCATGCCCCACCACCTCCCCATCACTGCCCAGTCTTCACAGATTGATCAGTGCATCACTTCATCAACTCATCAGCCTTATCAGTCTCAGCAGAAGTCTTCAGCCACGACCCCCACCAGTGTCTGGACTCCATGGGGGGATTTATCCTGCTGTTGCTCAGGGCTGATGTCCCTCAATTTTAAAATCTCGCCAAAGACAAACAAAGATAAACAGTTATTTTTGCTTCATTCAATTGTCTCTCCTGATGGAAATAGCCAAGGCACTCAAGCCAATGAAAGACAAAACCAACATCATGTCGGAGGACTCTACACCTACACTGTCCATGATCACTCCATTGCATGCTCAGCTGCTTCACGACACAGTAGCAGGCTTTGCTGGTGCTGACACACCAATTGTCTGGGAAATCAGACTTGCAATCCACGAACATCTGGCAAAGAGATACACAAGTGTGCAGAATAAGGGCATTCTTCACAGCCTCTACACTTGATCCCAGGTTTAAAGTACTGCCTTTCCTTGCTGAAGAAGAACAGCTGGACATCCCTGCCAAAGTGATTGATTACTTTTAAAAAGTATACAGTACATTTGTGTGTTTAAGTATATACTGTATATGTATACAGATACAGTACAGATACATGTCATAATGTTACAAGATGTCACTTCAGTATAGAGATGTGCATGCATGTCCTATTTTATCTCGGGGTAAGGGACCCTTGTTTATAAAACAGAAGATGATTAACATGACCACTGACTTTTTCTGCTGAAAGAGGTGAGGCCAGATGAGGCTGAGGACAATCCTGACGAGCCAGAGATAGGCCAAGAAGAAGGCCCTGCCCCTAAAAAAGAACATCTGCACTGTATAATCTGTTGGGCAAGACACTGAGGTCAGAGAAATCCCTAAATCTGCCAACACCAGAGCTGAGGAGGAGCTGAAGAAGTATCTGGAGGCCCCTCGACCATCTCTCTCAGAAGACCCCCTTCACTGGTGGAGGTCCCATGACACAGCTTTCCCTCTACTAGCCAAATTAGCTAAACGCTATCTAGGTATCCCTGGTACTAGTGTTGCAGCAGAGGTAGTATTCTCCACTGCTGCGGATATAGTGACAGTGCAGCAGAGCAATCTTACTCCAGAACATGTAGATCAGTTTCTTTTTCTACGAAAGAACCTAGATATTGCTGCTGATGGACAGTAGTCCTACACACCAAGTCAAAGTTGTGTCAAGCATTATTGTGTGATTTGTTGAAAAATCACACAAAATAACAGTTTTACACTGTTATTTTTGTACAATTTCTGAGAAATAAAGAGGCAGCTAGTCTAAGCCTACCAGTTTTATTTATGGAACAGCATTTTTATTTTTTGTATAACTTGAACTGGTTTGAATTGGGAAATACTAAAAAGTTTTTACTTGTGCAAGTTCACCATGAATAAATGTTACCTTTTGTCTTAGGTTTGGCTTTGTCTGTTAACATTATTGCCATCAGTTGATATAACCTTTTCAAATATAAAAACTACATAATCTTTTACACACTTACACATACTCTGTTTTCATGCCGTAATTTGCCACACCGCCTTTCTTAGCACACAGTGGACTGGAGTAGCACCCCATGTACTGAATTGAAAATCGATTTTGAATTGCGAATCATTTTGAATTGAGAGTCGATTTTTATTTGAATCGTGACCCCAAGAATCGAAATCGAATCGAATCTTGAGATACGCAAAGATTCACACCTCTACTATACCACAAAATATGTTTGTCACTGACTTCCAAAACAACTCAAACATTCGTCATTTGAGTGTGTTCTGATCTGCCACCTCTAGGGTTCAGGTCTGGTCAAGTTTAGGCAGCTAAAACTAATTCGTTAAGTTTCATGGTTAATAGAAATCAGTGTAGACTGTTAGTAGGAGACAGGATGAAAACCATAGTTTGTGACTAGTAAAGCTTGTAAAGCTGGGTAACGTAAGGGATTTGTAACTTCTATTTACTGGAAAGGAGAGTGCTGCGAGTGAACAGTCTTTGTGTTTTACTTTCTTTTATTCACTGTGACAGAGAACAGTGATTGCAGTGAGCAGATGGTTTGCTTGATGCGTTTAACTGAAAACAAAGCAAATGACTTTTTCTTCAACTTGCTTTAAGATCCCTTCCCTGCTTTGAATAACAATGTATGTCTGATGTGGTTTTTATACAAAAAAGTTCAAAAACGTATAGTACCAG
This sequence comes from Thunnus albacares, assembly GCF_914725855.1. Lineage (NCBI taxonomy): Eukaryota > Metazoa > Chordata > Actinopteri > Scombriformes > Scombridae > Thunnus > Thunnus albacares. Next base: position 3,701,959 of record NC_058121.1, read on the forward strand.
TTAAAGGTTTAGACACACTTTCTCATTTCTCATTCAAAAGAAAATGCAAAGAAGTGGCAGGTTAACTTTGTAGTGGGACAGGCCAAACTGTCCATTTATAAAAGCAGGAAAAATCAAATGGAAAATGTTTCAGGTGAAGAGATGCTGTCAATGTTTAAGTCCTTGGTGAAAGCCAGAGACAGACTGATTTTAGATTCTATTCACTCATGAATAATTTTGATGAATTTCTGTCTCAGTGGTGCTTCATTAAAGTTTTCTGTTCTGTTGTTGAAGGGCAGCTCATGTTTAACTCTGTATTTCTATGAGACTTTTAAATCTGTTTTTTAAAATCAGATTTTTTTTTCGCTGTCTTTAAAAAAAAAAACATTCTCATTGTATGTGCACTGGAAGCTTCCAGTTTTTCACTTGTGTGACTTGTATACTGGACAACGATTGGCTCCATACTACTTGTGATATTACAAATCATGCTTGTATGTATACATGTTAAACTGAGATTTAAGGTGAGCTCAGAGAAACTTTCCTCCTTCAACAGATGAATGTGAAAACAAACTGCACAAACATCATTCTGCGCAGTCACCGCTCTTGTGGTCTCCATGTGGTATCCATGAAGCCCTGACAAAATTTATGAGGAAGTTAAGTGCATAGGTTCAGAAGCTACATTATAACCTCTTTACACAAAACTCGAAATCTGACTTTAAGGGATAGTTTTGGTAAATATGCTTCTTTGCTTTCTTACCAAGAGTTAGATGAGGAGATTGATATCTCCCTCCGATATGAGAGTGGTATTGATCTTTGCATCTATCAAGAAAGCTAATAAGCACATTTCCCAAAATACCAAACTACTGCTTTAATGCCCTGTTCAAACCAACATGAGCACTGTGTGGAAAATACACAGCTTCTTCATTCATTTCAATGACTCCACTGCACTGATACAATGGGGGTTCCAATGCAGAGGGCCCCAGCAAACAGATGCAGGGTCATCTGGCAATACAGTTGATATTAGATCAGTGTTTGCCACAGTGTCATGATGATAGATGTGTAGATTTGGAAAAATCCAGTACAATAAACCAGGGGTTCTCAACCTTTTCTACTTCAAGGACCACCTATTCATACGATGGGCCAGGACCCATTAAAAATGAAAGATCCCAAATAATTTTGGCTATTCTATTGCAATAACCTAATCTAATAATCTATTCCAAATGTGTTAATGAACTACAACAACATCACTCACTGTTATACAGGCAGGAGCCCTTGAATTAGGCTACATAAATACAATAAAAGCAAACAGGTTCTTTACAATATTATGGGTGTGACAGAAGCCAGCATAAAACCATAAAAGCGGGGCTTTTTTCTCAGTCAAAAGGGATTTATTAAACAAAAGTCTGTCCTATTAACACAACAAAAACTAATGATTCAATCATTGCCACAGCAAGGAAGTATTTAAAACCAGGAAGTACGCTCAAAACAAGTGGACAGGAAACCACTCAAAGAAAATGCATTAATAAGATGACCTTAAATTAATTAATAATTAAAAATAATAAATAAAATAATAGAATGAACAAAATGATGAATAGTTAGTTGCTGTGTCAATCAATAGCATAAGGATGATTCAATTTGATTATCTATGGCAGGAGAGTTAAAAATGAATCAACCTTCATCTTTGATGTGGCAACGCCATTAGTTGTTCTCCATATTTGTGATACATATAGCACATACCAAGAATTGAATATTCCCATTGAAAGATTGTCATAATAAAACTGTATGATCCTATTTATTTAACCAAGTTAGTACTTACTTTCATGCATGTTGGCAGCAGTCAATGAGACACTTGAACTTGCTTCTCAGACACCAGAAGATCCACTCTGGGTGGGATGGGGGAGAGGCCGATTCTGAGGGCAGCCCTTGGGTTGCTCTTAGTCTGCTCTGGGCCTTGGTCTCGTTGTGGCTACAATTAGAATCCTGATTCACACACGTATGTAGTTGTGAATGGGAGAAGGAACTTCACAGCTAGGCAGGTGTATTCATTTGAAACAGCGATTCAGAAAGAGCCTAGGTCTACTTTGGCCCAAAGCAACTTCAAGCTGCTGTCTGCTGAAACTTCAAGAAGCTGGGATTCCAAATCACAACCACGTTCACTTAATGGATGTCCAGTGACATCCTTTTCAATGCAAGGCTTTCACGATGGAGAAAGCAGTGTGTCCATTTAGCCTTGGGTGCCTGATCGAGTATCTGCCTGATGATGCTGCTATGTCTCCTGGTCAGCAATGCTGCTCCATCACTGCAGATGCCAACGCAGTTCTTCCACTCCAGGCCATTTTGGATGAAGTATTCATCCAGGCAATGAAAACATTCCTGAGCCGTAGTTGATGTTGGTAGCTCTCCACAGAAAAGCATGTCTTCATGTAGTCTACTGTTCCAGTGATAACAAACAAACAATCAGCAGTAACGTGGCATTGCTGCCGTCCATGAACTGAACTCATCCAGTTGTAAAGAAAAAAATGGGCTACCTTTTATTCCTTCCAGAACCTGGGTTTATATGTCTGTGGCCATTTCTGAAATTGTCTGACTCACAGTGTCGTTTGACAGTGGGATTGTTAACAGTTTCTTCACAGTAGTGTCCTCAATCATCTTGCAGCACATATCCACAATAGTTTGCAGCACCATTCATCCGCTATCATGAAGGCTTTCTTGGTCTGTGCCACATGTCTCTCTGGTAGCTGGTTTTCAATGCACATTTAGATTGTGTAGTCAAAGAAACGATAAACCTTTTCTGTAACTGTCGTCCATTTTCTTTTCTTTCAAAGTCAACAACCAGCTTTCTACTCAAAGTTGGGTGTATTGTCTCAAGATGTTGCTCCAGTTTTGAAGGCTTTAGCGCCTCATTTGAGAACTGGAACTTTTCAATTATTCGCCACACCACAGCCCACCAGTTAGCTCGCCTTATCTGTCGACAAACTGAGCATCTCAAATTGATGGCGTTGTTTGAACATGGATTTTATAGAAATAATAATTTATTATTTTAATAATTGTTTATAAACTTTATATGGATTGAACATTGAAATTCCATCATATTATTAGATTAATATTCTACTTTACTGAAAAATAATTTTCCTCGAAAAAAAGTTCAAAAGATATCGCAGCCCACACATGGGCCGCGGCCTAGTGGTTGAGAAAGTCTGCTACAAACTACTGTAAAATGTTACGTCACTGATAAACCCTCAAATTCCTGGATTATTTAAACTGGACTTCCTATACCATATTTCAGATAGCAGAACCTGTAACAGCACACCCACACCAACACAGGCTATTACTTGTTTGCCAAGCAGGTTTTTAATCTCTATAAGTTGATTTTCATAGTTTACTAGAAACTGAAACAAGTAGCTGGAAGGATGGAAGTAACTTTAGAAAGTAATCTTGTACTTGTAAAATGTTTGGTATTAATGTAAAGTATATGCAATTTGGTATGCATCGTAAAAGAAACTAATACCAAACGAATCAACAATTTTATTTTCATTTAGTAATTGCTCACCTTCATAACAGCAACAGCTCTAACAGTATACTGCATGTGCCAAACATCTTATTTCCCCGCAGGTTACTGGTCCCAGACAGGGTTAGGCTGGAGTTGCATAGAGAAAATGTTTGGTTGACCCTGCAGGGAGATAACCCAAGTTCTGTTGTTGCTCACACAATGCAGACACTTCCTGTCTGGGCCCCACCCACCCTGATAAAGAGGAGTGGGTTCAGAGGTTTGATTTGTAAAACTGTGCTTGATGCCAGTGTCATATTTACTTAGTTAGGCAGCAGCCTTATTCTGTCTGTGTGTTATGACTCTTTATAATAACAAGTTATGCATTGATACTAAGAGTATGACAGTTTAAGGGTGTTGTATTGATTTTAATACAAGGGAGAAAACTGTCTTATATGTAAAATGTTGCTTTTAAAGTGTCTCAGGTAGCTTTATTCAGATGACATTGTCTGACTTGTTCCTTAGAAATATGGCTGTGAGCAGCAGACAGGAACTTCCTTGACTGCTTTGTTCACTCATGACCTTAAGAAGGTTTGGCAGGACGGCCTCTCACCTTTAATCTCACAAATCAAAACAACAAAATAAAGTGCAGCTTTGGGTCCATGTTCATTTATTATTGGTGTCATGCTTTCCATACACTGTTTGGATTTGATTCATAATTTATGGTTTTGAACCTATGTTTTATTTTACCAGCTGTTGTGTTGCAGTAATTAAGTTAAGTGCTCTCCTAAAAATGTTTTTGCTCCAATAAAACGGCACACAAAGCCAGCAGAGGGGCTGATTAGCAGGTACTCATCCTAACCAGGAACCCTTTTATTATTTATGTTCCTATGTAAAGCTTAACTTAAGGGGAAAATGTAAACTCCATGACTTTAAATTTCTAAAACATTCATTCTTTCTTGTGCTCAAGTGCCTATTTGATTGGACCAAGTGGTTGCAAAAGCTCTGCCCAAAGATAATGGGAAGTGGAATTTCAAGTACAACTGAAGTCCAAACAGCGGTCAAGTAGCAGTGTAAACATGTATTTCCTCCTTTAACCTTTGCGATCATCCATAGATGCATTCCATCTGGAAGATAACTAAAGCTTGCACTCTCTCTAGGAAAATGACACTAATCCAAATGTTTTCTCTAACGTACATCAAACAGTGGTTGTCCAATTTACACACTAATTAAGCAGTGTTTTGACTAGACTTAGTGATGAGAAAAGGTTTTTATTTGACTTGAGTTAAAAAAAAAAGTCTTGCCTGAACAAACAGCAGGGATGCCATGCAAGTCAGAATCTGTTTTTTAACTGCTAATGTATAGTGGCAAAGACGGAGTCGCTTTCTATTTGAGCTGTCTGGAATGTTAACTCCCCCCTTACATCCCCTCAGCATTTCCTTTGCCCATCAAAATAAGTCAAACTCCTCTGCTTCCAGGACCAGAAGCTGCTCAATCAAGTTTCCAGATTGCACACAGTGAAACCAAGTGCTGTAACAGAATGTCATTGTGGCGGCAGGAAAAGTGTTTATGCGAAATTACGCAAATAAAATGAATTTTGCGGTGACTGGAAGAAAAGCATGGCTATAATTTGAGTCCTATTCATGCCTGGAAATGAAAGTTGGTTTGGAATTCACACTGGTAACGAAAGTGCTGGAGAGTTAAACAAGCTGACATTAATTGTATTGAACTATAAGACAGTCTTGTAGGATATTTTTAGGAGCATCACGCTCTCAATGCAGAAAGTTTTCCTCTAACCATAATCAACTACCCAGCAAGTTTCCTGGAAGTCTTGGACCTGGGCAGGGACCAGCATGACTGCTAAAAAACAAGCTGTTTGCCACCCAGTCCCAGAGCATCGCTGCTTAAATCAGCTGATATACTTTGTGGATATAATGAGTTGTAAAAGCTTGCTTTAAAGGTATACTATGCAGGATTTGGCGGTTGGTGTTTGGAAACACAGCATTCGAAGTTGGCCCCTCCTCCCCAGCTCGACACCAGAGCAAGCTGAGAGCATAGAGAGAGAGAGACAGAGAGAGAGAGAGCAACTATGAAGAGAGTGAGTGGCGCTGGCGAGAACAATGAATCAGATAAATAAAATGTTATTTTCTTATTGTTTCACTATGGTTACGTTCTAAAGCAGAGTAGAGAGACAGAGATGTAACCTGGTCGCTACGCTACGAGTCCCAACCTCACACCCTACACGCAGTTACTGGCTGGGTGCTACACATCCACCACCCACTTCTATTGGGTCATAAGTGATGATTGAGAGAGACTATTTTTGCATGAGTCTGTATATTGTTTTTTAGCAGAGTCCTGCATAGTATACCTTTTAATGAACGCCATCTGCCTAACTGCACTGACCATGTGCCTGCATGGCCTTGCTTTCACCAACTCATACACAGAGGTTAATGTAGAAGTTGAAACTACCCAAATCACCTGCAAGGTTTTCTGAAGGGATCAGGGCTGAGCTATACATGACAGACAAAAACTGCAGAGAGCTCCTGCACTGTTTTGTCCACGTCTCCACGTCCAAGTCCATTCTGATTGTAAATGGTTACACAGGTTTTGTCTGAACAGTTGGTTTTAAAAGCATTCTTTTCATTATTTGCTTACTGCAAATCATTATCGTTTCAAATTGAGCATACCCAGTAGGCACTGATTTGGTCATTTGCAGGTCAAAAGATGTCTAGAAATCTGCTGTAGTTTAAAGCTGGGCTGAACTGGGTTGGTTTAAGGTCTCTTCTACAACTGTAGTTATTTTGGTCCGCTCCAAGAAAAAAAGTGATACATTGTTGCCTTGCAGTTCTGGTCTGCTTCATGTTCACACTTGCGTATTACAAATTAGCAAGAGCTTTAATATGAAGTCATATGGACTGAAACGACACCACAGTGAAATTTGCTTATCCACGTGAAATAGGGGGGTCTGGAAGTTTGATGATGTAGTGATACTCATAGGGCTAGTTGGTGAAACGCTGTAGCTGGCAAGCTAGCCATTAATTACTAGCCAGGCTAGCACTGGTCAGTCACAGTAGCACCTGGAGCTTCTCTTTCCTCTTCTTCTCTCTCTTCTCTGCTCTCTACTTTTCTGTTTGGTCCCCCCTGGCATTTTCTTCACCATTGCACACCATTTTATTCAATAAAAAGATATTGAAGAGGGAAAATACAGCTCTCAGACCTAACAAGCTTGCTAATGGACAGTTAGCAAACTCGATAGCTCATTAGCTTAGGTCAGTCACTAAGGAGACAATAAGTTCACACAGTTTTTTTCAAAAGACGTAGTTGTACCATTGACTCCTGTCTCATAACTGTCTGCAAACCATTGCTCCTCTGTGGAACAGTTTTGTCTCCAATGAAGGAGGTTACATAAAATGAATGGGACAATACAGCTAATAAGCTGACTCTACAACTTTCCATCGCCTCAAAAGTTAGTACTGTCAAAATGGTTTGCAGTTGGTCAATAGTGCAAATTAGTGCAGGAAAATTCACCAAAACTGAACTTGACTCAGAAATTCTGTGTGGATTAACTTAGCCCCTGCAAACGTTTTGGTGGCTTATCCTGCATTATCTAGGTGGACCCACGTAGGAAATCTAATTCCGGAGGCAAAGTTAAGTAACAGTTTGCTGAACCTTATGTGTTTTTTATGTTCTCAGGTATCACAAAGAGCTCAGTGATTATAGGTATTATTAGTAGACTGTAACTTGACCTTGTATATCACAAATAGTGGCGAACAGTTAGAAATAGGACCAAAAAAATAATGTCATTGGGATAGTTTCTGTGGTCACTACATTTTACTGATTTTTAAATGTGGAACTACTGAAATACACAGTGTAGATCACAAGTTTAATACACCTGTGTTTGAACTCCTTTTCAATCCCCACACTCACATGGTGACACACATAAACGTTCATGGTTACCAGATAATCATGTATAAGTATAGGCTATACATCGCTTATCATTCAGGATCACAAGCTTTTTCAACAGTTCACTACCAGCAGATGGATTTAATAGAAAAAAAAGTTGTACTTTTTTGCTAAAATCACATATCACAAAATCCTCTGGTTGCTCCATCTTTCTTTCATGCCACAAACAAAACGCACTGGAGTCTGCTTTAGGAGTCCTTTTCAGGCAGTCTCGGCTCAGTTGTTTGGTCAGCACCAGAGTGCGATTGGCAGCTTTCACACCAGAACAAACAAACTGAACTACACAGTCAAATGCAACAAACGCAATGACTACATTTCATCATGTAGTTACAAACTGCTTGACATTGAAATGTAAATACTGAAATGCTGTTGAAACCACAGTTATACAGTGGATAAGCCAAACAATTTACCATAGGGGTAGCCAGCTTCAGACCAGTATACATTTTGGATTGACACAGAATTTTGAGTCATTTTTCACTTATCAACTAAATTTAGGTCGGTTTTAACCTACATCTCCAGGAATCTTAAGACCTACAACTTACCAAAATATATGCATAGTTTCTCGGATACTTTATATCGCTCCACCAGCAATTTCTGCATACACCAACATACTGTAATTGAGTTCATTTTCAAATGACCTGCAACCAACAATTATCCTCTAGTTCAACCTCGGCCAGTTCAGAGCTGATCCAGGAGGCAGGTTTTTAGAGGAGACAAAGCTATGAGCGCCAGGGGCTTGGGGTGAAAGGAGTGTTTTTGTTTAGACCCTCAAAGGGGCCCAGAGGCCGTCTGTCCCTCCCTATCTCCCTTCTGTCTGAGGAGGGAGGGGGTGGTGGGGCGCACAGTGACTTTTGACACTGGGCATCTGTTGCCTAACCAAGGAGCTCTCTCTGGAGTCCATGTGCAAACTAATACTGTACTAACACCCCCCACTGCCCCTCCCCCCACTGGCTTTTGACCCGTAACACATGGCCCACACTTCTCAGGTTAATGTTGGACAAAACATCAATGGATTTAGTTTCAGTTTTATAGGGCAGTGTTTAAATTGACTCTAAAAAAAGTTTGAAAAACTCACTAATAGTGGAGGTAGTTAATGTGCTGAGTAGTCTACATTTACAGCTTGTTTTATTGCAGGCAGTTAGGTAATGACTTTATGTACCCTCCAGAGGATAGTAACATCAACAATTTGCTAATATGGACACTAGTCTGTACAGATACTTTTGTTAAGGGAAGAATCTGTCTTCCATTTGAACATTAACAATGCCGTATTTCCAACTGTTTCCCTGAAAATGTCCTGTAAAGCTCCAAATGAATAGTACAATCTGCCTCTATTTGGATATGGTGAGTCCCTCAGCACTGCCAGTCATTGTCAATCTGTGCTTTTCCTCTTAATTAAATAAGAGGTGTTTCTTTTTTTCTTTTTTTTTCCTTTTCTCGCTCCGTTGAGTAAGTCTTATTCATTAATGGCATTGCTGTGATTAATGGCTCCGTTTCAAGCGGGCAGTGTGCTGCAGCTGTTGTCCTCTCAGTCAGGGTGCGGGGTCCTTTTTAACTTGTAGGAGCATAGATTTGGCCATGTGGATGGCGGTGGAGAACTCAGGAATAATAGTCAGGACTTGAAAAATGAGCAAGCAGTTCATTCAGCAGTCACAATGAACATGCATCTTCTACAGTGCTATAGAAAGAAATACATTTTTGGGCTGGTCTGTGACAAAGCGGATGGGCCAAGATATTCTTTGCTTTTGACTCCATTTTCCATAATGCAGTCATCATCTTAATTATAAGATAATAACAGAAAATGGTGTAAATACAGTATCGTTTTTGAAATATTTTGTTATTGTAGAAATCACTCTTTCTCAAGTACATCAATATGGAAAAATAAGTGGTATTTCCTGAGTCCCTTTTGTGTTTTAACTACTGAAAAAATTTGAATTTGGCCATTGTTTCTAGAGGTCACGATGACATTGTACAGGAGATATGAGCAATTGTAAACAAGCCAGCAGTTAAATCAGACTAACCACTTTATTTCTATCATTTAAAACCAAAATGTACATAACAATTCCTCATTACACAGGAAAACTGTGCACACAACTACAGCAAGTACAGTTGGTCAAAGTTGAACCAGAAAGTCAATACACAAACTGTAAGCTCCCTTAAAAAAGACCTGATAAAACAAAAGCCATGTCTAAATTAGAACACTGATATCTCTTAAGGGCTAATAGCTTTGATATGTATTCTTAGAAGCTAACAAGTTTGTATTTGACATATTCTTACGAATTCATAGTGCACTTCTCAAACTGACAATAGTGCAAACTACTTTTTTTTTTAAAGGGGACCTATTATGGTCATTTCCAGCCCTATATTTTATTCTGGTACTCCACTAGAGTAGCTTTGCATGATTCACAGTTAAAAAAAACTCCTTATTTATCTTATAGTGGCCCTTTATGCAGCCCCTCAGTTCAGCCTCTGTCTCTTAACAGGGAGTCTTAGCTCCTGTCCCTTTAAGGCCCCCCTACCAATGAGCCCACTCTGTTCTGATTGGCCAGCTTTCTAGAAGCCTGCTGAGAGGCAGCCATATCAGGATTGTGTTAAGTTACTGCCGATGAAAACCCAACATTTCCTGCTTTACTGCCTCATATTGGAGATCTGTATTTTCGTGGAGGCACAACGACCAGTGCAAACAGCGCTCCAACTGTTTGGTATTTTTCTGACCTTAAAACTTGCTTTGGCGTCTGTGTGGTATTTTGGTGGCCATCACAGAGCGCATGGTGCACAGGTGGGAGGAGAGGTGCAGACAGATGGGAGGTTCATTCAAATGACGCAGTGCAAAGACTGCTTTGGTGATTTTACCAACAGGATAAAGCTAAATACTTGCTGCACACTGCATACACTGCAACAATAGATTAATGTTTAAAATGTAAATAATTTAGTTCAATTAAACACTGAACCAAAATCAGTGCAGAAAATAACATTTAATGTGGTTAAAGCAGGAAAGTCAGTAAACCAGTCTGCATTGATCTATAAATGAATGTGATTCTTACAGTCTGCTGTCCACAGCTGTTTATACTGTATGAAAAGCTTCTCCTTCAGTTCATTAAATCTCTGCAACATCTGAAGGCAGCGGGACTAATATGTTGATAAATCTGCAGCCTCTGAGAAGTGCCGTGCCAGAGCACAGTGCCGTTATGTACAGCTGTTCACTGTGTTTACTTTCATTAAATTGCCTGATGTCACCAAGCTGCTACAGTATGACCACACACTTCTACACACATCAGACTGGTCAGTTATAACTCAATATTCTGCTTTTTTACGAAGGAGACGTCGGGTTAGCAGGGCTCATCAGCCTCTTTTCCAACATTCTTTTTAGCAAAAGTTGCATCTTATTTTATTCTTGAAATGCATTGCAGTGCAAACGCTGTTGTGTGATATTAATTACTAAACTATGTGACCATGTACGAGGTTAGATAAATTATAATTCTATAGAATTATTGCTGACTTAGTGTCGGTCCGATATAATCATATAAACTGCTTCACCAAATTAATTTCTTTATTTTTTATTTCTAGGCTATTGTTATTTTAGTAACTAACTGATGAAAAAACTTATATTACTCTATCTTTCTTTGGCTGCAGATTTGTGGTGATGTGTGCTCATGTGGTGATGCTCTGAACCATCCAGACATTTCCTGAAGAAAAGCTTTACATTTCTTGAGTTGTTGTTATCACAACTGTGATTGGCACAACTGTTTCAGAGCTATGAGACCAGTGATATGACTGGCTGAGAGAGTATTTAAAAATCACCACACCCACTCATCTATATTCACCTTCACCCAACCCTTTTGCACGTTGCATTGCTGCACATACATGAACCAAAATAGAAAGTGCGCATGGAGACATCCACACAATCCATGCACCTAAGACCTACCGCTTTGTGCTTGTTGTTGCACTTGTATGGTTAAAATAGGGCCCAAAAGCTTTTAAATGACTAAATAACAGGAAACTTTTAATGTAAAGAATTAACAGGAAATGAAACTGAATTAGCAGAGCTTTGTTAGCAGTGCTAAAAACTGGGTGACACAACAACATATAAAGATATTTGAAGCTCTTTGTTCAGCAGATCAGTTAGAAGTAATGCAGGGAGGAAGAATCCAAGCAGAAACAGCTACACTGATGATGATGTTTGATTAAGAGCTGCAGGCGACCAGCACACCTCCAACAAGTAAACGACTTATTTTACTTTGCTGTGCTGTGTAATGGAGTCATGGAACAATGAAAAAATGCCATCATGTTAGTGGAGTAGAGCAGTGAACTGGCATGCTGTGCATAGAGCCGATGATCATATAAAGAATCCGTCACGATCCAACATCAGATCAGGCTGAAAATAGAAAATAACTTTGGAAACCAAGCATTCAGATCAGTCTGAAGCCAGTGCATTTTGCTCACAGGGATTACTTTTACATACATTTACCTTATAATTTGGTACATTGGCCACATTTAATATGAGCATCTGACATTGTAACATTATATATATGACTGAAAATAAGGAAAAGCATATTAGGTCCCCTTTAAACACACAACTGAAAAACGTGGAACACACCCACATTGATGGGTTTTTTGGACATTATACAAACATCCACAGAAATTAAAGGCACTATTTGAAATTTCACAACTAAGAACAACTTTGGACCAAAGTTACATACTGAGGTCACAACTTTGCTTAAGTAGACCGTGAGATGTGGTTGAAAGTTCTAAAAAGCTAGTAAGTGGACCTGTGGACCTTTTGAGCTTGTATCATTTTGTAACACATACTTCACCCAAGATTCAAAATTGTACACCCATGCTCAAAAACAAAAACTCTCCACATTTAAAAAATTGACAGTCTTATAGTTTTCACCTCCATTTAGGCCCGCTCATTCATTCTAGACCTGGGTCTTTCCAGGTCTTCTTGTGGCTACACACCTGGTCTATTACACATCTACTACTCTTTTTCTGACTTGAGCGCTCCAGCCTTTATTTGTAATTATCAGTGAAGGCCAGCGTGGATCAACAGGCCCATCCAGCCTGACAGGGTAATACAGTAAGTCACTCTGAGTGAACCAGACAGGGTTTCTCCAGGAGCTGGCCTGCTCGTTGAGCCAGAGAAAGCTGTCAAGTGCACCATTAAGCCAGGCGCAACAAGCTATAAATCTGCCAGCAGAGATGTGTTACAGATGTCTAATTCCACACACAAGAAAGACAGACGAGATGAGAGCAAACCAAGCATGGAAGGGTCTGAATGGTATGTGTCAAGCGTAAATCTGAGCCGTGCCACTTTCCCCAGTGTTTATGTTAAATTTCCTTTATGTGAGCACAGCATTATAAGATCTCAAACTGGAATTAAGCCAGGGTAACACATTTTAAGCACTACTTGGCCAGTAATTTACAGAGATAAAACCTTGAATGTTTAATTGTATTGATCATGTTCCAGAGCGCTGAACCCAGTATTAAGTGCTTGTGAGCAGGAAATTAAACGTCTACTAATACAGTCCAGCAGTGTTCCTTAATACGTTACACACCAGGAAATCTGTAAAAAATGAATCAACTAGATCGGCTCATTTCCATAGCAGTACAAAAACTAATTTCCCTGCCAGAACACCTGCATTTCTTCTGAAAGTCCAGATAAAGCCCTTCAACATTGCCACAACAAAGGTTCCCATTGGGGTCACACATGCAAAATAGTCCATGTACCATGATACTGTAAATAACCTATCAAATGGTAGGTTTTGAATGTCATACTGAATGGTTGAAAATTTCAAAAACCTCATTTAAATCTCTACAAACATAGACTGTGCTGGCATTAGCTTGAATTAATTGTCCCTGTGAGAAAACAGGAGGTGAACCATTTAAACTCAGTATTTAAGAAGAGGTGTGGTGGCTCACAGAAAGGTCAATTCCTCCTCTGGGGGAAAAAGTAAAGAGGAATTAGTCAAAAGAAAAGGATACATGAGAAGCCAGTGCCTTCTTTGTGCCTGAGTACTGTGTAATTAAAGCCTCTAAAACCTTAATCAGTGTGAACTTGGGCTAAATCATTAGTAAGAAAAGAAGAAACTTGAGGTGATGGGTTCAACATCCCAGGATATACTTTGACAAAGTTGAAGAGGGATTTCAATTGCTTTTTTTGGCACCACAGACCAGTGAGTTAATGATTTTTTTCCTCCTTTCTCAAGGGCTGACTGCACCACATATTAGCCTGAAGTCATGGCCATAACGCTGGGTTTGACACTGGCGGGCCTCCAGCACTTCTCCCTTATCAGATAATCAGGTTATGATCCGCTTGCCCGTCCAGACTATGATGTCATACCCACTAGACCTAAAGCAGGAAAAGGAAAGCAAACTCAATCTCTTCCTCATTATATTACAGATAAATGGCAGAACAACCAATGATAACACAGACTTTCTGTAAATCCAATCAAGCTCCTTCACCGAGTGAGGCTTCATGCACCTAAGAAGTGAACGTGTTTGCAGTCAAACCTGGCTCCATGTCCGTTCTCCTGAGCTATCTACCATCTGCTGCTCTTCTGGACGTCGGGAGGACCACATTTGTCTCACTGCATGCTTAGGCTTGTGCGTTACTAATTTGGAAGAAAAACACTAAAACACAGCAGAGAGTTATAGCAAAAAATGTTTGAAAGATTTACCATTTCATAGTATGTGATAATAAAACAAACCATTACAGATTTAAAGCAGCAGAATAAGTACATATATCAAACTGCTATGTTGTCCTAATGATACTGCTTGATTTTAAAAAAATCAACAAGGGAAATTCCATATCTGAGTTTGCTCTGAGGCTTTCTAGTGTTTTGTAGATTGCACCACACTAAGCAGCAGCCTGTAGATCCTGACATATTAGGATTGCTTTATTTCATTCATAACCCCTATGTTCTGTGTAATTATAATCTATTACTCTGTTAAATTAACAGTTATGTTTTTATTTATCCAGATTTGTAGATTATTTGGACATGTGTGTTATGTATAGGTTGTTTGCATATTAATACCCAGTTTTGGTGGGATGGCCAAGTTTTGATTATATCAGCTGAGTTACATATAAACAAAGCCAAAATACAAAGAAAATGATTAAAAAAAACACAGATGATGTGTAGAGTTTGCTTTGCATGGAGATGTGGGCATAGCTTAGTTAAAAAAAAGTAGTTCTTGTTGAAGATGAAAATTGATTTTCATGAGTAACCTTCTCATTGTTTACGTATGTTTTTGCTGAAAAGGACAGACCAAAACCTACAAAGCACTGATCCCACCAACAAGTAATGTCTGTGTTGCCAAAGCCTTATGAATCTTATTCCTCTGTGCCATAGACCTCCATTGTTGTCCAAAAACCTATGAACTATCATAGCCATCAAAAGCTAAAGCTATTAACCTATCAAAATTACAATCTTTTTCCAACCTTAACTAAGTGTTTTAGTAGTAGAACCTAACCACACATGGGGCATAGGATGTGTATCCCAATCTACATTGTCAGAGTTCTTTGAGTTATTATTTATTTTTTATGTATTTATATACAACCAGCAAATTAGTGGAATATAAATGTATTTTGTGAGTAATATGGTTGTTTTTTTTAACGTTTAGCTAATATTGGGTAAACTTTCACTCTTGTATGTAAGCATATTCTCATCTTTTCTGTCAAAAAAGACATATGAATGTTCTCATTTTGTTAATTTTCTTTTACTTAAATGAAATCCACAGTTGTGTGTCTAAAAATTGTAGTGTCAATTATAAATTTCTATAGCAAAGTAGCTAGCTTTGAGACTACAGCTACGGTAATTGAATGTGATGGTTTAGGCTATGCTACAAACAAGAGCTAACATGTAAACACTTAGCATAGTCCTACAGTACACTACACTGTGAAATTGATATTGTTTTTTTTTATTTGTGGTTCCTCCACTGCTTTACTTGGGTGACAAGCTAACTGGTGACTTAATATTTGTTGTTGTGGTAATATTAAGCCAGTTGCTTTTTCCAAAATCAGCAAACAGCCTTACATGTACCTTTACCCACAGTTTCCCACACATTAATTCTCAGATGGTTTGGGGTAATTAATATCCATTCAGCACACTTCACTAGTTTACTGTATTTTGCATTAATGAAGAGTTTACCATGTCTACTGATTTAGCAGCAGGACATGTAATAGATTAGAGTGACAATGCAACAACCTGTTGTATTTCTACACTGAATTATTATGTGAATTATGAGATGAGGTTGAGAGTTGTGAAAAGCTAGTAAATGGACCTTTGATTGAGATTATTTTGTCTCACACACTGTGAATTTAAGTTCATATATATATATATACATATACATACACACATATAGATATATATACACACATATAGATATATAGATATATAGATAGATATTTCCCATGTTCAAATAGTAAAAGTTCAAAGTGACAGCCCAAATATTTTAGGCAAATTCAAGTGAAACAATACTAAAGAAAGAACATTAATAATAGGGTTTGGGTTTTGACACTTCCTTATTTTTGTGACATTTTGAATAAGAGGGAAGTGGATTAAGAGGGATAAAATGGATAATGCTTGCCAGAAAGTGATTGACTGATCCTACTTCTGTTTTGTACAATGTTTAATTTTAACTTCTCTTCTCATGTCACAGTTCACATCCACATCACCATCTATCCCATAATTCTTTGATCACATTAGTCCCTTCTCAGGGATTAATAAAACATTTATCTTTTTAAGTTCATGTGCAGCACATCCAGGTCGGATATAAATGTCTTCAACAAAAGGTATGCAGAGAACCTCAACTGTGAGCAGATAAGCACCATAATCCAGCAGATAATGTTAGTGTAATAGCTACCTTTTACATGTCTGTGTGTGTGCAGCAGCACAGACATACTCTAGAGCTTTAAATATACCTTGAGCAGTTTGGTCATTCTTTCATGTCAAGTCAGGTCATGTTTTATTCACAGTATTCCACGACAAAAATGTCACTGTAAAGTGTGTTGAAAAGAAAAATACATGTCTATCAATGTCATGGCCATATAGCAAAAGAACATATACTGTAAAAAATGGAAAGGGCCATCCATCATAGTCATGACAGGACAGTAATAAGCACCTGAAGGTCTTTTACAACTACACTGTAGTACAGTACTACTCCATCAGTGTTTGGTTTTCAATTTCATGCTTGCAACACTTCAACAACTCTTCAGGCCCTACTTTCAAGGCAGTGCAGCGACAAGCGCAAACAGTGCTCTTACAGTTTGGTATTTTCCTGACTTTGTAAATGGCTTTACCCATTGGTGTAGTATTTTTGTGCCCAGCATGGTCCATGTGTGCAAGTGTCATTCAGATGAGGCAGCACAAAGCAAGATGTATTTTGGTGGAAAATGGGTTTTGGACCATGTCTGTTTCTGGTGCAACATCACTCTGCTGACACTTTGTGATTTTATCAGCAAGAACAAACTAAATATATGCAGTAAATGTGCTGCAATAAATGAAGGATTAATGCTTAAAATGTAAATAAACTTTTTTTTAAATTAAACACTCTCCAACCAGAAACAACAACGATATGACTTTCTGAAGAAGCATATATAATGTTGTCATTCTTCACTGTGATTGGCTCTGCTGATTCAGAACTATGAGACAAGTGATGTGACTTTCTGCACTGCTGCACATATATGAACCAAAATAGAAGTCCATGCACCTAAGACCTATCACTTTGCATTTGTTGTTGCACTAAAGTGATTTAAGTGATTTAAATAGGGCCTTTCAGCATGTCACAGTCATCTTCAGTGAATGGAGCTGGCATAGGTGTCAGCATGTGGCCTACAGTAAGTAGTCTAATATCTTTACCTCAAACCATTCAACACCTTACAGCTGCACCAATCAGTTTTCTAAATAACAATATATCAAGTGATGTGAATGTATATGTGTAATGTGAAAGGCATCCCTCATGGGTACAAACTGACGTAGAATTGTTATCAACTCTGCAGCTCCCCCTTTTTAGCCTCTTTTGGCTCACTGTTTTGGTTTTACGGCATGCAACTTAACAGTTGATTTAGTGTCATCACTGTCAACCTTGTTTCCAGTCACAGCAGGCAGCTGGTTCCTTCAAAAGAGCTCTGATAAATCTACTGTACACAATCTGTCCAGAACCAAATGGCAGACAAAGTTAGCTGGGGAATAAAGTAGAGCATTCCACAGTTTAAGCCAAATATTTTTCTCAAGGGCTAGTAGAGTCAAATACACAGCTAAACACAGTGTGAACCTACATTCCTTAGATGGCCAGAATGATGTTATGTATCTCCAGTAAGCAATTGTTTGTTAACATGACAGCCTTTATAAAGCAAGATGTCAATTTTGTGTTTAAAGCTTGTTGCACTGCCCCCAAGTTGCCAGGAAATATAAAGTAATACAGCTTTTAGATCTCTGATGGTACACCCTGAAGACAGGACAGAGAGGAAGACTGGAGTAGTGTATGAGATTAAATATTTGAGGAAATGTTACATTGGAAGCAAGGACCCTGGTCAAAGTCTCAGCTAGGAAGAGGCTGAATTAATCGACTAGGAGTCAGTGGATGGCTGGAGAAAGATCAAGGATGACATTGACACCTGACACTAAAGACCATCTTGGAACGCAAGACTTGGGTTGCAAGATGAAGAAGACCATAAGATGCAATTGAAGGTTCTGGACTCTTCAGCTTAGATTATTTGGACACACATACTAAAGATGACTTGTAAACTAGCAGAGCTAAATGAGTTTCAGAGATCCAATTTTCAAAAGTCCACTCTCAGATCCTATTACATAACATTTCACAGGAAGACTTACATTGACAAAAGCAGGAGGATGACCTCATTCACACACTTACAAGGAAACACATGAGATGCTTTGAACAAATGGAAGACCAGAGGGAATGTTGAAGCATTATAGGTTTCCCATCATAGCCAGTGAGTAAGAAACAGAGAGAGAAAGAGAGGTCACCTGCTTACTAGAGGGCGAAATGAAGTAAAATATTCAGTGGTTTCTAAAAATAACCTTGATCCCAGAAGCTCTTTAAAATTACATTCTTATGTCTTGTATATTACGTGATAAATATTTCATCACCAGCTCTTGTGCAGTTGCTCTTTGCTGCTCTGCCGCTTTGAAGTTTCTTTTCATTTTACTTAGTGGGTTTCCATGACTTTCGGGTGCTCTTGCTGTGAGAGTGGTACTGATGTTGTGTGTGGGGGTACATCAGGAGGTTTGAGAGTTAAAGGTTTTAGAAACACCAGTATTGCATGCAATTCTGCGCAGATTGCAAATGACCATCACTGCAGTTAAATCAATACATTCAAGCCCAAATTAAAAAATCTACGAAAGACCAATCAGCTCTGGGACCACTCAGTCTAAACTTCATCTGTGGTCTTCTCATTAGTGCAGGTTGTCTTGCTTTTAATTTGGCAAGTTTACATTATTAATTTCTAATTGACATTGTGGGTGTATGTGATGTGCTGTTGTGTGTAGCTTTGTATGTTGTATTTTGTATGGTGTGTTCTGTGTTTTTTTGCTTTGTTATGTTTGTTGTTGTGCTGTTGTATGTTTTGTTTGCAGGGGACAGCGGATGTAAATTAGCTTTGAGCTAACTCCAGTGCAGTGCATCTTTTATGTTAAAAACTGTACACTGTACCATTAAATAAATACAATCAAAAAAAAAAAAGGTTGTATCAAAGTTGTGATATGTGAATAGGGACAGAAGCGTCTATCCTGATGAAGTGTCCTTGAGCATGACCTCTGACATCCACATAGATAAGAAACTGAAAGGGAACATTTCTTCCCAGGTGATAAATGTTATGACGGTACATCTTGCAAAGTGCTCAAACAAATCATCTGTGATGTCACCTAGGGTAATAGGTTGTTTTGGATCTTTTGAACATTAGAAATCCTTGCCCCAGGTTTATCAGACCTCGACTTCTGTCTGAGAAGCAATCTGCTATGGGTCATTACATTTGATCCACAGCCATCACAGGTAGGCAGCCTGCAACCCCTGGTGTTTCTGTGGCTCTTCTCATTGCCTTAATGAATGCTATGGTCACTCTAGTGGGGTGGAGGTTCTTTGGGTGTTGACTCCACAGATGGTGTCAGTCACTGTCCTCAGAACCTGGTCATGGCGGCAGAGGTAACACCCCTGCTCTCCCAGGGCCTTGAGACAGCAGCTGAGGATGTGCTCTAGAGACCCTCTACTCATGGTTTGATCTTCCCTCAGCAGAAAAGATAAATAGTGATAATTGAATCAGATCCCATCTTGTTTGTAACCATAAACCTATAGTGTTGTTTTATTCAAGAGACTCCGTGTTACTGTGTTGATGACCACTGGCATTCTCATTTAAAGGAATTTCTTAAATGTTAATTTACAGTTAGGAAGTCTATTAATCAAGTGAGGAAGAAGCCATTCTTTAAGACTGTAATATGATCACTGTGAAAAATTAAAAGCATTCTGGGAGCAATTACAAGTTACTCCATGCTGATTCCATGACTGATTTCTCCCATCTCCCAGATTGAGTTAGAAAACGAGAAGAGGCTTCAGCTTGTTGCTTTCAGCTATATGAGTTACAAATGCAGTAGAGGAATCAGAAGTGAAAGTGATGGTTATAGACTGCAAAAGAATGAAACTGTGTCCCTCTGGCAGCCTTGTTGACCTGACATTTTCTGACTTGAAAGGTTTTGAAAGGGAAGAAATGGGAGTAGCAAAAAAAAGTGAGTTGTGCCCCCATTCTTACAACATAACTTGTCCCTCTGGTCTATTAAAGCTACTGTTGGCGCAGAAATTGGTATCTTGTCCTTTCCTATAATAGATTTCTCCCTGTATGATTGCTGAACCTTTATGTAAAATGAAATAAAATCCACCACCAAACAACAGTAGAGTTCCAGAAGTGGAAAGTTGATGCAGTGGAAGGTGTTTTGGATGAATTTTCCCATCAGTCATTTCAGTTATGGCAAGAACGCCATGGTTAGAAGAGACATTACACTCCTGTAACATTGTTGGTCTTAAGATCAACAGTTGGAAAAAAAGATAAAATCGATGCAGCAAAACCAGAGACATCGTCTTTTTTATTCCATTCTTACTCCTTGTCAAAACATGGCGTCTACATTACCCACAATGAACATTACCCACTTTAGTTCGAGATTTGGGTGTGTTATGCTAGTAGTGGCTAACGAAGCCTGGAGCTGTTAGCCTCCAGCAATGAGGACCAGCTAACTCCACACCCCCAGATTTTTTTCATTTTCAACCTTGTAGTCCTCAGCCACAACTGAAAAGTGACATCACTTGAGGCAATTTAACCTCGAAAGGGTTTTTGCAACTTTTGTAAGTACTCCAATAGTACTCCCCAACACCTGGAAACAGACTTTCCCTGCAAGCTTAGCAGCTAAAACACTTGGGAAACTGGACACCAACTCCAAACTCTGGTGTGACAGGTGGACAATACACCTGTCCATTGGCGTTTACACAGGACATAAATTAACGTACTGCTGAATTGTAGTGTGATAATTACTCTGATTTGCCATTTCTTTTTCACATCATAATTCAGTTGGACACCATGTTCAAGTTAGCCAAGGGTTGTTTTGCCATAACCAATCAGTGTCCATCAATTTCAGTTGATACAGGAACTGCACTAGAGGTTGCTGTGAGAATTTGACTTGGCATCTGCAATGTTGATAAAAATATGTCTGTTTAAGAGCTGTTATTTCTGTAAGTTGACTTAAACAACTTTACAGCTGGGTCCGTCTCAAACACAATGTCAACATTTTTTGTTTAAAATGGATTCTGGCTCTGGAGCAGGAAGATCACGTCCCCAATCTTAATCCTATCTACAAAACTCTGATTGGCTTGGTTTTTTTCCCATCTACGGGGAAAAAGTCAGATATGTGAGTAGCAATTCAGACTACTGGAACCAAATAAGGAGAACTGTCCACTGTGAATATAATATGTAGAGATATGTGGCTGCCCCAGGACACAAGAACCCGTAACCTGGTAGCAATAGTGAGCAGTGCTGCAGTCATTTCCAAAGTGAATGTCTGTTTGACATTGAATATACTGTATGGCTAAACCATGGAAATGTGGCATACTTCCTCTTTTTCACTATTTCTGGTCAAAATTGAAATGGAAGGAAACACTTGGTGTGCTGTATCGGCTCATGAAATATTGATGGGGAAAAAAGAGGATGAAAAATGCATTCCGTATGCAACAACACCCTCTAGGTCTCTACAATCTTCCTGGGCATGAGCTTTGAAGCCTTGTGAGTTAGTGTTTGCTGCCAGCCATCTGTATAGGGAAAGAAGCAGGTTATATTTAGATCTGCCTTGCATTCATGTGTAGACACCCACTAGGGGAATCAGAGCTACTATCAATACTCTTCCTGTCTGTGTCATTCATAGGCTTAGTTACAGGCTCCTTCCACTGGGAGCCAATCATATGCGAAGGAAAGTAGTTAACCTTCTAAAGATTTGTTAGAGAAATATATGCCAATTAATCTTGCTTTGTTTTTGCATTTTTCTACCAATGTGTGATTGTTAAAGGATCACAGTTCAAAATATTTCATGTATCATTGTTTGTCACTCTATCATGCAGTTTATGTAAAGGCATCTTTATACTGTATTTACTGTATTGTGGTGAAAGGTTAGTCTTCTGAAATTAGTCCAAATCAGAGCCATTGAGCTGAACAGGCTGAAAGGTCTTGGAGTTAACATAAACCTCAGTGGTTCCCAGGGAAGCTAATTAAAATCCATCCCAATAACAGGCAAACAAAAGCATTTACGACTTGTTGTAGAGAATGTACAATGAAAGCGTGGGATGTAAGGTGCAAGCGTCGAAGGAGGGCTATTTAATGAGGCAGAGAGGGCAAGGGTCCAAGTTGAAACAGGACAAAGCTGTTTATTAAAAGTCACAAACAGCTAATTCTGTTTTCCATTACTTTTGTTTTTACTCTGTTCTGCATTTTATATGGGATTATTTCACAACACTAGTTTCCCTTCATAACTGCCACAGATTTCATCTGGGGTATGTGTTTGTTTTACTTTCAAGGAGGAGTAACAGGAGTCAATTCTTAGTTTGCTTTAGTGAAATGATGTCAAACATATCATTAAATATATGAATAAGAGCTTTTTTTAAGTCTTCTGTGGCAAGTTAAGTCTCTAGTCTGTCAGATTAAAGGCCTGGTCACACCAGCATTTGAAGGAGCATAATTTTGGAACTATTTCTTTTCATTCAACCCACATGCATCTTTTGCATTAAGTTCTGGTTCGTAAACTTTAAAATGCAAATTTACATTGTTGTCCAATAGCAAACTGTCTTGACAGTGCAGACCTTTGAGGGAACAGACAGCGGGAGAGTCTTAAATAGAGGTAGCTTTCACATTAGCTTTGTTGCACCATACAATTTTGAGAGCCTGCTCTGCCGGAGTATATACTGCTCCAGCAGCAGATGAGGTGCGGTCTACAATCAGTCCTGAGACATAAGTTTATGGTACAAAGTATGTCTCTTGTTGGAACTTTGGCAAATTTAAGTTAGCAATTTAGCTAACTAGCCTGCTAACTGGTAGGTAGTGAGCTTGGCTGGCAGGCCATTGTAGCTGGCTAGCGCTGGCATGTTATCTACTGAGCCACAATAGCTTGATAGATTTTTGAGCATCAGCTACAGCATTGCTTATTGCATAGCTACAAAGCCTATGCATGTAACTACAGAGTAACATCAAGGTAGTTTTAAGTCGTCCTTGATAAGAAGTCGAAGTCAGGTGTTGAGCTTTTTTACATTAGATTTGAATGATTTTAGGAAGTCAAGTCTCACAACCCTCATTTTTATGACCTATGTCTGACTCAAGTCCAAGTCTCAAGTCTACAGCTCTGATCTGAGACACTGTTCAGGTCATTGCTCCACCAAGTGTTTTTGTTTCAAATATCTCCTTTTATTAAATGGCAAACTCAGCCCTGACAGAGAAGCATGGTCAGATAAAAACTGTAAGTAATTCAGATTTTAAAGGTTATGAATGTCATAAAGATGGCCTTGTTAAGGTTAACTTCAGTAAATTACTGCCCACAAATATCACTGTGGTCATACACTGTGCAGCTGGTGGTATTTGGTTTTATCACTTCCTCAAAATGCTCCAAGCAGACAAATCTTTAGTTCCTCAGTCACCTCTGCACCAGTGGTTCTCTGGGTTTCATAGTTGGAGCCTTTTAGGGGTGCCTCATTCCTCAGTAATCCCCCCCAGTTCTGGTCTGAGCCATGACCCTCAGTGTCTTCCACTGCTATGTGATGAGTGCTGCAAGGACTTCTGGTTGCAGCCGCTGTAAATCATCGATCCCAGCTGCACACTTGGATCAACTGGAGGACAAGCAGACTTTTGTAAAGTGTCTCTAACTGATTCTCCAGGGTGCCAAACATACTGGTTAGCCTCTTTGGTGCATGCTCGAGCTGCATCGATTTTCCCCGACTTGTAACGAGTCAGACATACTGGAGATGCCAACACAGAGAGGTTGGGATTTTCTTGGACACCTGTTGTGATTCACTTTACAGACAAACGTTTCTTTCTTTTTCCTTTGTTTTGTTTTTAAGAACTTAATGTTTAAAATGTGAAGTGAGATGGTCATCAGCATTTCTTCAGTGGGGAAGTGTTAAAACTAAAGAAGTGAAACTTATGATGCTTCGAGGACAGCCACACGATAGTCCTGTCCTTAGACTTTTAAACAGCACAAAGTACATTACTATTAATTCCTTACACACTGCAATGTAAATTGATTTCCATTTACATGAGAGGTTTGT
This sequence comes from Thunnus albacares, assembly GCF_914725855.1. Classification (NCBI taxonomy): domain Eukaryota; kingdom Metazoa; phylum Chordata; class Actinopteri; order Scombriformes; family Scombridae; genus Thunnus; species Thunnus albacares. The sequence continues at coordinate 3,726,185 of NC_058121.1, forward strand.
AATCTTCAAGTAACCAGCCTCTTTTCCTACCTTCAAACCCCTACATGTACGCAAACCTGAAAATAATAATTAACCACAGATTAATGTTCATATAGTATTATATGTAAGTGTTTATTATGTGGCTCAGTCAGGCAGAGTTTCACTCAGCCTTTGCAAATCTTCCAGTGTTTGTTTTGCAAAACCAAACCAGGAAACCACATGTCTAAAATCATGATCCTCTGCTGCAGCTCCTCTCATCCCGGATTTATTTGTATAATTGTTTAACTGGATAAATAGTTCTTCAGAGCCTCCTGATTTTGTTATGAATGATTGGATGTGTGCAAAACCTATTTGGCAGGATCTCAGAATGTGATTGTACACTCCGACTAAAGACAGGATATCCTGCATAAAGTAAAAGATGCTCCTAGAACTCGGTCACAGGGGTAAAAATCTTAGCTGCAGGAGGCTTTGAAGCTTTCAATTTGAGACACATGGTGGAGAATCAGAGGAATACCTCACTACTAACCAAAATAGTAAGTGAGGTGTGTACACTTCATTCAGAGGATGTTACCTATCAAAACCTGAAGGCAAATGCAAACTGTTCCTAAAGAATAGACTAGCTAGGTGTCTTTCAGCTTGTCCCTTTGTATCATAGGCTAAGCAAGTGTTGAACTGTGGCTATTCTGTATCCAGTTTAGTGATGTAACACCCAGGGTTTGGATTAATGTTAGTGAATGTTAAATTTGCAGCCACTCTAGTGGTGGCGTGGCTCTATGTCGGTTGGTTGGTTGGTCCAGACTGAAATATCTCAACAGCTTTTAGATGGATTGCAATGACATTCTGTGCATTACATTCATAGTCCCCAGAGGATTACTCCTGCTGACCTTTCCTCTACCATTACACTAGCATTTTTGGGTTTTAATGAAATACTATATCTCGACCACTGGATTGGTTGTGATGATATTTGGTACAGACACTCCTATTCCCCACAGAAAGAATTGTTATAACTTTGCTGATCCCTGAATTCTTGTGTATTGTCATCATCACATCAATATTTTGGTTTGTCCAGCATTTAGATTTTTCATTAGTTACCTGCAAAACTAATGACACAATGACAGCCTCAACTGTATTTCTGTTTAGTGCTAATTAGCAAAACGCTAACACGCTAAACTTAACATGGTGAAGATGGTAAGCAAAATTACCTGTTGAAATTGTCGTTAGCATGCTAAAATGAGCATTTAGCTAATTTAGCACCACTGTGCCCAGTGTGCAGTCGTATCACAGTCATGTTAAGTTACTGTTGATGAAAACACAACATTTCCTGCTTTACTTCATATTAAAAGCTTTTAAATAACTGAATAATGGAAGACTTTTATTGTGAAGAATTTACAGGAAATTAAATGTGTTCCTCACTGAATTAGCAGAGCTTCATTAGTGTCACGAAAAACTGGTCGAAACAACATATGGAGATATTTGAAGCTTTTCAGTTCAGCGGATCAGTTAGAAATAATGCAGGGAGGAATAATACAAGCAGAAACTGCCACAGTGATGATGATGTTTGATGAAGAGCTGCAGACAACCAGCACACCTCCAACAGGTAAACAACTTATTTTACTTTGCCCTGTTGTGTAGTGGAAAAACACTCACAGCATGCCAGCTCAGCTCAAGTTATGGCTCGGTGTGACTATCCCCAAAACAATGGAAAAATGCCATAATGTTAGCAGTGCGGAGCAGTAAACTTGCACGCTGTGCGTGGAGCAGATGACCATATAAAGAAATCTGTCACGAGCTGACGTCGGCTCAGGCTGAAAGTAGAAAAAAATCATTGGAAACTGAGCATTCAGAGCATGCTGAAGCCAGTGCTTTTTGCTCACAGGGATTATTTCTACATACATTTATCTCATTATTTGACACTTTGGGCACGTTTAATATGAACATCCAACATTGTAACATTATATATATGACTGAAAATAAGGAAAAGCATAATTGGTCCTCTTTAAATATTTGTGGATACAATACCAATACCTAAAGTCTGTTAGAAATTAAAAGCGTGATGTTTTAATGAAAGCTCCGATTAGCATCAACAGTGAAGAACCTTGCTTTACTTGTGGAAGAAAGAAGAAAACGGACAGAAAATAACCCACGCACGTGTTTTTCATGGAGTTCCCCTATTGATCTGAAAGCCTGAGGGTAATTCTTTGCCTGTTTAGTGGGAGTTGTGTTGGGAGTCGTTCCAAAACCAGAATAAATTAATCAGAACTTCACTTTGCTGCCTGGCTCCCGAGGAGCGGCTGGTGCTATAATCAAAACAGGGCTCAGAGGGGTGCTGTGTGTTTCCACAGGATCATCAGGAAGAAATCAACTTCTCCACTTATCACACCAGTCACAGCAGAGAAAAAGCCAGCAAACTCCAGTAGACTTCCCTGATTGGGTGATGATGCAGGAGTTTTGCTAACACTTTGGAGTAGCTCCATTCCAGTGTATTAACCTGTGCATTACCAGCCCCTAAAAATAACATATACAGATAATATGCAGTAGCAAGTAAGTTGTGTAGTAAACGTAATGCTGCCTGCATTATTTTTAGCAGCATAACATTTATATTGAACTTTCCTGCAAACTGTTCACTGCCAATGCAAAATGATCAGACTTAGTGTATCACTCTCAACACATTTCATCCAGTTTCCTACAATATCCACTCCTGGCAATTAAACCATGATTAACAAGTATATGGTTAGGCAACAGTAACTCAAAGTACTTAGTTGAGGTCAGGGAAAGATTGTGGTCTTGGTTAAATATTGAATAATAAAAACTGACATGAAGTACGAGACAGAATACTTTGTGTCATTATTTAACCAAACCCTGATATTTCCCAAATGTCAAAGGAACAGTTTAACATTTTGGACAATACACTTATGAGCTTTCTTTTCGAGAGTGATATTAGGAGATCAATGGCAATGTGTGTTAAGGAGAGTCAGGACGTGGTTAGCCTAGCTTAGCAAAGGGGAAACTTGTCTAACGTGAAAAATAGACCTATCAACACCTCTAAAACTCTCTAATTTAAACACTGTATCTCATTTGTTTAACTCCTGCACAAACAGAAATGTAAAAATGGCAATTTATGGTTTTAGTTTTTTCAGTTACATGCTGTATTTCTTGGCGGACAATAGCCGGGCACAGCGATTGTGATTGTGAAGACATTCCAAAGTCTTGTTGTCACAGAGAGAATGTGCCTGTACACAACAGTACCAAAACCAAATCTTGTGCTCATCAACAGTATCTGGTAACCTGCATTGTAGCAGGAGACACAACACAGAATTTGATCGAAACTGATGTATGAATAAATGTTCCTCATCAAGAAATAGCCGCAACATGTAACTTCCTCTAAAATCATAATTTGTCATTTTTATATCTTAGTTAATGCGTAGCTTTAGATTTGGATTTATTCTCTTATAAACAAGCCACCTATAACATTCTTGACTAAATAGTCACAAAACAAAAACATGTGTTGGAAGATGTATTTTTGAACTTTGAACAAAGCCAGGCTAGCTGTTTCCCCCACCTACAGCACTTTATGCTAAGCTAGGCTAACCACATCTCAACTCACGTGTTGAGATGTACGCACATACACGAGAATGGTATCATCCCCCCAAAAGGTTGAAACATTTCTTTAATCAAGGGAAGTGATACAGCATATACACCCACCATTCACCCAGATCTCTTCTCTATGACTTCTGTGCAATATGAGGATGTCACACTTCCTGTAATTGGAAAAAATGGTGCTAGTGAGCATATTCTGGACAGCAATTACTTCTCCTCCCAAACACATTGAACAAAATAAATTAGTTTAAACTGAATTTATTTAGTAGGAGATAGGGTTAGTATTACACCGTGGACAAATGGTGGTAAATACAAAGTAGTGTATGAGTGCATAATTAAATGTTTCTGCAATGGTTGCATTAATATAAAGGTGTAAAAAAAAAAAAAACAATTTTGAAGTGTGAAAACATAATGTACTCTCTATCTATCATATTGACAGGATCACCACTGACCTTGGTCCAAGCCTGCTGTGATTAATATGATTTATGCCATTATTCCAGCATGTCCTCAGCTCTCCATCCCCCATTCGTAGGCACAGATAATCAAACAGGAATCACTTAGAGCCAAAGACTCTTTTCAGTCCAAGAACAAGAAAGCTATTTTATGGCACATACACACTGTAATGTCTGTAATGATGAAGAATGTCCCTGTAATCCTAGCTCTTAATGACACTGCAACATAAAGGAGACATATCGCTGTGTGTGAACAACAAGCAGAGCATTCTTAGCCACAGACCACAGTCCCACACACAGGAATATGTGTGGCACTGTTGATCACTGCTGTCCCAAGCAGAAATGGCTGCGCCCATATTGTGACATAGACCTACTGTAGAGCTGGTTCAGATACACAATGGCTGTCATCTTCTTTACCATCAAACAGTAACATAAAGCTGTTAGTGCGTCTGTCTCAGTCAAAGGGCAAAAATGCACTTCAAAATGTAAAAAACATTACAAAAGAGTTGGGTGAAATGCCTTCAGTAATTAGGAGTTGCAAATGTATTCTCATTTCATCCTGTTCATTATTTACTGACTTGTCAAATACTGACACAGTTTTTATGGCGCGTGGCTGTAAATATATACAGAGCTGTGACATATCCACAATGTTTCATCATAGCAGTCGTTTTCACAGCAGACATTTTGACTTGTCATTGTAGGAACAGTGCAGGTGTTACTAATAACGTTAATGATGGTTCCTAAAGTAGCTAAGCGGAATTCATTAATTCAGTCTTACCTCATTAATTATTTACACCTGTGCGTTTCCTAATGTGACATGTCAAAATGTCCTCTGTGAAAAAGGCCTGCTAGACACACTACACTGCAGTGAACTGATGCCTCCTTTTTTAAATTTGTTTTTACTAAATCTTGCTGAAGGTTAACCTCTATGAATGAATGTTTCTTACTGAAATGCTCTTTTGGTGTCATACTTGACTTTTCAGCAGGACATTATAGTTTTTAGCAAATGTTATTCAGACAGACGTTACAATGCATTTGTTGGTGACTATTTTCAGTTGTGGATTTGGTACAATATTTCTGGCAGCGGGATGGTGTGTGTGGGATTGAGTCAAAATAAACTACAGTGTGTGTGTGTTTATGGTAATGGAGGAACATGTCACTCAGTGCAACAGTGTGGCTCACTGATGTGTTTTTAATAGTTTTTGAACAATGGAGCTCTGTGGCACAGAGGAATAAGATATATCAGCCTTTGACACATGATGCTTGTTAGTGGATCAATTCGTTGTTAGTTGTGGTGTTTTCATGGGATTTGTTGATAAAAAAAAATACAATATCATTCCTTTAAAGTAATGTATTCACAGGCTACCTTTGACTTTTTGCTAAAGAACCAGATATTTTCTAACACAGTTGATCATCTTTTGTACTGATGATTTGACTGTGAGAGTTTCATGGCTCCAGCCACTAGTCATAAATGTATTATTTATATTGATTATAATCAGATTAAGGGGATAAGTATTGTCATTCTAAAGTCTCTATCACTTCATTTGAACATTTTTTCCTGTAACATATGTAGAAATCATTATACTTCTGCAATGTTATACAGCAAAAAGTGTGCATGTACAAGGATTGGAGGGTTAAGGATTGTTTTCATATAATTGTAGCTCCCTGTGGCACATAGCTGCATCCAGTGTCCAGCCCTTAGGTCTCATTTGTCTGAGCAGAGCCATTAGCAGAGTCAGTGACACAAGACGGCAGCGAGTCTCCTGAGAACCACTCAGGACCATATGGCCAATGACATGGGGCCCGTGTCGTTTATCTGGACCTGTGCGGGAGTGTGGATTACGTCGGCCTTGTTGTTATCTGAAGCCTTGATAAGGACACTTTAATATCCTCCTCCCATAATGGAGATCACACACTGCCAAAGAAGAGAGAGAGAGCGGCTGGGGAATAGTGGTGGTGGGGAAATGGGATGGAGAGGGTTGCCAAGGCAACTGGTTACTCAGCGACAAGCGCACCATAGAAATACGCTCATGTTACATCAGTCTTATTACTCCATCGCTCCCCTCCCCCATCTTATCAGACAGAGAGCTGTTTTAGTGAGCTGAAATTAAATGGGTCATTAAATAAATCCTTAAATAAATCTACTTTCTTTTAACCAACCTCATGTCTTCATACAGACCTCATACACTCTGCACTTTAAATACATCATGACTCCGCCATTAAAAGCTGTTTTATCTTTATTTTTCCAGCTTCCAGTCGACAGAGAAATGTGGCATCTGGGGCTGACAAATTCTAAGCAGGCCTCACTCAACAGTTGTTTTGAAGGAGCTGCATTTGTGGCATTCTTTGCTTTAAAGAACAGCCACCTGCAAGGACTGCTTTGCTTGCAAGGGGCTGAATAGTATTTAGGTTACCATGGAAACTTCAGGAGCAAAACTGAAATAAAGGAGTGAGCGCAGCGGCCCTTTTCTGGGTGACAAGGGAGTGACTCTCTTTGTAGGGGAGAGGAGTGTGAAAGGCAGCCTCATCTGTATTCTGGCACATGAACAAACCCAAAGATATCCTATGCATAACTGCTGTTGCCCGAGGCTACTTTAGAGGTAGAGGGAATCTCTCCTTTCCCTCTGCTCCATTTAAAACTTCATCACTCCATCTCAAGTTATTCTCTAATAGACCACTTCCTGGACAATTAGCAGATAGAGTAACAGCCCTGCACATAAACCTGAAACTTGTCACGGAGTGAAAAACAGCTTCTCCAGACATCCGTGCTGGCTCACAGGATGCAAGCCATTGAGCGGAATAATGAAGTGTCTCAGTTTGTCCCTGGAGTCTCCTATTTAGCTAAAAAAATGTAGTTACAGCGATGAATTCTACTGAATGGTGGCTGTGCAGCTAATTGGAACATTCTCGTGAACTCAGACCAGTGCCATTGTCAGCTGAATTTGAGTCACCTTGGCCTGAGCCCTATAGAAAACCAGTGTCCTATAGGAGAGATCTGATTGGTGCATCACTTGGATTCCACTGTTGGCACACATGCAGAATGCTGAAGTGTCAAAACATCTTGCCATGCCAAGAAGCCCTGCTTGTTGATGCAATTAACATTACTGTGACAGTAACAAAACACTGTTGACTATGCAGATGGCAAATTGCTGACTTTGTTCTGAAGTTGTATGAAGTTGTACTTCATCTCATTAGAATAAGAAAGCATATTTCAGATGGCTTTGCCAGCCAAAGGCCTCTAAATTATCATTTTATTAACCTCATTTCAGCATGTATATTTTAATATTGTTTTATTTCAATAAACTGTTATCTTAATGGTCAGTTTTCCCACTTACATTTATAATATATTGTCTTGCTGGTCGTTTTGGTTTCATTCACCAAGTCTTTTTTCATATATATTTGAGATTTCTGCCTCCATGCCAATACAATGGAGGTGAATGGAATCTCATTTGTCCCAGTTAATCTTGGGACTGCCCATTGGTCCGATGGCCCATTGTTCTGAAACCCTAAAAGTCCGAAAAATTTCCCATCAGACTGAAGGCTCATAGTCTGACAGCCTGTTATCCCGAAAAACAAAAGCCCACTGCTACAAAGGCCCGTTTCTCCAAAAATACACACTCTGGAGTTGGAGTTCAATGACTGCCAGTCTTACTACTTTCCAGACTCTGTTAATATATTGCCCAATTTAACAGATCTGGCTTCCTCCTTACGCAGATGACACTCCACAATTATAATGTAGGACTTTTGGCTGATATTTAACTTAGTAATGTGTAACATTACTGTTTGACATTCTGAAACACCACCAGTCAACATGTCCATGCAATTTTTATAACGTGATTTCATTAAAGGGAAACTTCAATATTTTTCAACCTGCTCCCTATTTTCCCATCTGTTTGTGTCTAAGTGACTAATGGGGACAACAGTTTTTGAAACTGGTCCAGTATTGAGTGACAGCACATCAGCCAATAGCTGTGAAACAACGGGGCAATAGCGCCTCGTCAATGTATGTCCACTAAAAGTGCTTATTTTTGCCACTGACAGGCTCAGATTGTTATTATAAGTGTCTGACAACATTATGGAAAGGACCATACAGAGATATAAAACGTATTTCCTTACCATTCGCTTGATCCGGTGCGTTTGTTATTGTGTCTAGCCAAGTCTCACTCAAAGAGAAGTCTCATTCTGAGATCTCATGAGAGTTGAGTTGTTGTCGAAATCAGCTAAATATTCAGTCATGAGAGAGTTGGAGAGAGGAGTGCCGGGAAGAGTTTGTTGTGTTGCAGTACAAAAAGCATGGCTTAGTGTTATCTGTAAGATTTTCAAAGTCATGGCTAAATCTTTAGCTGATTTCAAGTCTTGTACTTTTTTGACTTACTTCTGTATAACATATATGGAACGGCTTCTTTGAAAGTGAAACAAGATACAAACAGTTTATAGCTCCTTTTTAATAAGTTGAATTGACTGAATCTAAGTTGATGCTGGACTTTATTTCGATATTAGCCATTTTGTCTCAGACGTGTTGACACTTTAGTTCTGTTTGTCAAGTGGGAGATATTGTAGCTGTCGAAAACTCCCAATATCTCATATACCGAGAATTGTAACTAGGAGGCTGACATGAACAGTTTTTACCACCAGGGTGCTAGCAATTATGGTTTAAACAATATAACATGAACCCAGCATTACTCTGGCGATAGAGCATGTGAGAACATATGTTTTTCCATATAATCTGGGTAAACCGACCCCAGTATGAGGATTTTAAGCGTTTTAACATATCTGTGCTTAACACGAAGAGTCTGTGAGCTTTTTCTTTTCACAGCTACTCATGAGTAGAGAAAACACATTTGTTTTAATCCTGGACTGTGCATCAGTGGACCTTACACGGGAAGGGCAGCATAGTATTACCTCATCCCTAATCGCATTATTCAAATTACCCCTCCTTTCTCTAAACATCAAGCAGCACAGACCACAGTGGTCTCTTATTTACTGTAATTACCACCAAGCTTTACTGGTGCTACTGTAGAAAGAATATTCATATTCACTCCTGGAATCAGTTTGCTCCAGCAAAATAAAAGCAAAACTGGAGATCAAAGTTGTTCTGCAGTATGGTAACATGTAATAAGCCAACATAAACAGGCTGGAATTGGAGCCACTTGAAGCCAGCAATTGTCCAGGTCTGTAGGGGTCATATGATCCTCGCTTGGCATCTTTGTTGAAAACTATTGTAAACTCACCAGTGCAGAAGGGTTTTAATTTATCTTGATTACTTTATTTCTTGGACGGCACATGAGAATCATGGTTGGGCAAAAAAAAACAACTGCAGGCATTGAGCTGTGAAGAAAAAAGTCTACTTCCTTGGGTTGACTCCAGCCGTTGTAAACACAGCCTTGGGGAGGGAGCCAACTGCTGGGGCCTAACAGGAGTATCCATCCCGGTGATAACAGCAGACAAATGTCTCGGATTCCAAATATTTTCAGTGTGTCATAGTAAATGGCTCCATTGACGTCAGGGCCACACACTACTTATCTCCTCCTGTACGGACAACTGGAAGTGCTCTGTCCTGATATTGCACTTCAAGACCTCCTCCTCACCGCTTTCCTTCCTCTATTTCACATTCCCCTCTGTCAGAGCTTGTGGTTGACCCACAGGGGGTAAATGGGTGACCCCTCTACTTTCTCTGGACACAATAGCCTTTGATACCCAGTGGTGGGAAAGGGAGCAAAAGGGGGCTCGTTGCTCATTCAGCCACATTTGGGCAGCCGGGGCCGGTGCAGCAGCCCTTAAATGGATGCTGCCATTGATGGTTAAATCAATTCGGGATGGTGACAGCGTAGCAAGGCTCCAGACTGTAACAATTGCAGATTACAACAGTACTACGCCCCTCCCCCATCATACAGCCCCCCCCCCACCCCACTCCTCCTCCGAACTCCCCCTCCTTGCACTGCCTTTTTAGATGAAGTGTGGGGACTTCAGAAGGGTTTAGATGGGTGGGGTTGGTGGGTGAAGGGGGACTTTAGATGTGCGGGGAGGGTTTAGAGTGACAAAAGAGAAAGCTCTCCGGTGAAAGAGAAGAGGGCGAGAAGAGAAAAGACACATTCGGCGCAGCTGAACGCACAATGCTGTTTCACTCTTTTCTGAAAAAAAAAAAAAAAAAAAAAAAAAAAAAGCCGGCGCGAAACATTACTCAGTGATGAGAGAGAGCTACTCCACTCAGCTGCTCTCTGTCCTCCTCCTCCTCCTCCTTCACTTTCCTTCCCTTTCTTGCTGCTATGCACATACATTCATGTATGCATACCAGCACACACACATACACACACACACACACACACAGAATACATTTTTTGTGTGTTTCTGTAGGTGATTTGACGGGTGGGGGCGGGGGTCAGTAAGGTTTAAATCCCAGCCAGGAACTTTTAGTGCTGGATGGGTGGTCTTGCATTCATAGTGTGGGTTGTGACACAGCAGGTTTGCGTGGTTTTTTTTTTTTGTTGTTTTTTTTTGTGGTGAGGGAAGTGTCAACACGACTGCACAAGGAAAGGCTCAAGGCTGCCCTCTTCAGATAAAAACTGGTATAACAAATGGGAGTTCTGCACTGCCATCTCAGCGTTCTGCTCGTCTCTACTCTGCTGTATGAGGTGCCGCTGAGGAGATGAGATGGTGGAGTAAAGATCCACATGTATGAATTTTTCAAAACTACCAAAAATTTACCGCATTTTTAAAAAAATACATCAGGAAATGAGGTCCGTGCCGATGCTGAAATACACCATCATGGTACAAAGAAGCGAGTGCAGGCAGTGTGTTTGTGTGTGTGTGTAAAGGGTGGTGTGGAGGGGGGGTATTGGCTGACAGATGCACTAGAAGCCAGAGGTGGTCCATGGTTACCATGGCGACAGTGTGGGCTGAAGGAGCTGTGAGCATATTGAGTATGCAGAAAACGGGTCCCCTGAGATCTCTGAGTGGATTTAAGATGGCTGTCAGAGAGAGATCTGACTGGGCTTTCATTTGCTTTGATGACAGCATGAGGAGACATACTACAGACGCATTACAACTCCGTTTTATTTGGATTTTGGAGCACTCTACAGACAGTGGCAAGGGATGAAGCCCAGTTTCCTTTTTAGTAAAAGATCTGTTGATGAACCAAGTTTAGATGCGGCTTCCTTTCACCTACAGTCAGCTTTGATTTCACTCCCTCTCAGCAGAAATGTAGCTCAACTCCTCCTGTTGAACGCTGCCTTCGCTGCAAGACCCCTGTTGCCATGGTCACAGTAACTACGTGACAAAGCAAAGGAAGTGGATGATATCTTTTCCAGATGTTGTCTTTTTCCTAACAGACAGGAAATGAAAAGCAAATATTTCAAACTTGCTGATTTTCAAAATAATAATAAAAAGAAGTATGTTTACATACCAAGGAAAGGTCAGCAAGCTTTCATTTCATTCAGAACATGCAAAAAACAGCTTGCAATAAGAATTTTTTTGAGCATTCATAGTGATATGCTATGAATCTGTAGTAGGTTAGGTTTGTTTCTCATATTGTTTTCCTTGGGTGACTTGTGTTCCTACATAATTTAGATTAAATTGATAGATTTACGCACTCAAAATTCAGACACTTAAATATAATGGCGAACAGCAACTATAATGCGCTACATAGGCCGAATGGAAAACAGATTCAAGACACAAAGGGACAACTACATTGACACACAATCATAAATCTGATGCAAATTTTGCGCAAAATTTGTCAAAAATCAATATAGCTGTCAAAAGCTGATTTCTGAAGTTAGTCTTTCCCTCTGTCGCTCTTGTTCATTTGTGTGTGTCTTTCAGTCTGTGCAACCTGACCTTTTCCTGTTAATACTTGCTAGCAAGCTAGCTTCACTCCCCAATCTTATCTATTTCCAGAAAATCTTTTTCCTGAAAAAATAATTCTACGATGAATGAAATATCAGACTCTACCGTGTCCAATACTGCCAGAAATTTTCATAGCTGGTGGCAACAAACGTTACCAATGACAGTAATGTTAGCGTTAGCAGCTAATGCTATTTCAAAAGCACAATTTACAATAACAAGTGACAAATATCATATAAAATATCATATCATATAATATTAAATGGTTGACACTTACCTGGGAACCAAGTTAAAAAATATACAGTTGCTATAGTATTTCAGTCAAATATTCAACCACCTTAAGGACCTAGCTAAAAAGTTACCCAATGAATCACTGACCAGATTTACCATTGTTGAGTATTTGATACAGCACTTTAAATAAAAATTGAGGAGATGCAGTGAAAATACTATCTTATCGAATGAGCTGAAGGAATATGAAACTGTAGCTGAATTGTATCAAACTGGTTTTGAATCACAGTGCATCATATTGTTACAAATTTTTCTGTATCAGATAGTGGACTATGTATCTAGATATCTAAGTAGAGACAATATAACAATATATAGAGAGAGAATATATCAAGAGCTTGTTAATTTAACAGCATGAGTGGCTGCTGACAAGAGCTTGCTGCCACGGAAACACATACAGCAGAGCAATAACATCTATGTTAGCAAAGGCTGCCTCTTACAGTCAGCTTCTTGGCAGCAGTCAGATCCAGAGCCACACATCAAACAGCCCAGCCTTCCATTCAGCCTGGTCCATACTGTTATATTTATGAATTCATTAAGCCACTTCTTGAACGTACCACCTCCACAGCACTTCACATGTTCGCCAGGACTCTTTCCACCAGATCAGAGGAGTGAATGAGTGTGTTTGTGCGTGTGTGTTCCCTCAGAGCAGGACTGTGAACAGATGTGGCTGAGATTGAAATTTGTGCCAAGTAATATACAGTAGTTGGAGCATTTAGGCTTTGCTGGAGTCTGAAAATGCAGGAAGAGTAATTTTTTGGGCCCTTTGAAAATCTGAATGGGGTGTTCTTTGGTTGAAATCAGGCCCCGCTAGGCTTTAGAATGTCATAAATGAGGTCCCTTGTGGCAAAAAGGAGATAAGTCTGGGAGCACTCCACTTTGAACTTGAGAGAGCTGGAGTCTAGCAGAGTTGCAGTGTGACAACAGAATGCCGACTTCTCTGGCATAGCTGCATCTTTTATTTTGCTTCAAACACTTGAAACCACATGTAAGAAAATAGTCTTCAGTGAGAAGTGCATTTGCAATGATGCAAGCATCCTCTGAGATTGTTTTTACTGAGGCCAAACCTCTCAGGCTTTTAAGTTATTGCAATTATGAATTTCTATTTTGGCATTTGAAAAGTAAGAAGTTTCCACACACAACATGAACAGACCACCACAACAACTGGTTTTCCCCGACAGTGTGCCAACCAAGGCCACCTGGATTTACCTCCCCTGAGTTCCAGTCTGCTGCAAGTGGCCATTTTTATTGCACACAAGAATCATGAAAGGAGTCTTTCATCTGCGGGGCCTGTCTTAAACATATAAAAATTGCATTCGCACTTCTGTGCATTGCTAAAACAGCTGTTAAGTTACACTTTCGTGTGGTGCCTCTTTTTATCGTCTCAAAGCTCTTGGACCCAGAACCGCACTTCCCTTTAATAGAGGAATTGTGGTAGAAAGAAACTTATCGAGATGAGTTCCCCAAATCCTTTCCTTCTCTCTGTTTGTCCACGCTGCCTGCCTGTTAAGAAGAGCAGAGCTTTTAAAATGTAGATTAAAAGCTTTGTGCAAACTCTTGACTGAACATTATCACTCCAGTAGAATAAGGAAAGTGAATGAAAGGTAGAAACGTTTAGTTCTCACATTCATCACTTGTCAGTGTGTCTGTCTGGTGGGTTAGAGGAGAGATTACTCCCACTCTTGTGGTTTTCAAGCAGGATAAAGAACCCCCTACTGCCATACTGACTATATCTGTAGTTCCTCCCTGGATTCCATTCCACTTACCAAAGGTCTGACCTGCAGCTAACATCGCCTAAGCTCTTTGAGGTGTATACATTTACCCAAGCATTGTTCATGGATCATGTATCATGTTAAGTGCCATGGGCTAAAGAAAGTTTGACTTCTCTGCTCAAGTGTTGTGTTACATACAATACCATCACAGCAATTTCTATCATTTTGACTGTTTTGAAAAGAGAACATTTGTAGCTTTTCATACTTCTTATCAAAACTGTGAAGCTTTTTAACTCTATTTGAACCCTGTTGCAAGACAAGAACATGATTGAGAGTGTTTGTTATTATATCAGAAAAAATATGCATTTTGGTATGGTTAAGGTTCGGCACCCTAAAGTTGTAATCCTTAAGATCAATGTCCTAGTTGATATGGAGACATATACCTGTGGTTACTGGTGGTATCAGCAAAATTGGTTAAATACTACAGGAAACACTTGTTGAAGTGCAAATTGCAGATACATTTGTGAGTCCTACAGTCCTCTTGCATGCTCATGCATGGGTCACAATTATAGTGTTTCTTATGGTGTTAACAAAATTAACACAAGTGGAAATTATCTCATGTTGCATGTCACAGCTTGCATGTTGCAAATTTGATGAAAGAGGCCCCAGCTACCTTTTCAGAAATACAACAGAACAACTGGTGTATCTGTCTTTACAGTGCAGTCAGACAAACTAATCTTGTTTTAATAAATAAGTCAATCAATAATAATTGCAACCACAATCTGATTTCATGCTGCGCATGGTGCAAGCAGTTTTCCACAGAACAGCAGGACACAGTAAAAAGTTGGTTTCCTTGCTGAGGAGTTGGAGATTTGCAACCTGTCAACTGAAGCTCTTCATAAAACAGCTCACCATGGCTGCTTCTCCTTGTTCAATTACTCCCTTAACTGATCCACTGATGAAAAATGCCATGTCTTGTTTTAACGTTTAACTTAATGTGAAGCAGCAGCAGTAGGAAATGTTTGGTAGCCTTGATAGCCTCGATATGGCTGGAGGAGAGTAGGGAGTTAGGAGGCAGATTGATATCAGTGAGTTAAAATTAAAAAGCATAATGCTTGATCACATAAATGTGTAGTTTTCAGTGAATTCCTTGTGCATGTGAGGACAATTTAAATCCAGCATGGGAATGGCGGACTCCACCTTTAACAGTGAAAACTAATGTAGAGAGAAGTAATTGCAAATATATAGAATGGCAATTAATGAAAAACTGCAGGCTATAAATAGTAACAAACAGGGTTTGATTTCATGAAGTGTAAGGATTATAACTGTAAACATTTGCTTACCCATTCACCACCCCGACCTTCATATCCTCACTTTTGAACTTAAAAGGCACGCTACTCTCTGCATTGGCACTGATCGTTTTCACTGTATGTAAATTGTGAGGTGCAGAATTGTCCAGTATGTACATACTTCCTAAACATACTGAGCTATAAATGGTTATGTGACAAAAGGTCTAGTCTTAACTTTCAGTTCCAGAAGTGCAACAGACTTTTCCTCTTTGAGAGTTTTCATTGCTTGTGAGTGATGAAACAATATCTGCATGTCCAAGTGACGTGAAATACTGCTAATACTTCCACAACAAACCACCTAATTCTGTGTTCACCCTGACAAAGACCCATTTTATTGCCCCGTTTTGCACAAAAATAAGTGGATCTAGGTTCCCACTAGCAGTTACATCCTAAGTATTAAAGGCCCCAAAATTGTCCATGATTTAATTAACCAAAGGAACAAATCCCCTCTGCATTTGGCAACACTTGATAGCCCATGGATACAGCTCATTAGCAAAAGAAATCTCCATGACATTGGAGAAAAATGTGCTTTCATAGGCCCAAGGGCAATGTTCCCTCTGACTGCTCTCACACAGTCAGTTCCTCTGTCCACCCTTCAGTTCCTCTCTGGTCTCATCTCAGCAGACAAGACTAAGTGGACATGATAAATATCACATCTGCATATCCTTGGTTGATGATTTTGCTTCTCACATTGTATGTACTAAAGTTGGGCGCTTGAGCGAAACATTTGAAGAATGCGCTTTTTCCGGTCATCTCACCTAAAGCCTGGTCCAAGTACAAGCTTGCAATCAGCTTTTGTTTATAAAAACTGTTACAGAGGTGGACCTAAAATGGCTCCTTGTTGAACACCTTTGTGGAAAGCAGGGAATCCAAATTATGTATGTTTTACAACTTATTGGTTAGTCACAGACAGTTGTCAGACCATTTTAAGGTGTTTTCTATCAAGATGAAAAGAATCAAACGTGATAAAGACATTAAAGATGATGATGATGTTTGACAGTGTCAGAAGTCTTTTCAACATGGGCACAAGTCATATTTTCTTTTAAAAAGAAGCTTCACGATTTACATTGTGTAGACATAAAGCCAAACTGATACATATTTTAGCTTGTACAGAGAAAGAACTTCTCAGATAGAAAGGAAATGAGTGTTTCCAAGGTGTTTCCAAGAACTTTTCCAAACATAGTAGAAAGTCAGAGATAGAGTCCACAGGTCATTCCCTTCCCCATCCCCCACAGCTGTGGTTGTGGCAGGCTACTCAGTCCAGGGGCCTCCCTGCTTCCTGACCCTGGAAGCCAGGGAACTCCAGGCTTCCTGGGCAGAAAAAAAGGACTCACCCACTGTGAAATATCTGCAAGGTATTAGTATTGCCAGGCCACAATGGCAGAGGCCCGCACACAATGCTGGGAAGTTCTGCACAGCAGCGTGAGATGACACATCCGGCGTGGTCAAAAGAACACATCATCCCATTGTACGCTATCATTGTGCGGCTGTGGGGGTGCTCTCAGGGGAAGAGAGGCAATGTGTCCCCTTTGTCTTTATCTCCAACTGTCTTAATCCTTGCTCTTTTCACAGGGAGGCTGTGGTCCAGCCTGGGCCTGTGGAGCAGTGACAAGAGCCCAACAGTTAGCAGGCAAGAAACTGGCTCCCAGACTCTAGTCAGCCCCTGTAGTGGCCTTTGCTTTCCCTTACTTGCTTTCTTTTGACTCTGAGCCAAGCTGAGCTACCATTTCATCTCAACCATCCCCTCCTCCTGAACTATATTGTACTGCAGACTCTTCCCATCTCCGGAGAGAGATTATATACTATAATAAAATAGCTGTTTTCCTGGCACTGTGACAGTTTGGCCTCAGGTCATGTGGAGATCCTGCTATAACAAGATCTGCCACTCAGAAAGGACACTGACTGAATTCACAATGCCACACTAACCACACTAACAGTAACCTTTAGTTATACTTATAAAATGTTACACAGTTACACTTATAAAATGTATTGATCTGCAAATCACAACCAAGAATATTTAATCACATTTGTCAGCACAAGACAACACAAAGGATTAAGATTTATTGGGAGTTTAGGATCCAGTTTTACAGGTACATCAATGTGTCAAACAGAAAACGTGGGAAAATTCAACTACAACTCCACATTGCATAGTTGCACATGCTATAGCTTGCATGTGCGTGCATGTGTGTGTGAAATGTGTTTTTTTAAGATTGTTGAAATGTGTACATATGTTTAAGTTCTTAGTGCAACTGGAACATTAACAGGAAGTAAATTATAAACTTCTCTTCCCGACACACAGCACAAGTCGCCCTGCAAATATCCAACTTGACAAAGTTGAGCAAACAATTCAGATGTTAAACAAGTGCAGGCAGGGATGTGGTGTACATTCGGTTCATTGTAGGCAATATCTTGCTGAAGATGCTAAGAAGCGAAAAATTGAAGATGCTGCCTAATTTGTTTTACAAGCAGTAAACTTTACTGCTGATATCATGCTATTACCATTTGACAATTACTCACTTTCACTGACAAAGATCAAGAACCATTGTTTTAGTTTGATCATGTTGTTGACTTTATCAAATTTGTTTAAGGAATTAAGTTAAGCACAAGCATCTCAGAAATTATGCAATGTGCACAGTGTTAGTGTTATCCTTAACTGATGTGACATATAACATAAATTGAAGTAATCTGAGAGCAATTTGGGAGAAACAAGAAGATTTTTCACATTGTGACAAATTAACTTTTCACCAGATGTTTCTGTTTGATATCTGCTAGCATAGACAAAAATTCTAGTGGTGCCTAGAGAATGTAATATTGATTAATTCCACATTACGAAATTTTTAGATGAAATGAGCCACTAAGTGTTAAGACTTACCAGAAATCAGCTGGAAACAATGGAGGCAACCACTCTGTGTCTTAAAATGCCTGAAGAATCATCCATTGGGGATCATGACTGTATATAACAAACTTCATAGAAATATGTCTATTCAAGATAGTTAGTGGATGAAACTGAGAAATTTTGACCTGTCAGTGCCACTAGAGGAAAAGTCAAGGGTCAACATAGTTCATCCACTGCCAGTCACAGATATTCCTATCACATTTCATGGCAATCTGGCCATGAGTTGTCAACAAAACATGCACTGGATTAAAAGGCCAGACAGATCAGCCAACTGACTGCCAGTTTTAGGGTCATGTCACTAGCAGGAGAGAAATTTTACTATGTTGTTTATGTCAGTAACACGACTCTATGAGATCTTTTACCAGTTTTACCAGTTTTTTTTTGAGTACCAGCTGGCCCCTGATAGAGGCTGACACACATAATTGATGGTTAAGGGCTGCTGCTGCAGTGGCCAGTGCAAGTGTTAAGCATTGACTTGCTAGTCTATCGGACACTGCTTGGCTTTGCACTCTGTCCTGGCTGGGAGCTGTGCGGTCACGGGGTCACAGCCCTGCGCTGCTCCAGTAGTCGGTCTGGCCAGCCTAAGCGGGAGCTGAGCCAGGGCAGCCCAGGCAGCCGGGACTCCAGCCAAACAATGCGGCCAGCTGGATGCAGCAGGAAGCTCGTTTCTCGCCTGTTTTGAATCAAACCCAAAATGGGCAAAGTTCTCCTGTTCTCTGACAAGTATTCAGTTCAAAGTCATTGTAGTGACACAGATGAATGGTGTTGTCGTTCGTGCACCTGTATAAGCAGTGACGCTGTAACCAGAAACTGGAAAGAGAGCTCTAGCAAAACAGAGAATGCACCCATCAGCACGTTCTCACAATGAGTAAGCTATCAGATGATCTGTCCCAGTTATTGCCTTCATTCATATCCTTATTTGACTTAAGTTCAGTCTCAGGGTGATTACTCTCTTCATTGCTCTAAAGATATAAATATAACTGCAGGACTGCTTTCAGAAGTGATTGTGATTGAGGTGAAGGACAAATCTTTTTAAGCTAACATGGCAGTCTAGTTTAATTACTATATTTTATTCTAATTTGCATCTAAATTTTGTGTAATGTTGAGCATAAAGGTTCATTTTTGATCTTGAAACAGTGGTTTGCTGCACTTAACAGCTTTTTCCAGAGCGTTCAACCACAATTCAAGGTCTTCCTCAGTGGATCAAGTTTGCTCAGCTGTAATTTCTCCGTTGTCTGTGTAATTTTGGCTTGTTGGCTTAAAGTTGAATATGAATATTCATTCTTGTCCTTCAAAACAGTAGTTTGACAAGGAATTTTAACTCAAGGTCAACTTTCTATCTTCTTCACAGAGCTTTCAACCATATCTCATGGTCTTCCTAATCAGATGGAGTTTGTCCAGTTCTAATCGTTTCCATGTTTCTTTGTTGGCTTAAAGGCATGAGGGTTCATTCTTGACCAACATTTGCTTCTCTAAAATGACTAAAAATGTTACTTGTGTTAAAGTTATGATACCATACCAACACTTTTAACACTCCAGGAAATATCTTTTTATAACCTTAATTAGATTTTCCTGAGCAGTGGCATCTTTCTACAGCCACCACCCAACACTCTTAGTTACTCAGGAGCATGCTGTAAGTAAGTGGGGTTAGCTGCCTTGCTTAAGACATCTTAGGTGAAGGAGCTGTCTGGTGGGAATACAGGCTGTAAAACAGAGACAGAGCGCAATTAAGTCCCGCCCACCCAAGAGGGGAAAACAATTCATTGCTCTGCATTAACTTTGTATTGAGTGAAGGTGTCACTTCTGTCTGCTAGCAAACAACAGAAAAATGCCTAAAAGCTGCTGTGTGGTGGAATGCACTACCAAGTTTTTATAAGCCGCTGAACCAAAAAAATGAGCCTTAAAGAAGACAAAAGTGGATAATGTTACAGGGCTGTGTGCCATGTGGTGGAAGAGACAGACCCGACCTGAGCTGCACAGACATCCTGCAGCTCAAAAACCTCTGTAAAAATGACACATATACCTGGACAGAAAACACACATGAAGTAAAAACAGAACAGCTGTTTAATTGAAAGGTATGCAGTGTTTCTAATAGATGTTTAAATGACAGAATAGCTAACCTGCATTCAGCTGAAATGCTAACTGTAAAAAGAGCTTGAATGGGAAATGATTGCATGTCTGTTCGTGTAATATCCCCACTTATGTTTACACACTGTACTCGCTATATCAGCTGTGAAAAGTGTCATGCCAGCCTGCTATGTAGTGGAGTTTGCTATACATTTGTGCTATCTCTACAGTAGACGTGATGTCATCCCTTGCATTCATGTATTGCATCCTAACACATACAATGTAACGGCTTTCAGCTTGTGCAATAAACAACCTTTTCCTCTCTGGTAGACATAGGGTGCTGAAATAATCCTTTGATATGCTGAAATCTAATGTTGTTAGCTAGCGATAGACATTTTGTTGGCATTTCAGCCCTTGGTTGCATATTATTGCGCCGATTGTTGTCTACTCTGGTGGGTGTGGTTTTCAGAGTATGACATGTTGCCCATGTATCAGTATCCATGAAAACATTATGATCTCTGCCTATGTAATCATTGGTATTTATCTCAACAAGTCCCTGCGTCCACCCTCACCCTCCCACTCTCAGAGGCAGACCTCTCCTCAGGTGGTCTGTGACTGACAGCTACCTGCTGGTCCTGGCTAGACTCCACAGTCATCCAGGCCACACCAGCAATAATAACAGGAGGGATATTGATCCTCTCCCAGGCCATGTTTTCCTTCCACTGAAAGGATCTTCAAACTCGCAGACTTCACAGCTGTGACAACACACAGGATTCAGGAGAGGGTTCGGATTACATTAAATGGACAGTATGGGCTGATGTCAAGTTGCGTTTGAGCAGAAAAGTAGAGAAAAAAAGAGCATCGGACATTTGTTCAAATGCTTAAAATGACCTTAATATGTTCCTGTCAAGCAACCTCTTGTGGTCATGGGAATAATGGCTGTGCTCTCTCAGAAGCGAAGAGGGGAATAGTGTGATGTTATAGCACCACAAAACCTCTAATGCCAGGTTCAGAATACATGATATTTTTGCCTTTCATGATAGTTACCACGTCAGATTAGAGGATCATAGTCATAAATTCTTGCCGTGACTTTGCCAAGTGACATGGCAGACTACATTATGACCAATCATAGCTTGCCATCTTTCACAGTTTGGTGATCTTGAAGGAGGTGCCAAGGTCTGACTTTGCTGCTCCACCTGTGCCAACAATGTCATTCCTCTCTTTTTTGCCATTGTTTGCATTTCTGTGTGCTTTGCTCCTGAGAGTCAGAGCCATAGACCATGTTGTTGAAATTGTCAAACTAGTCAAGAGAAAGCAAAAAAACTGACACTTTTTACCTTTTTGTCAGGGAAATGTCATATTGCAGATGCTCCTTTTTGTTCCCGAGGCCATTATCAGGTTAATAGTCTGATTTTGGCATGTGGGATTGGGTCAGGGTGGATTTGGGAGATATGCAATGTGTTTCACTTTTACAACAGAGACCCCACTTCGCACCACCCTATCTCCTACCAACAGTCAGATTTGGTGTCTTTTAACTAAGACCACACTCTTTCCCAAACCTTGAAAAGGTAATTTTAGGTGCCTAAACTTAACCAGACCTTAATTGTAGAGGTTGAAGATGAGAAAACACCACATGGATCATTTTGGAAGGCATTGACAAATGATGTTGTCCCTCAGATAGGGAACATATCATTGCCGTACAAAACATATACTGTAGTGGAGTGATTCAGTGGCCATTGGGAGTAAACCTCAAAGGATAACTCACTGTATGTAAAGCACATTTTTGCTAAACAGAACACGTTTCCTCTGAAAACCTTTCAAGGATAACTAAAGGTTAAGAACAGGTCAAGCAATGAGGTGATACATGTAATAGTTTTTAGAGAAGTTAATATATGACTCTGTTATTGGTGAAGCAGTGAACTGTCTGCCAATGAACTGTTTGTTGAACTGTTTGTGGGTTGGCATTGGTGTGGAGGATTGCAGAGAAGTGATAAATTGTCAACTCAACATTCTAAGTTGTGTCCAAACAGCTCAGGACGGCCCAGGAAGGAGAGAGTAATTATTCTCTGGTGATTCTAGGTTCAGTGCTCAGACAGCCAGGAAGTCTCTCTCCTGGGAGGCAGCGGCTCATAAAGTCGACTCCAGCTGGAAGGCTCTGTGCTGTCAGTCGATAGAGACCACTTCTCACTTTCTAACATCTGACTTGGCCAGAAAAAGAGAGATGTGAAACTGCTCTGCTTCTTGTCAACACTTTGGCACAGTGCTACAATACAGTACAAACAGCTTTCTTTCCGTTGGTTTTTTATTTGTGGTTGTATTGTAAAAAAAGAATAAAAAACCTTGAAATTTCAAAGTAACCAGCTTCAATAACATTTTGAATTAGGTGATTTATTTTACTTTAAGTTTAAGCTTTGAGTTTATCCAATTTACTGCTCTCAGTTTACTCCAAGATAGACTAACATTATTTGTGCAGTAGGCAGAGAGTTCCATAGTGTGGGAGCTCTAATAGCAAATGCCTGATCACCCTTAGTCACCAACTGTGACCTGGGAGTAACCAGCAGGACTCCATCCATGGATCTTAATGGCTAAGACATACCAGGTCGATAAGTCAGTTAAAAAAAGTTAAAAGTGACCAATAAGATTTTAAAATCAATGTGAAATTTAAGAGGGAGGCAAGTGCATTGCAATAATCAAGCCAAGAGTAGATAAAGGCATATACAACTTTTTGTAAATCAGCAACTGATAAAAATGACCTCAGTTTCCTGAGCTGGAAGAAACAAAACCAAACAACATTTTTGACTTGATCATCAAAACAGAGGTTAGCATCAAATATTACCCCTAGATTCCTAGCAGCCTGCTTACTATTATTTGACAGATCACCAAGATAAGCATTAAAGAGCTGATGAAATTTAGGGGACTGAACAGAATGACCTCAGACTTATCATCCTTAAATTTAATGAAGTTTTGGGACATCCAGGATTTAATATCAGAGAGGCAAGTTCTAAGATTTGCTAGGCTGCTAGGATCTGTGGGTGTTAATGGCAGATATAAGTGAGTGTCATCAGCATAAAAGTGGTAAAGCACATCATGCCTCTGAATAACATGGCTGAGAGGCAGCGTGTATATAGAAAGGGCCCACGAACAGAACCTTGAGGGACATCACAACTCAACTGAGCCATTGAGGAAGTAGGGTTATCCAGAGCAATGGAAAAAGCAGTGGATCATTAGTAACCTTAACAAGAGCTGTCTTGGTTCTATGAAGTTCTCTAAAACCAGACTGGAAACAGTTAAAAACACGATTATTATTCATAAGAGATATCCGTTGGGATGAAACTAATTTCTCCAGAACCTTAGATAAAAAGATAATTTGGAGATTGGTCTGTATTTACTTAAGGACAAGGGGTCCAAATTAGGTTTTTTTAGTAGTGGGTGAATAAAAGCATGCTTAAAACTGTTTGGAAAAGAACCAGAAAGCAGAGAATTGTTAGAAATTTACAAAATAACAGGGCCAACAGTGGAAAATACCCCCTTGAGCTGTACCCACTAGGAAAATGTCAGATACAAATAAGCTTGGTTTCTTTGATTTTTATTTATTTATTTTTTATCATGAATTCTAAGTGCCTAAGAAATAAGGCAGAGAGTTCCATAGTGTGGGAGCTCTAATAGCAAATGCCTGATCACCCTTAGTCACCAACTGTGACCTGGGAGTAACCAGCAGGACTCCATCCATGGATCTTAATGGCTAAGACATACCAGGTCAATAAGTCAGAGATATATGGAGGTGCAAGGCCGTTTAAGGCCTTAAAAGTGACCAATAAGATTTAAAAATCAACGTGAAATTTAACAGAAATAAGGGTGCAGGGAGTTTCTGAAGTGTAAACCGATCTTCATTACAGTAGCCTCCATCATGTAACTTTCTTCATATCAGAAAAACAACAGATTTCTGGAGAATTTTAACCTAATGCAATGCATGCTGGGAAGTATTTGCGAATGCGCTAACACACTAAATTAGGCGCGCCATTTGTTTTATGATCCTTGCACATATTGATATAGCAAGGATATAATTGGACTTGTTGAGGAAAAATGTTTTTTAAATGAAAGTAAGGCTCGATAAAGAGATATTATGCTGCTCTATGCTAATTTTGCCTCTTCTGGGCTGCTCTGCTGGGAAATGCATGGCCACTATGGAGTCATGGGAGTGCCATAAAAAGAATAAATCTGTAAAAATGTTTACTTGACAGCTTCCCACCCTGACTGTGATATCAGAGGAAAATGGCCACCATGTGAATTGGGGAATAGGGTCTATTGACTACTCAGCCTGGGCAGGAAGCCCCACCCAAAGCCAGTTGATTGACAGCTTGGCCCTTCAAGGAGTAGCGAAAGCAATAGGCCCAACGTCTAATTGTTATTTATGTGTATCTGCCTCCTGCTAGCTTGCCTTTTTACTACAGTACTTAACTCAGCAATCATGCATAGTATCTCCAGAAAATGCACATTTCTCATTCCTATTGCTATTATCATCACCATCATCTTCATCACCCCACTTCACATCATAGTAGTGTGTTACTGATAGAGACCAGGTGCTGTTTTGTTACATGAATCATTAGACAGGGAGGCTAACATTCCTCTGAGAGTAAATGATTAATGGATACATTTCCTATCACCAACACAAGGACATGAACCCAGGGAGTTATGGGAAATTTTTAGGAGGAGATAGTAACCAAACATCCAATGGGATTTCCCAGGGCCAGCGTTGAGGATAGCACGTACACTCACGTTACTGTAAAATATCATGCATGTGGAGGGTTTTTTTCCCTCGGTTTTCGCCACCTCCAGTGTGATGTATCGTAAAACATATATTTTCCCTCCTTTCCCTCTCCAGCTGTGAAAATATTTTCTCTGTCAAACATCTGTTGGAGGAATGTGGGGACAGAGCGGGCCCGCTTCCTGTCAGTAAAGCTGCCGAGTGGTACCCCCCCCCCACCAGCCACACTCCCTGTTATTGGCCACATTGCTTCCCAGGGTTCACAACCCTGCCCCATACAACTCACCGCATCCTTATACTCACTCATACCCACATATAGTTTTATATGTAATGTACAGTAGTCCCAGTATAACTACTGTTTTCTCCACCATCAAGGGAAGCAGAAAACATGGTCACTAGGGACAACCAGCCAGCTACCATGTTGACTATGCTCCTTTACAAATAATGTTACAATCTCTTTAATTTTTACATGATAAATGTAGTATAATGTTAAAGCTGCACTATTAACAATATTTTTATATCAACAATGGATTAAATGACTATGTGTAGCCTACTGTAAAAGTGGGAAATTTCTCTCGTGGTGATGAGCCCACAGAAAATGATCACCTGACTGCAGTTACCCTCAGCTCTATGGAGGTTTTAAGTCTTTTTAGCTTATTGTTTTGGTTTTCAGCCCACAAAGTCAGCTTTCAACAACCTTGTTTCCAGCTGCAACAGGCAGCTTTTTTACAAAATAAAAACACCCTGATGAACCCACTGTACACTACCTTCCCAGCACCAAATGGCAGACAAAGTTAGCGACTAGCTGGTGAACATAGTCGAGTATTTAGCAGCTCAAGAACCAGATAATTTTCTCAAGCGTTGGTGAAAACAAAAGCAAAGCTAAAAGGCGATGAAATATTGAACTCTGAGTTAGATAGACAGAAGAACAACTGAATGCTAATGTTACTCTGTGTCTGTTGGATGTGTATGTAGACAGGCTAACACATTAGCCATAGAAAATTCATGAATGATAATATTTCAAATGTTTTTTCAGCCTGTTCCGCTTGCCCCAAGTGGCCCGAAAAATTCAATAATGCAGCTTTAAGGTTAATGGTTACATTTCTATAAAGCTTTGGTTAAGATTAACAATTAATTACCACTCCTGTAACACTGACATATTTGCGGTTTAAATACAGGGACTCAAGAGTGCAAAAAATACCGTACATAACCTTGAGCTGTCATAAATTCATGTGAACCCCCATAAATGCACAGTTTTGTCATAATATTTTGATGGTTGGTTCAGCTCAATAGGGCTAGTGTAGGATAGGGGAAAAGTACATTAGTGGCAATTATTGTAAAATGGCTATGTGTTTTGATATGAATTAGCTTATACGTTGAAAAGGTAATTGCTCATGTCAGTGAGGCTTTGAAGTAAGGCAAACAAAACTATTTTGTGACAGTTAGGGTAATATTTTGATCACAGTTAAACAAGATCAGTGTTAACTGAAAATGAATCCTCTACTTGCAGGAGAAAATGGGCTGCCATGCCCACCCACAACCTGTCTAATGTTCTACAGTACAGGCTGCAAGTATTTTCTTAAGCTGTCTCCATAGGCACCGGCTGAAAAGTCAAGTAAATGTGTGTGTGTGTGTGTGTGTGTGTGTGTGTGTGTGTTACCATGTATTACTATTATACACATAACCGATGCATTCCCCAATCCACACTGTCACATATAAATATTCCTCACATTTTGCCGACATACGTATGTTCATGATGCTGCAGATTGCAATTTAAGGTATGCAAACATTTTTTTTCTGTTATCTCATTACTTGAGTGAAACCTCAATTGACAGAACCATTGAACCACAGTATTTTGGAGCACTAGGGAGTTTACTGCAAAAGCTAAATACCTAAAGCTAAATAACAAAAATTAAAAATCTATAAAGCCTCTGATGATTTTTCCAGTTTATTTAATAGTGTATGGCTCCACATTACCAACTACTATTACCTCCTATCTTTTTCATTGGGTTTCAGTTTAAATCCCCTATGTGTAGGAATTGCACATTTTGAACTTCGGCGATGTCTAGTGGTAATATCAACGTATAGACTGCACCACTTTCCATCGGGATTGTCTAATTTTTCTTTTAAAAAAAAAATTACACTGTTAGAATAATATGATAGATAAAAATTCTACATATAGGGGTTTTAACTAGGCCCTTAGCTTGCTAAGACAATGTGGGTGTGGCACTGCTCTGTAAATATTTCATTGCATGGATCATTCAAACATCACATAAACAACCTCTGAGATAAAAACATAAACAGCCCTCCATCACGATGCCTGGCCTGTAGCATGATGGACAATGTTTTGTCATTTTCTCTCACCATGAACTTGAATTGAATCTTGATTGCCTGTTGATGCGTCTTTACACACTGCTGTAATAACCCCAGTCATGAAGCGAAGACAGTTTCTGTCAGTCGGCGCCGTTCACACACTGACAGCTACACAGAGCAGCTCTTGGCATTTTTATCAGCAGGTCAATAGCTGTCATTTGACTGTCTACCCACATGATCAGTCTGCTCATTCAGTTTGTGGCTTTGCCTCTATGAATAGCACTAAAGGTATATATGGTGATATACAGTAAGTTATATCATGTACAATGTATTATTTGCATGCTTTCAACATATGATTATTATTAATGATAAACAAGAGAAAGGAAGGAAGGTAACTGTAATACAAAATGAATGGAAACCAAGGGTTTGCAGAGCTACATACAATTACATTTGTAAAATTAATAATGAATAATTATGTAAACGTTATAATTGTGACTTTAAGTTATCAGACCAAAGTCTATCATATACATGTTACCGTTATTTCCTACTAGGAGGAACTGGAGTAGTTTACAGTAGTCTGAACGGTGTATTTTACTTTGAATGCTTATGTGAAAAGGTCAGTTTACAGCTAATATCGTTTTAGATATTTACATTAGGATTAATGTTTTATTAAGGTACTTATTGTTGCACTCATCAATATTTTACATTAAGAAAAGATCAAATGACTATGTTTAATATGATAGAGGGGGGGGACATGTCGTGCCAAAACCAACAAAGCATTAACACTCAACATTTCCCTTGAGATCTTGAACTTTTTTGTGTTTTTCATCTCATTGTTTTGATTTTAAGGCCTGCAGCTTTGTGATTTTGGTTCAGTCCCTGCTCTCATCAACCTCATTTCCAGAAGCAGCAGGCAGCTGTTTTCACAGGAAAAGCTTTAATAAATCCACTGTACACTACCCAACAGCACCAAACAGCAGAGAAAGTTCACAACTAGCTGATGTCTCTTTACCTGCTGAATGCTGAGGAGCGTTCAGCAAGTAAAGAGACAAATATTTTCCTAAGTAGTTGGTGGAGGCCAACACAGAGCTAAAAGGAGAGTGAATATCAGACAGAAACATGACTTCAAGTGAATGTTAATGTTGCTTTATCTCTGTAACTGTTCACTAAATTCAACATAACTTTATACAGTGATAATATGTCAACAGTGTGTTTATACCTTGTTCTGCTGCTTCCAAGTGGCCAAAAAATCAGTGCATCTTTAAACTTTATTACAATTTGGATCTTACTTTTGTAGTTTTGGTCATCATTCAAACAGATAATAATAACACATGGCAGCATTGTTAAAAAAATAAGTCAGATAGCACATGATTATAAGCAGTCAAACTATCAGACAGGTTAAACAAAAAACCAACAGGTTAGCCAAACTTATTCAGAAATTAAACAAAGATGAATATTAAATTTAATTCCCAAACTGGCTGTTGTAAACACTCTTTACACACCGATTTTCGGGTTGAACATTGATCTACTGTGTTATTGTAGCTAACCATGAATGCAGTTTTCTTGTTTCTTGCTCCCTCAGATCCCAGATCAAAGCAATTACTTTGCTGAGTACAATGTAATCATAACTGATAGAAGCTATACTCACAGCTATGACAGTAAGACCCATGTTGCATTAAACCGGAATTATTATTTAAGGTTGGACAGCTAAACACTTTAGAGTAAGATTCTGGTTGTGGTTGTGTCTACTATACATAATGTGTTTGATAGAAAAAAATATTGTTTTGTATATATTTAATTTATTGTGCACAAACTTTAGAATTGACCCCGGTTGTAAAAGAAAAGAGTTTACCTACAAAGTTCAAGGAGACTTTTGTATTTGTTCTATTCTTTTCTGACTGCAGGTCACATAGAGCTAAGCAGGGCTCTATCTTTCACTTAGAGGTCATCTACTCAAAGCAACTGGCCTCATCCTTGGCCTTACATCCGTTGTCTGAGTGACCTCCAAGGTCAAACAGGCCAGGAAGCAGATGGGCAGGGGTCTGAGATATCACCACACGCTGTGGTCAGTTGTGATTGGCTGCGTTCCTGTGTGGCTGGATGATGACAGAGTGTGTTATCAGTGCAGAGTGTGAGGGGCCTGCTGTTTGGCTTTGGCTTCGCTGGGGCCCAACAGGAGCAGCTGGGCCACTGCACAGGGTTCCCATTATTCATGTGGGGTCCTGGCATTAGCACTCCGGCACACTGCAGTTGCTGCACCAACTGCCACTTACTGTACAATCAAGTCTGTGGAAGGACACAGCGAAGAAGAGAGCTGGGGGTGGATGGGAGGATTTCCTGCCAAGAATCCTGAAAGACACCCGTGATACTGTACTGTGAAGAGTAATTATGTTGTATCACTGAATGCACTGAGGGTTGTACTCAGATCATACACAACAGATCCTCTTCTTGCCATGTAATTTGTTTCAGAATGTTTCTGCAAATGCCTTGCTTGCAGAATTCCTCTCTTCAAGCACCATTTTCATGTCAAAATATCATCTTGATTAATGTTTTGGTACATGACAAGGTTTCCTAAAAAAAAAACCACTGGCCTCATTTCCATTAAATTTGCTGTGGACACTCATAATGCCCAGAATATATATACAAATGTTTTTGGTGACTGCTTGATCTTCTCTATAATACAACCATAAAGCAAAACAGATCCACTTGTATAAGCACCTGCTTTGCAGTCCACTTATGGGCTTTCCTCAACCCACATCTTCAGTACAGTCTTTAAGGCATCAGTATGCTAACAACAACACTTGCCAACATTTGTTTCTCAGATAATCTTAACAGCATCTGAAAATCCCTCCTCCCACACCTTTCTGATGCCAGAATTGCAGAAACAACTTGAGTAACTTAAATGTACACAAGTGTAACACCATCAACGCCTTTGAGGAGAGACTCTCTGCACAGTAAGTGTGCATCGTTATGATTATCACTTCTCTCCTCTCTTTATAACAGCAGACTTTTCACACAACCGTTGAGTGTGACAATGTGGAACAGCTGACACTTTTGCTTTTTTAAGGGGTGTTTGGACGATACTTCATACAAACTAATTTATCTCAGGCACACCACAGCATTTAGCCCCACTAAGGTTCTAAAAGTGTTCAGACTGAAAACAGCACATTTCAGATGTGGTGTGGTTACATAGAAAGAAAGAAAAAGGGGGCTTTAAGTGTAACTTAACGCCCTCTTAAAATTCTCTGCTTTAGTGATGTACAGTTGTACTGCAGGACCTCGTGACATCACTGTTAGGTGAGGATACAGGTGCAACAAAGTGCAACACCTATTCTGACCACACCCAAGTAGGTGTTAGGTTACTCTATAAATAGATGTGAATTTGCTCTAGTGCTCATTGAGGCCATCCATGTGAGTTCAAAATGTTTCAACTTTAGCTGAAAAAGTTACATTTATCCTGAGGCTGTATGACTCCACTTCATAAACATGCAGAAACCAGAGGAAAAGAAAGGAAATGGAGGATCACAACAGTAAGAGTAGCTTTCTGGTCGGTTCTGAAATCAGTTAGAGTTGTCATATAAACACACTATCTATAGATAATGTCTTTGCACTCAGTACATGGGCTGTTTAGGAAAATAAACTGCAAAAACACTGCAGTGGTTAAATTAGTGCTTTACATTTAGTCTGAACACATCATAAAGCAACATATTCCATTAAGTTATGGTGAATATGTAAGCAAACTTAGGAGTATAACTTATGGGTATGCTTATTTAACAACCAGCAGACACGGAGTAACATACGCATTTGTTTAGTCAGTATCTATTTAGCTATGTTTTGGTTTCCAAAACTCCTGTCACTAACGGACAGACAAAGTTAGTTACTTTGTCTGTCCAAAGAGAACTGCAGAGTTGGGAGATAAGTCTCTGTGGGTTCGTCAGCCCCTTTCACATTTGCGCCTTTGTTACTATAAAATATCACTGCATCTTTAACTATAACTAAGTCATCTCATATGTTGTCGGCCCTGTGTTGAAAACTTCTGTCTTTTCACTGTGTGTAATGAACATGGCCTCCTCTAGAAGCTACTAACAGGACTTCATACAGCCTTAAAGGAGCTCTGTTCCATTAAGAGTGAGGCTGGTGTGTGTCTTGAAAAAGACTGTAATGACTGTGATTCCAAGGATTT
Organism: Thunnus albacares; assembly: GCF_914725855.1. Taxonomy (NCBI): domain Eukaryota; kingdom Metazoa; phylum Chordata; class Actinopteri; order Scombriformes; family Scombridae; genus Thunnus; species Thunnus albacares. The sequence continues at coordinate 3,757,622 of NC_058121.1, forward strand.
TCTAAATAGACCACATCTCTGTTGTCCCTGCTACACAACAGTGCAACTTACAAAGCCCGGGCCCAGCTGCACCATCATCTATTCCACAGGGGCCTTGACTGATTACAGTTGTTGCCTCCTACTCTTCCTGTCTGTGGAGCACTAGCATTCGTTGGGTTCATTTTGTTGAGCAGTTTGTCCTCCCTTCACCTTCCCCCTGGTGGGGCGATTAGCGTTCAGATGTGGACAGTAAGGATATGGCGTTAAATCTGGGCTAATCACCACTGTCCCTCTCTCGTGCTCTCTGCACCTCAGTTCAGGATAATAACTTCCTGCGAGGAGTCGTGTGAGGATCCAGTTTATCTGTGCACACGTTTAAAATAATCTTATTACAGGGCCTCTGAACATATGAACTGGTGGAGCAGGAGTCCTTCATACCGTCTAATCTCAAGTGCTTCATGGTGGTGATGTCATTTGGCCATGGTATTATTTGATTAAGACGCTGTGCACAGTGATTGTTGGTTATGAAAGCTGCAGTAGCATGTCCTTAGCATGAGATTTATATGTAAGTCAAAAAGAGGCAAATCTTATGGTTAGAAAGGACGAGCTGTACAACTCTTAATGTAACAACATAGGTGACTTTTTCCTCTCTGTTACCGTACGAACCTCGTACATGTGAACTGTCAGAAGGCACATTGTTATGGCTGACAACTATTAACATGTGTTGTAATAGTCATATTTCAACAATGCAATCTTACATCATGTGACTGTTCGAACCCCTGTCCATAGATATAACTCCCCACCAAAAAAACTCAAGTGTGATACACAAAATCATTCAAGTGTCTGGGCCTAGCTTGAGTATGCACTGGGCGGGGCTCCCGCTTAGGTGCCCGTGGCGGTTCCCTGTCTTCTACAGGTGGAGCCTGGGGGATTTGGGCTGCTGCAGTGTCCATCCATGCAGCAGGCAGAGCCTGAGGTCCTGAGCTATTGCCTGTGTGCTTGTGGGGCGATGTCACTCTACAGAGGCAGAGATGGCTGTCTGCAGTGGAGAATGAAGGAGTTGCACTAGCTCATGCTATATTCAATCACTGTCAAGAGTCGCTGCTGGACTGGGGATGGAGTGAGATAGCAGATCTGCCACAATGTTGTCTTGTCCAGGTGTAAACTGGAGTTGGAAGTTGTTTGTATCTGTTTATACAGATACAAATGATACCTCTCACATCTCATATACACACTAAGGCCTCCCTCCCTCCCACTTAGTAGCATTGCTCTATAGGACTAAGGGCCCTGGAGGCAAAAGCGATGGGACGTTCCACTCCATCCTGTATTTGGGAGAGGACAGCCCCCACGGCCACAGCGGAAGCATCACTTGTGACGATGGTGGCAGTGGCCAGACTGAATTGGGCAAAGATAGGTGGAGAGGTGAACTGAGTCTTCAGGAGGCGCATGGCTACTGAGCACTTGAGTATCTAAACCCAGGGTTCATCTTTCTTCAGAAGGTGACGCAAGGGTGCAGTGGTGGCTGAGTAATGTGGAGGGAAGTGGAAGTAGTATGCTGTCATGCTCAGGAAAGAGGCGACATGGGCAGCAGATGTGGGTTCTGGTAGTCTGTGGATTGCTCCTGTGTTGGAATGGAGTGGGGAGATGCACTCAGCCGGGAGATGGAAACCCACATACTCAATAGCAGGTGCTGCAAACACACATTTCTCACCGTAAGGTGGTGTTTGGCCACTGCCTAAATGGTAAGCCCTAGGATCCCTGCGAGTATTTTCTGGGAAACAGCTGGGGGCAGAGCTCAACCCAGACGCCATGCACTTGTAGCGGAAAACCCCAGAATGAGTGATGAGGGCAAAGAGGTTGCAACGACTGCTGGGGTGTAGGTAAACTTGGAGGTAGCCCTGGCAAAGATCCAGCGGTTTCAGATGAGCAGCACAATCTGCAGCAGATTCAACTCGGAATGCCAACTGGAGAGCCCTTGAAAGTGTGTGATTATCTGGTTGGAGCAACAGCTTTTCTCTTACTTTTTTCATGTTCATGTGTTCTATGATCTGATCCCTTATCATTTTCTCCTGGCGAGCCCTGAATTTGCATGATCTTATGAGCCAACATAGATTAGACATGTACTGGTGCCTTCTCACGGTAATCAGTGCCTTACTCAGTCTGAAGCTCAGATTTGCCTACCAACACCTCTAAAGCTCTCTAGTCAACATGTTATATCTCATCTGTTTAATGTCTACCACCATGCAAGCCATTTGAGGCTGTGCATTGAGCTAAATGCTACATTAGCATGCTACGAAAGCTAATGTTTACCAGGGTAACCATCTTAGTTTCATGTCCTGGCATACTAACATTTGCTGCTATACAGCTAAGGCTGGTGGGAATTTCATTAGTTTTGCGTAAATCAAAGAATTAGACAAATTTGGAATTGTGATGATGGCACTAAATGAAAAGTCAGGCGAACACCCAAGTGATTACAATGTATCCTGAGGAGGGCAAATTACATGGCGGCCATTCCAGTAGTTCAGTATTTCAGTCTGGACCAAAGTGGTGAATCCACTGACCAACCAACCGACATTACTATCCCTAGAACCATGCAGCTAACACGGCTAAAAATGATACTTAGGTCTATCTATCTACTCACAGTATCCACATGACATACCCACTTTACTACATGGGTGACTACTAGGGTTAGGGGTTGGGGGTGTAACATGCCATCAGGGTCACTGATTTGTTTGGTAGTTACTGTGTAACTGCAGGTGGTACTTTTTCAAATGAGATACCTTATTTTGGAATGAAGCTCAATTTCTTATTATGGTTCATATCATAAAACAGGGTTAATGTTTGTTCAGAGACTGAGGGCTTATAACAAGAAACAGCTGTGTATGTGTTGATCATGCCCCAGTGTATAGACTGCAAACTGCAAGGCCCCCTGGACAGTGCTACACATCAGCTGGTTGTACTGTACTGTGAATCAGTGTATTGGCAAGAATGTTCAAGCATATTTTGTAAAGACTGCATCAAGTAATGGCGAACTAGTCCATGTTATATGTATGGATGTCTTAAATCTCAGCTGTTCGAGTCTACGTGATCAAAGCTGGAGTTTGGCTCAGTATTGGACAGTTCTGTTATTAAGACCTTTTTCCAACTCCATCTTTGAAATTGAAAAACAAGCTTTGAGTGTGTGATGAGATTTAATCATTCAACCCAGACTGGAATTTATTACACATGACCTTGTCTGACAAAGATATGTTTTTTTTATATTAATATGAGTTAAATGTGTATGGATTTTCCATTTGGACTGAGAGCGAATGGAAAAATGTGTCCCATCCCTGATGAATTATAGTTACGTATAATTTGTGCTGCTCGTGCACAAAACCAGTGGTGAATAAACGGGAGAGCTGAGAGGCAAGAGGCGGGCAGGCCCATCGCAGCAGGTTGATGGAAACTGGCCTTGTATCAAAATATAATTAATTGAATAATGGTTCCATAAATTGCACTTTTGTGGGCATTATGTAATAATGTCAGCACTGGACTAACCATATTTTACAGCCTGTCACCTCTGGAGATCTGCACATGGGGGGCAAAACAAACTGCCTGGCTAGCACAGAGGTTCAAAGAGTATAAAACTGACTGATAAATTAAAAATTAATGTTGACTTTTTGTTGCCTATAGGACCATAAATTGTGCATGTATTCCTTAAGTTATTAATTTCCACATTTGGAAAGAATTTGGATTTGGAAATTGCAAAGATACACTTTAGACCCAATTCTCAAGGTCCTGAAGTACTCTAAAACATGCATGGTACCAAATGTAGCATCATTTTGGCCTTTCTTAACAACTTAACAACCCCCAACTGAATGTGCAGCATTATCAGTGGTTCTGATTTTGTTTCTTCTGTACTCTTAACTGTACAATTTTTGACCCTGCAGGGAAGCCTTTCTGTCGCTTTACTTTCAACATTAGTTCCTAACTATTCACAAGTTGTATATGTTCTCCTTATCTGCTGTGATTACCCCACAATGTTACTTTTTCAAAGACCTATTAGGCTACAATATGAACATGTACAAATTCAAACTTTTGGCATACTCCTGCTCTGCTCTGCACATTGCAAACATCGGCACAGGACTGTCGCAGCACATCACATACACAATAATACAGGAGGTGCACAACCTGTTTTTCAATAATGTGAATACAACATTACAGGTTCTTGAAAGGTCAGGTTATGGAAAGCTCATGTCATGGAAATAGGGTGTTTACATGGCAGACATGTTCACACATGCAGTCAGCATGTTTGTTCTTTGAGCTACACGTGAAAGGTCCAGGTGGACTTTGTGGACATTAAAAATAAAGTAAAATTCTTGACAAAAGGTTCTTCGATAAAATGTCATCTATCATCATCCTCTTGAGATCATGAAACCCAATAAGTTTCATGTCAGTCTGACCAGTAGTTGTTGGGACAAGTTTGTCCTTTGTCCCAAACTTTGTTGAGCAAACAGATCAAGCAACAAATGACAATGTCATCCAGGCCCGTCTTTCACACCAAACACACAAGAACACATAGCTTTTGTGCAGTAGAATGCATATTTTTTTTGCCATACATGAGTTTTCTTACTGAAGTCCTGGTATGTTCTAAGAGTATAATTGTTAGTGTGAGAATTCAGAGAAGCACAAAATTAACTCTTATATTTTTCTCTACAGTAACATCGGCATGTTCAAAAATTCAGCCTCCTGTCAATGCAAGCATGTCTCTGGAAGCCTGTCAGTCAAACTTTGGCTGCAAACCCTGGCAAAAATTCAGGTAAGCATGCACCACTAAGGTCCCCATAACAGCTCCCACAACAGCTCAGGCAGCCCAGTATCCCTACAAATTATGTCCATATTGGCCTGTTCCGCACCTCACTTTTTGCATACAATGTCAACATTCACTGCAAATGCAGGAAGTAGTGTGTCCTTTATGTAGCAAAGCGGAATGTAAGGGTGTAGAGGTCTGAGTTGGATGGGCCTGTGGCACATCTGAATTTCATACTGGACTGGATTTAAATATTGATTTATTTATTTATTTTGTTGAAAGTGAGAGATTTAAAAACGCTGGCATTGGATGTAAAATGTTTCTGAGTGTAATCCATGGTATTTACAGAATCTTCCAACATCAATGTTCTTGTCTGGTGATAGTGTTAGCTCAGGAGAGAGTAGCTGCACTTTCCATTGGAAATAATGACCTTGCTTTGCGCAAACGTCACTCTGCACGTTTAGTGTGAAAGTCTGGTGAAGCTCCACTTGACGCTTAAACATAACATCCCATCAAACAGAGCCTCAGCATTCTTCTGTGGAGTCACAACATAGTGAGTTGGGTATCATGGCTGTGCAGGAATTAAGCCATACATATTCTCACATTAACAAGAGCTGGCAGTTGTATAACACTGTAATGAATCCACCGTGGCAGAAGGTCATAACTCCCTAAGCAGAGGGAACGCCTCAGTCCCTTTGAGAAAACCAAATCATTTCTCACACTTTGAAAAATAAGCTTGGTAGATAGAATAACCTGGAAATGTTCCAGACGAAGAGCGAGGGTCAGTGCTCGGCAAACAGGGCTGTTTATTTGAGGACTTTTGATTGAGTGTTATTACTTCAACTTTTGAGGGTAACACAGAGCTACTTGGCCAATTATTATAGCAAATATTGTATTATGGTGCAGCTCCAAAGATGACTTCTGATCCCAACACTACGCTGTTTGCATTTTTTGGATTTTCTTTCTCTCGAACTCTGTGAGGACAGCGGTTTGTATTTTTCTTTATAGGTCGATGGCAGTGGTTCTGTGTCTGATTTTGCACCCGTGACCTTAGCAGTCACAGGGGAGGGGTCGCTCCAGGGAGAAAGATTAAATCTCCTCTCACATGTCCGACGCAGGAAGCACACAGCAGTCAGTTTGTTATGGGCGGTGAGTGATTATACTTACCACGCTTCTTGCTGATGTTTGTTGTTTTGTGCACCCGCGGTCTTCAACACATCTGGCCCAACATGACTGATGCTTCAAATTAGAATATTTTATTATCACAGTCAATATTTCATAGTGCATGCTTTCAAGTCAACCTTGACCTCTTCCTATCCTTGTGAAGTATTAGAATACAGATTAGACAGGAGTGACGCTGAGGGATGTATTTGTCATTACATGTCAGAGGGAGTTGATGCTGGAAAAAATGTCCACCTTCCGAAACTCTCTGAATGTTTTTCCAATAAATCAGAGTTTCAGACTCACCGTTCAGTAAAAATGACTTGCTCAGATGCAGGCATAGACATTTTTTTCAGTGTGGGATCTGTGACCTGGCAGAACTTGATTTACAACTCAGCGAATCTGGAGAGTGACAGGCCTGATAGGTCACGCACAAGATTGATTGTAAATTACAGATCCATCACATGAGGGTAGCCCAGCCCAGCCCAGCCCTTTTACACCCCCAACATCATTCTGCATTCAGTGAAAAACCCATATATTCCTCAAGAATGCAGATATGCAGTATATGCACATGTGTCTGAGATCAACGATTGATGCATCTCAATACTAAAATATGCTTCTCTTGAACCTGAACCGTTATCTTTATTTAATGGACCCAGAATACAATTGTAGAAGGCTCCAAAGCCAATAAAGAATATTTCTATAGTCCCTGGGGTCATCGAATTTATCTCCCTACAGTATCCTGATAGCCATTCATGATCCAGAAATAACCTCTTTATTTTACCAAAGAATATAAAATACACATTTATAGTTCTCATGGATCTAGAATACACATTTAGAGGGCTCCAAAATCTAGAATCCACCTCTACAGTGCTCCAGAATCCTCATTATTACATATAGACAGCACTTTAGGAAAGTAAACCATCACATTCCTCAAGAATTTAAGATGTTTTCACAGTTCTCATGGATCCAGAATGTACGGCTGATTTTGAGGGCTCTAAACTACTCTGAAGCCCTTCTCCAGGATCCTGATAATTCCACTTTGATAGCACACCAGGATCCATAGCTGACCTCTGTGGATCCATAAAGCCCCCAAAATCTGGAATAGACACATCTGTTCAGTAATCAGGATCTCTACAGTCGTCATTGATCCAGAATGAACCTTTATAACCTTTCAAAATCTAAAATACACCATCATAGTCAGTATCCAAAATTAACCCCTGCTTTCCTCAAGAATTCAACATCTGCTTTAATCTTTCTAATGGATCTAGATTGAACATTTAGAGGATTTCAAAATCTGCATTACACCTGTCCAGTTCTCCAGAATCCAATAATTACACCTCCTAGATATTATACAATAAATACACCCCAGCTCTCGCAAATTCAATCCAAACGTACCTAACAATACATCTCTTTATGACCCCAAAGTTCAAAATAGATCCTTTAACACAGTCCAACATCTTCATTGCTTTATTGTCTCACAAAATCTGGAATAAATGTTTATGAATTGTCAAGAATCCAGATAAACTCCAGAAGCAATACACCTTTACACCCTTCAGGATCCTAAAGTAATCTAGGAATCAAGATTGTTTTTAAATTTCATGGGATCTGGGTAAATGCACCTCAACCATAATCCAGGAAATGAAACAAACCTCTATATTCCTTCATGAATTCAAAATACACCTTCATTCCCTCATTCGCTCCTAAAATCAAGAATACATGTTTGTCAGGAGTTTAGATAAATGCAACCCAGTTTCCTTCCAGAATCAACTTTATGATTCTTGTGGACTAATACACCTTTTTTAGGACCCCCAAATCTAGAAAAGACCTTTAAAAATTTTCTGCAGTAAACAAAATCCACATTCATTGCTTTGTGTCCAAAATCTAGAATGAATGTTTACAAATTGTCAAAAATCTGGATATATGCAACACACCTCTCCTACAGGATCCAAGATACACCATTATGGTCCTTTTGAATAAACACTAAATCTTTTATAGGACTTTAAAATCCAGAGTAAATGTTTACATTAACCTTCACATGCAGGATCTTTATAGTCCTCATGAATCCAGAATACACACTTAAAGACCCTCAAAATCTAGATTATTCCCTTATGGCCCTCTTACTTCATAGTACTCAGAGATCCAGATTTTTTTCTCTCTTTCCCTTCAAAAATGCACCAGAGGAGACCTCAACAATCCATCCATCCATATGGAAGTGTGGTTGTGTTTGGTGACCTTTTTGCAGTCTGCACAGGCATCACAGTCTGCTACAGATAAGGTTATCTATTCTGATGCCGTAACAAAAACAGGCACCTCAGGGAAAAAGGACATCTCAGAGAATACACCATACATAATTCATAGTTTGAATACACTCGGCTGGCTGGACATGTTTAAAGTTTGCCTCCCTGTGCCTGAACACAGCAGGATTTCTTCTTCATCTTTCATTTCTATGTAAAGCAGCAACATGACAGTGAGACCTAGCGTGCCTATGCCTTTACCCCATACGACACCCCGAGAGGAAATAAAATGCTCCTCCATTGACTGGCCCGGGCCGTAATTGCTGTATAGCTGTAGCCATAACACTCAGTAAGTGAACCATGCCAGATCTGCAGATTTGTGATCTGTCTGCTCTGCCACACAGTTTTTTCATTCAGTGTTTCAGAGGGAGGCTGGCGGGGGTCCCATCCTGCAGCAACTGGGAAACAAAAGAGGAAGAGAACCTCCTTCCTCTAACCAGGGAGGCCCTGGGAAGACACTGCAGCTGGTTCCTCTGCTTCAATCTGAGAGCAACACTGCCCTCTAGAGTGTCTGCTGCTGCAGCTGCAGGTTTAAAGAGGGGGTGGGGAGATGGCAGATAACTTCCCGCTCTGTGCTGCCGTGGTGGGGCTGGTACTGGTGGTGGTGGTGGTGAGGAGGGGGGGGGGGGCACTGATGGAGGCTGTTAGTGATGACAAATCAGATTGTTTATCCCATTGGGTCTAATATAGTGCTTTGTTTACATGTGCAGATGTTGACTAAGCAGCAGCAGTCATGTCTTTGTGTCTGTGTGTTTGGTATGTGCTTGGTGTGTGTGTGTGTTGGAGATACCCCTTGTGATTGAGATTTAATGTGTGGCAGAAATGCTCATTAGTAGAGATGCGGGTTCTGAGGTGAACTGTTAATTAGGGATATGATGACACACCATGAAATAAATTTCCAACCATGTGAAGGGTTTCAATCTCAGCTTTCGAGCTGATTTTCTCTGATTGGGTGACAGCTGTCGACTCATTAAGCTGATTCAGCTCTCTTGTAAACAACTTCTACCTTTTTTCCTCACACATGACAGAAAGTCTTAACAAGACATTAGGTTGGAAATTCAGCCTTTGACAATTATTTTTCTTAAAACAGGAAAAAGTTTTGCCAGTATGGGTGAAATAATGCCGTTATTTGAAAGTGCAGGTTCAGGTTTGTGCAGGTTTTTTCTGATGTGTTTGTGAAGGAGCAATTATAACCTCATGGTGGAGTTTCTTGTGGACATCTACTGGGTAGATCTGTAAGAAAGGAATGGAGAGAATGGAGGGCATGGCTGATCACTGTATGCTAACAGCTAGCATTGATCCTCAACACAAGTTTTATTTAGTGCTGCTTATGTTTGCACTTTTTTTTGCACTTCAGTGGCACTTTCTTTAGTTGTAGAGAACTCCTCATTTCTCATTTCAGTGCTGCACCACTGTTTTTGGACTGTTCATTGGTCCAAAATGATTCCATTGACAAATACAGATTTTGTTAAAGGAGACATATTTACAGGTCTATATTTTTAATCTGGGGCTTTACTGGATTATGCATGATTTACAGTTCAAAAAACTCCCTATTTATCCAGTATGGCTCTTTATGCAGCCCCTCACTTCAGCCTCTGTCTGAAACAGGCTGGTGTAATTCCTGTCTTTTTAAGGCCCCCTCCTGATGAGCCCACTCTATTCTGATCAGCCAGCTCTCAGAAGCTGCCCCTCGAGACTTCCACGGGCTCTGGCGCCTACATCAACAAACCATGAAACAAACTATAGTAGCAGGATTTCACTAATGTTTCTCGTTCTTTACTCAAAGTTTCAACTTCTCAAATACATCCATACATGTTCGAGCCAAAATCCGATCCAAAATATGAGAGTGGACAATGTGAACAACATGAATAACACATGGAAAAACCTTAGCAACAACCTTAGCAACAAAGGTTACAGAACAGACGGGCGTTTATGGGCATGCATGACAAGCCAACGTCAGTTCGTCAGCAATGTGGAAAAAAATATTGCAAACCAAGCATTCAGAGCAGATTGAAGCCCTGGCTTTTGACTTGTAATGAACATTTTTACATATGTTAACCTCAGATTTTGTATTTTGACCATGTTTAACATGACTGAGGATTTCTTGAAATTTGGGGAATACTGTATGTTGGGGAACTTAAGACACATAAGGGTTTTTTCAAGACTGATTCTGATATGTCACTTTCCTCATACTCACTGAACACATTAGGCCCTGTTCTATCTTGTTTTAAAGATATTGCACACTCACTCATTCATTTTTTTTGTTGTTGTTGCTTTAAAGGGGACCTATTATGTTCATTTTCTGCTCTATATTTTTATTCTGGGACTTTTATTATTTGCATGATTTACAGTTCAAAAAACTTATTTATCTTATACTGCCTCTTTATGCAGCCCCTCGGTTCAGCCTCTGTTTCTTAACAGGCGGTCTTAGCTTCTGTCTCTTTAAGGCCCCCCTCCTTCATCTGTATGAGGATGTAGCTTCCATTTCCATTACAGAAACTTTTTTAAACATGTGCAAATTATATGTGCACAAAACTTTTTCACACATGCACAAAATATTTCTACAGCTGCAAAACTTTATTACACATTCACAAACCATTTCACAAGCTCATGATGATTCCATAGCCAAGGGGCAGCCACATCAGAGTCTTGTGAAATTACCGCCAATGCAAACTCAATATTTCCTGCTTTACTGCTTTATATTAAAAGATTTTAAATGACTAAATAACAGGAGACTTTTATTGTGAAGAATTTACGGGAAATGAAACATGTTCCTCATCAAACTAGCTGAGCTTCGTTAGCGGCACTAAAAACCAGTTGACACCACAACATATGGAGATATTTTGAGTTCTTTTCTCAGCGGATCAGTTAAAAATAATGCAGGGACGAATAGTACAAGCAGAAACAGCCACAGTGATGATGATGTTTGATGAAGAGCTGCAGACGACCAGCACACCTCAGTCATGGCTCGATGTGAATACCCCCAAAATAATGGAAAAAAACCCCATAATGTTAGTGGAACGGAGCAGTGAACTCACCTGCTGTGTATGGAGCAGATGACCGTATAAAAAAATCCGTCATGAGCTGACGTCGAAAAACGTCAAAGTGGAAAAAACCTTTGGAAACCGAGCATTCAGAGCAGTCTGAAACTGGTGCTTTTTGCATTTTTACATACGTTTACCTTATTATTTGACACATTGGCCATGTTTAAAATGAACATTCGACATTGTAACATTATATATATGACTGAAAATAAGGAAAAGCATAATAGGTCCCCTTTAAGAAAAATATATTCATATATTTGAAAATGATCAAAGTATCAAATTGGCAAAGATTGCCATTGAAAATTATTCAAAAATGTATTATCGTAATGTTAACGCTGTATTCAAAAATATTGAACAAATTATAATATAGAAAGCATTTAAGGTTTCATTTTTCTAGAACTGACAGTCAAACTATTGAGAAATAGTTCTGTTTTCTGTTTTTCCAATTTCATCTCAGCCTACATCAGCTGAAGCCTGTGTTGAATGCAGATGAATCAACATAATGAGTTTGTCTCATGCCTGGAAGAAACCACCTAATCCTCCAAACACTGTAACCATGCTAAGTAAAGTGTGATACACTCTAGCAAATATTTGGCCATTTTAATTGATGCCTGTCTTTGTTTTGAGCCACATCTCATTTCTTCTCTCACCTCCTTTTTTCCTTGCCTTTTTTCCCCTTTTGTCTCTTATCTCTCACGTGTGTATTTCTGTCTATGTCACTTTTCTCTATAGAATTGTCCTTCTCTTTTTCTGATATTAATATGAGTTCATGTATCATTTTCATGTCTGCATTCATTTTTCAGATCTCCTTTGTGTTTGTGATATGTTCTCAAGAGAAATGACCAAGGGTTAAGTAAAATAGGACATGCTCCAGGCAGTAAACTCATAACAATCTCTGATCTTGACCTTCAGTTCTGTCTACAGGGGATTGGACAAAATAACAGAATCAACTTATAGTACAGTAGCCACGCAGATATCTTCTCAGGATCGGTGGTGACTCAATATCAGTCACAACCACTGCAACATGATGCAAAGGGAGATCAAAATCATGCTGACATACTGTATTCCACAGGCAACAGTGACTGATTGATGTTCAATACAAACACTGCAACAACTCCTCTGAAGATTATCTTCACAAAAATGAACAGTAAGTCAGGCCAACAGTGGCCAACTATCATTTCACTTTATTACAAATGGGTCAAAACTTTTTGTCTGACATCAATAATTATATCAGTCATAGTTTATATATACATACACACACATACACGTTTGGACACATTCTCTCGAATGTGACTGGCACTGTATAAGTGTTTTTAAATGATGCGCAGGATATCTGCAGTATTTCCATTTGATTGAATGGTGCAGCCATAAAAGATGGTCATGGGTTTGAATATATGACTCAGTGTAAACATCACGTAGCCTCAATGAAGAGACAGAATTTAATGAGTAAGTGGAACTAGTTGTAAATACAACAGTGACACATTATCATCTTGTTGTTGCAGCGAATGTGTTAGCAAACAGATGTCTATGTACACATCCAGCAGTCATAGAGCAACGTTAGAATTCATTAGGAGTTCTGTCTCTGGCCATCTGGTGAATGTAAGTCTGTCACAGCCTGTAACAGGCTGACATGACCAAAACCAAAGTGTTTCTTTGTAACAGACTGTGACAGGCTGAACATTTCATCAATCACAAATAGGTTTATATGTGAGGGTGCGTCAGGGCTGCTGTCAGCGACCCAGCAGGCAAGGAGTTCAAATGAGCAGGCACAGCCTGGTCTGGCCCACCCCCAGTGCCGGCTCAGAGATTATCAATCCACCCAGTACTTCTGTGCAGTGTCTCCTGCTATAGAACTGGTTGCCAGATGCAGTCAGTGTCAGTATGCTTTGGTTTTGGTCATGGCAGCTTACATGGCAACCTCACTGTGACAAGAAGACTCTGAAAAGCTTCACATAATCACTCATCCCCGCTGTTTCTTTGCCAAGAAATTCTCGTTTACATTTCTGAATCTTTACAGATTGAACAAGATACAACATGCTAATTAGTGAGCTTTAGAAGTGTTGATGGAGGTTTTTACACCTTGGACAGACCCAGAGTATAGCGTTTCCCCTGGTTTTCAGTCTTTCTGCTAAAAAAGGCTAACAACATCTCCAATCCAACTCTGTACTTAATGTATAGATATAAGATTGACATCCATCTCCACATCTCGCTCATGGGTCACCAGAACATTACTTCATGCCATTAAAACATGGAGGGAGTTCAGAGTGTTGGTCCATTTGCCACCTGGACATCCAAAATTAGGAAAAAGGATGCCTGTGTATTTATGTTGCACTTCTGTTACTTTGTCCTCTCCTTGTCTATGTAATGTCTTCCTGTCTACATCTTCAGCTGGTGAATACCTTTGAAGTGCGTAATAATGACATTCTTCCACACAACTCTGAGAGCTGAAAGCCTCTAAAATGCCCAGACTGTCTGAAACAGTAATGAAGATGTCAGAGGGACTCAGCTTTGACCACAGGTGTTTTCACTTGGCGGACTTTGTCCTTCCTGCCTCAGAGAAATGGAAAGCAATTTACTCCTTATAATCCGACAGCATCTGGACTGAGTGTGCACTCAATTAGAAAAGTGCATTTGTAGACTAAAATTCCTTCAGGCCAGTTGTATAACATAACAGCAGTTATGAATGAAGCTTCTGCTTGAGAAACAGAGCGTCACAAAGTGAATGAATGGACGGGGTGATGGATAGTTTAAGCTGTCTCACAGGGAGATTTGTCTGTCAGACAGGGTGTGATGCTGCCTGGGATTACTCAGAGATTGTCTTGTGTTCACAGCAGCAGAGCAGAGCGAGAGGACAGCAGGTAGACGGCTTCATCTGGAGACTGCAGCTCTCTGATGTCTGAGGTGTTAGTGAGTCGGACTCTGCTGTGACCAAATCCTCTTGATTTTATGCCAAAGAGACACCAACTCTGCTGCTCTACTTCTCTCTCACTGTTTCTTTTATACTGGGAGTCTCTGTTTCTCTCAGTGTAGTTATACTCACTATATTTGAATAGACCATGAGCAATATTGGCAGAGCAAGTTAACTCTATTGCAGCTGTTATTGATACATGAGCAGAAAATTACACACACATTGTATCTGTTTTAGGGATGTAACCAAATATGAATGATGAATGATTCGGATGTGAACGGATAATCAGTTCTAAACAGGTACAAAAAGCATCCAATATTGAATATGTGATATATATTTGTTTATAGATTTTGTTCATAAGAAAGAAAGAAAGTCAATAGTTTGAAGATGTTTTAACTATAAGTACTTTCTTTGCCACTTGGAGCATTAACAGCTTAACAGCTTTTATTTGGACTCAAATTAGATACATTAAATGAATCTAATTGTGTAATTAAATACAGTATGTAATTAAATACAGGTCATTGTTTTTCATTTGGTTAATTTAGGTATATGGTTCAAATATTGTTATTTAGAATATTTTGTGAGAAGCTGAAGTCATACATATGTGAAGAGTATAAATAGCAGTAGAGAACATTTTACACAGGAAATGAAGCAGTCTCAGCAGTTTCCAACAACATCCTGTGTAGGCTTTACCTGCTTTCAGAGTAAATCTGAATATTTTTGTGAAATACACAAATATATATTGTAGCTTTTCATGACACCCCTGATGTCTCTCGCAGCTCTATATGGCATGATCATTGTTACATTCCCAACACTTCTCAATCTTGGTTCAAAATTTAAAATAATTCAACAACAATTGTACAAACAGTAATGTTCATTTTGCAAGAAATAGTTATTTCAGCTCTATTTGCATGAATGGGTGGCAGTCATGTTTGCAGAACTAATTACATGAACATGTAATGTAATGTCAATTTAATAATGAAAGGTAAGAACATACACAATATTGGCCATAGATACATACAGTATGTGCAGACCCTTGTCTATGTACTTGTGTCTGTTTGCTGTGGCTGGTTTTTCATGGTTTGGACTAGACTCCTTAGTTCCAATTAAAGGGAATCTTAAAAGATTTGATTTGTATTCAAATTAAACCAATGAGCAGCTATAAAAAGAGTTGCCTTTCATTTTTTGACCAGTAGGGTGCACTCATATTTACAGTTTAATTGGATTATAACATTAGGCTGGACAGTGTCTTACTTCCAGATATAATTTAACAAGAAACTGTAATCACCCAAATGTAGTGTGTATTTGAGATTATGATCACGTATAGTCCAGTGTGTGTTTCCATCATTGTGTAACTTGTGTTGTACAGTGTGTCTGCATGTGTATGCAGGCTGTATGAGTGTGTCGCTGTCAGTTTGCATTGTATCTCTGATAACAGGATGCTGTAGTGTTCCCACAGTGTTGGGGGTGGGTAGAGGGGGGGGGGGGGGGTGTTCCTGTTCCTCCAAGCATTACACATCTCTGTTCAGTATCCACACCGCTGGCTGTCATGTAACTCTAGGCCTGATGGTGCACAGTATTTGAAATTTTGGTCGACCTTTTCTGAAAACTCAACAGTAGGTCTGTGAAACTCTCTGGCTCACAGGAAACAGTTTAACTGGTCTTTCCAGCAGCAGCTAAAGTAGTTTGTTTAAAAAAATAACAGTTGGCTAGAAAAGTTGCAACTACTTGTCAAAGAAACGCCACCTACATAAATTCTAACTTCCACAGGAAATCTGAGGAAAAGATGTAACAACACATACTAACCACAGTTTTATTGCCAAGTGAATTTTATTAGTGTTGAAGGATTTTCAAATCATCACCTCCTGGAATATTTATTTTTTTCCCAGAATTCTGAGGATTTCTTGCTATGAATGAAATGTGATTTTAAAAACAATGGAGAATTAATCATAAAATGGCACTTATTCTTTCATACTCAGTAGATTGACATATGCAATATTTGAGGTGGAAAAATACAATGCCAACCATACTGCATATTCCCATTTAACATTTTAATGCAGTTTTAATACATCTGTGTCATTTTCAGAAAGTATATGACCATCTTAGTGCTGAGGCAACAAAGGAAAATCCCTCACATGTCAGCCATTCTGGCATGTTGTTTCTGTGGTTGGAGAAACATGGTTGCTCTTGGATGGTTAGTAGTAATGTTCAGGCAATTAAGCAAGGAACCTCCATCCTGCACTTATTCTAAACAATATCTTGCCACACAGCTTGATTATAAGCTGCCATTTCAACATGAAATGTAATTGGAAGAAGCTTTTGCAGATGAAATGTTGATTCAGTCTTATCACCATGTTAACAGCATTTCAAGGTGCAGTAATCTTCAGGATACAAGAACTCCCTGACATATTTCCAGGTTTATGCAAGTATATTTCTCTGGAAAAAGGAACAGTTTTTGGCAAGAATTCCTTGTAAATACCAGGATCTCAATGCCCAACATTCAACCCTTATCTTTATAATGTGCAGAGAAAAACACAACAACAATGAACAATTAGCACACGCTTTCTCAATCCAAGGCTCTCAACTTTGGGTTTGGGACCCATGTGGGATCACTTATAGGGCTGCAGAATATTTGTACATAAGAATCATTAAAATTCTTCAGTGACAGTCTTTCAGAATTTGTGAAAATGTACAGTATGTCAAATATCATGTTTAGCTTTGTGTGATTGAGTGTACTTTATGTTAGGCAATGGAATAGACCCCTTTCACAGCAGACAGTTTTAGCTGTCATAGCAGGAAAATCACAGGTAATCAATAAAGTTAGCAATGACTGTTTCATTTGGATTTATCAGTTTCTGTTCCCTGCTGTTCCATGACTAATGTTAACTAATTGCACCCATGCTTTACTTGCTATGACCACTAAAAATACCTGCCATGAAAAAGATGTGTATATTTGAACTTAAATGTGGTAATTATCATCAACTCTGACACAGTTTACCTGTTCAATGAGAGATTGTTACTTAGAGTCACTCACTCATTTTCAGTATGACTTCCAAATAAAGCGCTTTAGATTGTGTCATGCTCCAATTGACTTCTTTTCATAGTGTTCAGGAGTGTAAATTAAGTAATCCTAAATAATAAAAAAAGAGAAGAGCTGCTATGGTTTAGTTTTTAAATTGAAGAGAATGAAATGTACAGAATGTTGACCAGGAGTAAGCATGAGGTTTTTGGTCTTGACAGATTATTTATAATGCATTAAAGTTAAGCTATTCTTCTACAGTTTCATTTACACCTTGTCTTTTACTTCAGTATTTTTCTTGATTGATGTTTGCTGACTGGCTAGTACTTCATATCTGCATGCACTACTGTAGAGAGCAGTGCAATAAATATTGAAGGTTCTCAGGTTTTGGATGTATGGTAAACTGAAAATAAATTGCTGTCTCATTTCATAATCAACTGAGCTTCAGTCCATTGGCCCTATTGTACTACACAGTACTGGAGAGCAGCACACTGTTACACTGAAAATGGATGCTCTCATATTGCAGTAAATAAGGCGGTAAGGTGGAAAATATTGGAGAAACTGGGTCCAAGTCCAAAACAGATGGAGCTATGCTTTAAGTGTGTTAAGTGTGACCTCACATAGCAGCTGTTCCCATAGCAGCTGGACACGGATGTCTGGCTGTAATGTATATCACAGCAACAGTACATCCTGTAGAGACACACAGCAGCTGTACTAGGTGCGGTCTGCGCTGCTGTAACCCAGCTTGTGTGGGTAGATAATGCTGCGTGAATGTGAGCATTCATCACTTCATCAACAGCTGTGCCATGAAATACTATCACAGCAAGGTGTGCATGACTTACTTCAAAGGTTGCTTCTATTCAATTATGACAAGACCTGATCTTGATCCTGCTCAACAGACTCATCTCAAATTCGTCTCTCATTTCTAAGATTTTAGAGCCACTGTGTGCGAGCAACTTTTGGAATTTGCGGAGGAACAACAACTTAATTACAAAATCCCAGCCTGGTTTTTATTAGTGGCACAGTACAGAGAGGGCTCTCCTTCAAATGATTTTTTGTTGCAGTGTGATCATGGCAAAAGTTGCATTTTTGGTTCAACTAGATTTAAACGCCACTTTGATTATATAGACCATATTACTTTTTTGATTCGTCTGGGGAAGTGGTTTGGTGTAGCACTTGAATGGTTTCCCTCACATTTATCTTATTAAAGGTTCTTTGTCTCTGTTGCTGAAAAAGTATTTGATCGTCCTCCTGATCTGTGGAGTTCCTCAAGGATCAATCCTTGGACCCGTCTGAAGGATTTAGGATTGAAGGAACATCCGGAATTGGGAGGGAGGTTGTGTCTTACAATTTTTGTAACTTTCTGAAACTGTCTTTCCACAATAGACTTAATGCAACGAATGGTTAGTGACTACTCCATCCCCTACTCCCTTTTTTTGTGTACAAATGAGTGCAACACAATGAGTTCCTCACGGAAAGATCATAAAAAAAGATTGCTATTCAAACAATAAACATGTCTCACTTTGCCATCTTTGAGTGTGGCCATTCAGTACAGCTGTAAACACTTTTGCTGTCAGACATGTTCAGAGGACATGTCATTACAAACTAGTTCATTTCAAGCATACCCCGGACTTTACTCTCCCTTCACGTGCTCCCTTTAGAGTATATTATCGGACTTTAGGCTTTGTCTCTTATAATTGCTATTCTGGCAATATTCAGTTTTATGTACTTGTGAAACCCATGGTTCCCTGTTATGTAGCCACTCTACATAATAGGGAATTTTCTAGCTGGGATTCCTATTTCTGAAATCATGTGTTATAACAATATTTGGCTGCACAGCATTAGTCTCGAAGGTCAACCAAGAAGATTATTTTGTGGTTGCACTACATTGATACTCTAGATGGGAAAACTATTCCTAAATTCAGTCCGACATATTTGCTATCTTTGTAAATCCTCGGGATGATGACTAAACTTTAAAAATAAACTTCTGTTTGAATAACATTTGCCAGTAGGCCAGCCCTTAAATTAAAAATCAATTTAAATGTTAGACTTTAATTTCCTTTTAATTCAACTGATCTGCTGCCTTGATATGTGAGGAATCCAGGCAGCAGAGGTTCACCCATTTAATATCCAGAAATCAGTTCCACATTTTTCCCATCAGTTGTCTTGGGAAGAGCCTGGACTCAGCAGAGCAGATTGGGAAAACGCACAGCAAATCACATAAACGCTGCCAGCATTTACACATGTAATTTGTAGTACACAGTCTGTCTGGTAGTTTCAGTTTTCGGTGAGTACAGCTTACGTGAGTGGAGATTGGATCATTCCTTTTCCCACTAAGTCAGACCTCTGTTCTACATTTTTGAAATCGCTCTTTCACACACCCCCTCCTCCTTACATCTGTTTCTCATCAACACTCACTGCCAAGACTGAGATATTCTTCCCCCTGAAGAGTCAACTCACAAGCTGAGAGACATTACAAAGCGGTCTGTAAACTGGACAGTAAGAACAGGATCCCACAGGAATGCTGCACTTAAAAAACATACTCATGGTAGTTGAATCATTTTTTAAGATGATACTGAGGAAATCACTCTTCTACACAAGATATTTATCTAATGTTACTTCTTTGTATGCGCACAGATATATTTATATTAGCTCCACAGGAAGAGGGTACTTAAATGTCTAAACAGTCTAATGATTAGAGATTCTTTAACACTGATATTAACACAGCCAGGTCCTTAAGGCTTATGTTTATAGCATTCTCACAATGTAAATTTTTACTTGTCAAAGACAGAAAAGCACAGGTGGAACTAATAACATTAACAATTGCTCCATCCCATTTTGGTGTTCAAAGTCACGTCATTCCACTAAATTGGCAAACCTAACTGGAATGCAGTTTATTAAGCACCAGAGCCTATAAGTCTTGATATGTCCCAAGTGAAGTGCTTGACAGACTGTCCAACAGCATCTGGAAACCACTTTCCAACTGCAGAATGGAGGAAGCTACATCAGACAGTTCTGTAAGTTTCCAACATAGACATGACATGATCTAACAATCATGCTCACTTTACAAAGTGATTAGCCAGGTGTGCAGAGGTGTGAAAGTAAACAGGTTTTGAACTCAAGCTCCCGTTTTTCATTCTTAACTCAACCACCTCTGTAACTTTTCAGACTGTCTAAAAGTGGGCACCGTTATCCCCGATGTGTATGATTCATTGTGTTGAGATTACAAGACATTGAATTCTTGCAGAGAGATCAGTGATGCAGTGAGATGTAGTGTGAAGGAGGCCATGATGGCAGGCTTTTAACTTCACCTTTGAATGTGGACATTACGAACAGGTATAAACACTTTTACCCTTAAATGTGGTTGGACAACAACTTGTACAGTCTAGTTGGTTTGAAGCATACTGAGGCCTTAACAGGAGCACTGTCGGTCAGTCCATATTGTGTATTGTCCATTTGTCCAACAGATATCTGAACAACTACTGACCAGATTGCTGTGAAATTTTGTATAGATTTATTTGTTTCTCAAATGGATGATTCCTAACGATACTGGTGACCTCATAGCTTTTCCTGTAGTGCCAACATCATTACAATCTAACTGCACATTCTTGTTCCACACAGGATAAGTTTGAATATTGGACATTTGGGTACCACCCTCAGCACAAAGCTTCAACTTTGCATACAAAATACAGTAACTAATATGTGCTTTGCCATTAAAGGATAATTCTGTTTTATAGAACTTAGATCTGGAAATGCTGTTACATTGCCAAAAAAAAGTCAGACAGGGCAAGAAACATGAGCAGTCAGACAGATCTTATACAACCCCTCAGCTTAGTCAAACTCAGGGGAAGAGCAAAATGATTCCCCAGACATGTCTGTTGCAAACATCCATCGCAGTTTACAGACTAACTTAGTTGTTCAACTTTGGCCTACTGTACTTACTGAGGTCGTGGGGGTATACAGTTTTTCTGTGCAATGACGGATTATTAGCGACAGGTTTAGGTTTAACCTCCAAATAAAGTGGTTCAGATGATCTGTCTAACTGTTGGCTTGTTTACAACATGTCTGATCCTCTGACAGCTAAAGTTTCTTGTCTTGTTTGGAATTGTTAAGCAGTGTTGCTGTGTTCCCTGATCTCAGCTATTATTTTGTGACTTTCAACTCTACTGTTGCACTCACTCAAGTTAATCCTAAGCATGTCGGCTAAATTTGCAAAACATGACTTGATGCAAATTAGGCCATTTCTCGACATAAAAAATCTATCTTATTTCTAAGGTGAACATTTTTTTTTATCTCTAGTGTGCTTGTGTTCTGCCCAGGGAGCTTTTAGCGCTACCAGTGAGTGTGTAGCATTAAAGGGAAGAGGTGTTTGTTGTGATAGAGGTTATAGTTTTCTCTGGTATGTGTGGAGAGTGTAAGGAGACACCGCAGGCTGAGGGGAGAGGGTTGACCTGTTGGACTCTCTGACCTCCCAGCCCTCTCAGGGGAGGCTGCCATGCATCTCTTCTTCTTCCCCAATCTGGAAATGAACCTAAGCCACAGCATGCATGAGTCAGGAGCAATCTCCTTTCAAAGTGAGCTTGAACATATATGGACAGAAGTAACTCAAGGGTAACCTCCCAGGAATAATTTTGCCTTTCAGCTTTGTTTTCTCTTCAACACAAGTTTGGCTAACCTTGGAGTTTGTTTGTTCTGACTTTTTTTTATGATTTTGAAACATTCCCACATACAACATTCAGCAATATTTGATAAATGCAATGTTATTATTTCTGACAGTAATGGTCAAAACTTTGAAAATAAGACTTGTTAATAGACCTAAAATTATCCTTTATAAGACCCTATGGCCTTTTAATATGCAACTTATTTGCAGGAAAACTACAAAGAACTAAAGTAAAACACCCTGGGGTTGTGGCAAAGCCATAGAAACTGTATTAAGTAGGATCTTGTGATACTCACACTGCAGCACTGCGGATAGATTTCTTGCTGTTGTTTTTGGCTCAGAGGGCAGTGATGCACTGTGCCATGCCTGCTGTATCATTCATCTGCCAGACCCAGCAGTGGCCTTTGATCACATGAATGGCCTTAGCTGAATAGGTTGGCAAAGAAGACCCCCCGGGACAAACTCATCCCTTTGTGGAGAAGTTAAGAATACAGTGCTGCTGCTGTGAAAACCTCAACGATCACTGAATACGACCCTGGCCCGTGAGTGATCTGCGGTGTTTATGCTGTCCCCGTGCTGAGAATACCAATGCACAGAGGGCCAAACAAGGAGAAGGAAAAGTCTTCTCAGTCTCAGGGAGCTGGTGAAATAAACAGATTGCGGTTCAGCAAAGCCTAACATCAGCTCTCTGGTGGTTAGTGCCGCCCCTGTGCCATTTACTTTGCATGAAAGTGTTATAAAGGCTGAAATTGGACTCAAACGTGCATAAGGAGTCTACAGTTGCTCCCAAGACAGCAGTTAACTCTTATTATGGTACAGTACCACAGCCTTTTCATAAAGGCATATAAGAAAAATAAAAAAGTGCTTTATTAATCTGGTAGCTTTCAACAATCATTTTTGGGGTGCAAAATATATATATATATATTTTGAATTTAGTGCTCTATCAGAGCTATTTTTATTATATTTTGCTATTAGTAGTGAAACTAAAAGTACAGTAACGTTCATTTTTATATACAGTATATATCCTTGTTTCCTCAAATTTGTCATTACCAATAAGAAGAAATGTAGTTTTCTGCAGTAAAGCTTCCTACATTAGTGTCGACCAGGTGTGAATGTGTGGTACCGACTGATTCTGTCGATACTGATAATTTGACCCGTAATATCTGTGTTGCTGTTCACTAAGAATAGTTTGGAATATCCCTTTAAGTTCTAACATCAGTTAACAGTTAACTAGCTGGGGACTTTAGTTGTTAACCATTGCTTTGTAGCATCTGTGATTAGAGCACTGCTGTGACTGTATGAAAAACTCTTTTTCGAGTTTCAGTTCACAGGTTTCACAACATTCACAGCACACAGTGCTAAGGTTACAAGACTACAAAACAACTACCCGTTGCTGTGAGTTTTGACAGTCTGGTTATTTCCTATCACCACAACTGGACCCACGAAAGAGAGAGACCTAATGCTAGCTAGACCACCTCCTTTCCTCCTTCCTATAGTGCTGGAAGAGCAAAACATTGAGTGTGCAGGTGCTTCACGACTCAGCAGTTGTTGAAAGAGCTTGCATGAAAAGTAACATCTAGTGAGAATCAGTGCTAACTTTAGCATTTAATAGTTTTCACCCAGAAGTGGAAGTGGAAGCTAGTTAGCGTAGCTTCCTAGCATCTACTTTCCAAGTGGAATACAACCTTATCAGCATGATGGGTCCTTTAAAATGTTACTTGTATAAAGGAACAGACAGCTTAACTTACAATTGCCAGCTATGTGGAAAGAGGGGAAACAACATGACCCTGTTTCCACAGATATACAGTACCAGTCAAATGTTTGGACACACTTTCTCATTCAAGTGAAGTTGTGTCCAAACTTTTGACTGGTATTGTATGTCCAAAAACAGTTGGAAAATGGGGAAAATTTGCACAATAGCCACAGTATCATCATATTTTAAAAGATATGTCCTCTCACAAAAAGTGAAGAGAATTCAAATTTAATTTCAACTTCAACCCCGGTTCTGTTTACAGTAGTAAATATAGAGCTGCCTCAGGCCTTGTTTTGCTCTTCTTGTGCAAAGTTAAAATGACATCTCTGCCATACATAACTGGAATGTGACAACCTGTTTATTAGTCACTTGAGACATATAACTTCCACATGGTCCAATGGGCCAGCACGACATAGCTTGGACGTATTTGGAACTGCTTACAGCATGGTCTTTGTGGGATGAAAAAAAGTCACAACTGTCTTTGGACCTGTGTGACGTACTGCTAAGAGTCATGAGTTTCAGCACGTGCAAAAACACGCATCATCAGGTTTAAATGGCCTTTACAGTATCCAGCAATTCAGATCGCAAAGGAACTACTCTTTTTAGACTCTGACAATACGTCCTTTGTGCTAGAAGTGTCACACTCAGGCTCTTCCTGTTAGGAGCCTCGCACAATATCCATAAATTTAGCAGCTTTTGATGGTGTGACCTTGGAAAACAAACAGAAAGCTCAGTCTGGGGTTGCGAGGTGGAGCTGGACTGGGATATCAGAGCAGCTGTTTCTTTTCTGCCTGTAGAGTGTAGAGTGAGTGTTGAAGCTTTAGACCCTCTGCCCACCCTGGCCGAACAGAGGGGAAGGGGAAGGGGAGGGGGAGAGCAGAGGGAGGGGTGCTGCCTGTTGAGCCCAAGGTGAAAGGGTGCCACGGACCTGCAAATGGAGACGAGGAGCTAACACTCAATCTTACTCTACCGGTGGTGGGGGGGGGGTGTGTGCAAGCTTGGATGGGTGCACTGTCTGCCTCAAGCCTGCCTCCTGCTCAAGAGACAGAAGCCCTCTGTTGCTCATTTGCCTCTCTGTCTGTAGTTCTGTCTCTCTTTCTCTCTCCCCCTCTCACTCTTTCTCTCAGTTTCCAGCCTTCCCATCTGTATGTGATTTAGACACAGGCTCAGGGGAGAGGCAAGTCCGCTAGGGGAGAGGAATCAGGGCAGGGAGGGAGGGAGAGAAAGGGAGGAAGTCCACACAAGTTTGTTTTACAGGACTCAGCCCGGGCCGGGACTAGGCGCAGTGCCGCATCTGGAGGTCGGAGCGGTGGAAAAGTGAAGCCAACGGGTGCAGCGGAGCAAGGGGAGCTGCCCAGAGACCTTTCCTACAGCCAGGAGACACTGACAGAGACAGACACAGAAAGGGGGGATCAGTGCTCCAATAGGCAAACACAAATATGGCTGCTAAATCTCTGCCCTGCCTCTGCCTTCTCGGCATCCTCTCAGGGATTGCCTATCCAGCTTCTGCCGCCAGGCTCGGGGAACAGCAACAGTTGGTCAAAGTAAGACAGATTTGGTTTTATCTCATTTTTGGCTGATACACTGTGCATGCTAGCACTGTTATGTTTAGTTTTCTGACTTCTACCACCTACAGTGTACTGTATGTACAGTATGTAATGAGGCTGATGATCATGTGCACAAATGTTGTGATCATGTGCACAAATGTTGATGTGAAAACTGAGGATGACCGGGGTTTGTGAGTGTATTAATAGTTCTGGCTGTCTGAAGAGCTCTCTGTGGACTTATATATGTTTATGTCTGGACTTTGAAACTTCACAATGGTCCTGCTTTGTGTTCATGTATGTGTGTGTTTGTGTCATTAGAGGTACCTCAAGGCTTTGAGTTACTGTCTCCACCACTGTCATGCCCCTCCTGCCCCTCCCTGACAGTTCACTAATGGAAAGCAGCTGCCAAATGTTGAGCAACACCCCAGAGAGAAACAGAGGGGAGAAAGAGCATAATAGACATTAAGGGCATGAGAAGCCTTAGACAACTACTGGCACACAGGCCAGTGTTCCCTTGGCTTAGTATAATCAAAAGGATATAAGCTCAGAAGTCAAACTTTCAACTAAGCAGACAATTCTTCGTAAACATTGAAATCTGTTGTCATGCTGAGTTTCTCTGTTTTGCTTTAAAATTATTAACCATAAAATGTTTTTTTTTTATCATTTCATAAATAAGTCCATATTTCACACTATTTATGGCTAGAAATTTTTCAGCAATAGCCATGCACTCACTGTGCTCAAGTTCTGTAATTGACTCTTTATAAAGTCACTTTCATTATTGCTGGTGGAGTCCGCCTTTCCCTTGTAGTATCCAAATTGCGTATCCATGCACAGGGGATTCACAGAAACAGTGCAAGCGTGCGGTGGATGTACTTGTACATTTGTGAGGACAAACATTTGATTATGAGTTCGGTATCACAGTGTTGGATGACAAAACACTGAACTGTCTTCTTAGTCTTATTAAAGAATGTGATGCAATGAATCTTCTCAGTCCACAGATTGTTTGGCTGCGCTGTAAACAGATACACTAGTTGCTCATCTTCTGTTGGATTTCTGGTAGAAAGCCACTCAAGATGTGTCTGTTTCCTCCAGTTGCTGATACAAGTGTCATTTCAAGTGGAACTATGGAAGCTGTGTTATTAAAATGCACTTGTTTCCACCTCCAATAATCCCAGGTGTTGCCAAATTCAACCAAAACTGAAATCTTAAAGATTATAACTTTTTATTACTTTCAATGAAGTTATTAAGAGCCCATTTTTTCAGTCATTTATCATGCATTCCTAAAATTTACATCCGTATTGAGCGATTCTGCTCCTCACGATTTACTTCTAATGCCAATGTTCTGTGCTAATGAAGTACGTAGTGTAGCTTTTATGAAGCGAGGTAGAAAGTAAGGGTGTGGAGGTCTGGGGTTGGGGTGGTGGATGGGCGTGTAGCACATCAGTCTATCATTCAGAAGACCAGAGTTTGTGTCCAGTCCCAAGCCAGCAATTGATGTTAGGGTTTTTATTAACCAAACCTGCGATCTTTCCCTAACCTTAACAGAGTGCTTTGGTTGCCTAACCCTTCCATTATCATATTTTGTTATATGTTTTGCCATAACCACAATATTTCACTAAGAAAATGAGAATTTTGAAAATGCTGGCATTGGACAAAAAACGTCATTGACGTAGGGTTTTGTAGAATCCTCCAATGTTGACGTACTTGTCTGGTGATAGGGTTGTTAAAATCATAGCAACTCATTCTGAGCAAAACTATATCAAATGCTTCACTACATCTTGCTACTCACAATGCATGGCTGTATAACATTGCCAATGCATGTTCGCAGAAAATCTAAACTATGTCTTGATACCTCGATCGCTTATATCTTATCTCTATAATGACATTGACTGGTTAAAAGCCTGTCTTGTGCCATTCTGATGCTATTGTGGTTATCACTACACCACAACCTTACTGTACAAAGGCAAGCTGACCATAGCTACGGTTAAATAGAACAAGACAGGCCATATATGAACTAACTCCAACTTGATCCCTTTACAGAAATGTTCTGCTGCTCTGTGAGTGTCAGTATGTTGTTGTTTTGGATGCTTTAGAGGTTGATTTGTCCCCATTGGCCTCATAGAACTGAACTGGACAGCCATGATTCTTGGCAACCAAGATTTAAGTGGCTATATAGTGAGTTTGCTTAGAACTGATCATATGCAGAAACATCCTGGGAAAATGGGGTTTAGGTCAAATATGTCAAGGTGGTTGTGGAGGTATTCAGTTTCCAAACTTGGCGATGCAAAACCAGAGCAATTTCAACATTTCCTCTCCATTTATTTTGTGTGGTACATGTTTATTTCTTCATCTCTAGAGTTGTCTGAGTTGAAGGTCCCCTGAGAGGAGGCCTCACCCCTGCAGACAGATTGTCCGTGTTAGGATGAGATTCTCATGACCCTGGATCTGTCCCATACTGAGGATGTTCAGAGGAGTTAGCATGACTAAATCCAGTGTCTGAACCCCTCTCTCTACGTCAATATAAATACAGCAGCCAGCTCCAGTTGGGAGGCAAAGCGGAAATGATATTCAACCTTCAAGCTTTAACATTTAATCCACTTAATTCTCCCACTCTGGGAAAACTCGGTCGACAGGCAGATGTACGTAACAACACACTGAACACATCACATTTAAGCATTATCTTTATAAAACAGCATTCTAGAGATTTGTCTGTCGTAGAGGCTTCCCACCCCCACATACGCTACACAGAGGGGACATGGCCACAGAGTTTTGGAACTACATGACCAGAGGGGGTGTTGACTTTGGATAACACTCATCTGTGGAGCCAACTCCTGTTTTTATGCTTGATACCAGCTACATTTGTTCAGCTCTGTATCGCAGAGATAGAGTTGAATGATGATAGAGCCTCATGGTCTGGCTCATAAGCACTCGATCAACACACAGGAAATACACTGATAAATAATAAGCCAGAGCAAAATGTGACAGAGTCATTGGAAAAAGCAGCTTCACATGAAAACAGAGAGAGGCTATATAACATGTTGAATGTCATCTTTGTTCTCCACTGTAGTGGGCACAGTGGGAGGGCCACAGAAATAGTTCACATTACTGAGTGTGCTCATAGTTGGCGGAACGCTTCTGATGTCAATTATTTTCATTTGCACGATAGTCAAGAGGGATTAACTACAGTCACCATGGTGTTGGGAAATCTAATTCAAATTTTCAGTTTCAGTATTACCCCAACAGAAATATGTTAAAGGAATAGTTGGGAAACATGCTTATTCACTTCCTTTTCCAAGATTGAGATGAGAAAATCAATACAAACCTCATGTTTATGTTTCAGTACTGAGCTGGAGTCAGGATTTGTTTAGACTAGCTTTGAATAAATACTGAAAGCAGGGTGGAAACTGTTAGCCTAGCTCTGTCAAAAGTTTTAAATAAATACACCTACCAACTATTCTCAAGCTGACTAATGAATATGTTGTATCTTGTTTGTTGCACCCAGTGGTTCTCAATCTAGGGACCATGACTGGGAGGGACAGGGTGGAGCAGAAGAATGTAAAATAATCGATGTTTAATGGTGGAACAACAAGTTCAGTAAAAGTACTTTCACACTAGCAAACCTAGCAAGAGTTAAAAGTTATTAATGTCAAGTTATACAGAAAAATTAACTGTAAAGTATATTTCAGACAGGGAGTCAACAACAGGTATTTCTAATCTACCAAACACATCAGTAAAAATCTAAATATGACATTTTGTGTCTTTTTGGTTAAAAACCTCAGTCAGCAAGTTGCATTTTCACCATGCTAATGCTAATGTGTAGGTGCAAAGAAACATGCATGTCATGTTCTTCAGTATATTATTTCAATAATATACATTATACTTAACTCATTTGTTAATAATTTCATACATATTGTTAATGGTTAATAAAAGTGGAAAAGTTGGTTTACAGGAAATTGACATTTTTGTGATTCCGATATCTGTATGGCTGAAAAACTTTGAGAACCACTGGTTTGACCCGACAATAAACACCAATGTAAAAATGTAAATTTGTGGTTCTAGGAGTTATTTCTTTGCAAGTGACATGCGACATCCTAAAGTCTTATCCTCATAGTCAGATTGCCAAGTTTGGAACCATCGTGTGAATCAACATCAAACCCTGGGTGAAATCTTTTTCTTCTTCGTTGCAATTTGTATTTCTCTAAATAGTTGTTTTTGCAGTACAAAAGGCTCCCAACAGACATGTTGAGAGGACATAGTCAGTTGT
Source organism: Thunnus albacares (assembly GCF_914725855.1). Taxonomy (NCBI): domain Eukaryota; kingdom Metazoa; phylum Chordata; class Actinopteri; order Scombriformes; family Scombridae; genus Thunnus; species Thunnus albacares. Next base: position 3,787,043 of record NC_058121.1, read on the forward strand.
TCAAGTTCATTTGTTGATGCTAGGCTCCCTCATTTATTTGTTATGACACTTTATTATAGCCAGGCTAGCTGTTTCCTCCTGCTTCCAGTCTTTATGCTAAGCTAGGCTAAACACTACCCAACTCCATCTCTATAAAGGCATAAGAATAATACCAATCTTTTCATCTCACTATAGAAAAAAGCAAATAAGTTTATTTCCCAAAATGTTTAACTATTCCTTCCAAGTCTTGTGCTTGATTTACAATTGAAAATTTCAACACCAAATTATCCAAATGTGCAGAAAATTGTTTTTCCACAAATACTGGGTTGGTATACTTGAGATGCATTTGTCTAATTTTAGAGGAGCCTAAAGAGATCTATGTCCTACCTCCAGACCATCTGCTGCATCTCCCTCCAACCCCCTGTCCTGTGCTCTCCTGTGTATACAGACTGCAGCTGTTTGACCCATCACAGATTGCCACACAGCTAATAGGTCTAAACCAATTCAAAACTCTTTTAAGTGGCTCTACAAATGGTAAATAGCACAGGATCTCAGTGGTTTTCTCATAAACTTGTTGTTTATTACTCTTAATGGCTTGGGCTACCATTTGGGGTCAAAACTTTGCATCGTTAGTTGCATGTTTAGGATGTGTTTACCTAGAAGGTTAACACATTGAGTGTTGATATGGTAATGACCAATCGTCTGGTATCAGTGTATGTGCACTGTCGGTCAGGGAAAACCACAGGAAATGGGTCTGCAGGAGGAATCTGTGCTGCTGTTCACAGGATGTTTCATTTTATCTGGCTACAAGGCATGTCTTTGTCTCACAGCCCATCTGTGAATAAATCAGGGGAAAATATGAATCACAAGTAGGCATACAGTACTGTATGTCTGAGGAATGTTCCATCTGCTGGCTGTTCTGGATTCATAGCATCAATGTCCCTTTGACTGGGTGGGACAAGGGGGTCAGGCTATGGACTTCTTATATTGCTGCAAACAAAGTGCAGTTGTATGCCTCATTGAATTGTGTTGCTTCAAACGTGCAGACATGTTCAAAGGGATGTGTGTGTGTGTGGGGTGGGGGTGGTGGTGGGCATGGCCCTGAACTCTGACATCACACCATCCTGAGAAACCCTGGTGAACAAACATCAGACAGGATGCAGATGTTAAAATGACATTCTGCAAATGGGAGGGGACTACTACAGTTCAGTGGGGTTCCCTGAAAACTCACTTTGTTTTAAGAAATTAATTTTCTTCTTAAATCTAAAATAGTTGTGTAAATGTAATGTCAACGCTAAATTGCAAAAATATTGAACCAGTCATCAGTATCTTGAATTCTTACAGGTACACCCAGCTTGATTTGCTTGATTCATGCATGAAAATGTTTGATGCCAGAGGGGTTGGTAATGAATGGCTATTTGTAAGACTAGTGGAACTACTTTAGATAAACAGTGATGGTAGCTGGACACCTAGTACCTTATCAGAACATGCTTCCTAACAAGGCTTCACTGACTGCTGCCCACTCTACCAACTACTACAGCTAGCAAAGCAACCTCTCTTTGATTCACTTGACTAGCAATAGTACACCACATTCAAACTGGAAGTGCAGTAATGAATAGTTTCTGTGTGAATATTCACTTTGATCATGAATATGCTTGGTTTGACTGTATCCAAATCTGCCTGAAGAAAAAGGATCTATATTTCAATTGCCTCTCTAATGAGATTTTTTTTTCCATTTTTCGTCATGCTAGCAGCATGACAAGGTTGGTCTGTCTGTCAGTCAGTCTGTCAGTCTGCCACTTTAATCCAGACTGAAATATTTCAGCAGTTATTGGATTGATTGCTATGAAATTTTGTACATCATTCCTGGTGCCCAGAAGATGAATCCTATTGACATTGGTGATCCCCTGACTTTTCCTCTTGAGCCACTAGTGGGTTGACATTTTTGGCTTTTCATTACAAATCTTGACAGCTATTGGATGGATTGCCATGCTCAGCTCTACTATGTGTTTAGTGCAAATGTTAGCATGCCAACACGCTTTCCTGAGATTTAAATAAGAGTATAATTTACACCCCAAAATATTAAATCGTACATTTTAAATTTTATTTTAGTTGATTTCAGTAACATATTTAACTCCACATTCATTCTGGTTAAGGCATTATAATTCTCAAGTCAAACAAGTATTTTCCCCCTATGGAGAAAGGCCGACTATCTGTATATTGCTGGTACGACATTGCTGGTGGACCAGTCGTGACTTCTGTTCAGGTCAAAATGTATACTTGTGTACTAAGAATAGAAAAATCTAATAGGTAAATCAACATCAAATTTACTGAACACATTCAGGCTCCCCAGAGGATGAAGCATTTCCGGTTTTGACTCTTCACAAGTTTTCTTCTTGTGCAAACCTCAGGGCAAAATTTAAACTTTGTACAGAGCAGATTGCTGGAGCATGGGCAGTCTATAATACTTAGGTAATAGGGGACAGAAAAACCAAGAAATGCAAAGGCTCCAGCGGGATGCCAGTCTTGCCCGCAGGGTGCATGTGGCTCCAGATGTTGCAGGCTGAACCACATTATTGTTTGGGCACTTTTATTGTTGACTTTTATGCATAAGTAATAATATACATTTCTGTTCCCTGCAGGTGTGTCCAAAGGGACTTTTCCTCAGTGCCCAAAACATATGCTTACCATGTAACTGCAAAGGCCACGCAGACTACTGTCAAGACATCACTGGTATTTGTATAGTAAGTTTCCTGTACTGATTATCTATCACTCATTAAGGAATTCAAATTACCAAATCAATTTTATTAATTTCCATGAGCACAGGCAGTGAATTTTTTTAATATTGTGAGAGGAAGAGTGCAATCAGGTGCAATATTTTCCCTTTCAGAAATGCAAGGACCACAGTACAGGTGATTTCTGTGAAATGTGTAAAGATGGCTACATGCTAGCTCCTAGCCTAGATGGACGCCACATCTGCCGACCCTGCGCCTGCCCCCTCTCGATCTCCTCCAATAAGTAAGCCAGTATATTCTTGTGTCTCCAGCCAGAAGGTTTCGTGTGGGCAAGCAGTGTGTAATCTCTGAAATACTTTCCCCTGTGTGTCTGGCCAGCTTTGCAGTGCGCTGTGACAGAGGAAGTGCCACTCTGCGCTGCAAGTGCCAAGAGGGCTACGCTGGACATATCTGTGAGAGGTCAGTGATGAGATGGCTTTCAACAACCAATCAGTGGGCTTATACTATATATGTTCAAAATATCTTACAGCAGGTTTTAGTAGTAGTTTTAGCAACAAGTATCTATGCAGCATCTACTGTGTCTTCCATCACTGCATAAATTACACACGCAACTATTTCCACTAACATACACAGATTTTTTAGTCTTCACAGTCAGAAAGGAGCACATACTGAGTGACAGAGTAAATAAAGAGTCAACACACAGGACAATAGGTAGGCTATGATTACAGTTGTAATGGTAGGCAACAACCAAAATCCTATAAGATTGTACTTAGTGTTGACATCATGTGTGCAATCAGGAGAAAAAATAATAAAAACTAAACTGGCTGAAAACAGCAAGCAAATGAGAAACTAGCTAATGAAGTTCCTCTGGCTCTCTCCGTAGAGTTAACAGTCTGTGTTGTCCTCATCCTTCAATCTGCCATGTCATCACAATGCAGTGGTCTTCCTCCATTTCTTATCCTTTTTCTGCACAAATTGCAGTAAAAATTATCAAAAGCAAACTCCAGCTTAAGACAACACATACAGATGGACAAAACACAAGCAAATGAACCATATGAAAAAAGAAATTCACCACTTTAACAACAGATATGTACCATTTATAAAAACACTGCAAATGAATAAAACACAAGCTAACTAAGAAACACATTCACCAGCTTGATAACACATTCAGAAACATGCTGCAAATACTATAACACTGCAATTTGTACAGAACTCAAAAAGATAATTTCTCTATTTGATTGTGGTTTTCATAAGTTGCAGTAAGTTGAGCTCTCTGAGCCACCGTCATTTCCACATGTATTTCAGCCACGACAGAATTTGATAGCAAATGCCACCACTAAACTTTAGGTGAATGTTCATCAATAATAGACATCAGAAGCCATTACTGAATGCAAAGATGGGGATTGGTCCTCCACTGGAACCCTCAGTTTACCAGAATCCATCACTGCCACTCAACAGTCACTTATGTGTGTGGCCGAATGAAAAATCTGTCACTCTATTGCAATGTATCGCAAAAGCCATGCATCACAAATCAAAGAGGCTATCCAAAAGTGGATTTTTCCTTTAGTTGTTCATAACAGGCAGGGACATTGTCAGTCATCTGCAGTTTTTCCCATCCAGGTGTGCTCCGGGTTATTATGGCAACCCGATGGCGATTGGTAATTCCTGTAAGAGATGCGACTGTAATGGCAACTCTGACCCCAACCTCATCTTCAACGAGTGCCACAACGTGACGGGCCACTGCCAGCACTGCTGGGGAAACACTGCCGGAGCCAACTGTGAGAGGTGTGCCCCAGGTTTCTACGGCGACGCCATCAGTGCCAAGAATTGCAGAGGTGGGGGCCACAAGTTAATATTTGATACTGAGGGATGAGAAAGCAATGATCCATACTCCATGATTTAAAGAAGAGCTACTGTGTTCCAAGATTATGCTCGAGTGAAGGTATTGTTGTTGCTTAATTCTCTGTGAAACATTGATTCCACTTGTGCATCTTAAGCCACACACAAAGCCTGGTATATGATGAAGGCAGGAAAGTTAATTTAGTTTGTTGACACAGTTGCTCTTGTTGACTGCTGAACATTCTTGCCAGATTCATGCCAAATTCTTCCAGGTTAGTGTAGTTCACCACAAGATTACCTGAGTTATTGTGTCACATTGTGTTAAGAGTCAGCATATGAATAGTTTAGAGGAATTGTTTTTTTTTACTATTGTAACTATTATACTAGCTTGTATTTTATCTGCTGTGTATTCCTGAAGCCGTACAGTGAAAAAACAGGACAAGGTCACAATTGAGGTTTGAGGATTACCATATGCCTTTTGAGTCCCTGCAAGTCCAGAAATAACCCTTACCACCGTGTGCATGACATCATCTGACCTCTATCGTTCTCATCGCATGTGCATGTGTCTTCTGTCTGTCTCAGTGTGCGAGTGCAATGAATGTGGCACCTCCTCATGCGACGACAGGACTGGAGTGTGTCACTGCAAGCCAGGAGTCACTGGACGACTCTGTGACCAGTGCGAGGTTAGCAAAACCATGTGACTCTACTCAGTGCAAGTGATATTTCTTCCGGGAGATTCAGGGATTCCATGTGAGGCAGGGTTAAAGGATCATTCTGGTTTATTACAACCTGGGTCTTATTTTCGTGGCCTTGGTAAAAACATTGTACTCACCAAGTTAATTGATAAGATCTGGGAATGTGGCAACACCACCAAAAATAAGTCAGACAGCAAGAAACACAAGCACTCAAGTGCACAGTAAAACTAGAAAAAGCTAAATATCTTGAGGAAAATCAAAATGTGCTTGCTGCTTTTAAATTGTTTCAATGTATTAACATGTAAAATTTTAAGCTTAAACAAGTTGAAATGTTTTAAAATTTTACTTCTTTGCTTGTGAGATACTGTATGAGAGTTTCAGTTAAAGATGAAGCACTTAAGGAGTTGAAGTGTCAGTTTAAGCACTGAAAGGGTTTGAACTACCACTTGAAGTGCATGCACTCAAAGCATTTGAAGTTTCAGATAAAGAGTACAAGATTATGTAGTTAAACTTTCAATTGAAAAGTGAGAGAGTTGAAAGCAGTTGAGGTGTCATTTGAAGTGGGAGTGCTGGAGATAATTGTAGTGTGAGCACTAAAACTGTAAGAGTTGATACGTAAGCATTGACAGCAGCTGATATTTCATTTGAGGTGTAAGACCTGGAATTAGTTCAATTGAATAAGTTAGTTGAAGAGTAAAAGATGAAAGCAGTTGAAATGTAACCTGAAGTGTAATATTTTTTGAAGTAGAAAACAAGGGTGAGCAGTAAATTTACAACCCACACTGTCAAAACTAAACTGTAAACATCCAACAAACAGACTGACTTACTAGTTGAAATTTGACCTACCCTCCTTACCATGTGCACACATGATTTTCCTGTGCTATGAGAGAGAAGTACAAACATTTTTGGTGCTTTCACTTTACGTTTGATTTCCAAATGAAGAGGTCTGGGGTATGGATAATCTGGCTTAATCGTTGGCTTGCTTACAAACTCGTCTTTCTTGCGCTTTGTTGTAGAATGTTTCTTGATCTAAGCAATAATTTTGTTGAGTACAATATTGTAACTGATAGAAATATTGGTAAAAAATTAAACTTGAATAAACTGGAATTATTCTTTAAATGATGCACAACAGTATGTTTCAAAATGAAACTACAACAGCCAGCTCCTGGAACCTAACAGTGTTTTTTATTCATGTAATCTAGGAGGGTTACTCTGGTTTCTCCAGCTGTCAGGGCTGTCGGAGGTGTGAATGCGGGCCAGCTTCTATTCGTTCCACCTGCCATCCTCTTACCCACAGCTGCCCATGCCGCCCAGGGGCCGGAGGTCGTTACTGCGAGCGCTGCCTCCCAGGCTACTGGGACTACAGCCCTTCCGGCTGCCAGAGTAAGTCATCTGTCCATCATACCACATGTCAAATGTTCTCTTGCTCTCTTGAAAAAATGTCCCCAGACCATTTGTTGTCAATGCAGATAAAACTTTCCCAGAAGAAAAGGATGCACTCAGTATTACATTCCCACGCCCACTACCACAGTAGTGCGCATGATGTCAGAGAAGCATCTGCTGAGAGCTGTGACCCTGTGGCCAGAGACGCTCCACGGAGAACTGAATGACATCACCATCCAGTTCAAAACTGTATACACACACAGCTGCTAAAACCATCAGTCCCACACAATAGAGACCACAAGACAGATGTGCAGGCCTTAAGCCAAGATACCATCTGTGGGTCTTGAAACTTCACTGAGCCGTTTCCAGCTGATCAAGAATTTAAGCTGATGTGTTAAGCTGTCTGTCTTGCACTGTATGATGAAGTGTATCTGCATCTGTTTTTTACAGAGTGTGACTGTGAGAGCGGCCACTGTGACATGCATACAGGAGAGTGTCGGTCAGAGGCTGCAACATTCAACCTGTGCAACAGTGAGTGGCGATAACAACTATAGCAAAAACTCTCTCATAACATAGACTTTCAAAAGAACAGAAGACAAATTGCTGTCTCATCTGTAATCCACTTATCTACCTTGGTTTTAGGTTGTGATGAATGCACTTGGCATCTAATTGGAGACCTGCGGCTGTCCAATAAGACACTGGACCAGCTGAGAGTTGGAGTGTTGAACATTTCAACTGGGGCTGCTGCTAATGACAGGCTCAAATACTACAATTACACTGCTCATCGCCTGCAGGTACATACACACATAAAAGGATAACTCCAGTGTAAATGCAAGAATAAACCATGCAGTATGTGTAGAAAGAAAACTTAAAGCCGCACTAATCAATATTTTTATATGAACGTTGGGTCAAATGACTGTAATTTGTAATGTGAAAGGAGTCGACCCACAGAGAATAAATGCTAACTCTGCAGTTCCCTTCAGCTCTATGGAGCGTTTTATCATACTTCAGCTTATAATTTTGGTTTTAGGGCTAGCAATTTTACTGTTTTGGTTCAGTCACACCACTCTCATCAACCTAGTTTCTAAGAGCAGGCAGTTGTTTTCAGTGAAAAAGCTCTGATAAACCAACTGTATACTACCTGCCCAGTACCAAACAGCACACAAACAAAGTTAGCAGCTAGCCAAACAGCTAGCACCTACAGAGTCAGATATTTTTCTCTGGAGCTGGTGAGGAAACATGATGCAATTTCTCATCCATTATATTGTAGACTGTTAACTGAAATTAATTGCTTTGTTCCCAGATTCAGTTTCAAGGCTGGAGAAACAAGTCATCTGTGATGAAGGCCCAGGCTGGGGAGCTGGAGGACAACATAGAAGATGTGGTGCTAGACATCAAACATCTGGGAGAATCGGTCAGCATAGTCATCATCTTTTATTTACTGCACAGTAAACATTTCTAATTGCTTTAGAGGTTTAAGCCAATGTTTTTCCCTAGAAATACATTATGCATTATCCTTCCTTACCATGTGCATCCAGGTAACAATCAGATTAAAACTACTATACTCAAAACTGCACTTAAGTTGTTTAAAACTGCTTTACAGCATATGCTTCAATACAGTATATTGATCAAACTCTACAGATGCTTTACACTGCAGGGATTTAACAACATAATACAACCCATAGATTTGAAGCTGAGTTGTTCAAGCTGTTTAGATCTTCCTACAAGTCACCTGGGAGTTGCAACTCAGTGTTTAGAAGCTACATTAGCCACTGATTGATGTGTCATTGATGAGTTTGTGTAACATTTGCCAGGAAAACGTGGTAAAGACTCAGGGGAACAGGCTGGATGAGGACACACTGCAGACTGTCACCCTAGCTGAGCAGCTCAACACAAACCTCACTGATCTCAACATGCGCATTGAAGGTACCAGACAGCTCTGCTCAAGTGCAACTGACTCTTTTGTCCAATCAGTGTCATGAAGTTATCTTACTAGAGAGAATTAATCCAGGTACAGTATGTGAGCCAAAAAGAGAGTAGGACTCCCAGACATGAGGTGTGTTACTTATGTTAGTGGTCTTTTTAAAAAATGACTTTATATTACCAGATTTGAAAATGCTCACATTTCAAGACTCTAATTGGCATTAAAATAATGTTTTTTTGTCAGGTAAAAAACTAAATATTTATTCTTGTAGTATGTTAGATGTGAAAGGAATACTATGCTAAATGACTTTTTAAAAAAATACAACCTGGTTGACAGCACATAAAGTGATGTTAACCTGTTGGACAAGCTAACATTTATGTTAGCTCTATAAAACCATGTGAAATATATATCCTCTTAAAACTTAAAACATAAACCTCTCTTGTGTTGTCAGTCCCAATCAAAAGTGTTTAATTTTAGTGAATTATGTTTTATGTGAATTATCTCTAATTAATGCTATGTCTAAACTGAAAACTTCTACATAGAATATAGAAATGAAAAAAAACGTCTTCTTTTAGTATTTTTTAATTCCTCCCTGCTCAGGATAAAAGGGGAATGGTACCATTATTTCACTGACAAACGCAAAATCACCATGTACAACAAGCTAATCTTTAACAGCACTTTAGCAGATGCTTTTAGCTGATGTCTTCCCGCTTTGCCAATGTTAAAATGCTAATATTAGTTAGTGTCTTCATAAAAGACTGAAATGTTCAAGTATTACTGGGTAAATATAATTTTATCTTCACTCTTTGTGTGGCTTTCTTGGATTTTTATTTCACTTTAAGTGTGGTTTTTACACAGAAGCAATGCTCTCATTTTGACTGAAAGGAAATTAACCGTAAAAGTAAGCCTATTCCTTTTTATACCTTTGTAGCAGAAAATCTCTAATTTTACTGACTAGCTTTCAGGAGTTGATTTTGCAGGCAGCAGTAAGAGTAATTTTAAAGCACAGCCTGAGTACAAATATAAAGTATTTTAGGAGTGCTGAACTTTATGAGACCATTTAACTGCTACATCTACACTTGTAATCTTGGTCATTTATGCATTTGGGTTCTTAACACATCTATGTGTGTTTGTGTGCAGAGATGATCCATGACTGGGAGCTGTACAGTGTTCACCAGGATGTGGATCCAGAGGTGGCCAGACAGAACACTGAGGTGGCCCAGGGAATGGTGACCTGGATGAGGAAACTGGACCTGTCCCCACGAGAGCCCATTGCTACTGACGAGTCGACTGAAGCCCATGACTGTGAGGAGTAGTATAGTATAGTTCACAAACAAATCCCGATTTATTCTCATATTTACCACCTTGATGAAGAGCCAAGATTAAGCAACATAGCATTAACTTTATGCTCTGCTTTCCCTCGCAACTTTAAGTCATATAAACATATCGTAAAGTTGTAGTGGTAAATTATATTAGTGTTAAGGAGTTGATGGTTAAACGGATTTACCTAAATACCTAAATAAACAGATAACATCTTACAAGCTCAGGTCTTTGCTCTGAGATTTCAAGTCTGAAAATAGCCTGTGAGAACTGAACTGAGTAAGCCCTGTTCAATCTGCAAACTATTAATGTTGAGTTTCAAGCTTCAAAAGCTATAAAAAGTAGATAGTAATATTCTGCCACAGCATGGCCTATTTTGTGCCTCAAATTTAGTTGGAAACTGATTTTGATGGATAGTGTAGAGGACATTTTTCAAAATTTCCAGAACAGCTGCCATATTTTTTTTTTCAAGTGCAGAAACCAGAAACAAAGTCCAATACCAGCCAAACCCAGCTGTGATCTCTGTGCTGAGCAAAGCAAACTGAACACACAATGAACAAACCAAAATCTTTAGTTTTGGATAAGCAGTGATATAAATCTTGTTAGTTAAGAGCTTACACTCTCAACTATCTTTCAGTTGGAGACATGTTCAGGAGTTGACTATTTATAGTAAATGGTTATACAGTTCAATATAAATCTTGTTAGTTAAGAGCTGATACTCTCAACTATCTTTCAGTTGGAGACATGTTCAGGAGTTGACTATTTATAGTAAATGGTTATACAGTTCAATATAAATCTTGTTAGTTAAGAGCTGATACTCTCAACTATCTTTCAGTTGGAGACATGTTAAGGAGTTGACTATTTATAGTAAATGGTTATACAGTTCAATTAAGGCTCTGTTCTTTGAGAGACCTCTTGAGTATTCTGAGTAGCAACAATGATTCTGTTGAGAGAACAATACCAAAACTTTAGCACATATAGAGGATGTTGGGGTGACGGATGGAGCAGAAAACAGCATCAGCACAGTAGTAGTGGGAAATGTTTACTTATAATGTACACCTGTATAAATGTGATTCAATGATACTAGTCAGCTGGTGGCTGATCAATCGATGAATGAGCCATTGATCTTGAAGCATGAATGAAGTGGCTGATGCCAGTCAGCTGATGAAAGTTCCATGCATTTTCCTATCTTCAAACATAGCAAAAGAAAAAGAAATGCAAAGACTTGTCATTACTGTGGTAAACCTAGTTTGGATTGACAAGCATGTATATAGATACACACACAAGACATCTTAAGATACAGAATCTGTTGAGAACCAATAACCAACCCATATTCAGTTTTGCTAAGCAACAGTTTAACAGCAATGGGCAATCCTGAGTCACTCAAATGTGACACTAATGATGATAAAGTAACAACTTGTGTTCCTGATTGTGTTTCCAGTGCTGAGGCGCATCCGTCAGTTGGAGAAGAAGTTGATGATCACAGATGGCCGTGTACCGCCTATCAAGGAGGTCATGTCCCGCTTCACCATCAAGCTGGCGGACGCTCAGGGCTTCCTCCAGAAAGCAGCCAGGACCGTCCAGGAGACGGAGGACAGGAACCAAGCCAGTGTCCTCAAATTCCAGAGGAATGAGGTGATTTCCCATGACCCCCTGGGCTCCCACTGACTGCCACTCCCCTCTATTGTGGAATCATTAGTATTCGGTGCTGTTAAAGAGTGAACAGTCCTTCCTCCCTGCTGTGAGGGAGTGTGCTGGCATGGAGTTGTTTCTCTAAGTGCTGTCTGCTTTATTTCCACTCACAATGTTTCAAACAATGTTGAGTTATGTTCGATCACACAGAGGCACCAAGCCATCAAAGACAGAAGAAGAGTCTATCCTTAGCCTGCATTGCACAGTTGCTGATTCCATAAAGGCTGTGTGAGAGAGATCTGGTTGTTGTTTTCTTGGCATGTCAGAGAAGTCTATTACTCTTGGTATTTAAGTGCCGAGAACAGAAACACAAAACCATCTGTGGGAGCTTGGGACTGTTACATTAGGAGGAGGCCTGTACAGGGGTAGAAGCAATGCTGCATGCTAAATATTTTTCCCACGCTAATATCCATAACCTGCACACAGAAACATGACTTTATTTTCCCATGCTACCCACTGCCAATTCACAGAATCTTTACAGTACAGAGGAGATTCATCTTATCCCAAAACATGGAGAGAAAACCGTAACACTGACAACCAAACATTATTCAGTCAATACGACAGATAGACAGGAGAGGTGTAGTAGTGCATATACTCAGATATTGTAAACAGTAGGAGGATTTATGGTATGAGATGGGGCGCTATGGTGGCAAAGGCCTTGTTTCAATCCCTACCTGGGACCTTTTTTTCATATCATACACCCCTCTCACTCCCCAGGTTTTCTGTCCATCTCTACACTGTCAACTATCAAATAATGGCAAAGATGCCCAAAACAATCTTTGTAGATTGGGAGAAGCACAATCTTAAAGATGCACTAATCTCAATATTTTTTATACTTACAATGGGACAGATGTGTTTAAAGTGAAAGGTGTCATTTGAAGTGACAAACCAGGCAAGAATGATCACAGACTGCAGTTCCCCTTAGATCTACAGAATGCATATTTCAGCAACTTTATTGCTTTGGTTTACTCTCACCAACCTTGTTTCCAGCAGCAGCGGGGAGCTCTTTTTAGTGAAAAACCTCTGTTAAACCCAGTGTTGGCTACCAGATGAGCACCGAACAGCAGGCAGAGAAAGTTTGCGACTAGCTGGTGAACATAGTGGAGCAGCTAAAGAGCCAGATAGTTTTCCCAGGAGACTGTAGAGATCAAAAAAGAGCTAAAATAGCTGAAGTATGCCTCCAAATAAATGCTTATGCTGTTCTGCATCTGCTGGATGTGTAAATCTTGTACCACACACACACACATACATTTTATCTGCTTTATGCTACTGCAGACCATTTTCCAAAGCATGCAGTTTTCAGATTTTCTTAATGTGTTTTCCGACCTTTTTAATTTACATATGGTATAAAAATAAACATGCATAGACTTTAATATGGGTAATTCATCAAGGTGAATCGTGTCTGCTTTTATGTCACGGTAATATGGATCGATTCAAATCTTATTTGGTGTTTTACCTCTCTCTGACAACAATACAATCAGACATAATGTTCACTCTGATGGATTACCTGCAGTAGCAGGTTTCAACCTTTTGTAACTTCATGTTCATACTGTAGTGAAATGAGAGAAAACCAGTTACTACCTGCTAGGTAGGGAAAAACATTTAACATTTAAACATCCAAACAGCTGCCTTGAAAAATGGTTGCTAAAAATACGAATATAACACTGGTATGATCCTTCCAGTCCCTGAGTGTATATGATATTTTAATATCATGTCCCTGGATTTGTTGATTTACAACTGTGTAAAATCATGTGCGGTTGGAATTTGGATCCAGGAAGTTGTAATCTAGCCTTTATCGTCATGCCCGAGTTGACATTATGGGTCTGCTGTCCAGCAGAACAGCTGCTGCTCAATTCTGTGTTGGTCTATGTGCCTGTATGTGTGTGTGTGTATTTGTGTGCACGTGTGTTATCAGGAGTGGAGATCTCCATGATCAGGCCCTCTGCTGTAAATCAATGCCATGAATGGTGCACTAACCAAACACGGTGCCTCTCCTAATCTGGGGCTCTTCCTAGCCTCAGCACAGACCGGCCGACACCAGCTGCAGCCATAGTGTGCACACTGCTGGGTTACCACAGCCAATCAAATGATCTCATCATTGTGCCAAACTCAGTCATGCAGTGGTTAAACTGGAGGTATGGTGTTGGTACTGTAAACATTCATCTCCAACATCCATGTACTATCTAGTTGACCCTGCTCACTAATCACTGATAACGCTTTTCTGTGAAATATCCTAAAAAATAATTTACACAATCACAAAACTTCCTGAAACTTGCTTTACATTCTTCTTGTCCTACTGTACCAGTGCTCACTACTATTAGTTTTCTATACATTAGGGGCTGTCCTGAAATTATTTAAAAGTGACTGAACATATGGCTAGGCAGTACCTCAATATCATGGTAAGTCACTAGGACGGCCCAATGTCATGGCATGTAATCTGTTAATTCAAACATAGTGTCAAGAACAGTCATACAAAGTCATTTTATCACATAATTTGTTAATTTTGGAGTAAAATACAAGCTAAATTTGTGTCAAACAATTCAATAATAAAAAAGTATATAGTTTGACATTTTGGGAAATATGCTTATTTTCTTTGTTAAGGTTAAGGTTACAGGGCTGGAAGGTGATTAGGTTAGCTTAACATAAAGACTGAAAGCGGGGAGGCATGACAATATGTGGCTTTTTTGGGGAGTTATATGCTGTGACTATTTCTTGGTTAACAACAGCCAGTAGAGGTGACTTTCTGGAGTCTGGTAACCAGCAGAGATGCTGCACAGGAGTGCTGAGATGGATCACCAAGAAATGGTTCCAGCACATAGATCCCAAAAGTTTGTGTATGAATTACAAATTATTACAAATTGTTTACAAACACAATAGAACGTGTTAATTAGTGAGCTTTAGAGCTTTTGGTTGGTGACCCCCTTTTTGGCTCCGGCTGCATACTTGACATCAAATTTTATACATGTCTCACAACTTTCCTCCAGTACACCATGTTTTATTCACCAAACGTTTTTGGCTATCTTGCTTTCATCAGGTGATTTGTTTCAAACAGTCTCAGACACGACGCTGCTGAGGGGAAGATAGCTGAAAACGTTTGGTGAATAAATCATTGGGATGTTAGAGGAGAGCTGTGCGATGTATTTTAATTTTGATGGATTCTGATTAAAGCTCCCTTTGGTCTGCATGTCACTGTGTGTGCACTCTAAAAGTAGGATATCCATACTTAACACAGACATTACAGTAGTATCAATCTTCCCATCCAACTCTTGGCAAGAAAGCGAAAAGCCTGCCTTCCAAAATGAAGATAGTGTTTCAGGGTGTCCTGGTGGCCTAGGGGTTTAATCGCAATGTCCCTGGTTTGAGTACGGCTGTGGACCTTTGTTGCGACCTCCTCATTCTTATCTGATTCTACTGTATCCAATCTAATAAAGGAAAATAAATGCCCTACCCAAACAAAATAATAGTGTTGGACTTTAAGTTCTGAAGCTTGAATTATGGCTAAATTTTACTGTGTTTATTTCCATGTCTCCCAGGCAAAGCAGCAGAGGCTGACGGAAGACTACGCTGCTGTCAACGATACTCTGGAAATAGCCAGTGAATTAAACTCTGAAACAGAGAGGACCGTGGCTGAGGTGGATGCTATGGTGCAGGTGAGGCATGACTGTGAGGAACCATGATTGTCAGAACTCCTGATATTTCTGAAGCCTGGATCAAGGGTGAGACTGGAAAATCTATGGAGCCCCGCTGTCTAATGATGCTCAGGCTTTCTCACAGAATGAGGGAGTATGTATCATAATCTAATAGACTGTGATATGGGTTGCAATATCTAAGGGCATGCATTGAATTTATTCATGAAATGGATTCCCGAGACCTAGCCTGTGTCAAACTCTAAAGCTGGCCAATTTGATTTGGAAGCAATTTGTGGATTGCTGGAGACTGAATAAGCGGTGTTCTCAAACAGCTCTCCCTTTTTAGTCAAGTAGCTCTCTATTGAATTACTCTGTGGGGAATTACAATCATCCCAAGGTAATAACATTAGCTTGGACGTGTACTTGTGTGTGTGTGTGTGTGTTCTCATACTTAAAATTTTGAGTAATCACAAGGGGAAATGTAGTTCTGAGGATGTTACTAGAAATAGCAGAGATTGTTAAGGATATGACATAAATGCAAGTCAGTTGAATGTCTTTGCAAATAGTAAATCATGTGTATATATGTGTGTGTGTTTGCGTGCGTGTGTGTCTGCGTGTGTGCATCTGTGTGCACAGAATGTGACCGAGTACCACGCAGCGATCGATGGCGCCAGCCAAAAGCTGACGGAGAAGACGGAGCGTCTGTCATTGGCTGACACAGACCTGATTAACAGGGCTGACGAGCATGCTCAGGAGCTGGAGAGACAGGCCAACGAACTGGAGGAGTGAGACACCTTTCTATATAACTTTTTAGTCATAATTCATCAAACCCATGAAAAGAGAAAAAACAATAGTGCTTCAGTGCGTCTCACACTACTTTTTGATTTCCCTAACTTGCCTGTGGCACCCACCTCCAAGCTCATTGGTTCCTACTGGAGACATAAATCTTTAAAAACAGCTGTACATAAATTAACTTTAGTAGACATTTAATATTTGCAGCAGCAGTACGATGTATGTGGGATAGGCTAAAAATAAACAACAGTGTGTCCATGGCAATCAAGGAACATGTCACCCAGTGCAACAGTGTGGCTTATTGATTTGTTTTCAATCGCTGACATATAAAAAGTGCAACAGCAGAAGCAATATTTTTATATGCTCTTTAACAGTATATGTCATGATGTATATGATGAGGAAATAACTCCACTTTAAATTTTGAAAACTCATTGGTGAATTTGAAGAATAGAGGTCAATTTAAATTTAAAGCTGCATTTACTTTTTTGGCCACTTGGAGGCAGTAAAACAAGCTGTAAACACAACATTGACATATTATTACTCTGTTAAGTTTTTATGGCATACGGGTTAGTAAACAATTGCCTAATGAAGACACAGAACAACATTAGAACCATGTCCAAACCAAACAATAAAGGTGCGGGCTATAAAAAACAAAACAATGAGGGTTTTTCATTGTGAGTGACCACTTTCACAGTACACATGATCAATTGTTGATTAAAAGAATACTGAATATAGCAGCTTTAAGTCTTCCATTGAGACTTAATTTTCCATATTATGAGCATTATAAAAACACCTTACCTATGCTGTAACTTCTATCATCCTGTCTCCTCCAGGGATCTGAAAGAGAGCGATGCCAATGGCTTTGTGCAGAAGGCCATAAGTGCCGCCAATGTGTACAACAACATAGTGAAGTACATCGACGATGCCAATATCACCTCACTCACCACCCTGAACTTATCCCAAAGAGCTGAAGATGTATGTTGGCTCACAAGAATATACAGCATACACCCACTATAATCCCTGTCAACATTCTGTAGCTTTATCCCTATGTGTTCTCTGTTTTAGGCCATTACTGGGATCAAGTCGGAGCTTGATCACCTGGTAAATCAGAGCAGCAGTGTTTTCAAGGAGTCTGTTTCACTGCATTCAGAACAAATTGGTAGAGTACTTTCATAGAATGAGATTTCTTTTAAAGGGTCATCATTAATGTGTCTGATCTCTGATGACCATCTCACATTTACTGTATCTCTCTGTTACAGAGGTAGAAGCTGAGGTTATTGACAAGGTGAAATACATTGAGGAGACCAAGGAGACAATGGATAAAAACACCAAAAAACTTGCAGAAATATCAGAGGATATCAGTGGAATTCAAAAAGGTAAGAAGGTACTGTACTTAAAGGCACAAATTTCATATCAGTGCGTCCAGTACAGGGGGAGGTCAACGGTGTGTTTGACCTAGCATAACACAGAAACTAGAAGCAGGCAGATACTGCTAGCTAGATGGAACTTGCTAGTATTTCCCCTTTCAACAAGCGTAGCTCTAGAGGTTTTAGACTGTTTCTTTGACGTGTAAATCAAAGGGTTGCTTCTTCCAAATGACAAAAAACATATTTTTTTTATTTACCTCTAATGGTAGCGAGTAATGTAGATTGTTTTGTTTGCCCAGGTGTTGGGATATTTGTCTGAGATATCTGCCTTCACCCCAGTACAATGTCCTCACCAACAATGTTACCTCAATTTCTGTTTAGTGCGCCTTTCAGAGTTTATAGTTTTCTTCCCAGCTATTTTAATAGCCGCAGGGCTTGTATGCCAACGATTCTACACACTCACAGTTGTCGACTATTCTTTTCCCATGAAGTCCAGCTGTTGCCAACACTTTTCTTGTGATTGTTCTCTTTGGCTGAGCTTTTTATAGCCACTTGGTGCATGGCTATCTCCAGGCTCTAGCACTGTTAGTATTGCACAGCAGGTGTGCTAACATGACCAGGAAGTAAAGGAAAGGAGGAGGTCAGGAAGTCTTTTCATCAACAGTAAAATAGAAAGATTTAGTTGAAGTTTTTATGTTCTCCCATCCCATTGTAGTCTCCTCTTTTTTTATTAACAATATTATATGAAGATTTAGTCAGTTGTTGTTGTCAAAATCTTGTCTTCATCATGGAAAAAAAAGTTTTTTTTTGAATATTAAGACTACTGCAAACTGTTTTTCTGGAATTATTTAACAGTTCCAGTAATTGTTCTACTTAATAGTAATGCGCTTTACATTGGTATTAGCCAGGCCTCCCTCTCACACTTGCAATTGGTCCAGAATGTTGCAGCTTGTCTTTTAACAGGAACACGCAAGCGAGAGCACATTGCCCCCATACTAGCCTCCCTCCACTGGCTCCCTGTACGTTCTAGGATCGATTTTAAGATTTTATTGTTTGCCTATAAATCATTAAATGGGCTAGCTCCAACCTATCCCTCTGACCAGTTGCTTGTGGTTGTCCCTGGATCAAGGTTGACGCACAAGGGAGATCATGCCTTTGTAGTTGTAGCCCACAAACTCTGGAACAAGTTGCCTCTGCATATTAGGCTGGCCCCTACACTGCCTGTTTTTAAATCCCATCTTAAAACACATTTTCATTCCTTGGCCTTAAATTGGTCTTTGTGTTTTTATTGTATTATTTATGGCCTTTGTTATTTTTATTGTACAGCACGTCAACTGTTGTTTTTAAAAGTATTTTATAAATAAATTTGAGTTTGAGAATTTGAATATTTATATATACAGTATACTCTCTATACAGTTGCTGATTATCCAGATTAAAAATGACAGTTTCTAGTAAGAAATCTTTCAGTTGTTAATGTAATTTTTCAATTTTCAAAGCTCTGAGTGCCACAAAGAAATTCTGTTCATCTCCATTGTATCTCAAAACTTAGACAAATAGATCCAAAACTATTTGCATGGATACCGTTAGAGGAGGGTGATTTGGCATGTTTTTTTGTCATTTGGCTGAACTAAACCTTTAAGAGTTGGGTTTTAGTGATGATAGGCCAAATATCTCTGTTCCCTGCTCTTCAGGAGGTTAATGCTCTAAACCTGGCTTACCAGAATTTTCTCTTTTCTTACCCTCTGCAACCATTTACAGACAGAACACCACAGCGATTGGAGTTTACCCTGCAGGTAGCTGAGGGGACTCTTAACCGCTCAGCAGAAGTGCTTCAGACTATCACCCCCATCAGCAACAAGGTGGAGGAGTGGGCCAAGAATATGAGAAACAACGAATACTCCACAGATGCCTATGAACAGGCCATAGTAACTGCCGGAGAAGCAGGTATCATACCTGCTGCAATAAACACGACAATATCATACATATCTTGGATATTTTAAACATCCTGAGTAGGAAATCAAAGTACATTTTTGAATACCATATTACAGTAACTCTTTTCCTCTTGACCCATGTGATTTGCAGTGGACAACCTAAATGTACTCGTTCCTGAGCTGCTGGGCAAGTTGAAGGTGGTTGAAGAGAAGAAGCCTGTCAATAACGTTACCACCAACATCATGAGGATCAGAGAGCTCATAGCCCAGGCCAGGAGTGTGGCCAAGAAAGTTAGTTCATTACTTCTAACGTGGTAACAGTACAGTAGATTTTTGAGAGACAATCAAATGCAGCTTCCTTTTAGACCTGTTTCCCATTTACAAACCGCCAAGGATGTACTCAGACCACATCGCCATAATGTCATGATACCTTATATATGGACATTTTCAGTATTTATAAATGAAGGAAACCAGTAAAATTACTTTTTAGAGATGAATTTGTATGTGACGCTTTTCCTTGCATATCCAAATCTTTTTACTGCACATCTCACTTTGATAGACATTTGTCAGCTATAGCTAGCTAATATTACACATGGAATTCCAGTAGGAAATGGCTACCACTAACAGTAAGCTAGCTAACGAAGAACTATACACAGTTAGCAGTGAGAAATGAACTGCGAGTGGGTCCCATCAACAGGCAGCAGGTTATGGGTTAAGGCATGGGTTAAGAGCAGAAGAACCAAGTAATGCTAGCATTTTCTTTTTAGAAGTAACTCTAGCATGTATGAAGTTTCTGCTATTTGTCTGCACAAGTGAAGAGCACAAAAGTATGTATGTGAGCATTTATGAACTTCCCGCTGTTTACCATCAAATACCAGACACCAGATATATTCCAGATGTGTTACTTTTGGGAAAAAACTCAGATGCCAGCAGTGTAAATAGCTTCACTCATAACAAACTATGCCTATGCAGGGTTTAAACAGCCATACCAACACACTGTGTGAGCTGTCTTCAGTTTGACCTGACAAGGACGTTGTCCTTTGGGGAAAACTGTTGTCTCCCCAGAAGCTCACAGTCATTCTGGTTTGTTTTCTACCCCAGGTCCAAGTGTCCATGAAGTTCAACGGTCAGTCCTCAGTGGAGGTTCATCCTCACACCAACCTGGAAGAACTGAAGACAATGACATCCATCAGCTTGTTTATGAGAGTGGACCCTGACACGGATCCCATCGAGGACCGCTTAATCTTATACCTGGGAGACAGAAATGTGAGGAATCCAGGGAAAACAGGATTGGTTGATGGGTTATTTATTAGAAATCAGATCAAGCAAATCTGGGCACTTGGTGTCAACACAAGACAAGTACAATTAGCTCACAAATCTAAAATAATGTGTACAACTTGACCCTTCCTCCCTCATTCTTATACATACAAGAGAGTTGGGGGCTTTAGGGTGGGTATGAGGCCCAGAACTGCTGCTGAAACTTCACAAACTAGCACCCAGAGGATGAGGGCAAAGATAAAAGGCAGAGAGCAGCTTGTGGACATGAATAGTTTGTTATAATCACGGGAGAAGGAATGACAGCCTTTGAGGCGCACAGTTGCCCCTTTCAAAAGGTCTCCAAGAGACGCCAATGACAACAGTGCATGTGTATGCCTTCAAATTGAAGTTCATTTACATAAATACCGTTAGCCCCCACCCATCAGAGAACAGAAACAGTGTGCCTACCCGATGTGAGGCCTCTCTGTTCTCTCTAACGGCACTTCACCTTGGTGATTTCACTTCCACTGTAATCTATGCATTGATGTTTGTCTACAGCTTTTCAGAGTAGAATAATAGCCTTGGCATGAGCACCATTTGTAGTCACAAATGAAAGATGTTTATTCATTTGCAACCACTATATTTCAAGGTGAAATTACATAAAATATTATCATTTCCCTGTAGGAAACTAATACCTCTGTGGTGAACTATTGTAAAACGACAACAACAAAAAAGTCCACTATAGAGAAATGAACAATTTCATCAGTGTTATTGGCAGTATTAACTCACCATGATGCACCATTCTATGGTGTTTTCTGCTGTTTTTGCCCCCAGGGTAGGAAAGACTACATGGGACTGGCCATCAAGAATGACAACCTGGTATACGTATACAACCTCGGGGGCGAAGATGTTGAGATCCCACTGGGTTCAAAGCCTGTCAGCCAATGGCCTGCAGTCTTCAACTACATCAAAGTAGAGAGGTACTGTCCATTCATGAGCTTCAGGTGTTAACATTGTCTTACATATGTCTCTCAAAGCCGGATGGTGGTAAGATAACTTTGGTTGCTCATGCTTCTTTGTGTTCCCTGCTATCAGGCTTGGCAGACATGGAAAAGTCTTCCTGACCATCCCCAGCCAGAGCTCCACAGACGAGCAGAAGTTCATCCAGAAAGGAGAGGCTCCGGGCACCGACTCACTATTTGACATCGACCCTAAGGATATAGTCTTCTTTGTCGGTGGTGTCCCACCAGATGTCAAAGTAATGTATTTTATAAATAATCCTTAATAATACAAATGAATCCTTATTCAGTCATCTGTTTTTTTACTGCCAAATGTTGACATGTAACAATTTGTTTTCAACCTAGCTCCCACCTCCTCTTAGTCTTGCTCCTTTTGTGGGCTGCATTGAGTTGGCCTCGCTGAACAACGATGTGATCAGTCTATACAATTTCAAAGAGACTCACAAAATGGATGTCGTTGCATCAGTGCCATGCCCCAGGTACCCTATTTGTCTTTTTCAAATATTTGTAGTTTATATTTGCCTAGTTGACAGTGTGATAGTATAGAAAGCCAGGAAACACAGGGGGTCCAAGGGTAAAAATTTGCTGTTGGCCCCCATTGACCCCCCTGACCCTAGCTTGTGGTGATATGATTAAACATATCTTTATTGAGAAATATGCATATGTGGGGACAATATAAACAAAAACAAAGCTCTTTACACAGGTCCGTTCAACAACACAGTGTATAAAAAAGTTAGCTAATAAGGCTGTACTCAGCTTAGTTGATATGTACCTTAGTAGCACAAATTGACTAACAAATTAGACATTAACTGCATTACCACCACCAACTGACATGCAGTAAACCTAGGGCTCTGGAGGTCCCTGGTAATCCAGCCTTGCTACTACTATTTGCTACTCTTTCTTGTGTTGAAGTATGATCCCAGACGGAATGTGTCTGAACTGATATGATGACAGTGCATGCACTCTGAATTTATCACAAACTGCTGTTTCACTATCCAATTACATTCCTCATTCTGCTCTCAGGTACAAGTTGGCGTTCTCCCAGAGTCGTATTGCCAGCTACCTGTTCGATGGAACGGGCTATGCAGTCATCAATAATATTGAGCGGAGGGGGAAATTTGGTGTTGTTACAAGATTTGATATTTCAGTGCGAACAGTCGCAAACAATGGTGTTCTTTTCCTCATGGTCAGTGGGGTAAGTCTAAAGGCACTTTAAAAGTGCTTTTCCCAGGCTATCTTGAAATATTTATTTATCTTGTAATATTTAGCAAAAGTCTAGTTCAAAATGTATGTTTTACCACTGAGCTTACCACTCCCAGTAATCTATTTTAATCTCTTCTTTTCAGGATAAATTCTTCCTTTTAGAATTAAAGAATGGTTTCCTGCGCCTAATGTATGACTTTGGCTTCAATAATGGACCAAATCTTTTGGAGAATAACTCACCAAAGCTGCAAATAAATGATGCAAAATATCATGAGGTAGGTTTCTCTCTTCTCATTTAGTTGGTTGAACATGAACCTGAACTTTTTGTTATGTTGCTGTAACGGTTGGTGCTGGGCCATTTGCACAGGTGTCAGTGATTTACCATCAGTCAAAGAAGGTTATCCTACTGGTGGACAAGAGCCATGTTAAATCTATGGAGAATCAGAAAACCACACTGCCCTTCTCAGATATCTACATAGGTGGGGCTCCATCGCACATTCTCAAATCCAGGTAAAGTAAATATTCCTGTAGCCAAACACAGCACACTCAGTGCAACAGCTACAGTCTGTTTACCAAGAACTGCATTTCTGCAAAAACACTCAAAGTTTAAGTGGGAAACTTTGAAGACCAGAGTGTCAGAAAAGTTAAACTGATGTTTTTGAAGGTTTAAAGGTTGTTGTACAGAGAAATCATGTAACCTTATGGCAACAAACATCTCTTTCTTTCAATGGCAAGTGGAGTGTAGGATGAACTAATAGCAGCTAAAAAGCCACATATTTTCTCAAGAGTTGCAGGAGACCAAAACAGAGCTAAAAGGGGAGTGAATACTGGAGTTACATTCATCAGATAGCCGTAAAAACACAAATGAATGCTAATGTTGCTAGCTGTGTCTGCTGATATGTAAATAGACAACTGTTTGCAAAGGCGCAGAGGTGTTTGTTTTTGAGCTTGCTGTGCAGTTCCCCTGCCAGCTAGCCCAAAAAAAAGTAAAAAAAAAAATATGATGTTAGGTTTTAAGAAATAGTTCAATCTTGGGTAATTTGCTTATGCACTTTCCAGGAGTTAGGAGAGAAGATCAATACCAGTTTCATGTATGTGTGTAACTATGGTGCTACAGTCTGCTAACCTAGCTTAGCATAAAAAGCAGGAGAAACTAGCAAGGCTCTCTTCAACATTAGAAAATATTCCTACCAGCACCTCTACAGATTTTTATTTCAACTAAGTACTTCAAGTGTCTCATGATGGGCAAGGCAGCTTTGCAGTTTGGGTGTATAAAAAGAGTACATTTTTACAGAGGAATCTTGCTTAGAGTAGCTTTAAAATTTCACTATAACACATTGACAGCATGCATATCACCACAGGCCTGAGCTGTCTGCTGTGGTCGGCCTGAAAGGCTGTGTGAAAGGTTTCCAGTTCCAGAAAAAAGACTTCAACCTCCTGGAGGAGCCTGGCACCATTGGCATCAGCAGTGGCTGCCCTGAGGAGTCTTTCGTAAGTATTCCCTGCACCACTTCACACACTGCCAGTGAAAATGCACTGCGTATGTCTTTGTGGAATCAATACCAAATATGGGTGAAGAGTAGACAGCACACAAAATCTCACACACATCTGCACACACACACAAACTTTCACTCTCAAGCACAAGAAAATAATTGGCTGTTATAGCTGAACAGCCCTCACAGTCAATACTCCCATCAGAGGATCACTTAACTGTAAGCCAAAAGGAGAGTGAAAGGTAATCAGTGATGAAAGTGAGATGTGTTTTTATTGTGACAGATGTCCCGTAAAGCTTACTTCACTGGAGAGAGCTACCTGGGATCCACAGCAAAGATTTCATTCTTCGACAACTTTGAAGGAGGCCTCAACTTTAGAACTCTGCAGCCCAGTGGACTCCTGCTCTACCACAGTGAAGGGGTATACACAAATCTTTACACTCTGGAAAAAGTCAATTTTTAGATAGTTGTGTTTGCAAATTTTCGAATGCAAGTTATTAAAATCTATCAGTGGGATAAGACAATTTGTTTTTAGTGCAGTTTCTATTCTTTTTTTTATTAAAACAAGGGACAAAACAAGGACAATCGCAAGTATCTTTTGATCTTAAATCAGGAAAAATTAAGAATTAACTTTACTATTATAACCTTGTTCATTTTTATATTATGTTTATGTTCATTGATAATTTGTTAAAACTGGTATTTTTGTAATCTGTAAGTAAAGTCCTCTCTTTATTTTCTCCCACTTCAGTCTGATGAGTTAAGCATTTCCCTGGAGAACGGAGCAGTGGTGCTAAACACCAGAGGAACAAGAGTCAAATCACACAAGAAACAATACAATGATGGAAGGACACACTTCTTAGTGGCCTCAGTTAACAATCTGAAGTAAGCATTTAACTGTATACATATATACTAGTAACACAACCCTGCTGGTAGTCCTGGAAGCAGCTGGATTTGGTACATATCTGTGATTTTTCCTCTCAATTGTAAACACTACAATAAAGCAAAACCTCCATAAAAGACTTAAATTAGACACAAACTCCTATTAGTGGATCAATTGTCCAACTTGGTGGTGTACTCAGACTTGACTTTTGGATCAATTAAAGCAAGACGATGTACATTTTCTTGACCAGCAGCTACTGTGCCACAAGTGATAATTATGGGACAATTGTAAATGCTAATACATAGTGTAACAGCTGCAGAAGTTGAGAAGAATCATAAAGTGAACAAACTGACTCAGTAATGTCAACTACACAACAATGTTGTACCAGACCAAGTAAGTGTACTGGATTGAGGTTCAAGGTTGTGGTTTTTTTGCTTATCAATCCAAATTTTAATTTTTAAAAGGAAGTGTGTTACTTCTTCTTCGACATAGTCATAGTCTTGATTTACATTTCAAGTTAATTTGGTTGCTTGACATTATACACATACTCTTAAACCCTCAATGTGACTACAGCAGCCGTCAAATTATTCTATTATTTGTAAAAAAAAATAAAATAAAAAAAAAAGTATAATGTTAAGATAATGTATACAGGCTATGTGTTACTACCAGCCCATTTGGATATACTTGAGAGGGTGATGTGCCCTGCTGTCTAGACGTTGTGAGACAGTAGCTTTCTTGATGCTACCACAAGGTGTCACTAAAGTCAGATGTTTTATCATCCTACACATAGGGCCTTTAAATTTGTAATCTAGACTATATGTTCAAAAGCCCAGATCCATGTAAGTGCCATTACATAATGAAATGTCCATGATCAGTCATTTCATTGAAAACTATGACCAACTTTTTGATATATCATGCTGACAGACATTATATATGAAATATGTCAACCACCTCTAATTATGCAATGACGTTTATGGTGAGGTATCTATCCCTTTAATATCTCTAGTTAGGGTTAGGGTTAGGGTCTCTAGTTAGGGATTTACAGGATTTTGCATTAGTGTAATTTTACAGGTATTTCCTTTACTGGATTAATCAAAAACAGACTAAACGTGATTAGATATATCCAAAATTACATCATCATCATGATTGAAGATTTTATTTGTATCACAGACATGTAGTAGGTATACATGCTCAAAGCTTATAAGTGTCAAAAATGAGTGACTAACTGTTTTAATTGTTCACCTGAGGTATTCACTGTTGGTGGATGACAAAGACAAGCAGGAGAAGAAACGTCCATCATCAGCCTCACAGTCCTCTCCAGTTTCTGTAAAGAGCTTCTACTACGGAGGTTCTCCGAGCAGCAGCTTCAAGAATTTCACAGGCTGCATCAGCTACGCCTATATCAACAGGTAAATTACCACTGAACGATCAGTGCAGCTCAGAGTAAGAGGAAATGCAACTGGTTTATCACACAGACTGTATGAGGCCAAACTGTCTCTTTAGTATCTCTCCAGACTGCAGCTGTCAGAGCTTGCTAATTAAAGATTTGGCTTCACTCTTCCTCTATGTGGGGGAAGAGACCAAATAAAGCTGTGAGCTGAGTGGTTGACGATGTAGAGTTTGTTGCCATGGAGACTCACTAATATGTTGAGAGCATTTCTGCAGCTTTTAAATGTTTGGCACTTTTGCACTCTCTCACTTTCTATCTCTGTTTCTGTAGACAAGACAGGGACATTGAGCCGGAGGACTTTCAGCGCTACCCAGAGAAGGTCCAGACCTCCTTGCAGGACTGTCCAGTCCAGCGACCCCCTGCTGCTCTGTTGTCAAGGCACAGGGATAACGCCTCTAGAGCCAAACAGAGCCAATCACAGAAGGTAAAAAAAGGGGCTTTACATTAAGTAAGGAAGACGAATATATTCTCTAGATAGCCTTCAATAGACTCCAATGGACACTGGCTTTTAGGGGATCTATACTTTTTTGTTTGGTTGCAAATTTGGCCGTCCTGACCTTGAATATATGCTCTCATAGGTTAGCAGGGATAAGTCCAGCCTCCCTCTAGGCCTGATGGAGCTTAAAAGTGATGACCAGGAGCCATCAGAGCTGAACATCGCGCCCTGCTACCTCTCCTTACGTCCCCGAGCAACCCGCCAAGCCTACCACTACGGCGGCATCGCCAACAGCAGGCAGCACTACGCAGACCTCCCAGAGTCACTTTCTGAGAGGTATGTCAAGGTCAAGTCTGTTCAAGAGCCCATTCTGCATATGCACTTCTCTGTCAAGGATTTCTTTGTGAGTGCACGCATGACTAAATGCAGCCTCCACCTCCCAGGTCCCACTTCTCCCTGTCCCTGAAGACCCAGTCATCCTTCGGCCTCATCTTTTATGTATCTGATGTCCAAGAGGACAATTTCATGGCTCTCTTCCTGGCTCATGGGAAGCTTGTATACACCTTCAACGTTGCAGATCAAAGAGTCAAAATTAAGAGTGAGGAGAAATACAATGATGGTGCATGGCATAACGTAAGTTCATGATCTGTAAGTACTGCATGTATGCATGGGTGGATGCATGTTTAGTTATGTACCAACAATTTGTACAATGACAGCCTCCTCTCTTCTCTTAGGTTATTTTTATCCGTGATGGGAACATGGGGCGATTAATAATTGATGGGCTCACAGTGCTGGAAGACAGAGCTCAAGGGAGCAACGTCTCCTGGCATGTCAGCAGTCCCCTCTATGTCGGAGGAGTTCCTCCAGGGAGAGCCCAAAAGAATATTCAGGTATGGGGTACGGTATATATGTGGAAGACATTTGACATTAAAAACATGCACGGCAGGGATCATTTGTAACATATGAATATTCTATCATGGACTGTAACTCTGAATAAAATAGTAACCTCTTACAAAGAGAGAACAAACCCTCTACTCTATGTCCTTTATAACCCTTTGGTGTTTCCCGGAACATATATAGCCACACCAGCAGATTTCCAGCTTGGCTTAGCTCAGACTGCTTCCCACAGATAACAGGAAACCACCATTGTGACCCTTTCCCCTTAGAATTCAACAGGAAGGCATTTGATTTTTTTAAAGCTGGATTTATTTATTCATTTGGCCACTTGCCTATTTGCACTCTCAGCAAACAAACAGCAACATTAGCATTTGGAGTCATGTTTCTTGCCACCTGATGAATGTAAGTCCAATATTCACTCTCCTTTAAATTCTGTTTTGACCTCCGCTACACCAACTCCTGAGGGAAACATGTAGCTCTTTAGCTGCTAAATGCTCCACTACGTTCACTAGCTAGTTGCTAGCTTTGTCCATCTGTTGTTTGACGCTGGGAAGGTAGTGTACAGTGGCTTTATCAAAACTTCCTCACTGAAAACAGCCCTTCTTGCACATCTCTTCAGAGAAACTCTGCATACAGCTTTACCGGCTGTGTGAAGAACCTCCAGCTTGATGGACAGTGGTTGTCCTCTGTGTCAGAGACGTTTGGGGTCACTCCATGCTTTGAGGGACACTCTGAGGCGGGAACATACTTCTCAGAGGACGGAGGATACGTCGTGTTGGGTATGTTTCTAGTAGTTTGTTGATGGAAAACAAAAAGCACAGACATGTTTTTCCTGCAGCTTAAAACTAAAACAAAGGAATTCCACATTTGATATGAATCCAAAGTTTGCCAAGTGTTGATTTTGTACAGTCACAAGCATCTGCAACTGTTTGCAAACTGAGCATCTGATATATTTCATGGCTCATTAGATTTACTTTTGGAAAATGCACAATCCCCCCTCATGGTCTTTCATAATTTTATGTGCGTGGAGAGACTTTGGTTAGGCCAGGGAACATGATACCCTCAGTGCAGCTGTGGTGAGACTGTGTCTGTGGTGGTGGGGAAAGTGTAGGGGAAGATGGTGAGGGCCCCAAGGCCTTGGGAACTGAGCTGCAGCTGTTGAACAAGTCAAGTAATTTCAAATTAACAAAAAAAAAAAAAAAAAAAACCACAGAGAAAAGGTGAGGTCCAGAATGGATGAAGTACTCAGAACTCACTCCATCTTGCTCTCTCTGCTTCCCTTCCTCAGATGATACATTTAGCTTGGGGCTCAGGTTTGAGCTGGTGATGGAGGTGCGCCCCCGTGTGGCATCTGGGGTGCTACTGCATGTGCGCACAGCAGAGAGCTATTTCACCATGTACATTCATCAAGGGGCAGTAAGTCAATGGCACAGTTATTTGCAGATTGTACACATCTAAGTCAGTTTATGTTGAACAAACTAAAATGTTTCTTCTGTTCAAAAGATGGGATATATTCTAGAGGATAACATATTGCTGTGTTTTTTCAGGTGGTGGTTATTGTGAACGATGGGACACATGAGTTCTTCACAAAGGTGTCTCCGAGACAGGGTCTGTGTGCTGGCAACTGGCACAGAATCACAGGTGAGGATCCCATAAATAACATTAAAAATGTATTGAAGGAATGATGAGAGACAATAATTACCAATAGCAACAACATGGCAAGTCTTACACTACAGTACACGATTCGATTTGTTGCTCAGACCTAATGATGTTGTTATTGACTGATGTTGTCGATCTAATGATGCACAACAGCAATTCCAGAGATGCTACACTCAACACAATACAATAACATATCACTGAGAAAATATACGATTTTTTTATTAAAATGAACAATATTGTAGATGTTGATCCTTGCACATCCTTTTATCATGTGAATAATCAAGTGATCACTGGAGAGCTGCTCTTAAATATTAAACCTTCACTTCCCCATAAGAGTATGTCTCTAGATAAAAGTGTCTTAATCTTCACTCTTAGTGTAACTGTTATACCTGCTTGTATTGAATAAAATATGGTTTACTTCACTGTAAAATGGACACATTATCTGATTTCTTTCTTTCTCTACTCAAGTCTTTAGTGTCTTAAAGTTTTATTTCACACAGCAGTGATTTCACTTCACGTTTTGCTGCTTTAAGCAAAGATTCAAACAATTATATGGTGTAACTCCTCCATCGCAGCTGTCCTCTTTCTTTCCTAAAGTGGAAATGTGGAGTTATCATAAATATTGCGCTGTAAACCACACCATATTTAGTACAGATTTAATTAGTAGAGTAGTAAAGTATCTGAGAATTTGCATGAATTCTGACTGATGACTGTTCAGACTGAGGTTGAATTGCCTGAAATCTGATTTATAATCTGGATATAAAACAAAATTGGCCCAAATAAGAATTAAAATGTTAGATTCAGTGTGATTTTCTTTGTTCACACAGTCATTAAAAACAGATATAAGTCACATATGTGGTTACAAATCAGGCTTTGGCCACTTTAACTTTAAGTAGAGAAAAAGGAAATAAACACAAAAGCTATTGTTTTCTGAATTATTAGGGACCAAATTAATGCATTATGTCTTGCTTGATTACAGTGATCCGAGATGCCAACGTTGTCCAGCTGGATGTGGACTCTGAGGTCAACCATGTGGTGGGACCTCTGAATCCCAGCTCCACAGATACCAAAGAGCCAGTGTTCATCGGTGGAGCTCCAGGTTAGCCAGCAACACAAATCCTCTAGATATACTCCTGTTATACCAACACCACATCTTTCTCACCATGTCATGCAATCCTCCTCCTCTCAGATCATTTCCTCCCAGAGAGCATCGCCACCAAGAAGGCCTATGTGGGCTGTATGAGGAACCTGACAATCAATAACAGCCGAGTGAGCTTCAGCAAAGCTGCTCTGGTCAGTGGAGCGGTCAGTGTCGGAACCTGTCCAGCTGCATAACACTTCTGTCAACACCACCGCTATCCCCAATACAGCACTGACCAAACACATTAAAAAACTCTCTTTCAGTTAAACATAACCATTAAGAGAAGTATTGTCATTGTTTTCACTCTTTGGCAGGTGTTTGTTCTTGTTTTTGTCTTTAATTTGTTGGCTGTTGTGTATTGTTTTACATGAAAATGTCCCCTGCCAAGAATACGACCAAAATATCTAAATTTAAAAATGGAAAATATAGCCTGAAAAGAAAATCTTACATCTATCATTTATAAGAGAATGAGAGCAGATATGAGGTCCAGAAGCATCATGAATCATGAATACATTTAGGCTTCGTTTATTTTTACAGACACATTTGGTGTTAATAAATTCTATGTTCCACCTCCTCTCTTTATAATCTCAATGGCACATTTTTTTTTGTACATTTGTACATTTATACACAAATACATTTGTATTTCATGTTCTTCCTTTTGTACTTTTATTTCTGATGAATAAATAATATTTCACATCCATTTCATCTTGGCTTTTTCTTCTTTTCATCTACTAGAAGTCTGGGCCTTGACCCTGCAGTATTTTAGTGAATGACAAAGGACGTTTGTCTTGAATTACATGTAACTAATACTGAATTTTAATGTGTTAGTTGTGATGACAGATGTTATCTGTGGTTGTATTGTTTATTTGCAAGGTTGGATTTTTTTTTTTTTTTTTTAATTAAAAATACAAAATACAGTGCTAAATAGAGACAGCTGTTTTTATTTAAAAGGATGGTGTAGCTATAAAAGAGGAATGGAGGACCAGTTGGAAACTACTTATTGAAGTTGTTCATTAGACTGTTGTGAAATGTATTTTGTTTCTGTTCTTATATATAAAGTACATTGGGCAACACTGCCCTCTACTGCATGTTGAATTGACTTTTCCAATCAAATAGTGGAGGATGCAAGAAAATAACTTTCCTCTGATGTCGCCGAAGTAATTTTTATAATAAAAGACTTTTTCCATCTTTGTCACTACAGTGCATGTCTCTTCCATGGTTTCTTCAGTCAGGTTTGCTTTTTGTGGCTGATCAGTTTAAGTCATTGGCCCCAGTTTAACATTGACCTTAGATAATAATACATGAACGGTGCAATATTAATGCAGTGTGTTTTATGACCTGAAATATCATAGACATATCTTAATAAATCCATGGAAATATCCCGCATAACAATCGTTTAATAGCTGTTGTTCTCATGTCATTGCCTAAGTTAAAATAACGTCATCTTTATTTATGTTGAGCAGCAGTTCATTTAAAAATAATAAGCCAAAAGTGAGAATCGACATGTCTCATTACATGACCGCCTTTACAAACATCTATTTCGGAAAACGTCACGCTGTTTTAAGTCAGGACCAGTAACCAGCTTTGTATTTATTTGGATAGATAAAGAGATAACCAACGCTGAGTAGAAAGGTGACAAACGCAAGCTGTCGGTGATTTCTGTTGCCGCAGTTTACGTCTTAACCCACCCGCATTCTGTGAAGACCCGCCCCTACTCTGCCTAAATCTAACCAATCCAACCAACGAAAGCAACGAGTATTATCCAATCAGAGGCAGAGTAGGACGGGTCTTCGCGGAATTCGGGTGGGAAAAAAATCTACATCCATGCGTTTCCATGGCATTACGTCACCAGCACGCGACCAAACAGTACAGAGGCGCGAAGCGTTAAAAGGTGTGTTGGAAAAGTTGTTTTAATTGACAAGTTTAGCTAAATGTTAACATTAACTATGACTTAGGTCGATACTACAAAGGGCTCTCTGTGTTGCTGCTGCCATGACACAGTCGGTTGTTGTCCAGGGTAAGTAAACACTGAACTGACGTTAGCATTTAGGCAGATAGATAGCTCTCAGGCGCTGTTTTGTGATGGGTAACAGTTAACGTTAGATAATAAACTTTCAAGTCGTGTTTTTCAGTTGGACAGTGTGGTAACCAGGTCGGCTGCAGGTTTTGGGATCTTGCTTTGCGAGAACATGCCCATGTCAATAAAGTAAGTGCAAATACACACACCCAGTAACGTAGACTACAGCAGAGACACTTTGTTTAATATTATCTTAACACGGATTCATTTTTAAACGCAAATAATTTCGGACACTGTGTATAATATGTCAAGTCAGTATGTCTGCCATGCAAAAGACCTAAACATCAGTATTAGGAGACAGTATATAAAGGGTTCGTTAGCTAGTTAGTTAGATTGTTTGTTTGTTTGGACTTACAAGACACCAGAATACAGTTGCACTGGTGAAACAGTTGTAAAACATAGACAAGAACAAAACTTATTACATTGCATTGCAAACAAAGAACTTTGTGTTCTGTACCAAACTCTTCAAATAATGTCAGCCACACAAAAGGGTATAGTTATGTACCTCAGCTGTCCTCACTCATACAATGCCTACTCCCATATTCCTTTCCTAGCCAGAATGAAAAGGTTCAAATGGATACTGTCACTGCAACTACAAAAGTCCTTCCAAGTTACATACTTTCAGTAATTTCATATTCAATATAAAAGATATTCAGTATTAATTAATTGATTTGGAACAACAGAAAATATGAGGATTTTTTTTATTACTTTAAAAGAAGTCTCAAGGTTTTGAGTATCACACTTATATATTTTTCCTATTTTTATTCAGGTCCATGTCATTGAGGTTATACAAGACATAGGCCAATGAGAACCCCTGCTAGGCCAAAAAATCTTTTTTTTTTTAATGCCAGAAATAACTCCAAATATTCATTCATTCATTGGGAAATAAATAGCGTTTGGGAGCCTCTGTGGGGCGCTGTTCCAAAATGTGAGTTAACTTCCATGTTGTTGCCAGGTAAACTCTTGGTATGCCACATTAAATGGGCTTATTTTGGTTTAAGGCCTCTTCTGTACAAGTACCACCTTAGTTGCACTTCTTCAGTTTATGGACCAAATATGGTTTCACTCATGTCGCTTATTGGACACTCCCCTTGGTCTGGGACAATGATTGGTCTGAAGCCACATGGCCATATACCCAACCCATCTTTGTAGGCACCCCACTGTGTGTGTGTGTCTGTGTGTCTGTGTGTGTATTTTCTGTATTTTTGCTTCATACATACTTTATTTAAATGTTGTTTATAATGTGTTTCATGATGACCCTGGTGAAGGCCACAAGCCAAAACATGTTGGTCTAATAATAAAGTTGTTCTGTGTATTACAAGTGTTAGTGGAGTTTTGGCCTCTTTAAACATTTTTGTTTTTTAAAGCAAATGTTTCTCATTGCACAGAAAAACAGTTTAAAATAAGTTTGATAATCTGACTGCTCACGATTCAGACTTTTTAGAAATGCAGTATGTTACCTCATTCCCAGATCTCATCAGTTAACTTAGTAAGCATACTGTTAATATTACACATAGTAATGATGGCCCAAAAAATAAGAAAGTAAACCCTTTATTGTAATCATTTGGAATGATCCCTCTAGGGAAGCCTATTCTTTTTGTGCCTTATCTCATCTTTTAAAAACAGACATGTTTATCACCTATCATGCCTTATAAGAACATCATTAATGTCTTGTTTTTTTCTTTTTTTCAGAAAGGATTGTACGATGAGGCCCTCAGTAGCTTTTTCCGGAATGTGGACTCAAGGTAGTCACACCTGCTTTCATTCAGTAACTGAAACATGTGCCTTCTATACAGTGGTTCAAATGCAGTCCTTTCACGTTTTTTTTTTTTCCAGGAAAAGTGATGGGAGAGCTTGTGGTGTTGGTGGGAGAATCCAACATCTGAAGGCCAGGGTAAGTTCAGCCAATTACTAGAAAACAGCTTGAGAGGACATTTTTTTTTTGTCTCCTGGTCTTCACAGGGGTAACAGCTTATTTTAGAGTAGGGGTCAAGGTCAGGGTTGGATTCTCTGAAATGAAAGGTTTGGCATCCATTGGTTAGGGTTACAAAGAAGAGTTATGGAATGATGGCAGGGGGGTGACAGACATGTGCTCAGCGTATAGTAGCACTGAAATACATATGCCGGCCTCATACTGACATATCTGGATCCACAGGCGGTGCTGGTGGACATGGAGGAGGGCGTGGTCAACGAGATCCTGCAGGGCCCTTTGAGAGAGGTGTTCGACAGCACTCAGCTCCTCACAGACGTGTCCGGTTCAGGCAACAACTGGTGAGAGACACGCTAGCCACAGGACGTCTGCTCACACGCACACATGGCCAGAAACAACTGCTGCAAATCATCATTTTTTAGTGTTCCTGTTGCACAATCCTTCACACGTGCCGTTACGTTACACAGAGTTCTAATAATAGTGTGGTGCTCAGGAGTTAAATCAAAGAAACTGAATTGCCAAAAGAATGTATAGAAAGTGCTAATTATTCGTGTGTGGCTGAAAGAATATAAACACATTTCACATTCCCAAGAATATAACATAGCAAAGACACAAAGGAGCACTAGTGGCTTAGTAGCTTTTACAATTGGGTGTTTTTTTTTTTTCCAATTTGCCCTTTCTCAAGCAGACATAGTATCATTTGGGGGAAAGGTCAGTGGTGTTTTTTGACAGGACTGGTGTAAATATTCCCTCTGAGTTTCCCTTAGCTTGACAGCCATTGTAAAAAGAAAGCAGTGCCCCTTTGCAGTGACATGCTTGTCTAGCAGAATTGTTGTTGAGGCACTGGGAGCGGAATATTCAGCATATTAAAGGGCAGTTCACATGAGACAGAGAGACGTGCTGCGGCTGAGAGATGCTGCAGTCGACCTCATCACAGCATAGAGATCTCCCCGTCAACAATGGCTTCGTTCAGCCTTTTATTCTGAAGCTTATAAAATGTTGAGGGGAAAGTGAGTTTTAGATTCTTATATCTTTTTGTCTGTGTCTCCTGTCACATGCAGACTTTTTTTTTTCGCTGCTGCCACCTGCATAGTTTGTGTGAGCCCAAACAAACTAATGTTAGGTGAATATGTCCATTGCACAGTGTTTTGTTTATGTTGTTATTATTAAGCACTCACTGCACTGTGGAGCATCTTTCAATTATTTTTGTATCCGTGGGCAAACCAATGCCTGTGGTAAATCCTGCACATACCACACCAACCCAAGGAGTGTGAAAACTCTGGCTTTCTCTGTCAAATACATTCCTTCACACAGCTTGTCACTTAAAGTCTTGCAACCCTACACTGCACGGCAGCATTTAAATATCTCCTCCAGACATATTTTAAGGCATAAAATACTTTGCTTTGAATAATAATTTATGCCTGATATGTTTTTTTTTTCCACAAAAAGGTTAAATTACCTTGTTAGAAATTCTTAAAATAACACCTCCCCTTCTGCCATCTCCCTTATTGAAAAATCCAGAATCTATTAATATGAATATGGAAATATGTTTTCATTCCTAAAGTTTGACTGCTGGACACAAGATGTCTCCTACTTCACTGGAAATTTCCTTCTCAGTGTACAGTATGTGCACCGGAGGCTTCAAGTTTCCAAATCATGCTCATAAAAGTACACGTGTCAAATCTGAGATTTCAGGTGAGCGCAGAGAAACTTTCCTCCTTCGGCAGATGAATGTGAAAACAAACTCTGCACACACAGAGAAGCTCAAACATGAGTCAAGTAATAACAAGCAAAACACACTTCTGAGTGGAAGGGAACTTGAATATTTAAATTCAGCTCTGTTCATTCTTCACGTTGAAACCTTCACCGTACTAACGTGGCATCGGTTCATCCTTCACCGTTCAATAACGTACTTCTTCCTCTGTAGGGCGGTTGGACATATGACGTACGGCTCAGCCTACAGGGAGCAGATAGTGGATAAACTGAGGAAGGCAGCAGAACACTGTGACTGTCTGCAGTGCTTCTTTCTTATCCACTCAATGGGAGGAGGTAAGGCACAATAACCATCCATGCATGGAGGCATGATGAAGAAGGTACAGACAGAACGTTTGCCTTAAATAAATTACTCATTATATGTAAAAGCTCAGCTCCAGCAACTCCAACAAGCCTATATTTGGTAATCGGTGATCTTTAGACATTGGTGTTAAGTGTATTAGTGATAAATGACACTACTTCCTGGACTGGACTGACAGTTTTTTCTCTATAGCACATATTTCTCAATTCTGCAATTATCCACTTATGTGTATACATGCAAGAAATGTGGTTTCTTTAGAAGATATGGAACTGGGAAAATCAGGTTCTCCAGTCTTAAACAGGGATTTTACATGACGTCAAAGAAATCGGGTTACTGCAGAAAGTAAATGCATTAATTGTGGATTTGAGGTACGGGCTCTGGCCTGGGGACCAGAGTGCTGAGTCTGCTGGAGGAAGAGTTCCCTGAGGTGTGTCGAATCGTCACCTCCATCTATCCGTCCGCGGAGGATGATGTCATCACGTCTCCCTACAACAGTGTCTTGGCCATGCGAGAGCTCACAGAGCACGCCGACTGTGTCCTGCCTGTAGAAAATCAGGTTCGTTCACCCTGAAACACGTTATTTTTCCCTTTCTACGTCTTGCCGTACGTACAGTACATCTTAATCATCAGTTATAACAATTTTTGTTCATCCTCACTTCTCCTCTCGCAGTCATTGGTCGAGATTGTAAACAAGATCAAACATATGTCTCATGGTGGAAAGCCAGGGACGGTGATCAAGAGAGACAGCACCGTCATCTCTGGGCAGGGCGGGCTCAGTGGAGCAGAGAAGCCATTTGATGCCATGAATAACATTGTGGCCAACCTGTTGCTCAATATTACCAGGTATAGTATTACTGTCTGCACAAATACAGTACACCCCTGTCTGCTGAGGGAAGGGGCCTGTCTCACAGTGTTTATTTTACTACTGGACACGCTCACATGGTTTTGGCGCTGTTGTCTTTTTATTTGTAAGCTTGAGTCGTAGACGGAATAAAACGGGTGACAAAAAAAACAACAAAGTGTCTTAGTAAGTTATAGAACAGGCTCCTTGGCATAAATTCACTAAGTCTTAAACTCTACTGGAGGGATGGTCACCAGACTTCCAAAAGATTTGGTGCCATTTGGTGTTTTGATGATGTGGTTGGAGAGCACTGTTTAGCACGTAGTTCCAAAATCTGCCATAGGTGTTCAGGTAGGTTGAGATGTGATGAGTGTGAAGGCCATGCCAACTTGTGACTTGTATTGGAAGCATTTGTTATGCATTAGTTATGTTTCTCCCCTAATTTATTTAGGTTTTTCCTTCATTTGTCAGTCGTCTGTAGTTTCCAGTCTAACATGAGTGAATTTTGTGACTTGCAGTAAAGGTACCCTGTGGAGTTTTTCTCCACTAGCAGTGCTATGGAACAATGTTTTTGCGTAGGGGTCCCTATTTTCTTTGTTCACACATGCACCTTTTAAATTGAAACATATTAGAGAGAGAATGTAGATGTGTATCACTGATTCATTTGTCATTAGATAGTTTTATGTAATTTCCATTGTTTGTATATCTCCTAGAACATTATATATAGGCTATTCATATTGATATATGGTCAACATATTGCTTTGTTAAGATGCTGGTGGGTATATGTTTGGTATTTTTATTTGATGCGTTTGAATAATTCTAGGAGAGATAGGTCATGTAAATGCCCAGACATGTAAATAAAATAACTCATTCATTACACAATGGGGGTATCTCATAATGAAAATCCTTTTTTTTTTTTTTTTTTTTTTTTTTTTTTGCTAAAGTAGTATAAATGAGATTTTCTATGCATTTACAAGTTGCTCATGTGTATTGTGTTGCAGCTCAGCACGTTTTGAGGGTTCCCTCAACATGGATCTGAATGAGATCGCCATGAACCTTGTCCCCTTCCCTCGTTTACACTACCTGGTGCCCAGCCTCACCCCTCTCTACACACTGGCTGATGTCAACGTCCCCACCAGAAGGTTTACTATCTGGCTGTCACTGCGGCTATTTTTATCTCACAGTTGCTTCGACTCCCGCGGAGCTCCGAGTATTGAGCTCACATGAACTCCATCATCCCCTCCACACGTGGGGTCTGTTGACAGTGACGAGTAGCGATGAATGATGAGGGAAACCCTTTCAGTGATGAGCTCACTGATCCGAAGTGTGTAGAATTTATTTACACTGTTACTTAAACTGTCCTTTGAAACATGATGATGAAATAACAGTATTCATGTGGGACAAGGACTAAACATATAGAGAGTGTTTGGACATATGGTTAAAACTAGTGTCACGATATACAGTACAAGTCAATGTTTGGACACAGTTTACTGTTCAACTTTTAACTGGTACTGTAAATATGTTTTTTTTTTTTTCAAAATCAATACATATTATGATATGGCAAATGTATTAAATTACATGTATTTTATTTAATGTTTATTTGTATATGGACAACTACATAGTGTTGAAGAAAATCACTCAAGTCCTTGTTCAAAGTTTGCTGTGGTGGAAGTGATCTAATAGCATTCCGGAAATGCAGTGAGCTTACTGACACAGAGCTGATGTGATACAGTAGACTAACCCAGAGCAGAAGGGATGGAAACACTATACCATAAGATCAAACAATTGGTAACCAAAAGGTAGGGAGGAAGGGCATTTGCATACAAGGCAGCAGAGGAAGAGGGGGGGAGGGTGCAAAAACAGGAGGGGTGCTGCATTCAGACAGGCATTCAAAATCAGCAGGGGTCAAAGGCAGGAAAGACACACAGTTGGCATCTTGTTGATCTTCAATAGCATGAACTAAATCCACATGTAACACAGTAAAACTGATGCTCAATGTAATGAACAGTGTTTCATTGTTCTGCACTACATCACACAAACCTCTTCATACTTTGTTTATAATCATTTAGACAACTGAATATAGCAGAAATAAAACATAAGATCATATCATGATATCATTCCACTGAAAGTCAATTATGAATTATTGCTAATTATAGACATGAGTCCAGTCCTTTCATAGAATCACAAAGAATCCACTTAAAATAGTGTTTCAAATATTTTTGAAAAATACATTTACATGAACATGACTGATGAAGAGTTAAATGATTTTATTTTGTTATTTTAAAACTTATTATTGGGTCTTGGGTATTGGGGTCTTATCAGAATCATCAATTAAACAAGAGGCTTAATATTTTCACCATAAAGACAGCTTTCATTTTATTAATTGAGACGGTGGCAACTTCAAGTTTAGTGCTGCATGCTTGTGACAGGAAAAACACCATTTGACCCACCACCCTACCACCCAGCCACCTCCTCCCCAACAACAACTGCCATGAAAGTGGCCTTGTGTGAGCCTTATGCTGTAGGCCTCATCTACTAGAGTGGAGCGGCTCATTGGTCAACAGGACTGGCGGTTGTACTCCCATGTGATATGAATGTATGTGACTGTGTGAATGTAGAGTAGGGTGTTGCTTAAAAATATCTTGCCTGCTCAGCAGAACCTCCCTGGATAAATAAAGGTTGAAAAATTCTTCTTTCTCAAATGTTAGCCCTCATGCACCCCAATCTCTGCCAGACCATTGCAGTTACTATAGTCAGTAAAGAAAGACAATGTGTTTATTCATCAGGATGCAAAAAAATGTGTTATCTAGAAAGAAGTCTTGTGAAGTGCTTGTCAGTTAACGCGATGTGAAATGTACCAAGCTGTCTTCTCTCACTGTGCCCCCCCCCCCCCAGACTGGATCAGATGTTCAGCGACGCCTTCAGTAAAGAGCACCAGCTCATCCGAGCCGACCCCAAGCACAGCCTCTACCTGGCCTGCGCCCTCATGGTCAGGGGCAACGTTCAGGTGTCCGACCTCCGCAGGAACATCGAGAGGTCAGAGCAGAGCAGTCCTCCTCGCTCAGTCTCCATCCGCACCAAAACAGCACCCACCCCGATAGGCCCAAAGATGACCTTCACAGTCAGACTCTCCAAATAGTAGCCCGATTCAGCACCGATGGCAATGATTCATGACTGGTCCATTCAGCTCCCACCCCCCCCCCCCACCCCTCTTACCGCTCTCCCTGCAGACCTTGTTTTCATGTGGCACATTGTTAAGAGAAGCTGGTGTGAGAGCTCATAGTAGTGCGTGACCGTGGTGTAAACAGAGGAGGAGGGGAAGCTCAGAAATATCACCCACCACATTTAATCACAGCTCCTAACATCAATCTCTTGATTTCCTTCACTGGGTCATTACCATTTCTGTACTGGCACCAATATTTTACAAAATATTTCTTATACTCACAAGATAGCTCTGATCCTCTTTAGGAAGAAATAAAAACAGTGTTTTCATACACTTTTAAAAGTTTTAGTTGCTAATACCCGTAGGTGCCATGTAAATGATGTGACCCTTCAAATTTTTAGCCCAATTTTCTTGCATTGAATGTATAAAAAGAGTACAAATCTTTTTCTTTTTTTTTTTCTCTCCCTCCTGTAGGCTGAGGCCTTCGCTGCCCTTTGTCTCATGGAATCAGGAGGGCTGGAAGACGGGTCTGTGTTCAGTGCCTCCTGTGGGACACTCTCACTCCCTGTTAGCTCTGGCCAACAACACCTGTGTGAAGCCCACATTTATGGAGCTGAGAGAACGCTTCACCAAGCTCTACAGGAAGAAGGTGCATTTATCAAATATAAACACCAAATAGTTTCTGGTTGCACTTTGTTAAATGTGGATTTACAGGTTTTTGTTTACATACTGTTTGGCCTCTGATTTGTCTGTTTTTGACATTTAATAGATTTAACAAAAATTAATAATTTCAATAATTGCAGATTAATTTTATGTTGATCAACTAATCATTTCAGTCCGAATATGTATGATATTGAATACATGGCTGGAATAGAAATTCAAGCATTTCCCAGGAAGTCTCGCCAAAATCTGCTCCTATTTCCCTGAGGGAAAATACCTGCTGGAACCTTGATCTTTAGACAATGTACTGAAAAGACGCCTTCTCCACATCTCATTAATGCTACCATGTAACTGCCGCAACTATATTTTAGCCTGGAGATGTCATGATTATGGTGCTAC
This sequence comes from Thunnus albacares, assembly GCF_914725855.1. Classification (NCBI taxonomy): domain Eukaryota; kingdom Metazoa; phylum Chordata; class Actinopteri; order Scombriformes; family Scombridae; genus Thunnus; species Thunnus albacares. Next base: position 3,828,908 of record NC_058121.1, read on the forward strand.
AGTTGGATCAACCTCTCTGCTGGCAGCTTATAGACCAGTTTTGTAGTTAATTTGATGAAAAATATAGCTATATAAGTTACATAAGCTTCAGCTTTAGCACCAACATCGGTCCAAAAATCACCAAAGCTTTAACGTGTATTTCCTCTTTCACTTTGTGCTACAATTTCTCCTCCACCACAGATTGAAATGTTCATTAAAATGCAACTTTTAATGTGATTCAGACAGTCTCTATGAGTGAATCTTACTAATAGTGTACTGCATGCAGAGACATCACTCCTCATGTTGTGTTTGTATGTGTGATTCTTTTATTTGAGTTTATGAAAAACCTGAAGCCATCATGTTGTCATTAGTTGTGATCCCAGTGTGAGCATGATACTCTGTTCAATGGTTCCTCTGTCTGTCTTTCTGCAGTATGTATATTTTCCAGTTAAATCTTTTTTCATCCTTCAACACTTAAACTTTAAAATGGGGTAAAGGTTATACAGCAATAACCACACGTTTTCAGTGTCAACACCACAAATAAAGACACTACCTTCTGTGTGCCCCTGAGTCTCTAGACTCTCAGAGTTTTTATAGTGTTGGTGTTGGGTCATATTGTTGGTATTTGTTCTGCCACTTGCCCAGAACAGACCACATCCCAAAAGTATTATTGCTTGGCGATGAAAACACAGATTTATACTTTTTGTTTGTATCCCAACCGAGTAACTTCATGCTTTCCTTTTCTGTAGGCTCACTTACATCACTACCTGAATGTAGAGGGGATGGAGCAGAGCTTCTTCTCAGAGGCCATCGCCTCTCTCAGCTCACTGATTGAAGAGTATCATCACCTGGATGCCACCAAGTTGAAACTGATGCCCGACGCACCCAGACTCAGCATCGCCAGATGAAGGTCCGCTGTGACAATCTGTCTGTAAATCTGTCCGTGTGCTTGTATAGCAATAATTGTTTTTCAAAAATGACTTCAGACAACCAAATATTTTGTATATATTTTTATAAGTTATATATCAATATTGTCTAATTTATGACCTGATTGGATGTTTTTTTTTTCCTGTCTGAAAAAATAAACAGGAACCACATGCAAAAAAAAGAGAAACAGTTCAACTCAGTCTGTAGAATGACCTGATTCGCCGTTTCTTGGCTCCCTGACATACATAGTATTATGAGGTACTGTTAATGAGTCAACATTTGCTGTTATAGCTGCTCCACTGACCATTATCCATGTTGTTATTGCACATACATATCTTGAAGATGAGGTTAATTCCTAACTAACAACATTTCTTCATTTATTTAATGATCCCAGCCATTTTACCTCACAGAGGGAGGTTTCGTAGTTTCAGTTTCAGTTGTAAAGCTCTTTTTGAGTTTTCTTGAGGCACGTCACTGCTGCGGAGGAGAACCTAACAACCAAAGTATATGTATGTTTCAGTCCTTAGTCCACCACAGCAGGGCTTGTGCCCTGTGTCTGTGTCTCTGGGCTTCTCAGGCGGATCAGTTAGAGTAACCGCAGGTCAGAAAACATGTCACCCGGATCGTTACACTTCCTCTGGCACACGCAGGATGTTATCCACTGCATCTTCCACTGTGTGTTGCTGCCTCCTTTGCAGCTGAAGTTGACCTTGATCATGCGTGACTTGTTGGGGACACAGCAACGCTTGTCTGTACAGACTCCGCAGTACGTAGGCTTAAACTTCTTGGTGCTGGTGCAGCCTGAGAGTGCCAGCTTCTCCGCTTTCTTCGCCTGGAATTTAGGCCGACATGTTTTTCCCTTCGGCACCTAGAGGAGAAAACAGTCATTTGATTTGTTTCTTTTTTTTATGATGTCAGTATCTTAATAGAATTTGCTTAGCTTGTCACCTTGAGGCTCCTAAGTACACTCTTCTCACACGGCCGCAGCAGACACAGGCGCCGGTCCTTCCTCATCTCACATTTGCTGTTGTCGTTGTTGACACGCACAGAGATGCCCAGGCCACAGGTTTTGGAGCAGGGGCTCCATGGGGTGGTCTGGATCAGACAGTTCTTCTTCCAGGCTAAAGGAGGATCCCTGTAAGCTTTCAGTATTACAGTTAAAGGGCACTGTGTCAACAACACCCTACATAAAGAACCTACCTGTGTGCTGCCAAGCAGAGCACAGATCCTGCTCAGAATCAACCGAAAAGACCCCAAATACCTGGTCAAAGCCACCATGAGGGAGTTAATCTTCTGCTACCAGTTGTATAAACTGCTAAATCCCTAAACGTGTCATTTGATCTGCACTTTCACAAGTCAGTAGATGTACCAGGAGCGTTTCCTTCTCAGTGAAAGCACACTGACTTGGTTCATTTGAACAAAGCCACTCTGCAAAAAGTGAAATGATCATTTAGACATCCAAAATGTTTTCATTTACTTTGTGCAGAGGTCAGTTCTTGACTTTTAAATCAAAACGATGTGCTGTTTTTCCTACTGTGACAAATTAAATCAGCGTTTCCCAAGATCATACAGATCAAGATATATATTGTTTCTTCAGAGTTGCATGCCAAGCTAAGAGAACTCAAAATACATCAAAGTTTGGTGTTTTTAATAGAAACTGTCCCTCCTTGTTCCTCCTCGAGTTTATAACTGGAACCATCAATCTTTCTGTTTTCCTCTATGAAGTAGTGTAACCACAGTCAGCCACACCTCACACTGCCAGAGTAATGAAATGCCCTCCCCTCCTCCCATCCAGCTAACTTGGACAGCAATTAGCATTCCAGGGGCCCGGCCCTTCTCCATAGGTTTACTCTCTAAACACACACCTGACATGTAGGTCGTATCTTGCTGGTGCTTCTTTGGGCTCTGGCTGCTGCGGAGGCCGGCTGGCATGCTGCCCATCAGCGGCGCGGGGCCCAGGAGACCAGCAGGCTTCTGGATGAAAGCTGGGGTGCAGCCGATGGCTCCGGCAATGCATGTACACTTGTAGAGGGGGCTGGGCTGGAAGGCTTCTCCATTCTCATAGTGGGCCCCATTCAGGTCACAGCCTACTGCCATCAAGTCTGAGAGAATGATGGAAACATCTCAGGGGGCTGGTACTGACTGATGCACTGAATAAATCTCCTTCAGTTTCAATTATCTTTAGTATTTTAATATGAATCTCAAAAGCAGTTCAGGGTTCTTACATAAATTATTAAAGCATGTCGATGCAAATTAGAACTTGACAGTCTGGTCAAAATATTATGTTACGTTACGTACTATGTTACAACACATCAGTATAACTAGTTACTATAATGTTCTTATTTTTCACAGTATAACTGTGTTCACAATTGAAACTCTGCAAACTAAAAATAATGAGTTGACAAAAGCATTTTCTAGCAAGCCCCCATCTCATGGTCTTCATCAGCACATGGAGTTTTTTCATCCTTATATATGACAACTGAGCAAACTCCATCTGCTGATGAAGACCATGTTATGCGTTTGAAAGCTCCTAAAAAAGCAAGTGTTTTTTTTTGTTGAGTTTTTGTATGTATGCATGTTTTGTTGAGTTTTTTTTGGTCAACCTACTATTTCCAAGGTCAAGAATGAAAATTTCATAATCTCTATGGAATATTTTCTTTTAGTCAGTTAACCGTTAAATTGATATAAAATAGCAGTATTATATTTCAGTCATTCAGTATGACTGACTCAAACAACAAATCAAATTCATGCCATTCTGGAAATTTATAAATTAAATTTTTTTAAAGTTTGAAAATGAACAGAAGTTAATATTACATATGAAAGACAGAGTGATTGACCTGCACACTGCTTTATCACCAACATGATGCATGTCCTCAACAAGCACTAAAGAAGTTGAAAAGTACCTCTCAGTCACTTTGACCTGGCCTACCCTGACTAATTCCAGAAAAGATGGGAGCCACTCACAGGCACATACTCCGACCTCGTATTTTGGCTTGTCAGCGGAGAAGTCACAGTACATGCCCTTGTGCGGGTCACAGACGTCCCTCTCGTTGCATGAGTCTCCGATCTGCCGGGCGCAGCTCTTGCAGCAGCCGCACCCGTCCAGGACGGAGCTCACCCCCGGCGCACACTGAGGTCTTTCCCGACACTTGCAGGGCCACTGGCAGAACTGCCGCCTCTCAGCCGCAGCCCTCCCATCTCGACGTGCCAGCAGCTGCCCATTGTTCTGAGCCCTGCTGAAGCACTGGGTGAGAACAAGGACAGATATGCCTTTTGAGTGCCCTTTTTCAGTAATTCTTTTTTTATTCCTGCTGTATTCAGACAGTCATATTCAGTTCAATAATTAGCAAACACCACTTTCCTGTTGGATTGGACTGGCAGGTGAGGCTTCCTGCCTTTTTCAAATGAGTGATAGTTTAGAAATCTATAAAATACGCTAGAAGTGACATTCTGATCTCCATTTCACTTGTTACCGCCTGTAGTTGTCACACTTATGTGTGCTTAGATGTCAGAATGGGGTTTCAAGTGTTTATTCTAGAGAAAGCTACTGCTGCTACTGTGTTGACTTCTATGCTGCTTTTTATCCAGCGAATAACTTCCCTCGTCACTTCTCTACAATTTGACAGGAACAAGTTTTTTTCAGCATATTCTGCACCTCAACCCCACCTTTTTGAATTAAGACCTGCGGAGCTGGTGCTAAGTACATAACATAAAATGTTGAATGGACAACTCTGATGGACAGCTTCTTGTTCCACCGCCAAGTTTAGCTGCTTTGGAAAATGCGTGACTTGGCTGGTCAGAGCATGCCACGTATGAGGTAGTTTGTTGGTGTGTTCATGACAGAATAAAATGCCCTCTCATTCAAGAAGTGAGAGAGCAAAAGTACCCTCATATCTTGATCTTAATCTTAACTGTTGCCAGAAGGCAAAATAAGATTATAAGTTGTCTGAATTTTATATAATCCCTCATAATTCAATTTAAGAATATTAGTTGTATAAAAGAGATTTGTACAGAAGACAGTTGCCAAAACTGTTAAAACTGAAAAGAGGGAACGTGGATGGCTAGATGTTGAAGCAACACATTCTAGCACTTAATATATACAAAATCCCTCCTTCCTCCTGTAACCCTTTACTCTCATGTTCATTTGATAAACAAACACTACTTGTTCAGTCTAATTGTAACACTAGTAAAAAATAGTTTGTATAAGAATAGATTCTTCATTGAGGCAGCAAACCAACATCGTGACTGTGTTAATAGAGTACTCGTGTTAGCGCTGGGCTCACTTAACAAATTCTAAATCTTTCATGCCAACCACAGATCTATCATTTCTGTCAGCACAGAAAAGCCTTCTGTCAACAAACACTCACTGTAATATTGGATTCATCTGAGCTATTTGGCACCGTCAAACTTTCCAAACAAGTCACAATTCTGCCACCTTTGCTAAATGTATGTTTTTGTTTACATCAATTAGCCTCCAAAGTAGCAAATCTTCAAGGATAAGGCTGGTGATATTCCTCTGTGCCACTCAGCCACTGTAGTTTATTTCACACATAACACTGTCCTGCTGATACTTACTTGCATATCAAATATGTATTAATCCTCAGCTGAAAATAGTCCCAACAAAAGCACTCTTTACTCCTGTTTGAGTAACTTTTGTGAGAAGGCACTACTTTAAAAAATAAAATAAGAGAGTGCGCTGAGTAGAGTGTAGATCTCCGCCAGGTGTGTACAGACAAGATGGCAGCAAAGATAACTAAAACAGGGATTTATTCATCTGGTATGGTGCCTTTAACTTTAGTGGATCATAACATATCGGGTATGGAATTAATCTGCAGATGCTCCGGTTCAAGCCTTGTTTTAGAATAGCTGATTACTGGAAATGCCTTTTGCTGTGTTGTAATTCGTATCGTAAAATGATGAGCTTTACGATAGAATCATAAGGAGGCTTATCAATATTTACTTGAATTCACAACACAGCCCGCTCTCAAGGTACCAAAATTTGGCACCGATTGATCTAACATGTCAACAAGGCATGATTGGTTGTCCCCGCCGGAAACAAGATTCCAAACTGAAGCAGTTTTGGATCACTTGTGGCTCCTACCGGCTGGTTAGTGAGGAGTGAGGAGTCAGCAGTCAACGGCTGTATAAAATAGATTTATCAAAATTGTGAATCACCATAACCACGAGAGGTCCTTGAACATACAGTCACAAAAATATGTGCACAAAAATATTAGACTGATGGGTCCAGCAGTATGCAGGATTAAATCTGCAGACACACACGCAGCCAGCTGTATGATCCCCTCCAGGTTTATGCCTAGCACAAATTTTAAAAATATATATTTGTGACCCATTTTTGAAGATTTACATCTTCTGCAGGACCCACTGTGCTGAGGATCAGAGACAGAGTAGGGAAGTCACAAAGTAGTGCGAGACGGACGGATACATGTTTGGTTTTGATCTTGATGATGAGAGAGACAGAATAAACCTTTTAAGATACAAATCACTTGTTGACCCACAGTTGTGAATTCAGTCCCTTGTATCTTATTTACATGTTTATTTCAGTCCTAGAATGAAGTTTATGTCTTGTGTCAGATGTGGACATGTGTGTTTTTTCACTGCAGTATTCAGACCGGGTTGTGCTGATGTAATTGACACGCAGTAGGCACAATTTATCCCACACAGCTGTCTTGATTGGTTATTATGATATAGTCATGATGAAATATTGGAGTAACTATTCACGGAGCATAAGACAATCACAGAGACTTGCTTTCTTCCAGGAGTATTTGAGTTATTGATGATTGACTTCATTTAGGAGAATTTTACATATGTGATGCTGCTGTTTTAAATCTGGCTGGGGACATTTATCACGTCTTCCACTCTTTCTCACCTCGTATCACTTCTTTCTCTACAGTAAAAATTATAGAGCAAAAAATGCCACAAACATACCCTGAATGAATGAACACAATCTGCTAAAATCTCAATTTCTTTCTTTTCACAACTACCACAAATATGGTGTTTTGTTTAATAATTGTTTAATCCTTGTTAATAATTGTAGTTGTAATAATTAATACATTTAATGTTGTTGTTGTTAGATAGCCATGGCTAAATAAAGTCTTCTATTTTGAGGTGAAAACCGCCCATACTGTAACTCAGAGTGGTGGCGTCCCAACACTTCATTAATATTCCGATGTTCAACCCTTTAAACCTCAAATTCTCGTTTTGCTTTTTTCTTGGTATTTGCTATGATGCAATATATGCATGGTGCCACTTGTGCTCCAATTCCCCAGACTACTCAGTGCTTCCAAGGGTCACCGAGGGTTATGCCAAAAATCTGAAGCCTGTCTGCCAGGTTTACTGAATGAGCTCATTTCATGGTGTGAAAACGGGTCTACAGAAGCTTTAAATACAAAGAGCTAAAACTTTGCTCCTCTTTTGCCAGGACATACTCCTGAAATCAGGAGTAATCTTGAGCCTAATAATAAAATAACACTTCTTTAAATCACTCAGTATACAAATAAGAATATTCTGTTATAATAGTCTGCTAATGAAAAGAGAAATTCCACAAAAACAATGCTAAACTTAGAGTACTGTAATTTTAAAGTGCATTTTAAATAACTGTTGCTCTGCTACTGATAACATCACGTCTGTTGTGTCCGAATAGAAAAAGATAAGCTCTTCTTACCTGTTGAGCAAGGATGAGCAGGAGGGAACGGCAGAGAAGCGATAGCATCTCTTAAGTAAGTTGGTTTGTGTGAGCTCCAGGAGAGCGCAGGGGGACGAGGGAGCAGGAAGGTGGAATTGAGGGTGGGGGACTAGGAGAGAGGAATGGAGGGGGGGGAGAGATTGGGAGAGCTGACCTGTCGGAGAAGGGGACAAAGCGCCCCTCTGTCTCCTCTCCAAACACACCTTTCCCCGCCTTGCTGATCCAGAGGGGAAATATTTGTCTTCATAACTACTGGGCTGCTCCAAGGCCTTCAAATCCTGCCCACTTGTTTATTCTTAGTCTGCAGACCTCACTCGAATTTATCTGGGTGCTACTAACAGTTAAATCTGTAAACCATGTGTGACAAGCTGTTACACGGCGCTCTGTAAAGTACATTTCTAGAAATAATGTCCATTTTATTCTTAACTGGTTGGACAAAAACTGGATTCATGAGTAGAATTCTAGTCAGTAAATGCCTTCACTATATGCTGTTTGTTTCATGTGGTGTGGTAGCTGTAAGGTCCCACTTAATGTGGACTGGCATGCATTTGAGTTCACATTCCATTATTATTTACACTGAGTAAAGAGGTCCCTCTCAGAGCCAGCCCTCCACCTCTACCCACGAAAAGCCAACGCCCCTCTGAGAATTCACACGGAAAAAAACAAGAAAAAATGCTTATATGTAATGTTTTGAACACTGGCTACTACCTACTATTACTATTGCTACTACTGTTAACATTGAGTTTCTGAACATTACTGGGTTTTTGAGGCTAATGCTGATATTTTAGAGTTCATAAATCCATGACCAAATATGATAGTGCTCACCAGTGTTAATTAACATTTCATAATGATCCCGTAAATTTGCTTATTAGAGAACTGTGACCTAGTTATGTACCGAGCTGGACATTTTACAAGACTGTCCTCCCTGAGAAAAACGGCAGGATCAATCGTCTACGCAAGTTCTCCAAAACGACAGATGTTTATGTTAGAGTGACAGTTAGTACTTATGATGGGAGTGAAGGAGGACATCGACTGACATTATTATAGTAACAGAGTCAACATAGGAAGGAGGTCGGACTGGATGCAGGGTCAACAAAACATTGCTTTTAACAACTACTTCTGTCTATATGGTGCATCCGATGTTTGCTAAAGGCGTCTTCAAACAACGCAGCAATATGAAATGAGGTCAGTGGAGTTTCACTGTCAGCCATCTGGTAGCACAGGGGAGATGAGAAGTGCTACATAGCTAATCGGACATAGTGAACTTGATACCTTGATACAGTCTGAAACACAGATAAGTTCACATTGTGTCCAGTTATCAGTTTTATCTGCTAGACTGACAGCAAAGCCAGTATGATAATCTAGTTTAAGATTTTAGAATCTGTAGTGAACATTTCTGAGCCAAGAGATCAAACAATTGAACATTGTTTGATATTCATATTAACACAGGAGAGGTTTTCAAACACATCAGCCCAAAATCTCTTTACAAGTGGACACACTGAGCCACGACAGGTACATCAGTGTACCCTCCACATCACAACCATACCAGCATATGTTTGATATTGTACAGTCAATTTTCTTCAGTCTACACTGTGTGATGTAAGCTGTGTATTACTTTAATTAGTAAAACTTTTCATTTGTCATTTGAGTTCCATTGTGTTGAGGAGATGGTACACATGTAATGTTCACACTGTATTTTTGTTTTCGAGTGGCACTGCTGGGACTGAACCTCAGCTGACAGCAGCTTGCCTCAGTTTTACCTCAAGGTTGTCATTGTTTGCTATATCTAGGCCCTTAGAAATTAAACATTTCATATTTTATATTATTTTAAATCTGATCTTAAAAATTCTCAATCTTTCAGGCTGTACTGTACCTCTTTATCTGATGAAAGAGGACCATGTTCTCATTCTTTACCACCTGCCCCACTTGTTTATACCACAATGCTGCTATTTGTCTTTTGAAAGTTTTTTGTCGCTGCAATAAACAAAAACACTTCCCAGAACGAGCATGATGGTGAAGATAATCTGCTGAAGCTCAAACATTTCTGAACATATTTTACTGTGTCACATGGGAAGTGAATCAAAGGATTATCTATTTTTGGAATGACTTTAAGGTTACACAATAATAGTAGTACTTTTTTTTTTTGTTCCATTAAAATTTCCCCCTCAAGCCATTTCCAACTTCCAGTCACTGCCCCATCACTGTGAGCCCATAACAGAAGATATCTTGCATTGTGAGATAAGTAATGTTGGAAAGGTGGATTAGGAAAAATGACTTTAATCCAGGTGCTTAATTGCATGTAAATGCAATGATTGGTGATCTCAGATCTCCCTTGATGCTTCTCTTCCCTTAATACCCCTCTTCAAAAGACAAATTCTAATCTCTCCGGGTCTCTAAGGTTAAATATAAATCCACATGTAATAATATTTTTACTGATTAGAAAAGTCATATTCTTGGGCAAAGATGAACTCCAGCCATTTTTCATCAGATGCCCTCTCGATCTTCACGAAGAAGGTGAAATTCCAGAGAAGCAGTGTTGCGATCCAGAGATAGGAAGTGAAGATATCCACAGTTGTAAAGGTGACAAAGGAGGATTTACAAACCGCCCCCCCCCCCCCCCCCCCCCCCCAAAAAAACAAACACACACTCACATTCAGTACCATAAAGGACCATAGCATCAATCTTCATGTTGTGACGTTCTTGTCTAGTTTTCTTTATTTATTTCTAGTGTGTGTGTGTGTGTGTGTGTATATATATGTTATATATATATGTTATATACAGTATATAAACAGATATACACATGTATATAAAACAACTCTCTCATCATCTTGCTATGAACAAAGTGGTGGACACAAATTATTACAGGTGGTCTGGATTGAGAACATAATCCAAACTAGCTCCTCATCAACAATACAGTGTGTTATTGATGAGGAATTAACCAGAAATTCCTCGTCCCGGGAAAATTTAGCACTGCAGACTTTCAGGTGCGTGAACTACTCACCAGACAGTCGGCAACATGACCTCCCTCAGGGAATTTGAAGAATGCCCTCTGGTATATCTTACATGTAACAATGCCAATACACATCTGGAGTTTGTTGCTAGTCTTTGTGATCAGTTTCATTGATTTGCAGATAGCACGTCTGCAGCCGTCATCAACTAATCTAAGAGTGTAGTGGATTAAAATACTTCCAGTAAAGAAAGCATTATTTCCCTAACCTGTCTGGTTGGTGAGATTATGAGTGTCTCCTCTTGCAGTGATGGCTTTGTGTGTGAAGTTGGAGCCAGTAGGCAGAGGACTAATTGTCTCCTCTTGTGCTTGAGGGCAGGCGTCCCAAATCCTTATCTCACTTTTAAAGACCATGATTATGCTCTTTCATTTGATCTTACGGGCTGTGTCCTTCTTGGTGTATTATGGTGCTCCTTAAGTGCCCCAGCATTCCAGCTTCGTCTTCCTATTTCCTCTACCAGGATATGGAGCCTATCACTCTGGCAATAAAGTTGTAAAAGTCAGTTTTAAGAAGTTGCGGGATAGTGCTGAATACAAAATTATTATCATTATTTGAACTTCCACATACTTTTATTGTGATAAAATTCCCATGAATATTGCATTTGACAGTTCTTACAGCTATATTAGTGACCAAAATATGTCACAGTGTTAGATATGATATACTCTCCTCTGAAATGTTTCTCAGAAATTTTGTTTTACTAACTTTGAAGCAGTAAAAACACATTGTGGGTATTACTGCTGTCACTTTTTCAAAAGATAAAGTTTGCGCAAATTGGGGCTAAATCCAAAATCCAGAACCCATGTAACCTAAATCCTAAACCACATTGTATAATTCACATTGTTCCTGTCATTTGTGGTGCTTCTGCTGCCTCATGGAGCGGTAAGCTAACGTTACTGTAAGGCAGGAACATACGACAAAGTCAACAAACAGCCTCACCTTCATCCACAAGTTTTACCTTGCCGGTGTCAAATTCAAAATGCATCCACATATTACTTCTCAGATGGTTTGGTGTTATGATTATCAGTTCAGCACTGCTTGGGCTGCCAGTACATTTTAGGAGCAACTGCCACTGAAGTACAAAACATGGCCTGTTGCATTTATATACTGAGGATTTTGAATTTAAAGAGATCATTACAGATCAAATATAATTTTTTTGTCGCATGTTCAAATTTTGATTAAAATGTTGCCACTTAAGCAGGTATTTTATACTGATTACACTGTTTTTAGACTCAGTTATATTTCAATTTGACTTCTTTGATCTGGGCAGACACTGTACAGATTAAGCCTGGTTTTAACCCTGAGTTGATTGCCCCAGACTAATTAGTTTGACAATCAGTCTGAGGGGAGTCGCGACACCTAGTTAATTGCCATATCAATCAAAGATCTGACTCACGGACAATCAGTTGAATTTCTGGCATGTCAGAAATTTAAGTCAGCTGTCTTTAGTTTCAGTAGTTAATATCATTGGAGCCGTGTTTGACATGTAGCTGAAACTGTCTTGAACGAAACTGCTGTGATATAAGATTCAGAAGGCTGATTAAAACATACACTGAGGCCTGTGAAATAGCATTTAGACCTTCATGTGTGGAAATAACTTTAACATAAACTAAACAGTTAAGTGAATAAATTAAATATGAAATGAAAAATCCATATTATTCCAAAGACTTCAATTTTCTTCATGTGTGGGGGTGGAGGATCTTGGACTCATGACCTCAGTATTTCTAAAACCCTGACTACAGCCCTGATGACGTTTTTAACTTTAAGATTGATCATGGTGTTACAGTTTGGTGTTCAGACTGCTGGACTCACCTCAGAGGCGAATCACTGCTGATAAGCTTTTACATTAATCTGGATTAATCTTTTACCCCTTGTTTTAAGACATCTGTTTCTTTCTTTTCTTCCGCTGCCCAGTGCATATGAACCCTAGAAGGGTGCTCCTTCTTCTGTGATGTGCCTCAACCATGTAAATTTGTACCATATGTAACGTGTCCAAAAATAACACGTGCCTCAATATGAATTTGTAACTTGTGAAAAGCTGTTTCACATTATTTCTTAGCTGACATCAGGCCCATACAGTAAGGGCCTGACTGGACTGAGTTCCCCCAGTGTTTTTCCTCTAACACACCTTGAAAATACAGTTTAATAGACAAGACTAAACTATGCATTAACATTATAAAGAAATGCTAGCAATTTGCCTCTTCATTTATCTCATATACCACCAACAGGATTCAGACAGGGTTAATGTGTAGGATCTATGTGTTTCTGATCAATAATTAGAGGTGTCTAAAGATGCGGTCATGTTACGTTTCTGTTCACCAAAATGTATCTTGCACTTGGCCCGAAAAAGGATGTGATTGTTACATTTGTGAGGGAGGTAATAAATAAATATTGATCTGAGTGTTGACAAACTGTAAACAGTGTATTAGAGCAACGCTACAGTTTGTAGTCTGATAATGTGATAATGTACTAAAATAATAATGAAACACTAGTATAACTTGAAGGTTGAACAAAGGTTGATTCTGACCTGCAAATCTACCAAAGTCAGTAGTGAATGAAAACCTGAGCAAATATTTGTAAGAAGGAAATGTAATGTGACCATGCCTTTAAATAGAAACGGTTACTTGTCTATTGTTGATTTATAAGCTGCAAAACAAGTCCTGCAGCAGGATTGCACCATCACTAGCACTAATTCCAGGTTGAGAACCCGTAAATCCTTAAAAATGTAAATGTATAGTTTAATTTTTTAAAAAGGTTCAATACATCCCACAGCTTGGGACTGTAGTTTTGTTGTTTTGGTTTTTTAAAGATGTTTTTTTTATTTGGCCTTTTGCCTTTATTTGATTGTCACCAGTGTCGAGAGACAGGAAATGGGGAGAGAGAAATGGGGTATGACATGCAACAGAGGTTCATGGCTGCAGTTTAACTGAGGGTGTTGATTGTAATGTGGTTTGCACCTTAATCATCAGGCTACTGGGATGCTGGGCGCTGTAGTTTTTAGCAAATGTTACTCATGCCGGAGGAAATAGTGTATTTTATTGGGAATGTTTGTAGGTGCGGAATTGGTGTGCTTGCAAGTATTTCTGGCAGCTGGCACATACACCATGTATCTGGGATTGAGTCAAAACAAGACTAATATATGGCCGGACCGTGTATGGTCAATGTGGAAACTGTGGCCAATTTGTTACAGGAATAGTCAGTGTTAGTGTCTATAATGTGAATTCCTGGATATTAACTGTTCTTTCTGTAGTGGTTCCAGTAATATATGCTGATAAAGTGTACTGAAGTAGCATCACATGACATGGTTAGGCTATACTTGGTTCAAAAAAGTTTATAAATGCAGTTGCAAGAACAATACTTTCCACTCATATCTTGGGATGTTTGATTTGAAAGAGAACTTATTTTAATGCTGATTATAGGCTAAATATCGTAATTATCTGTTAACTCCCCCCGCTCTTTCATCTGTTTCACTCTGTGGACGTCTCTCATGTTTCACTCTGTATTGAGTGTTTTGTCAGAGTGATGGTTATTTGTGGTGCTTTAACTGTGTGCTCTCCTTCATGTCTCTATTTGCCTTTTTTCTGCCTCCTTCCTGGTTAATGATCATGGACGCTGTGGTGAATATTGTAAATGAAAGGTTTGATGACATTTTGGGTGCAAATTCGCAAGGTTTATCTCCACCCAGTTACCACAGTTACAGTCAAATCAAGCGCACCTGCAGAGCAGTCGCCACACTAAACTGATATAACAGCTACATGAGTTGCATGTTTTACCTGCAAGACTCATTTTTTAATGCTCATCATTTGTGATGTGAAAACAGAGAAATAAAAACCTTGCGTCCTGGTATTAGTTCAAACACATAGTTCCGCACGCACCACAGAACATCTCTCCTGCTGACAGTGATCACACTGGACAGTAGAAGAGGCGCTGGTATTAGTCTGTTTAAACAGGAGTTTAGCCGACATCTCTGCATTAAACACCGCTGAGAACGTCAGAGCTCAGAGCAGTAAACATAGTCACGCTGCATTGCACTGGTGTCCTCCACTTTTTTTTCTCACGCTGATTCATTTTGAAAGAGCGAACGGTCAATGGTGAAACTCCAACACATGCCGGCCGACCAATGGCGTAACTTCATCACTCACTCACAGACAACTGCAGTTATAGGGCTGGTCCATGGCTAGTCAAGCCAATAAAACTACAGTGTGTATGTTCATGGTAATGAAGGAACATGTCACCCAGTGCAACAGTGTGACTCATTGATGTGTTTTTTAATAGTTTTTGGACAACAATTGAGCTCTGTGGCACCGAGTAATAAGATATATCAGGCTTTGATACACAGACAATACTTCTTCCTATTACTCATCATTTTATTGTTGGTTTTGGTCTTTTGGGATTTGTTGATTATAAGGAAAATATCACCAGACTTATCCTTTAAGCATTGTTATATATTTCAATTAGGATCTATGTTGTAATATATTCTACTTTTTGTCCCTCTGCAACTTATTCATGAGCAACACAGTTCTTTCCTGTTGTGTTGTTGTGTTAGCAATATACATTAAGCCCCTGAATAGGACCTGTTGTTTTGACCCTTCACAGTATGAGACTTGAACAAAACTGGAACCCCACACCTCATAAAAGAATGCCAAACGCCAGTCCTCTCAGATTACCCCCAGGAGCCCTGTTCCTGTTTTGTGAATGGTTTTAATAGTGATGTCTGACGTAGTAGTGCGATTCTCACCTGGAGAAAGAATCACTCTCATGCTCAAAGTATGTATGTAACAGCAGCACAAGCCAAGAGATGACTTGATAAGGCAGAGGTATGGGAGCTAGTGATGATGGGAGTACGTATGGGGTGCCCAGGGCAGCCTTAATCCCTCCATGCTGCCTCTTTTGTGTTATAAGCTTAGACGCTCCCGCCTCCACATTGCATCCCATGGTAGATGAATTAGTTAATACCAGTTGGAATGTGCATGTCTTTTAGGCGGTATTAATGTCCCACTGAGAACAATTGAACAAGTCTGACAACTGAAATACAAGGAAAAATACAAAGGCCATATGATACCTTTTGCATTTCCTCAAAAGCTTTGTAAACATGAGAAGTTTCTCAGTGTGAGGGGATTTTGGCACGCCCTTTTTACTGCAGTCCGTTAAATTTCATTGACTGACGCCTGTTTGTCTCAAGTGAGATATAGCCACAAACTCTTGGTAAAATGTCAAAATAGGTTACTTAAGATAAATGCTTGTTATGAAACTTTGGAAGGAGAGGAGGAGGGGAAAGAGACAAAAGCAGCGGCTCAGACATCATCAAACATCAGCTCCTCCCACCGAGAGCAAACACCTCCCTCCCTGCTTTAGTTCACTCCCATCACAGCGAGGTTAAATCACCCTCACACAGCTCCACGGTTCACTACAGATACACAGGTTGCTCTCAGACCGGAGCACAAGACAGGTGTGACTCCATCTGAATGAGGACGCTTTCTCTACCTGTTAATCATCAGCCTGGCACAGACACTCATTTCAGTCTTTTATCTGAAGACATTTACTTTCATCAGTTTGTGCATCTTTGGCAACACTGTTGGACCCTCTGAATCAGACCTTATACATTACAGAGCAGCACATTTTTAGGGAGCCTCCTTAAAGACCCAGAGAAATGAATTTTGATGAAATTCTCTGTCTTATTGGAGGGTTTGGGAAGTTCCAGAAGGTCTTGTATGTATGGATCTGTCTACCCCAGATCTTTCTGGCATTCCACATGCTGATCTCTGTCTTCACTGGGGCTGTTCCTCCTCATGTACGCTGCTCCACAAGGCCCTCAACGGGCGCTTCAGCCTCCTCAAACTTCAACTTCAGCCTTGTGTCTGCCCCCGGCGGGTGGCCTGAGCTGTCCTGCACAGCCTCCTTGAACCACAGCGATGCTGTAGCCCTTGGCGATGGACACCCCTCTGGGAGCTGCCAGGGGGGCTGGGTGTACAGCACAGAGACCTTCCAAAGCACCATAGTAACTGAGGTAAGTGAACTAACAGGCTCGCTGACAGACCCCCAGTTCACATTTTGAATGCAGTGAATATCTACATTTTCACCTGATGTGTTTAACATGAGGACTCCATGCAGCTAAGGAATGTGGAGGGGCTTTGCAGTTATATTACGCTGGCATCCGGTGATATCTGAGACAGGGTTACACAGGATTAGTGTTGAGAGATGGACTCCTGGGGTGTAGGCATCCTCTAGGCCTTCCCACACACCCTGCCACCCTGCCAGGTTTAGTAACACATGAACTAAGGGCAGCAAGGGCAGTTACATGACTGAGATGATGTAATTAGATGAAGCAATGTCACATGTGACACGTGATGGGTCAGCTGCAGTCACCGCAGAAACCAGCAGGCAGGAGATCTGCAGTTGATTTAGAGAAGTCTTAAAGTTGGCCAGTTTCTCTACTGTGGAAGTTAATGGGAAGATGCCTGGGGCTCTGTAACGTTCCAGCAGTGGAGAATATGAAAGGCCCATAGTTGTACTGTAGATGGATCTCCAACACAAGAAAACATCAAGGACAAAGGCTGGAGCCGTGACATGTGCTTTTTATAAAAAACCATACTAAAATTCCAAAGGCCTAGGAGAAGTAAAGGCTGTGATGTTCCTTACACCACACAACATGACAGAACAAAATGATGATTTTTTTTATTCCTAGAGCCTTACCAATACTGGAGCTTAAAGGAAAATTCAGGTTTATGTGAACCTGATGTATTTTCCATAAATGGAGCAGTTGTGGCTTTATATGTCAGGGTAAATTTGCTCTCTCCATCTCTGTTATTGAGATCTGGAGATTCAGATTGAGATTCAGGCAAACAAGGCCTTGTGGTTATATTATAATGATAGTTATTTGGGTAAACTTCCATCAGCCTCCTACTGCTTTAGAAATAAACATGATTTTTACATGAATCGCTTCAAAAGTTTGTAAATCCATGTGTAGTAGTTACACAGAAGGATTACCCTCATCTGTGGACAGTGGACACTTCTAGATGTTCCTAGTCTGGCAGCAATAGATCCAACTGCAGAAAAAGTTTTCCTCTTCACTCTTCAGGAGAGCAGCGACTACAGGAACACCAGCAGTTTCTCTGAGGTAATCGTTATTGTCCATGGACTTTGCTGACGGTCCTGTTGCCCTTCTGCCTCCATTCATCATTTTTCTTCTTTCAGTTGTTTTATCTCCTCTCTGTGTACGCTGGCTCAAATACGGTCGGCCACTCGAAGTGAAATCACTCATGATTGTCCTCATAAAAGTCCATGGGATAATCTGTCATTGCACTTTTTTTTTTTAGTTTTTTTAGTTTCCTTACAGTTTAAGGGCAGATGAATATGCCCTGGATATAGTTCTATATGCAGTTAGCCATAATGCTGCTAAAGGCGGCTAGTTCCTGTGTTTACTTTCACTCAGACTGACAAACCAACTTTTGAAGTGATTCATGTAAAAATCATGTTTATTTCTAAAGCACTAGGAGGCTGATGGAGATTGCCCTGATAACGTCTTCAATATGCAAGGCGTCGTTCACCCAAATCTCAATCTGAATCTTCGGAATCTCGATATTGGAGCTGGAGAGAGGAATGTTACCCTGACACATAGAACCATAACCACCACATTTAGGGGAAATACATCAGGTTCAAATAAACTGGAACTTTCATTAAAATCAAAAGGGTTAATCTCCTTTTATGCAAGAATGTGCACATCAAATTTCATGTCAACCTGCACATTATCTTATGATTTATCTTATCTGAAGGTGGTGTTCAAGGACTGTGGAAATGGTTCATCCACTGGGGAGCATGAATGTGGTCTGTAATCAGTCCGCTACATTTTGATACCTCTAATTTGAAAATGGAAATGATGGCCTGTTGATGGTGTGACAGAAAAAGGTTATGAACACTAAAGATATTAGGATTGATCCTCTGGGGACCATGAATGTCCACAGAAAAGTTCATGAAGATCCAGAAAAGTGTTTTTGAGATATCTTGTCCTGGGCCAAAGGTATCTCAAGGTGGAAATTGGGCCTGACCTGGCACTAAAGAAAATTTCAGATGGGGTCACAAAAATCATTAGCAGTCATCCTCTGGGGACTATAAATATACATGCCAAAATTAGCAATCTAGCCAGTAGTTGTGAAGTTATCTCACTCGGACAGACATCCTTGGGTCTTGTTTGCCCAACTATTTTTAGGCAGATAGCAGATGCTGAACTAACTAGAATTCTCACAGTCAGAGAGCAGGTTGACTTCCCAAAGTAGAAATGTTTTCTCCTAAAGTTCCTATTTCTATTGCTTTCAGTGGGACCTGGTTTGTGACAATGCCGGCCTGAACAACTTGGGCTCCTCCATCTACATGTTTGGCCTCCTTGTTGGGGCTGTTGTGTTTGGGAGCTTAGCTGATAAGTAAGTGTGATAAGATCAATCCATCTTCACAGCACTGTTGAAAGGAGGACATAACCCCTTGCACTTTAGTCCTCTTTAGATATGCTCTAACTGTTTGATGTGTCATATATCAGTGTAAATAAAGGTTATCTTTACAGTTTTAATTAACTCTTTGTGAATGTTTTATATCTCAGTCTTGGGTCAGTGAGATTGCTTTTTCCCAATTAGCAATAGAAATGGAAGTGTTTTAACTAATGTAATTTTGTAAGTGTGAGCCTCATTGGTTCACATTTTGTTTCAGCTCATATCTTCACAACACAAATCAGTTCTCTGTAGTAATTGCATAAGCAGTAAATGGATTGTTGTCGTTCCAGGTACGGCCGCAGGATCATCATTCTTGTTAGCTTGGCTATCCAGGTGGTCTTTGGGGTTGGTGCTGCTTTTGCCCCAAATTTTTACATCTACACGGCTCTTCGCTTTATGGTTGGAACATCCATCTCTGGTGTCATCATGAATGCCTTTGTTCTAGGTCAGTGCTCTATCAAAAAAGTTAACACCATCTTTAATCAGGGTGATATATGTTTCCATATCTTCAGTTGGCATTAGTTATCAAAAGGTTCATTTAAGTTCAATGGTAAAACATAGAATTGGAAACAATATACATTTGTGCAGGTGACTGTGAAACAATAAGATTCCATCTGAAAACACAAATAAATAAACATTTATTTTATTACAGATCCTAAATGACATTGTAGGGTTTCACAATAATATTCTCCTACAATAATCATGATCACAACTTTTAATATCAAAAGTCATTTAACTTCAGATCAGTGCACTATTGCTGTTGTGCATTAAGAGAACCAGCCTAATGTTACTTTTAATTTAAAGGATCCATTCACCCAAATAAAGAAAAAAATATAGTTTCAGTTTTATGTGACAAGATTTGAGATATCCACCTATCACATATTTACTTCCACCACAGTCCAAGTAGTAGTTAGAAAAACTCAATACATACATATATGTAAACAATGCTCAGATACTCAAGATAATCAAATACAGTTTACATTAAGAAGAAAACTCTATCCACCTCCATTGTATTGGAGTGTAAGGAGAAGTCTCAGCAGCAAATATCTCAAAACTGAAGCAAAATAAACTGGCATCTGCATGGCTAGATGCCTGGAGGGAGGAGTGGGCAATTTTCTCTAAACTGGTTTAACTGATCCTTTAAAAATGTCTACATACTATTATTAAGAAAAGTATGAATGTCAGGAGTCCTCTTCATGTGCTGTAACACTAATTTGTTCCAAAAGATCCCAATCATGATTTTAATATTGGGCAAAATAATCATTATTACCACTTTTACAACACTGTAAAATGTTTTAATGTCTAAAAGTGTATATTAGTTGTTTATCTAATACTCTACATTATACATCTAGTTTCTAACATAGTAATTGTTTGTACATTATGCTGTGTAATTTGTGTGCCTCATTCAGGCACAGAGTGGACAGGATCTAAGCAGCGGATGCTGGCTGGTATCATTACTGACTACTTCTTTGGCTTTGGCTACATTATGCTGGCTGGAGTGGCTTACCTCATAAGAGACTGGCGTAAACTACAGCTGGCTATCTCAGTCCCTGGTTTCCTCTTCATCTTCTACATCTGGTGAGTGGGCAGCAGAGTGACCCAGATCTGATGGAGTGTGTACCGAGAGTTTCTAAAATTACTTTACCAGTATCATAAAAATTCAAAAACAGACTGTGAGTTTTTGATAAAGGAGATCCATTTACACTCCCAGTGATTGAAAACAAATCTGTAGCAGATGATCAGTTCCATGCATAGTTGGTGTTAAATTCCTTTCATACTTTTAATGCAGCAGTACAGAACAATACACTGACCTACTTTTGGCCACTTCGAGGAATATATCCGTTTGTCTTTCGCTATATATCATCTTTACCTGTCAAACATAACTGATAGCTTGCATAACGGCTATGTTCCATGAATGTTCCACTGTTCTCAAATGCCATTTGTTACACCTGTCCTATGACAGTTTCTCCCTGCAGCACAGGAGTCACGTACAGATGTTAGTATGTAGGTCACCTGAGCAATTTGTCTGCACATGTTCAGGGTGTTGCCAAAGTCAGCCCGCTGGTTGATGGCCAGTGACAGGAAGGAGGAAGCGTGGGAACTGATCCAGAAAGCAGCACAGATGAATGGGAAGCCCCTCACCAAAGATCTGGAGATGTGTCAGGTACAGCTGCAAAAAAAATGTTCATCATTGATAAGTCTATATTTTGAATGTAGGATTTGTGAAGATATAACTGGAACATATTTTTATTTGATAAATGACTCAATTTTTTAATCAGGTATCAAAATTATGATTTGCAGATGACAACATTGTTTATCATTGCTCAATACTGAATAGTTCCTGCTGTTGTAGAGTAGCTGCAGTGAGTGTGACAGATACTCCACCGCCATTGCTCTGCAGAAGCAACCTTTATTACTTTGCATAAATGTTTTGATCACTCACTATCATTTAAACATGCAAACTACTTAAACAGTACTATGTTTTGTTCTCTTTATAGCCCTAACTCCTTACTCACTGTCTCACTCACTGTTTCACTAGGTCTATAAAATTGAAGAGAAAGTGAAGGAAAAACACTCATGCATAGACCTCGTTCGAACCCCAAACATGAGGAGGCAGTCTTTGATTGTTTTTTATCTCTGGTGAGTATTAGCAGAACATTCTCTCTCTCTTTATATCAGTTTAAGATTTCCTGAAGAGTACATGCACACTAAGCTGGCCACAGTTTGGTCACACAGTTGTTTTTTGGCCTTTCATCCATGCTAAACCAGCATTTTAACATACCAAAAATATAGCATTTCAAAAATGTTCTTCACAGCAAATAAATGGAAAAAACAGCCTTGTGGTTTCATGTAGATAATGAAAACTGAGCTTTTGAAAAATGAAGACTTAAGTTTGTGCGGACACAGTTGGGCAGTTATGTCAGGATGAAAAATTTCCACAGAACACCCCACAGTGCAAGTGTCATCATTATGTTTGTTTTGTCACATAACTTCAGAATCTTTAAACAATAATTTGACTGATTCAGTTCATTGTCTCGGTGCAGGAGGTTCTATTTTGTTCTTGTTCAGTTGTCTGACCACAAACAGAGAAATATGTTGATAAGAACATCTCACTTGTAAGTTTGTCTGTTTTAAAACACACACTCTGCAAAGAAACCAAACTGTGGTGGTTTGCTGACCAAGGCAGTGCAAAGTTTTGTCAGTTACAATTCAAAGCAAAGGAATAAGACTTTGTAATGCAAATTCTGATCTGGACCAAAGTGTTTGTTTAAAAAGAGCCATTGCAGTAGCACAGCAGCTGCTATCATTAAAGGCCCACTTGTAAGCTGTCATCATTCTGTACAATGAGATTGTACATTTTAAACGTATCATAATAACAGGAGTGTAGGAATGTAGCAAAACTGGTTTTCCTGGCACACAGAAACCACTGAAAAATCTGGGTTTCAGGTCTTTAAACGGTTACTTCCCTCTTCTTGTGACGTGCATCACCGCACCCCAAGCCCTAGTTATACTGTGTGACTACAAAAATAGAATTTCAAACGACTAAACGACCTATAATTAATGCACGCAACATAGGTTTGAGGAAGTCAATATAAGATGCCACCCATTTAAGTGTAACATAATGCACGAGGTTACTACTACTGTAATCTGATCACTGATCTTAATGCTTTGCAGAGAAATGTGATTTAGACTTGAGTGTGGTTTGGTTTTGCAGGGAGTAAGGCTGCATTCAGACTGCAGGTAAAAGAGATTTGGGTCCTGTTTTATGTGCTCATACACTTGATATACAGTATTTTTCACTTAATTTGTGGCAATGCAGCTTCAACTGGAACACTCATATCAAATTTAATGGACAAACCAGGAGCTGATTTGGGTTATTGGCCACACTGAAAAGATATGTGAACAGCCTGTCCAAAGAAAACAATGGATTCTGGCAATAGGTTAAAATTAAGTTCAGTCCAAACATCTCTTTTGTACATTTTGTTTAGCCTGTCATTACTTTTGTCATCTGTTCAGTGCAATAAGCATTTTTCCGCTGGTGCTGGTTAATGAAATACATGTATGGTAGATATGCTGACAAGATTTATGCTGCCAACAACTTGACTTTTAAACACACAGTACAGTATCTACTGAAAGTGTGTCAGTGAAACAAGACTACAGCTTTACAGCTATGCTGTAATGTTCATTATTAAGAAAACCAAACTGTAAGATGGATCAACTTTTAGGTCCAAGGCTTTTTTTTAATCCTTAGCAGTCAAAGTGCAATACATGTAAACATGGTAGCATGCTAACAATTAGCAGGTTTAGCACGTAATCATTCCCACATTCGCCATCTTATTTTAATGCGGCTATATATCCATATTTTTTATAATAATGTATTAAATGACAGCGTGTAATGTGGAGTGATGAATCTACAGAGACTTGCCAGTGACTCTGCAGCTCCTCTCGGTTTTACGGAGCTTTATAGCAAGTTTCAGCTCATTGTTTATCTGTCTGGATATAACTAAACTGTTTTGGTTCACTCTCAGGCCTCTCACAGCGTTGTTTTTGGCCGCAGCAGGCAGCTGTTTTCAGAATAAAAGCTCTAAAAAGCCACTGTACACTACCTGCTCAGCAACAAACTGTAGACTAGCTGGTGAACATAGTGGAGCTTTTAGCAGCTAAAGAGCAGATATTTCCCTCAGGAGTTGGTAGAGAGCAAAAACAGCTAAAAGAGAGTGAATATTAGAAACACGACTCCAAATGAATGATAATGTTGCTTGTAACTCTGTAATGTTGGTGAAATAAGCAACTCTCTGCTTACAAGT
The DNA here is from genome assembly GCF_914725855.1 of Thunnus albacares. Lineage (NCBI taxonomy): Eukaryota > Metazoa > Chordata > Actinopteri > Scombriformes > Scombridae > Thunnus > Thunnus albacares. The sequence goes on from NC_058121.1 coordinate 3,852,810, forward strand.
TCAACTTAAAAGGTGTCAATTTTGTGTTCACAAGTTGTTGTTTTTGTTTGGCAAGTGACCAAACAATCAGTTATTGCAGGTTGAAGTATGCTACCATTAGCATGCTATCATTTGCTAGCGTGCAAATTATCACTATATGCAAAATACTGCAAAGCGAAGTATTAGACAAACTGAAGTTCTGACCTGATTTTTGAACTAGGTAAGGCATTTCAGTTGGAAAAACCTTGCCGGATGATTTAAGCTCTAATTAATATTGAGACAGATATTTAAACATATTTTTAATTCCTAAATGTGTCTTTCTATATGTACAAGCTTCCCTGCAAACCACAAATTTAAGTGATTCTTGATTTATTCTTCAAGCTCTAGAGTATAGAAAAACTAATTTTCCTGCCATGGCATCTGTAAAAGTTGAATCACTGCTGCATTGCACCAGTGTAGTCATAAAAATTCAGTCTGAGGTTATGGAAACATTAACAACACAAAATAGTTTTCCTTGAAGAAAAAGTATTTACACCAAAGTTTACACAACCTCAGGAAAACAGAACAGCAAACTGCCGACCAGAGCAGATATTGAATTATCTAATAAATGAATAAAAATAAGTATTATATATTAAATTATACAGGTCAGTGGAATTGTTGAATTTTCGTGATATTTTGTTTCATTTTCAACTGGGAATTTTTTATTTCTAAACCAAACCTATGCCATCAGAATCATTTGTGCGATGCTATAATCACATATAAATTCTACAAATTGTCAACACAGGAACAGTATGATGGTTATATAGTACAAGTAACTATGGTCTCGTAACCAGATAAAATGACAATAGGACATTTGACTTTTCTACTGAATTGATTTTATCTTCCTTCTTTTCCCATCTGTCTCAGGTTCGTCAACGTGCTCGTGTACTACGGCCTGTCGCTCAACATTTCTGACTTTGGCATGAACATCTATCTGACGCAGATGATCTTTGGCCTGGTAGAGATGCCTGCACGCACCATTACCCTGTTCACCCTCAACCGCTCCCGCAAAATCTCCCAGCTAGCTTTCCTGGCGGTGGGCGGCTCAGCCTGCCTGCTGACCATCTTCATCCCCCAAGGTGTGATATGTGTACCACTGCTGCATGCCATAGACTGTTAAAATAAACCAAACAGGGAAACTAACATCAGACTGCAGCTTCCTTGTTGTCCCAGTGTTTTCAATCTGTGTTGGAAGCAGTGCACTGACCCTCTTTGACCTCTCCTCTAGAGCTGTCCATCATCAAAACAGTCCTGGCCATGATTGGGAAGTTTGGCATCACAGCTTCTCTATCTATTATTTATGTCTACTCAGCTGAGGTGTTCCCCACTGTTATCAGGTGAGTTCCAACAAAGTCTCTGAGCCAGATTTGATGGAGCTTTTACTAAAACACAACTTATTCTGGCTGGTGATGTCCTTGAATAACCTGTGGACCAGTTGTACGGCTTTTAGTGTTTTATGATCCTGGGTGGTGGTCATTTTGATATAAAGCCAGCTATGATTATGTCGTAATTGAGTTGGCCAAAAAAGCCACTTGATTCACAACAAGCAGCAGTCTATTACTTATTATCTAGTGTACAAATGGACTTTGTGGAACACATAACTATTGGCAATTTGTTACAATTATTATTTTCAAAACCCTCTATATATCATGGAGTGTCTGTCATTGAAACTCACATCTGTCTTCTTAATAAACTCAGACAAAAGGTGACAGCTGCTGTTAAACGTGCAGTTTGAGGCGGTTGGAACTTTAGTAGAAGTGAGGGAAAAAGTTCTGAATTGTGTCCTTTTTAACTGATATATTACATATGTCGTTTGCCAGAGCAAAGGATACAAACCAGATGTTGGCACATCAGAGCAGCAGTGTTAGTGTTATTGTTCTCAGAATGAAATATACACACACATTTCTAGAAGACAACTGTATTAATGTGCATGTTTAATACAAATAACGGCATTCCTTATTTTTAAAGCTGCTATAATCAATATTTTTATATTAATAATAGATCAAATGAATTATCATCCAACTCCACAGTTCCTCTCAACTCTACAAAGCTTTTTAGTGTCTTTCAGCTTTAGTTTTGGTTTATTCTCACTGCTCTCATCTACCTGATTTCCAGCAGCTGTTTTCAGTAAAAAAAAGCTTTGATAAACCTGCTCACACTCCCGGCTCTGCACCAATCAGCAGACACAGTTAGAGACTAGCTGGTGAAGATAGTGGAGCATTTAGCAGCTAAAGAACCAGATATTTTTTCTCAGGAATTGGTGGAGACCAAAACATAGCTAAAAGAGAGTGAATATTGCACTTACACTCACCAGGTGGGCACGAACATGACTAAAAATAAATGACAATGTGCTAGGCGAGTGAATATTGGACTTTCAATTAACAACTCCAAATGAATGTACTTGTTTGCCATAACAATAGAACAAGCTGGTGATATATCTATATAGTGTTTACAGCTTGTTGCATTGCCCCACACATTGCCCCATACATTGTTATCATAATTTTGGGGGGATTTGGGGGTTAAGTCTGAGCCATCAATATCTGTATCGGCCTCAGAAATCGACCATCAGCTGGCCTCAAGTACTGATCATCAATCCCCAACCCCTCCCTCTCCCAAGCTAGTTGTATTCTCCTCTGCTAACCCCCCTCCCCCCAAGCCCCACTCAGCAGAATCTGTGATGGTCATGTCTTTTTGTCCTCTCACTCCTCTACCTCGCAGACAAAATGGAATCGGTATAGGATCCATGTTTGCTCGGACTGGGGGTGTCCTGGCTCCCATGATGTACCTCTTGAGGGGCATCAGTCCGCATGCTCCCATGGTTCTGTGCGGTCTTTGCCCCCTGCTGGGCTCTGCCCTCACCCTGCTGCTGCCTGAAACGGCCAATAAGCCTCTGCCTGACACCATCGAAGACGTGGAGGGATCCACCCTCAGGTTTGACTCTTGTTTCTGGACCACTGTTTTTACAGTTCCGTAGCATGTTGCATTTCAGACTGTGTCATCCCACCAAAATCTACATCTGCTGATTGAGTACATATTGAACCAGTAACATTTCTGTAGACTCTTGTCAGTAGCAACAATATACTTGAAACATGTTGATTTTTGTCATAGCCGGGTGGAATCTTCTGTACCATCTAAAAAAAAGTTGAACGTTAAGTTTGAGTACTAAATGGTATTGGTCTTCATCCAAACTTGTCAGTTGTACAGCTAGCTAAAGTGATTTGGAGTAAAATGCTTCCCTCTGTCTTTTGTCAGTGAGGAGGAGGACGGCGTGAAGACAGTTATCTTTGACGCTTCTCTGCGGAACACAGACGTGGTCCGCTGCACCAGGATGGACTGATGAACAACAGCAGCACCAGTGTAAGCCGCCACATGTCAGGATGTGGTCTCCAGTGTTTTTAGGACTATTCCAAAGGCAAAAGTCTTTGCTTCCAGTGGAAGTCAAGATTAGACTTTTTTCTGGATCTTTGCAAGATACCCAGATACCCAACATTTATACAGCAGTGTAAGTATTTTTTTTAATTATTTTTTTTTTTTACAATTTTTTGTACAAGTTTGTTTTTATATGGCATCTCATTGTTGTTCCAGTGAGATGAACATCAGCCTCAGCTTATGTTCTCTGAGCGTGGAATAAAATGACTCATTTTTAATGTTATGATGTTCAATGAAGCATACTCCTAGTTTGTACATTCATGCAAATGACAAGGCCCAGCTAAAGTGTTGCTAACACTTGTGGAGGTAAAACACATGAGTCCTCAAGGGGCAAATACAAACACTAGGCTGCCATGACAGATGTGTAAGACCTAATGGAAGTAACAAATTAAAGGAGACAGTTTCATCCTGTTTTAACAGTTGAAGCACCTATTTGCTGCAACAGTAGAAACAGTAACTCGTACTTCTGCACATATCAAAAGAATTTCAGGTAACATTCTGTCCTACACAACACTTGAAATTACAAAATTTTGCAAATTTTAAACCGCCGTGATGGATACTCCTGTCCGCAAACTTCTGTGTACTTTTGTTCTGGTGCTGTTTTTTATAGTTTGGGTTCCGTAGTTCAAATTTAAATGCTACAATGAAGTATTTTAGACAGTGTGTTTCCAACTTTGTGTCAACAGTTTGTAGAAAGCCATTTCCTGTTTCAACATCACAATGTCTTCAATGTCCATAAAAATGGACATTTTTATGGACATTGCAGTTGAATGGACATTTTTATGGACACTGTTCCCTAGTCTTCCCACCCTCATCACCCAACATCAGTATTAAACTACACACCTGCTCTTGTAGCTGGGAGCAAATCCCTGCAGCCAGGAACTGGTGGAAAGCCTGAAACCAGAAGAGTGGAAGCTGTCACAGCTGCAGATGAATGAACATGGTTTAGGAATGACATGCTTAACTGTCATGTGTCCACAAACCTTTGGTCATGTGATATACTCAGACCGGTCATGTAAAGATGGACACATACCAGAACCATTTGTAAAGCTGCCTTTTGGTAAAATCATGCGAATATCCAACAACACTGGTTCATACTATGAAGCATGACTTACAAATGTATTGTTTTCCACCTTTGTAAGCTGAGAAGTTTCTTTTCTAAACTTAAGCTTGTTTGTGATTTGAAAGTTGTAACTGTATCAGTGTGCTGCATGTACAGTACATCCACACTGGGCAGCTCTCTAATGCAAACATGCTCCTCCTCAACCTGTCTTAGGCGTACTGTGAGATGATACACTCCCAAAGAAAACACTGTTCTATTGGGATGTTTGTCTTGTTAATCTATGCTAAAGCACAGACCACACAGTCTGGCCAGCTGGGGCAAACTATTACAATTTGTGTATATTTTTGTATTTTTTTTTACTTGTATATTTCTTTCATGTAACATTTATAAACATAATTTCTTACAAAACTGTGCTGCACAGCAGATGAAAATCACTGATTCCAACACCGCCCAATTTGCTGAGGTGATGTCTACTGTCAGCTCAGTTCAGCCAGTGAAAACTGATTCAATTAAACGTCCCATTACCAGTGTTATCACAACCAGAATGATATGCAAGCCCAGTACTGTATGTTTTGCCTACCATAGGACACTTAGAGAGAACATTTTGTGTCAGAGAGTTCAGACACTAAACACAAAAGTATTTGAAAGTCAGTAGGTGATACTGATGCAGTGATTCTCTCCTATCTATGGTCCACATCTTCCCAGAATGTGAGTTGAAAAGTGTGCAAGGTGAACAGTATATATGACTGGAATTGCACTCAGGAACATCATTCAGTTAAAGCAGCATGTTTACAGTACCAACAGCAGAAACTGTCTTAAAGGAAACGCTGACACCTGCTGGTGTACAGTGGTATCGCATCTTTTCTGACAGTTCATCAATAAATGCTTGAAATATTTTATGCAAAAAAACAATGAAATGTTATGGTTCCTACGTTTTGTCTTTTTGATGTTATATGAAGTTACAGTGTTCTATACTATTCTACATGTATATACTGATTTTGCAGAATTGAAGTTTGTGACTCAAGTGAAAAATGTTTTTATTGACTTCATTTATACATTAAAATTTTGTTAGCAGAATCTGCATGTTCTTCCATCAGGTTACACAAGCACTGGGTTGCAGGGAAGTGGCTCAAGTCACCGGCACTATGAGATACTGACAACAGAAATTTACGTTGCAGTGTGGGACTTTTGTCTCCCCCTTCTGGCAGTGAGAGTAAATACAAAAACACTGTCAACATGCTTACATCAGGCTCCACCTTAGCCTACTCCATTGCTACTGTTGCAGCTGTAAAACAGTGGATAAAAAGTTTTGAGCGTCACACAACCCCAAGAAATGACTCGTTTCACTATCAGAATTTGATCCATATGGTCCGATAACATTTGGAAAGTCTAGAAGAGTCGTATTATTCAATTGTTTTATCCTCATTCAAGTTAGCAGAGAGCTGACCAGAAGTTAGCCGCTCGGCTGGCGGAAGTCTCTGGCTGCATGCGCATTCAAACAGTCAGTGTGGGAATGTCCCTCCCGACATGAGATTTAAAACTCTATACTGTGAAATACAGAGATATTTATCTGGTGGTGATAGGATTAATCAGCAATGTGTGAACTCGTTTGGCAAAGGCTTGTATGTAACAGACATTTATTTATATGTAAAAGTTCCATACTGCAGGTTTAAGGCAAGGCCAATGTTACTGTACAAACACAGAAGTTTCTTTACAGTTAGTTTTAAGGCAGGAAATGCCTGTTGGTTTACTCCAGGAGTAAAACTAAAGTTGAATATACCTGTATGTACAGTGTGGACTATGACATGTGAAACATAGTTGTAGCTAACATCACGACTTGACTTGTCAAGCAGCTGTAACAAACAACATCAGTGCTTTTTGACTATGTGACAAAGTGGTTGAGACCGCACCATTTGTCCCCATTACAGTTTGTATTTCCTTTCATACTTGTCATTTGTTTGTTTAGCAAGTATATGTAGCATTGCTTTCACATACTATCCCAGGTTTTGTTTGTGTTTAGCATTGTTGTTACATTTATTTATATCTGCAGTCGTGATTTAATCAAGCAGACAAGTATTATTTAAGTTTACTTATTGTTTATCAATTTAAGTCCTGAGTTTCTTGAGTTATAGATTAGCTTGTGTGGCTTCCCAGGAGACAAAGGGGGAGTCAGTTGTTTTTAGTCATTCAACAAGTCTGAGTCTACTTCCTAGACACCCTGATCAGTCTCCCTCACAGACTTGTCAAACAGGTAACTAACAACATCACTAATTGCTGCATAACGTTACTGGAATTGTGCTTGTCCTGCTACAAGTGAAAACAATTTATGAATCTGATTCAATTGACTGATAAAGACACACGAGTTCTATGATGCTAGCAAGGCTATCAAATCCAGGTTAGCAAGACTTATTCAGACAGCGAAACAACAGCAACTTGAAGTATGACATAGATGGGGAAGAAAAGAAGAATTGGTGATGCTAGTCATTTTTCATTTGCACTTTTCATTTTAATGTTATTTCAATAGAGTGTTTAAATGGAGAGATGAGGGAACTGAAAATATATACGTGTCTGGGTTTATACTAGAGCTGCAACGATTAGTTGATTAATTGATTAGTTGCCAACTGTTAAATTAATCGCCAACTATTTTGATAATTGGTTAGTTTTCTCTGGTTCCAGTTTCTTAAATGTTAATATTTTCTGTTTTGTTTAGTCCTCTGTGTCAGTAAACTGAATATCTTTTGGTTGTGGACTATTGATCAGGACAAAACAAGACATTGGAGGACGTCACCTTGGGCTTTGGGAAACAGTGATCGACATTTTTCATCATTTTATTAACCAAACAACTAATCGATTAATCAAAATATCAACAGATTAATCGATAATGAAAATAATTGTTAGCTTATACAGTTCTGACCACATTACTGAATACATTGTTGATGCAGGGCATCACTGTGAAAGGTTGAGCATTACTCAGTGTGTTATAAAACCCACCAAAAAAGAAATGACACAACTTGTAGTGGATACAGAATATTCTAGAACCATATAATTATAATCAAAACATGCAGAAATATTGCTTGATAGCTCTATTCCAGTTCCTACCATATGGAGTCTAGATGTAATGTGATGATGAAGCAGAGTTTTGTTATTTCACATCATCCAGAGAAACAGGGCTGTTTGCATTTTAGCGTGTGAGTAATAGCCAGTGTGTGACTCTGTCATACCAAAGAGGAACAGCTGTGGGAAGCTGGCACAGAGCAGAGTGACTGTCATCACTGTCTGGTCAGTCTGCAGACACTAGACAGCAACTGGCACTTCAATTAGCAGAGGACTCACAGCAGACGTTTGACTTTACAGCTGGAGAATCACAGGTGTAACTAATAGCATTAACGATGGCTCGGTTCTATTATTTGTCCCACTGAGGTCCTCCAATTAGCCAGCATACACAATACTGACAGCCTGGAACTGGCTCACCTAAATGAAATACAGCTGTTAATAATGTTATTAACTACACCTGTGCTTTCCCTGCTGTGACGTGTCAAAATGTCCATGAGCCCATGTTTCTTTTAATTGTTGTTAGATGTCATATATTCAGTATTTCTGACAGGTTTTAAAGACAGCAGAGTATATTTTTTGCAACAAAATATACACTGCTATTTTAAAAAATGTCCATGACCAGCAATTAGAGCAAGTGATGTCAGTACAACACCGAAGAAACACAGAGAGACAGACTTAGCAGTTGTGTAGGATCACCAGCTTTTTAAAACCATGATAACTTTTGTATTATTGTTTATCAGTTGTACGGGAATATACTGTATATAACTGCTGCAGAACAAGGATTTATTAACAAAATATGGACAAATGAAGAAAACGAATCAGATGTAAAAATTAATAAATAAATACAGGATTTTTAAAATATGTTTATGTAGTAGTAAATTAGGGAAGAGCCTCCACAAACCAGATGCCCCATTAGCAAATATACATAACTCTAACCATACACACAACCTCCAGCTGTAAGTGTCTATAAACACATGCTTCAGTAATGCATGACTAATGCATCATTCATGACGATTTAATGTATGAATTAATGCAGTATATATAATGAGTTCCAGTTGCTGGGTTATTGAGCAGCATGCAGATGTTTGCAAAAGCTGCTTTGTATTTGTGAGAGTAAGTGCTGTCCAGCTTTCAGAGAAGCTGTTCAAATGCAAAATGCTCTTTTCTATGTTACTGGAGTCCAGTTTGTTTGGTGGTATATAAAAATTTAGGTGTGAAATAACTGTGAGATGACAATTATTAAGTGATTATCCATTAAGCATTAAATATCCCCTCCACATATGTATTAAGACATGAAAATACTCTGCTTAGAACAATAATGTGTGTCTGATATGGTTTTTCCAAAAAAAAAAAAAAAAAGTAAAATCCTCAAAACAGCATCCACTCCTGCTTCATTAAAAATTAGAATCTGAATATGCAAATATATCTCATTTTAGAAGTTTTGCTGCTGGACATAAGATGTCTTCTACTTCACTGTAAAGTCAGTTCTCAGTGTTTGTGCACTAGAGGCTTCAAGTTTCTACATCACACTCGTGTAAGTTGAAAATTGGACCAGGATTGGCTTCTAAACTAGTTGTGATGTCACAAATCATGCTTGTAGGCCCGCCCCTTAAAATCAGATTTTCAAACAAAGAGAAACTTTACTTCTTCAGCAGATTAATGTGAAAACAGCCTTTTAGTGTCAAACTGCACATACATCATTCTGCACAGTGAAGCTCAAGCATCCGACTGTAGGAACAAGAAGAAAATCATATTTTTGTGTGGAGGAGGACTTTTAACTAATCACATAAACTCACAGTGACGTGATCATTTCTTAAAGGAGAACAGTAATTCATGATACATCCTTATAATGATCCATGATACAGCATTAATTCATTGCAAAGTTAATAGTCCTGCAGCTGATTCCATTAGCTCCTACAGCTCTAAAGATGACTCATCAAAGCCCAGGAACCATACTGTACTTCCAACTACAAAAACAACATTGAATGAAAATGGATAAATGAATGAAATGAGTTTTCAGCTGTGTATTCAGTTTGTTCTGTTCCTGAGGCAGCTTGCTGTTAAAGGCTTTGCACACACAGGTGTTTACATTACTCTGGCTGATTAGACCTCAGGTAATATTGGTAACATTAAAGGACGGGTTCACAATTTTTCAATCCTTTCTTAAAACAACAGTCAGGTGTCTATATGAACAGTGAAAGAGGTTTTCCTTGCTGTAATCATTCCTCCTGTTCATACTGGCTATTAAAAGATCACTTTCAAATGTGCTTTCAATGTAAGTGATGGAAGATGGTTGTAAATGACCAAAGTGTCCTCAGAAGAGGTCTAACTAGGGGCAGTAGGCTGAATGACACCTGTGCGTGTGGATCATGTATACAACCTTTAAGTGAAGGGCCTGATCATACTTATCAACATACACAAAACTATTCAGACTGTTTATGAACTGACGTGCAGTTCTACATGTGGACGGGAGATGGCGCTCTAATGTCGAGTTAAAAAAGCAAACAAACAGGGCTCAGTGCAGCGGTTCATCACGTAATTAGAGTCAGTAGAAGTCAAACACTTGAAATGTTGTGGGTCACCCACCACCTATTCCAAGATACAAACACAGACCCTTCATAAACGTCACTTTTAATTAAAAAAAAAAAAAGAAAACTTAAATACTTCATAGCTTTCATGGAAGTCCTATTAGTCTGCATTGCTATAGATAGCCTATGTAATTAAGCTTCTAAACGCTAATAAAAGCTTTGACCGGCTGGTTTTGCTACGATATCTACATAATATGTTACCCAATTGAAATGTATCACAGATTAAACATTTTATTGAAGGAATCTGTTTACACACATACACCCATCCCTCTGCCCTGCCTTCGCTACTCTCTGATTGGACGGGCGTACTGTCAGTCAATGGACCAGGCCCGTTATGTGTGCTTCAGGTGCTTCTGAAAAGCTTCGGATTCTGAGTGGTAAGTACATCCAAGTGTTTTCTGAATGAAATAAAAAGCAACTAAGTAGGAAAGCAGATATGTACTAGCGGTGTTTGTTTTTGTCCACCAAATGGAAGTATAATGTCACACAACAATAGTGAACGCTAATAACACTGGGCTGTAGTTTTTAAAAGCACCTACCAATACAATAACTTACTGATTTGACTTTTGCGTCCTCTTCATTTTAATAATCACATTCGGCACTTAAGCTATAATACAGGATTTTCCTGTTTTTACTCCCCACGTAATTCTTGAATGTAGCCTATCTCATTTTTTGTCGTGTGTTTTTGTTCTCCTGTCTCATCCTGATATTTCCAACAGCCCCTGAAGGCATCAGCAGTTGATGTTGTGGCCCTGCAGAGCTAACGCCATCACACGCATCACACGCAGCGGCTCGGACGAGCAGCAGGGCGACAGCAGGGCCGCCACACCGCAGTCTTTATTACACTTCAATCATTTCACTAGAACGGCTATGGAATATAGTGCTGCGGATTATTAGACGCGTTTGAACAGGTAAGAGACACTGTGTGTCCATTTTACTCACCATTCAGCTCACTTCTATCTGTAAAAGCGAATGAATTACACTGATTTTTTTTCCAGTTATTATTATTATTATTGACGTTTCTTGTACGTAAACGTGCCTGTTAGCTAGCTTCATCTCTCTGTCCTCCGCTGTATGGAGAGGCTGTGTGGGTGAGGCGTCGGCTGCTTTTAAAGCTGTGTGCATTGAGTGAAATATAGGCTACACACTAGTGTACATGTAGCCTGTGGAAGTGGAAGGAAGAAACAGTAAGGTAATTAGACATGGAGGTTATCCACGGTCATTGGTAAAATAAAGGAGGCATACGTTGTGTTTATGAACACTCAGGAGCCTTCAAAGCATCTTGACGCATTGGTTTTTGAGCCTCTGCTCGGTTGTTTACCATGCCTCCCCCCCCTCCTCCTCCTCCTTTTCCTTCTCCCCCATCATCATCATCATCATCAGCAGCAGCAGCAGCATCTCCTATTGATGCTTAGTGGAGTCATATGAAGGACACAACCTCACATGCTTCACAGTGGCTCTCTTATCTGGGATGCTTTCAGGCTCCTCTGCATGCAGCAGGGAAACCGTAGTGTTCAGTTAACTTTGAGGACCAGCTTGCATTCCTCCACACAGGAAGCTGTGTGATGTAAGCGGAGTGTGCTGGCATCACTTGAATATTGCCTACCCAAGCAGATGCTTTCTAGAGGATAACACGGAGTTCAACTCTTGTATCCGTACTTTGTATTCCTTTCAACAAGTCCCATCTATTTGCAAGTTTTCACATAACAATCCTGCATTTAAATCAGGCCTACGTTCACTGTGCAGAGACTAAAACTGTTGCGCACTCCTTTCCTTCGCTCATTGGGGTTATTTGCTCTCGTCACCGCCGTCTCCTTTCAAAACAATGACGGGCATCCCTCCATCCGTTCCTTCAGTGCATAAAACCCAGCCAGCTTTGAACTGCAGCCATTTGTCCCGCGTGTTGTGTTTGCAAAAATTAGTGTAATTGATTATATCAGCACCCCCCCCGCCCCACCCCCCTTCAAGAAGTGTTTCTTAATGAAGCAGCCTCTTTTTACTACAAGACTCACCACTTGTAATGACTTTGTTTTAGGTGGCACTCAAAGGAGAACAGCAGAAACCAGAAGCGATACAGTGTGATGTAGAGCTGCTTTCTGTTGGTGTAGAAGTGCTATTATCCCTATTTTCAGAGATCCGACTTCCTCAGAGGTTTTCAGCGGCGCCAGCAGCTGGCGGACAGCTCGCTGACTCCACTAAGAAGTGTGAGATTTCTGCACTGAGAAGACAAAGCTGCTTGTTTTACAACCATGTGATGTTACGGCCTGCTGAGCTCAGGTGCTGCTCCATTGGATTCAGGTATATGGAAGCGAAGCATATGGCTGTGTGGACGGATCTGTCCGCAGGGTGCCGGGGATAATCTCTGTCGAGAGGTAGTAGTCTTGGAAACCAAGCACAGGGACCAGCGCGCTCATTTTTCATATGTACGCACACAGTGAGAGCTGTTCTCTACGTCTGAGGATCTGAATTTTATAAATCCCAATTGTTCAGTGTGTGTTGGAAGTCGGCATTAATTTGAAATATACAGCTGTTAAATAAAAAGCCTTGTCTCCATGTGCGGGTGAAATCTGGCATTTCTGCAGTGAAGTCGTGTATTGCAGATGTCCCTGAATGACTCGTGGCTTTTTTTTTTTGCAGATAAAAACTGCTCTTGTCAGGATGAGTTATGAGTTAAGCGCCACTCTTTTTTTTTTTTTTTTTTTTTTTATTTATTCTCAGTGCCACACAATAGGGTGAGGCATGCACGGTATCACTGATGACTCTCAGGCGGTGAGGTCCGTTTTAGACAGACGGCTTTAAAAAGCTTCACGTCCTCTCACACCGGTTGGTGAAACATCAAACATCACAGTTCAGCCTGTCACTGCCTGACTTGACAGCAGAGACCAGGTTCATCTAACAGTAAGGTAAGATAGTTCAGACAGTAAGACACTGGAAAACCAACAGCCTGAAGTTTACTGATGAAACTAATCAAGTTCTATTTTAATACGCAGCATGTAAACACAAGACGGAAACAATGAAAATCTAGAAGCTCTTTTGACACGGGCCTCGGCCTCAGGATGAGGAAATAAAGCAGGAAGCACCTTCAGGCTCTTATCATGTCAGTAAATTAGAGCTTTAATGGTACATCAGCACAAACCACACAGGATGCAGAGTTTTCTGTCAGTATAAAACAGTTTAGGATGTTGATACTGTGCACAGTTAGAATGGAAGCGTGACACGTGTGGAGCTTTTGGGTCTCGGTGCAGTTTGGTCTCACAGTTTTCTACGTTCCTCAAGCTTTAATGAGATACTGAGCTCATATTTTACTGTCTTTAATTGGATGGATCACTATGGAGGGTATATTTTCTGTTGTCAAGGCTTTTATCACTGGGACAGATGGACTTTATATGGATTTTTTTCAGATTTTGAATCATATTTTATTATATTTAACGCCTCGCACTTGAATTTTCCAGTAAAGATCAATTGCCATGTGCTTTAAATTCACCACTGTTCATTCATCTCATAGCCTGCTAGTTGCCGGATCAACAGGTCAGGTGTCTGCCATATTTCACCCTTTAACTCTATTATGATAACCCAAGTTTTCTGCAATAAATACTTTGTAACTCTTCAGTAACTCTGAGTTTTCAACTTTATGGTGGAGTTAAAATGACAAGACTGTTGGAGATCAGTCAGTCGCACCATGACATTGATATGGACATGACTGTATTGATCTGGTTATCTGGATATCTTATCATAGTAACACATTTTGGCAGATTGTGGAGCTTTGGTTCAGGTGTTTTCTCCTTGACTGACCAGTTCTAAACTCTCCTCGGCTTCGACCCACTTTCTACACCACGTCTTGACTCAACCTGGACAACACCTGGTCTTGGAGTTTGCTCAGTTCTTGTTGACCCTCCTTCATCTTTTATGTAGCTGCTGTGCTGTACGCTGTCGATGATGTACTGTATCACTGTGCTGTGGTCCCACGGTGCTCAGCAGCAGCCACTGTGAAATGCAGGTGTGATACAGTATGTGGTTTGGTGTCATCGGGTCACTGTAAGTCACACTGCAGCCATTTTGAACAGTTTTAGACGTGCAGAACGTCGGCAGGAGCTCTAAATCCTTATCAGTGCATCTTTATGTAACCTCTAATCCCTGTTATTTAAGAGATGTTCCCTCAATTCTGGAAACATTTTCTACTGTGATAAAAAGTTGATAAACTAGTAGATGAATCAATAATGAAGATGATAGTGGCAGTCATATAATCAGCTGATTGTTAAAGCATTAATCAGGACTGTGTTGATGCACAGTAGATGTTTCAGAATGAAATGAATTGACCATGTATGTTGACTCCAGTCAGTAGCTTGTTTCCACTGTGAGCTGATGTACAGCAAGACACAAACATTAACAACAAACAGTTTACTGTTTCTTTTTGTTTTCTTTGTTTGGGTTGTTTGTTGTTTGTTGTTTCCTCAATTGTCACGGAGCTGGAACTTTCAGTCATATTATAATAGGTGGATGGACTAGAGTTCATCGCTTAATCACTTAATAACAAATGAGTTATCTCCATGACAACTGCTGCTGACGCAATGCGGTTGAAAGCTCAGGTAAAAGCTGATAAGTGGATCCTTCAGAGGAGTTAAGAGGCTTTTATTGTCAAACGACTACTTTGACAGTCAAAAATGAACTTTTTTGTTATTATATAGAGGCAAGAGGTATGAACATAGATATAAACATAATCAACAACATACAGTACAAGTTATGTTATTACTGAAAACTATACAGAGTGCAGTTCAAGGAATTCTGGGATAAAAATGATATGTAATAAGTTGCTGTTGCTCTTCATGGACATTTATATACAGTTGATGGTAAAAGGATGTTCTGTATATGCTGTTGCCATCAGAACACTGGAAAGGTTAAATGTGCCCCCCCCACAATGTCCCATTAGTAAAAGTTAAGGGAAGAGTCTGGTCCAGGCCTGGATGTCATCACACGAGGAGCCTGCAGTGGGCTCATGCAACATTCAGGACCGAGAGTCGGCGTCTCCTCCGCGCTCAGCGTCACACCAGAGCGTCAGAGGTCAGAAAGACACCACAACAACGCAGTCCTTTGTGTCAGGCTTCCAGCGGAGTGGGATAAAATGTGTCTCTTTTTCTCTCTCCCCCCCCCCCCCCCCCCCCCCCCCCATTTTTTTTCTTCTTCTTCTTCTTCTTCTTCTTCTGCAGTCAGTCGGTGGCTGAGTCGTGACGTACTCGCGGGCTCAAATGAAGTTATTGTTACAGAAAAGTAAATGTTGAACCACAGATGAATGCAGGCTATGACATAGCCGGCGGGGACGTCCGCTGACATGTGAGAGCAGAGCGAACAGATCATATGATGGCCTGCGATCCCCTCCAGCTGCTGCTTTTTTTCTTTTCACTCTGCTAATTAAAAAAAGCCAGAGCTTTCACTGTTGCCTTTCTTTTAAAACTATTCACACAATCCATCAGCTTCATTAATGTGGACGATTTAAAAAAAAAAACACAACATGCACACACATTGGAATGTTTACGAGGCAGGCACGTGCCGCTGGGTCATTGTTCCAGCGATATCGGGGGGGGGGGGGGGAGGAAATGATGCGTGAAAGCGATACACTTGCATGAAAGCTTGTCAGAACGGGGGCCCCCGTGGAGATGTCCGTCTGAAGGGGGGGGGGGGGTGTTTCTTCAAAGGATTTCAATTAGCAGGAGTTGTTTGTCTTGCTTCAAGGAGCCGGAGGTACACAGATCCTATCACGCAGATCGCATCACGCACAACCTCCCCCTCCTCCTCTCTTCTCCCCCCCTTATCAGCCTCCGCCACTTCCACCTGCCACAGCTCGTCTTTTTGTGCTCATGTGCGCTTTCTCTCGAATCTGCAAAGTCAGTCTCTGGCCGTGGAGCGAGCGCGGCTTCATTTCCTCCTGAAAAGAATCAGAGTCGCTCATTTACATCTGGAGTGCAGGCCGGGCGTAAGAGCACCAGCGAGCATGGCTTTCTCTCATATCCTGCTGCTCTACATTTTCCATTTTAATCTCCCTCCTTTTTTTTTTTTGTTTTTTTTAAATCTCTCCGATTCCATTTGGCTCTCGAGTCCGTTTAGCCTTTATTCAGGAGTTCAATAGTGCACTGGAGTGAGTCGTCTATATATATATATATATATATATATATATATATATATATAAAACCGTACCGCCGAATAAATCGAGCAGAAATCTTTTAATTCTGCCAACCACCACCCAGCCTGAAAGTTTATACTGCCAGTGAAGCGGTGGAATGGCAATAGTAGGTTCCTATAACAGGTTAGTGCAGCCATATGCGGGTGTGTGAGCAGCTAGCCAGAGATCCATGGCATCATGTGGTGGTTGGACAAACAGCTGGGAGCAGCAGAGAGAGCAGAGTCATACTCTAACTCACTGTGTTTTTCTATTTGTCCTGTTGGAATTAAGACTTGCTTGAATCATGCAGCGGCTTGTTTTAGAAGATTTTTATACAACTGCTAACAAAGTATGCTGTAGTGTTAAGAAATGTGTGTGAGTCTTGCAGCTGCTCAGTTGCAAAAATGGCAAAAACTTCCAGTCACTCAGATATGAATATTTGCAGGTTTGCTGGTGTTGGTTTGACTAAACTAGTGATTTGAAGATTCACTCTGGGCTCAGTGGAACTCTGACAGACATATTCACAGTTTACTGGCAATTTATAGAGCATGGATTAATAAAAAATAATAACGGGCAGATTAATCAATACTGACATGTCAGGGTTGAAGTCTCCGCCGGTTTATTTTCATACTGTACACAAATGACCTCATGAAAAACACATTGGAAAAACGGTTTGTACGGTTGGCAGCCATGTAAAGTACAAACGGTTTGTAGTGAATGCAAAACACAGATGTGGCAGATGTTGGGTGGTTCGCTGTACTGTATCTCATGCTGACATATTTCATCTGCACTGAGCTGAGTTTGATAGCAGAAAGTCTGAAACATCATAAACATAAAGCTTTAAATAGTGGTTATCATTTCATCTGTTTCTTATATATATTATATGTTACAAATGTTTTCAGACTTGTTGTTTGTTCAGTGTGATAGTAATGTCACTGTGACACTGTGGTATATGAAATACTAGTTCTAGTGGCTTGAGGGTTGTTTCTGACCTCTGGTTGCTTTAAGCCTGTTGTTTTAGAAACTGTGTGGATGATGAAACACCTAGATGAGCTACATTTGAAGGATGTCCTTGTTTGAGGTTATTGACTGACCATCAGGTCTCTGTGGGATCATGGTATATGTGGAAGTGTCCATGTAGGGATCTGTAGAGCTATAAAACTGTCTGGTTTGTGTTCATCATCTTTAGAGAAAAGGCTGAACAACACGCTTTCACTCCAAAAATACAAGACGATTGTATGTTTATTTTGTCTTTTTGTATTTGCACACTTGTTACTGATCGTATGATGGACTGTTGAGTGTCAACAACTGATTCAACAAGTAACAACATTTGTTGTCTTTAAGTCAGCGTGTGGTTCTTGAGCAGCTCTGCAAAAATCTGCACTCATGCACTCATTTGACATCAAAGTTTTCCGCTTACAGTAAACCCTCAACAGAACAGCAGCTACACGGCCACAACTTGTAGATTTTCACATAGATTTACTGACAGTGAAAACTTCAATGGACTGATTTTTTTTTCTTTTTGAATGAGCAGACACAAAGAGAGCAGGCTAGATAGAAAAGAGATGCTTAAAATAAAAGTCAGAATAAATCACAGATGAATTATATTTGATATGTATGTGTGTATATATATGATATTTGACATCAGGTTGGTGTGTATCTTTTAAAAGCACTGTGAACATGTGAGCGTCTGAAGGCTCTCTGTCCGCCTGACACGTTGAGGAATCATGCGGGTGTAGTTCACTCCGCTCCAACAGACAGACAGACAGACGAGGCGGACAATACATCTCACTACTTTTTATTATTAATGATATGTTTACCAGGGTGGCAGGAAGACTTGAGTGCTTGTATTGGGAGGGGAAAACAACAGTGCTTTCTGTACATATGTTAATGACCTGGAGATTTTTTGTCATACATAATTAACTCGCTGTGAATTTCCCAGCTGTGTCGTATGTCACGCGTGAGTGACAAAGGCTATATTCTGTCTCCACAAAGCCTCACTGTGCCGCACGTGGACGACGCTGTTAGAGAATCTGCATTGCTAAGAAGCTTTTATGTTTTCTATGAATATCAATGTGGACATTACAGTACGCCGGTTCCGGTCGTGCTTCAAGAGTAGAGACGAGCGAGTGTGTCAGACTTCCTCGCCAGGAGCTTGTGTGTGTTACGGCCAGGTTCCCCACCGCAGTACACTACTGTCTCCTGAACTCTGCTCTGCCTGTCTGCCCTCTGCCTTACGCACCGCTCTCTCTCTCTCTCTCTCTCCGTTCGGGCTATGCAGCGTCATTTCTCTGCATTGCTGATGCAGCTGTGAGATGCTGACAAAGAGAGATGATCGCTCATCCCGACCGCGGCGTCACGTCGGCGCACGAGACCCGGACCTTCACAGGACCCCGTTTTAAAAAGGCTGTGACATCACCAAGAGATAAAACCGTCACAAGGTTTTATCTTCAGGATGCTCTGTCGCATGGTAAATAGTGTCTAAAGCCAGAGGTGTTATTGTGATCAGGGTTTGATGGAATTTATGTCATTTCACAGATTTCGCTGTTAAACGTTTAATGTAGTAGAAACAAGTGGATCTAAATATGTTTTTAAGAGACAGGTTTTCATTTTAAAGTGACAAAACTGTTGAAAACCTTTTGTGATGTTGTCCTAAGTGGTCTCCACCGTGGTTGAAAGGTGAATAATGAATCTAAAGCAGAGTTGCCTGAAGCTGCAGTAACACTGAAGACTCCAAAAAAACTCTCCAACTGTAGATTCTGTTCACAAACTTCTCTTTCAAAACACAGTCAGTTTTTATTCTCCAACATCACTCGCACGCAATTCGTCAGTTTCACTTCCTCACGTGGAAGATTTTAAAATCCTTGTTTTCATACAGGAAGTGTAGGTGAAATGACAGCAGGAAACCCAAAACAATGAACATCACTGAAATCTACAGTTGATGTTATGAATATTATGTATGGCTGTCATATCTGAGTTGTTAGAATTAGGGCCTATCCATTTCAAGTCATGATTATGAGTCAGAAAGTCATTTTTCTGAAAGGTCTCATATATCCAACTTGATGCTGAATGAGCCTCATATTGTCAATCTACAGTATTTCCAACCATCACATGACTCAACTCAATCACACAACTGTCTTCAGTTGTCCACTGATGTGAATGCAAAGTGGTAAACATTGGATTCTTTCCTATCTCTACTGTTCATCCCATGTGACATGAACGTGGCATTTACATCCTCTCAAAGAAACAGTGACATCAGCAATGTTGAGCTAAGAGCAGACTGCAGTTCTAAAAGCCTGGGTAGCTAGCTGCTGTGCTAGCTAACAGGTTAGCTCAGTTCAGGGCTGGATTCAAACAACCGTTGCAGTTGTTCCTAAGAGTTGTAACAGTAACATTATACCTGCCAATCACAGCTGACTGATATGACCTCATCAACCGTGATGATATACATTTGTCCACTGCCAGAGATTTTGCCAAAGCATTACACTTCAGGATCTATCCCTTCAAAAGATTCCAATTTTTTTTCAAGTCAATCTTCATGCAACACTCACCTGCCATATGTAGCTGGATAGAGTTACAGTATCGGTCACTGTAATCCTTCCTCCTCTCCACACTGGTTGTGAAGTGATACACTCTTAAGATAACAGATAACGGACAAAATCCATGCATTCCAAAGTTCAACTGAAGCTAATATGTGCCTTCAGCAGTCTGAGTTAGTAATCAATTAGGTATATTCAATCTGATAGTCACATCTGGCTTTATTGCCAGTGTTGTATCCCAACAACATACCTACATACATCTACTAGGATGTATCCGTCAGCTGTGGCTCAGCAAGAAAACACCGTCCATGGAAGCACAAAGAGCACATTTTGTACTAAAAAGACTTTACATTTTGAAGATACCCACTTAATTTGACTCATATTAGTCTAAACTAAACTATAGACATCTGTAATCTGACATCTGATATCTATAATGAATTCAAAGTACATCTATGATGTAAATATTGTAGATAGATAGATATCTCTGGATATATCAGGCCATTGTAGGCATTGTTGCAAAGCAATGAGCAGGACTTCTTTATGGCAATACTGATTTTTTATTTTTATTTTTTTTTAGTTAAAAATGATCTTTTGCACAAATTTAATTAAGTATCTTGCTTTGTCATGAATTATCTTGATTGATTTTCCAATAACTGTACTATATGATGATACATATTGATACCACAATATCATTTACATGTGATACAAGTGACTCCTACTGCCATTCATTCATTCATTCCTCACTCACTGCTCACAGTTAAACCTTCACAAGATCACAACATCACACACAGATCCATCTTGTCAGGCTTCAGGTTCTGAACTTTTGATCCGAACTAACTGTGGTTTGGACCAATCAGTGTCCTAGGTGGATTCTCACGTGATCTCGTGAATCCAGCTGCCTCACAAGGTAAGACGATGATAGACAGATGGTTCATCCAATCACCCGCACTTTCAAAAAGTATTTATTTGAAAGTGCCTGCCCTTTTTCCAAACAACGTCCAAGGACGAATCCTCCGATGGTTCTGTGTAACAAACCATCTGGCACGTCAGGTTAATTCACGGTGGCCTCTGTGGGAATAATATCAGTTGTTAATTCTGTCTTCCTATGAACACACAAAAAGCTATTCAGCTTCTGAAGTGTTCACTCTTGATGTGAAAACACCCTCATTTTTTGCTCTCTTAATAATGCTTTAATCACCTGGTAAATCCCTCGCTCATGTAGCGTAGCTGCAGATAGAGTCCAGGAGGCATAATGTGCTGTGAGGATAATTGTCCGTTTTAATCCCCTCCTCAGCACTGTGTGTGTCAGTCAGCCTCTCAGTGAGGGCTGGCAGCCCACCGGCAGGCCTGACCTGTCAATCAAATCTCATCCGTCAGGGCTCACGGGAACAGGGATGAAACATTGTGGATTTAATTAGCGTTCTAGCGTGTCATATCTTTACCATGAACTCCACGACAATGTTGGTGAAAAACCACAGGCAGCTGAATATATTATCGCTACTGAACTACCACACAGTCTGCAAGGTTGCTCTAAATCCATGTAAAGGCTGTAGCCTGCAGCTGTAAGCTTTGCAAATGCAGCTATTATTGAAATGGCAAAGTGCCCTACTTACCCTTTAGAGACTAGCCCTGAAATGAACCAGAAGTGGGTGGCTGACGGCGAGTTTTATGTTAAACTCTACAAGGCATGGCACGTCTGAGCGGCGCGGAGGGGGAAAGCGCGGTCGCCCACCACCACCACAGAGACTCGGATTGTTTCCCAGCAGAGGTGCCTCTGACGGGGCCCGGGCCCCGCGATGAATACGACTGACTGTGTTGACGGGTGGGAAGCCAGTGAGGGAGCATGTCCCTGTCACTGAGATGGTGACCTGTTCAGTGAGGGAGAGGTAATATAGACTGTGAGTGGACATTTGATCATGTTCTGTCATTCAGTTAAACATCGCCCGTCTACGTTATCTTCTTCTAGTTTGTTTCTACCAGGAAGTAACTTAAAGGAAGCAAAGAGAGGAGGGAAGTGGATAAATGAAATGGATCAAATCTGAGAAAAGAAAAAAAACTGAGAAAAATGCCAGATCCTAGAGCTCAAGATGATGTCTCCAAATATCTTGTTCTGTCTGAAAACAGTCCAAAACTCAAAGACACATACTTACAATGATGTAAATCAGAGAAAAGCAGCTATTGTCACGCTGAAGATGCTGTAACCGGAGAAGCTTTAGCATTTTTGCTTAATATTCTGTACAGTTTGTAGCCGGCTCTTTTATAGAGGGCGGCAGCTGTAGTCAGCTCGGACACAACATTTACATACAATGGATTCCAATGGCAACCCAGAGTCATGATAACAATGCATCAGAACAACAATAGAAAATCTTCAAACAGCTCCTGCAGCATATCTCACCTCTGTCATTGTTCCAGAAGTCCATTATGTTCCAGACACTCATAGCTTTTCCACATATAGCTCAATATGCTGCTAATATATCATGTTGTATCATCTCTTTATAGCTTTAAAGTTCCACTGAAGCTAGCAGCATCTTATGTTTTATGTGTTCATGCATGGCTGGTAATGATTAATAATAGAATTTTCTTCAATAAAAATGTAAAATTTCTTCTTTAATTTAGTACAACAGTGCTTCGTAAACTTTCTTTGAGGACATCAAATTAGAATTCAACATGGATAAATGTCACAATAATAAACAATATAAACATATAAGCAGGTACCAGTTGTGAGAGAGAGCTACTATCAGAACATTCAAAAAACTGGAATGATTATATACTGTTTATGTTGTGATCTACTTCAGGTTGTAACCTATAATCAAAAAACATCAGTGTCCTACATCAGGGGTTTTCAATGTCTGACACTGTAGGCTACAAGTTGACCCCTGCTGTTTTAGCCTATATTTGTTTACAATTTGGCAAATTGGCAAATGCCAAATGAGCTTTTATCAGTTCCTGTTTGACATGTATCCATGGATGTACAGACAACTATCACTGGATCACTCTCATACTGAAGAAAACTAAAAAACCTGATGATTCTCAGGCAAGTTCAGTCTGGAGCTATGATGAGCATTTCTAAACAGATGAATGGATGTAGAGCTGCAGCTAACAATTACTTTCATTATCAAGTAACCTGTCGATTATTTAATTGATTAATATAAAAAAAAAACACACTGTTTCCCAGAGTCCAAGGTGACGTCTTCAAGTGTATTCTTTTGTCCACAACAGTCCACAATGATATTCAGTTCACTATCACAGAATACTGAAGAATCCAGAAAATATTCATATTTTTCTTCAAAAATTACTCAAAACAATTAATTGATTATCAAAATAGTTGCAGATTCATTTAATAGTAGGCCACTAATCAATGAATGAACTAATTGTTGCAGCTCTATATGGATATGTATTCATGACGCACATCAGAGATGTTATCCTCAGGAAGTGTATGTTAAACTGAATCTGAACATGTATATTATATCTGTGTGTTCAGATTTAACAGCTAGGACTCAAAGACGGATGATGAGTTTTGATGCAAATTGCGACTCAGGCCTCCCATCTCTTATTCCACACCCCCCCACACACCTTCACTTGCACCCTCGCGTGGAGGCGTACCTTACAGTTTGAAAACCTGTGTCCTATTGTATGGAGATAGCTGGTGTGTTTGGGTCAGAAAGGAAACAAAGAGATAAGAAAGCATTGAAAGCATAACAGCACATATTGTATGTGTGCTAGAGTAGACACATGGTATGACAGAAGGGGGCTGGCACTGACAGGACCTCTAATAGATGGATGGAATAGAAAATCAGCACAAAGCCTGATTTTTTTTTCCTAGTTTGAACCCTGGCTGTACAGTAAAGCACATGCTGTGCCAGCCTTCCTGCCCACTGTCCCCCCCAACGGCAGCTCAGCTCTCTCCTCTCTGTATGGATCCCGCTGTGTGTCCGGGCCAGTCCAGCTAGCCCACTCATCTGTCCCAGTAGCCAAGCGGCAGCAGCAGAATGACTGAACCCGTTGTGCCTCAGCGGGTCATGTGACGGCTCTGTGTGGCTGAATGACTTTCCCCCGCAGCCCCACACTGCCATTATGTTTTATTGGAGGGGGGCTGCTGATGAAAAGAGAGAGTCAGCTCTCCCTCCGGGGGCCAGCTCCACACACTCACAGCAAAGCCTGCTGGGAGCCCGTCGCCATGACTGCGTCGGCCGACGGGGAGAGAGCGACGGAGGAGAGGAGGAGGAAAGGAGAGGGGAGGGAAGGAAGGAGAGCGGACACAGACATGCGGGGCAGCCAAATGGCAATTTTCTGCTGGTAAAGAAGACTTAAATCACATGTTTGACTCACACACTGAGGGCAGCGCCAGTATTTTGGGACATCCCTGACAATTCTTTTGCACACATCCCCAAAATAGAGCCACTGTAACCTGCAACTGAGAAAGCTTATTTTGTTTCTGCCTGAACATCTGAATACTACTGTTCATTTTTTTTTTTTTGGAGGGGTGGGGTGGGGGGGGTTTAGCCGTGCTCACATCCTGCTATAGCAGCAGTCACTTAGTAAAGGGACTTTCTCACCTCTCTCTTTTTCATCCTCCTGTCCTCATTGTCTCTGCTTTTTCTTTCTTTCTCGGGCTTTTATTCTCAGTCATTTCCTCTCTGTCTCCTCCTACTTCACCAGTATTAAAGCCTCAGCGGTTTCCTTCGCTTCTGGTAGCTCGTACGGTCTACCACCTCGCTATCTACAGCAACATCTTTGCCATTCAGCTGTCAGGCTGCGGGACTTTAAATTAGAAAGTTGGGTTTTTAAAAATAGTAGGTGGTGTTTGTGTGCATTGTGATATTGACAATATCTTGCAGCGACGGTCCAGAGATGGTTTTTATCGTTCACTCCGCACGGCCCAATAAAACGCTGAATACGACTTAATGTATATATTTTTCCGGTTGTTTTTTATGTGTATGTATCGATCCTGTGCTGATACAGTCAACTCACTTTGATCAAATGAACTATTAAGCCTATTGAAGCCTAATTCAACCATTAACAGGAAATGATCATGTAATAGACCCCATGTAGACAAACCAGCAGCAGCAGCAGCAGCAGCAGCAGTTTCCACGTGGGCGTCTGCTGCTGCTGCTGCTGCTGCTGCTGCTGCGGAGCAAACAGTTGCATCACACAGCCGAAGCCCACATGCACTGTGCAGCGTCATCACCGCCGCGCTCCAGCAATCAGCGAGAGACCACAGAGACAGATTAAATTAGATTAGCAGGACTGAGCTTTAAAGTCAAATCAGCAGCTAATGGGCTCTAACATATTTGGCAGCGGTGACAGCGCGTCTTTTGTAAATAAAGGGCAGTCAGGAGGCGTGCCACGCAGTTAACCCCGGCCCTCCTGCCACACAATGAGTCCACTGTGTAATTCCGCTGTCAGTCAAAGAGCTGGCAGGACTGTAAAGTTTATCCACGCCCGGTGGAGATTTATCTTTGTAAATAAAAGTTGCCATGTAGCACGTCAAAAAAAAAAAAAATGTCCTTTATGGTTTAATTCTGCACTTTTGTTCCCTCACAGCTCCGGGATTTACAAAGCGCTTATTTTACTGTAGCGGTGACTGAAGGCTGTTTGGAGCTGTTGAAGCAGAATGGTGTCACTTGTTGTAGAACTATTCAGCGAGGTTTGTTTTGCCAAAATTCAATATAGTGAAGTCTTTTCTTCATACTACCTCAGAGGTGGAAACACGTTTACTCAAGTGTTGTGCTAGAGTACAACTTTGAAGTACTATGGTATTTCTGCTATTTTATACTATATACTTGTATTCCACTACATTTTAGAGAGAAATATTGTACTTTTTACTCCACTAAGACACTTTTCTCCTTTTTAAACTTCTCACATTGTTTCATCCAAATAAGTATTTGATGCCTAAAGAGATCAAATCATCCAATATTTCACAACAGAAATCAAAGATGAATACAGATTTGTTCTTCTTTCCTACCACATTAATCATCTCACGACCTTTTAGATTTGTCTTTTGGCCCTTTGTAGGGGCCTAGACCTCTAGGTTGAGAACCACAGGAATGAACTACCTTCTGTAACAATGTATTAAGAAGTCAAAACCGGCTCCACATCAAGCAGCTACAACAGTAAAACAGCGCATATGCATCGATTCATCAGTATGAACAATAATAACGTCATATGTTATCAGTCACAGAGACGTTTTTACTTGAAAGCTAATGTTTCACATCGTGGTATCGGTGCTTCTGTTTTAAGTAAAAGATGTGAATACTCCTCTGACCACACTGATGCTGCCTCCATTTAATAACATACTTGTGTGCACTGCCAGATGGCATTGAGAAGCCTGTTTCTGATGCTCTACATTTAATAGCATCTCATTCACATCTGTGGAAAGTGAGTGAATGGATTTCTAAAAAAAAATCCACCTGCCTGCCGTAGAGGGAGAGAAACACTACAGATCAGTGAAACGGGGCCGTCACA
The DNA here is from genome assembly GCF_914725855.1 of Thunnus albacares. Classification (NCBI taxonomy): domain Eukaryota; kingdom Metazoa; phylum Chordata; class Actinopteri; order Scombriformes; family Scombridae; genus Thunnus; species Thunnus albacares. The sequence goes on from NC_058121.1 coordinate 3,879,120, forward strand.
CAGGCTTTTGATGAAAGCTGGCAGCTCCTGTGCACTTTGCAGCAACCTGTTGTTTACTAGTTGAAGTATAACGTGTCACTACGGTGGCGTGTCTGTGTCCATCAGGTGAGATTTTTTTTTTTTTTTTTTTGGGATGTATGTCATCCATGTAGGTTATCCCTGCTGGACACATCTATGCTTACTGACCTCTTCTTTCTCTATGTTTTCTTTCATGTTTTATCACCATGACGATAGGTTAAAAAAGCTGTTCTAAGCTGACAGGCCCTCGGCGTCATCCCAAAGCATTCTGGGGGGGGGGGGATTTTGCAAGACCCATTTTTCGCAAAGAAGCGTGAATGACGGCGGCTGGCACATGCAGTTGATATTCATGTTTTATTGAATGGGACGATGAATAATTGAGCATCTCTGTGTCCCCTGCAGGGCCTCTGTTTTGGCGGCGCACAAAGCAATGTGGAGGAAATAAAGATCCTAATACGCTGAAAAACCAGAGGTATGACCGCTCACACTCCAACCCACCCGTATACACTCTCACACAACATGTTAACCTCACACAAACACACTTGTTGATGATTTCAGACGTGTTTACTCACATGTGAACACCGGATGAGAATAAACACATGTAGGTGCTGACAGACGGACGGATGGATGGTGAAACATGTTCATTCTGGGGGATTTTACTTGTCTCTGAGTGAGTGCATGTGGGTCATAAGTACACACACACATACATTAAACCACACACTGAGACCAACCAGCTGGCCACCACAAGCTGAGATTCTAGCACAAACACATAACTGTGGTGCGTCAGCGTGCACTGTGTGTGTGCAGCATGTGTGCAAACCCTCATAAAAGGAAACTATAGCAAATTGAACCTTGTGCACCTTTCTATCAGTGGAGCGGTACGTCGTTGTTCCAGGCTGACCCACAGGGCAGCAGATGCAAGCAGCTAAAAGCTAAAAGTGTTGTGTTTCCTTTTCTATCATCGTTCAGTATATGACCTGACCTAACTGTCTGTTTTCTGCTGCTGCCATCTTTAATCCGCAGTGCAGCGGTAAGGTCGGCCCGTAAATCGCTGCGGGGGTTAATGTGAGGTCAGTCACTTGTACAACCCCTCCTCAGCTCACACTCAGTCACCATGTCCTGTACCCCCCCCCCCCCCCCAATCTGTATGTTCTGTCCTCATCCCATGCAGCTGACAACATATTTCCGGGCTTAAATTGCAGCAGATGAAAGATGTTTCAGTTATTTCCTAATCCGATAGCGTTAGCGTGTCCCGGGTGCCTGCTAGGTCCGAGTGGAACACGGAGGCACTGATGTCAGATTAGTTATCGACAGCAGGAGTGTGATCTTCGCCTCCTCCGGTCAGTTTGCAGCGTCACCGCTGGACCGCTACTGTAGCTTTTCACAAGGTCCACAATGTACCTGCTTCTAAGGACATTTTGTACAAATGTTGTAAAATGAGCAGAGTGTTTGTGAAGCTGAAACAGACGTTCACTTTGTCACCATACGTGGATTATTTGTTGGGAGACCTGACAGTAGATAGGTAAGAGTTTAAGATAGAAATAATGCAGTAAAAGATACGATGGAGTGTCAGATAGGAGGATGAAGTACTTTTGATTCTTCATTCAATTCTGAAACTTTTCTGATTTAACCAAGTTCTGATCTGAAGTTTAGTCACATGATTGACATGTCACGTTGTCTCACCATGTCATGACTAGGCTTGTAATGGTACACAGAATCCATGGTTCAGTACATACCTCGGTATTTGGATCAAACAAACAAAAGAAATGCAGGAAACAACATTTTTGTCATTTATGACCATAATGATCACAGATGCTTCCATACAGGCCATGATGGCTCACTGAATGGTTAGATAAAATGATGTGAGTCATATGCTATGGCCTTCACTGTCACCACATCTCAACCCAGTAGAACACCAAAGGGAGATTTTTGGAGCAACATGTTGACCACCCCATTCATCATCAATGGCAAATGACAACTAAGTGAAACATGTGCGGATGTTCTTCCTTGACATTGGGAACACATATTGTGGTAAAAAACTTCGAACGCACTCCATGTCGAAACTTCCTTTCATTTGTCACCCATCTGTACTCGGGACAAAAAAAAAACTAAAATTGAAACAAAAAAACCTGCTTCTGCCAAAAGACTGGCAGCCAGGCCTCATCATATTTTTAGTTTCCCGGACGATCTCTGTGAAGTACAGTCAAGAACGTTCTGTTCTACACAGCATCCATTTGTTAGCTTCACTTGGATGTTGACGTCTGGCCCGGTCAGAGGTCTTTTCAGTCAGGAGCTTCCTGTCTTTGAGTGTGATGGGGAGCTTCCAAAAAATCAGAACCCAGGCAGCTAACAAAGGAGACACATTGTGAAAAACCCCTGCAGAGCAACTGACAAACAACTATAAATGGAGAGCAGGGTTGTTTTGGTAGAACTCCTCATCAATGGGTTGGTGGAAACAAGCTGAACAAGGATATTCTTCCAGGAAACCAGAGTCAGCTGAGTATCCAACATTCATAGCAAGCGTATTCATTATGCAGGCTCAGTCATCGCCGCGCTAATAGCTCCTTTTATATCTCCTAAGGTGCTTCTGCGTGTCTCGCCGCACGTCGACGGAGCGGGCAGAGCGAGAGAGAGAGAGAGAGAGAGCTCGTCTCAGAGCGGAATCACGGTTTTTGACTCAGCTTATTTCGGAAGAGCTGCTCAGTGCGCGAGGTGTCAGCGACATGGAAGACATGCCTCTGCAGATGCAACGGTAGCGCATCAACAGCACCTTTTTTGTTTGCGGGAACACGGAGCACATGTGTGTGCGTAAGTGTTTGTTTGCACTTCAGCACTCTCGCTGGGTGGGTGGTATTGTAGGCTGGTGAGAAAACAGAAAATGAGTCACCGATTCCAATGATGTTTTCATGCTTCCACTTCTCTCTCTCTCTCTCTCTCTGCCTCTCTTAGAGCCTCTGCATTGTGTGGAGAGAGGAGCTAAACAGCACAGTGGTAATTATCCTCACATTATCCTAGACATTGATATTCATCGCTAGGATCATTCGCAGCCGTGAGACAAGCGCATACTTGTGTTTGCCTTTTCGCCTCCTCCTCGCAGCTCCGTTCACCCTCCTCCTCCTCCTCCTCCTCCCTGCTCGTTACCTCCACAATAATGACTGTGCCAGTGTGGGCTGCTCAGTTATTCACTGAAATGTCAGCGTTGCCCTCGAACTGTGGCTTCATTGTGGTTCCCGGTTTGCCCGGTGGTATGGAGACACAGTCAGTGGGTAGAAGTGTTGCCGCTAATGAACCTAGTTAAGCTTCACTCCGTTACGTTGACACATCTGGTGGCGTTTTTTTTTTTTTTTTTTTTCATCCGCATACTCTCCTTCCTCCATCTAATTAAGTGATCTGTTCAGGATCTGGGCTGCAAAAAGCAAAGTGTACCCGCCACAGCTCACACAGGACGTACCGCGCTCTCAGCGTGACACATCAGCAGCCGTCACCAGCAGGTTCTGAGCACACAACGTGCCCCCCCCACCCCCCCCCCCACCCACCCACCTCGTCTCGCTCTGGCCATTTGATGGCCTTTAACTATCCTGCTCTCTAGAAGGAGCGCTCCGTCTCGATCAGCTCAGATCAGCTCACGTCAGAGCACCGTCCTCTCATCCTCACCATCGCTACTCCGTCGAGAAAAGGGGGAGACGTCAGCGAACGAGCCGCGGCGGCGGCGCTCGGCCCCCCGCTGAGAGACGTCAGCTCTGGAAAACATCAAAGCGCCGCGGTGGCTGTGCTGGATCCTGGGATCCTCAGTCAACACTGCGTAGTCCCCGCTCACAGCGCCCGCTCCGGGCTGCAGAAACCATATTTCTACATGATCATGTGCAGACACACATACTGTGTGCCGATGTGAATGTAAATATCATTATTATTAAAGAGGAAAGCTCCACCTTCAGCTGATTTATTGATAATGTAGAATTCCTCCTGGTACTGTGTGTCCTTCCTTTAACCTGCATCACTTCATGTTGGTTTTTGCTTGTTAACCATCTTTACATAGATTCTCCAGATCTGTGGAATTCTTCTCATTAAACCACTTTAGAGCCAAAACAATCAGCTCATTAGTCAGTTTCAACAGAAGAGGAATATTTGCTGGTGTCTTTGAGACAGTTAGTGAATCAATACAAGCAATTTGATTGAACTCTGGGAAACTGTGGTGCACATTTGACACTATTTTCTGACATTTTATAGATAGTATCATTATTGATAATCAACAGATGATTCAATAATGCAGCTCTAAACCAGTCAGTGAGCCCCTTGAACATATGAAAGCATCTGTTTATCTTTTATATAGATTTTTCATTTAATTTGTCAGCCATCCACATGTCAACAGTGATTTCCTTCAGTTAGTCATTTCCCAAAATGCAGTTGGAAAAAACCCCCCATCGTACAGCAGGACCTGTTGGTTGAACGCAGGGATAATAAGCACGCTCTTTGCTCAGAATGCAACATTTTTTGCGGTTGCGTTGTATTCTTGGTCTGTTTGAGTTACTGTCAAATGTGTATGTTTGTCTCCCATATGACTGTAGAACAATGTGCTGGAAATATCACATAGTAAAAACATACACCCAGAGAGCAAAATGAATCCAAAAATGCAGGTTTGCTTGCCAGGAGCTGCTTTTTTTTTTAGAGTGGATCTTTCCATAGTAGTTGAGTCCTGCTTGCAGAGGGAGAATTATGTGTTTTGTTTTGTTTTTTTGATATTCAGTGTTTGAGTTTTGGATGGAATATTTTTCCATCCGTTAATGTTTCCTCTAAACAAAGCACACATGCTGGAGTATCTAGAGGAGGCAGAGAGATGATTGACCACCACCTCAGCGCTGTTTGAATCTACACCGTCCTCTACAGAAAGGCCTTTTGATGTTTCACCCTCTCCTCCATCCCTCATCCCTCCATCTTCAGATAAAAGAAGCCGGGATGGGCGGCCGAAGGGCTTCGACCGCAGCATTTTAATGATCTCTCGCTTAACCCCCCTCATCTGCGTACCCTCAGCCTGTAATAGAGGTCGGCAGGGTGGGCGGAGGCCACGTGGCGGAACAGTGAAGTTTGTTTCTGAGAGGAGTGGGATGTTTATGCAGCGTTGTTGCCTGTTTATACTGAAAGTAACATGGTTTAAACGTCAAGAACAGCGGCTACAGCAGCGTGTTCTAGCGCTTATAGGATGTGTGCGTGTAGTGTATGTGGTCGTGTGTGTGTGTGTGTGTGTGCTCAGGAGAGAGCCTCCTCCTGTGCAGATGGTACAGAACCATAACCTCATCCTGTTTCACTGACTCGCCAACTTGCTAAAGAGCCCACCCTCAACACATCTGCTGCAGCATGCTAATGACTCGCTTTGGATCTGTGAAATAATTTATGTCTCAGATGTCTTCTTTATTTCCTGCAAAGTCTGTGTACTTACAAGGCTTGGAGGTGTGAGTGTGTTTTTATGTTGTCATATATTATGTTGCTCTCTAACATAGTAGAAATACATCTTTCCAGGCTAGGTGAGCTCTATATGCATGCAGATGAAGCGTCTAGGCCGCCATATGGCCACGAGAGAAGAGAAGGAACACAGGTTTTTATTGGTCAGTTTGAAAAAGCAGGGGTGGGGGAATTAGACAGCCAGAACAACAGCAGCTGTATCTCATTCATTGGCAAGCTTTAGTCTTACCGCCCAGCCCGTTAAGAGCCGTGACAGGTATATTGTCACCGTAGCTACGAGAGGCTGCGGGGTGCACCGGTCCTTCTAATGTCTTCACACTCGGACGGGTTTATCACGGACACGGCCTCACAGAGGCCTAACAATGTAGCCTTTCACTCTGCGCTGCGGCGAGGGCTGAAAAAACATCGTGCGGAATAATTAGTGGTTTGCAAATCAGCTTAATCTTAACCCACCCGCACAAAGACGGTCATCGATCCCACAAAGAAACCATAAATCCCATCAGGTCTGGAGGTCACTTCACAGAGCTCTGGTTATCTAAATTCACCCAACGGACCGCACTTTGATTGTCAAATCCCTCAAAGCTGGCAGCGTTCCCGCTCAGTGTTGTCATTATGTGTTATTTACCAATTTACAGAGGAGGAAGCTGACTGCTAGGTCGTCAAGCGGTTCAGTGCCGTTAAATGGTGCCAACGCCAAGAACTGAGCACTTTTGATGTTGCTCTCTAGCTTCCTCTGCTCGGGGGCAGTCTGGCTTGTCAATAATCAGCCACAGTTTCCATCAGTGCTCCACATGTTGGAGGTTTAGCGGTGACGTGGTTTTAATTATAATGAGGAGGAGGAGGGGGGTGTTGGGCTGTGGCCATATGCTGGCCTCGGGTCTCAAGGGACTAAGCCAGGGGGCTTAATGAGCAGCCCCGCAGGAATTAGTGCTACTTTAACCTTAGTGTTTTGACTGCTGGGAGAGGCCCACCGCTCAGCTGATTTACAGCCACTGATGAGTTGAGGAGGAGGAGGAGGAGGAGGAGGAGGAGGAGGAGCAGCTAAGGAGGCTTCATCCGGTCTGTGACTAAAACATTTAGACTTCTTGCTGAACTGTTGCAGGTTAAGCCGAAGTGGAGTTTTAACACAGCAGTGAACTTGAAGACAGTTGTTTCCTCCTCTTCTACCTGAAACGTCCATTACATTACACAGCTGGCTGTCGTTAGAAAGTTTAGCAGGCGGTTTATGTGACTTGCTTCACTACTAGATTGTACTGAAGACATCATCCACAGTCAGCTGCACAGGGAAGAAGTTGAAGATGAGCTGCAGTGAATGGCTTTCTTATCTGCTATAAATGTAAAAAAAAAAAACCTCTTAATTTTGAAGAATTCAGCCAAAATGTGAGACCTGATTACAGCATGGCATGATATCATGACACAGAAAACATGTAACAACACGAAGGAAACAGGAAGCAGGATGTGGGACAGAGAGTCTGTCATGTCGAGCATTTAGAGTAAACAAGAGCATCGGTCTGAAAACTGTCAGCTCTCATATACGTAGCCTCACATTTCATTTCCTTCCGTCTTCAGTCTTTTTATCATATGAAACTGAAATGTCCATTTTTTTTTCCAGAATGAACCGACTGACTGGTGCTGTATGTTTAGTCCAGACTGAATGTGCCAGCGCTCTAACCGCTCTCACAGGCTCTCATCATGCCATTACTGCTACATCAGCATTGAAGCCCTCTTCAGACTTTATTTATTGACTGATGTAGACGGAGCCCACCTGCTGTGTTGTGCTGTAGCCTCGATAGAAACCAAGAAAAAGACGACGGGTGGCAAATTACATCAGGCCTTTCTATCTCATATGATATTACTGTGGTGACCCAAAGTCTGCCTCGCTCATAATCGAGTCTGAGAGTTGCAAAAATATGGACTCGGAGCTTTTGGTGTCTGCGGTCTGGAAGGACAAATGCTTCCATCAGACAGGCCGCATTGATTTTTGACAGACAGAGACTTTAACATCCGGTAGACAGAAACCTGGTTCCAAATTGGCACAGCGATCTATAGTGTTACAGTATAGGTGTTTCATACATAAACCTATTTATAGATGTATTGATCGGGGTTGGTTATGTTGGAACGCCGCTCCACCTGAGGACAGATCAGGGTGTCTCCAGAGAGCGAGGTCTGCTGTAACAAGACTGACAAGGCTGTGTTTGTCTCCACATGGCTTCACATGATTGAACCATGACCGATGGTCAATCAATCACACAGGAAGCCCACCGGCCCATCGTTCAGGACCCCCTCGCAGGACAGGATGGCTGCATGAGCAGTTTCTCAGTTGTCAGTCATTTCTCCCCAAACTGTTTGTCCATCCATTGTTCCATCCATCTGTCCAACGGAAGACAGATGAATTTAAATCCCAATGACCTTTCTTCTTAGGGATTATATAATTTTTCATTTTCGAGCAAACCGTCATTGACATTTTATCTGAAAACCAATGATTGGATTTCCATTAAACTTGATTTGTATTTTGATTTGGATTAATGACATGAAAACAAGTTTGTTCTCCATGATTACGTGTACATTACATGTTTTTTTGGGGGGGGTGGGGGGAGGGGACTTTTTTAGGCAAGAACGTAGAAGAGTAGTACGAAGATTAAGCTCATAGAAAATATAGGTAAGGCTTTATTTAACGGCCCATAAATTCCTAATATTTTGAACAACCATGTAATTTGGCACTAGTTATAAGTAAATATAAACAATTGGTTCACTTCCAAGAATTTAATTCCAATTATTTGCTTAGATAGCATAACCTAAAGTATTTAAGTCATATCAGGTCAGCTGAACATGCAACACACTGTTAAATTCCTCTAGAAATCAACAACTGCTTTTAAACTCAACATAACCAACTAAAACAACAGTCTCAGCACTGTGTCCACCGTATGACTGTACCAAATTACTGGCAAATTACTGGCAAATTATAAGTAAAATTATAAGGGAATAACACACCCATAAAAGAAACAACTCTTACTAAAATGCATTTCATTGTGCTCCTGTGTTATGTAATGACAATAAAACTGAACCTTGGACCTTTTAAATGATGATTTGGTGATTTTTTTTTTTTTTTTTTAAATAGCCAGAAGTTTCCTTTGGTAGCTTGTCAACAACATCTTAGGTGGGTGTTCTGAGAGACTTTGGACTGATGACCTCAGTATTTCTAAAATTCCACCTATTAGTTCATTAAAGAAACATTTGAGATCGCTTCATTAGTTTAAAATTCTACCTGTAAGTTTGCAGCTCTTATGTATGGCTGTGTGCGCGTGTGTACTCGTGCATATAAACCGCGTGAAGACAAAGAATGATGAGCCTTAAAGATTATCCCCAGCCGGAACACAATCCTCTTTAGAGATGCTGGGCAGTGGGGGCGTTTCTGAGTCTGGGTGCTGTCTAGACGGTTAGACGCTGCTGCTGCTGCTGCTGCTGCTCCGTGTGGAGGAACGTGCTGTACTGAGCCCGGCAGCTGCGCACACTAGTGCAAGGAGTCACAGCTGGATCACGCTGTCTCTCTTCAGAGGCACAGCACAGTGTCATATCTAAAGTCAGCCAGTCACACACACACACACACTATATGTAGTTCTTTCCAGACACATACTGTATGTGAAGCAATTCTGTCAGATGGAGTGATGTTACACCGCCTACACTATCTCTCAAAACGTGTCCCATCGTCCCATCGGCTCATCCTCCTTCATTCACAGGCTCTTAAATCGTCACGGCTTCTGCGTCATTTCCACTCCCCAGACTCTGCCAACAGAGCAAGGACCCATAGTACTCGCTGTGCTCAGGAATGTGGTAACCTAGCAACGGGGCTGGAGAGGCAGATCGCCGCGTTGGGGTCGGTGATGGGCGACCGTGCCTCGTCTGCTTAGAGGTAAATCCTGCTGCTGAAGGGCACGTGCGATGTCACCTTCGAAGGTTTATCAGCCCCTCCTTATGTACTTTTAAGACTACAACTCTTCAGTTGTTTACTTCATGGCAGCAGAATAATAAAAAGTATTCATCATCTTAATTTGTGTAAACAAAACAGTAAATCAACACAAAGAATCTACGTGCAGTAAAACAAGAAACATAAAAAAAGAATAAAAATACAAAGGTTAGAATGTGCAGAAGACCATTTTTCATTAAAGCAAGTCTATAAAGGTTTTAGAAATGTCAACATTAGGTTCACAGCAACCTGAAATATGAATTCTCCTTACTTAATGTGTCAAGAGGATAAAACCATTTTTGGACATATTTGTGGAAACCGTATTAAAGCTTCAAGCCTTGAGGGCTGGCTTTGGTAGGAGACACGCTGTCAACTTCCATTGTGTGCTACTGACTAGAGCACCTCATACTGCTACAGTTTTATCCCCTTTTTCAACCACGGTCTGGGTGAATACTCTTTTCTGATTGGCCGGCAGGTGTGCATTAAAACCGTGTAATGTACACGTAGTTTGGTTCATGTTTAATCACCGTTCTAAATTCATCTGCTACCCAACCTGTAACCATAGCAACATTAAAGAGCACAGCTGTCAAAGCTTACTCGTTATGAAGTTTTGAAGAATGGGACGCAGCAGAGGAAAAAGAAATGGAGAAGAGAAGAAAGAAAAACGGCACAAGGAACTGACACCTGAAGAGCTTAAAATGATAGAAGAAGAGAGGGATGAGATTAATACAAAAAAGGCAACATAATGGGCTGTTAATATACTGAGACTTTCTCTACCAAAAAGAGACATACTCTGCAGTTATGCTTAATGACACCTTACATGAATTTTGTGCCTCAGTTCAGGTTTGTGGTGAGGACAGTGTGGCCAGTTGTCATGACAACAGTAAGCTCTTGCTTCGTAACCTTTCGATTTTGAGTGCAAAACTTTGTTGAAAGTTTGGTGAAAGTTTGTTGGTTCTTTGCCTCCAGTCGTGCCTTAAAAGCGTTTAACGCACACCTACTTGTTGAGTATCGCTCACATGTAGCGTTTGTTATATACTGTTAGACATAAGTCACTTTTATAACATTCAGCATTTGGGAGGGCCATTTGTGTTTATCAAATTTTAATTGCATTCAGAAAGTGGAAGCTAGCAAGCTAAGCTAACTAGCAAGCTACGGTAAGTAGAAGCTAGGTAGCCTAGCTTGATAACATTAGCACAGATTCCCACTAGACTAGGGGCTAGCTAGCTTTAGCTGTCTTTCATTGGTCCAGTTGTGGTCCAATGACCACAAGCACCAGACTGTCTAAACCTACAGAGACAGATAGTCCTGTAACCTCAGCGCTCTGTTTGTTACCTTCTGATTTGAATCATGACATGTAACCAATGTACAGAGTGTGGAAACCACAAATGCCACTAGCAACAACTAACAACATTAGCCTCCCAGCTGGTTAACTGCCTGTATGTCCGCTGGAGTTGAAGTGATATTTTTAGTGCCCATACAGATATTGCTCCAATCAAATTCTAGCATTTACATTGTCAGTTGGAACCAAAAATTCACACCCAAGAGAACAGTAATGAAGGCAGCGCTGTCAGTGCAGAAAAATAAAGAAAACATTAATCTATTCTTTTTGTTAATTGGTAACATTTTTTTTTTGGTTTGTTTTGTTTTTACCAATTTAGTAATGAGTCAAGCAATGAGTAAGCAGACACCAAGGAGGCATATACTGATTTCTTAGCAAATTTTAACTTGAGTTTGTTTTAAAATGTAAAGGATGCAGCTGCGGTGGCAGGAAGCAAGGAGTTGTCTTGTTTGACACTTTCTTTTATCTGTAAGCTGGAGGAAGTTACTATAGCACAGAGTAGTATGGCATCAAACTCATTTATCCCGTCTGCATAGGCAATGAAGAATGCATGTGGCTGCTGGGTAATAAAACATGCATGTGCTCTGAGGGGGGGAGACATAATAACTTAACATGTGGACGGCAGCGTAGTTCAAAGTGAGCTGTCTGTTTTGTTTCTGCTGTTGGAGGCTGTACAGAGAGGACGGAGAAGGGAAGATGACAAAAGGAACACGAGCCAGAGTCAAACCCACGACACGCACCACGGCCCTGCTTGACTCCGGGTCGGCCCGTTGGGTTACCGATGAAATACAGAAAGCCGGAGCAGAACAGAGAGACCTATTTATAGGATGAATGGTCGACTGGCAAGAGGCACCTCATCAGCAAAAACTGCCTTCCTCCAAATGGAAGAAGTGAGAGGTTATTTTCAGCGTTTTGGGACTGAGCCATAAAATTATGCAGCTGTCTTGAAACATTGTTCTCTGAGAGGTGAATGGAAACTTAACACCCATCAAGGTGTATTTGAGGCTTTTAACCACATCCTGCAGGCAGACAATAAATGATGAGATAGTTCTCTGAATGTGTTAACTCTATGCCAAGGAGGTTATACAGAGTGTTGCATTTTCTTCATTTGGTACATCTGCAGAAGGTGCAGCACCCACATGCTGAAACACAGAGTTGGTAAAACTTCAGTTGTTTGTCACTTCTAACTTTTGGTTTGTTTTATCAGATCAGAGCATTTGGCCTCTTCAGAACTGTAGACTATTCCGTTCATGTGTGTAAAATATGCTGTTTTTGGTGGCTTGCAATAGTCTGTATGCTGTGTATTTAATGTGGATTGCTCCGGTAGGCAGTACGCCGCTAGATCTATTTCCAGCAGTATTAGTGAAAGCGCGTTCCTGGACAAGCTAATCACTGTCTCCGCAGCCTCTTTTCTAATAATATGTTATTTGAATACAGAGCATGACCCCGACAACATTGTCCTTTGTCTCGCTGAGCTGAAAGTCGAGGTCTTGGGGAAATTACAGCGATGCGTTCTAACAATGGTTCACATCCTACTGTTTCCTGTGGAGCATGCAATCAACATCACAGCACTCTCAGGAGATGCTCAGTAATGCGAGGACGTCTTGACAGTAGCGCTTTCCTGCATATTTCACCCATAATAATAAGTTGAAAGGGACACTTAAAGTGTTTATCCGCAGGCTGCTCCTCAGCGCAGTCATTTGTCTCTCTCTCTCTGGCTCGTATAGAAGTGTAACTGATGGTTAAGACTTGTATGATCCAAACAACTAGTGTGGTGACACATCTATCTTGTTCAGGTGCCAAGTTCAAAAAAATGTGTATGTGTTTGGGAATTATACTTCACAAAAACACTGTCATTTCTCAATTCACATATGGGAATAGATTCATCTATACCTAAGTCTTTTTGGGAGATTTTGAAAAAGTCACATGACTTGCAGCTGTAGCCAGTACAGCAGGGTTTGATCACTTTAATCATTTGAAATGATATAACTATACACGCCCATCCTGACACAAAGGTTGGGTTGTGATTGACTGGTTGCAGCGCCACAACGCAACACTGAACTAAGTAATGTTTTTTTTTTAAGTTTAAATGAACAGACAGATACATTTAGTTAATTTAGAGAGTTTTTAAAGTGGCCATGATGACTGAGCTCTATAAAAAAACCCACTCATGCTGCGGCTTGAAACCTACACTGAAGTCTATCACTTATCCAATACGGAAACTTACAACATGCCTTTACATGATTTATAAATATGTGTATTTAGCCTAAATTTAGACTTTTGTTGTTTGGAAGTATGGTCTGTTTTGCATGCATGCATCAGAAGTTTCAAACTGTGTCAGTTTTGCTTATAGAACCAGTGCTTCTAACCATTGTAAAGGAAATCTAAAGGACAAACCTCCCTGTTCCCTCCCGGTGTGACAAGTGTCTGGCGAAGACAAATAAGCACCTGAAAATGTCAAGCTTATCCCTCTAAGGGTGATTCTAAAGTGACTCTGAAGGTGTCTCCTCTCTGTTCTGTGCTCCTGTGCTACTTTGTTCCTGAGCCAAACCCCTCCGCTGCTGTCCTGCCTGACAACATACAGCCGCTCAGACGGTGACGGGGGATGAGGTGTGCATACAGGAAATGCGTCATTCATATTTACCCCGATGTAGAGCTAGCTTTTAGTCATTTCACAAGCAAAACTAGTGAAACAACGTCAAATTTTCTCATAAGTGAGGCTCTGTTTCATGCTGTATCATTTTAAGTCGGACAGTTGAAGATGACACAGACTCTGGAAACTGTGATTGACATTTCTTCCTCTGTTTTTTGACATTTCATGGAAAATCACTTAATTGGAAAAAATGATGTGATAGCATTTAACTGTAAGTGATGAAATGACATGTACGCAACCAAATTTGAAACTACAACCGAAACTAAATTTTAAGTGCGTTTTTTTTAAGTGTTACTCACTAGTTACTCACTAGTAACACTTAAGTTAAAATGCATGTGAATGTCATCCCTTCGAGGAAGAGATGAATATTTCAATGAGGGAGAGCAGAGGCAGCGTCTTGTGTTGGTGTTGATTCATCCAGAGCCCAGGGGAAGGAACGAGTGTGTGTGTGGGGGGGGGGGGGGGGGGGGGGTGTGGGTGGGTGTGGGGGGGGAAGGCTGTCAGGTCAAGTCCTGGACACAGCTGCATTATTAACAGAAGGTCAGCTGTCAGCACACGTCTGCAGGGCTCACATCAAGCAGCTCACTCAATTTTGCGCCTCTGGCTGACATGTTAGTAACCTCGTGGGCCATTTAATGAAGGTTCACAAGCCTTCTTGTCTAACCCTTTTTTTTTTTTTTTTTTCTCGTTCCAATAAAACAGTCAGATAACACACAGAGCATCTGGAAAAAACTTTTATTACCTCGCAGTAAAAAGATATTTAAGATATATATTGATAGAGAGCCTACACATACTGTGTTGACCTGAATAACTTCTGTGCTGGCTGGTAAACGTGCGTCGTAAGTAGATGTCTGTATACTCAGCCAAATGTGAATTATTATGGGAAGGATCGCCACTCTGTATTGTTTTGATATATAAAAAGAAAGTCTTTGTTCTTCATAAAGACAGAGTGGTGAGTATACAATCTAGTGTTTCCAGCCTTCTACATTCTAGCTTCATCAGTGATTCCCAGCATGCCTGAGGAATGGCCTCAGGGTTTATGGTGCATTTTTACATGTCACCATAAAGTGACATGTACATTAACTAGATTTTACATTTTCTCACAGATCTATATGGAAAAAATAAGATGAAAAAATGGCTTTTCTACAAACTATATATACTTTGAGTTCCAAATTAAAGTAAAATATTTGTCAGTGATGGAACTATTTCATTTATTCCAAACATTAGTTACATGTCCTTATTTTATGGACATATAACATAACTGGACATATGTTTATTCATCTGTCATCATCTTGTTTCTTATCAGAAGTAGACTAGTCTTCGTCTGGCCTCAGGCTCAGCAGTTGAAGCCTGAGTCGTCATTCCCCCTTCTCCGTCTCCACCTCGGAGGATCGCCGGGTGTCCGATGTCATCCTCCTCCTCCAGCTCTTCATCCTACCGATATTCCTGCTTTTTTTTTTTTTGTCGCCGCTGCTGACACTGAGTCACCCTGACACAATGGTGTCACCGCTGGCCCCGCCTAGCTCCACTTTTGACTGACAGGATCAGTGAGGACAGAGGCCTCCCTACGCAATATGGAGAGAGCTGTGTGTGTGTGTGAGAGAGAGAGAGAGAGAGAGAGAGAGAGAGAGAGAGAGGATCATGGGAGCAGAAATAGTTCAGGCCTGTGTTGTTGTGATCTGCGCTCAGCCAGCAGGAAGAGATGTAGACAAGCATGTGGCCTCTCAGCTTCCCCCAGCGGAACCGCGGACGAGCAGGGCGGCAGGAGGAAGGGTTGTTCCAGTTATGACAGCTCGCAGCTCATAATCCTGACCGGAGAGGAGAGAGGAGAGGAAAAGAGAGGAGAGGATAAGAGAGGAGAGGAGAGGATAAGAGAGGAGAGGAGTCCTCTGACTGAAATAAACCATAAACAGTGTAAAAGTGTGTAAAAAATGTTTTAAAAAACAGGAGATACAACAGTTTTCCTCCTGCTTTATGGCTGTTTTCAGGCTGACGTACAGCACCTTTATCATCTCCACACCGAGAGGCAACCTGAACGTGCTGAGGAGCTCACACTGAGAGGGATAAAAGCAGGATAGACTCTGTGATTTTTAATGAAGGGGGTTGGAGCATCCTCAGGCAGACCTCCTGCAGAGACACGTGCTGTAAAAAAAAAAAAAAAAATTCAAGAAGAGCTGTGAAAACAAGATAATTTAGCCCAGATCCTTCACTTTATAAACTCTACTCCACCCAGCCTCTTTGAAATAAAACCGAAACCTCACATCTCAGGAGCTCACATTGCTTACTTACTTAAGGCCAAAATTGAAGCTAAACTCTTACATGTTGACCTTGGGTGTGCTGGTGGCAGCCGCTCATGTCTGGTGAAGTCTGCCTTTTTTTTTTTTTTTTTTTTTTGCAGTAGAATTCTGGCATTTCAAAGAACAATCCTCCTAAATTGAGAGAGTTTGTTTTCTCTTTTATTTCCACTTATTTGAACATTTCCTCCTTTACTGACATTAGCTCAAGGTTATAAATCACGTCCTTCAGTTGTAACGGAGCTGTTGCCAGTTTTTTTTTTTTAGGCCAGCTAAAAATAGTCCCAAGTTTTCCTTTTCGATTCCAGCCGGCTGATTCTTCGTCTCTCTCTCTCTCTCTCTCTCTCTCTGGTCAGCTGTGTGTATTTTGCTTTCGCTCTCCGCAGCTAAGACTGGAAAAGGGGAGGGCAGATCTCCCTGGTTGCGGGCAGGCGGGTCGGGCCCGGTGGAGGCTGCAGGAGTGTTTTTTGTCGGGAGGCAGAGATCACAGCTGACTTGCTTCAGCGGTGTCGTGTCCAGAGCCGTTTCCTCTGTGATGCGCCAGGTGACCTCAGTGACCCCCACGGCATTAAGCCAGGCCTGCCATGAAACAAGGACTACCCTCACGAGGTCTAAGATAGAACAGTTGCGTAGGAGAATCAGCCCTCTGTTTCATAAGAATTATAACTCTTATGACTGTACCTTGTTTCAAGTCCTGACAAGAAGTAGACATGGAATACGTGTCTGTGTTCATCAGGCTTTTTGTCATTCAGAAATAGATGACTTTTCCATTAATGTTCCCTTTTTTATTTAGACATGACGGGACTTTTATGGTAAGAGACAATCCTGATGTTTGGCATCTGGTGCATGAGAGAGAGAGAAAGAGAGAGAGAGAGGAACGTGACAGACAGGCAGGAGACTGTTTTTCCATCACTGATGGATTTTAAAACTTATTTTGCTGTTGAAGCCTTAATTAATGAGCATTGTGAGCATGAAGGCCACTCATTAATGGAATCATTTGAGGTTATTAGAGAGCGAGTTGTGCTGCTTCCTGTTTTATTAAGGTTGACACGCACGATCATTGAATGACAGGATGTTAAGTCGTCTACTTTAATTCCTATTAGCTCACATGCTGTATGTATGTGAAGTGTTTCACTGGACTGACATGAAAACATCAGTGTCTCCTCAACTTCTTCAATCTTTCACAGTGTTTCCTGGTTTATTTTGTGTATAGGAGATGTTGATTGAGATATGAAATGTACAGCATTCACTTCAGACTTGTGTTGTGATGAGAGAGATATAGAAACGTGTCAGTTCAACCTACTGCCGTCGTGACTTTTACGTAAAAAAATAAGCAGGGTTTTTGTTCAGAGTGACAAGTTAAACTGCTGTCAGATTAACATGAAGGGGTTCGTGTCTGAAAGGGGCTGTAGAATAATCTAAGGAGTCTCATCTGATGCTTGTTTGTGGTAAGCAGTCAAATAATTACACGTCAAAACAAACACAAAGCATGTATTGATTCCTCAGCAAAAAGTAATTTCAAGTTCCGCTCGACTTTAATTCTAAAATCGACGGCGACGTCGTTTATCTTCTTTTTTTCTCAATAAAGGATTTGAAAAGATTCATCTTTTTTCCTCTCATCTCTCCAGCTCTCTCCATCTTTCTCTTTCATGCTGTCTCCTCATCAGCGAACGGTGATTAATGATCTACTTTTGAGATCTGATGAGAGTCGAGGCAGCAGAGGACACAGTTCACGCGACTGATTGGACTCCGAGGTCGAATAAATGTTCTGGTTGAACCGGCGGGGTCAACTGTAGCCACGCGGCTCTCTGTCGGGATGCTGCTGATCTGATGCAGAACCTGCAGCTGTGCTGATAAGTGAGTGGGCTGCAGGCTGCGTGTATGCTTCTAGCTTGTGTGCGTATGAATAAAAAAAAAGGAGGAAATATATTTGAAGCGTGTGTGTGTTTGTGTGTGTGTAAGTAACCTTGACTGGCACAGGCCGCCTCCCTCTGCGGGATACGTTATGACACTGGCAGGACGGCTCATGCTGGGAGTGCAGAGCCCAGGCATTTCCCTGGCAGAGATGGGGGCGCAGCATGTGACACCCAGAGCCCATCATTAGCAGGCTCCCTTTGTCAAGTGTCTGAACACTTCGCTCCTCCCCTGCAGCCGCCCTCCCCCCCCTGTGTCCACCCATCTCTTCCTCTCCCCTTTTAATCATCCTTGCCTATCCATTTCATCCTCACCTTCCCTCCTCTACCTCTCCATCAGCCACTATTATTCCTCCACAGCTCCATCATGGCCTCCAGCACCACCGTAAGGATTCTGAGAGTTATCTTTGATCAGGATAGCTTCTTTAACTCCCACATAAAACTAATTTCAAGGACTGAGTTTTTTCACCTATGTAACGTTGCAAAAATCAAGCAGAGCCTGTCTGAAAAAGATGCAGAAAAACTAGTCTATATATTTGTTACTTCTAGGCTGGATCATTGCAATTCCTTATTATCAAGCTGCCCTAACAAGTCTCTAAAGACTCTCTGCATTGGCTTCCTGTAAAATCCAGAACAGCATTTAAAATCCTTCTCCTCACCTACAAAGTGATTGCAAACCACCTACTGCTCCCTGTGATCCTGCTTAACACCCACTGCTACAATTATTATTATTATTATTACCATTCTTAGTATTACTATACATCTCTATGTGGAACTTGCATTGTGCTATTCTTTCTCTCTCTCTCTCTCTCCCTCTCTTTCTCTTTCAACCCAACCGGTCAGGGCAGATGGCCGCCCACCCAGAGCCCGTTCTGCTCGAGGTTTTTTCCCGTTAAAGGGGAGTTTTTCTTTGCCGCTTTTGCCAAGTGCCTGCTCGTGGGGGAATGTTGGGTCCCTGTAAATAATATTGCTAACAGTACAGTCTAAACCTGCTCTATATGACGAGGGCCCTCAGATAACTTCTGTTATGATTCGGTGCTATATAAAAAAAAATTGACTTGACTTGACTCTCTTGCCCCTGTAATCATTTTCTCCCCCATTATTACTCCTCTCTCTCTCTCTCTCTCTGTCTCTCTCTGTCTCTCTGTCTATTCTGGCGTTCCTATCTCATCCTCCTGATGAAGGGCACAGCACGAGGGCGGTGTAAAGTGAATAATTATTTCATGATGTCTTGTCTGCACTACTACAGGGTGAGAAACAGCAGGTTTGGTAGTAGAGATAGGTAGCACCGGGAGCTTTGTGACATTCTGACTAGTGGTGGGTGGTGTGACGCAGCGGTTATGATGGCTTCCTTCATTTCGGTCTCTCTCTGTTCCCTCGAAGGTCAGCGCTGTCAGGACAGTTTGTACTTCTTCAGTGGCATGAATTTGCAAATTTTCTGTGCTGAAATGAGATGATTTTGATGTTGTTAAAATGGTAATAATTGCTGGTGTGACGGAGCCCTAACTGTAGCAGCGTACCAACTCATAAAAAAACCCCAAACACTACTACACCGGGTCACACCAAGTTGAGCTGTCAGATATGAAAACTTTCTGGTAGTCAACACTTCGATATGTGTGAGTTTTCAAAGCAACATGAGACGGCTAACAGAGCTATAAACAGGGCAAATCAAAGTGGGCTATGTTCGACAATTTCTGCAACTTTCCTAAACCAGCGATCTGACATTCACACCCACTTTACCCAGCGATTGATAGAGTTGAAAAAGTGAACTGGGTTTGAGCTTCTCTCTAGTTCACACACAAGCTCATGTTGCTGTCAACTATTTCTGTCACCATCCTGGTTCACAAACAAGTTCAAATGCAACTAATGAGTATTTTCATTATCAGTGTCAGAAAATGTCAGAAAATTGAAAAAAAAATGTCTCAGTTTCCCAGAGTTGAGGTATTATCTGGAACTCTCATATTGCGTCCAACCAGCAGTCGCTTTTTCAGTACTTTTGCTTGATAAATGACTGGATATCAAAATATTTGACAATTATATTTCTATTGATTGACTGTTTCAGCTCTAACACTATGAATGTCTTCCAGGAGAGACTGTCTGAAAATGCGTGAATACCCCCAACTATAAACGCTTCTACCCATTAGAAGTTTTCAGGTGTTTTCAAATGAACTAGTTCTTTTCAAGCATAATCCAGCCCTCAATGTGTCCTTGTTCATACCGAGACTATGAGACCTTATTGCGTTTGGTAAAGTGGGTAAAATGAGCCTGTACCAGCAGCACAACAGTCTAAAACGCTAAAGAATTGTAGTATATCACATGTGTCCTTGTCAAGGATATGCGCTCCCACATGTATGTCCCAATCTGTGTGAAACTAATTAGTAGTCAAGCTCTCCGCCCTCTACCCACCCTGTTTCCACTCTCCTGGAGTCGGAGGTGTTTTCATTCAGACAGACGCAATCCCACCGGGGTTGACTCCAGCCCCTTCAATGACCAAGGGGATGGAAAAAAAAAAAGCCTCCCATGGGGGATAATATGTCATAGTGTCCTCCACCAGCTCCTTCACCAACCACCTTCTTAGCCTCCTTCTAATGAACCCCACCCATCACCTCCCCCCCATCAAATATAAATGCAGCCAGGGACCATCTCTCTCAGCAACCACCATAGCATACCTTCAGCCCTGCACAACCGCTCCATGAATTATTCACCCAGAGGGGCACGTGGACATAGGCCCCACACCCTTCTTTATCAACCCCCTTCTTTTCTTAGAAATGGAGCACAGGTGGACGGCACCTTATTTCAAGTTGAGTTAATCAATTTTCATCCCATTAACTCTTTTAATCACGCTCTGTACATCTTCAGATGCTTTAGGTCTTTGGCTCCAATTAAAGAACCTAATGAATTTTGTCCATCCAGTGCTATATGAATAGCCTTTTGCGTTAACTAATTATGGATCCGACTCCACTACTGGTCATGTCCTGCTCTGTAATTGGATTTTCCCCGAGGGTTCATTGATTTCATGTTGAAAGCGGCTGGAACATGGGAGGAGATGCTCGGTCTGATATGAAACATGAGAGGATACAGACAGCTTTATAGTATAGGCCCGCCTTCTTAAGTTTTTTTATTTTGACAAAACAGAATTTTTGATGATGTTGAAAACGTATGTACATTTTAAAGACTCTCCGGAACGTTTAATTCTAGTGAAATGATGCTGCAAAATTTCGGTCGCTTCTTTATTCAGCCTCTAGAGCTGTTTCCTACAAGCCTCTGGGAAGAGGAGTGAAAGACCGGGGGGAGTAAACAGCAAAACAGCCCCTACGGCAAGCAGGTGGCAGCTTTTTCTGCGAAGGAGGAATAATTAATCAGCAGAGAGGCTGCATGAAAAGGAGGGAAGGAAGAGGGAAATAAAGAGATGAAAGACCCTTCAGTTCAAAGAGAACAGCCAGTGATGAGCTCGGCTCTTTCTGGGCATGCAGAAGGCTGTAGAGGAGAGAATCGGACAAACAGGGCTTAGATCTGTCACGGCTGTGTTTGGAGAAAAGCAGATTGCATTTAACCTGAATCCAGTAATCTGATTGCTTAAACGATTGTTCTAATTGATTGGAGTTGGTAAGTAATTGAATTACAAAATGTGGTATTTGTTGGATTGATGTGGAGAAAAGAAGAAAGCTGGTCAAGCGGTTTCACTGAACTGAACGCTGAACACAACGTCTGATGATGAATGTTGACTGATGTTAGAAATTTAAAGGAAAAAACACAATTAAATGAGTGGAGAAACATAACGAATGCAGACGCTTCATCAAAATTGTCAAGTACTATAAGTTGGCATCAAATGTCGGGACAGATTCATAATTTTACACATTCTTTCATCAGATAGTTCGCGGCTTAAACCGAAATTTGGAGTCACTTACGTCAAGGAATTTACCGTTTACAGTAAATGGTTATATAGTTAGATTTGGCAGAAAAGGCTTTGCTCTTTTTTTTCTCAAAGTAAAGGTATCAAAGAGTTTTGTTTTTGTGTCAGAACAGAAATTCAAGCATCATATCGACACTAGTTTTGAAAAATTTCAGAAAACACCCCATGTGTAGACTGATAATCAGAGCGAGACTTGGCTATTTTTGCTTTTGTTGATGTAGATGTTCCACCTTCATCGTTTTCAGTTGACATGGAAGCTGTGGAGGCGTTGCTTTACCAGAAATATGCAAAGTGGTAACAACCTTTCAAACACTTACTATCTTAGATCTAGCTAGCCATGTATGCAGCTAGATAACTATCTAGGTAAGATAACATCACTATTCTTAATCCCACCTACAAAGCTGATTGGTTGATAATTGGTCGATAATCAGGGTAAAAAGTCCCCAGTGAGCAAACGATATTCGAATTCAGAACACTGAATGAATACAGAAGCTATCCTAACATCCCTGTAATAGCTTAATGTGTCATTTGACTAATTAGGCCTGCAATGTTGGAAAGTAATATCGAACTTCTGAAAGTAACCTTCTCGTCCGGGGGTTCTCTGGCTCTTGGGGCTGCGTCTGTCTCTGCCAGAAGCAGACTAGAATAACAATGCTCCAACTGGGCCTCTGGTAGCAGCAAATACATTCATTACTGAATGCTTGATGTGTAATGTCACTCTGGGTGACAGCAGTGCCTCCACAGTGCTGTACATATTGCAGTGGTGATAGCGTGTGTGTGTGTGTGTGTGTGTGTGTGTGTGTGTGTGTGTGTGGGAGTGCCCCAAATCAGAATGTAAAATCCTTCAAAACCGCCTACATTTAGCTACAGATGACTACGTCTAGACTGAATCGTCATCCTTCCCCCGAAGATTATCATTTAAGAATGACACAAGCAACAGCTCTCCATCCGACTCCGAGGGATCAATACATTTGTTTCCCCCTTCCGAAAGCCGATTCAGTCTGCCTCTGCCGGTCACACGGGTTACATAAAGAGTCAAAACGCAGAGCAGTTTGTGGTCTCAGTCAGCGCTGGGAGCATATATGATTAGAGATGCTCTGCAGTCTTGCACTCAGCGTAGCATCGCCGCTGTTGTTTCCTGGCCCCCTGCCTGCCCCCACGTCCTGTCATGCCGGATTACAGCACCCGTCGACAGAGTCTCTGTGTGTTGTGTGCCGCTGCGAGTGCGAGCCGGCCATTTCGCTCTGCCCACGGTTTCGATGCCAGGTCGTTGACACAGTTCACACCGACCCGATTACAAGGAGCACCGAGGTGATACGGCGCTCACCGTGATCCTCTGTGCGTCTCTGCTTCATGCACCTGTCAGCAGAGTCGTATGTTTTAACCTTGTGTGATGTATGTGGTTTTTACCCACAGAAAGCTGCCCTGCTACTGAATCACCAGCACTGACATCTTTAGAATTTAGCAGAAGAAAATCGGGGACACACACACAAACATTTTCTTCTCTCTTATAATTCAATTCAGTATACGTTTAAGCACCCATATCAGGCAGTTTAAAGCACTTAAGCAAGACAAAGAATCACTTTACACAAAGAGAGAATACAAGTCAGTCAGTTTGAAAGGCTGACTCTTGGCACAGACTTGTTCTCTTGTTTGGTTTATTTAAAAAAAAAAAAAAGCAACACAAATCATACAGTAAGATTTCTCTCCTTCCAACACCCCCACTTCCTGTGACAACCTCTGATTGTGCTGACGGGCATTTTGGCCTCTGTCTGCTACAGCGTGCCATCTGAGGGATCAGTCTGTAATTATGTTGAAAGAGAGCGGTCACGGTGTGTCAGTCAGTATGGGGCTGCTGTTCTAATTGGTAGAGAAGAGGGTTTCTCTCTCTGCGGCTGCACTGGCATCAATAAATACCTGAGCTTATACTAGGGTAGCGCTTGGTAATTTTGTGAGCACGAAAATCTGCATGAAATGTCAACAAGACCTGCCAGCAAAACCCTAGATGCCACGATGTTTATGTTTTATGTTTTTATTGAGGGAATAGAGCAAAGTTTCATCATGCTCTTACAACTTTGGCCCACCACCAATCTTCAACTCCTCCACTTTTGATCTCACATATGCAACTCAGGCATTGGCATGGACAAGTGGAGATGTGTAAAAACAACACGTTTCTTAATAAACTTTACTAATGGACTTGCGTGTCTCAGTTGTAATCTACTATTTCTAACGATGTTCAAATATATGTTTAATCTGCGTGGTGGTAGATAAACAGGCCTCCCAGCGCGGCTGAGGATGATAAAACTCACAAATTCAAGCAATAAACACATTTATCTATATGCCTGAAAGATGTAAGTACAGATAGATCTGTATACTGCATGTGTGTTCTGTGTGTTAATACGTTTCTCACATCAGGGCACGGACCACAGTGACAGCAGCTGTTTAAGTTTTAACCAGCACCAGCATGAGGTGCCGCTGATAACAGGAATACACGCACTCAGAAGCTGCCTCACGTAACCGAACGCCTGCCTCCAGCATCCAGGCAGCATTATCTCTGACAGTAGCGGCGTTGCATGCATGTTTACAGGCTGGTGATACGCAGACTCTTCATGCACAGAGATCAGTTCGCTATGTACTCTGGTGAAGGGGTGCGCTTGATTAGTTCATCAAACAACCAAAACAGGTAGCGTTCATTTTCAGGTTGTGATAGACGACTAGTGGGGCCTGCTCTGGTTGTTGGAGCGCTTCGCTGACCAGGATGCAGATGAGCGATATCAACAGTTGCTAGCAGCTAGCTGGAGAATAAATCAAGGTCTGACCCGGACTGGCCTTCAGGACCTTTTTTCCTCTATTTACGTTCTCACTCCCACCTCAGACACATCTGTGTGTTCTCACATTCTCACATGGCCTTTAGTGATGCATTTTTGCTTTGCTTGAATTTTTCCCTATGTGACAAGAACCAAGGAAAATGAGAAAGCTTACCAACTCATCCACCGACTCAGACCAGAGCAAACAAATTATAGATTTGAAATACCCTACAATTCAAATATTCAGTTTAGAGCTATAGTCACCTTTTGTTGACTGGGAAGGCAAGAATACTGTTGCTACAGGTCCTGATGCAACATTATTACATTAAGTTTGATGGAGAGAAGAGTTTCCCACTTTCAGTTGGATTCATCATCTGGGAACCATGAATGTCTGTACAAAATTGCATTCCAATCCATTTTATAGATGTGGAGATATTTCACAGGATGAGTGAAAATAGGAACAGTCATTAGGTTTCATCCTCTGTGCTGCAAGCATATGTATACCAACATTTCTTGGCAATCCATACATTAATTGTATGGTTAACAGTCCACTTAAAGCCAAAAATGTTGTCCTCATGGTAGCACTAGAGGAAAAGTCAGGGGATCACCAAAGTCAGGAGGCCTTGTCCTCTGGGGACCATGAATACTTGTACAATTTCATAGCAATCCATCCAAGAGTTGTTGAGATATTTCAGTCTGGACCGAAGTGGTGGATTACCATTGAGCCGTGTCACCAGCATGCCTGTCAGATTAGATTATTTCTTGTAAAACCATTAGGAATCATCCATTGGGGAATATTAATGTCCACAGCACATTCCATGGTGATATTTAACCAGAAGACTGATATTGTGTCATTGTGTTGCTGTTTGGTTGGTTGGAGTCTTTCATCTTTTCAGCCTCTTGTCTTCAGCTTGTCTTTAGATTAGTTTGTGATTATCTCAGTTTAGAGTGCTTATTGTTTGTCAGTCAAAGTGTTGATTAGTAGAAGAGTGATGTTCCTCCCCATGATCCCCCACCTGTTTATTGCTGCTGCAAAGATGGGGAAACCCACGCCTCTCCTTCATTATTCTTCTCTCTTGTCCTCACAGTGTGTCACAAGTGAATAAATTTCCTTCCTCTGGCTGCAGTCAGAGATGAGGCGACTGAGAAGACAGAAGGAAAGAAGGGGAGGGAAAGAAAGAGCAGGGAGTGAAATATATTCTCAAGTGACACATTTGGGGACAGACTGGAGCTGAAGGCCAGACCGGCACTCCGTCTTCCAAGGAGAGCCTGGATTTATCACCCGTCGTGTCTGCACTGATATACCATACTGACACACTGGTATTTTCATAGTTGTTTTGCAGAGAAACAATTAGATGGCATTAATTCCTTTGGGAATTTGGGAAAATTGTCCAAGGCTAATCTTGTTCCCCGCTGCGGTGGAGCTCAAGTCATTTTAAAAAAAATCTCAGCATTTAATTTTGTTGAGGGAAAGACCATCATAGCTTAGTCATAAATGAGCTATTCCGAAAGTATTTCAAGATGTTTTCTAGTCTGCAGTCTGGAGCTGTATCTACATTATTACCCACAAACATGTGTACAGCAGAAACATTCATCTTTCTATGCAACAGGGCTGTCCTGTTGCATAGCTAGTATAGATTTTATACAGTGCCACAACTCTGCATTGAAATGCAGAAATTACCTGATTAATAGTCTTGTGCAGATGTCCCTTAACAGATTACTCCAGCAATGTATTACTGCACTTTCATTACATTAAGAGACTTGTAAGAGGGAAATTAAATCCCTAGTACGAGTATCCTACACTTCCCACAATGCAACTTCATGGCAATGTTAGACCCTTCCAGCATGGTAAACACCCATATTTTTCAAACTCTGTGCCCCCAGTTTGACTTAATTCCTCCAGAGCCACAGAAGACATTACACATTTGTTTCTCACGGCCTGTATAGTACTCCCCAAGATGAGTAAATTGACTTTGACATGTAAAACTAAGGAAATATTAAGGATTTAAAAGAAGTATGTTTGGGAGTGTGTTTGCTTTACCTCTGCAACCTCACCTCAAAGTGAACCCAAATCCGAGCTTCAAACCTTTTTAAAAACTTTTCTTTTAAAGGAAATTCCAATGATTTCATTCATCATGATCAGTTTACCAGTCATGGGACGTACTAATCAAATAATAAATTCTTTGACATGTGTTTAATACTCAGCCCTGTGCAAACTTAAATGATAAATGGCAAAGATGTGATGGATGATAATGAGGTTTGTAAAATCAAGGCTGTTTTCATTAAATGATGGTTCTGACTTTAATGCATTAATCTTTTTTTTTAATCAAATCATTCATGATTTTTTTCAAGTACATGTTAGGATTCAAGAGCACATTATCAGTTCAATGAAACTTTTATCAAATCTGTTTTTATCAATTATTTACTAATCTCCATCCTTCATACTCATTTGTGGTAACAGCAGTGTTGATAATCTCTCTCTCAATGGACGACAGACTACACAGACTTTATGATATCATTAGGGGTCATCTCAGTGTGAGCCTGGAGACGAACTGGTGCATGCGCATGATTGACTAAATTATTTTTCTATGACTCAAGATATATTTACTAGCTTTTTTTCTAGAGCTTTCAACCACATATCATGGTCCTCATAGCGAGTGGAGCTGGCTCAGTTGTCCCTGATAAAAGCTAGTTAGTACACCTTGAGTTAAGTTTGTCTTGTCAATTACAGTTTGCAAGGTCAAGAATTAACTTTCACACTCAATTGGAGATGTGGAGTTTGAACTACATGCGTGTTAACCAATCAAGGAAGAAAAAATGCTATTGGTTGCATTATGGGAATTGTAGGATTCAGCTTTCTTGAAGCTTGGTGCATCCTATGGACTAAAAACAAGATATCTCAACCTCTGCTGATTACATTTTGGCCATTCTGTTTTTAATCTGTCCCTTGTGAATCCCTCTACTTTATGGAAGTGCAACTACATCGCCGGAGTGCCACTTTAAGTAGCCTGTTGGCAGCATCACCAACTTCATATCCATATTTTTGTACAATCTATGTCACGCTTACAGTGTGTGTAGCCATAACTGTATGTGCAACTCAGCCTCTCCAGTTGGAAGTCTGGATTTTCAGCTTTTGACATCTTTAAATTAACCAATATGCTATGTTCTGCTGTGGAGGGATGTGTGGGCCACGGATGAACTTATGTTACCCAGTTATGACCCAGTTATGACCTCAATATACTGACAACAACTCCATTTTATACTCCTTAAGTGGGCGTTACAGTTCTTTTCTTAATCTATCAAAATACAGACTCATAGATAACATCATGTGTGTTTTCAGTTCTCCTGTCCAGGAGCCATCTTGCCCAACTGACCCCCAGATGACATGTCTCACCCTTTCTCCAACGCATTTTAATTTCTACATCATCCTCAAATATAGTACTGAACTTCCTTTAACCTCGATAAGTCTGCTGATGTTGCAGAGTTGCAGTACAAGACAGGAACAATTTATCATGATCTAGATAAAATAGTAACACTCATACACAGTGCAATCATAATTTTTATAACAACGTATGACCTCCAGAAACATGTGTGTGCATGAATGTAGGTACCGTATTTTCTCTAATAATGGCCAGAGGAGTGCTCTCCTCTTGTCAGCTAACAGCAGCTCACGCCTCTGTTTTTTCCAGTATCTGATTCTTATCAGGTCAGTGTCAAAATGTCTTGCCGCTTTCGCTCCTTAATTTTCCTCTGCATATTGCAAAACTGTCTCTTTGAATTTATTAATAGTTATGGAAAATCTAGTCACTGACACTTGCACAGGACCTATATGGTACCTCAAATATAGCTACCGTCATCTTGTGGAACTTGTCGATACTACACCTGATTTGGTCTGAATATGGCCTTAATCCACCCTTGTTTTTTTCCTACCCGGCCTATATTTGTTCGTGTGGACCACACCCCCGGCCATTATTTGAGACCCAGCTTTTAATTGAATACCGGCCACTATTAGAGAAAATACAGTCTGTACAATATGTGTTGTATATGTATATTATTTATCTCAATTTAAAAAATTAAAAAATGATAGGAAGACTGCTCAGTAAAGAAAAGGGCTGTATGCAGTCCAGACATGGTGAAGAGCCTTACTTCCTGCACGGCAGTTTGATTGCTGAGCACTGTGATAAAACCAGTCCAGTCGCCGACACTTTCCTCCCACCATTCTCCATTAAGATCAACCGGGTGATGTTGACAGCACAGAGCAGTGCCTCCACATCTCCCCTTCTCTCCAGCCAGCCTCCCTGACATCAGTGTGATAGGAGCCGTTATTCCTCCTGACCATGAAAGAGACACACTGTTTGTGTGAGTCATCCAGAGACCAAGCTGTGTGTCAGGCAATAAAAAAAAGGTCCCTGCTTCCCAGACCAGAGTGCTAATCAGTAGAAGGATGTCATCTGTAGAGAAAGCAATGTGAAGTGAAAACCTTGAACAGAGCGATGAGTTCTGTTCTGTTTGCTGTGCTTTGCTGTGTGGTCGAGTGCTTTTCTGTCAGCTCGATCTTCTTCCAGACAGCATGTTTCATCTTATTGAACCAGCAGTCAGGCTTATAGTATATAAGTTGAATGTTTTTCTGCATTAAGGCTCTTTAGGCCTGTTTGTGTTTTGTCTCCTGCCCAGTATCACATTTTATTTCATATTGTTGATGTAATCTTCCACTGTCATGCAGTTATGATCCAAATGAGTCTTTGAAGATCCTCAACCTGCTGTCTTTTCTAAATCTCTGGAGGTTTTTTTTTATCTCAGCTGCACAGTCATTCTGTTTTTATGAATATGTATTTTGATTACTCTTATCACTTTCTTTCAACTATTTATCGCCGAAGTCAACCAGACTCCTCTAAACTAACCTAACATCTGTTATTCTTTCTCCTGTCGTCTACAGATTATAGATAATGGGCTGTGTGCAATGCAAGGATAAGGAAGCAACCAAACTCACAGACGACCGAGACACCAGCATCTCCCAGGGAGCGGGCTACCGCTATGGGGCCGACCCCACGCCGCAGCACTACCCCAACTTCGGGGTCACCGCCATCCCAAACTACAACAACTTCCACGCCCCCGTCGGACAGGGGATGACCGTCTTCGGAGGGGTCAACACTTCCTCTCACACTGGAACCCTGAGGACTCGTGGTGGGACAGGTAAGCGCCGTGATGTGCTTTGTTCAATGCATGTGAGGTGCGAAGACCGAGTTTTAATCCTGTTTGTTTCCGTTCGAATATAAAAATCTAATATTAAGCTCTCTGACATGTTTCAAATAGTAACCCCAGTGCAAACGTGAATGATAAAAGGGAAAGTCTCGATGAATGATAATGAGGTTTAAAAATCATGTTTGTTTTAATTAGTGATAACTGCCTTCAACGCATCATTTCTGTTTTGATCAAACAATTCATATCTTTTTAAAACAAAATCAAACGTAAGAGCAAATGTATCAGTTCGCTTGTTTTCATCAAGTGTTTTTTTAATGAACTTTGCGGTATCATCAATGTTAATCATCTTCCTCTCGATGGATTAAAGACAGCACTATCCAGATATAATCAGTTACACTCACACCAATCAACTTGAAATTAATGAAGAGTGATTAAAAAAGACATACATATTAATCACACAGCATAATACAGCATATATTAGCCAGACACCCTGCAAAGGAAACTCATTTCTGTTGCTTATAGGTACAAGATGAAGCAGAGGGAAAATGTAGAATAGGTTAACGCCACCAACATGCACCATGTAACATGTTTAGTATCTGATCAGTTCTGGAGACACGGAGAGAATAATCACATGTTGCTATCTATCACATGTTGCTCTGAGCTTATGTCATGGACAGGAAATCATTCAGTGGAGGTACATCCCAAAGATATTAGTCTTTATTGTTGGACAAAAGAGGAAAAGTAAGAGTGTGAAGGTCATTTCTCTTTAATTCACTTCCACACAGTTACAGTTTCCTATGCGCCCAGTGATAGTTGTATGAGTACACTCGCTCACAGCCGCCCACACACATACACCTCCGTCTGCAAAAGCACAGACTCAGAGGGCTTCTTTGTGCAGTTAAAGACTTCCTAAAGCATCCCAAAATCCTGACAATCCTCACCTCGCAGCCCCTGCTACAGCCCCACTCCCGACCCCAGCCCAGCCCGGCCCTGTCAGGAACGTCCGGCTTGCATTAGCACAGGGCTTTGTGCGCCGGGCTCATTGTTTAGGATGGGAATATTCCTACTCAGGATTTCCTTTATGTTTGACTGAGCCCAGGCTGCTCGGCAGAGGAACTCAGCATTTCCACTCAACTTAGCAGGAGTCCTCTCCCTCAAAGTGTGGATTATTTTCTGCGCTGTATAATCCAAATCCACACAGTGGCAGAGGAGCAGAGAGGGGTTTAGCTTTTTAATTTTCTCTTGGTGGGGAAATTTGGACATAAGCCGCCCTTCCTTCTCAACCTCTGTTATAACACAGCAGCCCAGCTTGTTTGCTACACAGCCACAAAGTCCAACCCCCTTCAGTCACATCACAGAGGAACACAAATTGCAGTTGGCATCACACATCTTATTGATTATCAGTTGATCTTTTCCTCGTGTCATTTCCCCAAATGGAAATTCACAGCTAGTCCCATGACCTTACGTAACTAATTGAGTAGGATCCCGGCAAACAACTCTAAAATGAGTCAATAAACCAGTTTATACCTAGCACCCACCTCTACTGACCTAATGGAACATTGGAACATTGCAAACTCCAGCTGCAATTCACTCAGAGTTACTGTTGCGAAGGTTAGAAACCCAAAGTGTTTCAATCAGACATTGTTTTTTGAACATTCTGTTTGTTATCACATCAATAGCAGCAAGTCCCTCCTATCTGCAGTCCTATCAGCAAGAGCCTGACTAGCCCTCTTCATATCAACACTGTTTCCCAGAAAGACTTCGCCTGGTGAGAGTGTCTGAAGTGAAATGACTTGAATAAATGTGATCAAGAGCGTTTAAGTGGACTTTGAAGAAGTGCCCATTCAACTTCCATTTGTCAAACACTGAGAGCCATGAAACACTTTGAGTGCTGCTTCTTGTCTTATCTCAACGCTGATGGGTCTGCTTGAGTTTCCTTGTCTGATGTCCAAATAACTCAGGAGTTCAAACCTCTTAAAGGATCATTTGAGTTTATTACAGGTTGGTTCATAGTTTTGTAGTTTTGGTTATCATTCCTCAATTAACCAAGTTAATTACTGGAGTTAATTGCTGGGAATACGGCAGCATTGCTACAAAGAAGTCAAATGGGATAAGAAATATAAATGGTCGCACAATCAGCCAGGTTGTAAACAAACTCTCAGATAAGCCGAACTTTGATTCATGAGAGTCAGTGTATTAATGGGATGTGACTCCTGCCTGAACAGCAAGCACCATGACTGAGTGGTGAAAACAGTGTAGACGTATCTTAAGATTCAGTACTTCCAATGGATCCCGCTGACCCAAGAAAAATCTCAAAGTTTGGGAAAATGCACAGACTCTTTCTAGAAATACAGTCAATACATATTTTCTACAAAACACGATGGCCTAATAGAAAGTTACAGTGAAAGTGAAAGGTACAGAAATAACTTCCTTTTTTGAGCTTGATGGTTTCAATACAGATGTTTGTCGGTGTGTTAGACTTGATTGGCTGGTCTCTAGACCTTTAACACTCACTTGTATTAGTTTCAGATATTTTTCACCACATTTCAGCTCCACCACGTTACCCAAATTAGAATTTTCTGACTCAAGTAAATGACACGATGACAATGAACATCATACATCCTAAATATAAGTAGGGCTGAAAATCTGAATTTTCCAAGTTGACTCTGAGTCGCCTCTTTAGGCCAAATATTCAGCTTTCTGGGAGAAGGGGGTTTCCACTTCTGTGTTATTTGTCATGTGCTTGCAGTTCCTGTTTATTCTCATTTATTGATATATATAATTTTTTATAAATACTCTTTGCTATAGTCTGATCATTTCCATTAAGTAAATTGAAGTTGTATTGGGGATTTTGGACATGAAAAGTCTATTTGCAAAACAACTTCTGCTGTATTTTCCCCACTATAATGCTCCCTGTCTTGTCAGTGAAGGCAGTCGTTGGTTAGATAATACTGGAACGGCTCTTTATTTAGAGAGGTTTTAGCCTGTCTGATGGAAACTGATGGGTCAAACTGGATTTAGACAAGCCAAATCCCAGCTTCACTGGATTGTTACACTTCTGAAGTACCCCCTGACTGCCCTGCAAAGCTGGGTTCACATAACTGTCAGTTCAAGGGCTGGATTTGCTTCAGACAAGTAAAAACACTCAGTAGAAAGAGGCAATGTTGCACCTTTCCAACTCCGCTGAAATGGTTCTGTAGGGATTTGGGGATTTTTTCTGATTAAGGGAAACACACAAGTCAACCAGTAAAGAACTCAGTGTCTTATTCACTGACAGTGGTTAGAAGGATTTAGCAAGTGGTTTCAATTACAGTAGGAGTTGTCAAACTACCATATAACCTTGTCACCTCAATCAAAGTAAGTGAGAATGAATGCTCCATCTTTTCAGAATGTAATTTTTACATTTTAAATGAAATAGAAGCAGTACTTAGATGAAATCTGGATACACTGTTTTAGCTTGGCTCCCGAGATCTCACACCTATGTGCTCATTTTGTTACAAAATGTTTTTTGTTCCTCTATGATTATATCTTCATACTATAGGCTATTTTATACAGTAATATTTACGTTCTGCACACCTCAACTAGAGAGGTAGTTAAACAGTTTGAGTTTTTCTCTACCTCTCAATATCATTTCTATTGTTTACCTCCTGCTTTTATCTGTTAACACATCCTACAATCTTTTTTCAAATTTACCACAAGTAAGCAATAAGAAGGAGTGGAAGGGTGAGAAAATATTCCTCTGAGAGAATTGCTACCTTGAGAAGTTAAAATAAGAGCTACAGTACGATACTGTTCTTTGTTACTTTGTGATGAGAGTAAAATTAGTAGCATTGGTGGAGGGAGATGTAGGTGGGGGTAAGAGTCAGTGGGGAAAGGTGACTTCAGGTACTTTGTGAAAAGAAGTTTGATTCTGCAAAGATTATTCTGCCCTTGTGAAGCCAATTCTACCACAAGAAGGCTGCGATGGCAACAGATTACAGTGAACAAAGGTTAACAGCACTAAACGGTTCAGTATTCGTGACACTAACAAGTTTGCACAATATGTCGTCTGACCATGTCTAAAAGCAAAATTATTTATAGTGTTACAAAAAGCCTGCTTTCATAGCCTCCTCCAGGCTGCATCCCACTACCCCCCGATCTCTCTCCAAGAATTTTATGCCCTTCTGAGGTCTTTGTAGTCTTAGGCATTCATGTTTTTGCACTCGGTTGTACACACAAAAAGTGACGGGAGTTCAAACCCCACCTACTTCCACACCTCCACACACTTGGCCAATTACTGCATAAAGTGGCCATAATTGTCTTATTGTCTGTTTCAGAAAGTTGGTCAGAAGCAGGCCCCCATATTTGGACTTTGGGGGATAGGGATAAGATAGGGATTTCCAACGCTGTTAGACAATCGAACAAGCACTTTGTTTCAAGCATTTTTAGGCCTCAGCAATGCTAGTTAATCCATCCAATAGTTGTTGAAACATTTCACTAAAAAACTCAAAAAACTTCGGGTGGCACTAGAGGAAAAGTTAAGAGGATTATCAAAGTCATTAGGATCCTCTGGGAGCCATGAATATCTGTGCCAAATTATGTGTCATTCCATTGAGTAGATGTTCAGATATTTCACTGGATATATAAAAAAAAAAAAAAATTGACCTTCTGCTGACGCCAGATAAAAAGTGAGGGGAACCCAAAAGTTATTATGATTAATCCTGTGGGAACCATTAATGTTTGGACAAAGTTTCATGGTCATCCATTCAATAGTAGCTGAGATATTTCAGTCTTGACCAAAGTGGTGGAAATTGCCATCTCCGGAGCCCAGCCACTAGTGTGGATAAAAATAAGGGCAACCACCAGAGCATGTGTTGAACGCAGAAACATGACTAATCAAAATTTGCAGCACATAAGTTTGGTTGTGGGGAAATGCCTTTGAAACGTCCTTTGCTTCCTGGGTGGCCTCTTTCCATTCACCTTGATCATCATTTATCACCTGTAAAATTTGATGAATTCCCATTAAAGTCAAGACGACTGACTTACATTCATACCAGAGATTGGTCCTAATTTACTCAGTGTACTGGAGCTTCCAGTGCACCGTGAGTTCAGTGTGTGAATCTAAACTTCATTTTCTCTCACTAATCTGCTGAGTGCTGACGCTCTGTTTTTAACCCTCTTGCAGGAGTCACCCTCTTTGTGGCACTTTATGACTATGAGGCGCGGACAGAAGACGACCTCAGCTTCAGGAAAGGAGAAAGGTTCCAGATTATCAACAGCACGTAAGTCGCTACAGCTGCTTATCTGGCTGTCTGCACTCGGGAGGAATGCAAGTTTCTATTTATCACTGTCTTAAAGGGCATGGTGCTAGCTGCTGGGAGGAGAGCAGACTGGGGCTTTTTTAGCTGAGGTAAAAGTGGCAGCTTGTACACAGAAAAGAAGTGTTTTGGTTTCATAATCTGGAGTGAGCTAAAGCCCAAAATAAATCTGCTTTACTTCAGTTTGTGGAACTATAAAACTATAAAAACCATGTTCAACCGTTGCAACCGCAACACCGAAAACTGAAGTATTTTACTCATGAAAAAAGGCTTAAATACAATGAAAATTGTTAAGAAAGTCAGAATTGGCAGCAACTTTATATAGGACACTATATTAGAGGGTGCAAAGCATTTCAAAATGAGGTAAAAGTGGTGGTTTGAATATGCAATATGACAATCAGCAGTAAACACAGTTTATTTAAGGTTTAGTCAGGGTGGAGCATGGTGTCCAGCCGGCAGTGATGAGTGTGGTGTTCCTTCAAGACTTCCCTCTGAACTTGAACAGGAAGTGCCCTGTTACACCCACAGTGATGTTGGCTAGTCTTTCTTCCAGTCAGCAGAACTGCACAAGACCAGTGTGTGTGTGTGTGTGTGTGTGTGGATGGAGAGGCATGATCAACTGCCAGCTCTTTAACCATCCTGGCCTCAGCTTGCGGATGGTTTTCATTTTCTTTCTGTCTACACGGGGCTGCGTCTCAGCCTACTGGCGTGATCCTCAGCTGCCTCTCTGTTTGTTTGGGTTTCTGCAGTGGTGCAGTGACATTTGAGGGGGCGGGGAGACTGCTGGGACTGTGCTCTGACCCTATTCTCCTTTGGATTTTATTGTAATTAGGCTGCGGAGGGATGGCAGGTTTACTCTGATTGCATTGTGTCATAATTGAGCTGATTACCTATATGAAGCCTTTGCTACCGCTGCTAGATCTCTGATATCTGTACAGATAGGTGCGTACACAGCTGGGAGGTGACTTCGAGAAGTGGACATTGTTTTAAATGCAGTCCTATAGCTCAGTGGATTCTGGATAACCAAATGCAATGGCATAGGTTTGGTTTCATTATTTGGTTCTTCAACTGAAAATGGAAACTATTGAAATGCAATTTATATTCTTTAAATTCTTTTCAGAAGACAAACTTGGCAGTTTTTAGGAAGTTACAAACCTGTTAAATCAAATGTTTCTGAAATTTGAAAGAGTTTCTTTTTGGTGTCGGTAGGGCATCGAGGACACTGACTCATAACCTCAGTATTTCTAAAAACCTGGCTATGACCCCAGTCACTGTAAGGCAGCCTGAATGTAGACTGAGAGGTGGAATCCAGGAGAAAAAAAGCACACAAAGTGCACAAATTCCTCCCCCGCCCATCCCTAGCGGAGATCACACCCTTGCCGTGCGTTGATGAGTTGACGCAGGTGGTACTAACATTAGTATAATAGCAGTCAAAACATTGCTAGTACTAGCAGCACTAGTGTTTTTATCATCCAATTCAATTCAGTTAAACTTTATTTATCCCTGTACGGACAATTGTATGCAGCAGCTGACAACCCAGATCAACAGATAAACATACAGCAGATAGGAGCTAAAGCTAAAAACATGTAAAGGCTATAAGCTAATGGAATTGGTCATAAGTATATTCATTAATAAATACATCAGTAAATAACGATGAATATCTAAACAACAAACTAAAATGACACATAAGTGTCTAAACAAGCAGAAACTCTGCTTTCACACAAACACACAGTATCTCAAATATAAATTGTTAATGCTCATGTCCTCTAAGTAATTCACTGTAAAAGCTGTCTACTGTACAACGGCTGACTGATCACCTCAGCCTTTGGCCCAGCAAGGTCAGTCTTCTTCCTCACCACACCCAGTCAGCATCCTGTCCCAGCCAGCGTCTTACACATTCCATCGCACACCTCGCTCCCCGCTGGGCCTCCGCCAGAGCAGGAAGACACCGTCCCCAACTCCCCCCTCTACCCCCTACTCTTCCACCTCCTCTCTCTCTCTCTCTCTCTCTCTCTCTCTCTCTCTCTCTCTCTTTATTTCTCTGTCTACTCCTCCTCCTCAGCGTGGACAGGTCAGAGCTGCATCTTCAACCACTCTCTCTCCTCTCCTCTCCTCTCCTCTCCACCTCCCTCCGTCCGCCCACACCTCTCTGCTTCCACCAGCATCATATGTTTACTCAGCTTCTTCCAGCTAGCCACACTGACCCCTGCTGGACAAAAGGCGTAAAAAAAAAAAACCCTTTAAACCCTCATCAGCTCCAGGCTGTCAGAGCTGGCAGGAAGTGACTGACAGATGCCGCTCATGTGAAGCGACCACCAGAGATCCCAGCACCGCCGCCTCAGCTGACAGAAGGCACTGTTTCTCCCGTTCCTCCTGTTTTGCGATGGCATCCTTCAGGAAACAGGCCTCCATCCCTGGATGTTTAGAAGACTCAAGCTTTTTATAAACCTCCGCGAGTGTGTTATTGTGAAGCTTTAGGAAATAGCTCCTGTTTTTACTTGAATGCTACAAGTCTACGCTGTTAGTAAATGAAATTAGTATTGTTCTGGTTCAACTGCAGGCTATGAATAAACACACTGTGGCCTAGTGAATGGCTGCCTGTATGACTCCTCTCAGTCAACACGTTCCTATGTTTAATTATTCTCTCATCAGCAGTCACCACGGGGAGAGAGGATTTGAATCCATTTGGAGACAGGAGGGAGGTTCTTTGTTTACTCTTGTTGTTGTTTTCTGTCTTTTGCGGCACAGCAGAGTTGGTTTAAGGGGGTTTGTTTGTGAAGACAAAAGAGGTAGCGGGACAGACTGGGGCCCACCCCGCCCCGTCTGTTTATGTCTCCTCGGCTCCACACACACACACACACACACATACCGACACATATTATACCACACAAACACATCCTCTCACTTCTGCATACTTTTCTCCCTCAGAAGGCAGATTGTTGAGACTCCATCTTTCCCTTCCCTCCCTCCCCTCCCTCCCCTCCCTCCCTCCTGAGGGATCCTCCATGAACAAAGGGAAGCAGGCCTGTTTCTGCCTGGGATGTCGTCCCCAGGCGATCCCCCATCATGGCTTTATTCAGCATAAATGAAGGACCAACAACGCCTCACCCCCTCCTCCACTCCCTTTCTCTCTCTATCTCTTTCTGTGTCTTAAGCATCCCTCTCACACACACACACACACCCAAAGACAGTCCCTCCTGGTGTGCGAGGGATGTGATAGAAACAAGCGCTGGGTGGTACAGCGTGTCAGAGAGACAGTGATGGGAAGAGGAAATGAACATGTGTGAGTGTGCATTCATGTGTAAGCATTGGTAAGGATGGTAAACCACTACCGGCAGCTCGTCCCTTAAGGCAGCTGGATATTGATGTGTGTGAAGAAGAGAGCGGAGGAATGAAAGGCGGGAAGAAGAGAGGAGTGGTGATGGCGGAGGGAGGAAACAGATGAATGGGGGGGGAGAGTTTCTGTAAGAGTGACAGAAAACATAAATGGATGTCAGCGGCAACACAGAAAACTCCACCCTCAGCTGTTCTTACCATGTTTCATACTGTATATTCACTTCACAGTGTTCAGCGCAGCCATTCAATGGGAATCACATCCAAGTCGATCTTAATACAGCACTCAAATGCCCATATGTATTTTAAAAGAGTTATTGGTTATTGATTCATTCCTTATTTCCAACTTGTCCATGAACAGCCATGCTGTTAACCATGTTCACAGTGTTAGTTTAGCGTGTTAGCATGCTAATTAGCACTAAACATAAAGTACAGCTGAGGTTGACGGGAATGTCATTAGTTAGCGGGTGTTTGGTCGTAAACCAAAGTATTGGAAAAAATGAGAAAACTCAGGAGATCAAAGTTATTTCAATTCATCCTCAGGGGACCATGAACCAAATTTGTCTCAGCAATGAATCCAATAGTTGAGATCTATCATGGTGGCGCTAGAGGAAAAGTCAGAGGATCAGAACCATGAATGTCTGAACCAAATATTGTGCCAATCCATCAAGTAGATGTTCAGATATATCTATTACATTATCTATTTGAGTCTGCTCAAATAGATAATCAGTTGACCAACAAACAGACATTGGCGTCCATAGAGCCACTAGCATGGCTAAGAATACATTCTACAGTTCAGGTGAAGCTGATCAGTTCTATACATCAAGTGGATATCTTCATTCTGGTTGTTGTTTGTGCATTTATTGCCAGTGTTTTTTTCCAGGCAACAAATCTACATGTGACTGTGAAGTATCCTGTGTGTTCATAAAGACTTTAAAAATCTGAACCTAGCCTTTAACATTTTACTGAAAGCTGGATTACTAACCAGGTAGTAACTACTAACCAGGGCCTCAGACAATGAGGGGCCTCAAATACCCCAGTTTACTGTGTGGCAATTGGTTTGTGGTAATTTGATTGATCACAGATCATCAGTCAAGAGAGGAGTGGCTGCAATGCATCATGTTGCTACCGTGGGTGAACAAATTGCTGTCTTTGCCTCGTCTACAGTGGATTTCTACCTGCTTGCTTGTTTGTTGAACACTGGCACAAAATGACAGTCCTAGAGAGAAGCCCTGGATCTGTTTATCTGCTGTCAAACTACTCTGTAGCTGTGCTGGAAATATCTCTAGGTGACATCATATCCTTAGAATTTGAGCACTTATTGAGAAGAGGAAAAATAAACAAATTACAAAATGACCAAATCGGGCCTAAAAGTGTTTTATGAGTGATTTCTTCTCTAAACAGACGTTGCCATTTTAGTCATCACGCCTTGTTTAAGATTTCACAATAAGTCAGCCACTAAACTTTCCAGCCTGGGGATTCCCACATTACTTTTTGTCTGTCAAATATCAATATTAAGGTAGATACATGAATACATTTCCACGCACTTTAATCAAAGTTCATATGCAACTATCAGTCCAGGTACCTTAAAGGATTGTGGCCAAATAAATTGTATCTCAGCTTTTAAAACCAGAAGATATGAAGGAGGTGAGATGGACTTTTTCAGCTCAAAGTGCATCAGAAAGTGGGAATACAAAAGAAAAAAAAGATGAAATATGAGAAATGCAAGGAGAGGAGGAAGATGGTGGGGGAGCAGCTGAGTGGCTGGACAGATGAAAGAGTTTGGAGGTGCAGAGAGGGATGGATGGGCCCGAAGAGAGCTGGTGGTTAGAGAGGAAGAGATGCACAGAGGACATCAGAGAAAGACACTAATGGCTGTGTGGGCGTCCAGGCTGAGAGGTCTTAAAGGAGCCTCTCTTCCTGCCTCCTCTGCCCTTTTTTCACATTCTAGACATTTAGCAGACACTCTCTTTCAAAGAGGCTAAACTTCAATTCATGTGTCACCAACATCACACGCTTTTAACTGAGTGCAGAGGCTGAAACAAGAAAATATTTCAGCTTTGTTTTTACTTCAGAAGTAGTTTAACAAATGGGCTTATTTGCTTTCTTTCTGTGAGGTCGGGACGTGTTTAGCCTAGCTTAGCGTAACGACTGAAAGAACGTGAATAGGTGACATAGATGGTCTGCCAATACTTCCAACAACCAATAACAGTCAACTAAACATAAACATCACCCATAGGTTCCTGTTGTCCTTTTATTTGATGAAATTTTCTAGATTGAATAAACTGGACAACATTTTAAATTGTCCCATGATTTGACTCCAAATACTTAAAAATATTTTAGTGTGGAAGGAAAAGATTGATATCAAGCTCAATGTCTGTGCATTAAATACTGTATGGAGCTGGAGTCATGACGTGGTTAGCTTTGTTTAGCATAAAACTGGAAGAGTTGTGTGTTGGAGCTAATATACTTCTTGTTGGACAACACTGCACCCATCTGTTGTTAGTAAAGAAACAGTTACAGCAAGTATCTCCTCCTTAAACCACACATTTTCTTTGGCATTAGCATTTCCTAATTAGTGAGCTTTAGAGGTGTTGGTATGTGCTTTCTTTCTTTCTTTTCTTTCTTTTTTTGTCACTCAGGCTAGAAGCTAGCTAGCAGTTTCTTCCTTTTATTCTTTATGCTAAGCTAGGCTAACTATGTCCTGACTACAGCTGTGCATTTACTGCATGGCTTCCAATAATCTCATCTCACACATGCCAATAAATAGTTTGGATTCAAACTGTGAAATTATTTGTATTGTTTTAAAATTATGCTAAATATAAAAAAATGTATAGAAATAAAGTAAGTGGACAATATGAACTTAGTGACTGATATTTATGTTTAGTGGACTGCTATTGTTTGTGTGTGTAATGTTTGCTGTGAGTACATAGTTTTTATAATATAATATAATATAATATAATATAAGATTTTCCCTCTCCCAGACCTTTTCAATCATTATTTTTTAGATTAGTGTGTATTTTGTTTGAAAGCAAATAAGCAGTTATGGTAGTGTTGAACTGTTCTAGAGCTGCTGCAATTAAATTAATAGGCAACTATTTTGATAATCAAGTAATTGTTTTAGTAATTTTTTAAGCAAAAACACCCAAAATTTGCTGGTTTCAGCTTCTCAAGTGTGATGATTTAAGGCTTTTCTTTGTCATACATGGTAGTAAACTGAATATCTTTGAGTTTAGGATTGTTTGAAGACACCGCCGTTGACTCTGGGAAATTATAAACAAGCATTTTTCACAATTTTTTGACATAATCATAGACAAAATGATTAATCAAGAAAATAATAAACTTTTCCTTATATAATTTGCATTCCTTTTAACAGGTTGATGATTCCTGTTGACTCTCACACTGTTTACATGTGTTTAAGCAGTTTTATTATAGGTTGCTGCAGGGCTAAATAAACCCACACTGCCTTCTAGAGCCACATGTTGTCCTCTACTTTGCTGAAAGACAGACTCACTTGATCCTATATGTTTTCCACATGGACATTATTAGTGAAACTAGAGCTCTACTTTGATGTGTTCAGAGGCAGACAGCATGTCAGCACTTACAAAATAAAATGTATTAATTCACTTCTTCTGTTTTTGCTCTTTTCCATCTTCTCCTATCCCTCTCTCTCTCTTTCAGTGAAGGGGACTGGTGGGATGCTCGCTCGCTCACCACCGGTGGCAGCGGCTACATTCCCAGTAATTACGTGGCTCCAGTGGACTCCATCCAGGCTGAGGAGTAAGTAGTGTGTGTGTGTGTGTGTGTGTGTGAATGCTCCTCAGAGACCCACGGTACACTGGCGCAGGAGATGCGTGGTGTCTTTCATCTGGAATGTGCTCTGAAGTAGCTGGAGATTACTGGACACAAGGCCGCAGACTGACAGCCGCGCATTTGCAGAGTTAACCTTCAGAGGGACGAAAGTCAGGAGAAAAAGTCATAGTCATCCCACAACTTCTACAGTTTCCCCGCAGGGTGGACGTTTCTATTAGCCTGATAAAATGACTTTTATGTGACACTATAAAGAGATGGATTTGGAATTTGAAATGCCAGACTGTGGGTGAGAGGTAAATAAATACATCTTGGTGCAGGCTTCTTTTTTTTTTTATTTTACAGTTCATTGAGTGCATACATTTTTAGCATGGGTGGCTACAGTTAGAAACCATTGAGTTTCACACATATGACGAATGGAACTGGAGGAGTAAAATAATACAGCAAGTATATTATGTTTTCTCATCAATTGCTGCTTAGAACTAAACCACCGCCAGACCCAGATCCATTAGTCAGAATAAGTTATCTGAGTAAAGATTTAGTCAGTTCTCTGTGATTTAGAATCTCATTATGAGCCCACTGAAGCATGCTGGGAGTAAAAAACAGAGAGGATGGTGGGCTCAGCTCTGGTTATCAGCACAGATACCTCTGTGAAAGACTAAACACGCTTGTGTCGTATCACTCACATTTCCTGTGTATTTTTCCCCCTCAGTGTGCAGTTACAGTTCATGTGAGAGGAACTTTGAAAGGTTAAGCTTTCAGGATTCATTTTTAAAAGTTTCACTTCAATTTTACTGTTGACTATTGTTTCTTGCTGCAGTGTCATTAGGAATAGATCCTCTTCTGTCTGCTCTAGTAAACAAATCATTATTATTGAAGAATTCTCTTTCCTCTGCTATGAATTAAGTATTTTTTTTCCCAGGTTATAGACCGTGACTAAACAATTATTTATGCATAGGTCTGCAGGGAAGAAGGCAGCAGGCTGTGACTGTTACAGTCCATGTAACAGTCTAGCTGCTGGGTTAGAGTCAAATGCTAATATACAAACCTAAACCTGACTTAATTACTCCAATGCTCCAACACATTCATTATAAAGCAAACAGCTGTAAAAAATAAGACCAAACAGCTCTTACAATTATCACAGTTACTATCTCTAAAGCCATGTAATTATTCCTCCTGTTCATACTGACCATTATAAGATCTCTTCATAACTTTAACTAGTCATGTTCATCAAATCATTAAGCATTATCAGCATGAATAAAGTGATTTGTCATTAGTCAGGTGAGTACAAGAGACTGTACATTTCTGGTCCCTTCTCAAAATGACTTTCAGCAACAGTCCAGACCATGACAGCTCAGTAAACTTAGCTTACGCATGACTAGAGTGACTCTCCAGAGCAGAGAGGCTGCAGTACATCCTGGTCTACTAAACCTGCTGTTTGTCTCCTCTGACTGCAGCTGGTACTTTGGTAAACTGGGCCGTAAGGATGCAGAGAGGCAGCTGCTGTCCACTGGCAACCCTCGGGGCACTTACCTCATCCGGGAGAGTGAAACCACAAAGGGTAAAACCGCAGACACACTCACATCATTAACCTGTGTGACACTGAGTGTGAGAGAGAGTGTGTGTGTGTGTTTAAGTGTATGCCATGTCAGATTTACTACAAGCACTGAGAGACCATTCACATCAGCCTGATGGTGTAATTACAAGTGGGACCTGTGGAGGTTTTCTGAGCTCTGATATTTCCCTCATGGCTTTTTGTGTGAGCTATAGCTGGATATAGAACCTCAATACTGTTTATATGGAAACTGAATTGTTATTAAGAGCTTAAAGTGAGCATTACCTATTATGAAATCCTTTCCTGATTTAAATCATCCTTTTGTTTAGTTTTTTACTGTATTTTTTTGTTGACAAGTTTTTAATGTTTGGTTAATCAAACAATGATCTCTCCCTGCAGGTGCCTTCTCCTTGTCCATACGGGACTGGGACGATGTGAAAGGCGATCATGTTAAGCATTATAAGATCCGCAAGCTGGATAGTGGGGGCTACTACATCACCACCAGGGCTCAGTTTGACACACTGCAGCAGCTGGTTCAGCACTACTCAGGTATAAAAGCTTTTCAGTGACATTTAGACCGCTTCGCTTTTGTTTGTAGAGGTTTATTTTAAGAACATGTTCTGGGTTATGCTATTCTGATACTCTGATTAGTAATTCTGGTTGATTGTAGGACAAGTCTGATTAATTTTAGGACATATTCCAGTTAATGCTAGGTAGTTATTTATTTTAGGTAATCTGGTTCACATTAGGGTTTATTTCAGGATTCAGGTTCATTTGAGGATTTATTCTGGTTAATCTTTGAATGTATTTTAGTTCAATTTAGGGCATATTCATAGGAGTGTTCCAGCTCATTTTAGATTGTATTCTGGTAAATTTTAGGATATTTTAGAGGAAAATGGCTGTGAATACAGACAGGAGTACCTGCAGGGCAGATTTTAAAGCTGCATCAGGCAGCTTTACACTTTAGAGACCCCAAGTGATCTCTGAAATTAAAATAAATTGAATCTATGGCACACCTGTAAGTATTATTAAGATACTGTTCTTCATTGTAGCCTCAAAATTTGCAGTTTGTATTTTTGATTTAAATAAAACCTACAGCACTGG
This sequence comes from Thunnus albacares, assembly GCF_914725855.1. Taxonomy (NCBI): domain Eukaryota; kingdom Metazoa; phylum Chordata; class Actinopteri; order Scombriformes; family Scombridae; genus Thunnus; species Thunnus albacares. Next base: position 3,923,782 of record NC_058121.1, read on the forward strand.
GAGAACATAATATGTCAATGTGCCAGAAAACTACCAAGGCTGCCCCTCAGTGGGCCAGAGTAAAAATACATGATGGACCGCCTTGCCCACTCTCTATTAAAAAAAGAAACCTGCATATGTTACTGTAGAGATATATGTCATATCGTAAGATCTGTATGTTGACACCATGGCCCCATTTGTACAAGCCAGAATAGCAACGTCAATGTCTCACTTCCTATCCGGTGTCCATTTCCTTGAATTGATCCAAAAATGCATCGCAGACGCTGTTACACTGAATAATTGCATTTAGTGTGCACGCACATTTCACACGCAGGAATAAAAGGTTGCACTTAGCATGAGACACATATAGACAGAAATGGAAATGTATGTCAGATCGGTTACATTTGCACCCTTACTGCACATACATGCATTTATTTCAGTGCAGCACAACAGAGCAGCAAACAGGTAACATCATGTGGTAGAGAGAGCGGAAAAGGCGTTTTGTTAGCGCCCTTCCTGAACAAACAGAGACAGGGAGTTAGTGTGTCAGAGTTTCAGTTTGCATCACTGTGAGCTCATCCAGATGTGTGTATTCTGGCCGTGTGTGCTGTCAGGAGATGGTCACAGCATCTGTGCCGCCGACACACATATTTGATTATTAGATTTACGGGATGAGACAGCGATCACTGGTTTAGTTTTACTCATGCATTATTTCTTTCTCTGTATCTCTTGTTTGAGTTTCTTTTTGTGTGTTGTTGTTTTTTTTATTCTATGTCTTTGAGTAATGATGATGTGTATTTGAGTCTGTGATCTCATTTGTTCTTTTACATTTGTTGTTTTGTAACTCCCGTTCATTGGCTCCCTCTCACTGCAAAAAGGATATTTTTCCTGCCACGCTCCAGTTGGCACATTGACATATCGATGTTTAAGCCCTAAAATCAACACCATGGATTTTCTGTATGTGTTTGTGTCATGGCACATTAACCGTCCCTCTACATTTTATCGCCATTCTAGATGACGTATGGAGCCGACAGCACACCTTTGCAAATAACCTTGACTCTTTTCAGGGCTCCTGCTTTTATTGCTTTCTGCTTTCTTCTATTTTTCATCCCTTTTTAAATGAGAAAGAAAGAACACATGGCCTTGAGAATCAGCGAGGCTGCTCAACAGAATGCCAATCATATTTAAAGTGAGACTATGTAACTTTTGAAAGAACAAATAACACAATCTTCTTACAAATGAAAAGTTGAATACATAAACAATAAAACACACATTTGCTCAATTCATTCATTCCACTCAGGGGTTTTGCTGCTACAACCTAACTTGGTCTGTTATAAACAGTAGAGACTTTATGTCTCTTCTCTACACGTACTACTGGAACATATGGAAGCCCGTTTCTGCCAGTAAAACAAAATTACGAGTTACTAATTTGGATTTACAATTTCTAAGCCAAGATAATTAGATTTATTAGATAGTGAGTCAACAATTTGACTTCCTGTTACTGTTTCATTTTGATTTCACTAAGTTAAAACAGAGTTTACTAATAATAATAATAATAATGATAATACATTTTATTTATTATTTTATTTATTCACTAAGTTAGTTAAAACTGAGTCAAACTTGTGACTTACTATCTTTGTGACATAATCTACCTAATGTTAGATTAAAAGTCAATATTATGAAATAGTGTGTCAAAATGATGACTTATGTAAATTATGAGATAATAAGTAATAGCAATTATAATCACAATTATTAATAGCAAAAGTCAACATTTGACTTACTCACCAAATCATCATTTTGACTAACCATGAGTATTTCTGACATTCCTAACGTTTCATCTTTTTTTCCTGGCGGATATGGCCTTCCATAGGTACACTATATTTTGCATGTCATAAACACTATCATGAAAGTACAACAATGAGTAAACACACTGTACTTCACCAGGAGACATTTTAGTTATTTCCTGCTTCCGCTCGGTCTCAGTCACGTAGCCCAGTGATGATGTCTTTAAAGCGACTGAGCATCATCCTGTAATTGCCTCTTGTGGACACAGTGGCTGCTGTTCAGCAAAAGTTACATCATCCCACTTGAAAGCATTTATGTGATTATCGCATCTTTCAGTGCATTTTGACAGCATATGTTTTGGTTTGTGAAAAAATAGGCAATCCCAATGAAAATTAAAGCAGTGTATGTATGTATTGCTTTCAACCCATCCATTCATGTGCTCAGATGAGTGTCATTTTTTTAAACTGACACTAAGGTGAGCTAAGGTTGGAAATTGAATCTGCTCAGGTTTGGTTATTGATTATAAAACTGTCATAAATCATTATATTCAATTATTATCATTATGAAGAAACCAAAGCAGAGAGTCTAGTTTAGGAGGTTGAATAAATTGATCTACTACAGAATGTAGCACAATGCAAAGATCCATCGCTGACAGGCTCTTCCTTTAACATGAAATTAGCTGTCAGTAGAGAGTAATGGTTTCAACTCATTAACTCCGATCAAAGCTCTATCGCTCGAAATTCATAATTTTAAACTGCCATGTCTTTCTAGGAAACGCTGCCTGTTTTGATGTTTCCTGTGTGTATACAGTCCACATATTGACAGGTTTTATGACAGCCAGCAGAGTGAACTGAGGGTTGTATTGATGCCTAAGTGGAGCAGCTGAGGCAGCAGGCAGGCAGCCCAGATGGGCTTTGATGGCAGAGTTGCAGGTTGAGCACTCCCACGGGTGTCACACAGGCCTTTATCTCGTCTTTACTGCCCCATGCAATCACCCTGGAGTCTTATCACTGGCAGCAGAGAGGGAGGGGGGTCACTTTGTCCCCTCAGCATTAGAAGGTAGGCAAGGGGGGCTCTTTCTAGATATCAGCTTGGAGGTATCAACGGAAACTCTACCATAATCCACTGGCTTAATCGATGACAGGCAAACACAAGAGCTTCCTCCAGAGTAAAAGCAAGAGATGTTTGACTTCATGACACAGATGACATGGTGTCATCAGCTAAAGTGATCGAAATGGAAGCAGCTGGAGTACCACTCAGCCGCCTAAACAAGCATTAGGCCACAGACTGTTAATGCTTCTCACGGTGCATAAAATCCCTGTCTTTATGTTTAACCACAACTGTGTCCATATACATTTCCTAGAAGAGCGACTGACGGCCCCAAGCTATCTCTTTACATAATTTACCATCATTATCGTAAAGCATAGGTGAGTCGAAGATGCCATTTGCCAAAGTGAGTGTAACATAGAGACTAGACTTCTTTTACGAGCTGCACTGATACTTTCTGCTTTGGTACTGCAGCAGTAGCAGCAGCATGAGAAACTTTTACTGTGTATTCATTCAGCAAGATTGTTCCACCACAGCAAGAATACTGCTATAATTTTTTTTTTTTTTTCACATAGAGGACTCCTTAGATGGCTGTACATAGGAAGTGAAACATCAAATGAAATTCAGTGATAGAAAATTATGAAATGCATAATTTTTGTATGCCTTATTTTATATTACAGTGCAAATTATTTCTGAAAATAATAAAATGCGAGTCAGAAAGAAAAAACAATGTAGCGACATTCCTCAACCGAGGATTATTGTGTGCTTTATCCAAGTTACTAGTATTACTATAACACTGGCAGTTGGGTTTACATATTTGAGACACACAAAATAAAAGATGAGAAGAGGCTCAGATAATATGACTTTTAGTAAAGGTCAAGTTCCAAAAACAAATATATCCAGCTGCAGCCGCATGCATAAACGTGTGATATCTACAGACACACTTGGTTAGGCTTAGGCATGAGGAGGGGGGTGGTTAGGGTTAGTGTTAGGGGTTTGTAGGTAGTAGGGGTCATATAGTAAAATGGGTGTGTCGTGTAGGGTTAGGCTTGGTCTGCAAGATCGCAGCTAGATCCTTCTCTCCAAAAACACTGGATCCCACACTTCCCATAATGTGACTCTATAGTGGCTCCCTGCCTAATAAATGCCCCTTTTTTGTTGTTGTCTGTTTGTTTGCAGATTTTTTATTTCCCATCATGCCTTTATTATCAAGTTGACAGTAGAGAGGTGACAGGAAATGAGGGGGGAGAGAGATTTGGAATGACATCCCATAAAGGTCCTCTGATGTCATCAGGGTCATTTTGGCAGACTTGACAAAGCTCCTCCAGAGCCCCAGGAGATGTTAAAGAACTGTTTAATTGGCTGAGTAGTACTCCACATGATTAGTAAACTGATGTAGGTGTTGGAATTTGAGGTGTTAGAACTGTGAAAGCATCTCTGCTTCACTGGCTGCTGTGAATAAATTCTGAGGACCTTGTGCTAAAACGTGTACATGCAGGCAGCACTTTGGTTAATGTGATGATCAGGAAGAGCACATTAGACTGATTACTGCTGGATCCTCTTCCGTGGAAGCAGCCTGTGTGCCATTCAGGAAGTTAACAGAAAGGAATTGATTTTCAGCTTTGATGTTTACTCCACTCTCTGTTGTCCTACTTGTTGTGCCGCTTTGAGAATCCACCTTTACCATCCTTTGCTTTCCTCTCTCTCTCTTGCCAGATGCTTTGCTAACTCTCTGTACATCTCTCTTTTTGCTTTTATTTGTGCCTCGCTGTGCGCCGTTCGCAGACCGAGCCGCGGGGCTCTGCTGTCGCTTGGTGGTTCCCTGCCACAAAGGGATGCCCCGCCTCGCCGACCTGTCTGTCAAAACCAAAGACGTGTGGGAGATCCCGCGGGAGTCGCTGCAGCTGATCAAGCGTCTTGGGAACGGGCAGTTTGGGGAGGTCTGGATGGGTACGGATCCAGTCGCCTCTGGAAGAAGAGGCCACATGGAAGGAGCCACACTGAGTTAGCAGAGACACCAGACCAACTCCAAAACACAAGCAAATAATCCAGTCTGGGAGGCGGGGGGAGGTGGGGGGATCAAATGAGAAACTGGGGCAGGAAATTTTGATAATTCTCAGTTTGGGAATGTTGCCAGGGAAATACTTCTGGTTTTATGACCCCTCCTCCCAAAATCATGTGGAAAAACATCCAGTGTGTCAGGAGACTCTGCTCTCACAGTCTAAAGATGGCCTCCTTCCATGTCCCTCACTGCATGCGCCTCTCCCCGGTAGTTAACCCTGTGTGCCTTGCCTTCCCTCCCCTGTAGAGAGTGCGGATGGTTTGTGCTTTAATTTAACGGGCGTGTGTGTGAACTACATCCCTGACACTATGGGCTTGAGTCATGATGCCTGGGAGATCAGCAGAGACGCACTTGAGTTGGAAGTAAAGCTTGGGACGGGATGTTTTGCTGATGTGTTTTACGGTAAGGGACCACCCCCTCCCCCCTCAACCCCCCCTTTTTAATTCTCTGTGGGCCACCCTGGGAAAAAATATGAAGATTTCCATCAGTGTTTTTCCCTGCATTCTAATAAATGTGGCAAGAAACAATTTGCAATTTTGTTTACTAATTGGAGATGAAAGCAAATTCTATCTTATCCCTCTCCAGCATTCCCGCAGGATTTTTGCGTGTTTGTTTTGTAACACATAATCCTTGAAATCAGCTCTTGCTGTTATTTACAGTAATTAATTGAATATGCTCTGAAGTATGGAACTCCAAAATGATCGATATTAAAAAAATAAATATGACATTATAAAAGAAGCTATCAAATGAATTAATAAAGTAAAATGTATAAAAAGTTAGGTGTTCCTCTTATAAAGGTTTTTAGGATCTCAATGCTGCAGAGGTAACTTAACCAGCTAGCTGCTGCTGTTGGCACTAGCTCTTCACTTTGCTGCCAAGAAAGAATCTAAGTAAAAATGCTAGTTAGCTGGCTAACTAGGTAACATGTAGCCTTATTAAGCTAAATAAAACTAGAGGTTCACTATTGTGTCTGGGCATTGTGTTTATTTACAACAGCAGTAGCTGGTTGATTGATAATTACTGTGGCATTGTTGGGAGCTAGCTGGTTAAAGTCTAACTGAAATTAAATTGTGTTTCTTTCTACTGTAGCATACAGATCCATTTTGTAAATTACATGTACTGTGCTCTCTTTTGGGAAAAAAAATCAAGATGGACTCAAGATGGAGAAATTTATATTCTATGATTTTATGACGGCGCCCTCTCCCTGTGCATGTATCAGAATGCTGTTAAGTGCAAATAGCCAGTCAAAGCCCTTTAAAGTATTGTGTAAAGCCTTTACCTCATTCTGTCATTAGCTAACAGTGACAGTGACTAACGGCTTGACAGCAACCGGAGACACAACACATAAAGAACCACAGACTTTTAACAACATCCCACATTAGCTCTCTAGCTCCCTAGCTAATGTCCGCTCCTTATCTCTTAGCAAAGACACATCTTATCCTGCACTTAAGCTCGCTGGATGAGCTAACAGACAGACAGACAGATAAGTGAAAAATGACAATCATTTTACAGGCCGTATAACTAATCAGCTAGTCTGCTGTAGAATTTTGAACAGCTTAAAAACTTTGCTGCAAATGTCAACATCGTGCAGTGTAGATGCTAAATGGTTATTCTTCAGTAGCACTGCTAACAAAAGACTGTCCTCTTTAGTTTGTAAGCTTACAGATTGTTTTATAGTGTGTCTCCATGCACCCACTGGCTCTGCTGTCACTCAAGCACATGCACTGTTCCACATTACGACCTTTTTCTGCCTTTCAGTAATTCAGTAATCTCTGACATCATTTTTTGTGATGTCAGTTGGGCTTTAAATTTGGTAGCAGTCCTTTTAAGAGAGGCTGGGGGCCTTTTAATTGGCTGAGGAGCACAGATTTGTGACACTACTGTCATAAAAAGAGACACTGTTAAAATATAAATGTAATTACAGAAAATTCAATTATGAACTAAAAAATGACTTTCGAAAAGGGGAATCTGAAATAAAAACTTATGATATAAGATTAAAACTAATAATATTTAATATTTTCTTATATTATATATCTTATATTTATCTTTTACTTTATTACTACTTATTTGTATAACAGTCATTTTGTTCTTCCATATATAAAACATGAGCGTGTGCATTCTGATCATATTCCAGCTGGACAGATACTGGGAGGAGGGCTTCTCCCAGATGACACCCAGTTTCTGGGATCCTTTTACATCTCCACCCAGCAGGTGACCATCACCCGCTTGGCCCCGACTCCCAAAATGTCTGCACAGCTGCATCACTGAAAAAGCCTGCTCTGATTTATGAGCTAACTCTTAAATTAAACCCCCCCAAACCCGCCGAACACATGTAGACCAAGTGTTAGCTGATGGGCTCTGTTGTCCCTTTGGGTCACTACTAATATTCCTGCATCCATTACTGTGACAGAAAGAGATAAATGGAGCACTACTTTATTGGAGTGATTACAGTGATCCATATCTTATTATGCGTGCTCTGACACAGTAGCTCGAGGCAGTGCACATTGGCAGCATAGACATGCTGTGTTACAGTAACTGGCGTGCAACCAGTGAGGAGCTTACAGGCTTGCTTTTGTTAATCATCCTACAAAGGATTATCTGCTCCCGTGTTGGAGTATTGTGGCTCTCAAAGCCCTGCTGGATCCCTCTCTTGGCTTTTAAAAGCCATCTCAAATCAAGGTCCACTCTAAATCTCATACCCATTTAATTATCCTTCAGCACAACCTCTGTGTATGAGAATTAAAAACAAGCTGATTCTCATACTGTCTCCTGATCTCATTCTATGTTGCATGTTTACTTCACTGTCATTTCAAAGCAAGACTTATGCCCTTGTTTTTGACTACACTTGCCTCTCACCTGCCAATCATCTCTTCTGATTGGACCTTGGGGTAGTCAAGTCTGACTTTGAACTAATGTCATTTGAATATGACTTGATATTCCTACTGTACTGATGCCAGTGTGTGTGTATATGCCAGGAACGTGGAACGGCACCACTAAGGTGGCGGTAAAGACTCTGAAGCCTGGCACCATGTCCCCTGAGTCCTTCCTGGAGGAGGCTCAGATCATGAAGAAACTCCGCCATGACAAGCTGGTGCAGCTCTACGCCGTGGTATCTGAGGAGCCCATTTACATCGTCACAGAGTACATGGGCAAAGGTAGATGAACACACACACAAACATATGCATATATACACACACTGTTCATTAACAGACCCCTTGAGTTTTTGCACTTTTTGTCATGCAGTCTCATAGACTTAATTTTATAATACTTTCATTCATTATTTTTAGCCTCTAGAGTTTAAGTCAAACCCCTCTTTCATCAAAGAGAAAACATGTCAAGCTTCTTGATGCAACATTGATGCAACATCGTTCAATATACCCCATAATATCCCTCATAGTAAAGGCCTAAAACTGAGGTCCAAACCCGGGTAATCATGTCTTTAAAACCCAACCCGATTGGGCCAAGTTGGTACTGCCAAACTTGAGACCCCAACCCAAGATCAGAATTTATATTTTTGCTTTATGTCATCCATACTGATCATTAGTTCCTCTGGCTAATACAATGCATCAGCTACACTCATCTCATGCCCTTAATTGGCAAGAGGAAAACTTGTGGAGTGTTGGAAATGAAAAGGGTTCAGCATTAATGTGGTCAATACATGAGGCATAATGGTAAGGTTGGTATGAGGTAGGAAAGGTCAGGGGAACTCCAAAATCATTTAGACTCTTCCTCTAGGGACTATGAATTTCCACAGTAAATGGAGATGTTGAAATATAAAGTGTTGGATAGAGTTACTGACTGACCAATGGACACCACCAACCTTCCCTTTGATTGACCCTAACTGCCACACTATTAAAAATTTGAAAAATAGCAAGCAAAATGTACTAAAGGGTCTGAATCCAAAGGCCTGTACTCTTTGTGTGCCTCTTCATGTTCTGTTGTGTTTATAGGCATGTAGTACAAGCGTGCAGACATTGCAAAACATATTCAATCTAAGTGTTTTTGTTCCATTTCAGTCAGAATAACAGTAACTGTTCTGGTATGGTAAAGCCTTTGTTTCAAAGAGGCTGAAGATGATTAAGGCCTTCAAAACAATCCTCCAAAACACTGGAATTTAGAAACCCCACAAGAAAGAGCTGTAGACGCACATTAAATGCTAGAGAACACAAGAATGGAAACTTTGATGTGCATCATTGTGTTGCATGCAGAGGCTGCCACATCTAGGTCAGCCCACTGAGTTAGATAGAAGAATGTGTTTTCAAAAAAAACAATCCAGGGTGAAATATTGTGGATGTCAAAGTATTTTGTGGTGACCATCAAGTCCGCTATCCTGTTTTTATCCTGTAACTGTCATTATTGTTGATGATATGAAGTAGAACTGAAAAGACAAATTACAAACCCCATGTCTCCAAAACATTCAGCCGTCAGATCGTTGCTTTTGATTTGTAGTTGTTGAATTACAAACAGTTCCTATAGAAGCTGGGAGCAGTGGGATACCAGTGATTCACTGATGGATGTAGGCCACACAGTTTATGTCTTCATTGTTTGTATGTTTACATGGACTGATATCAGACATCTGTTTATGTCCACTCACTGTAGGAAGCCTGCTGGACTTCTTGAAGGATGGAGAAGGACGGGGGTTGAAGCTGCCTAACCTGGTGGACATGGCTGCACAGGTATATATAGATCAAATCACATGCCATTTACTTTGTTTTATCTGTACACTTGCTTTTTTAAAATTAGCTTTGTGCAAAAAACTTTTCAGATACTTTTGAAACTACTTAATACTTAAAACCTCTCCTGGACAGTAAATTCTCAGACAGAACCAGGCCTTTTTGAAACCAGCTTATATTAGAAAAAGGCCTTTATTTCTAATTTCCCCTGTTTTAAAGGTCCAGCGTGTAGAATTTAGTGGCATCTAGCTGAACAGACTCGGCAGAAATGGAATATAATATTCATAAGTATGTTTTAATTAGTGTATAATAACCTGACAATAAGAATCATTGTGTTTTCGTTAGCTTAGAATGAGCCCTTTATACCTGCATAGGGTGCTGGTCCTCTTCCACAGAGGCCACCATGTTGCACCGCCATGTTTCTACAGTAGCCCATAATGGACAAACCAAATACTGGCTCTAGAGAGGACCTTTGCATTTTTTGTGAGTTTCGTGGCCACCATAGGTTCCCCTACATGCTTGGAAGGGGAGGGGGAGAGGAGGGGTATTCAGTTAGTTGCAATCTGCAACCTCACCGTTAGATGCCACTGAATTCTACACACTTGTCCTTTAAAAATACATTTTATAATTTTTTAGTTTAAAAAAACTCCCCTTTCTGATCTGCTCCCATGCTCATTGGCTGTTGAAGCTGTTTGCTACTAATGTAAACTCAAAATTTCTGCCATATTTATCTGTTGTCTTGATAAATTCATAATGGAAATTTCTACAGCACTAATTCCATCAATTCAGAGTCATGTCATACTCATTTTTATTCAGAAAATATTTAAATTCAACTCTTTCTATTTTTGTTTGCTGTTAAGCCTCAGTTAATGAAACTCAACACTTCATGCACCAAAATTTCACATTAAAATCCCTCAGCGAATGTAATTATTTCCTTTTCTGATTGGCTTTTAATTTGAAAGAAGAAAACAGAAGAAAAATGTACATATTCTAGTGAGGTGCTGGCTTTCAGGAAGACATAAAAAATAATGATAATGGGAAAGCTGATCACTCATAACTCTGACACAATCATTTATTTCAACATATAAAGAGCGATGTTCCCACAAACTTCTTTCTTCAGCATAAAATCCAACAGTCACCGGACCGATGTTTATACTAACTAGGACAGATGTTTCAAATTAGGACAATCAGCCTGAAGGACATAGAAATAGAGTCTCTTGAGAGGACAGTCCAGACAAGGCTTTTAATGTGAATAATATGCAGGAAGTGATGAGTTGTGTTGACGGTGGTGTGTTTCTGTTAAAAAGAAAAACATGACATGACTCTATTGTTGATTTAATTAAATTAGCGTTGTGTACTTGTACATTATGTTGTCCATTATTTGAATACCAGCTTTTATCTGAGAACTTAACAATATGTGAGTTCAGATGGAAGCAGATCAGTTGCAGTATTCAGCAGAGACAACAAGACGATAGTTTCCATCAGCGTTGATACAGCCTTGCTCATTGTGCTGTGCTCCAGGTGGCAGCGGGCATGGCCTACATCGAGAGGATGAACTACATCCACAGAGACCTGCGCTCCGCCAACATCCTGGTCGGAGACAACCTGGTGTGTAAGATCGCTGACTTTGGCCTGGCCAGGCTCATCGAAGACAACGAATACACAGCTCGGCAAGGTGGGGCTTTTCCTCTCCTCTCCCACAGACACACACACACACGTATACATACACAGTATTTACTGCACATACTTAATGCTCCCACTCACACACACACACACAGTCATACTGTATGGCTGCATTAGGTCATGGAGAGAATTTTCTCAGCAGGCCACATCATTTGCAACACACCCACATCAAAATGTTGAGCAAATAGTTAACAGTGAAGCCATAATCAGAGTCAGCTCCAAATGTTTGCTCACTGTTGCACTGAAACAGAGAGTGGACACTCCTGTCCCCAGAGAGAGAGACTTATACAGCATTTACTGTACAGAAGAGACTGTTACTCAAGTATTGACCATCCAAGCTGTTCAGTGTTTGGAACATTTGTCAGTGAGCTGATTAAAGAAATCTGCCAAGCTTGACGGTTCATCCTTGACTTTGGAAAAAGTAGTTCCCAACTCAAAGTCCACTTAGTAGATTTCTTTGGGGGCTTTGAACTACATCACATGGTCTTCATCAGCAGATTGGGTTGGTCCAGTTGTCATCACATGATCTAAGTATTATATTGCTCCATACTTAGGTCGCTTTAAGTACAATACATAGGTCACGTTATGACAGCTGAATTATCTGAGTGAAAACTGAGTAATTCCAGCAGCCGTTGAGGGTCATGATATGTGGCTGAGAGCTCTGGAAGAAATCTAGTAAGTGGACCTTGAGTTCAGATTTGTTTTTGTCAAAGAAATTTGGCATTTCATTTGTTAATGAATTGATTTTATTTCAAAAGCTGATTGTTTTTCATCATATATTAGCCTGTTTCAACCTCTGCCGCAAATGTGGCTCATATCAAGTCAAGCACCAATAAGCAGTGTCTGTCTACACCCAGTCTACATCTGTAAATGTCCGTCATCTCCCTGTTGGTTAGTTTGAGCTCATGACTGCTGTTCCTCTTGATGAAGTTTATTATCGCTCAGCGATGCCGTCATGATTCTTGAGATTTATTTTCTGCCTTTGACATATTAAATTGTTTTGCAGCGCACATGTTTTTGGAGCTCTGTTAGTTGTTTCGCTTTGCTTTTAAAAGTCATATCAAAGTGCTGACTGTCAGACCTCCTTAAGCTGGCAGATGTTGTAAATTAGCATTCAGCCTAACATTACCCAGCTTTGTAGAAGTGATTGTACGTCTGATTAACCTCCCGAACCCTGATTTTCCTCTTCAACATTCCACTAAGTAGGCCTAAAATACTCTGTGACAGAGCTTGTCTGCACCTCTTTAGGTTTTAGAAGTGAATAGATCTTGAGCAGAATAGAAATGAGCTATTACTAAGGCAAAACACACATCTGTCCTGGCACATATAAGCACTTTAAAAGTTGACAAAGTTAGGGGACAGATTACAAAATGAATGGTCAAAATGAAAGCAGCATGTTGATGATGCTGACTTTCCCAGTATGAGTAAAGCACCAAAAATGCTGAATCATTCACTTCCCATAATGACACTCAGTAACATCCTTCTTTCAAACTCCACAGTCCCAGTTGGTAACGCAGGCTTAAAAAAATTATAGCATCCGAGCCCTCCACAGTAAGATAACCATGATGACATCATCAGGTTTACTTTCTCAGTCATTATAAAACTGTTGTCACAGGCTGAGTAGTACTCCTCAAATAGCGCTGGGAGATTAAAACCATATATGTAATGAAAGAAACATTTCCTTGATAATAGATAATAAATCACATGGCACTCCTTTAGTAATTCCAGCCTACTTCCCAGAATAGACACAGAAGAGTTGATTGAGACAGATAAACACACCAAATGCTTCCAGTCTCAAACAGCAGCAATTAGACAGATCCACCCAACATAACATAACATATCTGCTTGATGATGAACATAAGTGATCTAAGAAATGAGCTCCCTGGCTATAAACATTTCATACTGCAGGAGTTTTAAGGATTCATACTGACAAGATTGGTTTTGTATAATTTATTTGGTAACACTTTATTTCAAGTCCTCCTATTTATCATTTATAAGCAGTATATATAAACATTTAATAAAGTTTCTAACTTCTACTAAGAAGATATATTTTATATCATTAGAACTGTGTTTTACTGTGTTTATATTCCATCATCCTCTTATGAACTATAGGAGGAGTTATAGGGTGGTTAATACATTAATAATACATAAACACTTATGTATGCTTATAACTACATTATAATGTCTTACAAGCTATTTATTAACTCTTTATATACTGTTTGTAAATGCTAAATCGGGGACTTACCATTTATTTCTTTAAAGATCCCCTCCAGACATGTAAAAATATTCTGCTTTGAGTAATAATTTGTGTCCGATATGTTTTTTCATTGTGTTGACATTGTTAGAAATTCTTAAAATTACACCCGCCCCCTTTTTCAAACTAGTTGTGATGTCACAAACTATGCTCATATATAAACGTCTTAAACTCAGATTGAAAGTGAACACAGAAAAACCTTCACTCTTCAGTAGATGAATGTGAAAACAAACTCTGCACATACATCATTCTGCACAGTGGAGCTCAAACAGCCGACATCCAAGGAACAAGAGGAAAAACTTTTTTTCCTTTTTTTTTTTTCTTTCTTCTGTTTTTCAGTTTGAAGCCTGTGCAAATCTTGGTCATTTTTTCACATTCTGAATAGTCTAACAGGGAATTTTAAGCTCAATAGAAACTTGACTTAATTTATATTGGGATGATATATACTGATATCGACTGGATGGAAAAAAATATAGTAATGACATTTTTGCCCAATTTTTATCAGCTGAGTTCCACCATTACCTAGATAGTAGCAGAGATGGCATTGAACAAGTTATCAAGAGAAAATGACAATGCCAGCTGGTCCAGAAGACCACAACTCTTTACCAAACACTTGTTGTTTTAGGGGTACAATAGGTCACTAGTCAATTGTTATGGAATTTTCCATCTTTAGAGGTTATAAATTGGGTTACATTGGGTCAAGCTTGGCTTTGAGGTCAGACTTCAGCTGTCTGTGATGTTTTGGGGAAGGCAGAAACCTCTTTGATAGAGGGTATATCAGCATTTCCATGGTTACCAAGGTCAGAAGAGGCTTCCCTAAACAACAGAGATGGGTGGATGACACAGTCAGACGGTCCAACCAAAACTGCTGAAATTACATGCAACGTGACTTAAACTGTCACAGGTAAAGTGCAGTTCCTTGTTTAGAAACTAGTGAACCAGTCAGACTAATTTTTCATATTGTAGTTTGATAAAGACGAGGACTCAGACCTTCAGAGGGCAGAACAGAAAGAGACAGCATCGTTTTTGGTTCTCCACTTGGCCAACTGCTTCAATAAACATTTTCAGCATTAAGACATAAAAAGTCTCGTGTTCGCCTGTCTCCACTGCTGACCATCGCTCAAAATATCCACACCATTAATGCTCATCTCATCTCACTGCAGGCGCAAAGTTCCCCATCAAGTGGACCGCCCCGGAGGCTGCGCTGTACGGCAAGTTCACTATCAAGTCGGACGTGTGGTCGTTTGGCATCCTGCTCACGGAGCTGGTCACCAAGGGTCGGGTGCCTTACCCAGGTGAGGAGTACGAAGGGTTAAATGAGCAGCACAGGGTTTTAACTGTGGTGTAGCTTTCACCTTGAGCCACTGGGAACAAGTCAATAAAGTAGCTTGATAAGGAGAAACCTCTCCTCTCTCGTATGACACGGAGTTCTTACCAAAGTACACACACAGCCTTTTCTATGACGACCGGCGGCCACTCCTGCTGTTTATGGGAGTAAAAGCTTCTTTAATGCTTGGGTAACCTTCAGTTCCCTGCCAGAATGTGAGATAACCCTTAATTACCGCAGCTCGCCTGTGGGACAACTTGGAAACAAAAAGAGAAATAAGAGAAGAGGCGGAGGCCGAGTAGAGCTCCATGCAGGGAGGGGGAACACATGTTTGTCCAGATGGGTCTGGTGGGCTGCTTGTGCCTGAGGGAGAAGGTGAGGAGGGTTAGCATGCAATGAGCTGAGGGAGCAGCATCATTCTAACAGATGTGTAAACAGCTTTCTGAGGCCGTCACTGGGTTTTGTTTTTGACAAAGCAGACAGCGAACCCTTTTAAATATCAGCTACTCAATTAAAAGGCTTTAGCAGATTTAGATTGATAGCGCCGGGGATTTTAAAGCCCGCTGTCTGTTTGTGTTGAAGGTCACCAAGGCAAAATCAAAGCAGTCAGTCTCCTCGGAGCTGTCATATTGATCTGTTTAAGAGCTCCCGGCGCTCTTACTCACCCTCTGTTTGTGTTTGATTTTCAGGCATGAACAACCGCGAGGTGCTGGAGCAGGTGGAGCGAGGCTACAGGATGCCGTGCCCCCAGGACTGCCCCATCTCCCTGCACGAGCTGATGCTGCAGTGCTGGAAGAAGGACGCCGAGGAGCGGCCCACCTTCGAGTACCTGCAGGCCTTCTTGGAGGACTACTTCACAGCCACCGAGCCTCAGTACCAGCCCGGGGATAACCTCTAAACTCCCCTCCCCTTCCAGACCCTCCCCTCAGTCTCCCTCTCTGCGGGGGTCAGCTTGGCTGGGAACGGGACTGGCCGCCAAACAGTGCTGTTCAAAAAAAAAAAAAACGAAAAAAAAAAAACTCTGGAGCCTTCCCAGCCAGGTTTTTATTTTAGGGATGTGTACAGCTTCCTCAGCTCAACCCGAGCATTTCAGTTCCACCACCAACCCCCTCAAAAACACAACCCTCAGTCTCCAACATGCCCCCTGGGGGTCTGAACTCTGAGAATGCGGCGAATGGGGAAGTTTATATGGAGGGGGGGGAGGATGGAGGGAGTCAATGCAATGAAATACCTGTATTCAATGTAAATAAGAAAGGCTTGTTTTAGTTTATTTGTTTGCTTCCGTTTCAGATTTTATTTTCTCCTGCACAAAAATAATAATAATAATGATAAAAATGATAGAGGTAAAGGAAGAGAACCATTTCACGGACGAGCACCTGATGTGTACGTTTGATTTTCTAGAGATCCAACTGGAAGCCTCCATATTTTTTTTTTTCCATTTTCCATATTGTATAAAAAATTCACCCTCACATTATTGCTTTATTCTTGACTCCTCAGTTCATAGTATTGCAGAGGCTTCTTCAGACGTGCATGACGCAGTCCTCCATCATCAGCCTTTTTTTTTCTTTTCTTCGCCTTCCTCAGAGCGCGCTAGCCGTTAGCCTACAACATTCTTTTACAAATGATATACGTCACATTTTGTAAATTACAGCCGAGCGTGTATGGATTTTGAACATATCCCTCCTCGCTTGTAAGATTTTCAGAAAATGTGGGTGGAAATATTTCTGTCTTTCTACCACGAGTGTTTTTATTTTGCTGGAAGAAAGACAGGAGGAGTTAATTTAAGAAGAAGTATGTATGTCTTATCTGAGCTGTCGTTCCCAGGCCTCTCGGCGTCATCACGGTCCTTGTTTTTGGGGAAGTCGGCGTTGACAGCGACATTTTCCTCCTCTCCCTGCACATCTGCGCTCGAGCCTGCTGGGCGCCGACCTGCAGCTCAACCTGGACCACCTCACCTCTTGAGTTATCTTTTATTTTATGTTTTACTGACAAGGTTATATTCTATCAGTATTTGCGTATGTTTTTATTTAACCCTGTCAAAGTGCTCCTTTAAGAGTCAGCTGTACTGTATGTTTAGAGGCCAGTTCATGTTGCAGTTCACTCCATGCAGAATAGAAATGGTTGATTTTGCGATGATGTGACTTTAAAACAGAAACCTTTCTGCATGGGCTGAAATGAACATGAATTGAACCGGGCCCTGCAGCAGGGGTGTGTTTCACACACTGACCCCCTGTGAGATCTGGTCTTAATGCAGATGGTTTCATGGTTCATGGAATCCCCTCATTTTTCAGTTGTACAGCTAAATGGTTTTTAAGTGTCGCTAACTTCCCTCCTTTATATCTTTCATTTCCATTTTTTAACATAACTTGTTTTGTTAATTCAGTGATTTGGCGTTTGAAATTCAGAAAAGAACAATAAACATTTTACACTCTTTCCAAGACACTTATTTTCTACATCCTGTATTGTTTGTGTGCTTAAACAGTTTGGGTGTGTGCATGTTTTTATGTGTGTGATTGTGTGTGCGTGTGTGCGTGTGTGTGTGTGTGTGTGTGTGTGTGTGTGTGTGTGTGTATTTTTTTTTAGACTTCTTACAGGACACAAATTAAAACTAAAACAGCCAATTAAAAATGTAAAGAAAAGTGAAATAAATGTGGGTAATCCATAACAGTGAAATAATAGAAATGGAAGAAAAAACAAGTGGTTGTAGAAATTGATAATAATAAAAATTATCAACATGATTAGACTGTTAAGTTTGCAGATTCATGAGGCTGCTAATCAGCAACTTGCACTTAAATTGCGTTTGTGCCTCACATAGCTATATTTCTTCATTTAGTTCAATATTATTTTATCAATTAATCCCTAATGCCTATATATTTGTATCAGTGCAATGGACAGTTTAGTGTTACATGATAGTGTAAATGGAGTTGCAACATTTTTCATCTAAAAAGACATTTCCCAAAAATTAATAATCTGTATAACTGCAATATCAATTTCTGCTAATAATTATCCTCTTTGTATTCCCATGTTTAGTGTAGGTTTTGTTGTGGATATTTTGAGCGATGGTCAGCACCTCAGTGGAGAAAAGCGCACATGAGCCTTTGATGTCTTAAAGCTGAAAATGTTTATTGAAGTATTTGGCCAAGGAGAACTGAAACATCGAACAATGAAGTCATCTGCAGCTCAGATGTTGTCTCTTTCCGTTCTGCCCCCTGAAAGTCTGAGTCTTAGTCTTTAACCCAAGCAGATCAGCCTGCAATATGAAAAATTAGTCTAATTGGTTCACTAGTTTCTAAACAAGGAACTGCATTTTACCCGTGTCAGTTTAGGTCACGTTGGAACTTCAGGTCACTGTCAGCACATCCTGGTTTCACATTCCACCTATCTGTGTTGTCTAGGACAGACTCCTCCGACCTTGGTGACCATGGCAATGCTGATTTACCCTCTATCAGAGAGGTTTCTGCTTTCCCCGAAACATCACAGACAGCTGGAGTCTCAAGGAGAGGAGAAAATGTTCCATTCCTGCTTAAGAATTACAGTGTGACCTAAAGGCCCAGGCTTGACCCAGTGTAACCCAATTTGTAACCCCGAAAGATGGAAAATTCCATAACAATCCCCTCTTATTGATCATAAGATCAATACCAATTACCAATTAATCATTAGATTTGCAGACCGTCAGAGTGCATCTACAGAGCAGAAACAACATGTACATTACAGATTCATTCTTTCACACAGGAAACCAAGAGTATATATATATATATATATATATAAATCAACTATTACATAAAACAAAAGTCATCAAGAATCAATCTTTTGAAACCATAATTCAGTTAAGATCAATACATACAATCAGTAAGTTAGATAAAACCCCTCTTGTGTACCCCCTCAGCACTCCTGTCATGTGACCCATGAGTTCCGTCTTCCGGCCACCAGGGGCAGTTATGAGGCAAATCCTAAAAGAAGGATCCCCTGAAACACCACGGTGTTAAAGGAGGTCATGACAGAGGTCATCGGTCACATGAACCTACAGACAGAGGCCAAGACACTTCCTGCCTCCTTCGAGATGAAACCCTGGCAATTTAAATGGGGTTCACACAAACATACTTGATTACATCAGATCAATAAAATGAATGATTAAACAATCTAGATGAACAACTTCAATCAGAAACAAAATCAATCACAACAATCATCATAATCAATCACATTGTGAAGTCTTCAACCCATGTACTTTACGTACAGTAGAGGGTCACCACCATGGAGAGGTCACTAGCACATACGACACATGGTGGTGTGGACTTCCATCTTCA
This sequence comes from Thunnus albacares, assembly GCF_914725855.1. Classification (NCBI taxonomy): domain Eukaryota; kingdom Metazoa; phylum Chordata; class Actinopteri; order Scombriformes; family Scombridae; genus Thunnus; species Thunnus albacares. The sequence goes on from NC_058121.1 coordinate 3,942,896, forward strand.
CTTTCATCAACTATCAATCACAAACATTTCACAATAATCAAGATACAATCATGTCTATGAAAAATATGAGTTGACCAGATCTTAAACAGATGACTAAAATTACTAACTCTACTTGATTACAAGACTTACTTTCTTTATTCAGATCAACAATTACACACACCATCAAAGCAAGAATCATCAAAAAGCTATGTTTAGATGTTGCCTGCAAATAGAAAATGTTTTTTTTCAATTTTATTCAGTACAAACAAACATACCTCTATTCTATTCAGCTCTCTGTTTAATTTTCACTTAGAATCTTTTAGAAGTGTTTTTTACAGGTTTGAAGTTTCCTCCTCCTCATCTTCCTCCTCCGAAGGAATGTCATCCAGGTCAAGATGCTGAATCCGCTCGTGGAAGCCTGCAAAATCATAATACCTCGTGCCCACATTATTAGAAGCTGTTGTGTCCACAGTTACACGTACCTTTGGTTCAGATTTGGCTGCTGCGATTGTGTTTATGGATGCAAAGTAACCACTCCACAGATAACTATCATCCTCATCAGTTTCATCATTCCCACTGATCTTACAGCTTTTCAGCTCTCCTGTACCCTCTTGAAAATTAACACCCCACAGTCTACAATCAGGATAATTTTTCAGCTGCTGTTTGGTGAAACACCACAATTCCAGAGGTCTGGTCAAAGATACAGTAGGTGTGAAAGTTACCTTCATTAATCTGGGTGCACCCTGCTCCGTCTTAATTAGGGCTTTATCATGTGCAGTCCACCGCCATTTACCTCGAGAAAAAGTGAAGGGATATGCAACATAACAGTCATTTACTTTACATCTGTCAGTGGGACATTCAAACACAGAGTTCACAGTTCATTTTGCTCGGGAGAGAGCTGGAAACATGTCCATCAGTCTTTTCTGACTCTTTTTCTTCAGACTCTCTCATTGCAACATTGTCAATATGTCTCTCAGTTTTGTCTTGACTTACAGTGCTGCTGAGTCCAAAGGGACTTGTCGATCTGTCTTTACGTTCAGAGCCTGGTTTATGGTCTGCTTTTTCTGGAACGTTCTGCAAAAGGCGCCCCCTCTAACAGGACACTGGGTCAATGACACCAGCCGTGTCATGAGCAGGAAAGCCTCCCTGCTCTCCGTCGCCTGGAACAAGAGAGACCCCTGTCTCTCCATTGTCCGGACCACCTTGATCTGCTCCCTGCCAAAGCCCACTAAACAGAAGGGAAAGGAGTAACCGTCCGGTTACTTGCCATGGCTCTGCTCTCCCTCACCAGCGGTTGGGGGAGCCAGTCTGCACCTTGTGGCATGGATCCATTCTGCTCTGCCTTCGACTTTCAGGGCCGTCCTAGTCGTCAGCAACACCTGGTATGGACCTTTCCACCAAGGAGACAAAGACACTTTTTCCAGAGATTTGATTAGTACAAAATCACCTTCCTGAAAAGGATGAATTGGTTCCTCTGATGGTTTGGGGAGCCTGTCAGCCACCTGTAAATGAAACTTTCTCAAAATCTTTTTCACATACTCAATCTTGAACTCATCCGTCCAAAGCAGAGTAGTTTTGTGTGGTGTCAGAGGGGGGCTTGTCCCTGTGGACATTGGTCTCCCCATCAACACCTCATGAGGACTCAGTCCTGTAGTTGCACTTAGTGCGCTTTGAATGGAATACAGCACAATAGGCAGTGCATCAGGCCATTTCAGCCCTGTGGCCATTACAGTTTTGGTCAATCTCTCTTTGATAGTTGCGGTCATTCTTTCTACTTGACCCGAACTCTGTGGGTGATAAAGAATATGCAACTGCCACTTGAACCCTAAGATATCTGACAATCCCGAGTGATTTTTGACACAAAAGCTGGACCTCTGTCACTATCTATTCCTTGTGGTACTCCATACCTAGGGATTACATCTATTAACAGACACTTTACAACTGTTCTTGCATCTTCTTTTTTTGTTGCAAAACCCTCCACCCACTTTGAGAACCTATCGGTTATGACTAACAAATATTTGTAGCCTTGACAGTTTGGCATATGTACAAAGTCTATTTGCATATTTACAAAGGGACCTGATGGGTGTTCCAAATGGTCATGCTTCACTGTACTGTTCTTCTTTCTGGTCTGTTGGCATATCATACAACTATCCACAAATGTTTGTGAGACTTGTGTAATGCCTGGTGCAAACCATTGTGAGCGAATAACAACATTCATTACGCCTCTTTTGACATGTGCTGATCCATGTGCAACATGTGCTAGGGCATGTAGGAGAGCTCGAGGGCAAACCAGTGGACCATCAGGGTGGAGCCAGACTCCGCATCAACTGTACAACCTTTACACAACCAAAGGCTTCGCTCCCTGTCATCAGCGTGATTTTGCATTGTCACAACATCATTAGCGGAAGGTACTGGAATTGGATTTGCAGGTTGTGTGGAGGCACATTGATGTACCATGGAGGAAGAGGAAAGTCAGCCATTGCATGTCCTTGTGAAACAGGATCATTTCCATTCATGCCATGAGCATGAATCATTCCATGAGCAGCACATTTGATAATTGTAAGCTGAGACGGGCGCAAAATAGCATGATGCTCTAGCGGTTTGTCAGAAGATGACACAAAACCTCTCATCTTCCACAACTGGCCAAAATCATGGGCGGCACTGAATGCATATCGCGAGTCAGTGTAGATAGTGGCGACCTTATCAGAAGCAAGAATACAAGCTCTAGTAAGAGCATACAGCTCTGCGGCCCGAGCTGAAGTTCCTGGAGGCGGCACTTTTGCTTCTAGTATTGCCCAGTCATTCACTACTGCATAGCCAGCCAGATGTGTGTTGTAAGATGGTCTGTTAGCTGAACCATCAGTGTAAAGAACCATATCAGAATTAGGTATTGGTGTCTGCAATAGGTCTGACATTGGGGGTGTACACAAGTCAATAGTTGTAATGCAATCATGCTCATCATCTGTGTCAATCAATGGAAGGAGAGTAGCTGGGTTAAACGGAGGTGAGCGCTTTAAAGTTATGTGTGGACTATGAAAAATGATTGCTTCATGGCAGCTGTCATGTGTTGAGTAGCAGATGTGTTCAAGATGTGAAGTACTGCATGTGGGGCGTGTACAACACAGTCATGAGCCAGTACAATGGGAGAAGATTTGTCAATCGTGATGGCAACAGCGGCCACCGCTCTCAAGCAACCTGGCATACCAAGAACCACAGGGGTTAGTCGAGAGGAGTAGTATGCAACTGGATGGTAATGAGACCCATGATTCTGCACGAGAATGCCTGTAGCAAAGCCATCTCGTTCATGTACATGCAGATGGAACGGCTGATGATAGTCCAGCAACCCCAATGCCGGAGCCATGGTGAGAGCATGTTTCAGATCTTGAAAAGCTTTGTGCATGTCCTCAGTCCACTGCACCACGGGAGGAGCTGACTGCAGTGTGGCAGCTCACAAAACAGAGCCCATAGTGGCATACTCAAAAATTCAATGTCTGCAATAGTTAGCCATTCCCAAGAATGAGAGCATTTGCTTCTTGGTCATGGGAGGAGGCATGATAACCAGGAGCTTCAGCCTCTCTGGTGACAAAAGGCGCTGTCCATCCTTCAAAACATGACCAAAGTATGTCACTTCAGACCGACAAAATTGCAACTTAGCCAGTGATGCTCTATGATCACACTCAGCTAGTCTCTGCAGGAGCAAGATAGAGTCCATTCGACAAGCTTCTTGTGATGGTGAAGCTATTAGGAGATCATCTGCATACTGCAGGAGAGTGGAGCCTGCTGGCAAGCAGAGGTCATCCAAGTCCTGTTTTACCACTGCTGTGTATACTGTAGGACTCTCGACAAAACCCTGAGGTAAACGTCGCCAAGTGTACTGTCTACCTTTGAATGTGAATGCAAACAGATACTGGCTATCTGGTTGCAACGGTAATGAGAAAAAAGCTGAACACAAATCTAAGACTGTGTAGTGTGTAGAGTTGGATGGTAATGAGGCTAAAATCGAATTGGTGTCTGGCACAGTTGGAGCTGTAGGTACTACAATGATATTAATAGCCTGCAAATCTTGCACAAAACGACATTCATCTGGGCGATTTGCTTTTGGAATGGGCAAAATGGGTGTGTTGCATGAGCTGGTGGTTTGAACCAACACACCTTGATCCAATAGAGATTGAATGACACCTTCAATACCAGCAATTGACTTGTGAGGCAAATTGTACTGTCTGATCATTGGTAGCTTAGCATCAGACTTGAGTGTGACTTTATGAGGTGGAGCTGAATTCACAAAACCTACATGGTTTTTTATGTTTAGCCCATAAAATGGATGGAACCCCTGAAAGCTCTGTTGGAGGCCCATACTGTGTGGGAGGAGGTGGCTGGTGCAAAACAAATGTGCTCTGTGATAACTGAATGTGCTCACTTAAAGATAACACGTACAACTCCTGACCCAAGTGTGTTATTGTTTGTGTTTGAGAAGCATGTGCAGCTCCTCTCAATGCCTGGCACTGAGCCACCATGCTTCCAAGTTGTTGTGGCTCACAGCCAGGAGCGAATGCTACAGTGATGTGTGGAAATGAATCTTTATCATTAACCATTTTATGCTGTGATTGCTATTGCACATCCCTGTGGACCAACATACAAATGCTGTTCACACTCCAATCCCTCTTGTGTATTCAAAAGCACATTAGCCAATTGTTTATACTGCTCTGAAGGGTTAAATGCTGCTGTACAATGTTAATGTAGGAGAGGCCTCATAGCAGACATCAATGCTGGGGAGGTTTTAGCAATTTTTTGAATGCTGGATACTGTGAAACTGGAAACCATGTTAAAATCTGGCAATGTCCAACAAACAATCAACAGTGGATTGCAAAAACTGAAAATCCATCTGGTGTGCAATGAATGGTAGCATGTAGTTTACAAAGTGAATCCCGTCCCATGAGATTGATTGGACTTTTATCAGATATCAGAAAGGAATGCTGCACATCTGAACCTTCAACAGTTATTTTAGCTCTCTTTGATAGTGGCTCTGCAATAGGAACACCAGAAATACCTACAGTGGTGACAAAATTAGGTGTTGGTGTACATACATGCTCAGCGGCCTTAGTCGTGGAAATTGTAGCCCCGCTGTCTACCAAAATCTCGACTCTACTACAATTAACCTGAACAGGCATCATTGGGTCTTCAGCAGGATTAGTAGAAAGTTGAATTACAGCTCCTTGAATGGGAAATGGTTGCAGCAGGGGCTGCTTGTGTGGGGTCCCCTGTTTGGTGACCCTGGTTTGGGTAATTGGACCTGTTCTGACGACGACCACTCCTACACTCCCTAGCCCAATGCACTGCTTTTCCACATTTATAACAATTTCCTCGTCTTCGTCTGTTATTGTTTCTGTTATGTTGCTGCCCACCTTCCTGTTGTACATACCGTACCATTTGTTCAGGGCTGGAGGCAGGTTTATTGTAAGTGAAAACCTCACTCCTGTGTAGCGCCATTATTTTATTTATTGTTGTCTTCCAATCTTTGGTTTGCCAATCAGTGACCGACAGTTTGTAGGCAGCTGCTACATGTGGCTTCAGATTTTGCAGAAAAGTTGTTACAACAAAAAAATCATTTCCTTCTCGTCCTATTCCTGCATTGCTATCCCACATTCGTGTAAATCTCTGAATAAATTCAGGCACAGACTCATTTGATTCTTGGACACAGTGAATTACTTTTGAGAAGTCATTGCGCTGTCCCGCACACTTTTTTATTGCTGTTTTTGCTTCCTTGTTTAACCAATCAATCAGGGTTTTGGTTGGAGGCCATTGACCATCCTCTGTTCTAGCAGGGAAAACAAACTCCCACAAAGTCCCACTCATTCTTGTATGTAAAAGAGATTAGTTGTTGAACATCAGGTATTAGACAGTTATACACAGTGCATACTTGTTTTAACCATATCCAATACTCATCCGGGCTAGTAATTGGATTGGGGTTTTTTCGTGTCATATCCAGTATCTCAGCGGGAGTCCATGGTTTGCAGACAGCTGTGTTGCCAACCATGATTTCTGGAGTATTTATTGAAGATGATGTAGGGGATTTCAAAATGTCAGTCTTCTGTTGTCGTCTTGTTCCTCGCCTTCTAACAATACTGTGTGAGGTATGAGGCCATCTCTGTGTCATTTTGGGTCTGACTACAGGCTCTGTGTCATCACTATGGTCTGTGTCAAACTCCTCCTCCTTGTGTCTGGCTCCTTGGGTCTCAATTTCTACCTCACTGTCCCCGGTGCTGTCCTCTGTGTCTGTGTCTGTCTCTCTCCCTTCAGCTATGACAGCTAACTGCCTTTCCTTCCTCTCTTTTCTTTTCTGCGCTTTCTTCTCCTGGTTGAGTAACAAATTAGCTTTCCTTTCTTTTTCTGCAGCTTTCCTAGCTCTTTCTTCGTCGGCTCTGTCTTTCTTTTCCTGCTTAATTCTTTCCCTTTCCCTCTCCTCTCTGTCTCTCTCTATGTCTCTCTGTACCTGTTCCCCTCTCTCTCTCTCTCTGGCTGCTATGTGTCTGTCCCTATTTTCTGCTTCTGCCTGTACTCTCTGCCCCTCAACAGCTGTGGCTAATAGAAGCAACTCTTCGTCTGTCTTTGTCTGTAGTGAACTCTGTAGTTTGGTCAGTCATATTAGCAGCTGAAAAGCAATTTGTATTTGACGGTCGTGGATAAGTTGAAATCACTTTTTTACTTTCTTGTTGCTCTTGCAATGGCACCCCGGCTTCTGCTAAAATGGTCAGCAAAGCTTGTTGAGAGGGAGCTTTCGTTTAGCATTTGGCCCAACCATACATAATAGCTTTTGAAATGGCCTCTATATTATCACCATGTCGTTGTTTAACTTTCATCATTTCCACAGATCTTGTTTGCAACTTTGCTTCCAACATCGGCATATGACACGCTGTCACACATTTAGCACAGTTCTCCACTGCTGTTCTGAACTCATCAGAAATACACTCTATGCTTTTTTCATCCAATCTTACTCCACATCGCTGATGAGCAACAGTCAACCACACATTCACACAGTCCTTCATGTATCCAAAATTCCAAGATGGGTTACCAGCGTTAGGGTTAACATTGAATTCAGCGATCTGAAGTTTATCTCTATCAAATGCTCCCTCATATGGCCACACACCACTCGTCCACTCATTCATAAGGGAAGAAAATGGAAACACAAAAGTCCATCCTTTCAGTCTACCAACAATTCCAGCCGGCGATTGTGGGGAGAACATTGCTTTGTATTGTGTCTCTGTGGGTGTGTGTTGCGTTTGCTTCGGCATGCTTATCAATGACAGATTGACCTTCCAGTTCTGAATTGCCACTTTTATTTTCTACTGAAACACAGGTAGTCTTCCTCTTATCTTTTGGTGAGTTGATTAATTTGTTTGTAGATTCTGTTCTACTCACTGCTTTGGACGTTTTATTGCCCATTTTCTCACACACACACACACATTAAGACATTACACACAAACAGATTTCAACAACATCTTCAGCAGCATCAAAGTTCTTTTCACACTTTTCTCCTTGGTACAGTAGCAGCGGCCTGAAGCCAGATGGACTAAGCAAGCCCGTCGCCTTGTGTACACACTTTTAAAACTATCAATGCCTAGACTCCAGGATCTGGAATCCCGAGCCTCAACATTTCTCAAAGGACACAAAGTTTTTGCACTACCCTGAAAACATCTTTTCTCAGGTGGGTCCCTCTGTGTCGAGCGTAGCCCAGAGCTAGCCCAGAAATCAACAGCCACTTTGTAGCACTGCAGGGGTTAGGAGCACTAACCCTCAGCCTTTTTTTTTTCTTCACAACCACACTGCTCTGCAAGCAACTTATCTCAGCCTAATTTAATCAGTTTCAATATCTTTATGTATTAAGATTTTCAACCATCAGCTCCTTTAACTTCTTTTTTTGTTCAATTTCAAACCAATGTCACAGTTAAAGTGACACACAGTTTCTTTATGATTTTGTCAAACACAGACATGGTAAGGCACAATAATAATAAAAATTCTGCACTTACCATGTCTTTGTTCTGTTGAAATCCTTGTTCGTAGACGTCAAATTGTTGTAGATATTTTGAGTGATGCACCTCAGTGGAGAAAAGCACACATGAGCCTTTGATGTCTTAAAGTTGAAAATGTTTATTGAAGTGCTTGGCCAAGGAGAACTGAAACATCGAACATTGAAGTCATCTGCAGTCTGCAAGTCTGAGTCTTAGTCTTTAACCCAAGCAGATCAGCCTACAATATGAAAAATGAGTCTAATTGGTTCACTAGTTTCTATACAAGGAACTGCATTTTACCCATGTCAGTTCAGGTCACGTTGCATGGAACTTCAGGTCACTGTCAGCGCATTCCACCTATCTGTGTTGTCTAGGAAAGCCTCCCCTGACCTTGGTGACCATGGCAATGCTGATTTACCGTCTATCAGAGAGGTTTCTGCTTTCCCCAAAACATCACAGACAGCTGGAGTCCCAAGGAGAGGAGAAAATTAAACTCTATGATAGGCCTTTTAGACATTTGGACTTGTAGTAGTAGTAGTAGTACAGAAAGCACGGGTATTACTAATAACATTAACGATGGCTCTGTTCCACAGGTGTCCCAGTAAGCCAGCATGCACAATACCTGGACCTTGGAACTGGATCACCAGTTGTTACTAATGTTATTAATTACACCTGTGCTTTCCCTGCTATGACATCACACATGCCTCTTTGCCAACAAGCCAGGCAGGTAACCAGTGTGTCCAGCAGTCCTATGTGTAACACAGTCAGGAGGTGTGAAGTGAGTGCTACAGGTGATGGGGTGTACCTGTGGAGAAACAGAGGACAGGTGCCAAGTAGACACAGTGCTGAACACTGTGGTCATAATAAAGCCTGGGACAGTGGACAAAAGCAGGAGCAGGCCTGTGTTTTATTTTTCTACTTATGTTTGTGCACTGTAGCTCCTGCTTCCTCCTAGTGAGGAATGCCCATTTCCCTACATACTGCAGTTCCTCTCTCCTCTGACATCCCTCACAGGTTCCCACACAGCCACATTTGTGTGTTTAAACACAAAACCAAGCTGCAGACTGCTGCAGGGAATTAATTAATTCAAACCTTTCTTTATACCGGGTAGGCTATTGAGAGCAAGCTCTCTTATTCAAGGACACCCTGATTACAATCCAAATAAAAGAAACAATAATCTGCAAATATGAACAGATAAGCAATAAGCAATATATAAACTTAAAACATAATATGAAACATTGAGGCAATAAAAGAAATATATGCACATAAAAGTTAAATATCAATTAAAACACAAGCATTCACACTGCCCTGTGTCAGCTGAAAGAGATTTAAAATGATTAAAATGGATTAGCTCATCTAATTTTACTATCTTATGCAAGTTGATCCACTTGTGTGGTGCACAATAGTTAAAAGCCAATTTCCCAGTCTCATTGCTAACACGTTGATTTTCAAGGACCAAATAGTCTTGGGACCTAGTGCAGTGTGAAATTGAACTAAAATTAATAAGACATGTCAGGTACCCAGGAAGTTTGTCAAAGAGAGTTTTGTATATAAAGAGGATGCAGTGTTGGTCTCTTCTCACTGCCAATGACTGCCACACAACTTTCTCATCAAGAATACAACAATGGGTTTTAAAGCCATCCCCAGTTATGAACCTTAGGGCATAATGATAGACTGCATCAAGAAGTATAAGAGTAGAAGCAGGAGAGTACATATAATTTACATCACCATAGTCCATAATGAATAATAAGGTGGATTGAACAAGACTAAGTCATTTCGTCAATATGTTTTTTGAAGTACAGTTTGTCATGTATCCAGAAGCCAAGGTATTTATAAAAGGATACTCTTTCAATCAGTGCCCCATTAAGTGTATTAATATTTATTTCCATGATACTGTTAGTCAGTTTTTTCTAGAAAATCGCATACATTTAGATTGATCTGAGTTTAACAGTAATTTAAGATCAATCAATGTTTGTTGTACCGCACAGAAATCAATATGCATGTTTTGAACAGCCTGGGTGGCAGAGGGCACTACTGTATAGATAATAGTGTCATCTGCCTACAGATGAATTGTACTGTTTGTCACTTTTTCATCTAATTCATTTATAAAAATAGTGAATAAAAGTGGGCCTAAATTGGAGCCCTGTGGCACACCTTTGTTAACACTCCTAAAGCTTGACATATAGCCATCAGCCACAACAACTTGAGTTCAACCACTGAGATAATTTCAAAGCAATTACAAGACTTTTAATCAAATCCAATAGATTCCAGGTATTTCAAAAGAATTTGATGGTCGACAGTATTGAAACCCTCAGATAAATCAATAAAAAGGGCAACACAATCCTGCTTGTTATCTAATGCACTAGCAACATCATTCAAGACTTACAATGCTGCCATCACAGTACTATGCCCAGCTCTAAATCCTGATTGATACGATTTTAAAATGGAGTGTTGATCTAAAAATGTTTTCACCTGATCATTTACCAGTTTCTCCAACACTTTAGCTAGACATGATAATTTAGAAATTGGTTAATAATTATGTAGCTTATTGGACTGTCCCCCTTTATGTAAGAATGGAACGTAGGCTGTCTTCCAAATGTCAGGGATGCATTACTACAGTCAGATTCAAAAAGACTTAAAAAGTCAAGCAATCAACTAAAAGTAGCTAATAATAAAAGCCTCAGCTCTAACTGATCAGCCCCAGTGGATTTTTTTGGATTAATAGAAGAAAGAGCATTAAACACTTCAAGATTCAGAAAAGTCTTCAATGAAGTATCAATTGACAGTGATACGTTGATCTTTGTAATTTTGTGTCATGCAGATGCATGCAGTTGGGCAGTGGTCACTGAAGTCAAGAGGAAATAAAATAGATAATATCTAACAATGTGGCCTTTCCTGCATTTTTTGGATCCAGCTGAGAAGGAAAAGAAATAAGCCTCTGTGAGACTGAATTCATTGCAGATATTTTTTAGATTATCAGAAGCGTTAGTTAACCAGTTAATGTTCATATCACCCAGGATAAGAAGTTCTGAATTTTCATAACTGGATATCAAATCAAATAAAAGATCTATCACACCCGCAGGTGCAGAGGGTAAACAATAAAACCCAATAACGACAACCAATAGTTCAAAACATTTTGGCTTAGATTCAGAGGTAACGACAGAGACAGATAAACAACTTTTCACAAAAATGGAACCCCAGGTGATGTAGTGGACAAGAACTTCAACTAGGCAGCAATTGTGTAGACTCCTTTTACATTCAGTTAAACACGTTAGACAACTGGCAATCATACAGTAAAGCTGTAGTCTTCTAAGGTTGGCTGCTGAGAAACCCCACTATCACTGGCTCTTAAACTAATCATCTGCATCATTTTGCCATGTCACTGCTTTACTGAATGTCAGGGAACAGTGATCCAGCTGATCAACTCATGTAAGTTTAGCAGTTGCTAATACAAATGAACAGAGAAAACAACACCTACTGCACAGCATTGGGACCAGTATTGGACACAAAATTGGACGCATTGTTTGAATCTCATACAGCAGTAACTACTGCCTCACTGCTCTCTGTGGGTTCAAACTTTCAGGCTTGTTTCAGGCCTGATCATTGATGTCACAGCAGGTGTTCTGTGCTCAACAGCTGTTAAGAAACACCTTCTGTGACATCACTGATTGGCATGGAGCCGATCTCAGCAGACATTTTCACCCATTTACACCTTGTGCTAACATGCAACCTGTATCTGGATATCTTAATACTGAATGGATATGAAAAACTCATTCAGAACGCATTTACAAATTACACCTCAGCCACACGACATCTGGTGGTGAACTGACTCGCATTGTGATTGGATTTCAACAGGTATAATGCAATCTGTACAGTGTGACCACATCTTAGTAGCAATAAGTCTTCCCTTGCAAAAAATGAATGAAGCCCATCCACAGCATTGCTCCCTTTGACCTGGGATGCACCTTGTTTGTTTGCAAGTCTGCCAGCACCACTTTGCAGCCAATTTGCATATTGAGATCTAATCACAAGGTGGGTAGAATCAAGATAACGAGTGCTTATTGATACCAGGTGCAAATGCAAAGGCTCCTGGATCAGATGTCATTATCCAAATACAATCCAGATAGAGATCAGATGTAAGTGGGTCCTTTCACTCGACATAGTAGTAAAAGTAAGTTACTTATACATTATAACGTTAGCTGTTCTATTCAGGTGTCCCAGTAAACCATGACAGTGTGACAGTGAGCCCCCATGCACAATATCATCCTTGAAACTGAAGCAGCTAACTGAAATTCAGGCGTTATTCATGTTATTATTAGTATTAATGCTTTGTGTTACACCTGTGTTTGACAAGTCAAAATGTCTGCTGTGTGAAGGTCTATTGCAGCTGTATTAGCAGTAAAGCCTTGCCTCCTGCCCTGCTGTTTGTCCACTAGCGTTTGATTTCAGGATCAATACTGGTGTAAAGTGTGCGCTAATAGCCAGTAAACATAATTTACCTGAGGTCAAAGTTTTCCTGTACCTCTGCAGTGGAGGAACCACTCCCTGTTTGTTTGTCTTAACCTGACACATCTGTTCAAGAGACACTTCATGTCCCTCTCTCCCCTGTGGCAAATCACACCCCCTCCACCTTTATCTTCCTCTGGCTGCTCAGACACACTACTGTTGATGCTCTCCTCAGCTCATATTTCATTCTGAGCACTTTTCTGGACAAGGATATATCTCAAGGCACTGTTAGGTGGATAAAGCACATGAGCTACTAGAAATGTATTTTCACTGTTTAACAAATTTGAGGTCTTCTGAGCCAAAACAGTCACAATTTGCCAACCAAAGACCAAATCTGGTATAATGTTTATCATGATCACCATGTTAGTTTAGCATGTTAGCATGCAAACATTTCCTAATTAGAACTAAACACAAAGTAAGGCTGAGGTTGATAGGATGTAGTTTTGCAGTATTAGACTAATTGAAATTTTGACCTTAATATGGCACCAGATGAAAAGTTAAAGGATCATTATCATTATATGTCAGTATTATATCAATTTATTGCAATTCATCCGGAGGGGGACGTGTGTGTACCAAATTTCATGGCAATCCATCCAATAGTTATTGAGACATTAAACTGAACAGTAGATATATCAGATATATAGCAGATATATCAGTAGATATATTTACGACTTCCTGTCCATTCATCTGTTTTTATACCCTGATGTGCGTGTGAAGGCTCACTTAGTCCATTTAAAGTTTTTTTACTTGATAATTCACAAGTACCTGAAATTGGTATTACACAGTCTATCCACTTTCTTCATCTCATCCAGGTCCCCACTAGAGAGCATGATGGGTTGACATGATGCTGAGTATTTAATACTTGGAAAAACAAGACCAAAATGAAAAAAGACATTTGGTGTCCTTCCCAGAAATCTTAATTAAATCAATAGACTTTTGGCCACAAATGAGCACATAGGCTTTTACAGGGTTTGAACCTGTGAATGGTCATTCTAGAGGACTCTGACTTCTCCTGTAGTATTGTGTATTGTTTCCATGTATGGGCAGGGATTCAATCATGCATATCTTTTTTAGCTTATGGACCATTTTGTTCTTCTGTTGCATAACTATTTCAGTGTTTTTTCTTTCTCTGGAAATCTCTCTTTTATTTCTGCACTATCCTTTTTTAATTGGATCTATCCAGATGAAAGAGAAACCTGTGTCTACTTATATAATCCAGTCTGAAGAAGTGCTACAGTTTGCACACCTAAAGGCAAAGCTTCAAAACTGGATTTTCATTTCTTGCTATATTTGTTACTGTATTTTCAAGGAGTTGAGTGTCTCATTCAGAAACAACTGTTCCCTCATATCAGTTGTATGTCAGGGGGTGTGACTCCCTCCTCCTGAAGCTTTATAGGAGCATCAACTGGAGCTGTCTCACCCATCCCTCCTCATATCACTGATAGTCTTGTCCTTGTGGAGACATAAAAAGCTGGCATGCACCTCTGTGGAAGAAGTCACTTCTTTATGACACCTTCATAGTTATAAGGAACACACCACAGAGATCTTATAGACACCAGGTACGTCTGATTTTATCATTTTTTATAGTGATAACTGATATTTTCACACAGATAAAGATAATTTATCTCTACCAATTGCGCTGTCAAAGGTCAAGATAACTGTGGATAGTTACATACTTTTATTATGCAGTTATTTTCCAGGCAGTTAGAGATCACAACTTTGTACGGGAACATCCACTGCTTCCTTCCTTTTAGTGAATGTCAGATGAGACCCAAAGCCAACAGATCAGCTTTCTACCACCATTTATTGTAGGTCACTAGCTGAATGATCTAGAGCAACATTGGAGCTGAATCAAGCAACAAATAAGAGGCCATCTAATCTCTATGTACAAGTTCAATCATGGTTAAAAAAAGAAAGAAAAAAAAAACTTCTGAGAGTGACAACACATTAGTTGTGTTGTACAGTTGTTGTGCAATCCTGTAAAAAGTGATGAAATTACCTTCTAAGAATAAAAGATGGAAAAAAAAAATTTAGATTCATATTCAAAGCTTAATTGATTCATCTTTCTAATTTTGAATAATTCTTGCTTATCTCTCTCATGCCACATTTCACATTTGAGTAATTTAGTGGATATTTATTCACTGCAACTTACACTAAGTGCAGCAGCTGAACAATGTCTCATCTAAAATCATGTCATTTTCACCTAAATATATCTAAGTAGTTTCCCATATCATTGCGTGAAAAGCCCCTCACCAATATTTGTTCACTGTACTCCTCTGTATCAGTGACAGCATTCATCTCTTTAATGGCTTTATTGCAGTTATTAGCATGTAAGCTATTGCCTGGCAGTGAATGAATCATGGAGGAGACCAGCGTCACCATCTTCGTCACGGTTCAGAAGATCTACTACCCACTGCTTTGCATCATGGGTATTCCAGGTTTGTCATCATGTTTGGTCTTTGACTGTCCATGCTTGAATTTTAACAGGACAATAGGTACCAATGTACAGCAAGGTATACATTTGCAAGTTATTAATGACTTTATTAATGTTAATAAAACACTTTTGGCTTGCTTTGCTCTGTAAGATAATTATCAGAAAGGCCTCCTCCCATGCACACAATGACACCCTGACCCAATGGCATCCAGGCTAACGTTAATAACTCATGTTGCAGTTAGCCTGAAGTTATTTTAAGCTAGAAAATCATTGTCATAATAATCATTATAGTCCCACAGTTTGACATATAAATTTGTGTTCAAACCCACATTGAGATGAGAAGATTGATATCTGCTTCAACTCTGTGTTGTTTGCAGAGATAACTTATGTACGCATGTTTAGCCTAACTTAGCCCCAAAACTGGAGGCAGAGGAAACATTTAGCCTAGTTCTGTCAAAACTAAGTGAAAAAATACACTTATATAAAATTCCAGTACTGTCATAGTTACACATTGTATGTTTTGTATTTAACATGTAGAAATAGAAATGTACTGTACCCTACTAATGCGACTGGTTTTAGAAGCAGTTAGCTTTGGAGCTAGGCTATTTCTTGGCCAACAACTGCAAAGACATACACAGCATCTCAAAAGTCCTGTCATATATGTATAAGAGGAATCAGGTGACTTGTGAGTGTACTACTGTAGTTAGCTCTCAAAAAATTGAAAAAAGTCTCACCTGAATATGTGACAGGAGCACTGGAGGAAAGCACAACTCGAATAAAAATGGAAAAAAAAATCCTGCACTGTCTCACTTACTGCTGGTAAGCACTATATACATAATGAAGGTCGGACAGACCAAAATCTTGTAAATTAAGAAATATTCCAGTGGTAAACGAGACAGCGTATGGAAGTTTTACTCATTTTTATTCAAGTTGTACTTGCTAGCTAAAATGAAACTTGGCTTTGGAGTTGTTGGAAGACATATTTTGACTGACCTGGGCTAGCAGTTTCCTCCTGGTCTCAGCCTGTGCTAAGCTAGGCATAACAACCTGGTAAACCTCGAATTTTCCTTCCTTTTTTATACATTATTATTATTACTGATTTATAAAGCATTAAATGCATTGTTAAAGCTGCACTACTATTAATCATTTTGATATTAACAAAACGTCAAATCACTGTGTGTAATGTGAAAGGGGTTGATCAAAGTTAAAGTTATAAAAAATTATCACAGACTCTGCAGTTCCCCTCAGCTCTACAGACCATTTTTGTTTCTTTTAGCTCATTGCTTTGGTTTCCCAGCCCTTGAACTCAAAAAAAAAAAAAGTTCTGATAAACCCACTGTACAGTGCCTGCCCAGCACCAAAGCGACAGATATTCTTAAAGGAGTTGGTGGAGACAAAAACAGAACTAAGAGGAGAGTCAATATTAGACTAACATATGTCAGGGGGCCAAAAATTAGTGCTTGTATTGTTCTGTGTCAGCTGTATGTCATTGCTAGCAAGTTCTCCATATAATTTTATGAGGTGACACTATGTCAGATGTATTCAGCTTGATCCACTGCCCCCAAGTGGCCATAAAACAATAATTAATGCAGTTTTAACCTTTAATAAAGTTAATACTAACAACTTAAAGTAGGACAAGTCATGCAAATATCATGTATTAAACTGAGCTGTATTCTTGTTTGTCCTTCCTTTTAGCCAACCTCTTCACATTCTACATGATCCGCTTCCGCAAATGCGGGATGTCCGACACAGCCATCATATACCTAAGCTGTCTAGCTATTGTGGACACCTTCTACCTGGTGTGGGTGATCCTTATTGACCTGACTCTCACCTTCTGGCTGCTGCAGCCCTTCTGGCACTCCCACCCCTGGTGTAGCATCCTGGGATTCCTGCAGTATGGATCTCTCTACAGTTCTTCCTGGATCGTCGTGATGTTTACCATCGAGCGCTACCTCGTCCTCCGCATCACGGCTGCCAAGCAGCACTTCTCCCAGGCTCGGGTCACTAAACTGATCTGTGTGGCCATCGTTGTGGTATCTCACGTGGTCTCTGTGCCACTGGGCTGGATCAACATTGTCAGTCCTGTCACCTTTAAGGTAGACGGGGAGGATGTGACACTTCCCAGGTGTCATTATCGTAATGAGACCTACTCCACTGTTATAGTGTGGATAACCACCTTCCTCTCAGGGGGAATACCCATTGTGCTGGTCATTATCTTCAACTACCTCATTGGGTGTCATCTGTGCCGCGCCAGCAACCTCTTCACCAAGGAGGAACGTCGCGTCATGCATGGAAGGAACACTAGAGGCATGTTGAGGAGGACCATCCTGCTGCTAGGCACTGTCTCTGTGGTTTTCGTTGTGCTCAGCCTCCCCCGCTTTGTCACATACTGCATCCTGAGGACCAAGTACAACAACGAGACTTTCAACAGAAATGATTACAGCATCCCCATCAATGTGGCTGGCGACTTGGCTAACATGCTGCAGAACCTTAACTCCACAACTAACTTCCTGCTCTACTGCATGGTCAGCCGCCGCTTCCGGCAGGAGCTAGTCCAGGTGGTGACTTGTAAGGTGAGGGCACGTGAACTGGGCTCTGTCTTAACCCACACGACCATGAAAGTCTTCTCAGTTGCAGATCGTAAGGCCTTGCCATTCAGTGATCCTGTGTCTGTGGTGCTAACCAATCTCAAACAAACTGAGTAGAAAGGAACTGGAAGAGTGGACAAAGCTCAGACTCTCAAAATAATTATCCTTTAAAGCTGAAAGTTCAGCATGACTTTGGAAAAGGTAGTTTTACAAAATAGACTTAACTCAAGGTCCACTTCGCATAGAAAAAGCAAGTGGTCCATGAATTAAAATTATTTTGTCAAATTATCCTTAAATTTTTGTTTTTTTTAAGCCACCCTAGCAGTGTGGCTCTCGAGATGTCAATGTCAGTTGGATGTTCTGTCAGCCTGTCTGTTGGTCAGTACACCACTTTGGTCCTGACTGCAATAGCTCAACAATATGTGGGTGGGACGGTGGTGGCCTGAAGGTAAGAGAAGTGAGCTTGTGACCGGAATTGTGCGAATGTGATCAGGGTGTTCCTGCAAAAGAGAGGCTTCCTCTTAGTGAAACTTCCCTGAATAAATATAGGTTAAAAAACAACAACAATTAAATTGATTTCCATTAGATCTTAACAAGCATGTGTGGTCTCCAGAGGACGGATCCTAATGACTTTGGTAATCCCCTGATTTTTCCTCTAGTGCCACCATCAGGTCAAAATTATTCCTCATCCAGTGAAATATCTCAACATCTAGATAAGGTGGCCCAAAATTTGGTAGCGGAGAACAGGGTAAATAAAGCCGGTGGGTAAAATGAGCCACCCCTTTTATCTAGGTAACCATAAGCAAAAGTAATCATGTGACCACAAATTAAGAAAGTATAGTCAATCCATCTTGGACTCAAGCACAGAGAGAGTCGTAAGCAAAACAGAGCAAAAAGAATGATTTCTGTCATGCCAAGTGAATTTATCATGTAACTACAGTCATCAGTCTTGTATCTTAATTAAAATAGATAAGTTTTGGACATTATTACATGTTAATTTAAGTCAGTGTAAGCTACAAAACAAGGTCATAAACTTAGCATAATTGTGGATCTGAGCCACTGTATGAAACAGTTTTGTCAAAATGGAGGTTGTGGGGTAAAACATGCCAGTGATGTTGGGGCAAGTTGAGTCAATGGCTCAATTTACTCCAAAAAATGATTTTCTGATATTCTAGAGACTAGAGACACTGTTCATGTTTGATCCCTGTTACAAGTGCTACAATGTTGATGAATAAATACCTAATTGTTGACTAATGTTAAGTTTAAGCCATACACAAACATGCTGTACATACAGATGGGTGACAAATTAAAGGAAAAGCTGACAGTGTTCAGCTGGGTTGAGATCTGGTGTCTGTGAAGGTGATAGCATATGATTCACATCATTTTCATACTCGTCAAACCATTCAGTGACCCCTTGTGCCCTATGGATAGGGGCATTTTCATCCTGGAAGAGACCACTCCGATCAGGATAGAAATATTTCATCATAGGATAGAGGTGATCACTCAGAACAACTTTGTATTGATTAGCAGTGACGCTTCCCTCTAAGGGGACAAGCGGACCCAAACCATGCCAACAAAATTCCCCCCACAGCATAACAGAGCCCCCAGACCCCCTCACTTTAGGGGTCAAGGATTCAGACCTGGACCAGGTTTTCCTTTAATTTGTCACCTGTCTGTATACACAAAAGCCAATTTACACACACATTCTTTTTGTAGCTAACACACAAAGATCACAGTTTAATCTTTACTGAAAATGTTTCGGTAACATGTTGAACAACAAGACACAAACATATTGTTTTTGCCTTTGTTAAATTGATGGCATTAATAAAGTTCAAAATTATCTCAAATTTGTTTGATTGTGTGTCATTTTTATAGCAATATTTAATGGTGGCACTATTTAACCCATCCCCATGCTCATTTTACTCCTACCTTGGGGCAAGTTGTGCCATAGGACTAACTTTTTTTGATGGGTCATCGTCATAAAACTAAAATAATTAGATAACTTGTTTTAATTTCCATGGGCACACAACAACCTGAGGTATATATGGTAACTATTATTTGAAACAAATACACTTTAATTTTTCGGTAAAATCATCAAATGTAAAAAGAGGCTCATGTTACCCCGTTCTCCCCTATAGACATTCAAGTTTCCCTCAAGATGAATTGGTCATCAGGTCCACATTTTATTTTGTACAATACTTTGGTTTATGGCCAAATACCTGCAAAACTAATGACATTCTCCTCAGCCTCAGCTATATTTTCTCTTAATAAGCACGTTAGTATGCTAGCACTCTAAACTAAAAAGCTGATAACATTATACCTGCTAAACATCAGCATGTTGGCATTGTCATTGTGAGCATGTAGCATGCTGACGTTAGCATTTAGCTCAAAGCACCACTCTTAAGTACAGCTGCAGAGAGCTGCTACAGTGGCTGTAGGCTCTAGTCTTGTCAATTGTCCAGCACATGTGAAGTAAGTAAACTGATGAATGTGTATGCACTATTGTAACAATGGGTACGATCAAGTGAAAGTGCCAACCATTATTCTCTGATATGTAATTGTTGCTTTTGAATCATGCAGGTCAGGTTTAGTTGTAAAAAGAGTGACTGCACTTGCTTTGAAATTGTTTCACTGCATATCCAAAACTGCTGAATGCCATTAATTGGTATACATATTGATAATAAAATTCAAATACATAAATTATAGAAATATACATTTCAAGTCAAGTGTGTCGTTTCTGACTTATTTCAATTTATTGCTCAAGTGTTCACAATGTTGTCACAATGTTTTTCAATTGGATGAAAATGGGACCTGCCACCTACAGTTAAACCTGACTGGCTACAGAATGCCTACCTTGCTGAAAGATCAACCTGATTGGCCTGTTTAAGACTTAATGAGTCACGTTATTTGCATAAATAGGTCATGAGACTAGCCTGCTTTGCATAAAACAGAGAGGGACAAGCAGTGGGAATACTTCCTGTTTGCCTCAGAACTTGTTTGCCTCAGAACAGGTTTGTGCTGTGGCTGAGGGATAAGCATTTCTACGTAAAGGTACGTGTGGGATTACAAAGAAGTTCTGCTTTATTCTCTGATTGTGAATATAAAGAGAGATCATACTGGAAACTTTTAAGATATTATGATTTGTTGTTAAGGAAGACATACCTGACATACCTTTGAATCAGTGATTATGACCTTTGTACTAGTGTACAGCGATCGTGTTAATGTTTTACACTTCAGCCCAGCTGTAAAGGTATGCACTGTTTAACAACTGTTCAGAGAGGCTAAGTCATTTACTATACTTGAGATGATTGTATTACTTTTCTTACTTTTCTTTTACTGATCTGCCATTTGCTTTGTGAGATGTACATTTTCAGTCACATACAGTTTAAGAAAAGTCCGTGTTGAATCCCTCGTGTTTTGAGACTAGTTGTTTTCATGCCATTTGTGATAGATACTGAATCTGTGAGTATCTCTTTAAGTTGTAGTGCTAAATTCCTTAAATTCCTTTCACATTGTTTCATTTTCACCAGGGACAACAGACAACCAACATTTGTTCTCAGTGACAAAATGGATTCTTTCAAAGGTAGGAAACAAAACCTTGTCAGACTTGCGGTACACATTAATCTGTCTAGTCTATCAAAATGTCTTTCTGAATGAAGTGCTAACTTGTTTGCTCTTGGCTGTCGTTATCAGGACCTTGCCCTCATCAGAGTGTTCCTGTTGAGATGGATGAGAGCATGACATCCTCCAGTCTGGACTTGGCCTGGCCTCCTACTTGCCAGCAGTGTAATGGACATACAGAGACCAGCAAAAGGGAGCAGGACCAGAGGTGTGAGCGAACTGGGGGGGTAGACCAGTGGAGACTCTTTGAGGACCGTTACCAGCATGACCCCAGAGCTGCCTGTCGTGCTGTCCCTGAACCTTCCTTCGTCCCCCGAACACATCCAGGACAGATGAGACCCCCTAACCCTTCAGGTGTTTGGCCACATGGTTACAGAGAGCCCCTATATGTACAGCCCCCCCCGGTTGTTGACCACAGTAGAGGCTTTGCAGGCCCTTCAAACTGGCCACAGGACCGCTCTGTGGAGGAGGCAGAATACTTGGAGCCCCCTCTCCCGCTTATGTCTAACAACTACAACCCCCATATCCCTTCACGATACTCAGCTGCATGTATGCCTGCTCAGTGTAAGTGAAACATGACACATTACAAATGTCTGGTTTTACTGTTAGGGTTGACTAGTGCATGCATGTTCTAACATTTCACAATCTGATACTGAAAGAATGCAGTCGTCAGATTACAGATCTTCTGGTTTTTATTGTTACTTTGAAACACATTATGGGATAAATAATCATTTTAAACATATATTTGACATATATAATGACACTAATTATTACATAAGTGTCATGGGACACTAAATCCCTCCATTGGGACCAAGACAAATGGATTTATTTTAGGGTAAGGATCTCATTTATGCAGTGTGACCTACCTATTCAGATATACATACAAAAACACACAATAATAAATGTGCACAAAAGAGATTTTCGGATTTTACAGTTTTGTTGAGTGTGTAAAAAGGAAATGTCTTGGTGGTGCACAACATGTCTGCTAATATTTCATGTTAAATAAAAGGCCAATAGTTGAACTTATTAAAGACATTTTTTCTCTTACCTCTAATGGTATCTAGCCATGCAGATAGTTCTATTTGTCTAGGTTTTGAGATATCTGTTTCTGAGATTTCTGCCTCCATCCCAGAACAACAGAGATGAATGAATTTTTGTTTGTGTTGTTTACAACATTAGAAATAATATTCAAATTTTTAACTGCAGTGTCTCTTTCCAGAAACAATGTTGTCAGTGCTCTGGAGATAGTTTCAATGAAAACTGTTCAAAGTGAGATCTGGATTATCCAAGATAACCAGGGCATGGATTTTGGAAAGACAAATTGCTGCAATTTTTAAAATGTATTGTTCAATGCTTTAAGCACCACAAATGAAATTTTATTCATCTCCATTATTTTTGGATAGAAGCAGAAATCTCAGAGACAAATATCTCAAAACCCTGACAAATAAAATTGAAATGATCTACAACACTTCAGTGTCATTTGGATGAACTGATCCTTAAAAACAGTACTATGTAATATTTGAAAGAATAAATAACACATCACAATTTTCATCTTGAAGATAAAAGATTGAATCCATAATCAATAAACTCACCTTTGCTCAATTCAGTACAGTCAGGTTTTTCTGCCACAGCCTAACTTAGTCTGGTATGACCAGTAGCTGATGGTGGCTAATGTAACCTAACGTTAACTTTTAGATGGATATTGCTGTACAATGGACATTACTGAGTTACCTCGCTGACTTTATAAATCTTGTGCCACTGTTAAGACTATGTTTTGGCAGGTTGTGTATTGTCATTGTGTTTCCTCTGTTTATGACTATAAATTTGAAAGGGGTCATTCATGACCATTTAGGCTCCTTTAGCTCATTGTTGCTACCAAGCTTTCCATACTGTTGATTTGGTGGATCACACTAACTTAATGAGATGCTTACACTAAAATACATTTCTGTGAGTCTCCTTGGAGAATACTAGTGTGTCCCTTGACACTTTTGTAATAACTTTACATTAACATTAGTAATATAATTAGTCATCTGACTGTATTAAAATTGTATGTTTTAAAAATACTTATTATTATTGAGCAATATTTGCTGCAGGCAACATCAGTGTACTATCAGTATTGACTCAGAAACCTGAATTTGCTATTTAAATTCTAAAAGTAGGACAAATAACACAACTACATCATAATTGGATTTTTTAAATTTAATTCTTCACAGATCCAATAATCACAACATTTGTGATAGATAGATTATGTTATGAAAGTTGCCTCCCCAACCCTGTTAGGCATCATTTGGCTGCTGCTCATTGTGTTTCTGGCGAGTCTGCATGACCTCATTACTGCTGAATTGGAACCCATCCAAACTATGAATTTTATGTCTGCTCCTCCATGTCTCTGTGCAGGCCCTGACCCAGTGAAGGGGAGTTGTCTCAGACAATGTGCATGTCACCTGCCAGCAAATCCACCCCGTCGCAATTATAATCATTATAAGCATGATTACCCAGTGGATCCACACCAGAAGCCTCAACAATACCAACAGTCCTGGTATGAGAATGACTCCTGTTCTATTTGTCATTATGATCTAATATTTTCAGCACTGATTTATATAATACTTTTCAAAGATGTCATGCATCATTCACAGAATATTCGCTTCCACAGGAATACCCCCCAAAGTAGGCTGCAACCAAAAGATGCTCCAAATGTCCCACATGCCTCTGTGCCTCAGTGTGTTGTGCCTGCTAGGGATGTGATGCATGAGGTCAGTGTGAATTATTCCTTCCAGGCAGATCCAGGACCAGCCACAGGGGAGATCAGGAGGACCATCAGTCTCCCTGAGGAGTGCCGTAAGTCACATCAGTGTCCCTGCATAAATATACTGTATGCATGTAAAGTTTATTCCTAGCTGTAAGAAATGTGACACAATATGTCGTCTGATTCATGACAGGGAATATTTTCATCACATACTCAGTGGACACAGCCAGAGAAATGATTCCTTTCTCCAAATTTCTGAGTGATCAGGGATTCAAACCAGTTGTAAGTCCTGCCATTCCTCCATCCCCTTTACTTCTCAGCGACTCAATACAAACACTCACACTCTGCCTGTTTCTTGACAGATTGACATTTTTCATAATACAATCCGAGGAATGGGCATCACCAAATGGATGGACAGATATTTGAATGATGTAAGTCTAACTACTGAGCAGACAGTTATTCTAAATGTAGACTTCTGCAAAAGCTAACAGCAGGATTACATTTACAGAAATCAGTGCTCATCATCGTGGTCATCAGCCCCAAGTACAAGGAGGACGTGGAGGGAGATGGTGATGACGACCATGGACTGCACACCAAGTACATTCACAATCAGGTGTGCACTCACACAACTCTCATGACAAATGTCAGCAGTTCAGGCAGAAATCTCTGCTTGCAATATCGCCCTCTTGTGACAAGCTTATGTCATCCCTTCTCCCACATAGGGACAGGAGAATGAGGAAATGCCTATTAAGACTTGAAAACAGGGTATTTCATTTCCCAGTTCCACCCAGTGTCCTCACACTCACAGTCCCAGGCTGTAGGTCTGGAAATGACTGTCACAACTCACTAATACTGAGTACAGAACCCCGGACATGAACAGCATGTGGGTGACACAAAGAAATGTCATTAGAGAAACTACTTACTATAAGGGCTGTGGATAACGGTACAAGAACACATGAAAATGGATCATTTGTTTGTTGGCCAATGAGAAAATTAACAAGTTTTTAGTATAGTTTTATATATCAGTAGCTTAAATTCAACCAACCCCTTGACACATACAAATGTTCCCAATTTTAACCACACAAAGCCTAAGACGCAGTGTATTGATTCAGCATATGCAGTATTTTACATTATTATGTGAAACAACTGTGCACATTCATGGGCTACTATAGAAACTGATAATCCTCTATTCCTGTTGGTGCAGATCCAAAATGAGTTCATCCAACAAGGCTGTCTGAACTTCAGACTTGTACCTGTGTTGTTTCCCAATGCAACCAAGGTGAGTATGAGCAATAAACAACATTTAACAGACATTAACTGCTGGGTTCACACAAATCACAAAAATATGTATTTGTTTCATGGGGTGGCTGTGGCTCAGGAGGTAGAACGGGTCATCCACTAATCAAAAGATTGGCGGTTCAATCCCCGGCTACTCCAGTCCACATGTCGAAGTGTCCTTGGGCAAGATACTGAGTGGAGGACAAATGGACAAATAAAACCGACCCCCAAATTGCTCCTGATGGCTGTGCCGTGTGTGTGAATGAGCATTAGAACTCTTGATGAGCAGGTTGACACCTGTGGTCGGGAGACTAGAAAGGCACTAAATAAACACAGCCATTTTGAGATATCCATGACAAATGACATTTCATTTGTCATTTAAAATTGACATTTGAAAAAAAAAAAAAAAATCAATCAATCAAAAAATACAGAATCAGTGTCTTCAAAGTCTGACAATGGGCCAAACTGTGGATTCCAAACTTCAGACATTTCAAAATCCACAGACCTCACCGTAAACAGTTTTCATAGATACTATTTCTGCGTTAGAAAGTCATTCTTATAATAATGGATCTGTAATTTTTCAATGCTGTGAGTAACACAATTGAAATTCCATTCATATTGGGGTGGAGAAATCTCAGAGACAAATATCTCAAAAAATGGACAAATAAAACTGAAACTATCTGCATGGCAAGATACCACTAGAGCTAAATGTTGGGGGGTTGTACAGTGCAGCACAAACTCCACCAGTACTAAGTACTAAAAGTAGTGATACCACAGTGTAAAACTACTGAAGTCCTGCATTCAGAATTTGCGAAAGTAGTTAACATAGTTAAGGTACAGTATTCATCATGCAGAATGGCCCATTTCAGAATAATAGGTATCATTAGATTATAATTAATGATGCACTTTGCTGTGTCTGTGTCACAGAAACATGTCCCCAACTGGCTCCAGAGCACCAGGATCTACCGCTGGCCCCATGACACCGAGGACCTGCTGCTGCGTCTGCTCAGGGAGGAGCGCTACATCATTCCACAGAGGGGAGCTGACCTCACCCTTACTGTTCGTCCACTCTGAAAAAAAACAAACAAAAAAAACATAACGTGGGGAAAAATGTGATGTTAAGGAAAAGACTTATTTTGTCAAAAACTACAAACATGTAGGTATGTCTTTGTTTCAGATACGTTGATGAGGACTGTTACTACAGCAGATCAGTTTGAAAGGATTTTCCGGTTGTTCCTTCCATATATACAGTCAATGATTCAGACACAGATTTGCTGTTTATTCTGCTGATTCATAATTCATTTTCAACTATTTCATTAGAATCAACTTGATACCTACTACTTGATACATTTAAAAAAAGATTTAACACATAAATTTAAGATTAAATTTGCTCTGACAGCTACAGTATTATTGGCCAGCTGTTACATGTTGGCTGGTGTTGTGTGTAGTGTCCTGTCAATCAGAGTTCTTGCTGCTGCTGTATGGGTTGGTCTTACTTACATTTTTACTGCTGACACATTTTAAATTAAAGCTGCATAAATTGTTTTTTGGGTTTTGTTTCTGCCACTTGGGGGTAGCTGAACAAGAGTTAACACAACATCTGACATATAATCTCTTTATAAGGTTGATGTGGCGGACATGTTAACAGTTACCTATTTACACTTCCAGCAGAAACAGAGCAACATTAGCATTCATTTAGAGTTGTGTTTCTGTCCACCTGCTGAACATTATTCACTCTCATTTTAACTCTGTTTTGCTGTCCAACAGTATCTGAAAATAAAACAAATGGCTTTTTACCTCCACTATGCTGCTCCACTATGTTCACCAGCTAGTTGCTAACTTTTTCTGCCATTAGTGTTGGGAAGGTAGTTTACAGTGGTTGTTGTCTGAGCTAGTTACCTGCTTTTGCTGGTATTGAGTTGATGAGTGAAATTTGTGGTCCAAAAAATAGGTAGAAGAGGGTAAATGGCTCCATAACTACTGAGTTGGTGATAATTCTGTGTGGGTTTGTGGCTACAAGTAACCTCTTTTAAATGTATAGTCATTTGATTCACTTCACATAAACAAGACCAACAGTTCACAGCTAGCAGCTCTGTGAGGCTGTAATTAGGTTCAGTGTTGCTTTTTGCTAGCTTAAATGCCGATGTCTACATGCTAACATGATGATGTTGAGCAGGTATAATGATCACCACATTCACCATCTTAGTTTACCATTTTAGCATGCTAACATTTGCTAATTAGCTGCATTAAACACATAGTACAACTGAAGCTCATGGAAATGTCATTTTGCAAGCTCTTTGTTAATAAAGTTTGGGACACACTGTAATGTATTCCTAATAATGGAGCTAGAGAAAAAACCAAGGGATCACCAAAGTTATTACAGCTCATCCTGTGGAGGACATGAATTTGCAAATTTTCATGGCAATCCATCCAATAGTTACTGAGAAATTTTACTTAAAACCACAAATGTCAACCTCATAGGGGCCCAAGTGTAAAATGTCAACAGATCTCAAAAGTCACGTGGCTACATTGTTTGGGAAACAGAAATGTTTGTACAAAACTTTGTGCCAATCCATCCAATAGTTGTTAAGACAGCGTCAGTGTTAGTTGTCATCCTCATGAATGTCTGTACAAAGATTCAAGGAAATTCATCCAGTAGTCGTTGGAATATTTCAGTCTGGACCAAAGTGGTGGACCAATGGACAGACACACCAACGCTGCCATCCATAGAGCCATTCTATTTTTAAATTTGTCAGTATATAAATAGATGATTTAATATTTAAGGTGGCATACTCCACAGTACACAGTCTGTGTATTTCTTCGTAAAGCATATGTTTCACCAGGAGGTGGCAGCATGTCCCAAATAATAAAAACACTCACAGCGCTGGTTGCCTCTTTATGGCAGCAGCTGTAATTTCCACGCTACATCAGTTTATCTTATTAATATTTTATATTTTTATATTAATTTGGAATAAATGCACTGTTATAACATTTTTATTATGACTGTGGCTGAAACAAGGAGTTTATGAGGGTCATGAGAGCAACAATTTGATTAAGGGGCACAGGAAGTCTTACAACGGAAACATCCTGTTCATATGTGGTACAGCAGCTCCTTGATAAGCCAGTGGTCTGTGGGACAGCTTCAGCTGACACCTTCAACCCTGAACTTAATCATGTTGCCATGTCAGTGTGCACAGACTACTTCAGTTGTGTCAGCCAGCAAAAAATGATTTGCTCTCACCCGTATGTGTAAAGGGAACTCTGGTGATGTCCAGGCTTTTATCAGCTCCTGCATGAGGGTGCTTTCTGTAAACACGAGGACTGCCAGTACCAATAAATCCAATGTTTGTTATTGTTCCAGGACCTGCGTACCACTCGACTCAGCCTTATCTGGTGAGTCCAAAGCAACCAGGCACGGATATTTTCCCAAAAAGGGCTGGATTCCCTTTCCATCTACCCCACAGCTTGTAAATTACACTCCCTACTCTGGCTCATTTTATGATTTCATTTTCTATTTCTAAAATATTTCCATGACAACAAGCATTTGTCTTGCTGAAGTGGTCTTTGGGGATCAAAACAACCTTGATTCATGTCTAATGAGAGGATGCTCTTGTCCTATTATTTCCTTCTTTTTTGTTTTCTCATTTCAATGTTTATAGTTTAGATGGAGCTCTTGTCCAGGGCGGATTATAGAGGTTCGGCCTCAGATTCTAAAGGACACATTAAGAAACTTAAAGGTACAATTTACACTATTATCTATTCACACCATGTCGGTCAATGTCAAGTTTTGAAGCAAGCATACATTGAAGTTCCCCAAACAGCCCATAATGCCTGAACCAAGAGTTTTGTACTTCCTCATTAAGTAGTTAATTATTTAGTACAAGCACTATTTTTAACCCTCCAATATTACTCTGGTAAATTCAGAGAGGAAAAGGTCATCTCAATACCTTTATCTGAATTTCTTGCATTTTGAACTGATTTGACTTGTATATATGGTTTTAGAATCTTTTTTTATGCATTCTGTGGTTGGTGGATCTTGAAAATTTAGTTTATTTAAACAAATCAGAAACTGTTGTTTGCAAAGACCTGCAAACAAATATAGAGTATAAAAGCATTGCATAAATAAGCCTAATTTAAACACACATTGATTTAGTATTGCATTTTCATAAAGGTGGGGGACTTTAAAGACAGACAAACCTGATGGCATTATCAGGGTTATTTTGTCAGACTTGGCAAAGTTCCTCCAGACCCACAGAGGACAATTTACAGCTCTTTTCACTGGCTGAGTAGTACTGCCCATTTACCAGTGAAGTGATTGTGATGCGTAAAATTGGTGAAGTGTCCCTGTAACATACACAATAGACAGTGTAGTCCAGCATTGAAAGAACAATTAAAAGTTTTATTTAGAATGTCAAACTATAATGGATATAATGTAATGTATTGTTTTAAAGAATACACCAGCACATTGCATACAAAGGCAACAGTAAGAGTTAAAATTGTTAAATAGAGATGCAGATGCGGTTGGGGGGGGACGACATTCCCATCAGCCTCAACTGTACTTGTACTGTGTCCAGTGCAACTTAGCAAATGTTTGCATGCTAACACACCAAACCAACACTGTGAACATTATAGGGGACACCAGGGACAGTTGTAACACTTTTTGCGATTTTCCCAATAAATCAAAACAATTGGAACTGGAAAAGTCCATTTGCCATATTATAAACTGCAATGTGTCAACTACTGAAACAATGTATATAAGTGGTTTTATGAAATATGTACAGGTTGCAAAATTGATTTAAACACAGTCACTCCACTGTTACAACTGTCCCAATGTACAAGGACAGTTGTAACATATCAAAAACATACATAATTAATCAGTCAAATACTCAAAATGAAAAAGATTATTTATCATTCATGTTATTGTGACTATTCATTTCTCTTTTAATGAATAACGGTATAAATAATTAATACCTTTTTTCACACTACATGACAAAAAAGAGGGGAAGCCATCAAATTATATGCAAGAAGGCCTTTAGGTTTTTAAAATATAAATGAAACTTGGTTCAGGGACGGTTGTAACAAGGTGTTAAGTAGCTTGACTGCTAGTTTGATACATGTTAGCCATTTCTAGTTTTAGCTTACAAAACAGTGATTCTAATAATATTTGTTTGGATTCCTAAATATTTAATCTCAGGACAGTATCCTAAAAATACATCTGATAGAAAAGTAAAATTTTTACCTCAAAAAACAACACTTTTACTGGTAACTTTCTTTAGGAGTTTTAAATATGGCTCCTTTTTTGTAACCAAGAAGACAATCTAACAGAGCATGTGCAGAGCTAGCATGACTGTGGGCTCTTCATCTTGTTAGATGATTGCTTCCTTAAAGCCAAACCTCTTCTTAATTCACCTCCACTGACATAACTAGATCATCAAGACACCCTAAAAAACAGATGGCTTTTCATGATGGAAGAGCGTAGAAAATGGCACTTTCATCATCGCAGTTTGAGGCTCTGCTCCCACCGGGGCCATCCATACTAAAAATGTATGCACTCAGTGTACTGTAAAGCACTTAAGATAAAAGCCCCCCACCAAATACTGCATTAAATATGGCATATATAATATTTCTGGATTTGTTTGATGTTAAATGTGCCCCTCATATAGGCTCATAGACCTCAGGAATGCTGCTGGCAAACATAAGCAGACGCCTGCCGATTGGTTCATTAACCAATAGGCCAGGCTCTCACTCAAGGTCAGCACACACTCCAACAGACAGAGACTGGCTCTCCATCTAGATGAAAATGCTAATGAAACATTTTTCATCATTGGAGAGTCATTGACTGTGATGTCCCCGGCATGAACCGGACCGAACCAGCTGTTTGGAGAGGGTTATGGCTCTTTCAGCAGAGAGGAGAAAGCAGTGAGCTCAGCACTTCCACAACTGCTGCCTGCCATGTATAGGCTATTATGGGAATCTGAGTGGAATATTGAACAGCTCGAAGATGTGTAGGAGGCAAAAAGACCCGCCAGTGGAGCACCTATGGTTAGTTTTATGGAGTCATGGATAAAATGTACTTTTGAGGTTCTAAAAGATGAAAGGAAAGCAAATGTTAAGCAAATGTAAAGTCGAGAGTATTAAGGCTAATGCATGACCATGATATTTTAGCTGCTTTTAAGGTTAATTGATAACAGCAACAGTAAAATATTGTTTGGGAGACATTTTGCCTGGCAACCAACTGAGACTCCAGGAAGTTACTGTTCCTGGTTTAGAAGTAGTTCAGCACATAACCCCCGTATAATGGCGAATTGTTGTTTTTACATGTTTTTGTATGGATTAAACAAACAAGATATGCTGTTTCCCCGTTTCCAGTCTGTACAAAGATTCCAGTCAGCTAAGCTAAGCTAACCAGCTACTAGCTCCAGCTACACACTTACTGTGTGACAATGTGGTATCAATCTTCTCATGTCACTCTTGATAAGAAAGTTAATATGAGTACTTTCCAAAATGTCAAATTATTCATTTAATGAACTCACTATGTGTGATTTATGTGTGATTGTAAAATGAAACACCCCTGCAGGTCAGTTAAACCTGCCAAATTCACAAATACATTACTTAGGATACATATGACTGTGTCCACCTGTCTACAATATTTATGCTTGTGTATAAACTCAATCTTGGCTGCTTCTATGAAACATAACTAAAGCCCCAGTAAATATAAGTAATATCGATATTCAAGAAGGTGCAGTATGACACTGTTAGTCAGAGATGGCCTCACAGTGATCACACTGTACTTTATGGTAATTTTGTATAAATGCAATATTCCTGTTACGTTTCTATATGGATTTATTTGCTGATCTTCTTATGATATCCTTTTGTTTAATGTATTCAAGCATTACTTTTCCCCCCACCAATGGCAGCAAATATTTCAGCCAATAAGAAACGTGTTCCTAACAAACCACCAATGGGAAAGTGATGCTCTCCAGCTCTCTGATCTGGGTCTGGTCCTTGTTTTGATGCTGCAGTGGCAAATGAGGTGAAATGCTGTCAAGTTTGACATAATGTTCCACAATACCGTTTCCGGTCCCGAAGTCGAAGGGTATTTAGTTACAAAATAAAAGTCATCTAAGAGTGACAGTTTGAAACTGTGGGTGCAGCTTTTCACACAACTGCATTCAAGTATACCCATCTATCTATCTATCTATCTGTCTATCTATCTATCTATCTATCTGTCTATCTATCTATCTATCTATCTGTCTATCTATCTATCTATCTAATCAGTAACTAGGCTTCCAGTGTGATTTAATGGATGTTTCTTACACTCAGTGTTTGCCCTGCTCTAACCCCTTTATCATGATGAATACATACATGTTTGAATATGTCATGTATTTAGCTGTCTGCCAATGTACATATATGAGGCTTTTTTTTTATCTTTGCAAAGGACAAAAATCTTAGTTTTCTTTACACTCCACCTCAAGTGATGTGGAAACTTGAGGAGCCGCAGTTTGTACTAACATTTTGATAATAATATACTTTAGATATATATTAGCTTTAACAAGGTGCCTCCCAATCTTTTCCCTAAAAAAAAGTCCTAAAAGGTTTCTTCTGTGTTCTGTGGGTTGCCTCATGTTTTGGAGATGAAGCTGTTAAAATATTTGTATTTCATTAATTTAGATACACAGTGCAGGAAGAGAGATTAAACTGTTACCAACGCATTTAGAACATGAAGACAGTTAAATGCCCACATTACAGTCATGGAGTATTTTGTTTAGAAGGAGACTTCAAGACTAAAAATGATCACTTGTATGTAGGTGTCTGATGTTGAGAAACCTGAAACAGCCAATAAACACAGGGTACATCACTGATGATGCATCCCAGTGCATCCATAGGATGTATCTTCACATCCACATGAACTAAGACAGACAGGTTGTTTAACGGCACCCAGAGGCCATCTGGGACCTTAACTCCTAAATTACTAATGTGTTGGTATTACTGGGGCCCATAAGACACTGTAATGGTATATATACACAATGGTATATGTTAGAGTTGGTTTGAGATCACTTGGTTTATATATTATTTTAATATTTTTTATGCATGAAAGGCTTATTGTTGACTATGGTCCTTTGATGCTTCACCACTTATTTTTTTGTTGTTTTTTTTTGTCTCAGGGTATAGTTACTTTATCTGACTTGAGGTTTTTGATTTGTTTCTTTTACGTGAGCTCACTAAAGCAAATTCTTATCAAGTATGTTCAAATGGCAATAAAGTAATCAGTACTGAATCCCTATTTTTGTGCCAATCAATATTCGAGTTTTACTGTTCACAGATGTGCTATTATTTTGAAAAAAAACCAAGCAGGATGTTTCCGGATATCATCAGTGACTTCATAGAGACTTTAATTTGCACAATTTGCAGCAGACAAGGCTGCTTGAGGACAACAAAACACCAAAAACATCTGTTTATCCAACCCGATGCTTTCAGAAAATATTTCGCTCCAAGAAAAACATGAACAGTCTCCTGCTGGCGAAATAAACTCATCTAATAAATATGCAACACCAACCGACACTAGGTCTGCACACTAATGTGGTTAGCCGGCTAGGCAGTCCATAACACTAGCAACAGCGCCGTTCAGTCTATATGATCTATGACTGCTGCCAGCAGCCTGTGCCAGACACGAGCCTTCCAAAATAAAGCTGCTATTTTCACTCTGGCGCTTTGTATCACCGCGCCCGCGGCTTTTATTCTGAAGGTTGTGGTCGGAAGTGTATTCTCGTGCATTCTAACTGGCTGACAGTAGGTGAGCTAACATGGACTAGCCTGTTATGGAAGAAGACGGAGCTCAGCGGAGCGGCTGTCTGATCAGACGGGACTGGCTGGGACTCGTTCTGAGCAGTGATTTGGAAAGATAACGCTACGTACCGGAAGCCTGGGGAGCGTCTTCCTGGCTGGAATCAAAAACACCACAGAAAGCTACAAAAAAAACACAGTTACAACAAGTACAACATGGAGCCGACAGCTGCGGAGCGTCAGAGTGTTAATCGCCGCCGTTGAGTGTAGCTCTCCGCGGCCGCAGCTGGACCTCACCGGCGGCAGCTCGGCGCACTGGAGCAACGGGAATCTTTGTTCGCGTTTTTCTTTTCATGGGACACAACCGGGCTTCCCCTCCGCTTCGACGTTGTTTTTCAGCCGTGACAGCACCCACCTCGGCTGGTATCCACTGGCCACGAGGTCCCCGCATCTTATGGACTCCTAACACTAGTTTTTTTGGGCTTTTCTTTCGGTCCCTCTCTGACGGACGCGGCAGTCATGTTTGCCGTGCGCATCGTCACCGCAGACTACTATCTGGCAAGTCCCGTTAAAGACCTGGACGTCTGCTATTCTGAATTCAGGGAGAGCGACGTGAAGAAAGTACCGGTGGTGCGGATATTTGGAGCAACACCCGCAGGTTAGCTAACTCTTCTGTTTATCTGAGTGTGTTTCTTCATTATTTAAGCTAATGGTGGTTGTGCTTTCTTCACAGCGCACCACGCGGCATGTTACGCGGTTGTGGCTGCTGTTTGGACACACACACACACACACATACATACATACACACACGACCGCACTGTATTGTTTAGAGGAAACCCAGCGGGTCTAGTAATGCAAAATGACAACAGGAAGATGATTAGAGTGTTGACACATGCACCGCTGTTGCTTTTGCATACAGGCTGTCTGCCTGCGGCGGAGGGAGTCCTCCTCTGCTTCCCCCTCCTCTCCCTCCTCACACGGCTCTGCTTTGTTTTCTCCCACCGCTGCATCATGGTGGTGGTGTAGGAAACCTTTGGCTCATATGTCTCTACCTGCCACATGTGACTCACAGCGACCACTTAAATACATCCCTTTAAGGTGTTTTTTATTGTGTTTATAGCAACCTGTGGAGCGAGTCCAGGCTGGACTACAATATGCTTCCACCTCTTCCAGCTTTCCATCATTTTTTTTTTTTTTTTTTTTTTTTAGTTTAATACCAGAAAAATCACAGAGAGAAACAAAACTTCCCCCACAGTAAAATTGGATGATTGCAGCAATATAAGCAGCCAAATAAATAGTATTGAAGCTAAAAGAAACGTTTAAAATCCAGAATAAAATATCAGCAAGAGAGAATTAGACAGATTTCTGGGCGCTGAAAGCATCCTGGAGTCAGTTATATTCTCTTTTGAAGACAGCACAGCCTGTAAAGCTAGGAGCCATCATGGAATTACGTTATTATGCAAGATATAACAATGAGGGAGGCGCGATGAATGAAAACAGAAACCTACATTGCGTGAGAAGGAGATGTGCACTGCATACTGACAATAGAAGCCAAGACAAGGCTGGCATATGTGAAGAAAATGTCATGGTTTGCGGATCGCCACTGTTAGAAATGATACACTCATACTGTACATATTGTACAGAGGAGGGTCAGAGATGTAGATTTCCTTTTGAGCTTTTGGCACATGCCCTGCTCTCCAATAAAGCCATTACAGCAGAGCACTCTGGGTACCTTAATCCTGCCACCACAAAACAATAGAATGATTTCCTGCACAATTGCACGGCATTAGCACCCGGGCCAAATCCTTTTTGTGATTGCCGTGCCCTTCCTTCAACCCTGTTTGACAGGTGAAAACACCATTGCAGTGTGACCGTGTATTTTTAGCAGGATGAGTCTCCAGTGGGGGGGGATAAATGGGAGTCAAACTTGTCCCCCAGGCTGTTTTGAGCGCTGCTCCTCCACAGGACGACCCGGAGCAACGTCCAACAGGGTGTACCTCCAGTGAGGATTAAAGGATTTGGAGCAGAGAAATGAAGGACAGTGGGTCAGGGTTAGGGTGTCAGGTCTAATTTGGTTCTGTCATAAACCTGCACGTTCGCATGCGGTTGAGCTGATGCGAGGGGGGCTGCACACACACACACACACACACTGCAGTAGAGGCAGCCTGGGTAGCTTGTCAGTGCATGTATGTTGAGCAGTTCATCAACACTGATTGAGCACAATGTTGCTATAGGGCTCTAGAGCAGGGAGATACAGGGCAGGTTTTATGACAGGAGACTGGATTCTATCTGTGATTATCACATTATAAGATAGATATTATATATATTATAATATCCTTCTGGTGTTAAAGCCTATGTTATAGTTGAGTGCTGCGATTCCCTGAGATTTTTGGACACATCCATTGAGCAAAATTGACTGTTTGGTTAGAGCTGAAATGATGAATTGTTGAGTCGATAGCAGATAATTAAACAACAATGAATAAACATCTCCAAAATGAGGACACGGTGCTGTTCTTTGTTTTATGTGAGAATACATTGGACTTGGTTGGCTACAACAAGAAATTTGATGATGTCACTTGGGCTTTAGGAAATAGTGACGGGCATTTTCTGACATTTTAACCCAAAGATGTGCAGTTTACAACAATATATGATTGAGAGAAAAGCAGCAA
The DNA here is from genome assembly GCF_914725855.1 of Thunnus albacares. NCBI lineage: Eukaryota > Metazoa > Chordata > Actinopteri > Scombriformes > Scombridae > Thunnus > Thunnus albacares. The sequence goes on from NC_058121.1 coordinate 3,979,507, forward strand.
ATCTTCACCATCAAGCTGGGACCAGTGACTTTTTATTTTTTTCTTGATACACGACCAGTATGATTAGTTAATAGCTGAAATAGCTCATTTAGTCATGGTCAGAAATGTGAGAATAACTCCTAGGTTGAATAATTACCTTTCAACCATAATTAACAACCATCAGTAATACTTATTCCCAAATCGTTGTCACATAATCAATATTCTTATGACGTATGATTTGACTAGTATCTGTAAGTAAAATGTTGCTCAGTTGGGGATTTTCGTTGAATTACACAGCCTGTAGTTTCCTAATTGACCTTTTTCACAGCAGACTTCTGACTTGTCAGAACAGGGAGCGAACAGGTGTAATTAATAACATTAATTAACGATGGCTCGGTGCCATTAATGTGTCCCAGTCGGCCATTGAAGTGAAGAGGCAGCATGCACCATACCAGGACAGAGGAGCTGCCTCACCTACATGGAACGCTGCCATGGTTAATGTTATCATTAACACCAGTGCTTTTCACACTATACATCCTAGTGTTTACTGTAAACACTATTCCCTTCATTTTGCCGTCATGTGTTTCGTAGCGTTGTTTGAGTCCTGACTAAACGCCTGCACCTCTGATCCTGTCCAATTGATTAACATTCCTGAGTGTGTGTGTGTGTGTGTGTGTGTGGCATTTAAACCGATGCCAGTCTCCCGTCGGAACCATTAAAAGCTTTTCGCCGATTGAGCTCTTACACGAGCACGTACGCAAACACAGTAGCTGGCATTGTTTCTACCGTCGTAGAAGTGGTTTGAATCAGACTTTGTGTTGCCTCAAGTCGCAGTAATGACAAACTAACATGTCTGCAGTTTGTGTGCTGCGGTGGGTGCCCCGCCGATTCGCACAGTTGCACAGTTTGACTCCCCCTTCTCGCTCAGGCTATGTATCACTTGTGGCGAGCCGAAGTCGGAGTCAGCTCTACGTTTCCAGAAATAAAATTACATCACCATCTGGAACCCATCGAAGCAGAGACGGATCTCTTTTCTTTCCCTGTTTCAAATGTGTTTCCAAAGGGGCCTGTAGCTCCGAAACAGGCCACGCCTACTGAAAAAGTTACTTTTTAATATTTCCTGTTGCCTTTTGTGGTGATTTTTTTGTTGTCTGGCCTCAAGGGAGGAGCCTCATGAGCAGTTTTGCTCATTTGTGCCGGCTTTTATCTCATCAGTGTGTTTACCCTTGTGTAAGCAGTCAGCAGTGCGCCGTACATTCTGCACCATGTGGCTCTGGCTACAACCCCAGGCCTCGTATTCCCTATCCTTCCCTGACCTAAGCTGTGCACACTCCCACCAAGCGGCCCTGTGTAATTCGAAGCCATGCTTCCTGCTCCCCCCCCCCCCCATCACCATCACCACCACCACCACCCCCACCTTTTGTCAGTGAGTGGTCAGCCTGCATGTGCTGCACTCATACTGTACATACATGCCAACAACTCTGAAATTGCTCAAGGAGAAGGGAAGGGAAGGGAGGGGAGGGAAAAAAAAAAAAGGAATCATGTTGTTGTGAAAATTGCACTCCTGATCAGTGTCACACCATGCTTATTAATAACCGGCTTCAATGGCGCGCTTGTGGTTGTGAAAATCTCCCAGGGTGGTAAACAGCGAGCCTCTCCCCGCGCTGCCGAGAGTCTCTGTCGTTGAGGCGGCTGCAACCTTTTTTTTTTTGAGGTCTGACAGCATTGATCTCCACCCTTGATGTCAACAAGCTGGGCCCCGGTTGCGCTGACAGGCCCTGGGTCCCACGACGGCAGGAGGCACACTGTTATGATCCCTCGCTCCGAACTGAGTGTTTATTGGGTGTGTGTGTGTGTGCGTCCGAGAAGTAGAGGAGGTGCATGACCAATTGACCTGAATGAGGGGGCCAAGCAGTGAAGCGCAGGGAGGAATAAAACTGAGGGCCTCTTCCTCCTCCCTCCTCCCCCCCTCAGGTTTAGCTCTCTCCAGGGGAACCCTTAATGCCATCTGAAGGAATTCCTCCCGGATCCATTAATAGGATAATAGGCGGATTCAAAAGAAGTCGGTGGCTCATTAGGCAGAAGGTCATTGTCCCCTTAACTGTTTACTTTCCTCTCTCCCTGTCGGTCACTCCGGTTCAATTATCATCCTCTAACTGCTGCTCCAGTTGCTTCTAATTACTTTATGATGGAGTGAGATGCCGATTTGCTGATGTCTTGAAATGGTTTCTCTGGGATTCATTTTCTGTTTTTTCTTTTCTTTTTTCTTTCTTTCTTTTTTTTTTTTTTTTTTTTTTCTCGGTCCTCACAATTTTTTCCAGTTCAGTTTCACGGAGTGTCTGGTTTTTTTTACCTCGTGTTACATAGGATAGCTGCAGGTTTGGTGAGAAAAGCGAGTGTCACCTAAAGAGAGTGAACGCTGCTCTGCACTAATCCTCATCCTGTGATGCTGTCGCCCCCACAGATATGAGGCCCCGGCTTCTCGTCAGGAGAGAATGTTTGGGACACTGAGCTTTCTGTTCAGATGAAAATCACTTAAGTTCAGTGGAATCGATGTAAATGACACAAGAGGAAAGGGTTTACAGCTGCAGAGACATACTGGCATGTTAGTTCGACTAGTTTGTTTGGAACATTTTGAGTGAGATCATGTCAGTAGAATCATTGCATTCAGTGGGTTTTGCTCACAGAGACGGAGTAAGTCTATGTGGAAACTTGAAGCACAGCTGCCGACTTGAACATGCAAACTGTCTCGACAGCCCAACATGGATGAAGCAACCGGCTCTGTGGTCTGTTCAGTTTTTCTGCCTTGTCAGAATATAAAATGCTCCACAAAAGACATGATGCATGATAAGTAGTCACTTCATCACCAAGCTCCCAGCACAAACGTGCCATTTCTAGCATGATCGGGCACTAACAGCCTGTTCTCATTTATGGATTAAAGCTCGCAGGCTCCGTCTTGCTTTCTCATGAGCCTCGAGCTTGTAGGCACGATTGCATCGAGTGCATAATTTATATACCTCACCTTCATTTGGACAGTTACTATCTCACTTTCCCATAATTCCGGTGCACTAACAAAAGTACTTCATCTCCGGAGTGACGTGTTTCTACGCACCGTTCTTCTTATTCAAGTCCTGGTAGCTTGTTAATTGGGAACTTGTGGACAGATTTTCCTCCAGCTATGTGCTTACATTTCAGAAGGGAATCAAACAAGCGTGATCGGTCATCGCCAAGTTGTTGCTTTTGTGCGTCAGAGGATATTTGAACAAAGTCAAACCTCTCTCGGTGTATCCACATCGCATTACTTGGTGACTTCTGAGTGTTTGAGTCATGGTGGGTGGTGGCGGCAGCATGCTTTTCTGTATGTATTAGGCCGTTACTTATCAGAAGAGGAAGGTAACAGGTTACAGTGGCTGGTAAATCCCAAATTTTTATTCTCCAGGCCTCTTATATCAAGGTTGTTTGTCTGCTTTATCTGTGATTTAAACAGTCTACAAACGTGCCGCACAACCAAATCTTCCTTGTGGCTGCACTGTACAAATTGTTCTATGTATATGAATCCTGTATGATTGACAGCTGTTGGAGAAAGCTACACAGAAACACTTAATTTCACTTACTAGACATTAGCCTTCTGACTGCATCGTTGTCGCACACACACACCCTGACTCACCCACTCAAATTCTGACATTATTAGCTAATGCACATCCTGGATTAGTTTCCTCAGTAGTTGCTCGTCAGCTGACTCCAGAGGTGTCCCAGTCAGTCGGCAGGCATCACACACAAGTGCCAGCCAGCAGTCACTCACTCACACCTCTCAGGTGCCGCGTTGCCAGTAACTCTACCGTATCAGTCATGCCTCTGTTGCAGGGCCCTATCAACATCTGAGGCATTTCCGGTGTGCTATCTGGTTCCAGAGAGTCTTGTCCAGACACAGTCAGGGCAGCCGAAGTAAAGAGCTTTAATAAGTAAACAGACAAAACCCCCTCCCTCCCCTCCCCTCCCCTCCCCTCCTGCTCACACAGGACTGTGTGAATCACATATAAAGTGGAAGGAGGCTTTGTCTCCCTCTGAATGCTGCGATACCACAGGTGGCCTTTGCGGTGGATTACAGTCAAAGAGGCTGAATAGCTTGTGGCTAATGAGCAACATCTAGACAAAGGTGATATATGGGCACAATACTGATTTTTATTTTTTTTTTCTAAAGTCATTCAACCAAGTGATCAATTACCTGTAAATACAAAAACACTAAAATGTGGCTTACAATAAGAACTCCAGTGAGGATTTACAATATAAATCAAATTTGGCATATCGTCGAAGGCTGTCAAACGGCAGCGCTGCGAGCGTTCGCCAATATACTTTGTGCAAGTCAAGGTCTTTTCATTTAATGGCGTCCACGCCAGATGGAAGCAGTATAGTCAGGCTGCAGATGCAAAGATCCAATATCACCAGCCAGGCCACCAGCTTTTAGACAGGTTGTTGTTGGGATGAAGGTTAGAAGAGATTGTTTCTGTCAGCGGTCACCAACCCTTTTTTTCAAGCCAAGACCCCTGCTGATGTCCAAATATAAGCCAGCGTCTACTGATGTGAAATGTAACGCCTCATCTCCTCCCAAATCAAGTAGAGAAGACGCAAGCTGAAGTGTGAATGACTGGAAATACATGAAAAAAAACGACATGACTGGATTTTGGTGGAACAGGATGGCATGGTGAAAGGAGTTGTTTACCTTGATGACATGTTGTAAGAGCCTGTCGTTTGTTCAGTGTTTGTTCCTTCTATCATTCCTACTTGCTATATTAAAACCGATCTAATGAGAACAAAGCACTGCGAGTGTTCACGCCTTGTTACACAAAGGTTATAGCGAACAATATAAATTTTGAAATACAATGCATTTCCTGTAGCTTCTTCACAATAAAAGCCTCCATGTGGTTTACCAATGAAAAGTGGGAAGTGATTGCTTTGATTTACAGTAACTAAACACTAAATCAGTGTTTCACAACGTAGGTTTGCCTTCTCTAACCTGTAGGTTGACCAGGTTTTAACTTGCTCACTCATCCTAGTTTTCACTACCTGCTTTCACCAGATCACCAGAGTACACCAAGACCTTGTAGTCATAATGTGGTGCTTGTTAAAGCTCCTGGCAGCAGAGCAGTTGAACTAACCAGCCACAGCCTGCACGGACTACCTGGTAGCTGGCAGTGATTTTCCTTTTGTCTTGAAGAAGCTGTGTTCAGCTGTCTCAGTGTCCTTGCTGCTGCTGCTGCTGCTGCTGCTGCTGCTGCTGCTGCTGCGGCCCAGTCAATCTGATTGATGGCTATAATAGCTCCCTCCAGCTCCTCAGTTGAGTATCTGAAGGCGTCCCTGTCGAGGGCGCAGGCCTGACGCTGCTGCAGTCCTCGTCCCCGATGTATTTCCTGTCACCTCCGTTCACACTGAGTCAGATGGCTCAGGTGAGTTCACATTAACACCCGCAGGTGTCGGATGTCTTTTTCCACTACTGGAAGTCTGTTCTTCACTGACCTGACCCCGAGTCATCTTTTAGTAATGCTGTATCGATCCCTGAAAGGAGGAATGCTCAGCTACAATTGTAATTCATCGCCTTGCCCGACGGCACTACAGCAGCTATACAGCAAGCACAGTGAAAGCGTCCGTCCATACCGGCTTTTACCTCCCTCACGGCCGTCCTCAGATCCAGCTGTTCTCTCTCCAGCCAGGCTTATGAGGTGAAGTTCCCTAACAGTCCTCACCACATTCACATCGGAACCCAGGAACATCTGGCCTTGAGGCAACAGTGCTAACCACTGTGCCGCCGCAGGGCCCGCTCTTTCTTTAGAAAATCAAAATGATTGGCTCCGGGAAAGAGAGACTTGATGTGGGGAAATAGAGGCACGACTGCATGAAATACATTTCCAGTGGCGAGCAGATAAAAGTAGATAGAAATGCGGGACCACATGCCTGTGAACTAGATGTCAGAAATGCAGGGGAATACTTGAGGTAAGGGGTTAATGACAGTCCCGCTGTAGATACCTGGTGCAGGTTTGATTTATAGTGCAATGTCCAATTTCACGCGTTGATAGTATATTCCCCACAACGATTGTGTTTACGCTCTGTCTTTAACTTGATGATATAGAGTGACGATGGGCTGGAGACATACTTATACAACTGGAGTCACATTGAGGTAACTTCTCATTACTGAAAAGGAGACGGTGTTAAGTTCTTTCATTCACTGTGACGGTCACTGTGAACCGGGGGGTTTGCAGTAGAGATGGCTGAGATTACTGAGACATTTCTCAATTTGTCTAATGTTATTTTTACCATCAACAATCTCCACCAGCATCAGAAACTTGTAGGAGAAAACACAAACAGCTCAAACCGACCAATCACAGTCCTCGCGGTCCCTACCCGATATCTCTGTAGTCATTGCGTAGCTACGGCTGCCTGGGCTTGAAGGGTTCGAAGTTACAGTCACCTCTTAAGGCAGCAACTATAAATCTTCCTCCGGAGAGTGCATGTCAGTGCTGCCAGCGCAAGATAAGTAAGAACAGTTAGACACACACACACACACACACACACACACACACACACATACAGTTGTCTGCTTTACTTTTTTTCAGTCCAGAGCGAGCCCTCTTCTGTTTTCTACAGTGGGATGGGGGTTGGGTTGGGTTGGGCCTGGTGGTGGTGGATTGCCCTGCCCCCCTCTCATTCTCCCTGTTAATCAGTGAACCAGTGGTGGGGTGCATCAACCAATACATGCACACTGATAGTATATACACGTTGAGTATTTGCCTGCAGAATATCAGACAAGGCATCCACACTCTGACAGTCATTCTGTTTATTTCAAACGTTAGCCGCTTCTTTTCTATAAGGGTTTCACACGTACTTTGAGCTTTCGTGAAGTGCTGTAATTGTTCTTTGTTGACATCCGTGTTTGTCAGATCCAGCCGTCATACTTAACTCGCCGTCTGTTAAACCTAAAGAGGTTACTACGCCGCATAAGAGCTGTGCTATGCTAGAGAATAACTCGTCTGTATGGCGTCGTCCGACCACGTCCGAAGGCAAAACCGTTTAGAGTTGTTCAGTACAGCCACAGTTGACACCATATTGGTTTAAATATGGGGATAACAGTGCAACAGTCTCCCCCTTCATAGTGTAACACTTGTGTTGTAGACATGAAAAGTGACAGAAATAGTTGTATAAGGAATTAAAAAAGAAAATAAGAGAAAAAGGGAGTTCACACCTTGCTTACCTACCCACACAGCTGGCCAATCACTGTGTGAAGTAGGACTGAATGATAGATGCAGCCCACACCTCACTTCTGACGTTGGTTGCATAGAGATGAAAGGTGTGGGCAGAGTGGGCTTCCAAAGCAGTTCTGATGGAGTATACCTTTAAGACAACCATTAAATAATGTGATCAGAATGACAACACCCACCTGTCCATTTCTGGACTGTATGTATGTACAGGTGTCTCTTAGCCACAGGTTATGTTGTGTCTTTTGACTGGTGTCCTCATGTAGTAACAAGCTTGTCTTTAAATCTGTATGATAGGCCGCTAGGGTGTGCAGGTTGTAACAGTGGAAGGGTGGAGTCGGCATCTTTTGAGGAGGAGTTGTTGTTGTTGTTGTTGTTGTTGTTCTCTAGTAGCTTCACTCCAGATGGCTTCGCCAATGAGGTAATGTGATTTAGTTCATCTCCAGGGTGAGATGGATGCCCATTAGTAAAGGTGGAGAGGGGGGATAACAGGAAGCATTCCGTCTTTTGATGCAGCTGTAAGAAAAAGCGTTTGATGTGAAGTGGCCGCCGACGCAGGGGCCCGCTGAGGGCTGCTGTTGACCGAGGTTTGTAAAGTCGCCCTTTCTGGGAGAGCCTCTTCTTTTCCCAAAGCAGGTTCCCGTAACGTGGTTCTGTGTGGTCTGAAGAGAGAGAGAGAGACCAGCGACGGCACGTGGTGTTGGGTCATTCCAGGTCCTCCTCCGTTTGAGCGTCGGGCTGTTCCTCTCTCCTCCTGCACCATTGTCGCCACAGAGAGAGAGAGAGAGAGAGAGAGAGAGGGGGAGGAGGGGGGCTCCCGCTTTGTCCAGCGAACCCATGAAGAGAGGGGAGACTACCCACTCCGTGTTCCCTCAGGGCCACTGGCACTGCTGCAGGAGAACTCTGCAGTGTTTCAAGGCAGATTAAGACCTTGTTTAAAAAGAATGAAAGAATTTGGCAGGCGGAGGAAAGCTTGAATCAGTGCTGGAGGGGCGGGGGGGGGGGGGGGGGGGGGAGGAGAACGCTTTGAACCTGCCATGCTGTGCCATTCAGCGTGGATGTTAATGAGGCCTGTGTGTGCGGTGGGTGTACACACGTGCAAGCGTACACACAAAGACAAACAAAGCAATTAAGTTCTCGTCTGTGGCGCTGGAGGTATATCTGCAGATTAGGGTGGAGTAGCACTCCTGTTCTTACAGGAATGTACCAGCGCTTTAGTCTTTCTGATCAATATATTGTTGTGCACTAATAGGATTTACAGCATTTTCACATCAACATGTGAATTCTGCTATTTCTCTTCTGACATGAAACCTAAACCCTCTTGGCTTTTTAAATTTTAAAGCCATATATCAGACATGACGGAGGGTTTTAAACTACTGGAGTTCCAAAATAACAAGACTTTTATGGCTGCGGGAAAGTGCTGGATGTGCCTGAGAGTACTAATTGATTGTCAGTCAATGGAAATGTGTGACACAGAAGCGGGGTACTCCCTGCTTATTATAAGCACCATCTACACTTGATTTATATGTAGAGGAACTCATGTGGTATGCTCGGATTGAATATAAAGAGAATTTGTGCCTCGTTGCTATATTCACACAAATTTGACCACTGGTGTGTTTATTCACTACGCAAACAGCCAATATACCAACTGTACAGATGTCTGCTGTAGATAGCCAGCAGCATATGTAATGTGTGTGTGTGTGTGTGTGTGTGTGTGGAGAGCGTGCTATGTTGTGTTTATATAAGTTGAAGTTGAATCTGAAGTCGAATCCCAAGTGAATCTGCGTTCGTCTGCATCCACTTCTGTCTTGGCACTTTATATGCAATTGCGCTGCCTCTTAAAGCTGCATTATTTTTTTTTTTTTTTTTTGGCCACTAGGAGTAGTGGAACAAGCTGAATACACAACACTGACATATTATCACCTAATAAAAATGTTGTGTCTAATGTGTTAACGGTCGCCTTTTAAACACATTACACAGTACATACAAAGACACGTTACAGCACACTTAATCAACACACAATCCCTGAGAAAAATATCTGGCTCTTTAGCTGCTAAACGCTCCGCTATGCTAAACAGCTAGCAGGTCATTAGCTGCACAGTGGGATTATCTATGGGTTTGTCACTCTGAGCAACCCCTTTCACATAGTCAGTTGATCCTTTTGTCAATATAAAAACTGTTTTGCTTTCAGTCTAAACACACCTTTTAGATTACCTGCTCATACTGACCCTCTTGACATTGTGACATTGGGCAGAATGTACAATTCGGCAGCTGATGCAAATATCAGCCATGTTTGATAATGTTTGATAATGATCATGACATCTCAGACGAGGTCAACCGCTATGAAGCAATTTAATTGTAGTGGTCTGACCCTCACACAGCAGGGGAGGTGCTCGGGCTCCATAATGACCCTGCAAGTGTTATGATTCTCCAAACTCTTCAGGGACATCTTCATCATCAGGGTGCACATGGCTAAAAAAAACTGCTGATTAAGAGGACTTTGTCATATCATCTAGTATCATTCCCAAACTTATGGGCATTATTGGCTGCCAAAATCCCTACTTACTACTGGTATTAATCACTTGTTATGTGTGTGGTTACAATAATATTTATAAAAATGCCTTGATCTTTTATGAGCTCCAGATCCTAAGAAATCCCGGTGCATGTATTTACTTGCAGAGCATATTTGCTTAAAGTCATTATATTCCTTCACCTGTGCAAAGTCCACTTTTCCTTTTTAAAAGTCGTAGACCAGCATGCATCAGTCTCTCTGCCTCTGTTTTCTTTCCTTTTCATCTAACGCTGCAGTGGGAACTGAAGGGGCTTTTTTTTTGATCAATTTTTAATTCCATAGCAGTGTACAGTCAGTTTGAGGGTAGGCTTATTAAAACAGGGAGGGGGAAGGGAAATTCTGGGAGCCCGAGTCTAAAAATAGCACAGCTTGCGTGTGTTTGTGTGTGTGTGTGTGTGTGTGCGCCTTAGTTTTTTAATGCAACCTAGCGTGTGACTGTGCTAGACGGGCTGGTTGTTGTTGTTGTTGCTGCTGCTGACGAACAACTCTTTAAAACTGTCTGATGAGCATCTCCTGTTGTTTTTCTGTAAAAACCATTTTACATTTTTAGGAGACATTTATCCCCTCTGACGTCGGAAGTAAAACATTTTACTCCTGGAAGAGTTCTGTCTAGACCTGCGCTGTTCTTTTTCTACCTGCTCTCTGTTCGCCGACTGTAATCTGCTCCAGTCACGGCAATATCTTGGCAGCAATTTAGTGTGTGTTTCTGTGTGTCTTTTATGGCTGTCCCTGCGTTAGACTGAGAGTGGAGGAGGAGGAGGAGGAGGAGGAGGGAGGGAGGCTGAGAAGAAAAGAGAGAGAGCAAGCACGTGTGTGAGTCTCGCTCGACCAATGCACCAGCCAAGCTGCTGTCCCTACTTCTCGTGATGTGCGGTGGAGAGCGAGACATGCCGTGAATATCAAATTTCGTCTGAGCTGAGAAAAGGGCAGGCAGAGCTTGGAAATCTCTTCTGCTGTCTGGCAAGAGATTATCACCCTTGATCTGAGATCTAGTCCCGGCTCACATGCACACATAAACAAACAGCATCTTCTAGCGCCATGGCAACAACTCTGCACTGTCCAGCTCTCACATTATGAAACCTGAAAGCGGCTTTTATTATGTTACTTCCACTGTTGACACTTAACTCTAAGATTTTTTTTTTTCTTTGTGAGAAGACATTACACTAGTGCTGGGCAGTATACCGATTCAGTTGATATAGCGGTTTAATTTCCTGTAAAATATGAATTTTTCATGTACCGCCATACCGGTGCATAGCTGAAATAATTGCTGTAACTCTTCAGTAGGCGGCAAAATATATCATCGCCGAGAAGAGAGCTACGGTCGGGGAAAGCTGTGTAGAGCATATTGAGAGGGGACCCATGTTAACTGTGCACCCTTCTTACTAATGGTTATAGCTTTATAATAGCAATCAATAACCCACAACTAACTCTCTTTAACAGGGTAAAACACCATGGCATTCAATAATTTGTGAGACACAAACAATTTGTAACACTAATAATTGTACATCCACAAAATCACACTGCCGAACGGCATGCTGGGTACAGCCATGGATGTATAATAAGAGCTGGATAGGGCGCTGCCGCTCAGCTTTGCAGCCAATTTTTCCCAGTGGCCACTCGAGGTATTGCAGCGAAAAATCCCCCTGCGGCCCAAAAAGCATTTTCCCCATAGACCACCATTGTAAAAGAGACGCCAGACGTCAATTATGACTCTTTCTATTATGAACTTTTGATCCATGGAGGTTTTATGTTTGTCAAACTTTCCTTGAGCCAAGAAAAGCAACTTAAAAATCCGTGAGGTCATCGCAATGTAACGTCTATGAGTCGAGCAGGAGCTTGCGGACGGGGCCAGCGGGAGAAACACTACTGCGCATATTCAGTGGGGCGCACAACACGGACGCAAACCCGGAAGCTAGAAACTTTTTTTGGCGTATGTGCCAGTCGAGCAATTCCTATAGGACTGAATGGGCACCATTTTTAGTCAGGTATCCAGCTCTTATAAAACATCCATGAATCCATGGATTCAGGCGAATGAGGCCTCCGTCGGGGGGGGGGGGGGGGGCAACCTCCGTCAGCCTCCTACTGCTTTAGAAATAAACATGATTTTTACATGAATGGCTTCAAAAGTTTGTGAGCCTGAACAAAAGTAAACACAGGAACTAGCCGCCTGTAGCAGCATTATGGCTAACTGCAAAGGGAAATCCATCCAGGGCAGTTTGTTTGTTAATGTCTGAGGCTGTTGATAGTGGGAAACATGTACTGTAGGTTGCAGGCTTCTCACTTTTAGACAAACATCACCATCACTGGTTGAAATAACAAAGAGCCTCAGCAGATCAGGTCAGTTGTAGCAAATTAACGTTAATTCTGTAACGGCTAAAATTCAAATGTTTGTCTGTCCTGTGGTTAATGTGCTCCCTGCAGCAGGTGTCTGTAAAGACACATCACTCTAACGCCACTGTACGACTCTGATCTAGCTGATCATTTCACATCATTTTAAGAATCTCCATTACAATCTGATCAGCTTAATAGTTCTGAATCAGGACCTTCAGTATTTGGAGTCAGATACAAGAATACAGATACAGAATGTGTCAGATACATTTAATGGCTCTTTTACTTGCAAATGCAATTAAGCTCACTTTTAATGACCGCTGGTGGAATTTGAAAGGTAAATCTAATACGATTTGAAAAGGGATGGAAATGCTATTGAATCTCATCCCTATCTGGAAGTCTTGTTATCACAGGTTTGCAGATGTGGTACCGTCGTGCCTGTACAGAGACCAAAAGGAAAACTGGCTCATTGATCATATCTGAAGTGCTGGGCAGAGGGATATACAGTCGTAGGCTGTATTGTATAGCAGCATACAGTCACTGCAGCCTACCTGTCTTTATGATCAGCATCTGTGTGTTTTGTTTTATGTGTGTGTGTGTGTGTGTGTGTGTGTGTGTGTGTGTGTGTGTGTGTGTGTGTGTGTGTGTGTGTGTGTGAACGAGTATATCCCCGCATGTCTGTGTGTGGCTGGTGTGTCAGTAGCTGCAGGATTTCCCCTCTGCTGGTCACGCTCTATGACTCTCTCTCTCTCTCTCTCTCTCTGTTCTCTTCCTCTGCTGTACTCCCCTCCACCTCCTCCTCCTCCTCCTCCTCCCCACACCCCCCCACCCTCTCCTCCTGTCCTCCACATTCCTTTGTTTTCCTCGACATGCCGTTCCAGTTTCGAGGGTTTTCACTTTCTTTCCCTGAATCACATCAGCATTTCCTTTCATCTCTCACCCCCTCCTCACTCTCACCCCCACCCCCCCCATCCCCCCACCCCTGCCCTCGGATTGTCCTGGACCGCTTTCAGGGGGCGAGCTGCCGCATAGCGCACAGAGAGGGAATGTTTACAACTGGAGCTAGTCCGGCCTTTGCCCTCACCCTGTCAACCCCCCCTCCCCTCCCTCATTCCCTCACTGTCCTCCTCAACTCAAAGCTCTACGCAGCCTTTAAATCCTCCACACCCAGCTTTTCTATTCTTTTTATCTCGTCGCCCCACACACTCGCATGCCTGAACATTAAGATGGCTGCAGTCATTAGTGAGGGGGTGCAAGTGAACTGGACAGGTCCTTTTTAAGCCTTCCTGCTGAGTTATAATAGTTGTTTGAGCTCCACTTGTACCTTCACCTGCAATGTGTAGTATTTCTTCGTGAACTGTTAAATCATTGTCAAACTGACAAATCACAACTAGTTTGTTACTTGAGTTAGGTGATTCAATTCTGATGCACATTTCCAGGTCTATATTTTTAATCTGGGGTTCTACTGGAATAACTTTGCATGATTTACAGTTCAAAAAAATGTATTTATCTTCTAGCGGCCCTCGTTGCAGCCCCTCAGTTCAGCCTCTGTCTGAAACAGGCTGTTTTTAGCTTCTGTCTCTTTAAGCCCCGCCCCCTCCTGATGAGCCCATTCTGTTCTGATTGGCCAGCACTCGGAAGTTGCCCCTGGGGAGACTTTCGCTGGCTCTGGAGGCAACGTCAACAAACAATGAAACAAACTATAGTAGTAGGATTTCACTATTTTTTTCTCGTTCTTTGCTTGAAATGTCAATTTCTTAAATACATCCGTACATGTTGGAGCTGAAATCCGATCTGAAATAACCTTAGCAACAACCTTAGCGACGGAACGGACGGCTGTTTACGGGCGTGCACAGCGAGCTGACGTTTAAATTGCAGGTAGAATTTCGACATATGTTGACCTCGACTTTTAGAACTTGGACCACGTTTAACACCGGACATCATGACAGCAGTGTTTCCTCTATATCCATCCTGCAGTGGCACATGACATTGACATTAAAATGAAAATAGCTGGTCCACCTTAAAGGTCAGTCCACCTTAAGCGAGCCAGGCATTCACCGTAGCTCTTCTGCCTCTCACACTTCACTCAACCACACACTCACTATACACACACATCACACAGTGCCCTTTTCCTTAAAGGAGCTACGCTACCAAGAGTTTTCCTGGCAACCACACAGAGGTTGAGTCACGTTTTGGAACAGCGCTGCACAGAGGCTCCCAAACGCTATTTATTTCCGAATGAATCGATATTTGGCGTTATTTTTGGCATTAAAAAAATATTTTTTTGGCTTGGTTATGGTTCTTGTTGGCCTGGCAGTCCACCAGGCCCTTACAATTATAGGGGAAACACTGAAGATGATCATATGTCAGCAGCCACAAAATCTATTAATTCAGGTTTAAGTGGATTAGTGATGGCGAGACTGGCGTTTTGATTTGATAGGACGGGGATTAAGGTGGGATTGTTGATGAATTTGGGATGGTTTTATTGGTTGATGAGGTCACCAATGAAGATGCAGTTTTCCAGCCTAAGTGCCTATTTCATGTGATCTATTTGGAAAGAAAACCGGTGAATTTCAACGTTAGTCAGAGAAGAAGAGGACGTCATTCCACCACCTCCACTAACATGTGATGATGTTTGTAGACATTTATTGCTTTGTCATCTAAAACCAGGCTGATTATAAGATGTCAGTGTTATCAGAGCATGTTGATATTGTTGTAGCTTAAAACATTATTTTGATGATTGTTGCTCCCTTCAGCTGCTCAGTGACCACTTTGGAACATCTTATTTATGGCCGGTTGTATAAAAAATTGAAAAAAAAAAAAAGTCCATGGCAATACATACGCAGCAAACCTACAATACTGTTTTTTTATGTGTTTGTATACACTGGAGCAAAATTGGATTTCACTCCTCTTCTGTTGCATAGAAACATGATTTTTTTTTTTTTTTTTTCACATTTCATGTAGGTGCAGCGTAATTGAATTAAACTGCTACTCCGCCTCCTTCTCCCAGCCCCTCTATTCCACTCTACCTCACTGCATCTGCACCACTCTCTCCTCCTTCCTTCCCCCCATTACTTGTCGTGTGTGTGTGTGTCTGAGTGCATCCTCTCCTGGCCCTGCCCTGCTCCTGCCCTCAGGCTGTGCTTGGCCTACATGGCCTACTCTGATGCTCCCCATATTTATGCACAGTGCTCTGGCCAAACAGACCTGCTTTTTTTTTTTTTTTTTTTTTTTTTTTTTTTTTCTTCTCCTCCCTCCCTGTGTCTGCTCTGAACTGAGAAGTTCAGCTGAGGTTATGTGGGAATAAAGTGTCCTAGTTCACAGGGTTCTTCCTGTAAACTCTCAGCCTGCTAATTACACTCTCACTGGATTGACTGCTCTTTTCTCTCCTCGCCTCTCTCTCTCTCTCTCTCTGATCGCTCACTCTTCCTCTCCCTCTGGCCCAGACTCTCTTTTTCTCTCTTCCTCCTCTCAGTCATACCCTCTCTGTTTCTCTTTGTTTCTCTTCTCTCTGCTCTGTTTCTGTCCACGCTGTGGTACAAGCCAAATTTTTTTTTGTCTCTTTCATTTTTTTTTTTTTTTTTTTCTCTTTCAAGTGTTTCTATCCAAATGTTGCACAAGTTTTAAGTGGATATCCAAAATGTTGGCAAAATAAAAAAGCTGGACAGGACACAACGAGATTACATAACCAGTAATTCAGCCTCACATTATGGTATTCATCGCTGCTTCCCACCTGGTATGACATTTCCATGGTCTTGAATGAATGAATCTGTCTCATCTCCTTTTTTGGCGTTTTGTCTTTGCTGCGCAGCTGCACAGGGATGCATATCACTTCCACAATCAAGTATTTGACTGATTATTCTGATGGTTTATTCAGTATTCAGATTAGATTGCTTTTAAGTGGGGCACGGGTTCAGGTCTCTTTTTAAATAAACAATTATTGGTTCAGTTGTACAAAGAAATGATAAAATTTATTCATAGTAATTTTCCTCATGTGGCTGTAAGGCTTTTTAAATTGCTGACATACGTTTATGGAGTTCAGGGATACAAACACGGATGCTCCCATCTAGTATCAGCTCACGTCAAGCTGGGGACCGTTAGTTGCATGTTAGTTCTTGCCAAGATATAGAATCCTCAAAATTCTGAACGGAAGAAGGGATCTTGTATCTTATTAACAACAAACTTCTAGCAGCTGTGATGTAGAGTAGCTACACTGTTTCCCAGGAGCTGGGCAGATATACCCATCCTCATCAGCCACTGACACGTAGGCAACAACAATGCAAGGGATCACGCTGGTGTTTTGTCGAAGGTACCAGGGAGACAATGAAGTACAATCCAGGAAGTGAAGTTGGAGCTTCAGATGAATGTATTTTAAAGCTTATCAGAAGCCAAAACACTGCACAGTGGTTTGTAATACTCACAGAAAGGATTTTACAATTTAAGTTACTGCAGCAGCAACGCTCTGTTGTCACAACGATCACGAGGTAAACAGTTTAATATGCCGTTCAGGAACGTGTGCTTGCATATATGTCAGATGACGGCGGGCTGCGTTGCGGCAAAAGTTGCGCCCAGTTCAACATTTTTGTCGGGCGACCACTGCAGTGTTTTGCCGAGCCATCTGTGGTGGCACCGCGTCGACAGCTTCAAAACATATGTAGCAGTTTTATGAAAGTGCTCCTTAGCTTCAACTGTAACAACCTTCATCACATCTGAGGTGGCTGTAGCTCAAAAGGTAGAACGGGTTGTCCGCTAATCGGAAGATTGGCGGTTCGATTCCCGGCTCTTTAGTTAGTTAGTTTCCTCTGATGGGCAGGTTAGCCCCTGTGCCCATTGGGTGAATGTGACACGTGACACTTTCACAGAGGAAGAGGAGGAGGAGGAGGAGGGAGAGGATACCAAATAACAGGTGGAGGTGTTGACATACAAATAGCTGAATAGATGTTACCCTGAGCGCCACCTTCTCTTCACCTTTCTCCGGATGACCGATTTGCTAAAAGCTGCCGGAGTATCGATATTACTGCCACAGAGGGGTCAGAGAGGGGTCGTTTGTTACGTGCTTAGAATACACAAGGCGGATTCCCAAAAAGTTTGATCCACAGTCCACAGGAAATCCCAGAGAAACCTGGAAACAGTTTGTATTTGTCTCCTCACCTCTCTCTCTCACCGCTCTCTCTCTCTCACCTCCTCTGCATCGATTATGTGTGATTCATATCTTTGCCCTTCCTCTGACTCCAGCTCAGGTGACTGGAGACACGCGGGCTTTGATCTCTTTGACGTGATCTCTTTTTTTTTTTTTTTTAATACCCTCTTGTTCTTTTATCCTAGGAAAGTTGACTGAACATGTATGCTTTATCTCAACACCGGCCCCGCTTTATGCTCACTCATTTACTCGTTCAACCCCCCGAGAGCTGCAGACACAGGCTTCCACTGTTGGCTGATGACCAACTCTGCTGGAACGAGAGTAAAGTGCCTTGCTTGAGGGCACCTTGGCAGCGGAGCAGCGGGAAGGGTATTAGTCAGCAGGCGAGTATTAAAGTGAAGAACGCTAGTCAATACTCGTGTCCTTGAATGGAAAACATTCTTCACAAGTCGTCCCGAGGAGAATGAAAAGCATGAGACCTTTAAAAAACATCCTAATGGATAATTCTGGTTTATTACAGTCTGGGACTTCTTGGCCATCATTCCTTATTTTAGAATGTTTTTTGCGCCTTCATCACCAAGTAGACAGTAGAGAGATGACAGGAATGGAGGAGAGAGAGAACGGTGATGGGGAATGACATGCGACAAATGCCCCGAGCCGGACTGGAACCACAGATGTAGACACAGCTCTCGGTCAGCAACTCAACCCCTATCACCGGGGTGTACCCGTCAGTCCTGTCAGTCATAACAACATCCTGCGCGCAGAGTTCATCGGTAAGATCTGGAGCAGCAACATCGCTAAAAAGAAGAAGTTCCAATAGGCAAGACCAAGCTCAGCACCGCAGGGACTGGGGGGGAGTAGGGGGGGATGTAGACTCAGAGCCTACAGGTGGATGCTGGGGTGGCTTTGAAATGCTGTATGAACAATAGCAGCGGCAGTAGCGGTACACCAACATGATGCAAAGGGTGCTGCGGTGAGAAGAGCGTGTCATGTGAGAACAGCAGCAGATTCATGTCGATCGCCTGAAATTGCTTGCAGGCTTCACTTCTATGAGCATAAGACTAAGTTGTAATAAACCGGAATTGTCCATTAAGATGACCTGTGAGCTGGACTATCATTTAATAAACACAGCTGTTTACTTTGGCACTAGTCAGACGTGCTTTATGCTCTGACTCTCGGGGCTTTGAACTAAAAGCGTTATTCAGTCACAGAGAACACTATGAAACGCACGCTTTGTGAAAGAGAGATCGACCTTTCCTGATCCTCCGTTTTGGATCGGCTTCCCCGTCTAGCTCCGCGGCTGCCATCCGCGGTTCGAACCGCACAGCGAGGGGGGAAAAATGCTCTGATAATCAGTCTGCCTCTTTTGTTAGACAGCACACTGCTACTAATGCAGGTCATGTCTCACACTCCCTACACACACAGTCTCCCCATTGTGATTAATGTGACTGATGCAGTTTGTTGTGTGGAGACGGGGGTTTTTTGCTCGGTGGAAGATTGTTGACAGCCTCCCAGATTTCCATTTGTCTGTCACCGCGTCCCGCACCTCCCTCCAGTGCACAGTTGTATGTGTGTGTGTGTGTGCGTGTGTGTGTGTGTGTGTATGCTGACCTCGCTGAGGTGGAGAACATCTGATTCACACAGGATGAATAGTAGCCTTGGTAACAACGGATCTGGTCTGGAGCAGCTCAGTTTGAACCATGTTTCTGTTGCCTCACAGCTCTCTCTCTCTCTCTCTCTCTCTCTCTCTCTCTCTTTCTCTTTCTCTTTCTCTGCTGACTCTCAGTCCTCAGATGACAGAGGGCTTTATTGGACATGCTGTACAAGTGTTTGTGGTTTATCTTTTCACATACCTCTTTTTAGATCCACAGCCCTTGTCTTACATTTCTCCCAGGGGAACAATACCGTGTCTGTCTGCACAGATGACGGATTGCTTAATCTGCTGTCTTGAACCGTTTTTTAAAATATACGACAAATTCCTCTACAAAATAAGTCAAGATGGTTTAAACATCGAAGCTATCGGTTATTTAAGACGCTCGCTTTCAAATTCTAACGACACCGAGTGAAGTTGTTTTTTAATTTACGACTTAGATCCACACATCCAAGTGTTCATAGAGCTGTTAGGGTTTGCTGCCATGTTTTTGAAATGATTGAAGGATCCTTGGTGTGTAAAAGTGGAATATTAACTTCCAGGAAGAAAGAAATACCGCAAAAACATTGCTGTTATGTTCTTATATGTGTAATTGGTGTTTCCCAGAGGTCAGAATTATACTCGGGAAGCTTTCTCTCAAAGCTTTCTCGTTCTGCCCGCCTGTTTCGATCATAATTATACAACAGCCGTCTGAACCAAACTCACACAGGGTCACGCAACTGTAGATGTAGGAGCTGACGGCTAAAATGAAGATACATTATGTTAACTAACTGAATAACGTTGCGTAATAATGAGACTATAATAAGCTCAAATGAATTTCCACATACCCTTCTATTCAAAAAACACACATTCTATTTTTTAAATGAATGTGCAGAACTGAATCAAAACAGCACAGAACAGTCACCTTGGGGAGGACAAGGTCATAAGGTTTATGTGCATTGCAAGTCGTGGAGAGACACTTGGCACCTTTTTGATTTTAAAGGTGCAGTGTGTAGAATTTAATGGCATCTAGTAGAACAGACTTGGCAGAAATGGAATATAATATCCATAATAATGTTTCCATTAGTGTATAATCACCTGAAATAAGAGTATTCAGTTGGTTGCAACCTCCATACATCCATGTATTGATAAATTAACTCACTATCAAGAGTTCCTCGGATGCTTTTTAGACTGCTGCCCTTCAACACCATGGACCTCAATTAAAAGTAAGCTAGACAGTCACTGCTTTTGCTTTTTTTTATTCTTATTCGACTACTTGCCCTATTCCTTTACTTCAACATTACCAACACTAGTCTCTCAACCCAGTGCAGCACTCCCTAGTTCTCCTTTATCATTAGTAACTGGTTAGTTACCAGTTAATGGGTGTCGGCCCGTTGAAAGCAAAATTAACCAATACTGACATCCCTATTCTTGATCATTACAAATCCCCCCCCAAAGACTCTTTGTACTATTAGAATTTGATCCATTAGTTCAAATAACACTTGGAGCATCTAGAAGAGTCATATGATTAAATAATCTTATTCCATTCATGTGTGTGGGGAGCAAACAGTAAGTCAGCCAGTTCGACCAGCAGAAGTCTCGGGCATGCACGCTGTCAGCTGGATCGGCTAGAGAACTTTCATGATCCTGGCATACTAAAATATATTTTGGCAGCCATTACTATTGTTGGGTGGGCCGCCTGTATGTGGGGAATCACCGCACACAGTAATAGTACGTTTTATGGACGGTAGTTGTTAATACACCATTGTTACATACTGTGATATCTTATGGTTTTACCGTGACTATTTTGTTTATCCTAGCTGACGGCCGTCTCGCCATTGTTTTCAGATTTCTGGAAAAAAAGTGTCCCTCCTTTTTTAAAAAATAAAATACATTGGAAAGTTAGATTCAGTCCAGACGTCTATTTTTCAAGCTGGAACACAATCACAGAGTTAAACTGGCATCCCTCCTCAAAGGATCAGGAGTGTATTAGTAAAAGTACTTTCCGTGTATTATGGTATCCACATTTATCCCAGGGTGTCATAATGTCCCATATATGTTTTATTTCAGGCGTTTTTTTATCGTTTTTTTTTTTGCATTTATTTGGCATTTTACGGCGACACAAAAGATGTAGAGGAGGAGAAAAGGCGGGATGACATTTACCAGATGCCACCAGTCTAGATCTGAACTCAAAGCCACACAGGACACGCCTCAGACCAGCCGCCCAGCTCGGCCTATTGGCACTTATGTTTGCTCATGTGTGAGACAGGTAGAGTAGGTGAGAAATGGATGGATGGAAAATGTAGAGAAAAGAGAGCAATCCACTTAAAAGATTTCACCTTTACAAAGAGGACGTATTACGGAGCACCCTCCAATCTGGTGCGATGGGACTGCCGTTTACAATTCCTGTAAGGTGACAGATTGTAGGGGTTTTGATGTTAAAGGTTATATATTTTCATAATCAGAAGCCCTGTTTGTCTCCCATTTTCACCTGCTTTTTTGTGACATTCTGATGTGGCATCCCTTAAGTAGTCCGTCTCGCTTTTGATCCGCCCTCTGACCCGTCCAGATCTGTCCGCCGCCTCCATCTGTGCTCCGGTCTCACCAGCCAGGCAGACGTACAAGAATCTTAACAATAGCAAAACGTGAGGAAGACCGTCCTGCCACGGTCACAGCGTAGGCTGACCAACATCACACCGAAGCCGTCCTCCATTTTTTTTGTGTCGGTGTTTATGAAGATTGATGTGTTCTTGCTTTGTCAGTTTAACAAAGGTCTGACAGGAAGCACCTTCCAAGTCACCATCTGTTCAGCCTCATCCTGTCCGCTCAGATGACTGACTCTACTGTGCCGTCTGTCTCCTCAGCCATGGAGACGTCGGGAGGGAGGGAGGGGGAGGGGGGAGGGGAGGGGGGGATAGCTGGCAAGGAGGTACCTCCACGCCTGTCTTCCAGCAGGCTCAGCTTGAGCGACGGGGACATGCTGGCTACAAAGTGGTCATTAAGGGAAAATGGGGAGCTGATTCCGTTCGCTGTCATGAAACTAGGGCACAGGGACAATGGATTGCTCGCTGTTCACCTGCTTGTCCGTACAACAGTCCTTATCTTAGACACAGGGTTTAGGTCTAAATCTTTGTTTTCTGCATCGTCAGAATTACACTGACTCGACTGAAGGTGTTTGTGCATGCGCAGGTCAAACCAAAGCAATGTGTTGTGACCGTCTGGCTCAGAGTTGTTGGGCAACATTTGTACCGTTCCCTCGTCGCCAAGACCGGGCACAAAACCTTGCCTTCAAAAGCGTTAAGTGTTTGGGGGAAAATGCATCTTTAGCTCGCCTCAGATGTTCACCTCAGTATCCAGGTTTTAAGCACCGTGCACAGGAGCGATGTAAGAAGTCATCCAGCTTGTTTGGGAGTAACCAGGCCGGGGACGTCATCTCCTCTCAGTCCTCTGGCCTGTTGCTCAGGCATCCGGCCAGGACAAGCCTGGCTGTACTGCAAGAGGGAGGGCCCCCACCTATTTGTCCAGTTAACAAAGCCCAGACATAGTCACCCAGCCATTTTCAGGCTTGGACACCCTCCCACCAGCTCTTTTCAGTGAGAACTACAGCAAGAAAGCTGGCCGTGCAAGCCAGGTTTTTTGGGAGAGGCTTTGTTAGTAAGCCATAATTGTGCAACCCTAATTGTAACCATCCTGAAATTGTAGTATGAGGAAATGCACTTGATTTATGCTAAGACATAACATATCTGTCGGGGATGTAATTGCATTCTTTTACCATTCCCTCCCTCACCATGTTTAAAAGATCCTCCAACGACTTTACAAAGTCTTATCTCGGCAGTCATCATAAGTGAGTAAGTGACCTTTAGGTAAAATTGTTTTGTCGGATGCAGTTTCAGAGTTCAAGAGGTCAAGAGGGAACTTGAAACTCAACTTTTCAGCCAACATGGAAGAGAAGTCCTTCAAGTGTTTTGAAAAAAAAAAAAGGAAATTGAAACATGAACAATCCTTGACAACTGGGTAAACTAAACTAAACAATCGAGACCTTCAAAACAGCTACCAAATGAAGCCACAGATGAGAGATTGTTTGTCATCCTGTGACAAAGCCGACCGCTGTAAAACATCTTAATGTTGTCACTATGGCGACTGAGGCTTCTCTTCCTGTAACTGCTTAATTAAAGCGGTGTAGTGGTCGGATGGTGACAGGCTTTTAATGTGAAGCAGCAGCAGGAAGTTATTGGGGTTTGCGTCGTCGACGGAGCTCGGTGGGTGCGCGGTTAAGATCTGTGGGCTATAGTACTCGCTATGCGAAATGTAGTGTTTCCGCGGGCCAGCGAGCAGAGAAGCACAATGAATATGAGATGCAATCAGTGTTTTTATCAGTCTTTATGTGAAGTCTGGCCAGCTGAATCACTGATGAGGCTTGTTTAACTGCACCACAGCTGCTCTGTTTATGCGAGCGTTAAGAGTACAAAGGATGAGGAACTGCTGTTTAAAGCAAAGCGGACTGACTCGAGCTTTGCAGTTAATACTGTTGCGTGAGAGGACCGGCTAGTGATTTTTGTCATGTGTTTACATGCAGAGTTGCAGATGTAGAAGAAGAGCGAGGGGGGGTCCTTGTGCCTTGTTTGCTCCGGCAGAGAGGCCGTTAATAGACAGACACCCTGTGTTGATGCGGCCGAGAGGTTAGGATGCATATACACATGCAATGACCCCTGTTCAATTCTGGCTGGCACCTTTGCTGCATGTCATTGTTTGAGTCTTTTGATTGAGTCAACCATCTACACAAGACTTAAAGGAGGCAATAATCTCTTGTGCTCTACGTTCATGGATGTTTGTGTCGTGGAAGGACTGGTACTGATCACTATCGGCCACAACAGCAGATGCAGCAGAAAACAAAGTGCATTGTATCCTTTCTTTCTTTCTTTCTTTCTTATAGCACCGCTGCCAAGTTTTTTGCAGGATTTTTTACTTCTGAGCTCCGTGACACTCATCACTGTCTCTACAAACCCGCAAACATCCTCACCACTCTCAGTCTGATCGCTGTGGTCTCCACACCAGCCCACCCAAGTGCTTTTTTACTGACCACTCAAATTTAAATACTTGAAAAGCCACACACACACACTGGGAACCTGAATCAGTCCCTCAGAGACAGGCAGGTCCTCAGATGCTCCCTCATGCATTATGTATAAGGATACACATGTTTGTATTTGTTGCTAAATCCTTCTTAAAGCGTTAAAGCATGTTGGAAAGTTAATACCTGAGGTCTGTCATAGTATCGAGGGCTCAGCGTCGTCCCTGCACCAACCTGAGCGCCACGTACTTGCACAAGTCACACTCTTATAGTGAGAACTGTGGAAAAGTTGCACCTGATGTTTTACAATAGCTGAAAGTCATCATTATTGTCTGCTTGCTTTCTCCTTTGGTTTAAATACACTGGTTATCTGACTGCAGGTGCGTTATGCATGTACAGCGTGCACCGGGTTGTGCGCCAGACATCATTGTGCAATCGCAGAGGTTTGCATGCAAGATTGAGAATTTGTGAATCCATCATTCACCTTCCCAACATGTTTTCCAGAAAAGCTAAAAAAGAAGATTACATGAAGGCAGCATGTAAGAGCTTCCCACCACGGCCTGGACTTCAGCAGCCTGACACTTAAAGAAAAGATCTCAGCACACAGTGCAGGCCTAGTGTAATTAGTTTATAAAGCAGGAACATAAAGTGCTCTTCCGCTCTCATTCATATGCTGACTGCTCATCTGTATATTCCCATCCCCTCTATCCTCTCCAGCAGTTAATTTAAGGAGCAGATGATGGGAATGCATCCATTAGAAAGAGTGTGATTTAGAGAGCTGTCACCCTCCTCTGTTCACTCCTCCTCTTATTGCAGTCATACTGCTCTCCCCCCTACAGACACACACTCATTCTGCGAATATGTGAGAAATAGACAGGATAAAATAGTATTAATACATTTATTATTTCACCTTTATTGTGTTGACGTGGAAGCAGAAAACTCCAAATCTGGACGTATAAAACAAAAACTATAGAATTAGGTGAGAAAACGTGTGTAATTCTGGTGAACCGACCCTTTAATGGTGCCACAGATCGAGGCCTGATATGATGTTCCCTTCACCGTACATCTTAATCCGTCAGCTGTACTCCACTCAACTTCCTCCACTTACTGGAATGCATTTGGAATGACCCCAACATCATGGAGGGACATAACCGCACACACCACCAGCAATTAGCTCATTAGAGCAGTGGCAGCGAGCATGAAGGATGGGTGCCAGCATTCGCTCTCCTGGCAGAGGAGCTATTGATCGGGCCGCTCTCATCATGCAGAGCAGTTATTTTCTTCCCGGAATATACTAAATTTACACATTCGCCGGGTAACACACCAAAACACACGAGCGCTTCCAATTTCACAGACAGGCTTAAGGATTTCGCGTGGGCGGGCGGGTGTTTTGTGTCTTTTCGTACGTAGGCGTGTGTTTTGAAGACCACCGCCAGTACCTGGAAAAAGAATTATTCCTAGGAGAGCGAGCTGGGTTTAGATGAATGTAGCTGCGGTAGTCACTGCAGTGCTAATACAGAGAGAAATGTACATCTTAAATCTTAAAAAAAAAAACAGAATAAAAGATCATCATATTGGCTTGAGACAGGACAGAATCATGTGGTTTCATATCTGGCCTGCAGCTTTTTGCAGCACATCCTCCTCTTCCTCGCTCTTTTCCTGCCTGTCCTCACTTCAAATTGAAGATTTTTTTTTTTTTCACTGGCATCAATGCACTGCTTGTAAACAAAGCAAAACCGGGTCATATCACATGCTCTCACAATCATTTATATCTCTGGATTTGGTGCAATTTTACTCAAATTTTCCGTAATTATTTTATTAACTCTGTGCAATCGGACTCAGCCGCTACATGTGTCTTATGTGGATAGGATTAGTATTAATAGTAGAGAAATCTGATTGTTCAAATGACCTCTGGAGCTGGTTTGAGACGTATTTGAACTGGTGTAAAGTGTTTTGCACCTGTGATAACGACATCAGCCGACTGTCCGTCAAAGCGGCGAAAAGCAGCTCGGTACCGTCATAGAAAAGATGTTGCTGTAGTATTTATCCAATCCCTGATCAGTTCAGCTGTCCAATGATCTGTGTGTGTGTGTGGGGGGGGGGGGGGGGGGGG
The DNA here is from genome assembly GCF_914725855.1 of Thunnus albacares. Classification (NCBI taxonomy): domain Eukaryota; kingdom Metazoa; phylum Chordata; class Actinopteri; order Scombriformes; family Scombridae; genus Thunnus; species Thunnus albacares. The sequence goes on from NC_058121.1 coordinate 4,005,584, forward strand.
AAGAGATTAGTGGGTTGTATAGGTGAGGGAGCCAAACACATTTTTTTCTCATGTCTTCATATGTTGATGTTAGTTTATGGATAAGCTAGCTATCTAAACTGTTATTGTTGTAACTAAACCACTAAAATCCAAAGGTATTTTTCCTTCTGCAGTCACTAAACAGCTTCACGCAACCCTGATTTACACGTAGAGCAGAAAAAAAAAAAAACCCAACATGGATGTGATCCGGCTGTATAAAGTGTATAACAAGGTATGTTTTGTGCCATCTGGATTTTATCTGGATATGAGACAAGTGTAAATAGAGCCACATGCTCTCAAACATTTTTTAAAAAAAAAAAAGCAGTTCTTCTTCTGTGACTCTTGGTAAGACAGCAAATACTCAAAATCACTGTTTGCTTACACAAAGACATTTGAAAAAGTCTTAAATGTAGCTTTCTAAAACATGGCGATACTTTGTAGCACAGAGTTGCCATCCCCTGTCAGTATCCCTCTGCCTCTTCCTCTCCTCCTCCTCCTCCTCCTCCTCCTCCTCTTCCTCCTCCAGACCGGCTGTCCGTCTCATCTGCTTGGCTCTCCGCCAGGCTGCTCGGTGTGTGTGTGTGTGTGTGTGAGACTCTGCCACTGTGTTTGTGTTCTGTGTATGTGTCAGATTACCGGCCCTGGTTTCTATTACCTTTCTAAACCCAGTATTTGCATCGCCTACTTCTTCCCATTTCATCTGCCTGTAGTATATCTCACGCTCGTATTCTTTACATTCGCATGAACGTCCAGGCGTTTACCCCGAAGGGCCGAGCGGGGTCGGGGCTCGGCGTGAAACCTACGCTCGAGCGCACCTTGATTTAAAAGTTCTGTCAACGCAGACGCGAGGCTAAATCAAGCGAGCACATACCGTTTTCTGACTGTTCTGACTCTCCAGGCGGTGGGAGTGCTCACATTTCATACAGCTCTCCCTGGGCCTTTTTAATTAATACCAACACTGGTTTTTATTAACATCTTCCTCCACTCCTCCCTGTGGCAGCTGTCTGATTACAGAGGGAGGCAGACTTGCTGCTTGCCCCCCCCCCCCTCCCCTAAAACCTCTGAGAAAAAAATGGAAAGAATGAGCCGTTTGCTCTCTGCTCACACGTACAGCAGTGTGAGAGACTGCTGCTGTGCCTCCCTCGGTGTATTTTTTGCTCTTTTCAGTACAGTTAATTGTACATTTTCAACATGAGGATAATTGCCGTGTAGTGACCATCACCAAATGCCACGTTCTGAACACGATTAACAGCAGAGTGTTCCTGGAAAAGAGTGCTGTGAACCTATTGTGGATAAATGAAAGTCTCTCCTTTTCTGCTCACAACAGGAACCAGGCTGCAAATTGGCATATTTGCATATTTCACCAGCTCTCGAACAGAGACACAAACTCACCTTTTCGCTCCTTCAGAACCACATCACTGATAGATCCTAAACGTTCGCCAGGAACTTTCGCTGTTTTTCCCATAACACGTGGGACTCTCTAACTGGAATTGAAGCCTGAAATGATGGCCGGTTACCAAGCAGAGGTGGCTGACAGAGTAAACAGACTTTACCGCCACGGAAAAAGTTACCAGCACGACTGATGGCCAGCGCTGACTCCGCTCCTGTCCTGATGAAACCTGGCTTATTCTCAGCCATGTGTGTCACGTCGACATGACGACGGTACAGCAGCTTAGACAGAACATGTGGTGTCTCTTGGAAAAGCCACACCGGTTGTTTTTTTTTTTTTACCTTTTGTAGGTCATAGTGCAAGAGGGTAGATCATCAGTGAATGAAGCCACATGTTGGAGGTTTTGCAATTACTGATGATGCATAAATACTTAAGTAGTTTAAAAGCTTCTCAAGGTTGTTGTTTTATCTGACCAGCAGTCCCCAGAAAAAAATATATTCAATTTACAATGATATAAAACAGTGGAACGCAGCAAATCATCACATTTGAGAAGTTGGAACCTGTAAAGGCTCGTGAGTTTGGTTTAGTCTATGAAATATCTGAAAATAGTGGAAAATGCCCAGTGTAATTTCCCACAGCTTAAGCAGATGTGCTCAAATGTCTTGTTTTGTCTGGAAAAAAAAAACCCCTAAAGAAATGCAACACATTTTCACATTTTAGAAGCTGGAATCTGCCAAAAAAAAAAATCACTATTAGCAATTTCAATTACTTAACTAAATGAGTGAATAGACGTGGAGGTGGGTCCGCGCAGGTCAACAGCTGTCTGCCTCGCCATCCGGCTGATAAGCTTTCAGACAGACTCACTTACTGCTGGTAAGCTGCTGGCTGTCTGCCTTACTGACCCAGTGGCGGTGTGAGGCTGCTGTTATGCCAGGTGCTGAGTCATGGAGCGGTGGTGCAGATTACCACGGGAAGCAGGGTGGGGGGGGGGGGGGATGGGGGTGGGGGTTGGTGGGGGGTGGGAGGAGGAGAAGAAGAGACAGAGGGAGGCACTTGGCAGGACGGACCTCCTCCTCCTCCTCCGCCGCCTCCTCGGTGCTCCTCCCCAATCCCAGAGATAAGGCCCTGAAGCGCTGTCACAGCCCCTCCCTCCCTCCCTCACTCCCTCCCGCTCGCCCTCATTCACAAATCCTCCAGCATGACGGTAGACGGGAAACTGCACATGTGCTCTGGGAATACTGGGGAAAAAAAAAACAATCAGAGATGCGCAGGTGCTCATAACACACACCGGTTTGCTTCAAACACACTCTGCAAAAACTGCTCCCGGGTAAACCATTAGTAGATTAATTAATCAATGGATCCAGTGAAAATGAAGTGATTGTGATTAATTGTTCCCAGCTTCTCAAACGTGAAGATTCTCTGCTGTTATGTTTATATCATTGTAAACTGAATATGTTTTGGTTGCACTGTTGATGAGGCAAAACAAGGAGTTTGAAGACGTCACCTTGGACTCTCTCTCTATAAGGCTTTTTCCAAACTTGTGTTTAGTCTGGCTGAATTGGACTCTGATTGGTTTTCCTACTCGGTACGATTAGTTTGTGCAGATCTGAACACAGCGGTTGTACTCAGGTGTGGATCAAAACAACAGCACAGAGGTCCTTTTAGAGGAAGTGATCTCAATCTCATCACGAATGAATTCCGGAGCGATTTGTTTGCTTTGGAAACATGATCCGACCTCGATGCAACTCTGCAAGTTTGAGCTAAAGGGCTTCCGTAGCCAGATGCGTTTTGCATGCTGGGTTGCTAGCAGCTAGCTGGAGAATGAATCTGGACTAACGTTGAAGTACGTTGGGTTCTTGATATCTGGGCAGATAGGACCATCTTCCTGTGTTTACGTTCTTGCTCCCGCCCCAGACAGATCTGACCAATGAGAGGACAGAACATCGTGACCCTTCATCACATAGACTGTGTAGTATGTGTAGTATATTATTTTAATTTTATTCTCCTTTCCTGTCTTGATAATCATCTCACAGCCCTCAAAATGACCCTGCAACCTTTTTTGGGGATCCGACAGATGAAGAAAACAAAATATTACAGAATTTCTACCGGACAATATACTACTACTACTACTACTGTAAGAAACTGATGTCGTTCAAGAAAAGACGGAGCCCTTCCTTCACACAGCTGAATGTGCAGACACACTCACAGATTTTAGTGGAAGGAACCGACGCTGGGAACAGTATGTGTGTTTATCAGGAGGAAAACGAACAAACAACAAAATCACAATGACGAGCCGTCAGACTGAAACAGCAGATGTTCTTTCCAATCAAAACAAAGAAACCTGCTCCGTCCTCATCTTCCTGCTTCCTCTTCCCTCGCTTGTTTATCTCCACTAACGTCTCCTCTCCCTCCGCACACAAACATACACTCACTGTCTTTATCTCTGTCTTACCATCTTCAATCTCTCTTCACCCCTCCCTGTTCTCTCGTTCTTTCTCTCTCTCTCATTATCATTTTTCCTCCCTGTCTGCTTCCTCTCTTTCTTTGACTCTCTCTGTTGCTTTCGCTTTTTCAGACACAAACACACATACACACACACACTTTTCCTCCCTCCGTCTCTCTTTCTGTGGCTTGACCAGCTGGGTGGAAAGAATCACTTGTTTATCTCTCCCGCTGTCCGTCAGGGGCTTTTGCTTTGCCGGCACCGTCGCCTAGCAACTGCAGCAGAAGCCGGCGTTGGCAGCTCCTTGTGTATGTGTGTGTGTGTATGTGTGTGTGTGTAAGAGAGAGAGAGAGAGAGAGAGAGAGAGAGAGAGAGAGAGACTCCATGTTGACATGGCAGGCTGAGGACAGACTGACGCGTGCCATCCTCACCACCAGAGTGGCTGCCAGCCTTTGTGTGGCTCACAGCGGAGCTACACACACACACACACACCTTGGCCTTGTACAGCTGAGACGCACAAACACACACTCCAGAGTAGACTGAGTCCCACTGATCCCAGTGAGAGAGTGAGTGGTTAGTCTGTCTTTTCATTTTATTTTTACTCTATAAAATGTTAGATAACGGCATAAAAGGTGATGTCGTAGGTAATCGATTATCAGAAATGCTCGACAATCAGCTTAGTGGTTCCCGACCTGTTTGACTTGTGGCCCCTTAAAACCAGTGTTGGAGACCAGTGTCACTTGTTGTGTGTGTGTGTGGTCTTTGGGTTATGACCACGTCACATCTTTCTCCTCCTGATTTTATTTGAAGACTCTTTAGATACCTGGAAAAGTAAAGTTATCAAGTGAGTGGAAAGAAAGAAAAAAAAATAAAGGAATGTCTGAAAAAAATGAGCATAATATTTCCTCTAAAGGAACAGCTTCAGATTTAGGGGAATAAACTTATTCACTAACGTCCCCAGAGTCAGATCAGAACTACTATTTTCACTCACTGCACAATAAAACATGAAGCTCGAACCAGGAGGCGCCGAGCTCGCTGGAGCCTGAGAGTCCGTAGGTAAGCGCGCTAAGCTGAGCTGACCAACTGCTGACTGGCTGCTGGCGGCCTGTACCGGTGAATTTTTTTTTCGCAATCCCCCTCAGACTTCCTTCGAGACCGTTCGGTAGCACTGAGTAACCCATCGATTAATCACCCTAACAGTTCCAGCGCTACTGTAATCTCCTCTCTCTGGCCGTACAGTAGACGTGCCATTCAAGCGAACGCCGGGCTCGTTCCCGCGGAGCTCATTGTCTTTCAGCACCACATCTCATCTTCTCGTCACCCCCTCCCGTCCTGTTCGGAAGCAGTCATATGTATCGTTGTGCAGAGAGAGGGAGAGAGAGAGAGAGAGACAGAGAGAGAGAGAGACGCTGGGAATATTTCTCCCTCTTTTGGAAGCTCCAAATCGGGTCCAGCAATCTCCAAGCAATCGTACCCGGGAGACTGCGGCAATGCAAAGCACACAGCATCTGTCATACCATAGCATGAGGATGGAGAATTGGCAAGCCAGTGGATGAATGTGCATGTGTGTATGTGTGCGTGTGTGTGTTTGGGCTGGAGGAACAGTGCCAGAGCCCCCCTCCCACCCCCCACCACCTCCTTCCTCTCCTTCCCTCTCCTGATGCCATGCTGCCAGTGATGATGGTTTGGGAAAGCAGGCATGTCTCTGGGCATGTGCAGACAGGTTCGGGCAAGAGTCAAGCTCCTGCTTAACACTGCCTCCCGCTGTCCAACTATCTATCACACTATCACCGGTGCAAGATGAGTGGGGAAAAAAAAAGTTCCTTCCTTCTGTCTTTCTTTGTCGTCCTCATTTCGACATCGTTGTTATTATCCCTCATGTAACCTGATTAAACACAACGCAGCTCCGGCAGCCGTGTACAGATTACAGCGCCGTCCAAGACTGATAATGACAGGAAAGGAGTCAGAGCGTTGTGTGTGTGTGTGTGTGTGTGCGTGTGTGTGTGTGTCAGTGTGCGTGTGCAGCACATTTCACCTCAAATGACTCTTCAGCAGCGTCTGTCCGGGAGTGATGATGTCACAGCGTCCCTGTTATGAATACTGTACTCTCTCTATCTCTCTCTTTCTTTCTCCACACCAGCTGACCTCACTTCACATCACTCGCACTCACAAGACCTCAATCCTCTCTCTCTCTCTCTCTCTCTCTCTCCCCGCTCCACCCACAATCCCCAGCGACATTTCCTTCCGCTCGGTACTCTATTTATTTAGTTATTTAGGTGACGGGCTGCTTTAACACTCTGTGCATGTCTGTCATGAATCACGGCATTACAGGCTTTTTTTTCGTCGCACTCATCCGTCTGTGTTGCCTTGAAGCGATCAATCAGAAAGTGTACAGGAAGAGGAAAAAAAAAAAAAAAGAGTTTACTGGACCCCTCAGAACACTCCATCCATCTCAATTGCACCCTGTCAGGAGATTTAATAGTCTCTGTAGAAGAAGTCACATGGAAGGCTACGGCAGAGCAGATAATGTGTTTGTTCAACAAGGACGGTGTCATTGCATGCTGGGAAATGGATGCTTGAGTGTACAAAAACAGCTGTGATCTGCCGATAGAGTGGTTATTATTCGACAGCATCATCAGATTTTCGGGCAGAGTTGCAGCTCATCTTTAATTCGCCTCAATCTAAGGCTGCATCTAAGAATTATTTTCATGATCAAAAACACCTGATGTTCAATACATCTTTGTTGTCATGTTGCAGGCCAGAAGACGTGTCTCCACCTCCACGGCGTCTTCCCCTACATCTACGTGCCGTACGATGGCTACGGGCAGCAGCCGGAGCGCTACCTGCGTCAGGTGGCCTTCAGCATCGACAGGGCCCTCAACGTCGCCATGGGAAACCCCGCCTCCTGCGTCCAGCACGTCTTCAAGGTGGTGCAGGTCTCTGGCATGTAAGTGTCTTACCAACACAACACAGCTGGTGTAAATAGCAGTGAGAAACAAACTACTAAACCCTTTTTAAAAGTCCTAAAATAACATAGTGGGAAATCCTTTTGATGAATGTTCCCGGCTGATATGCAGTGTGTTGTCTTACAGGCCTTTCTACGGCTACCACGCCAACGAGAAGCACTTTATGAAGATCTATCTTTACAATCCTCACATGGTCAAAAGGTAAGGTTACCGCCGATCGATGCGGTTTAATGTTGAATAGAGATCATCCCGTGCTCCTGTTGTTTGATGTTACTGAACGCCTGACTGCGCGCGCACGACTCCGCCAACCTCACTAAACTGAAATCGATCGCTGCGTATTCAGTTGAACAAATTGATTGGGCAAGCGTGTGTCTGTGTGTGTTTGTACGCGTAAGTGCACAGAAGCACACGGGAAAGACTGTGATTCATTTGCCGGAGAGATCAGTGTTAGCGGTGACAGTGTGAGGGGAGCTGAGAGCGACTGACTCACACAGAATGCGAGTAGAGGAAGAGAGAGAGAGAGAGAGGCTTGAGGAGGGGACAATATACAAGAGATTGGAGAGAGAGAAGTAGAGAATGGGAGAGGGAGACTAAAATATCGACCGGGTAAGTTAGAGAATCACGGAGCGAGGGGAAAGAAAGCAAAGCAGAGCGAGAAAGGTGCTGCTGGAGAAAAGAAGAAAAGAAGAAAAGAGAATGGGAGGAGTGGCAGACTTGCCTCTGATCAGTCAATCAGTCAGCACGGTGCTCTGACCTTTTTTTTAAAGAGGAAACATGACTCCAGGACAAGACCTTAAATAGGCCTTTTCCATACACATGTGCAGGCTTGGCTTGACTCAGTTTGACACGGAGCGTCAGCCCAGCGCGGCAGGGATTAGCCGTTACAGCGGAGTGGCTACCTTACCCACATGAAGGAGCGGGGCTGTATACATCATGACCGTGACTAGTGGGCAAAGTCGCAGCTGTAAAACGGTGGATAAACACATTTTTTATTTCCTATAAATTCTTCACAGTAAAAGCCTTCCGTTAGTTTGTCAGTGGAAAGCTTTTAATATGAAGCAGCAGCAGCAGGAAATGTTTTCATCCGCAGTAACTCAACGTGGCTCCGATACGGCTGAAAGCGATCAGGAAACGGTAAAATAAAGCAGATATTCTGAAAGTACAAACAGAAACGCGGGAGAGAAAGTAAACTGCAAAAACCCACAGAGGTTCAGTTAAGAAGCAAAAACAGTGAGAGCTGAACACAAGAGAGGCTTTTTAAAAAAAAAAACGTCTTTCTCTCTGGTCTCCAGCACACACAAGTTGAGTCTTGTAGTGTTTGAAGGGGAGAAGCAGGGAGAAAGGGGAGGAGGGGAGGGGGGGGGGGGTTGTCACAGGTCAGCCGCAGCCTGTGAGACGTCACCACAACCAGCTCGGAGGCGGGTGGGGCGTGATTTGGCCTGATTCCGGGGGACGGTCCATCTCAGGCGCAACACGGCACAAACTACGGCGTTTAAACTAGTAATGGAAACACAAATCAGCACGGCATGGACTCGACGTGGCCAAAAGTGCCCCCTCCTCCGAAAAAAAAAAAAAAAAGACCTGGATGTTTACCAGTGTTTACCAGACAGGGAAGGTCTAACACAACACTTTATAAGGTTACAGAACAGGATTTTTGGTGCTTGACCCGTCCCAGGGACTAACATCTTGCTCAAACAGAAGGATTTGAAGTGACAGGCTGTCTGTTGTCTCTGAGCATATATCATTTTAAACATGTTAATATTTTCACATATTGCCACTATAAAGTGCACAACAAAGTAGTTAATTTCCTGAGCGACGTGTTTCCATGCATCAAGTAGCTTGTTAACATTATATTGTATAGAATCACAAGGAAATCATAATGAGAGTTGTTGTTTCATGTGTTCCATGTGAGGACGTCGGGATGAAGCTGAACTTTGATAAACTCTCCATTTACTATCGAGTCCATTGTTTGAGTCTGTATTTGTGAAAGTCAGAATATCTTTGCCGCATTGATTTTTGACCGTTCTTTTTAAAAATCCATCTCTCACAAGTCTCCCAGCTTTATGAGTGCAATACTAAATCACTCAAATAGGCCTTTTAGCCTTTTGGAGCATGTACTGTATTTTTGTCTTGATGTGGAGAAAAGATTTTGACTATAATGACTGTTGAGACCATTTATCAGGCGCAGACTAACAGCCAAACCGGTAGCAGGCAAAAGATAGAATCTACACCATTTCAGCTACACCAAATACATCCTGCTAAATTTGTCTTTATCAGTAATCAGAAAATGTATTTTTTTTTTTACCCTAAATGCATGATATCTTGTATTATAATGTGTTTGTTGCAGGGTGTGTGAGCTGCTGCAGAGCGGAGCGGTGATGAACAAGATCTACCAGCCTCACGAGGGCCACATCCCCTACCTGCTGCAGCTCTTCATAGACTACAACCTGTACGGCATGAACCTGGTTAACCTGGGAGCTGTCAAGTTCCGCAGGAGCCAGAGCAAAGGTATGGAGCAAGACTGGAGAGGTCCTGACAATTTATCCTTCAACTCAGAGATCAGATTGTTTTCCTTCCCTTTTTCCAGGTTTCCTATTTTTTTTGCTTAACTCTCTCTCTTGAAAGGTTTAGCTCTTTAGCTGGTGAATCATCATGTAACTAGCTTTTAATTACAACGCTGTCACCCAGACAAAATCATACACAAAAACACTCAATTAAATCCGACGTTTACCCTCACCCCCTACCTCTTCTCTCTCGGAGAAGTTCTCGGTCTACACATGTGTCTCCAGGTGTGCCCCTGTGCTGTCAAGCAAGTCGCCCGCTCCTGTCGTCACATCGGCTTTAGGACACAGGACACTGCTGTTTTTTGTCTCTGCTGGAGATTGCGGGCAAAGCCGAGCTTCTCCCCGCTCACTACATTGTTCCCCTCTGGCTCAGCGGGGATGGAGAGCAGGCCGGGGAAGGCTGCCATGCCTCGTGTCATCTCAAATTAGTCCAGATCTCACCGCAGCCTCAGGACGCCTCTGTTGTCTTTTGAAACCTCACTCTGTTTTCGTCTCTCGCGCGCTCTCTTCTTTTAACACACTTTGTCTCATGGTCAGTCTTCTCGCCGTCTTTGTACGTCCTTTCTGCATCCTCCCTGCATTTCTCCCTCTTCTTTACTTACTGTCTTTTCCCTCTACGGTTACTCAGTCTCTGCTCACTGCCTTTTTTAGCCATTTTTCCTTGCTGCACACTAAGGACCAGTAGAAGCACACCACCACCTCCTGACAATTTTTTTTTGGAAGCTTCCAGAGAAGCCGGAGGTTGTGAAAAATCTAAATGGAAAGGTGTGAGGACAGAACAAGAACAAGCAAGTAGTCACTCTTCTGTTTCCCAGAGTGCCTTGGAGCTCTGTCAGCTCTGCAGTGAAGATACAGACACACACAGAGGAAATGCACCTTCTCCAGGTTTTACCTTCAAACACTCATGAGTCTGATGCACAGCAAAAAATGCGTACTTCTATTTGTGAAATGTGAACAAAAGTTGGGAAAACTTGCCATGCTGATGTTGTCTTTGTCTGATTTTAGCAACTCTATACCCATTTAAGAATATATTAACATGTTATCTGTAGAATCACAAGTTTGAACAAATGAGACGTCATTAGTTTTACTGTTAAGTAACTTCTTTAACTTCTAAAATTGTCCGTTTTTTGCTGCTCTGCTCCGAAGCATTGCTCAGCGGTACCATCTATCACCACCTGCAACACAGCCAGGTTTGCACAGTTCTAATTAGGCACTGAACCCAACAGTCACCTGGGCCTCTCAAAGGGAGTGGCACACCGAGGGTTTCCTGCTCAGATCTTCGGTGAACCCGACCCAGCTCCGCTTTCTCCCGATGGAGTTTAAAACCCCAGATAGCCAACTCTGTTTGATCACAGCTTAGTCCTAATCTCAGACCAGTACCTCTGCTCATCATGCCCAATCAGACCTCTCTCTCTCTCTCCCCCCCCCACACTCCCAGAGAGCGTCCAGCCCAGCAGGGCCACCTTCACATGTGAGGGCATTAAAGATTCAGGGCAGGAAATTCCACACTTGACTTTAATAAAGTTCTTTTTTTCAAAATCCTCACGCTTGACTCTCCTCCGACAAAAGCGAGAGTTCCCATGTTTGATCCACCTCTACACTGATGCAATCAATGGAAAGAAGGCTCCAATGCTCCATACAACAAAGAAACCAAAATACCCCAATAATAGGTACACCTGTTTACATTTTCTTCTTCCTTCAAGCTCTAACTTGAAAGCAAGTTCTTAATCTGGGATCAAGTGGAAGAATGATAAAAGGGGCTGGGCTGGTAAAATGGGCCAGTTTAAGATGAATAGAAGCCTTAATGTGTTTTGAAGGCCATTACACAGCTTGAACACACACAGAGTGTCAAAAAATACCAGCGGAATGCGGCCTTGAAATGCTGCCATGTTGTGCTGAAACAACAGTACATATATAGTTTAGTTATACCTGTAGTCTACTGCAGTGTTGAAAGGATATTTCGGCTTTGTTCTCAGAGTTGTGATCATCAGTCCTATCTGTAAAAATAACTCTGTATTGGGGATTGCATTGAGGATGTTGCTACATGTCTAAACCAAGACCCAAGTTGTATCAAAGTGGAATTTTTTTCTTCAATGGCAGTTTGGACCAGTAAATGACTGGGAAACAATCCTGAGGTGGCTCGTTCATTGCAGGTGGTGTCAACAGCTTCCAAATAGGTTAGCATGAAAGTTCATTCTTGACCCCGGAGATAGTTGTTAGACAAAGTAATCTTATCTCAAGGGCCACTTGTTTGACTTTCAACCACATCTCGACATGAATATAGCTCAGTTGTCATCATGTGATCCAAGTATGTATCTTCAAAGGTCAACCTCTGAGAAACCATTCAACACCTCAAGATCTCAGACATGTTTCCCCTGAGAGCAAGACTGGAGTGGTATATGACATCAGTATGAGAAAACCAGTCTCAGCACCCACTGGGAAAGGGTCAAAGGTCATCCACCAGGAGTCAATGGACGGTCTGAGAAAGATCAAGGAGAACATTCACATCTGACGCCAGAGACAAGGGTTTGTTGTCTGCTAATAAAGACAATGAGTTGCAGTTGAAAGCTGCAGGATGAAGCTAGTAAGTGGACCTTGAGTTAAGCATTAATTAGTCAGAAGACTGTTCCCAAGGTCCTGAATGAATAAAGCTCTTCTCTTTTCTTCCATGACTCTTGCATTGATTCATTGCATGTGAAAAGCTCCCTGCCAACAACTTCCAAATCATCACACTCATTTTTGCCACATGAACATATTATTTCCCCATGTGAAAATCAAGTTACGAGTGTGCTTTTCTTCTACTCTACTGCACTCCTCACCAGAAATCAAAGAGAAATGTTTTCAGGACCGCTGACAAGCTCCTCTTAGAGAAGCATTACACTACCATTTACTCCTCCGTGTGTTTGTGTGTGTGTGTGTGTTTTCCAGACGACACACCAGCAGTCCCCGACAGGCAAACTCCCAGCAGTCATCCCAGCATTAGCCCCTGGAAGAGCCCGTGCACCTCCAAGCTCAACAACAGCACCCTGGGGGGCACGTTTGTCCGCTGGGAGGAGAACGCCATACCCTGGTGAGTCCCACCTGAATGGCTTCTGCTGCATGAAGCTCACACTGTTAGTAAATGTCATGACAGCAAAAGCTGCATACTCCTCCTCACTGCAAGGGACAGTTCTCTTTTTATTGTTTGTCTCTTTGCCCATCCCATCTTCTATTTCTCAAATGAACGAGTCCTTATTGGAATGCTTTATATCCATCACTGGGTGAACGTGCTTGATCCCTACAGTGAGGGGATCTGGTGGCTCTGTTGTACAAAGTTGTGAGTCATCATCTTTATCCTATGAAGAAACATTTCTATCCTAATGGGAGTGGTCCCTTCCGGGATGACCCAATTCATAGGGCATGAGGAATCACTAGGATAAAGGTCATCAATCAGAACAACTTTGTATTGATTTGCAGTGACCCTTCCCTTTAAGGGGACAAGTGGACCCAAACCATTCCAGCAAAATGCCCCCCAAAGCATAACAGAGCCACCAGACCCCCTCACTGTAGGGGTCAAGCATTCCAGTTTTCCCTTTAATTTGTCACCCATCTGTATATATATATATTTTGCCAATACTACAACAGTATTTAGGTATGATAAGAGGGCTTGATACCAGTTCTTTATGGATTCACTGTTCTCCTGTCCGCCTGCAGCTCCTTAGTCCTGGATGAGGTGGAGAGGCAGAGCACCTGTGAGCTGGAGGTTGATGCCGTGGCCGTAGACATCCTCAACCGCCTCGAGATCGAGAGTAAGTTCACTCAGGAGAAACGTATCTTCATCAATACTGGCAAAGAGGGCTGAGATGAGGGAATCCATGAGGGAGGGATATTTCACTGGATTGAACAAAGCCCAAGATGCTAGATACCTGACAAAGTCATACACAGCAAATACTGCTTCTTTTTGGTACCGTTTCTCTCTGCAGGATTTCCTCTTGAATGTCTTTAAATATCAGGATTTGGTGTCTGTGGTTGTTATGTTGCTGTTTTTAATATTGAACTCTTATACAAGGCAGAAAGGCTTGATATATCTTTTGATTTATTTGAGTGTGAGGGCTGGAGAAAGCTCATCCAAGCGCTTGACATGGTGAATAAAAACTCTTGGATCAAAAGTGAAAGAGGAGTCACATGTTTTTCAATTTTTAAGAAAATACACCCATCATTTCAGTCATCTCCCAACTGACACGCCAAAGATATGATCTTTTTACACAACATGAAATACTAGCTTTGGATGAGAAAGCATTTTTGACCACAGTCACATCCTCCCAGACACAACTAGATCACCAGCACAGGATCTTTTTGTCTTTTTCATCTTTTCAGTCAAAGCCAATCATAGAGCAGCTGCGCTCTTAAACATGAGGGTGCAGTGTGGCGCTGACACACACGATTTGTGGGTATTAAAGTCAAACGTTTCAACAATGGCTAAATCATCACTGGTATTTCATGCTACAAGTGTGCAGCGATTGAGTAAACATGCTCATGTCAGGATGGGGGGCCTCAGGTCCCCCTCCGGCCGAGCCAGTTTTACTAAATGTTTTGTTTGTGCATTAAAGACAGTGCTTGCAGCGGGCCTGATTTAAATCAGGCTGGGCACAGAAGCGTAAACCACACCAAGCATCTGTCTTAAGAGTGAAGAAAGGAAAGGAGAGGCCACTCCAGGGCAGGCAGTTCATGTGTTCTGACTCATATTTTTCCATCTGCTCTATAGCAGTTGTATTAAAACTGCACTGTTGAAAATAGAACTATGTATGGTTTGTATTTTATGCTTTGAGTTCTGGCATCATTGAAAAGTGTTTTTTTTTTTTTTATTGTAGGTTAATATCTCCTCATATATAGAATAATAAAGTGTGATGGTATTGTTAGCTGACACACTGTGCTGTGACTCTCCTCTGCGTCCAGATCAGATCGGCAGGAACCCCGGCCTGCAGGCCATCTGGGAGGACGAGAAGCAGAGGAGGAGAGAGAAGAACCAGGCCTCCCAGATAGAAACTCCTGAGTCACAAGGTGAGGAGATCCTCAGTGGAAACCCTTTGTGTCATCTCCAAACATTTTCATTTTCCCCACATTAATAGTAGTCAGCTGCTCATGAACGTAGAGGCACATTAATCCCTTTTTTTTTACTTTGTGTTTTGTGTCCGTCTGGTGCCAAAACTGACTCTGTGATGGTCTATTTTCAAAGGATGCTGACAGACGTGTTGTCTTTAGACGGTAAATGTACCAGCAACCTACATGGCTGCTTTTTATTTAAAGAAAAGCCCTGGCGATATTTTTTTTTATTCTATTTCTGTTAGTGTCAACAGATCCCATGAAAAGACCAAAAACCAACAATACTTTCTGACTCTCTACCATGTCTGTGGCATCATACCTCTTGTAACCTCTTATTCCACATTTGGTGCTCTTGTGAGTATTGGCAGCAGCAGGACAGAGTGTGTGGGAATTATTCAAATACACTACAGTGTTGGTTCATGTTAATTAAGGAGCATGTCATTCAGTGCAGCAGTATATCTCACTGATGTGTTTTTAATAGTTTTTGGGCAACAATGAAGGAATACGATATACAGCTACATAGACAGTACTTGGTAGTAGTAGTAGTGTTGGTTTTGGTTGTGATTGAATTTGCTGACATAAAAAAACATACAGAAAAATCACCAGACTTATAGACTACTTTACAAAATTAGTGAAAAGAAGTCAGATGGAGAAAGAAACCCAAACATTCAGGTTTTAAAGAAATATCCAGATTAGCTGAACTTGTTTGTCAGAGTGTTGTAGAATTAGCTGAAATAAATGCTTACACGAGAAAAGCGCTGAATCATCTGCTGTATACCTGCAACCTTTTAGCATGGCTAATAATGCATACGATTATAACAGTCTGAAACGTCTCAATGTCATAATAAAGGCTGTACACAATTGGTTCTGGCTAGAATGTCAAGATTGTGTTCAGACATCACCATAAACACAGCAAGTTCTGGCCACCGCTCACCCTGACCTGGTGTTTGTTTTTAGCTAATTCTATGAAGAACTGCTTTTTATTTCTTAGT
The DNA here is from genome assembly GCF_914725855.1 of Thunnus albacares. Taxonomy (NCBI): domain Eukaryota; kingdom Metazoa; phylum Chordata; class Actinopteri; order Scombriformes; family Scombridae; genus Thunnus; species Thunnus albacares. Next base: position 4,021,039 of record NC_058121.1, read on the forward strand.
TAAAAAGTCATCACATGTTGCATGTTATGGGTTTATCCTGCCTCCAGGTTCAAATCTATGTAAAACAGTAGAGATAGACTTCAGAGTTTCCTTCGTCAAAGGGAACATAAAGTCAGATAATAAAATGATGACCTACTGTCAGTAGTAAACATCCATCACAGTTAACACACTCACGTCCTAGTTCAGCTTTGACCTGCTGTACTTACTGTTTAGTATAATTTGGCATAAGAGAGTCCTGCATGGATTTAACATTGCAGTCCTATAACATCGCTGGACTCACAGTGGATAGTTTTTAAATAAAAGTATCAGAGTTGATGCAGCAGAACCAGAGATATAATTTTTTTTTAAATCTAGGACTTCCTTATCAAAAGCTGGCGCCTCCATTTCCCACAGCGCAACTCAACTCCCTCAACCCGATTCACTCGATTGTACCAGTTCAGGTGTGATATGCTTGTAGCGACTAATGTAACTAACAACAACCTCAGATATTTTACATCTTCAAACTTGTAATCTTCAGCCCCAACTGACACCCACTCAGATGACATCACTTTACACTTTATCAGATTTCACACAGATGTGCAACACCACTCGAGTTCCCATTTAACCGGCTTGTTATCTGTCTGATCATCAAAGCGCTTTGCTATTTCTTGCCTTGTTTGACTTTGTTGTAGAGATGTTGCTATGTTCTCAGTACAAAGTTCTCATAACTGATAGAAATGATGAGTAGAACTACAAAAATAAGACAAAAGTTGTAATAAACCTGAATGATCCTTTTAAATGGAGAACTGAAAGGAGTGGATTTATTGACACGGGGCCTGATGTTGGTACATAATAAGTTTTATTTAAAGAGATCAAAGTTTTAGTAAAGCCTCAGTGACCCGCTCTCATTTAAGTGGCGCCAGCCTTTGTGCTGACCATGATAGAGTTATGACAGCAGTTTGAGGCAACACAAACTCTTTTGTGGTTAACAGTATTGTTTCTTCATGTTTAGCTCCTTATTATCCAACTATGACATCTGTCTTAGTTTTTTTTTTTGCAGTCAAAGACAGCGTTTGAGTTTCCCAATACCTACACAAGTCAGAGTACCATCATTCTTCAAGCTGTCCTTATGATTGGTGGCACAAATTTATCTTCAAAACACTAACAAGAAGTTGGATCTTGCCAAACTCTTGAGTTATTCCCACACACAGGGAGCTGTCATGGAAAGAGAGTGATAAATAATCAAAGGGTGATCTACTGTGCTGTGATGAAATGTGTTTGCTTTCTCATGTCCAGGCACACAACCAAGCACATGGGTCTGAAAAACCTCTAAGTGTAGAGAAGTGAAATGATAATGTCCAGGTTTTGACCAAAATTACAAACAATGATGAACAGGTTTGGGAATATCCTGTTGTTTAGTCCTGGTATGTAGAATTACACCCAGTTTATTGTTAAGAGATAAACCTTCACTGACAGCAAAATTACCCAACCACTACTAGCATATTTAACAGCAAATATGGAGCAAAATGTTTTAATTGTAGCTAAGAATTTGAGGTCTGGAAGAATGGTGGAAACTTAGAACAGGCAATTTCCAGGAATTGATGAACACAGTATTGAAATTGTTTGTCTGATGTTTTCCAGATCGTGGCTTTGTCACTTCAACAGAGAGCGAGAAAATCTTCATGAAGAGATTCAAGGAGATACTGAAGGAGAACGAGTTCGATGTGTAAGTCGCGTCTCCCTCGTCCCACCTCTGATCTGTCGTCGTGGTGACAGTTCGGGCGGGAGCGACGAGCTCACCCAACCGAATGTCACTATCAGACAATCGTCCCATTTCCCGGAGGAGAGCCAGAGTAGCTGAAAGGAGAAGAAGCTGGAATTTATGGAAGAGAGGAAAATGTGTGCAAGATGCTTCCAATTCACATTAGTGAGACCAGTTTACCACAGTCTCAGACCACATTAATCCCAAGTTTCTCTCATCTTTGGTTCATTGTATTGAACTATAATGAAGCTGTTGCGTGTCCTCTGTTTCCCTGTGCCTCTGAGCTTCATGGCAGTGTCTTTAAACCGCCTCCTCTTTCCTCTCAGGGCAGAGAGGGAGGGGCCGAACGCAACTTCGTTGGAAGAGTTTGGGAAGGAGCGACGGAGAAAGTGAATCAGAACAGATGTAGTGAGAGGGTGGGGACAAACCTTAGGACCGGGGTATTGCGCGGAGGAAGGGGGAAGGAGAGAGAGAGTGAAATGATGTCAATGAGGTTACACACCCCTCCCTCCCTCCCACTCCCACGATGTACAGCAGAAAGTATTTCCTGTTATAAATAAAAGTACAGTTGGCTCGGCAGCCGTGCGTGCCTCTGCATCAGATCCAGATGGCTCCTATTCACTAACCTTCCATATCAAACAGGAACGGAGGAGGAGGAGGAGGAGGAGGAGGAGGGGGCAAACGGCTCTGTGCAGTGTGGGAGCAGTGTGAGCTTTCGGTGTAGAGCGGGTCCTGTCTTCAGTGATGGAACACACACACACACACACACACACACACACACACACACACACACACACACACACACACACACAGAGAGCTCGCTGACGGCTCTCAACTCTCCCACTGCCTGGCTGTCTCACCCACTCGCTCTGCTAATACTCACACACAGTCTGTCACTTCCTTTCTGTTGGCTTTCCCTCACTCCATTATGCACCGCTACTGTTGCTTATGGGTTCTCAAGGTCTCATTCGCCACAGCAGGCTGTGTTGGAAATGTTTAATTCCCTTTCACTTTCATCCTATCTGTTTTAATATTTTCGGTCGAAATTGACATTTTATCTTTTATCTGTTTTTAGTCAAACGGATAAAAGAAATATTAACATGAATGATAAATAATTGCATTGCACTCCCATTACATTGTCGGACTCATGATAGTCCTGGCGCCTACATTACCCACAATGCAACTCAACCGCTGACACTTTGGTTGGAGATCTAGCCTGGAGCTCTTAGCCTCAAACAGAGATGAGGAGCGGGTCACTTCTCTCTAACTCAACACCCCTTCCTCCTTCTATTTCTCTTCCCTCAGCTTCATCATTCAAACTCTCGCAGCAAAGCGCAGCTAGTAAAAGCGGCGAGGGGGGGGGGGGCGTGGCTTTGTAGTGAAATGTGTTAATCGCTGCAGTAATCTCCTGACGCCTGGCAGGCTCCCTCCCTCGTCGCCTCTAAAGTCGTTAGCTAGCAGACTAATTAAGAGACATCCAGACAGTGGCACGTGCACACACCGACTCTCTGGAGCCCTTTTTCCTCATATGGCCCAGCAGAACAAAGTCTCTGAATGACAATGGAGACTGCAGTAAAATCTCACTTTACTGTTATTCTAAACTCAGACACTGGAGGAGCAGCGAAATGCCAGATGATAAGAACATTGATCCCATATATTTATAGCCATGTTTTCATCATTCGTCACCGATCGTTGAGGTTTGGATTTATCATTTACAGAAAGCAAACTAGCTCATTCATCATTTTAAGTTAATGAAAGGCTGGCCATGTGGCTCTGACTTCCCCATAAATGCAGTCTCAGTATTTGTCCGATCTGTTTTTGATTTATCCTGTCAGTGTGGAGCATCTTTCTGGACTGATTCCACCACTCTAAGTGTTTATCTTATTCCTCTGGGCCGCCGCTGGGCTCAGACATCTTGTTCTGCAGCTTCACCTGCAAGCCTCGGACAGTCCGTCCACACAACCTCAGAGGTCTTTTCAGCGAGTTTCATCAGAAAGTGCGAATTTATCTTGTGAAAGTTGACTCCGCATGCCTCTAGCAAAACTGCTCGCGAGCTGGAGCAACAGGGGGGTTGAATCAGTAGCTCACGGGCATTTGAGGGCATTTCATATTCAATTTCCCCCTGCACACTGTGGGATTTAAACCTGCAACCTCTTGGGCATAAGAGTCTAATCTTCAAACTGCTACTGCTCAATCAGATCTGGACAAAACCTCCTTCCCCCCACTCCCCCGACGGGGCTTGGATCAGTTCTGGAGCTGCACCTAAAATGATTTTTTTTTTTCTTTTTATGACCATTCCTACGAAAAATTTGTTCCGCCTACCTGGTCTACATTTCAATATTTCAGAGTCACTAAGTGGTGAGTTGCTAGGCGATGCAGTAGGGCAGCATGGGTAAGGGAGCGTGATAGGCAGCTTATAGCTGAGAGCGATCTGGAGGGATACAAAGCCCAGTTGGCCGCCTGCCCGTTTTCCATTCATATTCCCTCTCCAACACACAGCCACACACCACTTAGCTGCACACACTCTCATATGTTCACACACACACACACACACACTTACTAGACAGCAGACACTCCCTGCATACTCTCCACATACACACTCGCACACCACCGCTGCGTAGACGTACACAGAGAGTAAAACGGAGCACTTCCCCTGATTAAGACCCACAGTAAAGAGATGCTAATAAAACATGACTGCACGAGGGCAGATAGCAGAAGGTCTTCTGCTTTGTGAGTCAGGTAACAGCCATTCTGACAGCACCGCTGATGCTCATATTAATTTAAAATGGGGGGAAATTAGTCCATCATCCCCCTGAAGATGCAATGCATGGGATTAAAAGTGTTGCTGCATTTGATCTGTGTGCTTGTTTTGATTGTTAGCGTAACTTTAACTGGTTGTGTCAGCTTCGTTACTGCTAGGGATGTAAAATGATATTTTTTATCAATGAGTTGAAGTTAGTGTGTTCTGTGTTGCAATACATAGCAGTTTGATCCAGGTATAAGTTCTCCTGGAATAACTTATGAGGAAAGAGAAAATTATGAAATGTATAATTACATCGTTCTCCACGCAGGACGCAAGCTTCAGCTGTTGGTGACGGGGAGGAACAAGAGGATTTCCTGGGTGCGCTCACTCTCCATTCAGACCCTTTGACCCCAGAGGGAGTGCCGTGTACTCCCGCTAACGTCGTGGAGGTGCACAGAGACTCACAGCCAGGTGAGGGAAACCTACCACCGAGGATGTATGAACGAAAATGCTGAAATAGTGTATATTCATCGGAGAGCAAAATCCCACATGTAAAGTGATATGGGAGAAGTCTCTGGCCTTTTACACTCAAACAAACTAAAGGTGGATTTATTTATATATCTGCATCATAGCATCCCGGTGTAGGTGGTGTAGTTAAGTGTTAGATTTGACCCATTGACACCATCACTCGACATAAGCTGGATGTGTTTTTACATTTTGAGACTGTGTTCAGCTTTACTTCCATTCCCTAAAGTCATTTTGTTTACAACTTGTAATCCCTTTTATTATAGAATGATGCTGGCAAAGATCTCACTACTGAATATTATAATATTTATCCACTTTTTTTATTCTCTTTTTTGTGTTAAATCACAAAATAATTGTGGTGTTATTGAAAAGGAGAAGACTACTGAGCCTTCCTTCATTTTGTTAATCTTTACTGTTAACAACCTCTGTGGGGATCAGAAACTTGTAGGAGAAAACACAAGTAGCCCGTGATAATAGTCGTGTTTTTGAAGAGGGACGTGTTAGCTCTGGTGTAGCTTTCTGCATAACAATGAAGCCAGTGTAGCTGCTATAACTACACTGTAGGTTTAAGCATTTAAGTATAAATCTGTTTAAGTTGTTGTTGTTCAGCTAATTCTACTGAAATGTACTTAGTATTAACCAACATGTATTTGTGTGTTAAGAATGACTTTAGCAGTGAAAAGTGTTTAATTAATGTGTAGTAATTATTCTAGTCTGCCCTTGAAGTGAATTTCTTTCTCTGACTGTGTGGTTGGCAGGAGAGCGAGCTGCTGAAACTGGCATTTGTTTTCCTTCTCCTTATCACTCTCACTGTGTCAGGGGTTAAAAGTGTTTCACTGTGTGATTAGCATTAGCCTAATCTGTAGGCACTCTCTCTGCCAAGTCTCCTGCAGGAGCGAAGAAGCTGCCAGTGACCACAGCGACACACACACACACACACACACATACTGACCTCCTGCTGAACCATAGCACTGCTACTGTGTGTGTGTGTGTTGATGGAGCTTACCTCAAGATTATCTCAATCAAGGTCTGCCTGACGTGAACAGTGTGTTGTTTCAGAGACGCTAACTTTCCTGTCTCCGCTCCTCTTCCTCAGACTCTGTGAGGAGCAGTGGTAAAATTCCAGAGGAGGCCGTCGTTGATGAGGAGGCCATCTTGAGTCTCCTGGAGAACAGTCAGACCTTTCTACCGCTCTCCCAGACATCCAACCACTCACCCCTGTTAGGTACAGTAGCAACTGGAGGATATTCACTTCTGATCCACACACAGCTGGATTTGGCTCCTTTTAAACTCTCTTTAAAGCCGTGTCCTTTTATGAATCCATGTTTTATTGTTTTGACTTATACCCTCTTGCTTCCTCGTTCCAGCAAAAAAGTTAACAAAACTCTATGACGTCCGTGTGTTAAGAACTGACTGAGTCACAGATATGAATAGAATCAGTGCAACTGACTCTTTCCAGTGCTAACTGGTCCTCTGATATCCATCAAGACATTAATATAAAATAAAGTGTGACTCATAAACATCATGTTTAAATGTTTTCCTTATTGTTAAAATAATCAAGGGGATTTTAGTCTGTTCTTTAATGGTACCAAAGCGACCAGAGCTTGTAACAGCTAACATGACTCCAAAACTCAGAACAAGAAAGTAATAGGAGAAAAAACAATAGAAGTGACAAAATGCATGAATATTAGCTCTTTCATTTTGACATTACTAAGGCTGAGAACGTCCCACCAATATGGTTCTTTTATCCCTTGGAAACTTAACCTCTCCTTCATCCATTTATATCCTAGGCATATACTGGCTAAGACATGTAGTGACTGTGCCAAAGGCCTGTAGAAAAATGAGGACAAAAAGTATTGAGTTCAAAAGGCTGAGACAATTTACAGCTTTAATTTAACTGATTAATTTTGAGCTTAAAGTTGTTGCTTGCAGCTAATTGTTGTAATGTCTCTCGAATGCTTTGTTTCTTTTGTCTATGCAGACAGCAGCCAAGACCATGCCATCATTGATTTGCTGGCAGGCCTAGAGGACGACGGTTTCTGCAGGACCCCCGTTAGGCAGAATTCCCAGTCCCAGTCCCTTCCCGGTGCCAGGAGCTACCACTGCAACAGCGATGAGGAGGAAGCAGGGCCAGAGCTGGACAAGGAAGAGGCAGAGCTCAGCGTGATAATGTCACAGCGGTGGGACATCGAGCCCCCCGGGAACTCGTCCTTACCGAGGCAAGTTTGTCTTTGGTTATATTATACTGTGAAACAAATTCCTGGAAATGTTGCTCCATGTGGTTTTGGTAAGTATGAACATGGTTGTGCAGACACTGAAGAGTCAGATGAAGGTCATTCACAGTGGGCCGTGCCTGTGCATTGATTAATCAGTGTTCCTGTCATCCCTGTGTGTAAAGGCCCGGTGTGAAGGAGGCAGAGGACGGCTTCAGTGACGAGCAGCAGGAGTCCTCTGATGAAGACATGGAGTGGAGTGGGAATAATTCTTTATTCGCCAACCTGTCCATTCCGCAGCTCGACGGGGCCGCAGACGAAAGCAGCGGTGAGTCATCCCATGCTGAGATGTACTGAGACAGCACTTAAATGTCAGTTTGCTTTGATGCCTATCTTCCATCCCCTGCTGATTAATGTTCCATCAAGGATATCGGAATAAGGATCTGACAGCAGCTGCACAATAAAATTTGGGTTGACTCCCGCTTTTGGCTGTATGAATTAATTTAATTCTGTCGGAGCTGTGATTTAATGTAGTACAAGACTCTGGGATAGTAATTGATTCCCTGGAGTGCAAGTTATTACTTGACTCTTAATAAACTTTAAAGTGGCTATGAGTTTGATATATCATGGAAGTTAAGAGCTTACCACACTGGTCAGCTGGCATCACATGTGTACCTGTATATTTATAATATGTGATTATGACAGCTTTAATGAAATGATCTTTTTACACTTTGTGTTAGAACCAGAGCACATTCTCACTCAGCCCTACAGTCCACCACTGACCTTTTTTTCATCAGTTTTTTTCTGCAACATTTGTGTCATTTCGTCCCCCACATTTCTTAGAAAGCAAGAATGAATTGAATTGAGAATGAATTGCATGCAGGGGCACGATATGTGATGAGATGAAATCCATTCTACACAGGAACAAACAACATAGCCAAATCCATAGCACTGAAAACCAGTGTGCAATTCATAGTGATAATACAATCCAACACCAATGTATGCACTGATTATTGTCCATAACTACCATTAATTTTTTATTACCATTTAATATGTTGTAGTGCTAAGGAATTCTGCATTAATTCCCATCATCATTTTTAAAAAACGAAAAATTGACAAGCAAATTAGCTTAAATAGGGACAATTTAGTTAGACACATTGCATTTATTTTAAAGTTTAAGGACTGTACGTCAGAGGTTCCCAACCTTTTTTGGCCTATGACCTCTTAAGCAATATACAAATAGCAAAGTCTACCTGAGACCCCTTGTCACATGTTGCTTTGTCTACCAGTTAAGTTACCCGTTGTTGTCTTGATTCATCAGTTAATCATTTTGTCCATAACAAGTCAGAAGACAGTCAGAGAAAACTAGACATCTGAAGATGTAACCTTGGACTGGGGGGAACTTTAACAGATATTTTTCACTAACAGCCCAAAACCTGAAGATATTTAGTTTATCATCATGTTCCACGAAGAAAAGCAAAAAATCATCACATTTGAGAAGCTGAAACCAGCTTCTTTTTTTACGTTTTTGCTTAAAAAATGAGTTAAATGATTATTCAATTATCAAAATAGTTGCTGATTAATCTTCTGTCGATTGACTAACTGATGAATTGACTAACCTTGCAGCTCTAGAAAGAAGGCTTGTTTTGTTTTATTTGAATAACTTTTAGAGGCTTGAGGAGTTAAAATACAGAAATCCACAAGAATTAAAGCAAAAATTAGAAGAAAGCTTGAAAAAAAAAATCACAATATTGTGTCAAAAATATATTTTTTTGCTTTTTTTTTTTTTCTGTATCCTATCCTGTCCTATCATCTCGAGACCCCTTAGGTTAATCCAGCGACCCCTTGTGACCCCCAGGTTGGGAACCTCTGCTGTACATGAATGTGTGCAAGTAGCATACACTAACACACTGTTAGACGTAGTGGTAAATGCTAAAATTAGTTTAACAGTAGCACAAGTAGAGAAGAGTCATAACATCAACAAACAGACTCAGTGTCTATTATAAAAGCAATATCTATCTACATTTTGCTAACAGTAGTTAACATTAGCCACCATAAACTACTGGCCATACCAGACAAAGTAAGGCTACAGCTGCTCTGAATCTGTTGAAATGAGCAACGGTGCACTTTATGCTTATGAATTAAACTTTTCATTTGCAACAGAAACAATGTGTTTCTTCTTTCAAAAATTACATAGGCTCACTTTAAACAATGTATTGTAGCAATGCAGAAAATACATGTTGGCATTTATGAGGAGTGGGCAACACAGATAAAATCCTCTGTCATAGTATATACAGTATAATATTATACACAAATATGGAGACGTATCATTATCAGTACATTTTCTGAAAAAAATCAGTCGAGAAACTTGATTTAAAACTAATTTAAAAGTCAAATAATGCCATAAGGCAGTCCTGCTAATTGATTTGCAACATAATCTACAATGGCCTCTTAGACTGAAAGATTGAAGGGATTGTCTCTTTGTTATAAATGGTAAAATCTCTCACAATTGACTAATTTATATTGTCTCATAGTATACTGTGTTTATCATATCACCCACCCCTAGGACAAAAACAGGACATACAGTATTTGTGGGCAGTGATTTACTGTCTTCAGACTCTACAGTGTTTGTAAACCTGCTGGCCAAGCTAGTCATAGTTTTGCACACGTGTCCCCACAATGTGACTGCCTGCAATAAGTCTAAAATCACATGATTGATTGTGTTGCCATTCTGTAAAGCTGTGCCAATGCAGTAATCTTATTGAAATGAATGAGGGGGCACAAAGTACTAATATCTCTCTGAGCACAATCTTAGGTTTGCTCAGCCATCTTTGCAGGTGCCACTGCTGTTCCTTTTGGTCTTTATTTAGACTTATCTATTTTGTGAGTAGCACACTTGTAAATTGTCATTCTACTTAAAATATGTTTTTCATTGTCAGATGACAGTTGTCATTAGCTCACCGAAACACTCAATATAATGACATACCAATACAACCAAGCGACCTTTGAACAGTGCTGACTGCTGGTGCTGAAGAGGAGATAAAAGATGAGAATATGAAACATCCTCTGTTTTAAATGTCAGACCTGGGAATAGATGGTGGGAATTGTCATAACAAAGATTTTCAGTCTAATTAGTTGTAATACCACTGAAGTCAGTTCCTTTAAAGAGGATCTCCAGCAATTTTACACATCAAAGTATGTTTACAGGTCTTGGGGAGTACTATTGCATATGTAAAAAACATTTTAAAGCCTTTTGTTGCACCAGAGAGAGTTGTATGAAATCTGATAAATTGCCTCAAGTCACTTGAGTCAGTGTCAGTTGGGGCCATTTTCAAAACATTTAGGAAATGAAAAAATCTGGGGGTGTGGAGTTAGAATGAAGTGAAGTTACCAGACCTCTGTAGCACACTCCTCATCTCTGCTTGAGGCTAGCCTCTTCAGGCTACATTAGCCGCTAGAAGTATAACACACTCAAATCTCTCAACCAATCTATTGAGGGTTGAGTTGCATTGTGGGTAATGTAGGTACCAGGTTTTGACAAGGAAGAAGGATGCATGGAATAATAATGAGAATATCTTTGTTTCTGCTGCATCACTTTTCTCTTAATTTCAAGAAAAACAATTATGTCATACGTAAAGGAGAGATTTGAATCTATTTCTGTCTGCTGTTAACTCTCATTGAGGTGCCTCTTGTTCTTTTGTTTTGTATCCATAGATTCATCCTTAACGGACAGTGGCTCCAGGACCCAGTCATCTCTCATAGTCACAGAAAAGATGCTTGTAAAAAGAAATCCCTTCCCTGGAGAGACTGTCCACCTGGAGCCCCCCTCCTCAGCCAAAATCCGTCTAGAGTGCAAGCACCCAGAGCACAGTCCAGTTCATGTGTTGGACACAGAGCAACCACTTGACAAGCACTTTCAGTCAAAGAGCAGCCAGGACAGCAGTAGTGAATGTTCAACAGGGTTCAAGGTTAATAAAGAAATCCCCTACATCCCACCAGTCAAGCACCCCATCCCCTGCAAGATAGCCAATCACCCTGAGGTGTCTCCCATCTGTGTAGACAAAGAGGACTTACGACCCCTGTACACCTATGACAAGAAAGCGTCTATAGCTTTGGATAAGACAGATCTTGAAAGTTTCCCATTTAGTAACGGTAAGGTCACCAAAAGCAGGAAGAAGTATGGCAGCATAAAGAATGTAGAAACGAACTGTCTGTCGATTCTTCAGAACCACAGGACCTTCTCTCTCTGTTACTCAGAGCTGAGAAACTGCTCATCTAAGACAGAGCTGGAGCTGAGCCAGACAGACAGTAAAAGCCCCATCCTGAGGAACATTTCCTCAGCCCCGTCACCCATGGAAGAGGATGCGTTTCTTGATCCTCAGGAGGAAGAAATGAGCCAGGACAGCGAGGAGGGAGATGTTGGTGAACTCAAAATCAGGTACGAGGACTATCAGGAAAACAAGACTGAGAGGACTATTGTAGCCCAGCAGGAAGCACACTACAAGTTCTTCCCTAGTGTCATTCTCTCCAATTGCCTCACTAGGAAGAAAGCTGGGAGCAAAAAGCTAGCTGATTCCAGCAGCAAGCTAGAACAAGCCCAGTCTCGCAGGTCTAGGCTAAAAGTCAATAAAAAAAGGTTGGGAATGACGGGACAGAGGACCCAATTAAACACAGTTGAAAGTTCTACCTCTGACACCCAGGTTTGCGCTGGCCTCACCTCAGTCACACGTGTTTGTCCAGTGACGGTGGACACCCAGATGCCAATTTCTGAGGAGAATCCAGTAAAAGAGCCGGAGACCATGAAAGATGAGCCAATCATAGAGGGAGAGTCGGTTACAAACGATGAGCCACAAAGTGAAGAGAGGTCTGAAAATGAAGAGAGAGAACCACTTTCAGAGCCCCCTGCCACCAACTCCACCACTGTGTCCAGCTTTTCTGAGGAAGCTAAAGACACAGCAGATGATAGTTTAAGCCCATTGCAAGGTTTATCTGCTAAAGTCACATGTACTAAACCTTCAGCACTACCTGGTAGTAAATATACCCTGAGGGCCAAACGGAAGATGATCTACGACAGCGAGGATGGAGAACACTCAGGTGCCCCTCGTTCTAAAAATCCAGCCTCTGTCAAAGAACGGCTCAAAGACAGCAATGTCCCCAGTGGACAGGAACTAAAATACCAGAAACGGCGCAAGAAGGAACCCCCTATCATCATTAAGTACATTATTATCAACAGGTTCAAAGGACAGAAAAACATGTTGGTGAAAATGTCCAAAGTGAGTGCAGAGGAGCAGTGGGTGTTGCTGACACAAGAAAAGCTGGAACAGTACAATAAACTGGCCCCTCTCAAGGATTTCTGGCCCAAGGTGCCGGAGTCCACTGCAGTGAAGTTTCCCATCACAGAGCCAAAGGCCAAAAAACATCCCAAACGAAAGGCAAAGGTCAACTCCACAAATAGGAAAACAGTGAGTAGCTCCTCAAAACCTCGAGTCAGACAGGGTGAAAGGGTCAAAAGGACTAAGGGCTGCGAGAGAGGCCCATATCTCCCCTCTTTGCCGCCCCCTCGACCATGTTACTGTGAGCTAGCAGAAGACCATGACATTGACTATACTGATGTCATGCTAGAGCTGGGCTATCTCTCTGATAGATCCCCAAGCCCCATAGACTCAACACCCCCACGTTGTTGGTCCCCAAGTGACCCTCTTATGGACACCAAGACTTCAGAACAACTACTAAACCCACTCATCGACCCATGTCTCAATTCTGCTTTTCACAAACCACGCACAGTATCTTCAACCAAAGGAGTAAAGTGTCACACTACCAAACCTAAGAAATACACAGATACTAAAAGGAAAGCAAGCAAGTCTGCTACTAAAACTCCAGAAGAAGTGCCCCAAAAAGAGAGGTCACGACAAAGCAGTGGTGCTGCTCCAAGGCAGAGAAAGAAAGTAACAAATATAGCTGAAGGAACTGTCAACAGTTCTACAACCACCACAAGACCCAGAAGGTCCCGCAAAAAGAAGGCTGAGGAACCTAAAAGCCACGAGTTAAATAAAGACAACTCCCAGCTACTTTTCCCAGAGGATGACTTGCCTTCTTCTGAGAGTTCCTCTCAAGAGGTCCCTCCATTTCAGCAGCCAGTAAGTACAGATGGCAACAGCCAAGGCCAGACTGCATCTATACCAGACTCTAACTCAGTAGCCCAGTCAATAGAACCAAAGGTTGAGGACTGTGAGACTTCTATCATGGAGGTCAACCAAAGTTTTTCACCACCGGTTCAGCTGAAGCAGCAAGGTTGCCAGACCACTGTGGTAAAGGCAGAGGCTTCACCAGAGGAGTCCAAAGCTCCTACACCTCCTCTGTCTGGTAGACCCTTACTGGGAGACTGTAAAGACAACCAACTAGCAACAGCCTCCCTACACTCAGGCCCTAAGAACGGGGAGATCCCCACTCTCTGTGAGACCCCCTCTAGCTTGGCTGTCCTCAAGCAGCTTCTCCAGAAGAGGCAGCAGGGACAAGCCCTTCCTCTACAAGTGGTTGGTACAGACAACCACTCCACTGCCATAGCTCAGGCTGCAGCACTACTGGATCCCACAACTAAACCAGCTAAATCCCGAAGAGCCCCCTCTGCCACTCCTCGGAAACCCAGGGCCCCAAAATCTGCCACTCCCAAGGATAAAAAGCCCAGAATCAGGAAAAACAAGACCAGCAGCACTCAGCCAGATCTGTCAGTGAAACAGGCCAACATGTCAGATGACTGCCCCCTCTTCCTGTCAGACCCAGGCTTGGACAGTTGTAACTTCATAGAGGACAGTTTGTCCCCAGAGCTCCCACACAACTATAACTTTGATATAAATGCCATTGATCAGACGGAGTTCTCCAGCCCGTACAGTGGCAGTCAGTTTGTCCTGACTGATAAAAATTTACCAGTAATGTTCCTGAGTGATGTCAGCCAGGAAGCTGTCTCTGCACTGGGCGGCGTTGAGAAGAAACTTGATCAACTGTCTGGTTCTGGGGAGGAGCTTCAAAAGGCTTCTGACTGGCACAAGGCAAAGCTGGTCAGCCCTGACCTCTTTGATAGACCTGAGAACGGGGAGTATGTGTCAAATCACCTCACATTCCCCGACTCTGAGAAAATTAAGAACAGAGACTGGGACTTCTCTTTAGGTAAAGCCCATACCCTCAGCCCCTTTCAAGACTTTCACTGTGAGAGAAAAGAGCTGCTTTTTTCGGCCTTCGACCCTGTCCTACCCTTGCCTTTAAGCTCCGCATCCTTTGTAGACCATGAAGGCTCGCCAACAGGTGAGCTTCTGGAGGGCATTGATGGACTAACATCCACTACGCCCAGTAGTTCTCCCCGTTCCATCAGCTCGCTATCCCAGGTGAGAGCGAGCCAGCTACTGCGGGGGACAGGAAGTGGAGCCCACATTCTCAAGCCCCTCATGTCCCCTCCAAGCCGGGATGAGATCCTCAGCACTCTGTTGGACCTGGAGATGTCCGAGGCCACATTCCAGGAGCCCTTCTGCAGCGACCCCTCTGATGCCCCAGGGAAACCCATGTGAGAATATATGCACTAACTGCACAAGCAGCAACAATAATTACTGTACAGTATCTTGCATATGATTAAACCATGTATGGACTAAATGTACAAAATATATCTGTAAAGTTTTTTGAGAAATCGATCCTGACTGATTAAACAGCATGGCCAATATTATCGGCTGATTTTAGCTCATCCGATATATAGGTATCAGCGTATATGTTGGGCAGTACACCTCAAAACTTTCCTAAAACTATCACACATTAGCACAAAACAAGATGATGTTGGATGCAAAAAACAACAATTAAAAAATATATAAACATCTGCACTTATTACCTAAGTTTTTTGTCACAAAGTTACAATGTTGTGACTCAAGTCCAATAAGTAACAAGAAATGGCAGT
The DNA here is from genome assembly GCF_914725855.1 of Thunnus albacares. Taxonomy (NCBI): domain Eukaryota; kingdom Metazoa; phylum Chordata; class Actinopteri; order Scombriformes; family Scombridae; genus Thunnus; species Thunnus albacares. The sequence continues at coordinate 4,036,197 of NC_058121.1, forward strand.
ACAGTACAGTGTTGCTGTTGTATAGTTTGTGCACCAGAGAGCACTGACAGTTCTTTTTCCGCTGTAAAATGTTTTGCTCACTTGGCCAGTATTCTTGATAGCCAAATTTCAGTGATTCTTATCAAAGATCTTCATGGCATGTGTTAAAATGCATTAGATGATATATTTTTAAATGTTCAAATATCATATTAGCTACAAAAATCCAGTATCGGTCATGTGTTCTTTTCTATCGACATGGCTTTATTTAATAAAAATCTTTCATTACTAGATTTTGCACTTTGTTCACTTCTGAAATAGTGATGAATTACAGTATTTTAAAAATATAAATACATTTTTTTTAATAACATTGCTCTGCCTTGTCTTCAGGGAGGTTGGCGGCCGCAAGCTAATGGTGGGAACCAGACTGGCTAAGGAGCTAGCAGAGTTCAGTGGAGACTTGTCTTTGGATGGCCTCCATTTCTGGAAGACAGCCTTCTCAGCCATGACACACCCCGCCACCACTATTACCTCATCTTCCCAAGCCCAGGGAGCTGAGGCCTCAGAGGCAAGTAAAGAGCAGTCTGAGACTGACCCATCCTCAGCCAGTGACAAGAAGGTCATCCTTTTGCCCTGCAAAAACCCACCAAGCCGAGAGCGTGTGCAGCTGTGGCTGGAAGCCAGGAAACAGTATGATATTTTACAAAAAGCGAGGAGAGACACAGGGCTACTGAAGAAGGAGAGAGTTGGGGTGGATGTGGATGTGGATGAACATCCAGACAGAACTGAACAGTCAGCTGTTTCTAGCTGCCCAGTTGTGAAGGTTGAGCTGTGTGAGAGACTCTCCACCATCAGGACTCAAAGGAGAAAGAAACGCAACCTGTCCTTAATCATATCTCCCCTGAAGAATACAGCCTCTCAGTGTAAATCCATAGAGGTGAGTCCAGTTACAGATGAAGGTGCTGTGGATCTTGAGCAGGAGGGTGGAGAAAAAGATGATAATGATGATGATAAAACCAGCTCTCCAGAGTCCCCAGAGCTGCCTCCATGGCAGCAGTCATGTCAGTCCAGCCCCTCAGGGCCAGGCAAGCTAGATCAGGACAGGCAAGGTGAAAACTCTTCTGAACCCCTATCACCTGGGCTCTCTTATTCCTTGGAGAGATTAGGGGAGAATCTTAGTCCCACACTCCTTCATGTCGGTAACAGGGAAGAGGGGAGGACTATCCCACACCTCCTTCACAGCACTCCCTTTTTAAGGAGGCGGCAGGGAAGCAGGGAAGATCTGGAGCCAGTGTGCAGCACGCCCATATCTGAGGGTAAGAAAACAGCACTTTCATCCTGTCTCAGGAACGCAGGGTAATGTGTGATTATATCTGTTACTACTGTTATCAACTCTTCTACTTTTTTACACTGTTGATTAATTCAGTCGTCTATGCTCTTCCTGTTTAATTTCTTCTGCAGATGATCCTGTTTCTCAGAGACTCCAGGAGAGGCGGAGAAGCCAAGCGGAGCCTCTGAGAAGAGTGTTACTGTCAACACAGATGAAGGTCAGACCACAAGTTTGCTTTTTCAGGTCTTTAATGTGGAGAGGAAACAGGGAAACAGCTTTAGAATACCAGTGCAGAGCTGTGCATGTAGACATATATGTGTGACATTCCATATATATACCCAATATTAGCTTGTTTCCCTGAACAAAGTTGCTGCCTCTTCCAGTTCAGTGTTTGAAATGAGCCTTAATGGTGCCTATGTTGTCTTACTCATTTGGATGTTGTCTCATGTACTCTTTGTCTTTCACAGAACCAGTTTGCTGCTTTGAATATGCCAAAGAAAGATAACTCTCAGATTGAAGGTCCCAGCATAGCCAACTCTTATGGCTTCAAAGTCAGCATGCAGAACCTGCAGGATGCCAAAGCTCTGCATGAGGTGAGCTGCACCTTAGACTTCTCTGGTAAACACAGATGATCCTCACTCACATATATCAGAATATTTTTTAAAATCATCAAGTCGTTTTACATCTGTAGACTTGCCCAGTTAGTCTTCAGATTTAGTCGATTTTCTGGTAGTTCAGGGATGAATGACAGGCTGATAATCTGCTTCAAGACAGGTTATATCAGTCCCTTATAAAACCTTCAACGTCTTCTAAATTCCTTTTTAATTTGGGATGAAAAGAGTTATGTGGTCTAGTGTTGATATATGGGACTTAGCTGGACCTGTGTTGTAGTGTTTGGGAAGCTGAGTAGAACAAAGAATGTGGGAAAACACATGAGAGAAACTTTGGCTGGACAGAGTCCTCGACCAGCAGGGGCACACATGGTTTCAGGGTTTCAGATGTGGTGGACTCAGCCATTCTTGGAATGTAAACTTGTGGCTGGGTTTTACCACTGAATCCCATCTTCCATGGAAGTCATGAAGTCCATTAGGATTTACACTTAATATTCCTGGCACTTATAGGTGTTCTTATCAAAACAGATTTGCAGTAAATGCACTATTTAAAATAAGCGTTGCTAGATACTCAAATTTATTATTATTGTTGCTAAGTCATTAGCAAGGGGTGATATCTGTAAGGTTGCAATACTATGACTGAAAAAATGATCAGATAAGAGAGAACTGTTTGAAAAAGAAAATAAGAGCAAAGTTAGAGGAGATGTGGAATATCTGGAAGTAGTTTGGAGATAAAGGGATATGATCAAACAACAAGAGGGTGACATGATGTACTTCCTCTAAAGATGATGGCTTCCTTTCAACCCAACAATGTTTTTTTCTCTTTCTTCTTCAGGTCCAGTACCTAACACTAATGGGCATGGAGCTCCATGCACGAACCCGACGTGACCTCGAACCTGACCCCGAGTTCGACCCCATATGTGCCTTATTCTACTGCCTCAGTTCTGATGCTCCCTTGCCGGACGTAGACAGCACCCAGCTGACAGGTGCCATTGTGGTGGACAAAGACCACCAAAGTTGTGACCAAGGTGAAAGCTTACTTTCTCATAACGCTAGTAAAATGAAAGATAATTGTCCCAAGATGTTTTATTATTATTTGTAACATCATTCAGCATAGTTTAAATAGGGAACACTGTCGTTAAAGATCACATGATCACTACCTGTTTACAGTCAAGCTGATGAGTGTGTTTAAACGCTCTCAGCAGGTCACAGAGGAACAGCGCCCCTGCTGGTCAGGTCAGGTGTCTCTGGACTGCAGGTGACATACGCCACTGATGAGAAGATGCTGTTTCAGGAGCTGGTCACCATCATGAGGAGGTGTGTGACAATAACAATACTTTATAGATATTGAATCATACAGCAGAGGTCACAACTTTAAATCTCCAAAAGCAGCTACTGTATATTGCTCTTAAAACTCAACTCTGTGCTAATATGTTCATGTTCTGGCAGGTTTGATCCAGACATCCTGGTGGGGTACGAGGTGCAGATGCACTCCTGGGGCTACCTGCTCCAGAGGGCGGCAGCACTTAGACTAGACCTCTGTCAGCAGCTGTCACGAGTGCCAGGTAGGGCCACCAAAGCTGCTTCTATTAGCAAATGTACAGCAAGTTATCAGGGTTCAAAACAAATCTTAATGTTCCTTAAAAATGTAATTTATCCTTTTTTTTTAAGGTTCACTCCCTGGTGTTATCACAGCACCATCAAACTCAATGATGAGCTGTTGGGCACTATTACAGAATATGGGATATCTCTCATTTGGAAAAAAACAGAAAATGTGGAGTAAAATTCAATCTGGCAACAATTGAGCAATCTACATGAAACAGGGAGCAAGAATGTAAAAAGCAGCCATAAACATTGTTAAAATAATAATCATGTGGACTTTTCCATCTATGGGGTTCTCAGAACCAGAAATGAGTCTTTTCAGTGGGAGTTTTGATCTGAACTAAGCAGTCCTGTGGTCTGACTCACTCACTGGACTTCAAAGAGAGAGATGTGTGACAAGAAGTGTGAGAAGTTTCAAAAACTGCTTCAGAAGTAGAGGTTTAATATAATCTCACAGATTCCCCTCACAGACCAGTAACCACAGTACTAACCTGTATATGTCTAAACATTTCCTGTGGAAAAGTTATTTGCTGAGCTTTCCATTATTTACAGCATGCAGCAGCAGAGCTGACTGTGCTGTGTTCCACACAGTAAACCCCCACTACTGACCAACTATTAGGGTCTTCTCTCTTTAATGGAGGCTGCGACACATCAGGACAAATCCATAAACAGACCATGGCACTTGTTAAGTGCATAGCTGCAAAATCCTGTACGTGCAACGTGCAGAAGTAATTATGGTTATAGTATTGAATCTTACAGTCAGAGTGTGGCTGCTGAGAGCTGCAGTATCTGTCAAACTGAAAGCGTGTGTGGGTGCACTATTATTTTCTTCTCTAGCAATTGTTTGTTTTTGAGCAATCTCTTGTTCTAGTCTGAAATCATTAAATCCAGGTCAAGGGAAAGAGTGTGTGTGTTTGTGAGTTTGTTTGTGTGGGCGGGTGAGTGTGTGGGTGGGTGTGTGCGCGTGCATGCGCCGCATGTGTGCTTGAATGTTTATGTGTGAACACACTTTAAGTACAAACATGTGTGGCCTCGTTGGAGTGTGTGTACCTGCACACATCTGGGTGTGCGCAAGAGTAGAGATGTGTGGGTACAGCAGAGTTTGTGTGTGTGAGTCTTAAGTGTTTCCCTGTGTGTGTGTGTGTGTGCGCGCACTAGCTGAATAGAGCGCCTCTGGTGGCTTCCCCTCCTCTTCTGTAATTGGCTGTCTGTCTGGCTCTGTGTGTGTCCTCAGGTGACTCCAAAGAGAACCGCTTCACCGCAGACAGGGATGAGTACGGGGCCGACACCATGACTGAGATCAACATCATCGGCCGCATCACCCTCAACCTGTGGAGGGTGATGAAGACTGAGGCAAGTGTCCCAGCATGACTTCAACCCCCTCCCACACACCCTGTCTTCACCATTCCAAGTTTTAGGCTGTGCCCGACTTTCATTTTCCACTCTCTCAGACAGGATTCTCACCAGTGTTACATTCTCTTTCTGCTACAGTGCGACTTTATTTTTGTATATCGGGCTTCATTTCAATCATTTTATTGAAATGTGAACTTTGAAATAAAATCTTTGCGATACATATCGACAAAAACATATATGCTCCATTAAAATGTGTTTTAACTTCTTTTCCACTGTCTCCCGTCCCCTCGCACATCGATTGTGGAGTTTTTACAGTGTTTTTCTTTCTTGTTGACTCAGTGGGTCTTCTCAGGTTGGTGTTACTACTGCTGTCTGCATGGTGCTAGTGTTAGGCTGTGAGCTCTGTTGTTTTTTTAATCTAAAATGCTGATTTTTCTCAGAACACACAGAGAATCTCTTGGTCAGACACTCGCATGAGTGGCCGACCGTGACCACTAGTCAGAATTTCACCTAATTTCAGAGACATTTTATGAGTCATGGTATTTTCTCTCATTAATTTCTGAAAGAAAAGAAGAATATATATTTCTGTTACACAAAATTGTATTTATTTTTTATAACTTTTCCTAATTTTTTCACCTCTTTCAGTATCTAAAAATTCTTCATATGAAACAGTCCAAGAAAGAAAAAAATCTTCTTGGGTTGAACGAATCACAACTCACGTCCGCACAAAGGCCATAACCTATGATTAGTGGTCACGAGTAGACATTGTTTCATTTCAAGGGGTCACGAGCTAAAAACATTGGAAACCACTGCTATAAAAGATTCAGAAGTCTGTTTACAACAGAAAGGAAAGTGAGGGTGTTTTACAAATTGTACACTTTGTATGACTATACCACATACTATTTTCCACCTGCTTTGATTAAAGGCGTTGTTTTTATTTTTTCCCCCTCAGGCGACGTTGAACAGCTACAGTTTTGAGAATGTTGCCTTCCATGTGCTCCACCAGCGCTTCCCCCTGTACAGCCCCCGCACACTGTCTGACTGGTTTGACCACAACACCCACCTGTACAGGTTTGTTTCCAACACCGTGCACACAACGCTTCCTAATCATTGCTGATTTATCTATTTGTATTTGAACCATCCAGACTTTTAGCTGGTTTTTAACAGCTTTTCATATGAAAATCACTGTATATAATGAATCCACTGATGTGTGTTTGTGTGTGTGTTAGGTGGAAGGTGGTGGACCACTACGTGAGCCGTGTGCGCGGCACCATGCAGCTTCTGCAACAGCATGACATCATCGGCAAAACCAGCGAGCTGGCCAGACTGTTTGGGATCCAGTTCCTCCACGTTCTGACCCGAGGATCACAGGTACCAACACACACACACACACACACACACACTTCCAGGTCTTTGTTGACTGTTTGTAAGGTTGAAAGGTGCTGCCTGTAGAGACATACCCCCCCAGAGAATCTGTCTACCTACCCTACACTGCAGCTCCTCTAAGCTCTACAGAGCAATTAGCTGGTGAACATGATGGAACATTTAGAAGCTTAAGAGCCAGATGTTTTTCTGAGGAGGAGACCAAAAACACAAAAAAGAAGGACTATTGGACTTAAGTTTGTTGTGTTTGAGAGAAACACGACTCCAATGAATGCTAATGTTGCCCTGTTATATCCTGTAAATAGACAGTAAACAGGCAACTGTTTGCCAACATTTTAGCCTTATCAACTTTATAGGGTGATAAAATGTCAATTTAGTCTTTCCTGCTTGTCCTTAAGTGTCCATAAAACCAGTAAGTGAAGCTCTGGGTTTAATGTTCTTAATGTTTGGGTTATTGTTGAGGAGGGCAGTTAGTGCTTGATAGATGATGATGTCCAAGCCAGATAACTCCCAACACTTCACAGGGCTGAGGGTTCTAATATTTCATATTGAGAAATGATTAAAAACTGTTTTTACATATCATTCATATCATATAATTTACATCTAGTTGTGTTGGTTACCTAGAACAGCAGTTCTTGTAACACTGCATGTCTGTTGGATGGATGGATGTTGTAAATGGACAGTATCAATGAATTAATAGTGATTATCACAGCAAATTTTAGCACAGTGGAAACAAATGAAAACAATTAATAATGATCATACTCCTTGCGCTCCCTCCTGCTCTCGTCCCTGCAGTACCGCGTCGAGTCCATGATGTTACGCGTGGCCAAGCCGCTGAACTACATCCCTGTGACGCCCAGCATCCAGCAGCGAGCCCAGCAGAGGGCTCCGCAGTGCATCCCCCTGGTGATGGAGCCCGAGTCGCGTTTCTACAGCAACTCCGTGATTGTTCTGGACTTCCAGTCGCTCTACCCCTCCATCATTATCGCGTACAACTACTGCTTCTCCACTTGCCTCGGCCACGTGGACAGTCTGGGAACGTAAGGACATGACAGGCCCACACACCTACAAGCGTGTACCCGAACTTGCTTAGGTTGCACGTCTGCCAGGAAAGTCTCCATCCAGCGCCGCCTTCCCTCCCTCATTATTTTTAATGGAACAGACACAGTCAGAGCTCGGCATGTTGTTCACAGCTCAGAGCAGCGAGAGATAGAAGTTAGGAAATATTTCTTTTTTTTTCAAGGGGATTACTGTAGTTGCATAGCAACAGCGGGAGCCGTGAACACTTCTTTTCAACATGTATATGTCTGCTACCCCAAGGTAAAAGAAAAAAAGACGTATGCTGGCTTTATGCTCCTCATCCTCAGCAGAGTAGAAAGTGGTAAATTAGCCCAGAGGGTAGTTTACTATTTCAGAATATCAATGTCAGCTGCAGTACTTAGCAGACCAGTGGACTAGTTTCACTACAGTTGCACTACAGTTCATGTGTTTGATTCATTATAAGTGATACAATATTTCTTTTAAATCTAACAGTCATGTCTGCGTCAGCCTCACATCATGTTAGATGTTATTCAAGAATTGTGGTTTTCAGCTGACTGACCTCTAGATATTTGCAGTGATTCATCCTGTTATCATTACTACACATTTTCTGCAGGAGTAAGTCCTGTTTTTTATGCGTTTGGTTTTAAACTACACTAGCATTTGTAGAATGTAATTTGATATTCTGACTTTGTTGAGTCGCTGCACCAAAGCTGCATCAGAGCTTTTATTGATTAATCAACTATCAATGCAATAAATGTAAATTCCAAATAATGGAACATGCAGAAAAGGCTGAAATATTTGCTCCAGATTTGTGTGAGAATGATTAGTGGATTAATTCATTAGTGGATCAGTAGAAACTGAATGATCAGTTAGAAAACTTTCTGGCTCCAGATGTGAGAATATGATGCTTTCTCTGTTTGATGTCATTGTAAATATCTTCATCATCAGCTTGGATGCTGGGAAATTGTGATGACTTAACGTTCCAGTATTTTACAGACTAACTGTTAGAGACCTTAAGAGGTAAAACAATCCAATATTTAGAGAAAAGTCAGGAAAATACTAATATGAATTGTGCAACAGAACCATGTTTTTCTTTCTCTCTATCTCAATTGTCTTGCATCATCCTGAGATTTGAGGAGCCTAACCCCAACAATCCCTAGACTAAACAATGAATCAGTTAGTTGAAGAATCATCACTCTGTACGTTGTTTGTATGCTAGTCATGTCATCTTGACTTATCTTTTGACCATATTTGACCAAATCCACAGGTGGTAGTAAGGTATTAATACTCAGTAGTAAAGCTGCAGTAGAAGAGGTTTGGCTGTTGCTGGTGTAGCTCCAAAGTTCAGACGGCTTCCTGCTACAGTGAGGCTGCAGGCAGTGAGAGAAGCAGCTCCCAGGCACATCAACACCGCAGTACAGCAGACATAACTATTAAGTCACTCTTTGGTGTTTCAGTGGCAGCTGAGTGAAGATGCTGCAGTGCTGCGAGCAGCCCTGTGATAAGAGGAAGTAACAGCTAACTACTGGAAAAGGATGATCTTCTTTTCTTGAATGATATTCTTACACGTGTCTTTGTTTCAGGCCTGATGAGTTTAAGTTCGGCTGCACGTCCCTGCGGGTTCCTCCTGACCTCCTCTACCAGCTCCGCAACGACATCACCGTGTCACCTAACGGCGTTGCCTTCGTCAAGGTACAGCAACCCCTGACCCCCCCACCCCCTCACCACACACTTAACACACAGCGGCCCCATTTAGAGTCATCTCTGAGTCCTCCAGCAGTGCAAGTTTATTAATGTGAAGGCCGAGCACGTCCGCAGAAACTCCACTTCACGCTCTACGTCCCTCCATTCATTAATTTAATTCATTCACTCATTGCTCGGCGCTGCCTGGCTGCTGTCCCTTACTCTCATTACATAACACACAGGCACAGAAGGGAAGGAAAGGCACAGAAGGTTTAGTCGGACTATGTTTTTGTTTCTCTACAGCTGGATTTTGACTAAAACTAGCCAGATGTTGTGAAGCAGGCTTTGTTATCTTTCTATTCCACTACTGTGTTTGTTAGATGCGTCCTCAAGAGCCCAACTATTAGAGTAGAGTTGCATAGCGTCAACTGTGGAATGTAAATGTGAAACATCAGTGTAAATGCCAAAGACTGCCAATCAAAACACTGGGTGCTTTGAATTATTTCTATTCTGGGATGTCACCCATACTCCGCTAATGTCAATAAGACAAGCTTATCAAAACATATCACATCATTCTCTCTATACTGTATATCCTCTAAATGCAGTATGTATGGACTTTAAACTTGACTCATTTGGGGATGAGTTTGATTTTGTAAAAACATGATTAATAATCTTTTTCATGGTGTTGTCATCCTTGTGACACTTATGTTAAGCTTGACAGAAAGAATAGAGCTAATGAGGAAAAATATTATATTATATATTATCATTTTTTCTTTACATTGATCAAAAACCTTTATCAAGCAACTCAGAATCACTGGCAGGAACTGCACTGGAAGTTAAACTAGGACTGGGAACATTCCTCACTCAGAATAGGACTTCACATTAATTTCTGAAGCTTCTTACACTGACTCCTACTAAGTGTGTGATGTGTTGTTTTAGACGTTATAGTAGTATATTGTAGTTTTTCTGACAGTTGCAGTGTGGAGTATTTGGAAAAAATCTAGAAACTATGTATGTATATACAGTGTAAAACAATGTGAAAGTTAACTCAACACCTATAAAAGCTCTGGACTGTAATATTGTGTTTCCATTACGTCACTCTGAGTGGCTGCACAAATATCTATCTGAGGTGCTGTAAGAACCATCAATGTGTCATTTTGGTTGCCAACAGTACTGGTTGACAAAGACTTATGTTGCAAAGCTGCATTTTCTCTGTTGCCAAAAAGCATTGGGTTGTAAAGACCGTCACTCACAACAATCATTCATTTTTTTGTCAGAACAATGTTTCTAAAATAAGCTTAATGTCATCAAGCTTTTCCAAAAATGTCCCCCGGTGACTCCTCAAGATGTTAGGACTCCTCTGGAGTTCTGCTACATATTAGCAGAGATACTGTAGGAGTGATATCCTAGTTCAAGTTGATTACATTCTGTTACTCCTTTAAAAGTAGGACCAAATATGAGTGACTCTGATAACTTCCCTCTAAAATGTTTGATAAATACGAGCCTGCTCTGTTTCACCTGAAGGGACAAAACTATCTCACAACCCATAATTGATAGAGACTTGTAAGTTACAATCACCTTGAACCCTTTTGTTTGTCGTTTGTGTCCAGTCCTCGGTGCGTAAAGGCGTGGTGCCCAGCATGCTGGAAGAAATCCTCAACACGCGTATCATGGTGAAACAGTCCATGAAATCCTACAAGCAGGACAAAGCCCTGATGAAGCTGCTGGACGCCCGGCAGCTCGGACTCAAGCTCATCGCCAACGTCACCTTCGGCTACGCCGCGGCCAACTACTCCGGGCGCATGCCCAGCGTGGAGGTAAGATCATCAAATGTGACCATCAGCTGTCTGAGGAAGGCTCACTACCATGCTTGGATTCAGACTCAAACCTCAGTGGAAAAAGTTGAGACAGCAAAGACTGGGGAAAGCTTTGTTTTGGCTGTGTTTTCAAATTCCAACTCATTCACCGTATTTGAACCCATCTGTGCTTCTTTTGGAGAAGAGGAACGGATGTTACACCACATAGCTTCATGGGAAAAAGCATTTCTAGTCTATAATATAAAAATCTATAAAGACCTGCACTGTGATTTCAGGGAGAAAACGCACAAAAACACAAAGTTCAGCATTTTTATTTGTGGTCTCCAGGTTGGAGACAGCATCGTCCACAAAGCCAGAGAGACACTGGAGAGAGCCATCAAGCTGGTCAATGACACTAAGAAATGGGGAGCGCGTGTTGTGTATGGAGACACTGACAGGTAAACGGTTTATGTTCCATACAGTCACTGTTGTTCATCAGAGCAGCAGCAGGTCCACACAGGTTCAAGTGCAGCACACATGCTCATTACGACTGATATAAACTCACATCACACACAGGTGACGCACACTAATCATTTCAGTTTGCTGTGTCTCATCTTGTGTTCACACGGCCAGCAGCTCAGCTGATATGTCACTATGTTGTGATGATGTGAGAGGCTCTGATCGCACCTGAGCTGTGTTCTCACAGAAGATTTTCAACAATCACACACGTCAGTGTTACATGTCATTACATTTTTTATTGTTTTGACAACCATCTGGAAGGCGCTAATTAATTCTCACATCCAAACGCTGCGACTATTTGCCAGGCAGCGATGTGGAGACTTGTTATTACTGTAGCGTTGCAATTAAAAGATGGCGGGAATCAACTTTTTGTCTCTTTTGCACTTTGGTAATTAAACTAAATCACATCAGCCAGGAAGCATACAAGCATAACATACATCACTTCCCAAGAAGAAGAAGTTGGAATTTGTAAAAACAAACTTGACAGGAGAATGTGCACACCTGTACGGAAACTCTGACCCACGTGCACATTCCCAACACACAGAGCACAGGAGAGAGAGGGTCTGTATGATGCTCACACTGGTGGTCAGTTGTAGAGCAGCACAGAGTATACAACAATATGCCAAATATCATGATGATATAGTAGTTATTTATTCTTTTACAATATAATATCTTATATTTCTGCATGTATACCCTGGCTAGCTTAGTTCCATTGATTAATTGTGTATACATATAAAGCATACATATAAAAGTGTTTCATAGGTGCTTCATAAATAACTCTTGAATCTTACTCTGAGGCAGAGTGTTTAGTTTCACTCACAGTGAGACTCCAAGAAGGGATTCTTCATGAATATGGACTAGACTTCCCTCAGCTCATTTTTAGGGTATTTGTGGTTATTTTTACTTCTTTATTCGACAGTCAACAACAGAGAGAGGAAGTAAAGAGGGAACAGAGAGGTGAGAAATGACACGCAGCGAAGGCCACCCACCCACAAGACGTGAACTGGGGGAAGCTGCGGTTCACGGTCGAAGCCTTAAACCTCTAGGCCGCCAGGGGCGACACAGCTCTGTAGGAGCTGACTGAAGTGACGGAGACTTACAGCACAGATGGACTCTAATGAGCTGATGTTTGTATCTTTCATGTGTGCAGCATGTTTGTTTTGCTGAAGGGAGCCACCAAAGAGCAGGCCTTCAAGATAGGCAACGAGATCGCAGAGGCTGTGACTGCAACCAACCCCAAGCCTGTCAAGCTCAAGTTTGAGAAGGTAAATGCTTCGTCAGCACAGGAACACACACACACATACACACACACACACACACACGCGCACACACACACACACACACACACACACACACACACACACACACACACAGAGCAGCTTGTGTCTTTACACTCAGATTTGGATTTGCGTCTGTGCCAGTGTTCTCTCTCCATCTGCAAATGTACACACATTTGAAGTCATTTTTCATCTCTTCTGTGTGTGTGTGTGTGTGTGTGTGTGTGTGTGTGTGTGTGTGTGTGTGTGTGTGTGTGTGTGTGTGTGTGTGTGTGTGTGTGTGTGCGTGTGTGTGTGCGTGTGTGTGTCTCCCAGGTGTACCTGCCCTGCGTGCTGCAGACAAAGAAGCGCTACGTGGGCTACATGTACGAGAACCTTGACCAAAAGGAGCCCGTGTTTGACGCCAAAGGGATCGAGACAGTGCGCCGCGATGGCTGCCCCGCTGTTTCCAAGGTAACAGGCAAACCACCAACTCCCTCCTCCTCCTCCTCCTCCTCCTCCTCCTCCTCCCTCCCCTTGTTTCTCCACGCTCTACACCAATCACAGCCGTGCCAGCTCTCTTCCCGCTCTCGTTTACTCAGACCGCTTCACACGTGTCAATCAGTGAAAAGGTCCCTGCCTGCTCAGCGAGGCTGTTTGTGTTGTCTGGTCTAGACACTGACTCGTCCCGCTGATAATTCTGCCATTTAGACTGCAGCTTTCTGAGCCACACACAGACATTTCTCTTCTAATTATATTTCAGTATCATGAGATTCAACTGCAACACTTATATTTGTGTTTTTCTTATGTTTCTATGAATCTCTGAATTCATTCGTCAGCTGGTTCCTCTCTGTCAATCGGACAATTTATTTTAAAACTTTTAAACATTGTTATTGACTAATCATGTGTCTGTTTCATTCATTCACGTCCTCCTCAGATTCTGGAGCGTTCCATTAAGCTGCTGTTTGAGACGAGGGACATCAGCCAGGTGAAGCAGTTCGTTCAGCGTCAGTGTTTGAAGGTCCTGGACGGCCGGGCCAGCATGCAGGACCTGACCTTCGCCAAGGAGTACCGAGGCAGCAGCTCGTACCGGCCCGGAGCCTGCGTCCCCGCGCTGGAGCTCACCAGGTGTGTGTGTGTGTGTGTGTGTGTGTGTGTGTGTGTGTGTGTGTGTGTGTGTGTGTGTGTGTTCACGTGTATGTGTCTGAGGAGGTGTGACAGCACATTGTCAGCAGGCATTTAGAGAAAAGCCACATGCAGAGAAACAGCACGCCAAGAAAAACAGAGGAAGTCCTTAGTTTCACTTGGATGAATATGTTTGCTTGTTGACTGTGTGTGTGTGTGTGTGTGTGTGTGTGTGTGTGTGTGTGTGTGTGTGTGTGTGTGTGTGCGTGCGCGTGTGCAGGACAGGGAGAAAGACCTTGCTGTCAACTACAGTTACAGTACTCTGTGTGAATCCAATTACTCCTTCCCCACAGTGCTCATTGTCTGGCTGCACTAGCCTGCGTGTACAGTACCTGATTCTGTTGCTAGGCAACCCGGCTCTTAATGGGTGAAAAAATCGGATTTCAGAGGCATGGATAAGATGGAAATATTCAGCCTCATTCATGAGCACTAGTACAGTTTATCTGTACAGCCTCAGCACACAAAGAAGCAGGCCGCTTGATTCTTGATGTGTTTATTATAAAATGTTTTATCCAGTAAATCATTTAACAATAAATTTCGATTTGATTATTATTTGAGTCATTTACAGTAGAAGTTGTGATCAGCTCTTTTTATGTTTCATCGCTGACCAGGCGCATGATGGCGTACGACCGCCGTTTGGAGCCACGTGTGGGTGAGCGGGTGCCCTACGTCATCGTGTACGGGATGCCCGGCGTGCCCCTCATCCAGCTGGTGCGTCGGCCCATGGAGGCGCTGCAGGACCCCAGCCTGCGCCTCAACGCCACCTACTACATCACCAAGCAGATCCTGCCGCCGTTGGCCCGCATGTTCCAGCTGATCGGAGTGGACGTGTTCAGCTGGTACCAGGAGCTCCCCAGGGTGAGACCTCACACACACACACACACATATTTCATTTCATGTCAGGAAATGAGCAGCCATCATGAGTTTTATCTTCCCTCTGCAACGTAGAGCAAAAAATGCAGATGAGTGTCGGATGATAATTCACATGAAAACTTTACAAGCTTCAGAATAAAAGAAGAAAGCAAATGTTTTTGGGGACACATAAATCTGTATGAGCTCAAGTTTGGAGACGTATTTATTGATTAATGAGCTTCTGTGTTTGATTAGTGACAGATGTCTCACTGCTGTGAAGTGAGGGAGATAAATGTCGCCCCTTGCATCCATTTCTATCAACATACTACTAAGGGTCTTTTTATTCAGGGTCTGTAGTGAAGAGAGAACAAAGGAGGAAGAGAAAACATCCTCTGCCTCTCACTGAGGATCGAATGAGACTCATCAAACAGCAGCGCTGCTGAGCTGCTCTTTGTGTCAATACTGAAGTCAGGTTGTACTCTGACAGAGCACACACGCCCTCTGCTGGTAGAGCTGGAAACATCCTCCCAACCTCTCATATAGTAATATACATTTAAAAAACAGCAGTGAAACTATACTACACATCATACCAGAATATTGCACCAGAGTTTGTCACATGCCAGTGTCGACCCTGCTGTGTCACTATTTAAGTTGTAACTGCTGCTGTTTCAAATGTTAATGGAAGGATGCATTTTGGAAACCGTCAGCCGGAAGATAAACACTCTTATTCAGAGTGAAGGATTATATTCTGTGTCTCTTTAAGCACAGACCCTGCCCATAATGAACAAGATGAATGAGTTTAGACTTGAACTTTACTGATAGGTTACCATATCATGCTTTAATACCATAAAAAAAACTCTAAAATTGACTGATAAAACAAAACTAAGTCTCTTGTCTACACAGTAAAACTTCACAAAGCATTTTAAACCTCCACTAATGTGGTTGCAGTTTTAAACTCTTCCACTGATAACCAAAAAATGTAGCATTGTGCCAAGTTGTCAACATGGAAGAAAAAAGCAGACGACTGCTAGCTAATGACAAACAGACTGTAAACATGTTTGCAAGAAAACTCCAGAGGGCTGCAGTCTGCTAGGTGGACCGCACCTGACAGTGTTGACAGTTAAACTGAGCTGTTCAGATGAACAGAACTAACATGTCACTGAGTAAACTGCTGCATGCCTGAGTCTGACCTCCCTGAGAAGTGAAACCTACCCTATATAATGATCGGTTGTATGCAGACTGCTGTTTTGAGTGTCGGTGGTCCTTCTCTGGTCTCTGCAGATCCAGAAGGCTTCCTGCTCTGCAGCAGTGGGTGGAGAGGAAGTGGGGAGGAAGGGAACCATTTCCCAGTACTTTACCACGCTTCACTGCCCCGTGTGTGACGAGCTGACCCAGCTGGGCGTGTGCTCGCGATGCCGCGCCGAGCCGCAGCGCGTTGCTGTCACACTCTACCAGGACATGAGGCAGTGGGAGAGTCAGCAAGACCAGCTGCTGAAGGTGAGAGAGCACGCTTGTATTTACTTTAAACAATCTCTCTCTTCAAAATAAATACATGCATGTAAGGCTGGGCGAGGTAAGAAAACAAAATTTCAGTAACTTATTTTAAAAATTTATGTGATGATAACAGTAAAATCATTTCCTCAGAATAAGATTCCACTGACAGTTATGCTCTATATGCAAGATTTCATAGGAAAAAGTCTGAATTTTGAGAATTTGGGCATCAGCTGCTTTCTTGATATTTGAGAGGTTAAAGCAGAAAAATCTCCCCTTTCATTCTTAAATCAGTGAAGAGCATGTATATAAGAATATTGTGAAAGCACAGAAATCAACACCATGCTGGTGGGAAGTCACCCTCCTGCCTGTCAGTGGTCAGAGAGCCAGATATTCAGTATCTGTCCTACTTGTGCAATATTTTTGTAACAATATTTTTTTTTTTCATGGTTGAGTATTTATAGACCTTTGAACCAGTCAGCACGGCTTGTTTTTAGAGTTATAGAGATAAAAGCAACAGAAGTGTGATTTGACTCTTGTGTGTCTCCAGATCTGTAGGAACTGCAGTGGCTGTGCAGAGCGGCAGGTTCCCTGTGTGTCCCTGGACTGTCCCGTTCTCTACAAGCTGTCCCGTGTCAACAGACAGCTCTCCAAGGCCCCCTACCTCCGACAGCTGCTGGAGCAGTTCTGATTGGCTCCTGACATGGGAGCTCCCCCCCCTTGATTTGGTGCTAATCGCTGCCCCTCCCCTCCCCTCCCCCCGCCCCCCCCTTTCCCATCTCAGTGTTTGATTGTCCATTCGGTTGAAATTGTTTAAATGGTGCTTCGATTGAACCCTGTTGGGTTTTCATTCTGTCTTGTAATTGTTATTTGTTATACAAGTATTTCTCTGCGTGTGCAGACTCGTCTGGTTTGGGCCTCCTGTGAGGAGGCGGTGTGGGGGGAGGGAGTGTGCCCCCCCCCCTCCATCCCCTCGGCTTGTGTTTGTCTTGTTTGCTGCCATCTCCATTAGCTGCTATGGGCTGAGTGAGGCTGGTGTCAGTGGTGACACAGCTACAGACCTGCCTGTCATGGAACTACGTGCAGTCCAATCAAGGATGAATTGTATCTTGTATGCGCTGTAGCAGTTTGAAGTCCTTGGTTTTTAAGGAGCTCCTTATAAATGTCAAGACAAAACTACATTCAAACCACTAATTGACTTTTCTTCATTTTTATATCAACTGCAGTCTGTTGTAAATAGTTCCTGTATAGCTCCATCTATAATCTCACTGTGCATTAGTATCAAACAAACTTAAGCTCCGGCCATGAATGCAATCAAATCATTTTTTTTTTTATGCATTCTGTTGAAGGGTGCCATTTTTCATGTTTCTTTTAACCTTGATTGTATTGATGTCCATTTAGGCAGATTTGACACCTCATACTCTTATCTACAGAGTGTGAGAACTGGAATCAATTTCAGTTTTTTTTTTTAAAAAAAAAAAATCTGGGACTGTTGCAATACTGTATTTTGATAATTTATGTCATGAAGAGTCTATTATTTCCTTGTGCATTTATGGTTTTGTGTACGTTTCCAATTCTTGGTGCAAAAACCTGTCATCAAATCACGTCAAGATCCAATCTTCAATTCCCCGTACAGCCGTACACAGGATCTGTGTATTTGTATAAATGTAAAAAAATGATAATGAAGGAGGTGTTTTTTTTGTTTGTTTTTAATGGACATTACTGTGGGTGGAACTTTGAGATTGATATAATAAAAAGTCAATGTATTAAAATGCCTTCTTTCAATGATTGTATTTAAAAATTCAAAAGATGACTCGCTGTCAACAGGTGATTTTTTTTTTTTTTTTAGAGAACCACAAGCCACATGACGTTACAGTACATGACATACAAACAGATCAACAATCAGGTCTAGTGCAACAAAAAAAACCACTTCATTCACATCATCACACACGTTTTCTGCTGTAAAGTCACTAATAGTGCAAAATGAAAGAACATCTGTAAAGATCAGTTTGGCGGCAGGGTGGTGTGATGATGATGATGAAGAGGGTGAATGTCTCCCCGTCAACAAACATCCACTCTGCTCAAGCGTCCTCGAGCAAGGCACTGAATTCCTACCAGCCCTGGGACTTCTGTCACACTACCTACCCTGACCTTTGACCTCACTGTGGAGGGAATCGGGACAACATTAGAAAATCAGCTTTCATTATTTCAAACATTCCGTAGTACAGCACATAGTTCAAAACTCATCCTTCATCATCAATGAGGGCTCCAAAAGCTTTAAAAGATGCTGATTGTGCAAAACCTTCAGTGGACATGTAGGAGGTTTAGAAGCTGCACGTTTCAGTCAGTAGCCAGTGTTGCGTTCACTGCACAGTAAATCATCTGAACTGTACATAAATGGAGCGCCCAGGTAGTAACCACAGCGTCCCTGCTTTGATTCCAGCCACGGACCTTTGTTGCATGTCTCATCTCTCTCTCCCCTTGTTTCCTGTCTGCCTCTTCGCTGCCCACTGTCCAATAAAAGCAAAAATGCCCCAAAAAAATAATCTTAAAAAAAAGAAAAAAAACTGTACATAAATGTTAAAGATTTCAGGTTCTGGACAACAAATCAGCACAGACATGTTGAGTTCAGTGAGAGATCAACAGCACTTATGGGGTCACAGGAGGAGGTTTCAGTCTCTCTTCTCTCTCTCCAGAGAGAGCAGCAGTTTGCGTCTGGGGGAGTCTCCGACCAGGGAGATGGTGTCTGAGAACGAGGCTCCACCTGCAGGCTCGGTGCTCTGGGTGTTAGAGGGGGAAGAGGCACCCATCAGACCGGTGACGTCAGGAGGAGAGGAGGCTTTGCTGGGCGAGCTGATAAGACTGGCTGTGTCGTCCATCTCAATGACCTCAAAGTCTGCGTCGTTCCACTGATCGGCCTCGTTCTCCTCCTCGTCCTCCTCCTCCTCGTCGTTGGCTCCTGAATCCAGCAGCGCCTGGCGGTATTCGCTGTCGTCAGCGTTAGGTCGGCCCCTGACGCGGGGCTTCCTGCTCTGGCCGCTGGGGGCTGATGCCAGCTTGTACATGACGGGGAAGAGGATGGAGGTGAAGGTGGCGGTGATGAGCGACAGGTACATCAGCAGGGGGTGATCCTGGAACTTCCCGTGCAGGAAGCCTAGAAGGGCGGGCAGCACCATCTCGCCCAGCGCTGCTCCCACCACGAAGACGGCCGCCGTGTGGCCCGTCACCGTGGTGTACTGCTCCACCCAGGAGATACCGCTGGGGAAGGTGGTGGCCATGGACGCCCCGTAGAGGCCCGTGCAAACCCACAGCGCCACCTTCTCCCGGCTGAAGAGGCAGAGAAGCAGAGAGGACACAGTGGAGCCCACCAGGCTGAGCAGGATCATGGTGCCCGGGTACATGCAGGCAGCAAAGAAGATGGCCAGCCCCCTGCAGGCAGCAAATGCTGCCCAGAACAAAGAGTTCAGCCCGGCTGCCTGGGACTGATCCATCTGTGCGTAGTCCTTGGCGAAGGTGAAGATGAAGGAGCCATATGCTACCTCGGCGCCTACATAGGCAAAGAAGAAGAAGAAGAGAAGGACAACAAGAGCCATGTGATGTTTGGCCACCAGGGGCTTTCCTGCCGCCGTACGGGCTTTTTCACGTGACGTGCTGCTGCGAGAGGAAAGCATGAAGAAGAGGATAGAGATGAGGAAGACGAAGGAGCCGATCACAATGTAGGCCCACATGGATTTGAGGGTGCTGCTCCTGCTGTGGACATAGTGGAAGATGGTGTGAGCGTCGGGGGATTTGGTAAGTTGTTCCGGGGTGAGACGAGGCGTTGCGTTGGTCGGTACGACTCCTGGGCTGCTGGTGTTCACGTCGGGTCCGAACAGCAGCTTGGCTATGATGGGAGACACGAAGGCCCCGGCTGCAAAGCTGAAGTGCAGAGCCTGCATGTGAGGTCCAGCCTGCTCGCCCCACGTGTTCAGTATGAGGACGTTCCCACCTGACGGAGAGAAGAGAAAAACACATTCATTACAACCGCTGTAGTATTTCCTAACAGTTTAAAAGTACAGAGATCAGCAGATATCAGGTGTAAAATGTTTAATTATTGATACACACACATTAGTCATTTGTACCTTTAAATGATTAACTTGTGCACAGCTGAAATAAAAAGCATTATACAGCAGCATGTGTGCACCAGCAGCAAAAGCTGGTCAGCAGAGGTCACTATTAGCAGTTAGTGAACAGCATAAAAACACACAACAATGCAATAACATTAAGGATGACATCATTATGGGTTAGGGTTGATGTCAGCATCATTATACCTCAGCATAAGTAAAAAGGTGAGGTTTGATGGTGCAGTTCACACCCTGCTCATGTTCTACTAGTGAGTTAAAGTGTTAACGTTGATGCAAAGTAATCAACGATGAAGGCTGTTCCTCTTCTCTTATTTCTGCCCTTCACTGAAGTGTTTTACCGGACTGACACGCCCCCCTTTACTGGAAATCTGTTTATGTTTGGATGCTGCTCTGACACCACATCACATCACCACCGCAGGGACAAATAAAAAGAACCAACTCAAATTACAACTAGTTTGATGTGAGATTTATATTCCCAGTCCCTCTAAACATTTGGGCAAATACATCATTTGTCCAATTTTTTATTTATTTTTTATTGGTGTATTGGGTGTTTTTCAAGCAGTTTAAAGAGAAAATATACAGAGAGAAAAGACAAAAGCATCAAAGTGACTACAGAGCCGTAAAAGCCGACTGACAGCTGATCCAGCTGTGCCGCCGTCATGGGAAACAGATGTCACTTCATATGATGGTTCAGAGGACTTCTAATTTCTCTAAAATCGTGTTTCTTCATTTCCTCTCTCGTGTTTTGGGCCTTTAAGTCATTTTAGAGTGTGAATTATCAATGAGAGGAAGCTAATTATTCATTTGCTGTGCACAAATGATAAAAACTGTTGCCATTGACACCTGTGAGGATTAATAGAACAGTTATATCGTACATCTACACTCTATCTGCTGACTCGATAGGCAGTTTCATCTTAATGCAACGGCCCGCTCACTAATCCAGCTGTCATCTTTGCTTATCTAACTCCACCAGTCTTACAAATAGTTTAATCAGAAAACTTCCTTTTCTGGCCAACTATGCTTTTAAAGCACTTCTGAT
Source organism: Thunnus albacares (assembly GCF_914725855.1). Lineage (NCBI taxonomy): Eukaryota > Metazoa > Chordata > Actinopteri > Scombriformes > Scombridae > Thunnus > Thunnus albacares. Next base: position 4,057,438 of record NC_058121.1, read on the forward strand.
CAGCGTCATGACCCGGCCTTTTATCTTCATTTTATCTGCTCAGGCTAAGCTACAATGGCTGGCCCCACTGGCTTGATAGGCAACTTAATCTGAATGCCACGCCCACTCCTTTATCCTCCCACCTTCACTGCGTAACTGGTTCCACTGGTTTGACCAATAGCTACTGATCAGCAGCCTCTCTGGTGTGAGAAACTTTCCTTCACCTTCAATCTCCTTTGACCTCAAATAAAGGAACATTCTGAATTCAACAGGCTAATACTGCACCACTAGCTTGATGCTCTCAGAAGTGTTGTCTTACCTGTATCCAGAACACCCATAGAGATCCCAATGCTGGACATGAGCCCTGTGAGGAGCAGAGCCTGCTTGCAGAAAGGGATAGCACACATTCCAAACGCTGTGACCAGCATTGAAAATCCTGTAGGGAGACATCATCAGAGAGAAACGACTGGATTTTAGTTGACAAAGTGTCAAAGTGTGGTTACAACAGCTTAGAGGATACATGACAGCTACGGAGCAGGTTCTACTCGTTGGTGAAGGGTTACCTAGCAGAATATGGGGGTTCATGCAGTCAAAGAGAACGCCTCCTAAGAGGGAGCCGCCGATGTAGCCTGCAGAACGACCGACAAAGATGTAGGAGATGTTGCTGATGTTCTTCTTCACGTTCACAGCCAGGTCCTCAAATGTAGGGCCAAGAACTGAGATGCTCATCCCCTAGAAAAACAAGAGATCATTCACGATGGGAGGATAACATTTGTAACAGGAGACAATACCGCATATGTGATCGACCCATGGAAATCATTACATATGATCAATCCGTGATGTTTGGAGCATCGCAGGACTTATTTAAATGTTTTTCCGTCCACCTGCGCTCCCTCAAACTCCCTCTTCAAATACCTACACTGACCACGCTGCCTAACCTTGCTGTAACTTACTTATGCAGGTGCAGAGTGGCAGCGACAGCATGTTAAATGCAACATGTCTTGCATGGCTGCACTGCATTCTGGTCCATTGAGGCAGAGAAAGTGGCTTCTCTGCCTCTTGTATGATGAGTTTATCCTTGTATAAACACTGAACGTCAGCGCACAACGGAGGCTTTGACTGACTGACGCTTAAGTCTGACTTTTACAGTCAATGTTATACTGCTGGAATATGTATCAAACTGTGTTGTAAATGTGTCAAAGTGACATTTAGTCAAGTTTTGCCTTCTTACAGAAAAAAAGAGAAAAAATTGGAAGCAGGTTTTTTCGCTGAAGAATGAATGAAGCCTGTGTGTTTCACATTTTTTCCCAATGCAAATAAATGTTACAGTCACAGAAGTGAGTGAGCAGCCTCTCAGGTGTGTGCAGATGGGTTTCAGTAATCTGATGCAGATTACATGGTTGAAGAGCACGTTTTACAAGTATGTGGATCCTGTCTATGCGGGATACTGCAACGTTCACTGTCAGTAATGTGCAGAACGTGCACATTACAACAAGCCTATTGTTGATTGATAACTTGACTCTAAAGGTGTCTTAGACCAACTTGTTGAGTATATACATGAATATTTGACATCAGACAGTAAGGAGAGGTTATTCACGTGGGTCAAGAAGATTCTTTGGAAACAAGTTAACGGTTATTATCTAGACAGGAAGGCTGCAGTTCTCCAGAGTCTCTGAAGCAACAGCAGACTGAGAGGGAGTTTAAACTTTTGGCAAAGAAAGGGTTGATGAAAGCCAATCTTAAGTTGCATGTTGTATGATTCTTCTGTTTTTGTCTTTGTCTGTTGGTTAGTTAGTTTGTTATTGCATCTGTCTGACTGGAACATCTGCATCCCTCTTTCCTCTTAGAGGACCACAATGGAAATAAGCTTTTAGCTTTATCGTATTTCTATCCTCGATAATGTAATTATATGTGAGGTCTGAGTGACTGCAGTCCTGCATGTACTTGTATTATTATCAAATCAATCTATCTACTCTGCTTGCTTTCCTCGTTTACCCACATTTTAATCTCTGTAAGGCTGCGTGTAAACAGGTGTATGTTAATGTATATTATGAACGAAAGAAATATCTCAACCTAGCTTGTTTATAACTGTCTGAGCCGCCACACACATGTCGGTTAGTGGAAAGGCCTGTCTACACCCGGTAGGGACATTTTTACAGCACATTTTCTTTAAATCTCATGTCGCTCCTTCAGTTACCAAGCCGAGGAAGGATGCACAGAGAGCCAGAGTGACCATCCAGCGGCCGCAGCTTCCTCCGCCGACCACTTCCACCCGGTCGTCGCATCCCGGCTTCGTCGCCCTCTTGGCCGCCTTCAGCGCACTCTTCAGCCCTCGGCCGGTGTCCTTCCTCTTGTCAAACAAGGTGTCCTCCTCCTGGTCGTCGTTGTCGTCGTCGTCGTCCTCCATGCTGGCGAAACGGACGTGCTTCTTTTTCACCACTGTGTGTCGTGCGGCGGAAGAAGACATACCTGTCAGTTTATGAATTAGTGACTCCGACTGCTGCTGGCGGTGATGGCGCGCTGTCAGAGTGCCGTTAACGGGCCGAAGAAACAGCGACAGACAGCTGATAGTGATGTAATTACGCACTTTCCGTTTCTCCGCTTCCTGTTTAGAGGTTTCCCTGCGCATAAAGTGTTAAGATGAAGTCACTCATCGTGAACACAACCGGACGGTTGAGTGAGTGACAGCTGGAGTCGCTCCGTATGTCAACAGCGACTGTATGGCTGGATGTTTGCAAAGATCGTCTATTGAGAAAAAGGCTCACTCGGTGTGTTAAAGGACCAATGTGTACGATTTAGTGGCATCTAGCGGTGAGGTTGCAGATTGCAACCAAGCAGGTGGCTCAAGGTCTGGAAAGTGAAGCCAATGCGGAGGTGTCTTAAACCGCCATTCATTCTAATGGCCAGCAGGGGGCGACTCCACTGGCTGCTAAAAGAAATCAGATTGTATAGAAATCTACTTACTCACTTGATTTATTACCTCAGTAAACACTCTCTGAATGAGTTTATGGTCTCAATCACTAGTTTCATGACTTCAGCATGATGTTTATTTTGTAAAATATGGCCCCATTAAAAGTAAAATAGACAATAAAGCAGCGTATGCTTTAAGGTGTGGTTACCTTGTGATTGACAAGTCGCTACCGTAGTGACAATGTTGATGACATAACGTAACTCATTCTAAGGTAACGAAAACACAACAATTGTTATTTTCAGGTGATTATACACTAACTAAAACACACTTATGAATATTAGATTGAATTTCTGTCAAGTTCGTTCCACTAGATGCCACTAAATTCTACACATGTGACCTTTAAAGTGAACCACCCTCCGAATGGACACAGGATAGTATTCCGTTCAACTTGGTGGCTGGACAATATCCAAAATCATTTTTATCGGAACCAGCCATAAACTGCAGTTATTACTCACTCTTTGCTTGTTGGACTGCATATTTTTCCATTTTCAACCACTGTTTGCAGCTTTCATTGAGCATTTTACACATCTTATTCCTATGATAGGCTGACAAACATAACTCCACTTGTCTAGCCCTGACCTAAGGAAATAAAACCTCATTTACCACATAGACTACAGACCAGTATCAGTAATTTCAGGTCAGATAATTTCGACTAGTTAATAATAAATAATAATACATTTAATTTGTACTTTGTACTTTTCATTCATAGTGAAACTCAAAGTCCTAATGAACCTGAGACAATTTTAACTAAACAATAACAGGAGGCCACGTCCCACAAGCTTCCCCATTCATGTCAATGGCGAAATACACACACACTGACACTGACAGCTTATCAGATGGTCGTTGGTCGTTCTTAGTTTCCTGAATTTACATCTGAGTAAGACCTCTTCACATGTTCCTCCTCTCTGATTCAGCTGACGCGTTAAAAATGACAGAAGGGTTTGTCGGCAGACCTACACGACACGCCCACTTTACTACATGACACCCCCCACCTGATTTTATTAACCTAACGGCATGTTACACGACAGCCCCCCCTGACCCAAACCATCTCACTGCTCGTGCTTTAATCTAACCATGTGGGTGTGTCGTGTAGATACTGGGGGTCCGCAGATAAACCTATTTGAAAAATGATGTGTGCTACGTCAGACTTTCATTGGTGGAGATGCTGACCTCTAGTGTCAGGTCTAATGTTACAATGTTTATCTCATCATGTCATGTCTCACCATTACACGAGGACTTTTACTATATTGGGATTGGTAGCATTTAATATCAGATATGTTTATTAGAACCTGTTTGCTTACTGGTACTTATGACATTTGACTGGCTATAAGTCTAAAAATTCACTATTACATTCTGTCTGAAACACTCACATTTGAACTATTCACATTTTTTGTCAAAAAGGGAGTTTTAACTTAGTGGGCATTCATATTTTTTCACAATAAATATTGTGGCTTTTGTGTTACAACAGTATTATGTTATTACTAACATTAATAACTATTAAAATGAGCAGTGAGTATTATTAACAGTAACATTAAACAGGTTATCTCTGTGGCAGCCCTGGAGTCCCCTTGTACGTCCACATGTAGGGCATCCATTACCTCCTAGGCTGCCACATACACTGAAAATATTTGTCCCCCCAGGGAGCACTAGCTCTGCTGCTCACAAATCCTGCTTCCTTCAGTAAAAAGGGCAACCATAACTCTAGTAAAACCTAATAAAGCATGTACATGACAGAGCTGTGGCTGGTACATACTGTAGCATGGGAATGATCCCCGGGAGAGCCAAAACTCAGGGAACAAAAGTCCCTTAAACCCAAATAAGGACCCAAACATCATGAAAGTATCTGCAGCAAACGAACCATAAATTTCACAGTTGATTCATCAGTGAGACTGTGTGAGGACGTGGCAGTTAAAGGTTTTACATGTTTGAGGAAGTCAAATCTCTTGTTTGCATTTATGTTGCGTTCTACTGTACCTGCCCTTAGCTGACAGCACGCTGACAGCAATATCCTGAGCTGCTGTTTGTCATCACTTAAGTAAACTGAACAGACTGCAGAGATAAGGCCTGTTTGCCACAGAAGAGTTAACCTCTAAAACCCTATAAAATCATCTGTGTGTATATATATATACACACACAGTTCCAGTCAAAAGGTTGGACACACTTTCCCATTCTCTTGAATGACAAAGTGTGTCCAAACTTTTGACTGGTACTGTATGTGTATATGTTATATAGTCACAGGAGTTAGTGCTTGTGTGTCATAAATTAAAGGCTGGTGCTCTGGTGACACTGTGGTGCCAGAGACACAGATGTGGACAGAAAAATTAGGAGAAAGTCACTGAAAATTTAAACATCTTTTTTTTTACTGTCTCAGAAATGATGAAATCTGATTGTTTACATAGCGTTACATTGCATACACTGTAGTTTACTGCACTTCCTGCAGCAGATAGGATATATAGCAAACTGATATTTTAAGTAGAAAACACTTAGTGTGACTCATGAGATATGAATTATCAATCACATGCAACACAGAGCAAACGATACAAATCAAAACTCAGCATTAGGGAGATGGAAAACTAAGACAAAAATTATGCAAAAAAAAATGTAAATAAGATGAAAGTAGCAAAGATGTAGTTTTACATAAGATGTATCTGTATTTGCAGCTAACACTAAGTGCATACATGTATACAGATATTCTTAATATAAGTGGTTAGATGTGATGTGAGAGATTCAAAATTAAAACAGCAAATAAGCTATAAAATGCTATAAACATCAGGGCAGACAAAGCCTCCAAACATGGAGCAGGAAGCTCATGTACCACAATAAGTGTCTGAAGACACAGTTAAGACAGAAAACACTGTATGTAAAGTCAAGTTAATTTTATAAAGCAGTTTGTCTAAACAATTGGTCTAAAGTCATTATTAGATAAGAATACATTGTAAAAATGCAATTTTTTCAAATTGTCTCTTTGGATGGTGCAGATTATTTCAAGAAGCAGATATGAAGCAATAACTAAATTAAATTAGTGAGTGAAAATGATGATTGAGTATAATAAAACATTTAAATGTGTGTATGGCGAAGAGATTTACAATAAAAACTCAGAGGTACAAATTAAGTAATTTCTTGAACAAGAAGTTACTTGAGGCTCTCATTGGTGAATAGCAGTATAATGGTAGGAAAAACAATCTAAAAAAAAAACTAAAGTCAGTTATAAGCAGTCACTCTTGCCATGGAAATGCTGGGCTTAAATTGAGAGGCAATGGATGTTAAGTAGTCATAATAAAAATATATATATTTAAAGACGTTAAAAGATGTAAACGCTGCAGAGGTTTCTCACACTTGTTGGGTAAAAAAAAAGGCATTTCTGGTTCTGAGCAAAAGAGCAAAACTTTGGACAGCTAGATCATTTTCTAAGACTCTGCAGTTTATTCGCATTTCTCTCGCAGACACACTGCTCAAACATGAACACTGCCTCTGATGTAGGAACAGACATGACAGGGTAGTCCAGATGAGGGCAGAGCTCTACTTTTTCACAACATCTGAGGTAGAGTGTGTCACAGGTCTGCAGAGGAAAAATCATTGACCCACAGCAGTTCAATGTTTGAGAGAAAGATGTCTGCGTGTTGTCACAGGGATTGTGCAGTTGAAATCTTTCACTGCCAGAGCAGCAGGTCTGAGTTTTATATAAAAAGCAGTCTGTCACTGTCTACGGTGATGGACTGATGAGGGACTTACTAACGTATTCAGATGGTTCACTTACACTACCTGTAGGCTTAAGGGAGGCATATGACAGCAAGCAGACAAGATGAACACACTTCATTTCAGCACATTTGGTCTTCAGTGAATGAAATCAAGACTTTAGGCAAATGCCCATGAATTACAGCATGACATTCTCCACAAAACAAAAAAATAAATACAATATGAAAACGTTAAACAAACACCTTTCTACTGAAGGTTAATGAACTGGGCACAGAGTTAATGATTGACTTGACTTAACTTGACCTACGGTCACATAGTCAATGATTAGTCAAACTAATGTCCTCAGCTTCATTTCAAATAGAGGAGACTTAGTCTCAAATGATAAGATACTGTAGGTAAATGTGTAATAGCCTGTTATTACTTTTCTATTATGTGGTGAGAAAGTACATGTGTGCCAGTGTTTAGTATTTTTTTTGGTCCTTTTAAAGAGATCATCCATCCAAGCAGATGATCTGTGGTTGACATGGTGACGGTTGTTTTATGACCTGGACCTCGTCAGTTACTGGGCAAACTTTCTTTATATACGAGGAGGAAACTCAGATTATTCCACTTTAACCAGAGTCATCAACACATGGTAAATTCATGTTGTACAATGAAAGCGTATTCCGAAATTGTTGGACCAAAATACAGAGGAAAAAGAACAAATTTAAAAACTCACTACTGTTTGTTGTTAAAAGAAATACTGCTTAATGTCAATACTACTGTCAGTTACTAATGTACACAAACACAATGTTAATATGTTCCTTATCAATCAATATCTAGGTTCATAGTTGAAAACAGGTGTACTCATGCTGGCTAAATGATGGTGTTAAAGGAATAGTTTAACATTTTGGGAAATATGCTCACAAGACTCCAGGAAGATATTAGACCTGGCCAAGAAATTGGTAGCCACAAACCCCCCCACCCCCTCCCCAAAGTGTCTTTGTTTTTTCTTTTTTAAACGAGATACAAAGCGTTGGTTAACAAGCTTCAGAGGTGCTGGTAGTGCAATTGTGTTATCTTCGGATAGGTGTTTCCAGCCTTTATGCTAAGCTAAATTAACCAGCTGCTAGCTGTAGCCTTGTATTTAACGGACAGATGTGAGCGTGTCTTCTCATTTAAGTGACTAAGCTTTTTTCCAAAAATGTTGAACTATTCCTTTAAAGATATTAATATGAAACACTGACAAGGCTTCAAAGCATGAATCAGTCACAGTACGGTCAGGGCTAGACTAAACCTCTACTGATCATCTCTCCCACTATGTGAATTTTGCATATATTAGTAATAATTAATAATAAGTTTGTGGTGATTTGATTAACCACAGTTTTACTTAAGAATATACACCATGTAAGCTCAATGTAAACTGAAATAATAAAGACCTTAAATTTAGAAATTTAACTGAGGGCCCCTCTCCATGACAGGACCTCAAGATTATGTAATAATGCAGGTGTCCTTTAAAGGTCCCTACACTTTCAGTTTATATTGTACGTTAGTGGCGTACACAGTTATACCAAACAAATATGCAATTAATTACCACAAGCTGATTGCGACATGGTGAAACTGGGTCCTCAGGGCCCAGTTGGTAATCCAGCCTTGAGCGCAGTCCGCTGTAAAAAGATCAGATTTCCTGGATGCATCCTGGGGACAGAGCTGCTGGTCTTGAGATGATGTCGTCATTGTGCTTAAAGCTTCTTCCTTTGAAGTGTCTGAGCACCTTTACAGATCAGATGATCCCAGAGGTTCATAACGAATATTTATAATGACCTCCTGAACTCAGAGCATTTCTCTGAAGTGATACTATATGTCCCTTTAAAACACTATCAACAGATATCCCCAGATTTACATTTTTGCCATGTTTTAAGACTGTTTTAACAGAAGAATCCTGTCTGAGGGTAAACTGGGGACAACGATAAAGATGGCAGGTTTCCATAGAGATCTTTAGCAGACCAGTTTGCTTTGCACTGACGCAAAACAAAGATGTTGATGTAGGCTAAATCAGGTTATGTTCCCACACAACTGTTTTCATTTCCTGTATAATCCAATATGTGTTCTTTGTCTAAATCTAAAATATATGGTAGTGTTGAAAATTGATTGTAAATAATAATGTTTGTCCATCTTTGGAAGTGACACAAGCTAAAGATTGTGAATGTGCAGCTTTCACACTGTATCCATATTAAGTACAGCATGTCTTCTTTCCCTTGTGACAAATATGAAATGTACATTTTCATTTTAAACTTCAAGTTTGCCTGCTGTGCTGTAAGATTAGTTCAGTCTAATTTCAACAATCTAATGCATAGTTCTTCAGGATCACATTCATCTTAAACTGTACTTCAGCCTGTCACTGTATCTGATATGTTTCATCACTTTGGCATTTTCCGACATTCTTTTACTGAAGGCAGTCATTACAATCTTGGCTATTCACACACATACTGTATCTCCATGCTGCTGGTCAGCAGTCTCAGTCTGACCCCGTGTGTCAGTTTGTTCAGCGGGGCACTTAGAGGACAGACTCTCCAGTTTTGCACGGTGCGTCTACTGGAGACTTCTCAAGCTCTATCATCTTCTGGGTGACGTCCTGTTCCTTGCTGAGGGCCTCCTCTTTCTCTCTCCTCTTGCGCCTGGCCTCCACCCAGGGAATCAGACACAGCACGGCTCCTCCGACAATCGGGGGTATACCTGCCAGGTAGAAGGCTACGTCGTAGCTGCCCAGTCTGTCCCTCAGGAAGCCTACAACCAGAGAGAGAGAAACATTATAGGGGCAGTAAGTGTGTTTTTGTGTGGCAGAGACTGATGATGTTACTGTAATTCCAGAAGGGGACAAAGGTAGATAAAAGTTTAATGCAACATAAACCAGGGGAAACAGCTGTGGCATGACAGGTTGCAGGTTATCAGTTTTTTTTTGACCTGAGGGTTTGGTCCATAATCACAGACCTGACCTTACTGAAGCCTGACATGGTCGATAAACAGGATTGTATGCATGTGCATGACAAAGACTGCAGATGGGGAACGTATTGCTGTGACGGCAAGCAGTGGGATGAAAAGAGAGATAAGTACATGTAGTGATGTAATTAAAGACTGACTAAAACTAACCCTGACACTATGTGGTCTAAGTAAAGCACAGTTGATCACTGACCTGCTGCATGAATACACAGATTTTACAGTGACCAGGTAGTATGCATGTAAATGTGTTGTCTGATTTCCTGTGCAAACTGATTTTTCCCATAAACAAAAGTGGTTTCTTTTGTTCATGTATAAATTTAGTTAAAGTTACAAGAATTCACTTTGATGAAGTTCCTTGAACTTGAGCTGAACCTGACTCATCTGGAGAGGTTGCAAAAAGAGTTCAATAATGTGAAATTCAAGAAAAATGAATTTCTTGTGTTTCAGATGCAAAGTGGCTGCGCATGATGCTCATGTGAGCTAAGAGGGAAACCTTCTGAATGCTGATATAGTTACGTGTATCTCAGTGTTGAATATCTCTCATGGTGTATGCCATTTGGTGGATGCTTCTCTGGAACCACAGCTGCAAGCTGGACAACACAACTATGAGTGTACAGTGTGTCCTTTTATTTGGCACTCAGCACATTCAGGAGCTAGAAAGTGCCACACTAAACACTAGGTGGTGCAAAAGACCTATGAATGTCTGACCTGTGTGTGTAAAATAAAGAGTTGACTTTTTTTCTTTATTTCAGGAAAGTGTCTGAGAGCTGTACTAGGTGGAAGGCTTCGTCTGACAACATTAGTGGATCTGTTTGTGTGATGAAGAGCAGATGTCAAAGCAGCAGACGTCCAAAAGTCACTGGTGTTCTTACACATTTTCATCTGTATAATAATATCTGTCATATCATTTAGGAGATGTGCCGAAAGAAATAACAGTGAATGAAAGATATCTTGTGTATTTCATTTTAATCCGCTTTATAACTCTACTACTCTGCTTCATTTCAGAGGGAACAACACTAACACAACACTTTGTTAAAGATTAAACCTTTCTGGCATGTGACGGCAAAAAAAAAAAAAAAAAAAAAAAAAATGTTTGGGCTTTTGGTCGTGTTTCAGATGAGTTGATAGCAGAAAGTGATTTTCCCTCTAAACCTCTCACATGGTTTAATTTCAAATGAGCCAATATTTAAACAAAAAGATTAGAGAAATGTCCATAAAATGAATACAGTTTTGTGCAGCAGAACTTTGTTTTTTCTTCTTTCCTATCACTTAATCTCACAACCCCTCAGATTTATCTTGTAGGGGGCCTGACTAAACTAGTACTACTAAACTAAACTAGTTAACTGTATATAAAGAAGTTAAATGTAGCTCCACGTTAAGCAGCTACAACAATAAAATGCTGCAAATTGATGCATCAATAACAATCTCATTGTGTCGTATGTAGTAATATATCTGCCACATAGCCATTTTTTTGCCAAACAACTATTTTTACATTGCAGTACATTTTGCTGTTAATACTTACATTGGATTTTGAATGTAGTACTTTTACTTGTAGTAGAGTATTTTTATATTTCTGTACTTTAAGTAAAGGATGTGAATACTACCACCATTGCAAACTCGTTCACCTAAAACAGATGATTTCCATGAGATGGAAAGACTGCCTTCATTACTAAGGCTGAGACACTGAGACATAATTAATTCATTAAAGGATGGACACATTTGATGATATATTCATATGAATAATGAAAATGGCAGCTGGTTTGCATCTTCCGCCTCCTCCCTTTTTTTCCTATTGTATGATTTACCATTCATGAATCATTATAACTCAATTATTTAGAGCTACTTAAACATTTGCTGTCCAAGCTTTTCAATGACTGTGATGTAGAGAAGATGGTGCCTCGCAATGGGGCTGTTCAGGCTGTTCTGACTTACAAAAAGAAAATAATAAATGATATGTATCCTTCACAGTGAGGTCAGAGGTCAGGGTCAACTACAGACCAGCAGCTCTGGAGCTGAGAACTAGGATCTTGCTCAAAGGCACATCAGCGTGGCAGATTTTAACCAAAGCTGGGGACTGAATCCAAGTGCTCCAGCTGATGAAAAGGCTCCAAATTTGCCAAACAAACTACTAGATTTGGTTACCATTCAGAGTGACATGAGCTGTCATATTATCTTATATTCAGCTGCTTATTGAGAACATGAGCGAAAGGCTTTGGTCTATTCCTGTGTTACCTGCGATGGGAGGACCCACAGTCATGGGCACTGACATCAGGCCCAACAGGAAGCCGATGGCCTGGGACACATCTTTGGCGCCGACCAGCTCAAAGGCGATGGGGGCCATGATGCAGATGAAGCAGCCGTCAAACAGCCCCATCAGCAGGCACACAGCGATCAGCCCCCCAAAGATGTGGCACAGAGGGATCATCATGGACATCAGGCCAATGACGAGGAAGGAAGTCACCTGGGATGAAGCGGGGTGTGGTTAGTTCTTCAAATTCTTTTACTTTGATGGTTGAATAGTCTTTATGTAGTCATTGTTGTATTTTCCCTGTTAGTGTGCAGTTTCTGTTCAAGTTTTGAAGAATTATGTATCACAAGATCATCTAAATGCTGTTTCAGAGGCTTTTCAGTGGTGGAGTGGAGTTTTTCCATGTAAAAAGAGGAACTGAAATGTTGACTATCAGCATATATGAACCCTGTGAAGTACAGAAATGACAGCCACACCAACTCTGAGTCTCTTTCCTTGTCTGTTGAGGCCAGCCACTCACCTGCAGGTAGACTTTGTTGACTCCCTGAACGTAGTCCGCCACCCTGCCAAAGATGAGACGGCCCACACCGGATGTGATGCCAATGCACATGAGTAGAACCTCTTTATTGGCGTCTTTTCCAAAACGCTCCTCCACATGTTTCATCTGTGGACAATTAAGGAAACAGATGAACATGGCTGTCTCATGGTTCTAATCCAGTATCCAGTGACATCCAGTAAAAAGAAAAACAAACAGCAGAGGAAAAAACAAGCAAACACAACTGCAGCGGCGGAGATCTGTTTTTGAGTTTTTGAGTGGGGCGCTTTGAAGGACAATTTGCTGTCTGAGAGCATGCATTAAAATGTGAACATCAAAGCTCTGTGCTCTTGTAAGATGTGTGCATTTTGTCTGTTTGGAGTTTAGAACATGTTTTAAATTAATAAAAGAAGTCTAGAGGTTGTCAAAATTAGACTAATCTGGAGAATGCCTGGTTTGTATTAGAGCCAATGGCATAAAAGATGGTATCATCAGCATAAAAATGGACACTGCTCATTTAGAAAATAAATACGTAGAGAGTAAATGGCATGGGGACAAATATTGATCCTTTCGTGACACCTTTCTAAACCATCTGGGTACTCAATTTGAAACCATCTGTCTGAACTTTACCAAAAAGATATGATCAAAACCCATAGAAAGCAAAGAGTGCAGCGCAATGTTGTTAATTATAAAGCAAGCTAACAGTGTCATCCACAGTTGCAGCACTTATTGTATTAGGACCAGGTCCAAACCAGGCCTGACTGCTGTGACTGAAGGACGTTATCATTCAGGAATGTGATTGTGAGTTAACCATGATCTTAGGATTTAAGACAGACAGGAAAGCTTACAGGGCTTACATGATTATGATTATTACAAGTTTACATACAGTAATTATGTGCTGACTTGACACTTCAGATGTTCAGTGTTCTGCATACTTTGCACTGGAATCTGATTGTTATCGTTTATGAAGATTGGCTATTGTCTTTACAGTGGCGCAATACACCAATTTAGCAATTGCACAAAAAAATTCTTAGTTTTCCAAACAGAGTGGTGCCTCCCCCCTACTCTGTTCTATATTAGCCATCCTACAGGCAGGAGTTTGTTATTATTACTACATCTACTGCAGCACACTTTTTCAGCAGAACTCTGTCTATATTTCAACATTCCTCATTTGTCCTCCAGTTTTGCAGCCGGTAAATACTAGTTTCCACTTCAGATCAGGATTGAGCAGCCCAGATGTTTGTTTTCCAGACTGCTCGTATCCGTGTCCCTCCTACCCCGAAGCACCAGTCTGTGAGGCCCTGACTCAGAGAGCCAGAGAAAAAGTGAGGGGCCTGCTGTGTGGAGCCCTGCCAGCTACTTCTACTGGACCTCCAGGCAGGCAGCAGCAGTCCTGCTCAAAGGCCCTGTCTGTCTGCTGCCTCTAAGCTCCCCTCACCCCCGTGCAGGTCACACATCCATCTGCAAAGACCTCTGGATGACTTATTGTCTTTGTTAATATGCAACAACAACATGCTCTGTATTCAGGAGTGTAATGCTCGGAGGGGAGTCCCACATCCAAAAATCATTGCTCCAGGCATAGTAACTGGAGACTCAGTGTGTATGTGTGTGTATGCATACATGGTTCAGCGGAATGACTGATGGTACACACACCCAATTGAGCCTGAGCCTCACCAGGGAGGTGATTTTCAGAGACGCCAGATGTGACCAGCATTCACACTACTGGAGTCTTGTTTAAAAGGTTCACATGTTAAATTTACAACTCCCTCTTAGCTTATCATTACCCTTATCAGGCATTGGTTGAATTTTGTTTTTTGATCAGTTTTCTTTACCCAAAAACACTCCTACGTCTTTTGTAGATGTTACATGTATTGCTATTTTTTTATCTCCAGAGATGAATGGTTCCTACGAATCCACTGTGGTGCAATGTGGTGATGGTGTAACTTGCATCAGTCAGTCTCAGTAAACCATGATCAGGTCAGGTGGATCATGTAGCCAAGACGCAAGATAACATTGCAGATCTCGAGAGAGAAACACACACAGAAAAACACTGCATACCCATCATCCCTTGATAAGATTTGTCTGGTCAGTTAGATCTATGAGACAGACAGTCCCTCTGCTATGATGTCACACTGTTACCTTATTGGACAGACATCTATAAATCTATACTACACAGTCCCCCTGTCATTGTGTCTAGCTGGGTAAACGCCACTGGATGTTTCAGGCACACACAAGAAGACATTCCTTATTGAACTCTCTGACTCATTCACACACTGCATCAATTATGTCTGTTATGTATTCGAGGCTTCCTGCTAGGTTGCAGTATGGTGCTGTGTCACATGTTTACACATTATAAATAAAAAGCAAGAAAAACAAAGTGCAGCTTCACTCCCCCTTTGTCTTTAACACAGATTAGATGTTCATATAGATTCAGCAGTGGATATCTTGCTTCACTCTTGTTCCAGCCGGTAATCATGCTACTGTTTATCATGGCATATAAACACAAGCTGATCAATTCTTGGCACCGATCAGACTGTCTGAATTTGACTGTAGTGCACCTTAGTCTGAAAACACTACTGCACCCTGTCTGTCACCCCCACATTCCTATACACTGACAAAACAACACAATTTTCCACCAACTTTTTTAAAATGGGTAATCCTATTAAAATCAGCCAAATTTAAGCTATGTTGCTTGTCAGAGAAGATTTGAGAAGGAAGTCCTTTAATTGTCTGCTTTTTGATAGTTCCTGAAAACAATCATGTTTTCAGGAACACAAGCTTGTTTTCATGTGATGCAGAGCTGCAACAATTCAAACAATCAATTAATCGATGAGTCGATCAACAAAAAATAGTAACAATACAGTCAGTTGTTTTGTGTCACTTTAATATATAGTTCAACTTCTAGCTACTTTTTAAGCCAACCTCCTTTCTTCTGGTCTAACTCCTTCACTTTTATACATAAAATCATTTCCTACATTCCCCATAATGCCCTCTAAGGACCTATAGAACATGCCTGACCTCTCTGCATTCAGCCATAGCAAGAGCCAGACAGTAAACTATGCAAGCAGTTCTATGACACTGTACTAAGACACAGTGGTGCTTTGAGCTAAATGCTAACTTCAGCATGCTAACATGCTCACAGTGACAATGTTAACATGCTGATATTTAGCAGGTATAATATTTATTTTCATGTTCATCATCTAATCTTATGATGTGTTAGCATGCTAACATTTGCTCATGATGGGAATATCATTAGGTTTGCAGGTCATAAGCCAAAGTACAAGACAAATTGACATTTTAACCTCATGGTAGCACTAGAGGAAAACTTAGGTTAAAGTTAGTTTAACTGTCAGGACCTGATACAAATTTTAGATTGCTGAAACCTTTTCTCCACTATTCTCACAGCTGACATTGGGAGCTGTCAGACACAGATGTCATTAATAACATTAACGAAGGCCGCATTCCTTTTAGGTTTGACCGTTGCAGGGCCATGGCGTTGTGCTCACTAGCATGACTTGCGGCAACATAAATGTAGCAGAGCCCTCGTTAATGTTATTAGTAACACCTGTGCCTCTCCTGCTATGACAAGTGAAAATGTCTGCGGGGAAAAAAGGTCCCCAGAATCGACATGACATACTTACATTCAGCTAATAACATGGCACGAGACCAAATGCACTCTTGAAACCTATTTTAATAGTGTGTTTTAGGGTGAATTTTCCCTTTCAGAGCCCCACTGAGCACCAACACACATTCTCTCTGCTCCCTCTTCTTGGCTGTTTTATGGTCATTAAACCTCCAGCCTCCTTCACCCTGCACACCGCAGCCCTGCAGGTGCTCCTCATTAAACACACTGACACAGGCTTATTTTAAAACTAAAAGCACCTTTCTTAAGAGAAGTGCCATTTTGTATGCTACTAATGTGAATTTGTGATGATTCATCCATTCAGATTCAACATTCTGATTCTGATTCAGCAGGGCATGTATTATCTGTCTGGCTGATATGATGGAACTTTCTCATGTGCCGTTCTTCAATTTTTTGTACTACTCTGCCCTTGGTAATATCCTACTACATCTTTTATCAACCAACTTTCAAAGCAAATAGCACAGCAATACCTGAAGGACAACATATTATATCTTATCAGCAATAACTGATAAGTGATAAAATGTGTGTGTATGTGTGTCTCTGCCTGTGTGTGTCAAAAATTGGACTTTACACTTTTCCTGTCTTCAGATATGTAAAGCTTGATTTGGAAAGAGGGAAAACACATGAAATAACTGCGTGGCTCTAAATAGCTGCACTCAGCGTTTTGTTCGAGGAAACACACTCAAACACACACACACACACACACACACACACACACACACACACACACACCGGAGAAAGAAAAGTATAGAGAGGTTTCGAGGGCCTAATAGGAGGCTCTTCCTGTAAAACTGAACAATGTGCTGTTTGACCCATGTTTTTTCCTTCTTTTTCTTCCCATGCAGAGTCACAAGGCTGAGGCCTGGCCTTAAGTGCAGAGAGGAGCGCTGGAGGGTGGGCTCTGTGCTTAGGGGGAAGACGGGTGTAGGGGCTACAAGGCCAGGGGTGGCGCTGAGGCTGCCGGCGAGCCCCTGCGGTGTCCTAGTCTGAGTAGCAGACACGGGAGAAGTGTTGGGAAAACACAGGCTTGGATCCCTGGGATAGACTGATCTCCCTCCAATAACAGTCATCGTATCTAAATAAACAAGTCATCTCCTGAGCCTGTCCGACACATCCAGGCTCTGCTCTACAGCCCTCCCAGGAAGATGTTTTCTCAAAAGTCACATTTTCCCATCTTATAGCCGAAATAAAGGCCAATTGAGGGAAAGTGACACCTGTTTACAGAACCGTGTCTTGAGTGAAATGAGAGCTACAGATTGTCTCTTTCTGTCATGTTTGGTTCATGAGGACCACACAGCTGAAGTATCTCAAGAGGACACGAGCTGCGGCAAAGGCGTCAGGAAGTTCTGCTTTCTGGGAGTTGGTATATCAACATTAAAATTGAACATAAGGGTGTCTGCTTTTGAGAAGTAGTAAGAAGAGTATTTTGTATTTAGATGTCTACATATCTAGCTGCTGGTAACACTCTGTACCGTCACCTGGAAAACCCTAGTCGGGATTTAGACCTATCACATTAATATAACTCCCACTGCTAGTATGTGTTTTGATATCTGTGTTGTTGAGGCTCCCTAGTTGACCTTTCGCCCTTATTCCTCCCTCATGCCAATAAACACATCCAAAAACATGGGATTATGATACTGGGAAATCGCGCCATGGATTCTTTCTGTTGGCATTTGCGTACTGCTATTCGTCATCAGAGTAACCTTTGAACCAGAATGTGGGGTGTTGATACTCGGTAACACAAACAACACATAAACAGCACGTATCAAGGTCAGTGAAATCGAATTTGATTGAGAAAGCATGAAGGACGAGATTAAAAAAAAAAAAAAAAAAAAAAACTCACCAGGTGAACGTAAGGCACAAAGTAGCCATAAAGAGCTGCTGGGATGCCGAATGCCCATATGCGATATCCCAAAGACCTCCAGATGTTGAGGTTGAAAATCTGGCTCATGGGTGGGACCTGGCTGCCTGTGCGGGTGTTACCAGGTTTGACTGGCAGCAGGGGCTTGTAGGTGAAGCCTGCCAACATCAGCACAAACATGAGGATGCAGAGGAGGCGCATGGTGTTCTGGAGGCCCACTTTCTCCAGCAGGCCTGACAGCATGAAGGGCAGGGTGACGGTGAAGATGCTGCTGCCGGCTGTCACGATGCCGTTCACCAGGCCCAGGCGCGTCTTGAAGTAATGACCCAAGATGACCAGGCTGGGCTGGTAGGCGAAAGAGCAGCCGCAGGCAAACACGATGCCATAGGTGAAGTACATGGGGCCCAGGGACCTGCAGGGGAATAAAACATCAAGATGCATCACTATAAAGCCTTTTCAGCACATGTGACTCATACACTGCTGACATAAATGTATTTCCATGATAAAAATTAATCCAAAAACTCTCATCACACTGGCTGTAAAAGAGGTTGTCAAACCTCTTCAAGGGTCAAAGAAAGTCATGTGAGCTGTTAATATACAGTGCCAGTCCAAAGTTTGGACACACTTTCTCATTCAAGTGAATGGGAAGGTGTGTCCAAACGTTTGACTGGCACTGTATATATGATTCATTATACAGGATTTTTGCTCCAGCGGAGCTCCATCAACAATATTAAGCAAGTAAAAACAAGTTTTTTAACGATAGCTTCTTGCTTTCTTAATCATCTGCGTATTCAAAGTATGAGTAATACTCCGACAGGAAAAAATAGACTCTGGGGTAGAGGTAGAGAATAGCTCTGTTGTCAGCAGCAGAAGATCATGGTTGTCTTGTTATGATCTTTTCGGTGAATGTGTTAATTAAAAAACTAAAATAAGCTGCTTACCATGAGCTTCTTCTTACAGCTGGCTCAAAGCATATCTTTCTGGTAAAGTTCAGACCGATGGTTGAGAAAGGTGTCCATCAAGGGTCAATATTAATTACCCTGCTATTTACTCTCTACAAACATTTTTATGCTGATGACACCATCTTTTATGCCATCGGCGTTAACACAACCAGGCCATCTCCAGATTGCAGTCTGCTTTTGATGACCTCCAGACCTCTTTTATTAATTTACAGCTTGTTCTTAACTCTAAAAAGCGCATGCATTTTACAAGAGCACAGAGCTTTCATGTTTTTTCTTTGATCCATGCTCTCAGTGGAACTCTAATAGATACAGTACAGCACTAGAAGTCATTAGAAATTTGGTAGGACAGCAGATTGTCCCACATAACTTATGCTGAACACCTCACTCAAACCCCAAAAAACAAACCAATTGGATTCATATAAAAACAGAGCATGCTTCTCCCTCTAAAACAGAACAATCATTATACAATCTGCTATACTATCTACACTTGCTCATGTTGCTGCCACCACCCTTAAAGCACTGGGGCCAGTTGCATGAACAATGAATACACACAAAAACCATGCATACAACATTTCCCGCACCTAAACTGGTATTTCTAAACACAGAATGTGCGGAGAGAATGTGCGCACCTCACGCATACTTCAGACCAGGCGTACACACGTTTCTCTA
Source organism: Thunnus albacares (assembly GCF_914725855.1). Taxonomy (NCBI): domain Eukaryota; kingdom Metazoa; phylum Chordata; class Actinopteri; order Scombriformes; family Scombridae; genus Thunnus; species Thunnus albacares. The sequence goes on from NC_058121.1 coordinate 4,076,981, forward strand.
AAGTGATCTGAGGGTGACGTGATGAGGTGGAGATGAAATATAAGGTGAGAGACGGAATCTTTTAGTCAAACATTGTTTGATTAGGTTGATATGGTTGTAAATGAGATGGTAAAATGCCAATCAAAGGCACATTTAGTTTCTTCCCTTGATTGTGACACACTTTGTAAAGATATGAGCACTACAAACTAATCATTGATTACATTTCTGAGATATCACTGCTGACAATGGATTACAGTCCTTTTGATGAATTTATGATATGGGCGGTATAAAGAGCCGCGTGGCCACACAATCTGTGAAACTGCACTGCATGCAAGCTTGTGCATGTGTGCTCGGTTTCTCAATGACTGAGATTTATAAAACAAACCCATGCAGCTCTATAGCTTTATAAATCTGATGAAAAGAATGCGTAGGCATATTTCTGGCTTTGTGTGTGCACACAGTTTTAGTCATGAATCTACACAGAGTTTTATGCATCTAGGCCCTGACCTGGTTTAACACTCATTACTTACTTATTCATTACTTATGTCAGCTGTCACACTCACCAATGTGAATTATTAGAAAAGGACAGAGGTCATCATGTTGCAGAGATATTTGACATCCTCAGTTGAGGAGTGAACAACCATGACGCCAGATCACATCTTTAAAAATGCTCATAACAACATGAACCTTTCTACTGGGATGAACTGCAAAACAAACTGAAACTAGAGACATTCACTCCTCTGAGGGACTTTAAAAGTTCTACTTATCTATATATTCTCTAATTTCTCTTTTAAAAACACTCTGTTGAAGCTCTCTAGAGAAACAAACACATCTTTGTTTGTTCTTTGCTTTGTTCATTTGTTGTAACAACTTCTGTTATCAGGTATAATGTCTATAATGACAGAATGGTTCCAAAGTCCTGCAGAACTGAGCTGTCAGCCTTTCTGTTGTCCTGTTGTTTGTGAAACACTTGATAAGCAGCGGTTAGATTGTTATTTATTACATTTAAAAGTAATGACAAGGTGAGGGTGGAGCCCTTGCTACTTGGATCAGATATTTCTGCATGTTGGTGTGAGTGGGTCCTCACGTGTAGACAAGTATGAGATTCCAGGAAATTATTAACAACGGAGTGCTAAAATAGAGAGTCTCTCATCCACAGAGGAATGATAAAACCTAAAAGGAGTATGCTTTGTTTTAACTCAACTCAACAAGACTCTATAATGTTGGTATATAAACAGTCAATGCTTTATACTGTAAGGACTTCATTAAGTGTTTATGCACCAATGGATCCTTTTTTGACAGTTGTTGACAAATATGAAAATGAAAATATGTCCCTACATTTTCTTAAAGTTATATTATAGTTTGACTATCTCACCACAAGGTCCATTTAGTAGTTGTTCTGGAGCTTTCAATGGCATCATATGATCTTCTTCAGCAGAAGGAGTTTTCCCACTTGAGCACTTTAAGGACTTCTCGTCCGTGTTGGCTTAAGAGAAACAGATGGAAAACTCCATCTGCTGAGGAAGATCATGAGTTATGATTAAAAGCCCCAGGACAGCTACTAAATGGACCTTGTGGTGAGATTGTTTTCAAGGTCAAACATGAAATTTAAATCTCAACTTTTGAGTGAACATGAAGTCCTTGATGTGCTCAGGAATATGTACATGTTAACATAATAACTTGGCAAACTCCATCTGCTGAGTAAGATCATTTGATATGACCAAAAGCTCCAGAAGAGCTACTAAACTGACCTTTTGGTGAGACTGTTTTTTCAAATGCTGTTTCCAAGATCAAGAATGAACTTTTAATTTATACATTCTAGTGTATTATAGTGTGTTCATTAACAATTTATCAAGGGTTTATAAAAAGCTTCTAAATGCTTAAGGGGTTCAAATTCTATATTTAAGAAACACACATCCAAACATATATCCTAATAATTTTGTAAAAGTGTCATATATATACTATATGCAACAATGACATGATTTTATTTTTATCTTATTTGCTTCCTTACGTCACAAAGGAGCTGGCCAGGAGGCCGACCAGGCCGACGGCAGCACCGCCAACCGCAGTAACTCTGCAGCCGAGGATGTCGGTGAAGACGCTGACGATGGGAGAGCAGAAGAAGATCATCCCCATGGAGAGGGAGCCCACCCACGCTGCAGGAGACAGAGAGAGAATGAATGAGAAAATCTGAAACACCGACCTGTAAGTCACAGTCACATTATCATTTCACATCCAAAGCAGAAAACCGTTAGACATTAAACAACCTTGTCTCCAGGAAGACAGACGCCAGCTACAAAACAAATCCGGTGATGCAATATTAGAACACTGTTGCTCTTGTATCCATGCACACATTCACTCACACTCACACACAGACACACTGTGCTGTCAATTTGCTTCCAGTTCCCTGATGTCTTCCATGTAATCAGTTCCCTTTTTTTTAGATGTTCATCAATCATACTATATATTGTTTATACATGCATGCAGTTTTCTTGGTAAGAAGATGATGAGACCATGTTTGGTAAAAGCTATGAGACACCATTTGCCTTTCCAGGCATTCAGTGACTAAGATCTTCAACAGAGCCAACAGAAACACACAGTCAATGGACAGGAAGAAGTGATCAGGAAAACACTGTGGCCTAACATCAATGCTAAGCACACAGATGCCATGACGATACCATCAACCTCTTAGGGAGAACATAATGTACGATCTTACTTCACGTCCTCAATTGACACAGAAATGACTGTAAAAGCAGGGGTGGGCAATATGGATCAAATGTTCTATCAAAGACAGCATGTACTTTTAAATAAGAATATCAGTATATGTTATATTTTTTTGAAATTTGTTTAAAAAGATATTCTTTGATATAATAACCTGATGGTAACATCAGTATGACAGTCACAGGTTATGATTTATCATTTTGATTGGGTGCCAAGATTCTAGAGGGCAAGTCTTATCTATTATGAGCTTGTCGGATGGTAGACTGCGGGGAGGGAGAATAGACGAAGAAGAGAGCAGTGTTGTGCTGCTGGTAGCGTAACTCTTCCTGTTGAGACAGTGATTGACGCAGAATGATAACCCTCAACCCTGAATTATTTTGGTTTATCTTCTGCCTGCATCTATTTATTAACATAAATGAACTGAATCCAAAGCTGGGCTCAGTGCACAGTTGGGTGCAAGAGGAAGGCCGGCCAAACCACACAGCGACTGCAAGCAGTGATAGTTTATTAAGCGGTCTCATTCACAAGTTTTTTCTTTAAATGTCACTGTAATATTAATGTCAGTCCATACCCTTAAACACCCCACAGGTAGAATGAGGTAAAAGGAGCTGTAATAGCGTTATTAAAATCTAGCTTATCCATACCTCTTGTTTGTGGTTATTTGTTGTTCAACTCAACCAAAGTGATAATTTATTTATTTCAAGTCAGTTCTGCCTCTAAGAAATGTTTGTTTCACCATCGTCATATTACAATTTAATCTTACGTAGCCCCAAACAGATACATAACCTCATCGCTCTGCATCCTACAAACAGTTGTGCTTAAAAAAGAAAAACATTATTAAAAATTAGTTGCGTCTTTCTTTCACTTGCTTCCAAAACAAATGCACGCACTAGCCTGATCTAGATCTTTATAACACAAGGCGGTGGTGCTCATAGGGAATGCAGTCTTCATTCTGGGAAACACTACCGCTTTTGTCCACAGGGGCCGCCAGAATCAACACAAAATGAAAGTATATGTTAATATAATGCAGACAGAATTCTGGGTCAGTGTCAGCATTGGAAGACTTGATCATTGTGGGATTAATCAAAGGAAAGTAGAACCAAATGGTGTTTGTAGAAAGCTGTAGGGAGAACTTCTATCTCAAGGCATTATCCCAAGTTGTTTTTATTTATCTTAATACAAATGAGCAGGTATGTATGTGTTGACATACTGTATGCTGGGAACAACAGATGTTGCTCCAGAAATGCTTCATAAAAAGAAATACAATAAGCTTTTAGATATATTGTTTTATTGTTTTATTCCTATTAAGAAAAAGAAGCAAACAATCGGATGGGGAGGGGAAAAACAAGTAACAGCACTGACAAAACACACATGTACACAAATTGTGAAACCCTAGTGCAGCACCCTTTGACCGTAAAAAGGATGGGGAAGCCAAGAATGAGCTATATGTTTTGGGAGGAACAACTGTCTGGAGCACTTTTAAGTCTTCAAAGATATCACACATCCTATACGAGATAAAAGCATGGGTAGAGTAAAAATGACGAAACAGGTGAAGGACATGCCTGCACATGTGACACAGGAGATATAAACACAGCTGTTTTTCTCAATTCTGAAGTTAGGTCAGGGGAAACCTGTGAGAAAAAGTAGAGCAGCTGGAGTTTGACTGTTTTTGTTGTCTGTTTTTTACTTGAGTAACGCGAGACCAGTGTGTCATGTTACAGGGTTATTACTGGTTTTACTGCTGTGTATTTTTTTTCTCTGAATCCTCATCTGACTCCATGCTGTCAGGATATTATACACTCAGGTTGCCCCATAAGACAGATGTTATGATATTATCTGGTCAGGGTGTACCAATGTCAACCTGCTGGTGGCGCAAGAGGAAAATTCAAAGGATCAGCAAAGTCAGTAGGATAAATTGTCTGGGAACCATGAATGTCTGTACAAAATTGTAACTGGATAATTGAAAACTTTGACCTTCTGATGGCTTTACATAAAAAGTCAAAGGTATTACAATTTATCCTCTGGAGACCATTGACCAACTGTACCAAATTTCATCTATCCATCCAATATTTTTTTAGGCATTTCAATAGAAAACATAAATGTCAACCTCATAGTGGTAGTATAACAGATGAAGAGAGAGGGGATCACCAAAGTCATAAGGATTCATCCCCTGAGGACCTTGAATGTCTGTACAAAATTTTGTTGCAATCTATTCAATATTTGTTGTGATATTTAAGTCCGGACCAAAGTGGTGGACCGACCGACTAACTGACATTGCTATCCCTCGAGCCATGACTTTGGTGTGGCAAAAAATAATTTTCCAGGGTATATCAGTTTGTCTTTGATGTTTTTGATATTTTATACATAATTCCAGAGCACAAAATTAACACCGGCCACCGGCCAAATGCTGGTAAAATATGCAAATGGCTGGTAGATTTGCTCCACTCACCAGCCAAAAAAACAATGTTATACTGACGTGTAACCTATATTTAGTTACCGTCCTCTTGCTCAATGCCCTAGTCTGCTTTCCCTGTGTGAGCCAACACACTCAAAGCCTCTTCTGACTTATTCCAGACACTGCAGTCAGAAAAATGCCCCAAATTCAATGGGGGTATTCTCTGCTTGGTCTCATATTTGTGGGGATATCATCCTGCTTTAAGCTACATAATGTAATAAATGGCAGAGAACAAGAGGGGCAAAAAATCCCTCAAAGACAACAGGAAATTGCTGTTGTGGTTTCATCTTCTGGTTCTCTTGATTTAAAAGCATTTACGCTTCAGACAAGGAGGAATTCCAAATTGAAAAAATGTAATATCAGGATTCTGTCCCGATGACATCCACCGCTTGCCGCGGGCCCGCTTGAACACTGACAGACGAGGCAGTTGCCCTAAGTCGTCTGTCTGCTTTGTTAAAGACTCCTTGCTGGAAACCCCTCTGCTCTGAACCCTGTCACCCCACAATGACTGAACTAACATAACACACAGCCTTGTGTAAATCAGAAAGAATGGATTCAAAAGGTGCTGAGATGACACCTCTTAGAGTTCAAGCTTCAGACTTCTAACTCAAATCTTTTGTGTTCAGCATTTGTTCTATTGGTGTCTAGTTCCTCTGCACGCACAAGTCCAGTCAGCAGTCATCATGCTGTTTGACCTGCCTGACATGCTGCCTGAAACCTTTATTCATTACTTTTAACTAACAACTTCAATAGTCTATTCATTACTGCAAGCTAGCACTTTCAACTTTTTATCCTTTACTTTTAGCCAACTATGTAATTATTTCTCTGCTTGTGTACTAACTAGTTTTCTCTTAATCACAACACTTGGCACCTGGTACCCCGTACATCTACCTGGTTGGAAATCACTGAGCTAGAACATTAAATAAGACCATGTGTGCCAAGCACAAAAAGGCACTCATTATTCCCTGATGACCTCACTTCAATTTGTGAATAAATTCACAAAGCTTGCATTAAAGCAGCTGGTTGGTGAGTTATCTATTAACTAAAGTCAATGGAAACAACTAATGGACAGGCATTCTTGGCTCATATTGCTGTGGTGTGACAGACCATTTTCCTGGCTTGGTCAAATAAACAGCGTGTCCCTCTAGTACATTCTAGGAATCTGTTGACTAAAGATGCTCAAAAGGCTAAAATCTAGTTCAAACATGGAGAATGAAGACAGGCTTCATTTAACACCAGAGACCACTTAAACTCTGCCCGATGTCTCACACTGTCACGCTGGAATAAACACAAAGTGAGGAAAAAGGTGTTAATAAATCAACTGCACTACCTGCCAACAAACTAGAAACAGGAGGTGATGTCCCTCTGTATTATCACATCAACATGGAGCCATGCAGTAGGGTTTATCATTTCACTCTGGGTTTAGTGCTCTGCATTCATTTAGCTGTAATGTTAATGAAACATGAAACTTTGAACATCATGCTATGAAAATACAGGTAAAAGTATTACCATATTACAATGAATGCCAAAGTGTGTGTTTCGTAGATTCTATCTAAAAAGACATAAATATGAAACATACTGAGAGGAGAACTGTGGAACCTGTATCAGCCAAAGAACTGAATAATGTCCATGTATGTTAACAGCGGGGTACGACTTTGAAAATTAAATGTCAAACAGCTTTTCCATTTCCATTTCAATGTGGTCATAGAACATCCATACATGCATGTGAAAATGAAAATGCAAATTGAATTACTGCATTTTCATTTTTATTCAAATAACACATACATATGTGGAAAATTAGTCCCCTGTAGGCTTCCATACTGTACCTTATTAATGCTTTGTAAAAATAACAAGATGCTCGTAATCTGCAACCAATTATACATCAGTTTAGCTTAGAATATAAACAGAAAACCATGTCATATTTTAGCTTTTCAGAAGAAACGTGATAAAAGACCCTATGTAAACGTTCTGTTATCTTAACAATCACACAGTGAAATTAATGTTAGGTTTGATTTTTGTCATATTTAACTGTAATGATGATTTTTGCCTCCTTTACCAAGTGTCTTCATTAACTGACCTTAACCATAAATTAACCATATTGTAGTAGCCATGTGCAGATATTGTAGGAATATGAGAGAGATTAATGAATGTTTTTTTTATATATTATAAATCATATAGTTTAAAAGTATCTAGCAGAACACTTGGTCTTGTTAAAAATATTTATTGTAAGTAGAATGTCAAATTTGAGTAGTCTGGAGTCTTCATATTTGGCTTGTTTCAAACTTCACTTTAGGAAAATGCCTGACCATTTATTGATTTAACTCCTGAACAATCAGTAAATCTAAACCTGACTTACATAAGAGACCACTGTTAAATCTAACGAGTAGACTACCCATCAAGATGACAGGGACATACAAGCATAGACATGTCTGTATGGATTTCCCTTCTTTCTTTTCTAAATTCACCCACTGACATGTTTTTCTTTCTCGTGTCATGAAGGTGAGCATGTGGATTTAAAGATATTTTTTTTAGTAGTATTCAAGTTTCTTTGCATTAGCCCAAGAATATCTTTCAGTGCTTTTACATTTAGGCCAGCCCTATGAATGTGAATGTCACTGTCTGACTAAGTGATGTTACACCATTGGTTGGCTCATGTGAAAGAAAGCAATTTTGCAATCTGGAATTCTCCCTAAATGAAAAAAAGAAACTATACACACAGCTAAGGGAAGCAGTACATGAAATAAAAATGTTAGTCTAACTACATTTCATAGATAAGAAGAGGCTTGGTGGTACATTCAGCTGCAGTAAGATTTTCTTATCATTTGTTTTGTATACATCCTCAAAATATCTGTTTTGTTTGGTTTGTTTTTTTATTTAATTCTTATGCTTATACATGCTATGCAACATCCGCTACTGGCTGCCAACTCTCTATAAACTCCTAGAATGATTATTGTCATAGTATTCAATGAAGAAGAGAAGTAAAGAGTAAAATTATTCAACTGGGGATGCAGATTATTAGTTTAATCCAAATTAAGCAGGAGGGAAATTTTACTGAAGTTCACCTTCTTACTATGTGAAGTAACTGGTAGCTTATAAAATGTAACTTTGTTAACTGTGACAAATAACATAATGAACTCATATAAAACTCCTACATAGCCGTTAATAGCAATCCTGTTACCACATCAAACGGAAGTTTTCATGGTGGTGGACTGTGGCAGGAGGAGCTGCAAAAACAGACACTCTGAGAGCTGCCAGTGATGGCTCAGTGTGTTGCAGCTTTCACAGAACCTTCCCCTGTCGGAGCTGCTGGATTTGATCTGACGAGGCTAAACTGCTTGATGTTGACTTACTGGCAAAAGTCCAGAGCCTCCTGCAGGGCCTATGGCCTGTTCCATACTGAAAAGGAACAGGAAAGGATCCAGGAGCACTGGGTTTCCACATGCAGAAGTGACACATAACACAAACTGACCTGCTGCTGCTGCTGCTGCTGCTGCACCTCCACCAAACAGCCTCACCAGCTCACATCTGAACTTAAGACACATTGACCCTGGGTCAGGAAGTGGACTATGCTGTACTGAAACCACTGTTAGCTCCCATGAGGGTAAGCAAAACTTGTGAGTTATAGTTGCAGTGAGAGGGAGGGAAGAAGACGGAGGGAAAAGGAGGGAAAAGAAAAGCAAATACAGTGAGGAGAAGGAGCAGTGTCCAGTGATGGTGTAGAATTTAGTGTAGAGACGCTTGTGTTTCCCAGCTGGTCTTGGATTAAATCCTGCCAGAGCTTTGTTTCCTATTGCCTGTCTCATTAGAAAAAAAGGGCAACCCAGTCTCCTTTATAAAAAACACAAAGCAGACCAAGCGGCGGGGTTAATGGGTTTACAAGCTGTGGTCTATGTTAAGCTGAACATGTTTGGCACATAGCTGAGACTCATTACTAACATCCCTCCTGAGGGGAGCTGCAGTATCAGAAGAGAAGTCACAAGCTCTGAAACATCTCCACAACTGAGTCTTGTCTACCCTGAAATTTGCATCACTTGCCAACATAGATTATGTATGTGTTCTTTGAACACATGTAATCTGTGCTTGAATAGGACTGAGGACTAACCTGTTTAAAAACCAAAGAAGTGATGGGGAACGACATTGCAAGTTGCCAGGGCAACAACTCTCTTATTAGCAGTGGCTCGAAAGTCAGACAGTAAGTGGGAGGAAGATATTAAATGCATTAGTGAATGTGGGTTTTTAGCTTTCCTCGTTTGAAACAAAGCAATATGCTGCAGAGCTCTGCTTGTGCACTTTGTTACACTGATCCAGTCGAGCCTTAATTAGGAAAGCTCAGTTATCCATTTACTACAGATGCTGACCAGTTACGATTCATAATTAATCCTTATTCGGACAGGATTAACTCAACAGGAGGTACACTGCAAAAAATATCCGTCTTTAATCCACACCTGAGTCTTAAAATCAGATTTTACTGGAAAAAAGTGAAATACTGTAACAGTTAATTGAACCAGTGTCTCATGCTTTCCATGCAAATAAATGTGTTTGAGAATTTTCTTGAATCAAATGTTATTTTGTTGATATCAGTGGAATGATCAGCCTTGTTTGGAAATGTTGACATCCCATATTGACCATGCTGGCATCTCTGTGATGCTGTGTTTTTAGGCACAGTGGTGCTTTGAGCTAAATGCTTGTGTCAAAATGCTGAAATGCTCAGGAGGACAATGCTAACATGCAAGTGTAACGTTTATCATGTGCACTTTAGTTTAGTGTATTGGCATGCTAAAATTTGCACTAAACACAAAGTACAGCTGAGGCTGATGTCATTAGTTTTGCAAGTACTTGGTCTCAAACCAAGTGGACAAATAAAATTTGATGATGGTGCTGCATGGAAAGAGAAAGGATCACCAAATTTGTTCACCAAAACATTTCACTCACAAAATAAACAAAAGAGTCACAGTTCTGTGATTCTCCAACTTTACAGATGTAAATTTTCACTTTTTTGAAAGAAAAACATTATTCAAAGACAGACAACAGGACTTCATCACTTGTTAAAACTGATATTTTTGCAGTGTAGAGTGGTATAATCTTTACTGGCACAGGTCCATGGTTTCAGTCCCATCTGCATCTGTCAAGTCTGGTAGGGTTTCTGCATTTTGTACTACAGTAATTATCCCTGAAATAAGTAGATCACAAAAAAACAGTTGCAGCCTGAATGGATGTTATAAAACAGAGAATCTGGCAGGTGAAGCCTGAATATTTCTCAGCAGGGAGGCACCTGAGGAAATTCTTCTCCTTAACAAACTGAGACTCAAAGTGGTCTTACTGTATAACAACCAATCCTGTCCAAGCATGGCTTTACAGCAGTTGCTGTTCAATCACAAGGACCCCAGTCATAACCCTAATCAGGGCCTCACAGCGCCACAGATACACATCTGGGCCTGAGTGGACCATATAGCATCACAACCATTACTCCAACTCCTGCTTACAGCAGCTGGAAGCCATTTATGCTGGCCTGCTCCACTGGAGGCTCTAGAGGGGGAGAAGCAGTGAGAAACGCCAATTTTTATATGCTCACATCCCAAGTTCAAACTCCAATCTCCAAATATTTTCTGGCCCCACACCGCAGGAAGTGAAAACTTCTGCCTGATGACACAGCAAAAAAGTGATGGAACTGCCGTAGAGTTATTTATGGCTGTGCATAAAATGGAGAGAAAACAGATCATAAGTATGTTTGGAATTAGTTCTTGCTGCAGTGGATACAAGAGGTGGATATGAAAATTATTAAATGGGAGTTGTATGCTGTGTTAGAGGAAAAGGAAGGGGCTGTGTGTGAGGGCTGATTGGTGATTGGGGGAGATTTTCATCCACCCCCTTTTTTAAGTGCACAGTATAGAGATGGCCCCAGGCCACATTTTGGATACGCCTCTCATTGAGCTGTAACTCAGTATCTCTAGAATTGCTTTTCTGACTGGTATCTGAGTGTCAGAGAATAAAAATGCCACATCAAAGCTTTAGACTAAATCCTTCATCCAGGCAACTAAACTATAGATAAAATGTAACATTAGATAAATATGTTTTGTTTAAACTTTTTTTCACTCATCTCTATAATGTACTTTTTGCCAGAGCAAAGGTTTTTAATAAGCTTTGGTTAGGGTACTAAATATTAATTTAAACTGTTCAGGGAAGATAATAAGTTTAGGCCCTAATTGTAATATATTGAAACAGATTTGGTTTGCTGACAACTCACACTGCTCATTGAAATGCACAGGCACAAAAACAACACTGTTATGTGTGAAGGGGCACATAAACAGACAATATGTATGTATGTGGTTTATAATTATAAAACTAAACTAACATATAAAACTTCTTCTTCTGTAGTTTTACAGACAGTTTACAGTTACTCTTGGTAATTCACATTAATCACCTTGTGCTGTTCTGAACTGTGGAGTACCTCAAGGTTTTGTCCTTGGTCTCCTTCTTTTTTGTTTCTACATTCTTCCATTTGCCCCAATAATATGTAAACATAATAATTTCTTTTTACTGCTATGCCAATGACAGGCAACTTTATGTATCTGTAAAATTAGGGACAGATGTCCTTAAAGAACTAGCTAACGGACATTAAATGTTGGATGTCTAATAACGTTCTCCAATTCAATTAAACTCATTGTACTCACCAGAATTTACTGATAAACTTGACAATCTAGCACCCTTCATTAAGTCAGAAGTTTCAGAGCTATCTTTACTCTAACTTACTTTTGATTGTCATATTAATAAAGTTGTACAGTCTTAATTGTATCAAGGTTGTGTTGTTTCAAAATTGATAATATTTATCATTCTCTGATTTGGACAAAGTTAGTCATGCTTTTACACTCAGACTTAATACTGAAGAATATTGTGCATTTGCTGTAAGGGGTACCAAACTCTAGTATCCCTTTAATATATAAATACAGCATACATATACAGTACCAGTCAAATGTTTGAACACAATTTCTCAATTAAGTGAATGTGAAATGGGAAAGTGTGTCCAAACTTATATATATATATGTTTATAACACTGGGACCATTGTTTTCTATGTTTCCCACTGTTGTATACAGATGGCATCTTCTAGGTCTGTGCAAGACATTTCATGCACATGCAGAGACCAGACTGAACATATACCTCTGAATCTTGTTATCTTGTCATTGTGGTTTTGTATGGTGCTGCATGTGCTGATGTACGATGAACATTGTGAGCTCTGAGCTGTATATTACAAACTGAATTACCTACAGGACAATATACTGCCAGCTGCACCTGTCCTCAAATCAGAGTTTACCCCCAACCCTGTTGGGCTTTTGAAGAGAAATGTACAAATTGATGCTTCAGCTTTCATTATGGGGCGCTGGAACAAAATCAGAAAGTGTATTTTTAATGTCTGTCTCTCTTTCTCATACATGATTTATTGCAAAAATGTCATAACTGTAATGTAAATACAACTGAATACATCATATTGCATTGTAACACCCCCACCATGCTGTGCTGCATCTAGACGGGGATGAATCAAATCTTATTGGTACACTGACTGTAATGCCTCCCTGTCAGTCAATCAGAAGTTGTCTGAGAATGAGGCCTTCACAACCATTTGCTCATGTGCTCTCCAGCCCCTCAGACTGTGGCCTGATGATGTGTGTCATGTACAGGAGGCCAACAATTGGTCCTCCTGCTGCAACTAAAGTGGTGCTCTGCTTCCAACATGTTTACCTGCTCTACGCTTTATCTTTCGACAACCTTCACCTAAACTCAGACTCAAGCTCACGCACGTTTCAGATCAAATGGCCTGTCAATCATTAGCCTGTGTATGCTTAAAACTTGTCAAGGTTTTTTGGATTGATTCAATCCATGTAATTTTGTTTTTTTTATCTAAGTTGCCCACGCAGGCCAGCTGTTGGCCTGCGTGGGCAACTGTTGGCCAGCTGTTGGGCTGCATGAGCTGAGCCCCCTTGTCTTGTATAGTAAGTGAGATAAAATGACAGAAGCATGTTCAATTTGAAACCTTTATGGCTTCGACAACAAAACTATATTACATCTAATGTTGACATATGCAGGTCAAAACTCCAGCCAATTACTGGCACCTCAACTGTCTAGTTGCAGTTTGATCTGTTGCTGTGAATTGGTACGTGATTGTAAAAACATATATCCTAGCTACCTCACACTCAGCGTGACAGGTCCTCACAGGCGGTGATACTGGAATAATATTTTCAACTGAATCATAAAGTCAGTGTGTCAGTTTCACATCCAGGGACAAAACATCAGCTTCATCTATTTTACTTTCCTTTATGTTTTCCTTTCATGCTGAGAGAAAATAATACTCAGCCAAAATATGGTCAGATGACTCCTTGTTATTGCCATGAACGTCAATCAAACACACCAGTTCAGGTTACTTCAGATTCATCAAAACAGCACAGTCAATGACTCTAAAGCCGCCATTTGGTCCAAAGGTCTGTAGCTACTCTAACATTAGACGACAGGCAAATGGCTTTTATGGCAAGAGGCCCAGGAATAGCCCCATCTGGCATTCCCACAGGGAGGGAACCAGAGCCCATTACACAGATGTGACGGCCATTGACCTGACAGGTCAAGCCAGTGTATGGGCTGGACCTCCCCGCCCCTGCATTGCGCACTGTGATTGGTTGATTGAGATTTCAAATTCCCTGATTTTGTGTTCACTATCTTTGGCACTAGAGAAGACAACAGCTGCCATGTGAGAGCTGAGGACATCAATCAGACTGCCATAACCCGAACACAGAAAATGTCCCATTTAGGAAATACATCAATGTCCCATTTGGTCTTTACAAATGTCTACTTCTTGCCGCAAGAATTAGAAGTGCATTTGGCATTTCATCTCAGCAAACCCTATATAAGATTGTATTGTTGGAAACTTGATGATACTTTTCTTTAGTGTTGATAATGTGATAGAAGAGACTAGAGCTGCGACGATTTGTCCATTAATTGATTAGCTGCCAACTATTAAATTAATCACCCAGTATTTTGATCATTTGGAGTCATTATTTAAGAAAAAAATATACAAATTCTATGGTTCCAGCTTCTCAAATGTGAATATTTTCTGGTTTCTATGATAGTAAACTGAATAACTGGACTGTTGGTCAGGACGTCATCTTGGGCTTTGGGAGACAATGATCAACATTTTTCACCATTTTCTGAAATTTTATAGACCAATCATCAAATTTAATCGAGAAAATAATCAACAAATTAATCGATAATGAAAATAATTGTTAGTTGCAGCCCTAGAAGAGACCTAGATGCTGTAAAAATATAGGGTATTTCTTTGGCTGTGGGATCATGGAATGCCCTGCTGAGAAAAAAATGTGCTTTGCAGCACAAATTTGTTGCTTGATTTTTTATGTTTAAATCTCCTTATGGTTAATCATAAAGACTCATTCTACAGCTTCAACCAGCTTAGTGTTAGTTAGCCTAATTAAATAACAGTGAGCTCCGAGGGGCTGTAAAGAAAGAAAAATACTACCTTGTCTGAAGAGGAAATTAAGATTAAACCATACAAACTGCAGACACTTATTAAGAGAAACAATACATCTAACAGATTGCATGATAAATGCATTAAGCAACCCAACTTATAACCTGAATAATACACTCTGCAGTCGGTGCCATGTTGTGCCAGAGGTTAACTACAGCTTCTGTCATAGCTATATGGGCATTGGATCAGAAAGTAATTCAGGGTCTTGTATATATTTTTCATCTTTTCATTCACAGGCATCAGGCATCAAGTGGTTTTCATTGTGTTTCCAGCAGGAGTTCTTCAACCACGGCCAACTCATGGTCCCCAAAGTGAAAGGACACACATGGGCCATACTAATTTGATTAAAACAGGACCCAAGGGAGATTTTCATTTCAAATGGAATTTGAAATACCACAACACATTCCCTCTCATACCCTGACTGTAGAAGTTCATGTTTGAACCGATAAGACATACAACGGCCAAAAATACGATATACTGTAACTTTTGTACGACTTTTTAAGGAGCTGTTAACTGATCCTGTAGACTTCCTGCGACAGAACTTCAGTAACTGTTCATATAAAAGATAGAAAAAGGAATCCACACATTAAAGTGATTCTAGACAAGTAGGTATAAAAGACAAATCACAATCCCAAATTATGTCTTCAATAATCTAATCATCTTTTATTACTTAAGTACCACTTTATAATGTTTTCATTGTGCAGGTAGTTTCTAAGCATATGCAGCTTCAACAGCAGATGAGTTTGAATTTGAGAGGAAGGAGCATGTTGCAACATGTGCGTTGGTATGTCCACTGTTGGGTCCCACAACACAGCGAGCTCAGATGGGTTTTCAATGTGTAACCGCCTACCTTTCAGTGCCACAGAGAGACATGAAGCCTGAGGAATAGTAACACTAACATTTAAGCTTACGGTGATTTCTACAGTGAGCATACAGCCTCCATAAAGCACAAAAGTATAAAGCTACTTCACTGCACTTCAATGAGTAAACAAACAGTAAATGAACAACTAATGGGAATAGCTTCGTGTCATGTGTCACGTTTACCCCCGGGTACTTTGTGTACCTTTTAATTTTATCTTTTAAGTTGCACCCATGTGGGATAAAAGAGGTAGAATTTAACAGAGTCATTCACAAAACAAACTGACTCATCATAAAATGAGAACATGAGCCAAGTGTATGATTATACACTACTCCACTTGTGTCTGGACAAACCTATACTTTGTATATCTAATTTCTAACATCTCAAGAATATGAACATCTAAGCCACTTGGCCTCTCAAAATGTCACTAATTATAGCCAAAGTGGTATCATATCTAAAATGCAGAAGGGCTAGTCCCTTACATGTCTGAGATAAGGTCCCACTTGTGCCAAAGATGACATCCTTATACTGGAATCATGCCCTCAAGATGCACCATGCGGTGAGAAATGTGTAAATATGCTAAGAGGCTTGCTAATTTAAAAGTTGTTCTTCATGTATGGTATATTTTCCCCACAGCAGTACCTATAATTTAAGCTGCAGTATTGAAGTGGAAGGAAGAGAAACTGGTGTCTTAAGATAAAGTGAGTGTGCAGATAAGTGAGGTCATGTCCTCAGCTAGGGTTCCTCTCTCAAAACAGTGTGTGTGAGCACTGTCTGTGTCTAGAAGATAGACTAAAGCTAAGGGAAAAACAGGACACGCTGACTACAAGTGAATATAAGCAAGACTGAGTGAAATATATTACATTAAAATGATAGCATTAGCAAGGTAATTTGCTACTGGCACGTGACAATATTTTTCATATATGAAAATGTTAAGGGCTGCAGTGAAGTATTTTTTCATTAACGATTAATCTGTCCGCAATTTGTTTCAATTAATTGTTTAGTTGTTTTTTTAAAAGCAAATCATCCCCGATACAAGCTCTCAAAACCCAATATGACGTCTTCAAATGACTTTTTTTTAAAGTCAAATAATAAAAATCACATTCATAGAATTGAACTGCATGGTATTATCAAGTATAAAACATTAAAGGGGCACTTAAGCAATTTAATATTGCAGTTCCTCAAAGTTGGGGGATTTGCAAGAGATTTTTTAAAAGTTTTTTAAAAAAAAAGGTCAAATCAAGCAGCAGAGGAAAAGGTATGCTGACTTTTAGTCCTTAGCCTGGATCAAGCTCCAAAAACCCATAATGCAACTCGATAGAATCTTTCATTAGGCTTGCCCTGCCTGTTAAATGTCTTTCAAACTCCACCTGCTTGTAACACAGGATTTCTGTTACAAAGCTTGAAGGAAAGTAGTTGCACACTCGTAGCCACGATGCAAGAATAGTTTAAGTTACCAACTTTTCCACATGACAGTCTTCTCCAGGGTATTGAGGGACATAACGACTCAACAGACATTATATAGAGGATAGGACAGAAGTTGTGCTCTATCATGAGGAGGAGTGTCCTCTATCACATTTACATACTGTAGGAGGAGAAAGTCATTGATTCATATGCCATTTAAAAATCACATTAGAAAGGCACAATACATATGATAAATAGCTAATGTTATGTGGTGCAAGAAATAACCCCCTTAATAGTGAACTTCCTACCTGAATGGGGGTGTTTAAAATCGGTACATTTAAAACAACTGTTGCATTGTGTACAAGCGCCACATCTGTAATTCCCATCTGGGATAGGGGCAAGCATGCGCCGTGGCAGGATTTCTGGAAGAGGCGAGACTGAATGGACTAGAGCGTCTCTAAGGTTTCTACCTCGTGAGAAAACTACTCGAGGGGGGTCACTGAAGACATGAAATAAATGAGGATCAGATTTTAAAACGTGCCAGTGTCTAGACAAAACAAGCTTAATCATTTCGACACAACGGGAATACTTGGTGATGAATAAAGGAAGACCTTCTTTCCTACTTTTCTGGACGTCCTTGAAACTCAACTCGACTCTAGATATCTTATTTATTCTCTCAACAGCAACGTCCAGATGTTATTTTTGTTTCTTTTATTTTGTCTTTCATTACATGCATGTTTCTAGTAAGATCAGAAGGGTCTTTACAGATATGTTTCAAATTGCAAAACTGGCTAAAGGGTAGACTATTTTTAGAGGAAGAGGATGACAACTGTCGGCTCTTAAAAGGCTTTTGTGATCAGTGGGTTCAGTATACAAGTCAATGTACAATATGTTGTGTCTACGGATGATCCAGGTGTCAAGAAAGTACTAAACATGACTATCAAACATTTAACAATCTCAAGACAGGCCCTGTCTGACCTCCCATCCCATTCTTCTATCATAATTTGCTCAGTTGATGAAGGTAGGGTTTTGGTTATTCTCAATAGAAATGACAATTTTTTCTGGAAATATTTTTTCCAAAATGTTTATTCTAAATCTACTTGTGAGATATAATGTCTATCCACTTTAGGAACCCAGTAGTTGCCAGGGGTGTTTGGTTTTTCTTATTAATAGTATTTGCTATCTCTCTCCTAATATTATTTGTCTCAATAAGGCTGTATTTTAGACTCTTAGCTGTTTTTGATATCTGTATGGAGATGTTTTTGACACATTGTATGACCTAAGCTATTATCAAATATATTGTGCCTTTCTAATGTGATTTTTAAACGGCAGTGACTTGCTCCTCCTACAGTATGTAAATGTGATAGAGGACACTCCTCCTCATGATAGAGCACATCTGTGTCCTATCCTCTGTATAATGTCTATTGAGTTGTTATGTCCCTAAATACCCTGAAGAAGAAACATTGGTAACTTAAAAACTAATAAACTATTCTTGCATCACGGCTACAAGTGTGGGACTACCTTCCTTCACATTTTCATTGTGGTCAACACCTCTGCAACACTGGTGTGCGTTCTTCCTCTCTCTCACAAATTCTAAAACCCAATCTGAGTTAACATAACCCTGAGTTGACATCATCAGAGTTGAAACTGATGATGTCTTGACAAAGCTCATCCAGTACCACTATACGACTGTCCGCTTAGGCTAGGTAGCATTCTTCATGACATGTTAACTGACCTGTAGAATTGGTGAAGTTCTATCCATCCATCTCAATCATGTGAATAGACTTATGAGAGATTATAAAGATTAATAATCAGATTTCTCTGAGTTGACTAATAGTCTTTACAGTAAGTATAATTGATTATGCTCTCATTTAGTTCTGTCAGTTTAGATTTATATGTTCCTCCTGATCACAGTGAGACAAAAATACCAACGTCGGAAGGAAAGGGACCCCATTAAGATGATTCATGATGTTTATCAAGTCTTTCTGGTCTCTCATCCTGACCTTCAAGGCGACCGTCCCCTCCCTCTGCCTCTTGCTATCCTCTGCACTTCCTCTACAGCGGTGCCCAACTTCAAAACCACTCAACCAGCCCATTAATGCCTGTCACCTCTCCTCTCACAACAGGAAGACCTGCTGTATAGAGCGGTTGTCTTGGTTGAAGCAGCACTTCATGTTCTCTCTGGGAACAGGCGAATACGTTCAGCAAAGAAACACACAAATGACTGTGTGCTCGCGTCAGGAGGTGAAGTGGTGCAGGAACAACAGGCATAGCAGGAAATGCCCTGTTACTGCCATCAGCAGAGCGAGAGAACAGGAAATCAGGAAATCAAAACTTTACATTACATAGGGATATTGGTGGTACTCACTACTCATTTTGCATGAATTTGTTTTTTCTTTGGACTTACAGAAATGTATGTCACTGCACGCAAATTTACTGAAAGTTCCCTGTTTCCTCTACAAATAAACTTCCACTGGATTAAAGGACGTCTGTGAAATTATAAAGTCAAAAACAAAAATAATGTATTGGGATCACTGATCTAGACTTTACACACACACCCACACAATTGAGAACTCCCTGATGATCCATTATTGCCATTATTGCTACAGTACCATTACGCTCATGAGTGTTCAGCCAAGCTTCATACCAAAGTGGCAAGCTCATGCTACAGAAGTGAAAGCGTTTTATACTCTGCTGTCATGTGTAAAGAAAATAGAACCTGACAGACCTTCCAAAGAAGGTAAGTGAAACACGCCTGATGACATATCAAGTACAGTGATCAAGGAAATTGCAACATTACAACCCCATTGACAAACTCCTTGACCTTCTGTCTCTATGAATATCATTTCTGACAAAATGAGGCATTGACAGCCAGAATGTGAGAGGTTTAGATAAGGGATAACAGCTGGATGACGGCAGGAAATTATGCAGCTCTTACACTAGATTACAGAAGAAGAGAACAAAACAGTGTTCTTGTAGCAGACACGTTTTTACAAAGCTAACAAGTTGCTTTCAACCATTGTCTGTGCGGTGAGAAACCATATTACCACGTGACAGGAAACATAGTAACCTTGCAATGAAAAAGGAGTGAGGAAAGAAAAATAAAAACAAAATGTTGTTGATAATGAAAGTATGTGTGTAACCAAGGCAAAAAACTTTTACTTTTTGATAAATATCTTTCTCCCTCAACTTTTTTTGTTCACTTTTTAGTCTTAATCGTCAAACTCACGATGAAAAAGAACTGTGTGGCCTCAACATCTAATACACCTCACAAAAGAATGCGTGGAGGAAAACTTGCAGACTTCAGTCCGAGTCCCAAGACAGCAAGGTGAACAGTAAAAGGAATCAAGGTTAAATAAGTAAGAACACATGTGGGTGGGTGGTTAGCCCTCACAGCAAGAGCGTTCTCGGTTGGAACCCACCAGCTGGCTGAGGCCAGACCTGGAGGGTTCTCTCCAGGTACTCCAGCTTCCTCCCACAGACCAAAAACATGTAGCTCAGGTTAATGAGTGACTCTAAATTGCTCCTAGGTGTGAATGTGAGTGTGAATGGCTGTCTGTCTCTATACTATATGTCAGCCATGTGATTGACTGGTGACCTATCCAGGGTGTACCCCGCCTCTCGCCCCAATGTCAGCTGAGACTGTCTCCAGCTCCCCCGCAACCCTCTAGAGGATAAGCAGTAAAGAAAATGGATGGACATGTGGGTGTATTCAGAATATGCCTTTTGGCAAACCTGATTGGACCAGGAACATGTTGGTAACCAACTAAGGAGATTTTGACAGCAGTTTTGAGAAAAACTGAAAACAGAGCTTGTCAAGACCAAATCAATTCCAAGTTCAAAGGTTTGGAGATACCTAAATGATTACATAACATGCTGAATTTGAACCAATTCCAAAGGCACATTGTGTTCTGTTTCCTGGCTAAATCACAACTACTCTGTATTGCTGACAATGTAATAAGTTACCTGATTATATGCTGTGCATTTATTTTGGATTTATTTGTAATAAATTATGGCATTTTCATATTTAAATCTACACATGGGTTATACATGATACATGATAAACACTCCCATAGCTGGATTAGAAATAGCTCTCAATATTGAATTACATCTCGTTCAAGAGTTCTGTTATTAGACTGCTGTTATCTTTAGTATGCAAAGCTGTTCCCTGAGCCTTGATATCACTTTGTGAAAACGGAAAAAGAAGTGAAACCCTTGGTGAGAGTTGCATAAGCGAGCCGAGTCCAGCTGTCGTTCCCTCCTCCCCACATTCCCATCGTCCAGTTGTCTGAGTTCACTTGGGGGAAGATATCACTCATCAAGACAGAGCGCCAATAAACTCTGGTGATTGAGGAGAGGTGGTGTGTGTGTGTGTGTCAGACAGAGCTCTCACAGCAAAAACAACATAATATTTGATTTGAAAATTTGATGAAAGCGTAAAAACATGCATTTGGATGGATTCTTTTGTTAGATTTTGGAGACAATGAACAAAGAACAAACAAGACACAAAAAAAATCATGAAATGGGCGATGAGTTACATTCTTACACAGCACAAAGTAGCTAGGGTGCATCTGTGTGCAGCTCAGCCGCTTTTGATCAAACATAGTGTCTCAGAGATTATTTTATATCCCTCACCCATTGGAGATTTAAGATACTCCAAATCACAACACATATCGCTCTATGAAGACAAATGACACAACAGTACAGCCGCTGCAGTTAGTTGCACTGTGTTCCGGTTTACTCTTCAGCCTGAAAAAACTGTTGTATAATGTCTTATGTGGCTGTGGTGGAGTATTTTTAAAGTCTGAAAAAATAACCTTGATGATATCATCAACCGATCTCAGAGTGGGCATAAGTGTCATAATAAACTAGTGGCACTGAGTTTGATAGAAATGTGTGTTTACCAGGAAAGATGCAATGAGTTGCATTACAGGAAGGGTAGATTCCAGTGTTTCTTTGATTCTCCAGTTCAGGTTCTCTTTATGGAAGTGCAATATTAAATTGCTGGAGTACCCCTTTAAAGTTGCATATAATAATGGCTGTTCTTCTGGGAACATTGGCCTCAATGGCCCTGTTTACACCTGGCATTACCATGCGTCTTGGGTGATCCGATGACAAGCGGACAGCCTGAAGCGGAAACCCAAGATATCATTGATACAATGAGCGAAATGCACATCATTTTATAATCACAATGGGAAAAAGTAGAATCTGCTACCTAACCACAACCCATATTTACCCCCCTCATCAGTCATTTAGTCCACACACACACACTGTATCCTTCACTTGTTTAGGTAGATGGGTTTTCCATGTAGTTTACTCTTACATGTTCGTCTACACTGTCAACAGGTGGTTACAATCACAGCGGAACAACTAAGGGTCATTATTCATGGGTTAGACCATCTCTCTTCCTCTGTCTCTCTCTCTCTCTCATTCTCTCTCTCACACACAAACACACATACACACACACACTAAAAGAGGGAAGAGAGATTTACTATATACAACCTTTTCCTTCACTCTGACTCCCAATCTTCTATCTGTAGTAACCACTCCATGATTTAAACAAGCTTTTCATGTAAACACAGAGAAAAATGGAAACTTCCATCATTCATATTCACTGCTGTCGACAAATCTTATTGTGGTATTGTTTTGTTGTATGGTTTGTTTATTTTGAGTTATAGAATCTGCTGTGGAGGATTTATATCCTGTACCAGAAAAAAAATCAATAAAGTTCAAAATTTTTTTAATCTTAAAAAGACACATGAGATATTGTAATATGAGCAAGTGAGTAAAATAAAGGCGCACAGCAAGGAATAAGTAGTAGTAATGTAATAGTTATAGTAATGAGTGCTTCAGCTGTAGCCTAGCTACTTTGGCTTTTGTTTCAACCGTAGACAGTCACTTCTAAAATAATGCAGGGACTTCAGAGACAGTAGAGCTGGTTCATTTAATGATACAACTTTACTCCCAACTATGAAGCAGAAGGTGAATAACTGCACTTTTTAAAGAGTCGCATCTGAAGTTAGTTCATATATAATTTAATCGCCGCACCAAATTTCTCTCCTCATGTCACTGAAAGCACGCTGCAACTACATACTGCTGTCAGCTTTCACTCTGTGAAACATTCACCGAAAAATATTGCCCCCACATTTAGCACCATGGCACTACCTGGCCGTCAAGAAGCATTGCGCCACTTATAACCCCACAACGCTGTAATTTAAGCAGTTTCTTTTGTTTGAGTACCGTAGTATCTGTCGTTCATTTTTTTTCTTCTCTCACCAGGAAACGACGTCGTATTACTTGCTAGCTGAGGTTAGCTTACTTACAGTATGTACAGTAGGCTAAAGACAAAAGCCTTTTATTAATTCGGTTGAAAATGTCATAAAACAAGGCAATACAATTGATTTTATGAATAAAATTAGTTAACGTACGTGTGTGTGTGTGTGTGTGTGTGTGTGTGTGTGTGTGTGTGTGTGTGTGTGTGAATGTGTGTGCGTGCGCGTGCGTGCGTGTGGTTGGTTACCGGAGGTCACTGGTTCAATTCCCCGCCACAAATCATTCAACGTTATACGTCCATGAGCAAGACATCATAAACGTTTGCTCTTCAACTTTACTTGAGTCACCGGAGGAAAGACGTTCACAGGACTTAACTGACAGTTGTTCACGTTAAATGATAATTCTTCCGAAACAATACCTGAGTACAAACTCAAGCTAGCTACATAACTCAATTTCAAATAATTACATTCTAAATTTAATGGCCAGTTAGGTAAAATTTAAACACCTCTAGACCTGAAGTCCCCCCTCCCCCTAACCTGCCACACTCACCTGTCTTGAAGCGGAGGTCTTCATCGTCCTCGGAGCCAAACTCCCGGAGGAGGGAGAGGAAGAGTATACCGAAGGCGTTCTGGATCCCGAACACCGAGCCGTTACACCACATGGCAGCCAGCATGACAACCCACCC
Organism: Thunnus albacares; assembly: GCF_914725855.1. Lineage (NCBI taxonomy): Eukaryota > Metazoa > Chordata > Actinopteri > Scombriformes > Scombridae > Thunnus > Thunnus albacares. The sequence goes on from NC_058121.1 coordinate 4,100,884, forward strand.
CCAGCCGCCCTCCGGGTGCACAAACTCGGCCTCCTCCGCTCCTGCAGCTTGCTCCGGGACGCTCACTTTGCTGTCCCCGTTCTCCCTCTTCTCCTCCTCCTCCTCCGACCGCTTCTCCTCTGCTGGCACGTCGGCGGGCATCTCATCCTTGCCCGCTGCATCCTCCTGCATATTGTTCCCTTCTGTCATTGTTTTTGTGTCAGTTTTATACTAAAAGGTCAAAACACAGCAGCAATTTTTGTGGGTTTTTTAAAAAAAAAAATCTGGAGGTATGTAAGCCTACACTGACAGTGGTAAGAAAACTGAAAATTCAAACAGAGGCTTTCAGGTCAGGGTGAGGAGGCATCCATTGAAGTGAAGCTGTAGGTCTTGTTATGGTGCTGGTGATGCAGCATCTAATCCTACAGTAACTGTCAGAAAACTGTTGTTGCAGTATTATAAATAGACAGCGCGGAGGGGCGGGGCTCCGGGACATCCTGCAGCTGATTGGACAACTGTCATTTACCCGTGACGACCAAGTGTTGGAATACAGACATAATATCGCTTTAACAGACGAAACGTTTCGCACGTCTAGTAATAAAATAAAAGTGTATACATTCAGGCTAAACGCTCCACCCCTTCTTTTGGAAGCTCTCTTACTGCTGTAACGAAAGCTTTCACTTCCCTCTTTCCATCTGCTAAAAATAGACTGAAACTGCCAGGCAAGCAGATGGACAGACATGCAGATGGATCTGTGCAGTGAGCAGATAATTAAAGAAAACGTAGGAAAGATGTGAATGAAGTGTGGTTGGAGCTCAAAAGACAAAACACAAAAACGGAAAAATTACCGCAACTATTGCTTCAGAAATAACAAAAAATATCAAAACCAACCACTGTATTTCACATAAATCACTTTCATAAGAAAAAATAAAAATTACTAATGCATCTGTCAATAATATAATGATGTAATAATGACTCTAAACATAAGACAATCATGCTACTGATCCCTGAACTGTTTTACATTATTTATTCATCTATTCATATAATACTTGTTTCAATTATGTTGCACCTTCATATTACTATTCATTGTCCCTTTCTATCAGTTAATTTATATATTTGTATGTTGTCTGTATGTTTATTTATATACTTGTATTGCATATGTTCATCTTACTTACTTATTCTTTAATCTTACCAGATATAAGTTAAGTTGATATGTAACATGATTACACACAGTTTCCTACATTTAATGAAACCTGTAAGAGATTCATTTGCTCTTTAGTAGTCGAGCATACATGAATGGGTCACCTATTAAGGATAACTTGTGTTCATTGTTTGCTTGTGTGCTCAGCTGTCAAACAGTTAACTCTTGTGGTGTTTCAGTGTTGCAGAATATCTGCATATGAAAACATTAAAATGTTACTTGTCATTTACCTGTTGAATTACATAACACAGATTTCATTTTATAGCATTTAAAGAAACAAAGCTGAAATTCATGTAAAATCTCTAAAGTATAGTGTTTTGGAAATTACATCTGGCTTGTTTCTAAAAAAAACACACACCCTCTTTCTGCTGATCCCAAATTCCCAGAACTACTTTTACAGGATTAAGTTCACATAAATGAGATTTAAAAAAATATAAAAATAACACCCATCTGTAAGCTGATCTACTCCCAGTGTAGTTACAGGCACTATTTGGTTTTAATCATAGAAACATGGTGCATTAATAGTTTAGTTGATAGTGAACCTTTGTAGCATTTTAATCATTCTTTTGCTTAAAATTTTGCTGGAGAGCAAGACTGTAAAGTGGAAATGTGTGTGACTGGCCCCGTGGCAATAAACAAAACTGATAAATTAAGTGAATCTTAGGCAAAGTCATGACAGTGAACACAATACTTTCAAATAATTCAATGATTAAACAGCCCCAAACAGTTGATAGAGAATTTTATTTAAGCGAATACTTCAGGTGAAATTTCACCTTTTACAAAAAAAAAATCAAAGCTATTTAATACCCATATAGTAGTTTAGAAATTCAAATTAATTTCATGACCCCCCCTACAACTGCCAATAGATAACATGTGTTGGACTTTAATACTAACCAGATAATCGACACATTCATGACACTCAAGACAATGTCACATGGAAAAAAAAAGAAGAAGTGGGACAGGAAAGAAAAGGAATAATAGATCTGTATCCTGTTTGTCTGGTGGCGACTCATATGACCAGTCACTGGCAGTAAAGCACACCGTCAGTCTTATACACAAGCTGAATGTCCACTACCAAGACGATGGACACTGGACATTGGTCTGTATGCACAGAGGTGGTGGAGAGCGGTCCAGTCGAGCCCGGCTCAGACCTCAACTCTCTACTTTGGCCACTTTGGGTTCCTGTCCATCCTGCTCTTCGGCGACCACCTCTCCCTTCCTCTTCCTCAGGCCCTTCATCTTGCGTGTTTGAAGTTTGGACAGATCCTGCTTCTGCATGTGCACGCGGCCGAACTTGGTACCAAAGACGTCGTGGGAAATGTTCTTCTTCTTCTTGGGCTGTTAACAGTGACAGAGAGAAGAATTAAGGAATTGAACTTTCCAACTACTGACATCATCCATCCTCAACCTCATTGTATACACATTTCCCAGGAAATTATTGGTATTTTGCAACTTTGGAATCTCCTCTGGATGTTAAAATAAAGTGGGTTTGAAAAATATTTGGCTGCACAGCGTGGGTTTGTAGTGACAGGCCCCAGTTGAGTAGAGCTTAAGGGATTAAAGCTTGTGTTGGTATTCAACTCAAAGGACAGATAAGTACAGATATGACTGATTAAAATTTGTCCAAGTTTGACACTGCAGAGCTGAGCCTGTCTAGTTGAATCTGATATGTTCTAAAATGGTTCCTGACCAGAAGAGAAACCCTGTTGGTTTAGATAACATGATGGCCTTTCCTCTGGCGCCACCTGCAGGCCATACTTTGTATTTTTCAATCCAGGAGTGGAAAAGATCAAAGAATTACAAAGTTGTCTTTCCATTTTTCATCCATCCAACCAGATTGTTTTCTAGTGTGTAATGAGCGGTGCGGCCTCATGGGGCCGTTAGCATAGCTATAAAAGAATATTTTTTAAAAATAATGGCTGTCAGGTGCTCAGATGTTTGAACACAGCAGGAAAGAAAAAAAAATCATGTGTAGTTTGTGATCTTTCAAGGCATTGAAGTCTCTATTAATGTTAGTTATCCATAATTATACTTAATTATACTTAATACATGTGCCTTTAAATTTAATTAAATTCCTACTTCCCATCAAAAAAACCCTTTAAAGTGTCAGGAAAGATGTCCAACAATTCGATCCAGGTGACATTTACCTTCAGAGCCTTGGGCTGTTTGTGAGCTAACTTGTACAAGTCATCTGAAGCCAGATGTGTTCTTCTTAAGACAAAGTCAAACGAGGGCCCGATCTCCTCCAGCTCGATTCTCGGCGTCCGGCACCCAGACTTCTTCAACAGACACCTGCGAAATCACATCACATCAATGTGTCAGTCGTGAGAGAGACGGCATGAAAATATGTCATAGCATGTGCACAGGACAGGAGGGCTACAGGATTTATCTGGTATATAAAATTCAACAACAACTTCAAGTTTTTAAGAAAAAATGTGTAATCTAAGAAAAGAATCTCTGTTCTTGCTTTGTCACTGTGATCAGTGGTTTTGAAAACCATTTTCATTTCAGTACCTGTAGCTACGCATGAATATTTTCCCATCCAGGGCAGTGAAGTGCAGAACATGTTCTAACCCTGCCAGACGTACTGCAGACACAGTGGGACCCCTGAAGAAGTCTGAGAAGCAGACAACGACCATTATTAACAGACAACAACAAAACAGATGTGACACCTTCACAGAGTCTGGTGAGTGCGTACCTATGAGCAGACTCTTCAGACGTTTGTGCTCGTTGTCTAAATCGAAAGCCTCGCCTGCAAACACCAGCATTGGTTTGGTCCCCTCGGGACATTTGCTTGCCTGCGATAGAAAAACAAAAATTACATTTTAACAGGGATTGTATTTCAGAGAAACTGTATAATATAACAATTATGGGATGTTTCACAGGGCAGAAAAATATTTGTTCAAAAATATTGGAAGCAACTGATGTCTTTTCCTTTCTTGAGTATGAAACAAAGTCACTTGTGTTTGGATCCCATTGTTGGACATACTGAGCTGCGTCTTAAGCCAACACACACACACTCACACCTCAGTGAAAAAGTACTTTAAACAAACTTAAAAAAAGGATCTGCCTAGCTTTACCTGGTCAGGCTGGTTTGGTTGTCATGGTAAAACACGTGATTCAGTCTGTTGTGTTGGTTTAGTGTATCTGAACTTGCAGTCTTCTTATCTAATTGCTTTGTATGTCTATTATAGTTGCATAGTTATGAAAATATGCATTTCCTGGTTACTGTTATGTGTCTTGTTTAGAGAGCCGTGAACAGTCTGTTATCACACACTCAGCTTGTAGTTTTGTGCTCCAGTAGAGCTTCACTAAAATTAAATTAAACTTTTATATAAAAATCACATTAAAAGGACTAATTCAATATTTTGGAAAATATGCTTATTTGCTTTCTTTCTGAAAGTGAGAGGAGAAGATTGACATCAATCTCATGTGTGTGCGTTCAGTACAGAGCTGAAGTCAGGGTGTAGTTAGCCTAGCTTAGCATAAAGACTGGAGGCAGGGAGAAGTGAAAAACAAAACACCAACACCACCACAGCTTACTGACTAACTTGTGTTTCTCATTTGTTTTATTCTCATACATAAAAAGAAATGTAAAAACAACTACTTGTGGCTTTAGGGCGAGTCGAGTCCTGAAACTATTTCTTGGCAGCTGGGTGCAGTGACTGTACACATCTTCCCAGAATCAGGCTGTTAAATGAAGGTTGTCAGGACACTTTATTCGACAATTTAGACACACTATCACTTTTCCTTCAGGATTGGTAGAGGGCACGTTAATGCTCCTCCTAGGCCTGGGAACCCTTCTGGACCCCAGTGACGTGATGGAGGAACTGGATATGGAGAAGTGCTGCAGAACTTTGAAGTTAAAGTTTGCAAGGACCCATCACCTCGCTCTCGCCAATTATAATCAACTAACCCTTTACACTGTCGGTATATAACAGTGTAAATCAAATTTCCCTTGAGTGGACAGACAGAACACAGACAATTATTGAATAACTGCAACCGTTACCTTAATATCACTCAGGGAGACATACTTCTCAATTCCAAGTTCAATCATATCGAGCACATGGAAGTCAAACAAACGGCCTGCAAATAAACCAAAGGAAACAATCACACACATGATTTAGCCTCTGGTTGTTCAAAACTGTGGGAAAGCGTGATTCACTAACAGTCAAGGGGATTTTTCCAGGATCTTTCAACACTGAATCAAACATTTTCTTACACAACAACTTTTTTTTACTGGAGGTTTACAGATCAGTGTTTAAAATTATTATGGCGAGAGTGTGCTGTTATTGGGTAATATTCTTGATACAATAAAAAATACTTAGAAAATAGAACATATGCTTAACATTTTTGGGCAAACCTCAAGAAATCCCCTCAATAAAATTCAAAAACATGAGGCATATAAGAGACAATCAAGAAATGTTTGACTTTTTTAAAATAATTTACATCCTGGTGAAAATAGGTGTAGAAATTGGATATTAACTGGTCTCTAAAGGCAAGTTTCTTTTACAAGCGAGTGAGTAAATTTTACCAAATATGAGGTTGTTGGGTCGTTTCTTGTTGTGGGAGCCGAACAGAAACAGCGAGCAGTCTGTCTTCTTGGAGAAAAATTCCTGGTAAAGAGTTAAAATGCAGAGTGATAAACCTGGAAAATGTGTAAAGATATGTAACTGTTGTAATGAGGTGTTTGGGTATTCTGGGTAAACTAACCAGTGATGTTGAGTCCTCAAACGGCCGAGTGATGTTCTTCCTAAAAAGCAAATCCAGATTTTATCCACTGCAGATGACTCAAGATGTTTTCTGACACCAGAAAATCATTAGACATATGTAATACACATAACATAAGCACTGAAATTAACTTATAATGACATGAAGTAGCATTTAAAATGCTTTTAACTGTGAACTCATTTGGAAAGAGAAACCAAAACATTTTTTGTAATTTATTGAGATATAAAATCACTTACTTCTTGTACAGTACTGCATTGGGTTTTTTCAGGGAATACTGCAAGAAAGAGATTTTTCATTTGAATTCACAAACACACTTGTGAGTCATTGTTTTAAATCACAGCTTAAGTCCAAGTTTGATAATTAGGCTTAGTTACAGGTTCTACACAGTTCTTACAGTCTCCTCTTCTATTGAAAAATACTGGCCAGGCTTTTGGTTTCTCTCTAGATGACACATGGATATATGACAACCACAGCGGTAAATTCTAGTATTTCACAACCTGGGTTTTGTTTAGTTTTAGCCATCATGTCAATAGGTTAAACTAATATATTCATTGTTGTCGCTCTGTTGGAGTCAACTTTACAATGGGTCCAAAAAACACACAAGCCTTTAACAGATTTCTTCAAGTTCTTCATTTAGACTGCATGACAAAACCAGGTCACACCTCTCAAGCTAACTAGTATCATGAAGCAAGTTCAACTCAGTCACAACAGTAAAATATTCTATTGTTATTTCCAAATGACAGATGTAACTACATATTCGTAATTACATAGTTACATGGATAATGCCAGGGACACTCAGTCTGTCACATCTTTATGAACAAGAAATACATTTAGGTTCACGCAGTGGGAAGTTTACTGGGTAATAACAGCTATTGTTCTCTGCCATCGAACCTACTAAGTTGTGTGGTGCTAATTTAAAAGAGGAACCATTGAACTCAGGTGTAAAAGTGTCCTGTTAACTGTGGATGAACAACTGTTAACTCACATTCCAGAGCAGATTCACATATTTACAAAAGTTGTCTCTCTATTATTCTGATGAATGCTTCATTTAACTGATTTCTTTACATCACAATGACAAAAACAACTTTTTAAACTCATATTGGAATAATATAAGCGCTATAAAATAACTTTGCTAATCAAAAGAACTACGACTGGAACTGAAGTTCACAGTGTGATGTGGAGTAAATCCTACTAAAACCAATCCATATCTGTGTGACATATCTCGTGTCTTGAAGGTCTTCGTCAGTGAGTGCGTTGTCAGGTTACTTACTATGTCCTTCAGGGCCTGGGTGATGGTTTGACTGGTGTTCCCTCCTTTCATAATCATAGTGCTCTTTCCATCCTCACTCAGCTTGGGTGCTCTGCTCTCCAAGAAGCGCTTGGAGCGTTTTGTCTTGGGTTTTCTGAGGACACAAACAAAGACAGGAAAAGATGGGACACAGCCAGTACTGATCACTGCTGCATCAAATGAAAAAGTCCAAAAAAGAGGCTGTCAGGACTTAAATAATATCCTGTTTTAAATATGGCAAACATGGCAATTCTCAGGAGGTTTTATGTGCCTTATCATGCTGAGACCCTATGAAAGATGAAACATGACTTCTCCTCTAATCTAACAATAGCAAATGATTTCCACCCTTTGCTAGACAACTAAAATACTTGATATTCAATATAAAGCAACTGTGGTTAGTGCTGTAGTTTACTGTGCTAGAGAGAAAGTGATTAACCAGCTGGTGTTGAAGTAAATCCTCCCCTAAGGTCATAATAGTGCTGAAATGATAAACTGAATTATTTATTGAGAAATTCACAGGAGATGAATCCCAATTTTGATCATTAATTGTCACTGATAACATATCAATATTGGATGTTATACATTCACATGTGTGAGGAACATTTCACTTTTAATGTTTAACTTTTAATTTTTCATTTTAAATTGTATAGAACTGTTGTTCTCGACTAGCATCAAATTCCCTCTTTGTGTTTCCTTGTTGAGCTGCGGTGGAAGTATAGTAACAAAAAGAGGGACTTTGGCACTAAAAAGACTGTAACGTTGAAAGATATCTACTTGATTTGACTCATTTGGACGACTGAAGCTTCATATTAGCTTCAGATAAACTTTTACGTACATTTTTGTACAGAAGGAGGACTGTGGATTTTGTCCCCCATCACTTACATTGTAAGGTCATTATGAAGGGATCTTCTAATGGTCAGTATGAACAGGAGGAATGATTACAGCAAGAAAAACATGTTTCACTGTTCATTTGGACTCCTGACTGTTGTTTTAAAACAGACCTGGAACATTATGAACCTGTCCTTTAAGCTAAATGAACCATTTTAACAAATGACACTTTAACACATGATTTTAGGCTTCAGTAACTTCATGGAAATATCTCACTTTGTTTGCCATTTCAAAAACTAAATAAACAGCAAGTTAATGGGTAATAACATTCCCATGTTAGTTAGAGAGGTCACACTTTTCTCCCTTAATTGTCAAAAAAGTTACCAGACACTACAGTACAGGCCTATATAAAGTGGCCAGAAACAAGTAACATATCCATCCTTAACGCATTTATATCATAATATTTGCTGTACTATTCCTCCCCTGGTATTTCAGTCTGCATTCATCATACTGAGGGAAAGTCAGCATCACCTCTTCACACAGCACATAACTTCACACAGCATATCACTGGGATTAATGTGAACTGTGCAGTTAGTATTTGATGCTACTGTCACTTGATTATTGATCTGTCTTAATTATGAGTTAATAACTGATTATCAGTTAACGTCACATGCGTGTTTAACTGATACCTGCTCAACCCTTACTCGACATTAAGTGGTTTATACTGAACGTTAATAATGAAAATCAACCAAAGTCATCGTTAAAAAGAAATAAATAACTGTCAAACTTACGTTATACCGTCTAACTGCGTCATTTTTGTGTCTTTCTTCGTGTTTCTGCTAACAACATGGGCAGTCACGCTGCTGTATGTCCACGCGAGGATCCGACGGAAGACAACATTGGTTGTTTCTCTTCTTCGTTGGTGGTAACGTGGTTGATATCCTGCTTCAAGCGCATTACCGCCATCTAGTGTCAGGAACTACACCCCGCATCACAGCCTGCCCGCCAGAAGAACTAGAGGCCAAAACAAAGACACACATTGACTTTGATTTTCACCATAGGGGTTCTCCCTCCATGCCAGGCTGTCCTAAATTTTTAATGAGGTCATTCCATAGCCTTTCTGCCATCTGCTATGTTATCTTTATTTCATTATGATGCTTAAGTGTTTTCTGTTATTGTCTTAATGTCACATGCTGTAAGTGACGGTTTCTATAAATAAAGAGATTACAATGATGAGAAAGATGAGAAAGAGTACATTTAAAACGATTTAAAGACTGCTTGTGTGTTTTTGTTTGGAGCTTCCTCAAGTACAGTTTTTATGCTTAATCGAACCACTTCTCTGTGGGACATTCTCATTTATTAAAAATGTATGATATATATGATATATGATGATCTTGACCTGTGGTGATATCTTCATTTATGTCATACATTACAAAAGATTTCCTGGTCATATCCACAGGCCCCACAGTACAGTTCTTGAGGTCTCCGGTGAAGGGGGCATAAAAGTGTTTCGGCCCTTGAATGTGTTTCAGAAAATTTAGTTACATCATTTGATGAACAGAAATGGGATCAAATCTGCAGCAACTCAAAAGATTTAAAGGTAATGCCCATACAACATATCACACAGACATGTAGGGTAGCCGACGGTACGCTAGTTTATCGACATGCCACCAAATCTAACAAGTCAATGAAAATTAACTGTTATATAGTGGATGCCACAGGTTTGCAGTCTGCATTCTTGCCAATACTTTATATTTTAGGAGACTGAAATGTATTATCTGTTTCCCCCCAATGATTGAAGGACTATGGGCCCAGACATAATATTGGACATGAACTGGAAGAAACCTGAAGTGCCTCCTCTGTTCCAGGACAGCGTGACGGAGTTCAGAAAGGTTGCTGCACATGAAAGAATGCCACATACTCCAGCAGGATGTTTATGTGTATTTTTAAATGAGGAAGTGAAAGGATGAAGTGGAACCACACTGATGGAATGGATTTCCATGTGGGATTTATGTCTTTGTACTTTCTGTCAGTGTTGTATATTTTCTTCTTTCCTTTTCTTTCTCTCTGTAAGCAAAACACTTCTATTGTATTTTGGCTCTGTGGTTCTATGGAAAAATGGGGTAGTTGTGTTTGGAAATAGGTTGTATATTTTTGATTTAAAAGAATCTAAACACTTAAGTCCCATGGAAAATAAGAATCTTTTTTTTAAGGCAGGCCTGGCCGAAAGTCCAGTATCAAAAGTAAAAATACAGTCCCTAATAGGCCTTTTTCATAAAAGAAATACAGACATCTCACAGTGTGAAAAGTACAGGTGTAAATACTACACTGAAAGATGGCTGAATTCCATTTAGCTGTTTCAGTTTCACGGTCCTGCTATTGCACAAGCTGGCTCACTGGAACACTGTCATGGTTTACTGGGACACTTGAATAGAAAAGAGTGAGCAAAATATCAGTGCAGTTATGTGGTATTCTGTGCAGTATGACTTTACTATCCTGTTGCAGGATTTGTTAGTTACTATTAAAAGCTACTACAACTTTTGAATTCTAGATAAGTTCAGCAGAGTCTGTGGCTCAACATTTATCAGCCCTTACATGTGCAGCAGCTCCAAAAAGTAGCCATTCTCCTGTCCACCTATCATGTGGTTGGAGACCATGGTCTTGAAATAGAAAGAGAAAGATACAAGAAATTCGGTTTACTTGGAGAACAGAGCACCTGTAAAGACCCATACACACATTTTCACTCTTATGCCCACGGTATAACAAAAAATAGCAGCAACTTCCAACCCTAAATTTCTACCTGAACACCACTTACTGACTGTGTAGCTGGATGGGCTGCAGGTAGCCAGATGAGTGTTGAATAGGTTGTCTTAAAAAGGAGCCTCTTAAACTACATGTAAATTTCATTCAAAGCAGCTTGTTCCTGTGCTGCACGAGCGGAGAGAGATCACTACACTCAACATCCACCAGGTGGTAGCATGTCCTTCCACATAACATTGAAATATCACAGCCTCATGACAAGAATCTTACCAGTGCTGCTGTTAAGGAAACTCTGGAGCAGTGTCTTACTAAGGTGAAAGAATGGGTGTAAAAACAAAATAATGTGACCTCAGCTGATGGTTATCTCTGAACTGCTGGTTGGGGACTTGAAAGTTTTCATGTTTTATTACGTTGGAATATTGAACCAAAGTAGATTTAATGTGGCTTTTTTGACACTGATCAGCAAAAAAAGACTTACATGTGAAAGTGAAAACAGACCTCTACAAAGTGATCTAAATTAATCACAAATGTAAAATACAAAATAAATGTTTGCAGCAGTAGTTTTTTTAGAAGAAGTCACATAATTAGTTAAATGAAGATCACCTGTGTGTGGTCAAAGTTTCAGTTGATTGCAGTATAAATACACATATATGATCCAACTTTTGGTGAGTCAGTATTGCGGTAAAACCTCCACCATAAGGCTGAAGGAACACTCCAAATTAGTGAAAAGGTGATTGAAAAGCACAAGAACATTTCCAAGTCGCTAACATCCCTTGAAGTCCAGTTCAAGTGAGGTAGGACATCAAGAGACCTGCGTCACCTCTAAAGGAGTTGCAGGCTTCAGGGCTGGCAGGCTGCTTCACCAGTCACACTGGTGTTATGGGGCGGCAGACAGAAAAACAGTCTAAAAAACAGTGGTGGAAGAAGTATTCAGACCCTTTTGTACCAATATATAAATGTAAAAGTTCTGCATTATATGTAGAAGTCCTGCAAAACCCTTCTTAAGCAAAGTGTTAGCAGCAAAAAGTATCAAAGTAAGTACTGGTTTTGTCTGACTGACATGTTATTATACGGTATATGACTTTAATAGATGGTTAGTACTGATGCATCAATGTGTAGTCATCAGTTTACTGGCATAGCTGCTGGAAGTGGAGCTGCTTTAAACTACTTAATATACAGTTAGCTTGTTTAGTCTAGAGGTTCTCAATCTAGGGCTCAGGGCCCTTCAAAGGGTCACCAGATAAATCTGAGGGGTCAAAAACTATTTTGTATTCATTTTTTTGGACTTTTTACTTTGTTTTGTGAAATACTGATGAATTTGACCTCTCTGGGCCTTCAACAGGTATTAAAATGAAACCGTGTGAGATGTGAGAGAAGGAAAATCACTATTTGGTGGAACTGCACACAAGTCATAGACATCTCAAATGAGAGAAGGGGCCCAAGCAAAACATATGTTTTTGTAAGAGGTCACAAGACAAAAAAGTTGGAAACCACTGGTATAATCTTTAACAATGTGTTTTATATGTATTTTATGTGTTGTTGTATATGTCAGTATGAAGTAGCAGAAAATGGAAATACTCAAGTTAAGTACAATACCTCAAAGTTGTACTTAAGGACAGCACTAAATGTACTTTGCTTTCCACCATTGAAAAAAACCTACAATATCTCAGCTACAGTTTGCCAGACTGCGGTTGGAAGACTGATGTCAGCTAGAGGGTTCAATGTTCTGATGAAACCAAAGTCGAGTTTTTTGGCCATCAGACTAAACACTATGTTTTACTGCACATCATCATCATAAACATATCATCCCTACAGTGATGCATGGTGGAGGCAGCTCCATGCTGACAGCAGACATTTAGAAGCACAAGTGCAATCAATAACATTAATGATGGCTGAATCACATTTTGTTCTTCCACATTCATCACCCTGGTATAGTGCATGATGGTTCACCAGTATAGCTTCCTCAGACACTTGAATGGAACACAGCCATCGTTAACGTTATCAGTTCCACCTATGCTTTTGCTGTTATGACAGGTCGAAATGTCTGCTATGAAAAATGTCTCTATAGTGAACTGTGTGTTGGAGGGGGCTAAACCTACCTGAACTGATGATTTACAGTATCTTACAAATGTTTTTGCTAAATTTTCAGCTTTATATACTGCTAATTTTGGTCAAAAAATCTTAAAATACTGTAGCACACAAAATGATGCAAGATGCTATCCAGTTGCATTATGGGAAATGTAGGATCCATTGAACACAAGGTCCCCCTATTTAGCATTTCTAAGCAGTAAATAAACAGTTAATGGTTTATAACTCACTATAATGTAGTTGTTAGCAGTGTTAGTAGCAAGTGTTACCTGACTGTATTTTTTAATGTCTCTCACAACCTCTCCAACATTACTGGAGTACCGGCAGTCAGTACACTACAGCATCTTCCCATTACTTCCTATTGTGTAGGAGGTTTCAGCTCATTGTGATACATGTCAATGAGTAAAGTATACAAGGCACATCATCTTACAATCATGATAAGTGTTTCTCTTTGTACTATTTAATATGAAAGTGATTTCATGACTGGGCTTGGTTTTATAGTAGTCATAAGTTTTTAAAATGGGTTTTATGGGCAATATTGCCTTCAACAGTGTTGGTGAGATGGTGCTGTCGTTTTGGTTGGTCTGTATTGTCAGGTTCCTCTGTCTTGTCTTATGTGTTGTACTGTGTTCTCTTTACCTATATTGACATCTTTGGTCCTAAATGCTTTGGACAAAAAACAAAAATGCACAACAATTGCACAGATAAGTCTTTTATCTTTATTGAAGCATCAAGCTCGTAGCACAGATATATTTAGCACATCTTGACCATCCAAAGAACAGCAAAAGAAAGAATTAGAACAGCAAAGTTTCTCCTTCAGTACATCCTGATACATCCTGCAACTGCACCCTCTCTCACCCTGGGGAGGCTTTTCTTACTTTCCTTTCCTCTGGAGCCTTTTGAGTGGAAGACTCATAAAAAGGAAAGGAAAGTGGGAAAAAAAAAAATTAAAAAAAAAAAAAAAAAAAAAAAAAAAAGAGCTACATGATCCAGTCAGCTTTGAGAACGTCATCCCTTACCTTCACAACAAACTGGTTTGAACACTAGTTTTACAACAAAAACATTTGGACAAAAGGGGAAGAAAAAAAAAAAGAAAAAAAAGATTGGTCCGCAGAAAAATACAAAATATCTTTTTGTAAAAAATTCTATTACCATTCAACTGCAAAAATGCATTTTGAGTTCACTGTATAAAAATAAAAACAAAATAGCAATGAGCCACACCAACAAGGCTAAAGTGTACTTAATCCAAGAACAGCTAGCATTTAAATGCTTACAGTATTTTGAAACAGTGCTGGTTTAAATTCCCTAAAATGTGCGACTTCACAAAAAAAGGACCTGTAACAGTCACTGCAGATCACCTAAGTCATCTGGCACAAGCTGAGAGCAGTTCATCTAAGAGCAAAGATTGGTCCTCAGGAAAATAATGGAACCACTCCAAAAAGCCATAATAGACAAACTAGAGGGAAACTATTCCAACTGTCAACTTAACTGCTAGTTCTTACACGAACCGTTCATTTTCATCTACTGGTCCAACTAGGAGCCAGAGTGCCTTAGGAGATGAACACATTGTTACAGGTGATGTTGCAATCATCGTAGATATTTTTAAAAGAACATGTTGTACTGCACCGCAGAGCTGAAAGCAGGTTAGGATTTCTGCTGGGTCTTCTCCGCTTCAAAATTCAAACTTGCATTCTCTGGCAGGAGAAGCATCGTGAACACCAGTGAACTGAACAGCAGGCGGAGAAGACAAAACTTGGACACTTGACAAAGCTCTCATTAAGAAATAAATGAGAAACTTTACCTGCTTTAAGCACTTGAAAAAAGATTAATTACAAGTTAACCTGACTCTTAAAGAAGAAAAATGGAAAAAAAAAAAAAGTCCCCGCCTATCCGAAACATCAGGATGCGGCAGTTCAAACTACGCTTCAGCTGGTAAAACAAGAGGAAGGTGAAGCACAAAGACCTACTGACAAAAAGGAGGAAGAGACGGCGCTACACTACACTGTCAAGCAACACGGCACTAGTAGTCACATGCACCATAGTGTCACAGGATTTTTTCCCCCTCAACGAACAAAAGGGCATTGATCTGAACACAAAGAAAAAAGAAAAGGGAGAAAAAAAAAAAAAAAAAAAAAAAACTGCTAAGGGAGTCACATTTTCGACCAATTCACTGCAAAAAATGTCTGGGCACAATAAATTTAATAAAATGGCAGTTTATGCAGCGGTTAGATGTGGAATGATCCGGGATCACCCTGGCATGCTCAGACTGGTGGGCCTCTATTGTGTGCTTACAGATTTCTGTATGGGGCGGAAAGAGACAGAGAGAGGATGGATATTATGTGGGAAAAAGAAAAATGCTTTGCTGGGCAAGCGCTGCACTAAGCAGAAAAGTGTCTGATTCATTATTTCCCCCCATTCAGAGAGAGCGGGGCGCAGGCGCAGCCAGGAGGGCCGGCTCTTGTCATGTCACGGTTCTGGGGCCAGCTGACGGTCTGACTCTGGCAGAGGGGAGACCTGCTGGGAGCTAGACAATGGGCTGGTCGGCAGAGGGCATTGTGAACTGTATGTGTGCGAGAGGGAAGAGAGGAGGGTGGGTGGGGGGAGGAGTGGGCTCTCCTGGAGTCGTACATTCAGCTCAAAACCTGGTCCAGGCTTTTCTCTAGAGACGTGTACATTCGAAAGACGGGGGGAGGGAGGGGGACACAGCGCTTTACGCGGCCTGTGCTACATTCAGTTTGCACATTTTCCATTTAAGCAATTCACGTCAGTGTGGAAAATTAGACTGCTGAATATGACTGGTACCCAGAAGCTTCCTATAGATACAGCATGCTGTAAAAGAAAGGAGCCTGGGTGCAAAAAAAAAAAAAAAAAAAAAAAAAAAAAGTGCGTATGCTGATGTCTTAAATTATTCATACACATACATACAACTTTAAAAGCCCGTCTATTCGGGGAAACGAGGACTATATATGATTGTCGAGGTGGAACGAATGAATGTGAGTGTTGGGAGGCAGTGTCAAAGCCCAGCAAAGCAGTAAATCTTTCAACTCTACATCGACCAATAAGCTGCAAACCGTTTACCCAATAGTGCAACATTAAAAACAGCAAGTATGGCATTGGTTTTCTCAGGAACAAATCCTGACAATGTAACAAACGATTAGAATGGCCAAAAGCTTACCACGACATATACATTCAATTATATTTGATGAATTCAACTTCATTTTCGTACCATGAGTAAACGTTTTTGTTTTGTTTTTTCTCCTTTAAAGTGCACTCCTCAATTACAGTATAAATGGTTCTAATTGTCACACCGGAGAGCAAATTGTGGGTCAAATTTGTAACAGTAAAAATGGACGAGCTGAGGGATTGGTAACGCTCACAAAGAGGCGGACTGATCTGAGCATGTCAGGGCCCTGGCCTAGTGCGGGCGGAAGCCTTGTCTGTGTGGGATGAGGGGGGAGACCTGCAGGAAGGGGCCGTTGTACTGGGCACAGGTGGGCAGCCTCAAACGGAGCGTGTTTAATTCCTCTACATGCACTTCAAGATCACAGCAAGAGTGAGCTAGGATATCGAGACAGAGAAAAGAGCTTTCATGCAAGAGATCTAAGTCACAGGTACAACAATGCAAACAACTCAAACTGGAGGTTAAACTAGGGCTCGCGACCTCGTCAGCACCGGGAGAATCTCGACGACGACAGCAGCGGAGCGGGGGGAGAGGTGGGGAGGAGGAGGAGGAGGAGGAGGAGGGAGAGGGCAACAAGCTCTCTACTGGGGAGTGAAGCCGGCTGCAGGGGGGGAGCCCCGAGCGGCCGCCTTTCTTTTTACGCCTCTTCTTCATCCTCAACCCTCAGCTCTGCTGGTTCTGCTGGCGGTTCTTGGCGTAGCTTGTGAAGACAAAATTGTAATCGTTGAATTGAGCCAACTGGCGGTCGAGGCGCTTGTAGCCCTCGAGTTTCTGGGCAGAAGAAAAGACACTGCGACATTTGGAGCTCTGCAGGGGCAAAAAGAGAGGGAGGGGGGGGGGGGGGGGAAACAAATTTACTCAGTGACACTTGAATTAAAAAAAAAAAAAAAAAAAAAAAAAAAAGTCACACTGAATGAAAGCAACGGCGTGTTTTATGCGTACCTGATTGACAAACAGCGTAGTCACAAATTTTCCTGGCTTGAACACATCCACCACCTTCCTGACCAGATCATCGTACGACGTCTGGGAGAGGTTGGTTTCGAAGCTGACGTAGGAGAACTCCGGCTCTGGGGTGATGTGGATGGTCCAGTAAGTTCCCTGCAGAGAGAAACAGGCAGAGCCACGTTAAGTATTTGTGTTTAAGTATTTGTGGGAGGATGACAGAACAAGAAGAAAAAACACTCACGTCAGTCTTCATTCCATTCATTGAGTATCCACAAGGGTTGAACATTGTGGCGTCGATCACAGAACCTGGTATCAGGTCACGAATTCCACTCATCTGTGATAAGAAAACAAAAAGTCAATTAACTTTCAATTTGAAACTATTTTTAAAACTTGCTTACAGTATTTATTCACTGCAGCTCATGTCTAACCACAGGCTTAACTGCTCTCTGAACAAACATCTAAAACCTGTTTCCACCACAACACCTCTAATGTGAAACTGATGACTGTTGACACTAATGAACATGTGTTGACAGCGAGGTTGTGCTTACACGAGTGACATCACTTGCAGAAACACCATCTTTCATATAGAACTGGTCCATAATGGCTGGATCGAGGTCACTCATCAGAACTTCCAGCGTCTGATCTGCATGCTTGTTCTCCCAGAACTCTGGTAAGTCCAGGGTGAACAGGTACCTAGCGGGCGAAAGAGTATGAAAGGTCATGATACATTACATTATTACAGGAATTACAACTACATCTTTGTAGGGATAAAATCACTTTGAATGATAAACAACACTGTGGACAACGCATGTTTAACAATAGTAGGAAGTTATGTGCCATCTTACCAGCAGTCAGAGTTCAAACGTCCCATACAGTAGGCTGCGCCATCTGGAGAGGGGAAAAGAAAAGATGCTGTGTCAGTTTTCCTCATAATTAACATCTGCATGAAACAATAACATTGCATGCAGCTTGTATGGGATCACTACAGCCTCAACTTCTGACTTCTTTAAACCTTCTCAGTTGCACAATCATAGCTATGCAGGAATGGAAACTGACAAAAAGATAAAGACAGAAATGTTATTTTTGTGTTACATACTTGGGAAAATCTGGCTGAGAAAGTCCACTTCTTCCTGGAAGTTTCGATGAGGGAACTCTTGATGGGTTGGCTTCATGAAGTTCTTGCGGGAGTAGAAGAAATTCTGAAAAACAAGGAAAAAAAAACAAAAACAGAGTCTGATCAACACTATGATGACCGTGAACACGTATGCATCAGCTAAACTTTACCTCAGAGAGCAGTGAACACTTACAGAGATAATATTTAGCAGTTCACACATCTTTATATTTACACATGCAAATAGTGCACAGTGTGTGTCTAACCTCGATGGCATCAAAACCGCAGTACTCCCTGGCGAGTTCCAGCAGAGGCACCAGTGCTTGCAGTAAGAGGGTGGTTCCGCATGTCTTCAAAATGAAACGTCTCTTGGAGACAAACATGCTACTCTCACTGTGAATGGAACAGAAGCACAAAAAGGAGGGGTAAAACATCTGTACTGGAATCATATTCATGTGTCGTTTATTATTATTATACAAGTGGTAATTAACTGGTGGTTCTCCTTACACCCATGTACCGATCTACTCTTTTCAAATATACACCTAAAGGGGAGACAAACAGTCTCTATACATGTAGGTCTACTGACTCTTTAAGCTTTGCACAGCAGAGCGCATCATGCTGGTGTCACTTGCAGTCTAATATCAGGCTCAGAACTTATAGAATTATAACTGGAGGACATCAGTCCTGTGCTGAAGTGCTGACGCAGGGTTTTGGATATATTTGGACGTCATTCATACAGTGAAGACTATGCAGCAAAGTGCCCGCTGCAGTCTCACCTTAGACACTGACAGTGCCGTCAGTGTCAAAGGCAAGCAGCTTACAGGTGACCGCTGTCTAATCCTGCCTGCCTTCTAATCAGCACAACACAGAGGAGATCCAGAACTCACCTGAGTATATAAGCTTCCTGCTTGTCAGTCTTTGTCACACTTATGATCAAACAATGCACATTCTCCAGAAGTTTGTCCCACTCAAACCTAAAGAGAAAAACAAAAACAAAAGAAAGTTGACATTTTCAGTTTTTTTGCCGAGAAAAAAAAAATTTGTTGGTCATATGCAAAACATATACAAATACTGCAGTCAGTCGAGGTGTTAAGATAAGGACAGCACACGCTCTCCTACAGTAATGCCCTACAGGGAAAGGCCATAACAGGGAGGAAGAGACTATGATTCTGGTGGAAATGATGGCGCTAAGTGGGAATATCAGCACAAACAATCATTTGAAAGAGATGGAATAGACCTTCCTGCAATTTGTCTACTGAAATATAGCAAATGTATGCAGTCGTCTGACCTGAAACTCACCATCTGAGGAGAGTTTGGGGGTTACAATACAATACTGCAGTTTGAAATCACTAAAAAGGAGGACTGACAGAAAAAAAGGTATTTGCTGTGTGCAGGAAAACTGCAGGGTAATGTGGATTTAAGTTGTTTGAACACTGCTTCTAGTTTATTGTTCCAGGGCAAATTCAAAGAAACACAGAACTCTGCTTGACAACAGTGAGGCTCCCTCCGCTGCTACTGCCGCCACCTCCCCCCCCCACCCCACCCCTCTCCTGCTACCTCCACCACTCAAAAGACAGCTGCGGTAAAAAATGCAGCTGCGTCACGTTCTCATTACAACCTTGGAAGGGCAGCCTGAGCCCATTCAGATTGTCCAGTAGGAAGCACAGCGCAGCCTGGGCTGAAAGAGAAAGAGCGCGAGGACCGCATTGCTCAATGGGGAATTTACCAGCAGCCAATGTTGCATAGCTTCCCCCCCCTGAGAGATTGACAGGGTGACTGCCTTTTCTGGGGAGCCTCTGAACGAGAAAAGAGCCTCGGTGACTAACCGGACTGTCAGTAGCAGTCCTCCAACTAGTACTGACGGTTCTGGTCAGAAAGCAGGTGTCAACAGTAAATAATTACTCATGAAAAAACTGGCAGAAATTCAGGAAAAAAAGCTGAATACCATTTAAAAAAAAAAAAAAGTTAATCTTGTCAAAAAAACCCTGGAATATCACTAAAGAAAAATTCATCTGGCATGTCTTGCTGCCACTCACTGTTCCATGTTTCCACTCTACAAGAAAGACCAAAATGTAGACAAATAAAACTAATAAAACTGTGGGGACTTCAGGTAACAAGAGTGGTCCAGCAATCTGGACTCTACAACCTAATTAAACTGTGCCTGCCTGAGGGGGATCACTGTAGCACGCCACCCCCTGATCCATCCCCATAGCAACCTGACAAAAACGCTGTAGGATACACATGGTCAGACCAGACAAACTCATTCATCACAATAACACAGCTGCCATCGGATGGGGAGAAGGAATACACTTCCACTGTTTATTAGTTTATTGGTGGTACTGGCTGATTAATTATCAGATCTTGGCACACATGGAGCATATTTGCATGACAATCATTGAAAGAAACATCCGCAGATGTTTATTCTGTTGACTTTTCAGACATTTGTGCAAAACTTGTGGATGGGAGCACAGATTCTGACGGCTGAGAGAGACATCCAATAGCTACCATAATTCACATGGAGCCAAAGAAAAGCAAACTTTAAACTGAGCTGCTGTGTAACATCACTGATTTTTATCAGCCTCTGATAGGATCCATGGCTTGCCGGATACTGTTCAGTGCCAAATCCAATATCTGTAGATGAGGTTTGGCTTGGGGGAAAAAAACAAAAAACAAAAAACTCCCACACAGATGATTAGCAGACAATGTGTCCATGCCACAAAATGTTCTACAAAAACAAGTAAAATCCCCTCACTATGCAACACCAGCGGCTGCAGTGCCTTTAATTTGTAGGTCTCCATGTTCACTCCCCCCCCCCTACATAGCATCTGGTCATAATGTAACATTGTTCCATGCTGCAGGCTTCTTTAACATGATCACTATAATGAGAGACTAGAGAAGAGAGTCAAATGGTCAAACTGGAGTGATCATTAGATGAGGGGTGTCCAGAGGTTTAACCCTTGACCCCGTCCATACTGTAGCCTACACATATCCATTAGAGTGCATCATTAGCAAGCATGGCGTCAGTATTATTGTGCAGACATCTTAACACGGTCATTAAAAACTATTTCAGGAAAAGAAGCTGGGAAGCTTATTTTAATAGTGAGGCGAGACTCGACATGTTTACTTTCTGCTTCTTTGTGAAACAACAAACCTCGCAGCCTTCCTTTTCCTTTCCATCTTTTAATTGGCTTAAGTACAATTACGCACGAGACTGTTCAGAGTTAAAAACTACTCATGTTTTTGAAGTTGATGCAATATTTAGAGACTCTAGTGGATATAAATTCTCCAAGCTTAAACTCTAGTACAGCATCTTCTACACAAATTACACTTTTTCTTGCTCTAATCATGCGTTCATTATGAAACGGAAGTGTAATGCCACTGCTGCTTTTTTTTACAACAAACTCCACAGGTATGACGTGTCCATTTAGACTTTAGTGATTAGTTGTTTCACACAAAATGACGTAAACGCTGTTGCAACATGCCAGCTTCATACCAGAGGGACAACGTTACCGGAGACCTGGGTCAGCTCCCGTTTCAGTGTGAAATGTACACCGCAGGCTATTTGAGGTGCCTCAGCAGGATCAGATTTTCCTCGGAGAAAGAGTGGTCTCCAAGAAAGGACCAGCTTAGACTACGGCTACTACAAGAGATCATCCGTCCACATGAGACAGGGACACATGGCTAGGAAAGATGATGCAGAATCCTGGCATTTCAGCTACTTTTGATTATAAATTTAAAACGGAGTAAAAAGCTAAAAAAGGGACAGTGACATGAAACAAAATCATCATAACTATCCTTTAGATGCAGAGCACGTTTTGAAAACGTGTGTGTGTGAGATGGACCTCAGGAGAAGTTGCTTGACTGAATCACTTGAAGCAGACTGTAAGCTGCTGCCTTGCCCTGAGGAAGGACAGGGTAGTGGTGGTGAGGGGGGGGGGGGGGTAATGTGTGCGATCTCCACATTTGTGAATCAGATGCCCTTGTGGGCTTATTTGGAAATTGGCTGACGTCCAGCCAGCCTGATCCACTGACAGTGTCCCTCTGAGCCGTTAATCTACCCTCTGGCTGTAAATTAATGCCAGTCCTCATTCACCCGACTGGCCACACACTTTTCTTAAACCAACCTCTGTCATCTGGTTAATGACCAGAAAACTCAGAGCACCGGCACTGAACCCAGTTACAGGACACGATCTCAGTAATGCACAAACACAATGATAGGCAAAAGAACAAAGTGTCCGGCAGCTTCAGAAGGCTGGACAATTTAGGTTGAACGGCAAATGTACATGACAGGTTTTTAAACCAGGAAAGAGAGAATGTGCTGTGTGAGTGTGAGTGTGTTTGTGTGTATGGGGGGGGTTTCAACCAGCTGTTATCATAAATTATTCTGTGAGCACCTCTCCAGTTGCTCTACTCTAACTCACATCTCTAGGCATTTTTATTTAGCACTAAAACAGTGAAACAGCTAACCTAAATAACTCCAATCTATCTATTACATGACTGACTTTGTCTCGTTTCTCCTCCCTGCTTAAGACACAGTAACAAATGTTGAGGTTGTGGTGTTAAGGAATGTCAACAACAGATGGCAGTATTAAGAGGGGCAAAGGTCAAGAGCCTTTTAACCAGTCACACACATTTCTATGACTGCTCCATCACCCAAACATACTAATTTTCTTTTGACTGCAGGCAAGCAAATCACAGTAGGGAGAGCCTCCAGCCAATCAGAGGAACTGGGAGGAGAATGCCTGCATGGCTGAGAACGTGACCGGAACAAGGACAAGTGGTCTACAGGCAATTTTTATTCCTATCCACATACATGTTGTGACTGCCATGCTGTAGGTGACTGCCTGCGGTGTGAGCTCATTTTAAAAAACGTAAAAAGAGCACCCCCACTTCCCAAATCAGTCATGGGATCTCATCCTGAAACACTCCCTGATGAGTCACTCTCAGTCTTTATAGTTATAATCATTTGAATTTAGACTGGGAACGCCGGTCTTTTCGGGCTCCCACAATCCGCAACCACTTCACTCTGGGAGAACTGCCGCACAAAAACACCAACCGAGATTTTATTCATTTTTGGGGCTGTGTTTTAAGCCTCCGCGTCGCTGCAGCCGGAGCAACACGCGGTGACGACGGGCGACCACATGCTTGACATCTTCAGTGAGGCCCCCTCGTTGTTAAATGACGCAGGAAAAAAACATTAAAACCTCTCATTTATACAGTAAAACAAACACAAAAAACGCCATTTCATTAAATCCAGTTGTACTGCGTTAAGCCAACAGCTTCGTATATATTTTGTACTATGATGTAACATAATTAAACGACACACCAACAGTGATGTGGGGCTAATAAAACGCGTGCGGAGTAAATTAGGGATCGAGCCCTACTGATACTGGTACCAAAGCGAGCTGAAATATAAAGAAAGCCAAAACTCGTTCAACTGTGAGTCCTTCAGAGTCACACAATGAGAGAATAAGACAGGGCACCGGCAAATGTTTGAATATTTTCTTCCTCTGGAATTAGCTATAGCTGGTTGCCACTTCATGTTAAGGTGTCCTTTTTAACATGAAGTCATTAACGAAATCATTTACTGTAACAAATACGGAGAAAAATAATATCCTTAACGTGATAGTTATCCCAAAATGTTTCTCCCTCAATGAATGACTCAGCTCGCAAGTGCAACTGTTCAAGGGGGAGGTGGCCATTTTCGAGTGAGCTAGCTTGCTGTGTCTGTCCGACTTTAGTTTTCCCTCTCTGTAAGCTGACAATTAAGGACCTCGTGTTTATCGAGAACAACATATTTTTAACAGTTAAATGCTTACATGTCACGAATGAAAACAAAGCATGTGGTTTACATATTACTGCTAAAGGACTGCCACGACACCTGACGACACACTCGCCGTCCCCCCCGCCCCCCAAAAAATGGCCCATACCTTGGGATGGTGCGGAGGTCCCCGGTTCCTTTGGTCTCATCCTGCCGGGAGAACCACACCTCCAGCAGCTTCTCCGTTCCCTCGAAGAAATGTGCACCGTTATCCTCCATCATGAGACAGCAGACACCCAACCAAAAAAAATATTAAACGTCGGTTGTAACGTTTTTCAGCTTAATTAACCCTTCCTCGATGAATTATATAATTTATTGAGGTACAGTCCTTTAAGCAATCCAGGTGTTATTTTTCTTGAGTTACCGTCTTCCCTTTTGCAGAGAATACCGTTAGCGAGTGCTAGCTAATATCGCCGGCCATACTGTGTAGAGCGCTGTATGGAGATGGCGCGGTCCTTTTATACTCCAAATGCAGCCTCGTCGGTATCACGTTGGGCCAATCCAGTTGCCGTACTTCAGTTTGTGGTATCTTATTGGCCCAGGGGTCTGTCAACTACAGCCAAACAGGGGTTTCCTCACGTGACGTTCCTTTTATTTATTTATTTAATTATTTATTTTTTTACAGCCTCTGTGACGCTCATTTACGTGCCTATATTCAAAATAATATGAGTTTTTCATTAATTTGTCAGATAGATTGGATATTTTAGAGCTCAAAAATACACGTATTGATTATTTTTTAAATTTCAATTGACGTTTAATGTTGATTAATTTACTATAAAAATAATAATAACAACAACAGCTAAGCGAAATCTACCAACACAATTATATTTATTTATATTCTCACTTATTTTGGTATTAAACTGTATATAAAAACATAAAAACAAGCCTTTATATAAATGAAGTGCTTCTCTAACATATGGTTTGTTTCTGTTCTTATGAAATATATAAACCTGTATATTTTATTCCTGCCACGTACCATTGCACAACCGTAAAACATCATTTATTGTTTGTACTGCATGTTGACATAAACAAATGTAAATATTTGTCCCAACTACCTCACATAGAATAAACATTTCCATACTATAACAGAGCCTGTAAAGCCCAATGATAATAGAATAATGATAGAATGTAATTGTATTTTATTTCCACTATACCACCTAGGCAAAAGGTAACCCCTTTCAGGAAAAAAAAGCTTCAGCAGTCTGAGTATATATGTATATAAATTATGTGTGTGTATGTGTGTGTGTGTGTGTGTGTGTGTGTGTGTGTGTGTGTGTGTGTGTGTGTGTGTGTGTATATATATATATATATATATATATATATATATATAGGCAAGACATCAGCAATTTTGGTGTCTTAATTTATTTATTTTCAAAGAAACTAATGTTTTTCTGTAAACACCGAATATATTTCTTGTATTACCTCGATAATAATTTGGATATATGATATAAAATCAACGCCATTAACATTTTAGGAGTGATAAAAATATTTCTTAAGTATCTGTATTGACTATAAGGTATGTGCCCTGTTTGTACACCACGAAATCCAAACCACCAATGTCTGCATTTTTGAAGATCGTTCATAAGTACGCAAAGTGCAACAAACCGCAGCGAGAAACGCGGGTTGTAGTTTCTTTACATCTCCGCTGACGAACTAGCGAACGGCAGCCCCTGCTCAAAGAAACTACCTTACCCAGCGAGCTTTGCGCGCCAATTAGAAACGTCAACGAGCCAGTGAACATTAAGCGGAGCAGACCAAAATCCCAAACAAGGAAATGGTGGGGGAATAAAACGACCAGATTATTTAATTAATGCATGTAATAATTAATATTTTATTTTATTGTAAATTAAGACGTATTTATGGGTTAAAATGGATTACGACTTCAAAACAAAGCTGGCGGCCGAGAGAGAGAGAGTAGAAGATCTGTTCGAATATGAAGGTTGCAAAGTGGGTCGAGGCACCTACGGGCACGTTTATAAAGCTAAGCGCAAAGACGGGTAAGATAACCGTGAACGTTATTGTTTATACTGACATAAAACTGACTGCAGGATGCATTTTCTGAACACACAGCTCGGTTGAGTATTGTTAGATTTGAACCTCCCCGAAGCGATAACCCGTGTCTCTGTGTTTTTGTTTTCATGTAACGCACTCACTCACTCACCAACGGTCCCCCCCCCCCTCCTCCCCTTCCTCCTCTCCCTCCTCCTCTTCCCCACCACCCCCCCAAAACAACACAGTAAAGCAGCGGTTCTATTTATTTTTTGACAAGTCTCTTCATGAGGTTGGTGATGAAGACAGCCTGCTCTTAATGTATCTAAACGCGCTGGCACCGTCATTTCACGCGGTTGTGACATTTCAGCGGGTTTTTTTTTTCGTGGCCAAGCTGCTCCCCCATTTTTAACACTGTGCACAGCCAAACTTTTTTTTAGACCCACAGTGAAATGTAATGTCTCGTATCTGCTCTCTACATTGTCGCAGGTGTGAATACAGTGTATATTAGAGCAACAGCGAGATGTACATATACTGCATGTTCTCTCATTCCTGAGCTATTATGCCAGCAGAGTCAGTATTTGTTGCTAAATTAATCTAAATTCCCTGTTGACAAATTACTTGGCAGTGCTGTCTTATTTTAAGAGTGAATCATGTTTAATACTGAAATTTGTAACATTGCCAAAAGTTAGGTTAATCACTCTGACCTGATAGCTTAGAAAGTAAATTAAATGCAAGAGGTAACAGGGGGATAGTGCATGATGACTTACTTCCTTTTCTCCGTTTCATGTGATAAATTGTATATCTTTGTTTTTTTTCGGCTGCTGATCAAACAAAGTAAGTGCCCTTAAGTAGTGATTCACCAGTTTCACATTTTATATCAGTTCTGGTGTCTATAATATGGCCATATTACACTAATTGGCCATTAGCCATATGTGAACAATCCACATGAAATACTGTTTCTTTGTCATTATTGTTATGAAATTGTAGTTACAGCATTTTATGTATCTTCTAGAACAGTGGTTCCCAAACTGGGGGTTGGGACCCCCACAAGGGGTTGATGGATTCATCTAAGGGGTAGTGAGGTGACAGGATAGGATAGGACATCAGAAAAAAACATATCTCTGACACACAAAATTGTTTCTTTTTAATCTTTCCTTTACTTTTTAAGCTCTCTTTCATTCCGTTGCAACGTGTGATGAGGGGTCCCAGGTAGATTTGCTTTATTTTATGGGGTCACAACCCAAAAAGGTTTGGAACCACTGCTCTAGAAAAATATGATGAAGTTTGCACAAGCCCAAAAATCTTGCTACAGGGATCAGGTATCAGCCAGATGTTACTGTCACTGTTGTTATAAAATTGTAATAATACAGCTGTGTAAACCTTCAAGAACAATGTAATAGAAATGTACACATCCTAAAAAGAATATCACAGTGATTGGGGGATCGGCCAGATGTGGCTGGTGATGACCAGATGTGACTGATAAAACAGCTTCTTTATAGTATAATCAAAATTTGCACAAGGCTAAAAAAGAATGTTGGTGTGTGAAGATGTCCACTTATAGTTAAGACGTTATATGTGCAAGGAAACATGAAAAAGAGGAAGTGCGCTGGTATTGTATCAATACTCAGAGTTTAAGATTAGGAAGTTGTATCAGGAGGGAAAAGTTACATCAGTGCAGCTCTAAATTTGTAAGTTGCATTTGTCATATTTTTGGCACTTTATAGTAGGCAAGATAACTGTGTGTCAGATAAGTCTTTTCCCCCATTCACCATTGACTCACTGAGTTGTTGTAAAGCTGAGTCAAGCCTGCTCTCAGTGTCTTATCGTATTCGCCTCTACAACTCTGGATAATAGAGATGTGATGTAAGGTCAACAGGTGAACACAGTCAGGTCGCAGGCAGTCATCTCTGTAGTTAATACCTGAGAACTGGTTTAATGTGCTGAAGGAATCCTCAAGCAATAACATCCCCAAGGTATTTGTAGAGGCTGCAATGCATATATACTTACCTAACTGCTCTCTTAAAAAGTACTGAACAAATATAAGAGGAAATAGATTGAGATGGCTGAAAATATTCCTGATAAGCATCAAGTGTGGTGTCAGTAAAGCACAGATAATTCTTTACTTCAGCTCATTACTGTTATACACAGGGATTGTAACACTTTTTTGGTTCTTTTATTTGCATCATTCAAGCATTATCCTGCATGTAAATTCACTTTCCTGAGAAGAAAATGAAGCAGTCAATAGATGTAACAATCCTTTATGATTTGTCCCACCCAGGATACCGTAGCTCTTTGGGCGTTTTAGTTTACGACTGAATTAGTCCCATGCATTGATGATGATTTTGTAATATGTGTCGTGGCAGATTGGTAGGTTAGAGGAACTGCTTTGTAATAACAGGTTCTCTGGGCTGATGGCCAGCACTGACACCCTCCAAAAATGCTGCTCCCCTGGCACCTTCACACACACACATATTTCTTTATTGTATCTAACCATTATTCTAATTGATAGTACAAAATTCTCATAAGTGGCAGCATTGAAAAGCAAAACATCAAAGTTAAATTCAAAAAGAACATAACAAGACAAGTTAAACTGGTAAACAGTATCAAGACCTTTTCACAGTTTGTCTTGTCAAAAAAGGGAAAGACAGGTGCTACTGGAAACATTAACAGTGGCTCAGTTCTGACTCACTTAAATGGAGCGCAGGATTCATTAATGTGAGTGATTAAACCTGTGTGTTTCTCCTGCCAAGTCAAAATGTAGGTGGTGAAAAAGGTCTAGTCAAGTAAGTGTAGTAAGCGAGTGCAGTGTAGAATGATAGAGTTGGTATTTCAACTCTAAAATCCATGAATAGACCAACTCATTCAATTTGAAGTGACTTTATAATGATGATAGTATCTCCCATCCATAAGAAGATAAGGCAGATGAAGTCATGTAAAGCATTTCACAACAAAACACAGCAGAATAAAGCAGGACTTACTCCAGAAATAAAAACCTAGCTTCACTTTGAGCGTAGAGATGATCATTTTTAGGTTTTGAATTGCATCAGTTCAATACTGTGATACAATACTCGCACTGTAGTGTGTGGTATCGTGGCCGTCTCTGACACCACTATAAGTGGAATTGAGAGAGTTGTCGCTGTCAGCCTGGATTTTATTCTCAGAGGCTGTAGGTGAGGCACTGGGGAGGGAAGGCATCACATATTCCCAGTACGCCTCACCTGTACAGCTTATTTAAGTGAAAACTGACAGGAAGCAATTCCCTTTCTGTCTACAGTGCAAAAAAACCCAATCTAGTTATGAATTATCCTAATTTTCTACCTGAACAATCTACACTACTGCACAGTTTTAGATGTTTACTGGCTGACGATTTTGAGCTTAAGGAATATGCAACTTAAGCATTCTCATTTTTGCATTTGTTTTGTCGTCTGAGAGACACACTAACAAGTTGGTGCTAAGATCCTTTATGACCATTTTTCAATGTAAGTGTTGGAAATGAAGTAAATATGATGCAAATGCAATTTTGTGTTGATAAATTGTAGTTAATACATCAAATTGTAGTTTCTAGTATGGATGATATAGGTCTGTTTTAATAAGTCTTTAAATTTCAGCCTCTATGTTAGCTCTACTATACTATGATGTTTCTGAAAACACCGTCATCCATGACTTCATGTCCAAACTAAACTTTGTGCTGACATGACTTGTCTCAGGGTTGTTTTTTTTTAAGCATAGGTTTAAGGAGTCGGCATTGCACAGCGCACACCAAGAGCCAGTCATCAACACAGAGCCGTGTGCGGTCAGTGCATCCGCAGACCACAGTGTTCCAAACTTTTAGAGAGACATGATAGGTCTGCACGCAAACCGCAGTGACGTAATTGCAGAGGGTCACACTGGCACCGCTGGCACTGACAAACCAGGAAAAGAGGGCCCTGACCAACCGAGCTGACACTCATCTGTCGGGTGTTGTCGGGCCGTGTGTGCGGTTGACCGTCAGCTGTAGACTTTGTAATGTGTTTGGCGCTGTGGCGTCTATTAGAAGCTGTTTCAGAGGCAGTGTGAGAGTTGGCTGGTTGGCCTCGTTAATCAGTGACTTCACCCATTTATTGCAGTTTCTCCTCCTTGAGCGAGATGACCGGCAGAAAACGCAAAAGCAAAGCAGACTTATGCTAAACTTCATACTGCCAGATGAAACATTATTCTAAGCATATGTTTAGAAAGTTAAAATAAGATTCACGGGGGCATGGAAATGGTTTGGAGTGACAAGTTATTTCCTGTCCTGTTGGATGTTGTCTTTGCAGCGCTGGAACATTTAGTCCATTCATTAGTCAAGCAACAGAAAATTAATCTGGCACTGTTTTGTAAATCGATGAGTTGTTTAAGTAAATTTTTCAAGCAAAAATACCAAACATTCTCCGGCTCCGGCGTCGTCTAACAATGAAGTCATTCTTTACACTACAAGTGGTGCTGGAGAGCAGAGACTTCTGGCTCCTGTGTGCTCAACAAAACAAGCAATGTGAAGACTTCAGGCTTTAGGAAATTGTGAC
The DNA here is from genome assembly GCF_914725855.1 of Thunnus albacares. Classification (NCBI taxonomy): domain Eukaryota; kingdom Metazoa; phylum Chordata; class Actinopteri; order Scombriformes; family Scombridae; genus Thunnus; species Thunnus albacares. The sequence continues at coordinate 4,131,350 of NC_058121.1, forward strand.
CGGAATATTTCACTATTTTTATAGACCAAACGATTGATTAAACAAGAAATGAACTGGGAGAGTAACCGATGATGAAAAGGATAATTGTTGCAGCCTTAATGTGTTCAAATGCAGCTTTTAACTGAAGATCTGAGGTGAGCGCAGACTGAGGCCTGTTGCAAAGCTCCTTCCTTTCTCTGCAAACTCCAAGATATGAATTCAAATACCTGGTGGATGGTTATATGATGGAGCTGAAAAACACTAGTGATATTGTTATGGCTGAAAAAACAAAAAGGTTAAAAATTGGAGTTTTAAAAGTATTAGAGATGTGTGCCTGAGAGCTCCAGTTAATCCAGGACCATCTCCAATGCAAATTAGGCTCAAGTGGGTTTGATCTTAGCACCAAGAGGACCTGTTTGATCTGTGCAGGCTGCTCATTGAATGAAGTTGTCATTGGATGCTGTCTACAGACTGTGTTTGCATTTTAATCCTTGCGCTGTTTTAAATAGAATCCTCAGAGCTTTTCTCTCCTCCTCTCTGCTCTGCTCGGATTTTGTTCGCCGGAACAACGCTCATCTTAAATAATCAATATTTGTCTGCTGAACATGATCAGCCCTGCAGTCTCACATTTCACTTATTAACTGGTTTTCAAGCACAAATGTGATTCTCAAGGGGAAACGGCTATCTAGCAAATGCCAATGAGGAAAATGGCTACAGCAAAAGAGCTGCAGCCAAGCCAGTGTGTTGTTTGAATCCTGGGCATCTGTCTTTGCATCAAGGGGGAAATTCATGCTGGGCAGTGATCCAGACCAGGGTGGGGGCCACAACAGAGCACTCCTGCAGGGAATGGATAGCTCCTTGCTGCCAAAGACTATCTCTAATGGCCGAGCTTCCTCTATTCCTCTGAGGCAGTCGAAGCCTTTCAGCCTTTTTACGGCTTCCATTGTCTACTACCTCCTGCTTTAAAAATCAAAACCCAAAAGGCCAAAGCAAGGTCAGAGATCTTGACGTAGATTTTGAAAAAGCTAGACTGAAGTCATTACATCTGTGCCGTTTTGTAATGTAATCCCCATATTCTATTTTTATTTCTACAGGAAAGATGAAAAGGAGTATGCACTGAAACAAATAGAAGGCACTGGAATATCGATGTCTGCGTGCAGGGAAATCGCTGTAAGTTACAGGTTTTTTTGTTTGTGTGTTTGTTTAATATATGATGATGTATGGTTTGTACTGTGACCACATTCACCCTTTAAACCATTTTCACTGATGTTAATGTAGGTAGTGAGAGGAAAACACATGCTAGTTTAATTAGTATTTAGTAAATTAGTAAACTAACATTAAATTCACCTCTCACTTGTGCGGTAAGTGGGCTTTCCTGTATTAATATCTTTTAATGTGACCAGTGGACCTTGGTGTTTCTTTGTATTTAATTGCTCGATACTGTATAAAAGGAATCTTAAAGCCCTACTCTCCATTGACTGTCTATCCACGGTGGACATGTAGATCAAGATGATGTGTGCTATAATTGATGTCAGCATTAAGCTAGTGAATAAACAGAAGAGACAACTATAGCTTAACACTCCATTATCCTCTAATTATCCTACCTAAAATCCCAAATTACCTTCTCAAACGGAAAGTTTTATCGCCTTTCAAATACTTACTGGGCATTCAGACTGAACACATCCCAGCGAAACGTTTATATGGCTGGACCGTGAATGAAACACTAGAGGGCTTTTAATTTGAAAAACAGATACTGGCAGTGGCAACACGTGGTTACCAAGCCGCCAGGAAGTGCACCGGGCTTTGACTGAAACTAATTTGACATAGAGCCAAGTATGCCAAGTTCGGACTTGTACACTTACTAGTTCAGACTTTCAAGGAATCAAGGAGCTTTATTTGTCACATGCACAGACATACAACGTAAAACCTGCAGTGAAATGAAGGGAATGCTCAGTTACCTTGCACTTGGCAAGTTCGATTCGGAAGCAGCTCAGCTTCCTGACTGTACAGTTATAAAATAATCTCAAGTCAAAGCTCCACTAACACTTTCTTTCTCACAAAATAATAACCTCATTGAAAGGGAGATGTAGTAAATTATGATAGTCAGTCTGTAAGGCCAAAATCCAAACTGTCATGTAGCTTAATAAAATAAAACTAAATTTAATATAGACTGCTCTGTTCATTTGAATACATTTGCATTTATTGAAATGCAGTGTATCTGTGCATATAGAGCCCCAGAGGCAGCACTGTTGTTTTGTTCAGTAACCTTCACCATTCAGTCAGTCGCAGACAGTCGGACTGGCCCTTCTGTTGTGGTCCAGCCAAAAGTGAAAGGAGCTTGTGTGGGCTTGTTTGTCAAGGCAGCGGCGCCTTGCCAGATGACATCACATTGCATTGTGGTCATTGCGGTCAACTGGTTCACCTTTTTTGCCGACAGCCTCTGAGTCAGCACCCCTTAATGGTACATTAATATGGAAGAAAATGAGGTAAACATGTCAAAGGTCCGCAAATACATCTGAAGCTCTGATTTAATTGTGGTCTTTAAATCTATTTTTAAGAGCTTAAGTGCTAAGAAATTGATGTATAAAATTTTGAAACATTCCCATTATAATTTATTTCATACAGCTCAAGGTGACGTCTTCAGTTTGCTTACAACAGGGAAAAGCATTTGAGAAACTGCAAAATGTTTTACTTGAAAAATGACTGAAAAATCAAATATAAAAATAGCTACTTATTAGTTTTCTGTCAGTTGACTAATCAATTCATCGAGTAATCATTTCAGCTAATCATTTCAGTCAACTGTTTTTTTTTTTTTAACAAGTCTGGTGGTTTTGTGGTGTAGGCACTCACTTTCAAGAGGTTTCCAACCATCACTGGTGGTTTGGAGGGGAGTATTTGTGGTGGGGGGGTGGTGCTGCCTGAAGGCGTGTCAGCCTGCCACTCAGCCAGTCCTCTCAGAGGCTGCAGATATAGAGAGAATGTGGCCCCTTTGACAGGCTGTTGGGCTGTTATGTAAGAGGCTTTGGTTTCCACTTTGAAATGCTCACCTGAAGGGAAGCTATGCAACATGTCAGTGACACTGTGCAAACACTTATAGTAATGGCTGTAACCGGCTTTAGTGGAAGTTATAGGCATACTTGACCTTTAGCTGTACATTAACATTTGCATTCACTTTTAGTTGCACATTCAACAGTTGCAATATGTTGCGCAGTCATAGTTCCTCTTTTTGGCAGCATTTTGTTAAGTCACTTGAAAGAAATGGTCCTTAATTTTGTGTGTGTGTGTGTGTGTGTGTTTTGTGTGTGAGCATGTGTGCAGATATAGTTGGTGGTGGGGTTGAAGGACCCTTGTTTGCTTTTAATCTTCTGCAGAGAAAAGTGTTATTTTTAAAATTACAGAGAAAGAAGTCTTTCACAAAACTAAATGGTAGTAATAGACTGTCACCTTCTGCTTCACAGTGAAGCAAGAATGGAATGAGCTTAAAGGAGCAGACCGGCCCCAAGCCTGCAAGCTGATGTTCATACTGTGGAGAAATTAGTAAAAAGTTAAATTATTTTAATTGCAAAACACCAAACTCTTTGGTATGCTCTGGAAATAACTGGCAGGAATATAAAGAATATCTTATTTGTAGTGAATGAGCTAAGATATGCAAAAACAACAGTACGGCCCATTGATTTCCTGACTCACCAGCACATAGCCGACCAGTACGAAATAGGGCAAAGGTCAGACACGCGGTGCAGCTACTGAAGAGCACTCACAACAAGCTGATCACACATCAACCAACATGTGGCAGGCACAGCTGTCACCTCTCAGTGTTCAAAAATATCTCACCAAGAGATCTAGTATCTCTAGAAAGTCCTGTTTATTAGTGTGTAGCTGACATTGCTTGACCGACAACAGCGTTGTGTCACGACGGTGAATCCTTTTACTGTAAAAATAGTTCAATAGATAAAGCAAAGGTTTTGTCACACAAGATTCCAGGGTCAAGGTCAGTGTCTCACTAATCCAAGTCAGGCCTCATTAGTATTTTCCTAATGCCAAAGCTGATTGATGGAAAAACCAAATCAGCTTCAGAATAGGAGTTGCAGGTAAGAGATAAGAGCAGACTCGACAATAGACTTAGACAGAAAACAGCATAGAACAATATATATATCATACAACATCAAAATCAAACCACATTGCTACTAAACAAGTGCAAATGCTTTAGACAGTGTGAATGATTTGAATTATTGAGGAATGGCCTGCCCCTCTTATTGGGTGTGGCAGTTTGTTTCACACAAATGGATTGCAGTTGGAAAATGCTCTGCCATGTTTTAAGACTTTTGTAAGTGTGGTTTTGATGCTAACTCAGTGTTTCCTGCAGCTGCATCACAGTGAAAGCCATCACATCCAGGTTCTTTATCCAAGATCTGCTTCTTTATTTTTAAAAAGTCAAGATACAAGTGTGTGCATAAAAACTTCAGAAATCAGTCACAACTCCCAAAACCTTCAGTCACAGAATTGAAATTTGTGTTGCACATGCTACTAATGGTGAAGCTACAAATTACGCTTTTTTAGATAATATATTGGGAAAATCCAAAGAGCCATTTGCCAAACAAAATGATGATAAAACATGAATTTGCAGACACACAGAAAGCCATCAGAGAAGCTTGTCGTATTGTTTGATTATTCAGGAGACTCCCATGCAGCTATTGTGAGGACTATTTATGTTCTCTTACAAATGCTTGTTTACAGCAGGTAAAAATACTTTCAAACACACAGCTGTCAGCATCGGCCATTGTGCATTCACATGGTAAAAAAAACTGCTGAAGGCTAAAGAGAAGAGAACATGAAGCTATACTTTGCAGCTGTCATTACACAATCAGAATATCTTTTGAAGGTCTCATGATTGAGAAATTCATGAGGTTTGAGAAATCCATCTTTAAAACACGTGTCTATCAGGTGTCTACATGCCTTCAGGTTTTGTTTCATGTAACTTTACTTCCCTGCATAGCAACCATCTGTTGGATTATTTTGACCCTTGGTGGTGGTGAGGGCATTGATCTGTGAAAGTGTGTGCACGCCCTCTGCACTGTACCTCTTTTCAGTCCAGGGCTCATTTTCTCACCAGCAGATGAATCTGCATGCTGTCAGTCATTCATTTTCAGTAGGAAAAACAATTTCCACATACTTTAAAAAAACATTGCCTATCTAGATCAACCACTGCAGCAGACATGAGGCCTTCATTCGGTTTCACATAGTTCCTGTTTTTGTGTTACTTGTTTGATTATGTTACTTGTTTTTCCAGTGCAACATTATTGGCTGTACGACATAATCCATGTACGTATAATCCACACATTAATGATCAGACAGGTTTTTAAGTCTATAGCTCATGGACAAAGACAAACATTCCAGTTATTACTCAGCCTCTCCCATGCAAACATCCGTTAGGTGTTGCAAAGATTCTGCAGTGCTCACTGAGTGCATACAGTTTTATATTGCAGTGAACAATTATCACAGTCATGTCAGGTGCATTTACTTTGATTCACTTTTGTTGTCACTTCCACAGAAGTAATAGATAATTAGTTCAAAGCCACTGAGTGTAGAATTTGAAAATGTTTGACTTTGGCACTCCTATAGTGTCATATCCCTTAGTTGTGTGGCGATCACAAAGTAGACAGTAGAAATACAGCGTTCATATTATAATGTAACCAACCAGGAATGCATATGTGTACTTATCTTAGTGGTGCAATGGATCGTAGTTGATCCGTGATCCGTACGGATCGCCCCCCACGGTTCGGCATGCATGTGAACCGCAGATTAATTGCAAAATTTAAAGTCTCATTTAAGACAACATAAACAAACTGCTGTAAGTACAAGTCATGGACAGACAGCGTGTTGCTAAAAGGGATTTTGAAGAGCAATGACCAAACCAGCATAACGGGTGACATCTGCAGGTATGTTTACATGCTGTTTAATGTGTTGCAGCTGAGCAGCTAATTAGCTACATAGCTGCTAACTGACGTTAGCAGTGCACTTGTCCCTGCTGAATGTTTGTTTGGTTGCTTGTTCAACAACGTGTGTTCATGTTTGTAAGTTATCAAGTTTTGATGATGTGGACACAGGCTGTTGTTTCATTCACTACCATGTTGAAAAGAGGAAGGTATCAGGCCTCATATTGCAATTTAATTTAACAATCCAGCATTGAATATTTTATATATTTTAAGACCATGGGCAAAAGTTCCTTGCTATAAGTGTTTTACAGAATATATGGAAAGCAAAGTTTTATTTGTCGTCGCCCCCCCCCCCCCCCCCCTTTTTTTTTTTTCCTGATATGTAAAATGATCCAATTTGTGACTCAAATCCGTGATACGATCCGAACCGTGAGTTTTGTGATCCATTGCACCCCTAATTTATGTGATTGGCCACTACAGCAATTTTTTTTTTGCTGATGACCCCGTGGTGTTTGGCTAGAACCCGTTGCATCAGCACCCCCACTTTGTCCACAGTGTGGCCCCATTCAGATAAATGAGGGGGCTGGGTTGTGTGTCTGAACAGAGCCTTACAGCGCGGGTGTAGAAGTAAAACGCCACCCCCAGCTTGTTTGCTTCTGCTTTCAACCCATGTTAGTCTTTACAATTCAGTAGGAACATTGTCACCCTACCCTGGGGTCTTGCACGTTTCTTTCCAGGGGAATGTTAACATTCTTGTTGCACCTGACAGTGTAACACTGCCTCTAATGGAATGTACTCTGTCATCCATCTCAATCACTGTCACATCCCCTTGACTGTCGCCCATCTTGGTCAGACTTCTTTTCTTTAGCAAAACATTCAACTTTATGTTAAACCAGTTCTCCTTTACTTCTCTGAGATGACACAGTGTTGAGAACTGTTGTAATATTTTCCTAAGTTTTTTGGATTCTCTAATACCGCTACTGACTCATGTAGAGGTGGCTTTTATTGAAACAAGCAATTTACAACAAGTTTGTGCATTTAAGATAGTTTAGTGACTTGGATCACTTGTAGGAGCAAGGGTCATGTACAGAAGTAAGAGAGTTAGAATAAGAATATGAAAATAGATGTTCTGAGTATGTTCTTTTGTGAAAGGGTATGTACACCCTCAGTTTCTGTCTGGCTCCTCTCAGTCAGAATATTTAAAAAATATATATATATATATATTTGGTTTGGGGAGTGGGGACTAGATGGGGGTAAACAGTTGTGCAGAGGCTTGGCAACATAGTATGTGACCACATATGTTAGTACCACCGAATGGGTCTGCTGCCCACCTGGGTTGTATGACACTTGATATTTTGGCCTCTGCCTCCCTCTTCCAGGTCCTTCCTGATTGCTTGGCACTTCTCACTTCATTGAGGGATTGGCTTCTTGGACCCAGTCCATGAAGGTCATAGAGAGAGCAGGAGACGCCAAGGAATGGTACAAAGCTAATGTTGGCTCTCCTTAGCTAAGGTCATGATAGAATAATTAGTCACTCAAGGTAATTTTCAATTTTCGTTCCCAAAAATATTTCAGTATTAGCTACCCCAACGACATGCATTATATCCTCTGTGGAAAAGAGCAGCTCAGCCAAATCTCCATTTTTTATACTTGGCATGGCAACCTCAGTTGGGTGGGTCAGTGAACAAAAAATACCTTTTTCTTGGCTATTTTGTCACAGTTAAGGAGGTGCCACAGAATATATAAATATTCTGTGGCACCTCCTTAACTGTGACAAATATTTGCCTATTCTCATATTCTGTCTGCATCTAAACAGATGCGTTCAGGGACACAGTTGAGCATAGGTCACCTGCATTTTGGCCTCACCACCATGTCTTCACAGAAAGTATGGCATGAGCAGCACATTTAGCAGAGCAGCAGCAAGTGCTCCGTCTGTATATTTACACTCGAAACACAAGACGACCAACATCACACATAGCACTTCTGTAGCCATGATTGACAATATCTTGACGCTCCTCACCAGTGACATATGAACACGTGCAAGTTTGTGAGATGAGATGATCGGTGGGGGCCATACTTGTAGTGTCGCCAGTCTCCTGGTCAAGACACAGCATGAATTTATGGCACTATATATAGTGCCATAAATACATAAATAGTGTGTGTGTGTGTGTGTGTGTATGTGTGTGTGTGTATATATATATATTTATATGTATTTATTTATTTGGTTAGTTAGTTAGTCAGTTATTTCCGGGAACTGTTTGGTTGTACAAGTTGTACCTGTTCCTCTCTCTCTCTATTCACTTCTCTGTCTGTCAATATCTGCATCTCAGTGGGTGTCAAATTGCCTGCCTGCTCACCCATCTCTCCCTCAGGTCCTGATAGCAGGCTCTGTGCCAAACAGGGCGGAGGGGAGTGAGGCACGGCCTTGGAGACCAAAGTTGTTATTGCAGCATCGTGTTATTTGACGCTTAGTCATTTACCTGACAGGTGATGAGTCAGACCTTTGGCCCAACAATTTCATATATTTTTGTTTACACTGAGTAAGTATTCATTCAGTAAGCTAAAGAATAGGCTGGTAGCATTACAGAGCTCTGACTCAGTGTCATTTTACTTTCGCAAGTAGAGAAATTCACTGGTAAAGGCAAGACGGTTGATTTGCTTTGTCTTTTTCTAAACTTCTGATGATGGGAGAGTAGCCCTGTTTTTGATTTCAGGTCTGCAGAAAATAAGATAAGATGTGTTTTGCTGTGGCGTTAGCAGCATTCTTTTCTAGAATAATCCAATCAGACCATGACCCATGACAGTCTCTCCTGGGGCAAGCAGACAGAAGCATTGCTGGGGTGTTTTTGCGTTTTCTTTTTTTTTTCTTTTTTTGAATGATGAATGATAACAAATAATCAGTATCTACTAATATCTACTACTATTCAGTGCAGTATTAGCAATTTATCAGAGAATGCAGACAGACAACCGCAGTATCTTGTTTGATATTGATACAACAAACCTTCTCAGAGAAAATGTGTTTTTCTGGTTGAAGCTAGTGGAACATAGGCTTGAAAAGGGGAATGGGACCTCAGTTCTCTATATCGAAACCTTTAAGGGAAAACTAATTCATTACAACTTGGATTTTTTTTGTTGCTCTTGCCATCAGTTAATGGCAAGAGCATTGCACTCTTTAAAGTTGTAGCTGAGATCTTAGAATGTGGCAATATTGCTAAAGACAGGTCCAACAGGGCAAGAAATACAAGCAGTCAGATGTCATGTTGTAAATAAACCTTGATTAACCTTTCTGTGGTGTTCTTTGTGTTGGCTCTAGTGTTTTGTTGCATGTTCAAGAGCAATTCAGGGGAAAACAAGATGTGATCTGATGCAAAGCATTCAATCAGTTGACCTTTGTCGCTGCTAGGGATACACCGATTTGATACACCAGATTGTTATCAGCGCCAATACCAACCTTATGGTAGGTAAGGTATTGGCCATGATGTGACTGATGCACAGTAAATACAGTTTCTTCATCCATATCATTATAAAATTCAGTTAAAAACATTCAGTCACAGTCAGTTTTTAGGGCCTCTGCAATCCCTGGCACCATGTTACCTTACATAAAAATGATTCCAGTGAGTTAAAAATGCAGTGAGGGATACAGGTTTTAAAGCTCGGAAAAAGAGATTGTTATTCAGTATTGGTAGATTACTTGCGATACCGATACCTCAACTCAGGAGGAGTTGAGGTATCGGTATCGCAAGAGATAAAATTAGATCAATGCATTCCTAGGCAAGAGCATTTAAATGTGTTTTGAAAACGGTTGATTACTTAGGCCTACATACTGTAGCCTTTGCTCTGTGTTCAAGAACAATTGAACAAAGTGTTTGATCAGTCAGCCTTTGTCGGCACTAGCCTTTATTATGGGGCTTTCAGATTGAAAACAGTACTATATTAAAAAATTACAAGGGTCTGCTTTGTTGAGGGTGTGCTGCCTCAGATACTGGTGAGAGGATGAAATGTGATCCAGGAAGTCCAGTTTGAGTAATGGATTAATAAGTTTGAAGACATTGAAACACTACATGGATGTTTATAATAAAAGACGGAAAGACCCTGGAAAGTTATCACCGCGGCAATCATTTCTCACATCCTCCGTCTTGACAAATGTGAGATAAATATTACAATCATGTTACAAAGCGATCTGCCAGGAATGTGTGCTCACATATATTGAATTGGCCAGTGCTGGAAGATGTTGCATTGTGTTTTGGGCTCACCTTTTTTTGTCAAAGCCTTCTGCATCAGAAACCCCACTGTGCCAAAGCAGTGGTCTCATTAAAATGTGGGGACTGTGTTTTGTCAAGCAGTGCTACGGTTGGTCTGGTCTAAATACAGCTTTAGTTTTATTGGATAAACAGAGAAAAAGACAATTGCAGTTTGCTTTAGACATCTCATCGCTTATTCTCATTGTACTCTGAAGATGACAGAAGGTTTGTCATAGAAGCAATTTGGCTGCAGAAGTTTAATTCAGAGAGGACTGGTTTGAGGACAAATAAAACATGCTTGTCTTCATTCTTTAATGCCTTAATTAAGGCTTAAGAACATGTCAGGAGTGTGGGTGCAGTACTTAGTATGACACATCCAATCATTCATCTATTTAATGATTCAGTCCATGTGACCACAGGGTTGTTGTCACCTAAAGGCTAATTAGAGTATATCATTCCAAAACTGTATGTAGCACACACAGCTCCATGTACTTGGATTCCTCGCCCATTTGTATCTGAGGAATGCAGGTAGGAGCGAGTCCCTCCCTCCATTATTTCCTGGCAAAGCAAGCCTCGCCTCGCTTGTCTCCTGAACATTACCGCTACTAGAAATTGGTTGACTTAAAAAATCTTCTGACTTGCCTGACAGAACAAAGGAGACTTTGTACCTCCCAACCCACCGCCTCGCTTCGTTTAGCAAACTGTGCAGCTCAGTGACTGGCATGGCACATTTAGGGCGGAAAGAGGTTGGTTTGGCTGCACTGTGTTTTTGGTTTTGCAGCATAAAATGGCTTGTGTCTTTTATGATTTTTCCATGCGGATAGGACTCTGTAGGATTGGAGAAATATAAGGCAGTGCCATGAGCTGTTAGGCCTCTTTGATCAATGAAGGTCACCTTTATAGACAAGATTTGTTGGTGGTCTGATAACCCAACATCTAAAATTATATAATCCAGTCAAGTATGCTTTCCAAATAGTTACATGAAATGCAGTGTGATGCAGGTAGTGTGAGAGCAGCATCAGATAAAATGGAAAAACTAGTATTTGATGACATGACAGCTATTTGAAACGGTTGCAGTTGAGCCTCTGCCTCACGAACCGGATTCATATTCTATCTGGTTTCATCAAGTCACTCGAAGTAAAGATCCCAAATTTGTTACTGTGTTCTAACCACACATTCAAATGTCTCTGTTGGTTCTTGGATGCAGGGAAAGTAAACTTACTCTTTCTACTTTGGGTGATGAGCTTAAAGATAATCAGAAAATCAAACTCTTTACAGTATGGTTTTATGATCAAAAAGAGGCCAAATTCTCTTAGTCTTAGAAAGGTTGATCGTCAGTTTCTGAAGTATAAGAAACAAGGTAACAAAATGAAACATCTGATAACATTTATTTATTTATTCTTGGTTTATCCTGCCCACTTGAGAAATCAGCTGCACCGGGGTACTTCAGCAGGGTGTCGGGGCCTTGAATGTTTTTCTTTTTTCTGGTTTCCTACTTATCACACCATCCTGCCGCCTGCTTTTCTGGACCATCCAGGCGATCGCAGCCCCCGCTGGATTCTTCAGCTTGACATGGACAGCAGATTGCGTAACACAGCTCACTGAGGTTTCACAGCCTTTAAACCCCTGCGACAGAAACAGACTGTGTTTAGATAATGCTCGGGCCACTTGGGTAAATCCTCTGCTAGCCGGTAGTGGGAAGTGAACTGACCTGTCTAGGTTGAGTTCATCAGAGTGAGGCTTAAGGATGGTGGGAGTCCAGGTGCAGTGAAAAACAAGAGCTTGTTTGTTTTTGGTTTGGATAATAAGTTCCACACTGTCAGATATAGTGTTAAGTTTGCATTTCTGTGTTTCTCAAGACTGTGTGTAAGAAGACAATGGTTTGGCAACTGATACAAATTTTGGCTATTGTATTGGAATTACTCTAAACAGAACAGTAATGTTATAAAGCAAGATTAGTATAAATTTACACTTTTTAGCCCCTCTCTCATAATTTCATTATACTCAGTTTTCCTATGAAACCATAGATTTATTTTTTCTTTTAAATCAACATATTTTTATTGAGGTTTTGCTGGGCATGGATTTAGTTTTCCTGACATATAATTTGCTACACATGACACTGCCAGCCAGAGCTGAAAGAAAACCAAATAGTAATTGATTATACTGTACATTATTTATTCAAGTCATGGCTGGTCATATGGACAAATGAATATTGTAGCAATCATTCTAAGAAATCATTCCATGGCATCTGCTAACCCGATAAATTGATAATCACCTTGAACTGCAGGGAAGTATAAAGTATAAAGCTGAATTTGAAATAAAATACTGTACTGTACACACTCGATGGACCACTACAATCAGCAAGGCAAGGACGGGTCACGTAATAGATAGACAGCATCAAAGGCTTTGCAATAGCCTTGATAGCTTGTTCTTTTACTGTAAGAAAGCACATAACACAGCTGTTGTTGAAAAATTAGTAAAACTCTTTACAGAAAAGGGAAAAACCTGCTAGCCATGTTTTTTTATTCGTCCACTTTAATTTAGTATTGACAAAGCAGTAACTGACCATTGTGATTCTACTGTAATCTATGCAAAAATGTAACTAACTAAAGACTAGTAGCAAGCCAACATCCCTCTAAAATGTGACAGTATACCCTTCACAAATATTTATGCAAACACAACTTCTACTATATCAGAAAAAAAACAGAATAAACACTATTTTCAGCAATTAATTCCTGCTGAAATGGATCCATTAAACATTTTTAATAAAAACCCAGTGTAGTGTTTAAGATAAAATAGTATTAGCCCGCAGTAAGCATTTTCACAGATTAGCTCGCTAGCAGTATTGCTAGCTAGACTACCCCCAATCGGTCACGTAGCCTCCACTACGTGGGTCGTAGTGGTCCCTCAAGAGTCTTCCATTAACTGTGATGAATGTTTACAGCAGGCAGTTTCTGTAATAATTTTACCTTGTTTGCCTTTTTTTTCCTCACAAACTTTCCAAAGTTTATTTAAAACCTGTTTTGCCACTCTTGTTTCTTACTCTGTGACTCATTTTCTGCAATGTCGATGTGTTCCAAGATCTCAGCAAGTAACTTGGTGAGGAAAAACCACAATCATAAAACTGAAACTGAAATCATCCCTGAATAACATATCATTTTTTCATCACAATGTGATTCTGTTGAAAGACAAAAATATGAAAGTTTTGCCTTAAATCAGGTACTTTTCATTAAGGGGCCTAGAAGTCCTCCAGTGGTAAAAATGTTATTTTGGAAATTCATTCACCCACCTGCTGCAGTTTCACATCTGTTCACTCCATTAAGTTTGACCTTCATGAATTGAAACATTGTTCAAGAATTTCATTATTCCCATGAAATGAGTCTTGTTTTCCCTGTTGGTCACAATGGCTTTTGTGTTAGTAAATGTCCTGACCTCATAATTTTTCCCTGTTTCCTTTCTGCCTTTCTAGCATACATGGGTAGATGTTTAGTGACTCAGATAACCAAAGGATGTTAATTTGTTGTTTTAGCCTTTTTCCATCTGAGGATAAGTGTGCAATAGCTGCTTCAGTAATAATGATTTACTGCAAGAAAATTACACAGTAATAAATTGGCTCAGTGGGCCTTTCACCTCAAAGGTAGAAACATGAAATTATGCTCCTACATCAGGCCAATACTGATCCTTTCTGCCTCCGTCTCCATGAGACAGCCTGTGTTTTCTGGCCTGCATCAGCCATTCTTTCCCAGCACGCTGATCGCTGTGCAAACAGGAACATATTTGAGTTGTATTTGCAGAGGGTGAGGATTGAAAAGCTTGAACACAGGGTTGCTAGGGATCAAATGACAGCTGATGTCTCTCTGTAAGTTAAATTGAAGGGTTCATTATTTCAACCAGTGTTTGATTAAGACTCAGCTAACAAAATGAAATTTGCCAAACCATACTATATAGAATAAATACAGTATGTACCAGTAAATCTGCTACAGCTATTGTTGCATTAATAAAATGAAACTACAGACAATTTACGTTGTCAAATCTGTTTCTGACCTGATGCATCTTTGTAATTAATTAATTCTGCTGGACCCCACGTGATTGTCCTTGAAGCTGCAGCCTGTGGTCTATCAAAGACACTGCCTTGTCAGCAATATATGTCTGTAAATAACACCAAATGGCTGCTGCTGCTGTTGTTCTGATCGCTTGCTGAGCCAGTGTGCCCGTCACTTTGTTCATTCTGGAGGAAAAGGCTTGGCATGCATGTCCCCCCGCACACAGAGCTGCAGTGTTTGTCTCTAACCGGTGGCCAGTAGAGCCCTGCACAGAGCAGCCTGCAGTGGATTTATCGACCCGCTGCTCACCAGCCGCATGAGAGAAGTCATTAATCAGTCCTCTGGAGCAGGATGATCCAAGGCAGCGCTGTTTTTCTTGTGACCTTTTCCTGCTCGCCAAACCTCATCCTTCTGCCAGCCTGATGCACTGTGAAACACAAAACCATTTTAATTCAGAACCCAAAGATGTGATCTAGAAGGGTTATTTCATGTTGTTTCTCAGAGCTGAAATCCCCATCAAAGCTGTTTTAATTTTGGCAAAAAAAATTTAGTTTTAGTCACATTCTAGTCATATTATTACTGTTAGTCTTTTGAAAGTTTTACTTTCATCTGTGAAATGTTGTAATGTAAAGTTTATGTCCTGTAAACATTCTGAGGCTGCTGTCGCTATCTTTGATCTTGGCATTATCCATTGCAGGGTTACTGGTGCAGGCACTGTTTACTGGTTCATACCAGTCTGTAATGGTTCACATACACCTAGTTTTGAGCTGTGTGATCATTCAGAAGCTGTATTTACTCATGAAACTACTGTTCACTGATTGTGTTTAGCTTGAGACCAGCAAGTGAAATGTTGGAAAATATATATTCCTTTAGCAAACATCTAGAGTGAGATTTAGATGGATGAGAGTTTTTATTAATTGTGCACTCATTACTACTCATAACCTGTAAACACAAAAGATAGCCAACCAAAAGTTACAGTAATGCTACTTCCATAGCCCATGATAATGTTAACGTTAGCTTATCTTTTTATATCTGTTGGCTTGCTGGTCTATTTTGGTGGCTTGTACTAGCTGTTTTGTTGACATGTCTAATTTTCAGTGGGATTGTAGATGAATTTAGTCCATAAATCTGTTCCTTATTTCCTTCCATGAACTAGTAACAACATCTAATAATACTGGCAGAGACAAAACATTACTGAAATACAAGATGTTGCCTATTAGCGTAACAGGTAAAGCAGCTACATCAACTTCTGATTTTTAGGTGATGCAAAGGTCAGAGCCATTAAATCCTGACACTTTGTTTTGTTATAGTAATCAAGTAAAAGGGAACAGTGGGTGGTTCACAGAAAAAAAGGCCTAGATTGTGGCTGATAGGTAAACAGCTACATTAGTTTCTGCAAGATCAGTTTCAGCTCTATAAAACCATGGAGAGATCAGTTGGTTTCACTCTGACCCTTTACAGACTGAAGGCCATTTTTGCTAGATGTGTTTTCATTCAGATCCCAGACTCAGGCTAAAATTGAGTTCCAGGAACTGCCTACAAGTGTTATGTGATGGTCAATGACCTGAAAGCACATTTGGGTCTTGAGTAGCCTCTTTAAAGGTGGACTGGCAACCCTGGCTGGAATCTGGCTTAGCTGCAAATATTTGGAACCCGTCCAGTGAGTGCTTTCTCTCCGAGGCCTTTACAAAAACATGACCTATTTTACTCTGAAGGGGGACAAACAGTCTGTACTTTTCTTCCTCCCATGTTCGTACACATTCCTCTCATTTTATCATCAATTTAAATGTGTCGATCTTGCAGTTGTTTGTGTATTGAGGTTCTAGTAACAAGTGAGGTACATTTTGAGTTAATTAGCTTCTCTTTCACTCAGAATGCCGCTCCCTTCCGCCTCATTGATGATCAGCATCTCAATTCAATATGATGACAACATTCACCAGTCTGCTCACAGCGCACACTCTGTCCCTGCACATGTCGAGGAATGGCCTAAATGGCCTTTGCCTAATAGCACATAAAAGTGAGTCACAAGATTGTCTGCACATGGAAAATTTTCCCACAGGACGCTCGGCTTTCTGCGGCTAATGCTGGATTACAGTCGTGTGATTATGGCCTGTAGTAGCGTTTTCCCAGAACTTGGTTTTGTTGTTTTATGTTATTATACCAGCATCTTGACATTCTAAATTAACAATGCATGTTCTTATAAAAATGTATTTATTTACAGGTGATATAAGTATATGTTTTACAAACTGTAATACGTCAGATGGCTTAAGAGAATCAGATCCATCACGTGAGACCAAGTAGTGAAGGTGTATTAACCTGGGGAAACAGTTTTGTAATTACACACTGCCTGAATCACTGCCATGGTATTGTTTACATTGTCAACCACTTTTTTACTCTTACACAATATGCACCACCATACTCAACCAAGCAACTGGGCTTTTATCACTCATGTGTGACCACTGCAACATGTTTGAACTTCATCAGTTTGACCGTTAGGCTGCAGGCTGTATGTAAACAAAATAAGAACCTTTGAGACATTAGTGGATTCTTTGATTAATGCAGGTTTTGCAGTTATTCTCTGATTAAATATCACCGTCACAGGTATCACACATTGTATTTTATTGTATTTTTATGTTGATTTTCAATATTAAGACCTTGAGTGATCCACTACCATTTGATTCCTCTTTTTTCTTTTGTTGGTCTTAAAGATGCCCTGTAGTGTTTCCTTGTAAATAAAGTTTCTGTGTACATTCTGTTACTCACTGAAACACATTGTGTGTGTCCTTTAGGGCCTAACAAACATGATAGAGACAATTTAATCCTTGGAAAACATTTGCAAAGCAAAAGTTTAAAACTTCTATTGGTTACATCCATGTTTGCTAACAATCTTCTTCACTGCTGGCACATTGCTGTGTTTCTTGGGCATTTCCAGCTCTGGTAGATTAGTGGAATAGAAACCATGGAATGTGTATTACATAATCCACCATCCTCATGTGTGTGCACAAGAACAAACCAAACTGGGACCCGCATATAAAAACAATGCTCCAAAGTGCCACTGGTGGTCAAAAACCATATCTTTATAACCAATTATATCTGGGATCATTTTAAATGGCTCATTGTTTTATGTAACTCTTGACTGTTGGTGGACACTCATTACATGAGCACCTTAGGAGCACTTACAGCTGTATGTGTATATGTGTACATGCTGTGTAACTTGCAGGGTGAGTACAAGATCGCAGGCGCTTGTATCTATTTGCACAACATATAAGTGTATGTCTTTGCATTCATATATTGTGCCACTTTCTGCCATGTTGTTTGGGAAGCAAGCAGGGCTCCAACTAATGATTATTTTAACTGTTGAGTTAAAACCAGCAAATATTTGGCATTTTTCTTTCAAATAAACTAAAACAATTATTATATGTATTTTATTATTATCAAAATGATTTTCTGTCAATCAACTAATCGATTAATAGACTAAGCAGTGCAGCTCTAGAGGCAAGGAATTCATTCATTATATGCTATTAGCGGTACTTTTGTTGGTGACTATTTTCAGCAGCAGAGCATTGTGTGTGGGATCAACTCAAAATAAAAACTACAATACTAGGAACTCATCACTCAGTAGAGCAGTGTTGCTCACTATTATTAATTGTTTGTAAAGTCTGTCAGTTCACCATAGCGGTCCATACCGAAATATCTCAACAAATATTCTGTAAATTGCAATAAAATGTGCAAAAAGTTTATGGTCATGACGATCCCCTTGGATTGACACTGCCATGTGAACAGCAACCACCAGGAATTAACCTGTGACAGCACTCTGTATACACTAAATAGATTGAACACGTGTTCATGATCCCATATCGGGTTTGGTTTGTGAGTGAGAGCGGTGTTAGTGCCACATGGAGTCAGTGATCACATGAGGTCCCAGTGGGTCCGTCTCGACTAGTGCACGGCTCTCGGAGTTGTAAGTGGTGCCACAGAGCTGGGGGTGTACAAGCACTAAGCCCAGGGCTCATTACTACAATGCACCATTATAGCCTGTGGATTAAGGCTGTGATTAAACACAACCCTCATTTCCCCATCCAGAGGTCAAATCAAACAGCCTGCATACAATTCCTGCATTATTCCTTTCGGTTTGTACTTGTTCCTGTCACTTTCCATGCTAAAGCTGTCCTTGAGTGCCTTGTGGGTATACAATTAGAAGTAATTGTGCTGTACAGTTGATTCAGTTAAGCCTGAATCATTCAAGGAAACTTAAATGGTGACATCTATTTTTATTTAAATGATTCTTTTTATCTATTTTAGATAATCAGGTCTGTCTGCTTGATGTGCCATAATCCAAAGGTTCTCAGAAGAAGCAGATTCTTTGTCTTGAAATAATAAGAAATCAGTTAAACCAACACAGGTTTTGGATACCAGACTAGAACACTGTTAAGACACAGTCAGTATTCTTCTTTTGTGATCTACTTTCACAAA
This sequence comes from Thunnus albacares, assembly GCF_914725855.1. Classification (NCBI taxonomy): domain Eukaryota; kingdom Metazoa; phylum Chordata; class Actinopteri; order Scombriformes; family Scombridae; genus Thunnus; species Thunnus albacares. The sequence continues at coordinate 4,150,019 of NC_058121.1, forward strand.
GCAACAAGTAAAAGGGTCATACACAGTTACTTGTTTGATCTTTGGCATCATTTTGTTGAGGCATTTGGTTTCCTCTGCCTTCTGATAGGCACAAGGACAGCATTAAATCCAGTGACAGAGTAGATTCTTATGTCCTTGGGGCCTTGAGGGATTGAACTTTTATACGAAAACTATGTTACAATAACTGAAAGTTCTTTTGTGGTTTTGGATGAGCTGACTTGTTCCCATCTGTTGTGTTCCCATTTGATATTCATGTCAAAAAAGTATTTCAAGAATAACTCAAAAGGCTTCAGTGTGCTGCAAATAAAGTGCTTGTTGGATGGTTGAACAGTGAAACCCTACATCACACACACCTTTCCAAAGTCAAAATTGGTGGGCAGCATGTGTGAAGCTGTGAAACTATGTATAATGTGAAATTCTCTCTTAAGCTCTCTTTTTTCATTCTTCTCACAACCGCTTTTATCACTTTTGTGTGGCCAACCGCAAGTGTAACACCACAACTGCCTTTAAGGAGGGGATCTCCAGTTTGTACAATTCAAAACGCCTCGTCCCTCTCAACTTTTCACCTTTGAATGAGGCCATGAAAACCTTTTTGCCTTTTCATTTGAAGCACAATGAGCCCTGTAGGTTTCTTTGTAGCAAAGAGGTCCTACATCCACCTGTAGTCTCTTACTGCCTGTCCCACTTCACTATGGATACCCTCTCTGAAGCTCAATTTTTAATATAATTCCTCATTTCTCCACTCACCAGCTGTCAAAACATGTTAAAACTAACTGATGAGGATGTCTGTTTCTGTCCAGACAAGAGTCTTGGTAGTAGATGATGGGAAACTTATAAAACACTATTTCCATGTGCTTAACAGATACCTACAATAGCAGATGTCTAGCAGTTTTTGTGACCTTTGAAATTAAGCTTCGAAAGATTTAAATTTTTAAATTTTACAAACAGTATTTTGTACAAGTGTGACTCCTTACATTGACAAAGAATACTAAAGGCACTACCTCAATAATGGCCAAGACAGGACAAAGTCCAAGACATCAGAAGTGCACTGATGAAGCGAATCTGAAGTACCAGTATTGTCCTGAGTGTGTAAGAGAGCGGCTCTACCAAGTAACTCAAGATTTGTGTCAGTGGAGTCTCTGAAATTAGAGCCATTGCATGTGAGTAGTTGACCTGGTTTCAAGGCCATAAGGTACTTCCACAGCTTCGGTCACACTTCAAGTGTGCAAGAATCATGAAGCTGCATGTGTTTAATTGTCAAAACCAACTATGGCAGGCTTGTGTCCTCATGGTGATCCACCACATATTGTCATTTTTGCAGCTTTCATTCAGTTTCTCATCATCAGTTTATTCAAATACTAAGCTAAGACCATCAAGTAGGATTTTTTCTTACATGTAACATTTTGGACATGTGCATAATGCGGGTATAAAAAGAGAAGAGGTTTAAGACAAAGTGGACAAAGAAGAACAATCATATGGACAACAACCATAAAGAAACAGACAATGTGATGACTAGAACTATCTGTGTTGTTTTTCTCTGCATCTTGCTGTAGGTGCAGTACAGTAAGAGTCATGACAGCCTGTACAAATGAATAATTCATTCAGTGGGTTGGATTCACCGTAGACTGTTTCAGTACTGCCCCCCCATCTGACTGAAACACCCCGCAGATATGAAGGCCTGTTTAAAGGGCACGATTGATTATGGATTGTCTGTGATGGGTCAGCAAATGACACAGTGCACAGAGTCGGTGAAACCAATGAACCAGTTACAAAGACAGAAAGACAGATAGAGGCGTCGGTTGAATGATATGGCAGCGTGTGCAGCGTTAGCTTATGTAGAAGTCCTCCATTATGCAGCTGTCCCACTGCTAACTTCCATTAGCTGCTGTTACAGCCAGGGGCTCACTGATAAATGAAAAGACAACATTAGAAGTTTCCAAACTGTTCCTACTATTCCTTTGAAGCTGGTACAATGGATAAAATCCATTTAGAGTTGGGGAACACAATTGCTGTACCCATTGGAATCACATTATATTACATGTCAGTAGAAAAAAGTCACTGATGTTCACTGATCTTATGTAAGGATCAATGAATATAATGCCAGTACTTTCAAATGAATGTTAAAAGCTCTTTGTTGCTGTTGGTTGTTGATTGTCAGATGTTGTTGGGGGTGAAGCTGAAACGTGACAGTAGTTTGGTATCTTATCTGACTAATTCCTCAATATCTTAGCATAGCATGTTAGTATAGCATATTTGAATGTTTTTTTAGCATAAAGCACAGCTCATAGGAAGTATTTTGTTGAAGAAAAATGCAAATTCTTAAATTCTGTCTGTGATGTCAGATGAAAAATCAGAGGATCATCAAAGTCATTATGATTTGTCCTCTGGGGACCACAACTGTGTGTACAAAATCTCATAGTAATCCATCCAGTAGTTTAAATCAATACTTAAACTCTGGTTCTAAGTATTGGACCAACACAGTGAAATCTTTGTTTCTTTGAACTTTAATCTTCATGCTTGTCATATTAAGTAATATAATTAATTCAGGATGAAACCTGTATTTTTTACATTGATATCTGAGCAACAAAATCAGACAAGGAAATAATCAGCTCATGTTGTTAAAGAGGATTACACACAGCCCGAATGCCAGTCATCCAACATCATCTACAATAACACTCCATGCATACAGTATCTCATACTGTGTGCACATGGGCTGCTGACTCATATCCAGATGGACTTAATAAACAATCCTACTTGATTTTCATTCCTCAGTATTTAAGAAATGCAGATGATCTTCCAAGTCTGGCAATATTCTGTATTTTTCTTTTTGTCTCCAAATCACCAACGATGATTTGATCCCACTAACAGGTATATTATGTGTATCATAGCCTAAAATATTTTATTCCTCTGTGCCACTGTTCTGTGCCTCTGTGCCACTGGACTCAATCCCAAACACACCTCCCTGCTTTCAATACTTGATACTGTACCAAATGTGTAAGAATCCACCACTAAAAATAGTCCCCAACAAATGAACTACTTCCTCCTGTTTCAGTAGAGTTTGCCAAAAACAACAGTCCCCATCTGTGTAAGGAAATGACTTAAAAAGGAAATTATACTTGTTATAGTTGTTGTTGTTGTTGTGACCCTTTTTTTTGGAAGATCTTTTGGACATCTTGTGAAGAACAAATGGGCTTGAGGCTGAGTGCCACAGACTAATGCGTGGTTTGTTTTGGTCTTACACTAAAAAAAATATGGAATAACACCAGTTTTATCCTTATAACAAGAGTTTTTTTAAAATTAATTGTTTGCATATATATATATTAGATGGCATAAGATAATCAGTAATGCAGACAATATTCAAAATTATATTTTAATTATAGCATCAGTATTGGCATATTAGATCTGTTATCACTTGTTGGATGTGTCATTTTAGATATTAATTACTCTCTGGCTTTTATGTGTCATCATCAATACTTGAAGGGGTTTTGCATAAAGGGCCTCCACATGGCATGTATTACATTACCCATCTCATTATTCTTTCTCTTTTTTTGGCTGCAGCGCAGGATCATTTCCAAGGGACTGTACATGATTAATCTGATTAATTTGTTACAGAAACACATTTCTGTCTTTGAGAATAGAAGACATCGTCTGTGTTTGTGTATAATTTCATTTTCCTTCATCTTTTTACACATCACATAAAGAAATATTTTGTATTGGAAAGCCTCTGGGTAAAATTTGTCCTTATGTAATCCTGTAGATTTGACATTAATCATAATTTTAGCTGCTATTGACAGGCTAACACACTGAGGCTGTTTTCACTTTCTTGCTATTTTCCAAATGATGCAACAGTTAAAAGAACACTCATCTGTTCATTTTGTACTCCTTTCTCCTTTGACTATTCAATTTAGCCATTCTGGGGTATTACATCACTACCACATGAGCACAAATTTTGAGAAAACATATTTGCTGTGCTTACACACTAAACTGGCATTAAATTAAAATGTTATCACATGCCTTGTCTTGTTTTAAAATAACTGCCTTCCACATTATTTACACATTCCTGTTTTGTTTTCCAGCTGTTACGAGAATTGAAACATCCAAATGTGATCGCCCTGCAGAAAGTGTTCCTGTCCCACAGTGACAGAAAGGTTTGGCTCCTCTTCGACTATGCCGAACATGACCTTTGGGTGAGTCTCTCTGGACCATTGGTACATGCTACTGTACCTGTGCCCCATGATGTGACCTGATAATTTCAAAAAACAAACTTACTGTGTCATAGAAAACCTATTTCTCATTCTCTGATATTTTACAGTATATGATATAATTTGAATTAGTCATGTATTTGATTCTGGGAGTGAAATTCCAATTCATGTGACGAGCACACATGCTTTTTACATTTAAAGCTAGAAAGCAAACACAGTATCTATTTCTAGGCCATCCACCAAACTGTAGACCACAGAACCTTTCTGAGACATTTATACATATATTCACAAGTGAATTGTTAATACTACACTGACATCAGGAGAATAATCAAATCAGAAAAGAGAAGTTTAGATTTAGTCTGTTCTGTATTCTTTAGTAATATGACCAAAGTTCAATAACAAATGAGTGACAATTATACTGAGGTCATTTTTGACCAGTAAGGAAGATTAGAACCATCAATATTTCCATATTATTGAATATCCATGGAGATAAATATATGTTTGCTGTAACTTCAGAATTTCACTTTCTCATTGATGTCTGTTTTCCCTACAAATATTTCCATGTGACTATGGTGGGCAGTCAACACCAGCCAGCAGCCAGTTTATAATATAGCACCAGTCAAAAGTTTGGACACACTTTCTTATTCAAGAGAATAGGTGTGATAGAGGTGTGTCCAAACTTTTAACTGGTACTGTATGTCAGTGCTAAGTTTGTCTGATTTACCAAACACTTATTCAGGAAGCGATCCAGGACTTTTAGATGCTGTTGTTTTCTAAAAAAGGGCCAACTACCATGGTTGGTAAATTAAACAAATATACCTGCTGGCAAGTGTTGATTTCCTACCTCAGTGCACTTATACACACTCCATCATGTCAGCTGCCAATAAAGTTACATAATAAAATTACAATATAGCACCAGCCAAGGTTTTCAGAGGAGGTTCCTTTGTAAAAACTGTAGCTACGCTGTCAGAATCCACAAGACATAGTATTATGCTTCACTGCACCAGCACTATTGAGGTGAAACCTTTCTTTTCTTTCATAGCACATCATCAAGTTCCACCGCGCCTCCAAGGCCAACAAGAAGCCCATGCAGCTGCCCCGAGGGATGGTGAAGTCTCTTCTGTATCAGATTCTGGATGGGATCCATTACCTCCATGCCAACTGGGTGCTCCACAGGGATCTGGTGAGCAGCTATATTAGCTTCAGTGCTCCAGTTTCCCTGCACAGACACACAGCCGCTCCAGCACACACTTCATCTCAGAGCTGTTTCCAAAAGCAACTCTGTGTACGTCACTGTAACAGAAACACTGTTACCCAGTGGAGGTAAAAGTCATGTGTGGTGTCATCACACTTGTCCAGGCACTAGAGTCTTGGCTGAGATAGAGATGGCTAAATGTGCGCCAACCAAAATACAAAAAGGAATCCTGATTCTTTTTTTGTCTAGTCTCTCTCAAAATACAAAGTCAGTAGATTCCTCCACATGAACTTAAGGTCTGAAAAGGCAATTTGGCATGTAATGTGTTTCAAAACCCTTCCTTCAGAAATATTACAGACTCTACTGCTATATGTCTATCCTAATATCCACTGACAGGTTTAGCATTGCTCTCAAGAGTTAGCTAACTAGTTAGCTATTCAGCTAATTAGGCACAAAGATACTGACCCCTTTTGAATGTTTAAGTTATGGTACTAAGGATTTATACAGCCATCGTTATATAGCCTTGTTGTTTTTGAATCTATTGTTCAATGAAACATAAAAAATGATGACATTAATCATGATTTAGTGCAAACCAGCCCAGCTTTTTTCTGAGCTTCTACTAATGCTAACGTTAGTTTCCTTTAGTTGGTGTGCAAATCAGGTGTTTACATAAAAAAGTTAAATGTTAGACAAAGAAATAAATACTTAACCCTCATTATTTAAATCTTAAAGCTGCAAAACTCTTCTATGGCTGACATACCTTGACACTAGCTATAAATCTATCTATACTATAGAAGAGATATTATTCTGTTAAGGTGCATCTTGTTTTTTGCTGCCTCTCAAGCCTGCCACACTTGTCACAATGAGCCATTCTAACTAGCAGAGCTCTGTTATTTCAGTGCAGGTGTTGTTATGTCTTAATGTGGTGTATTATTATGATTTTGATTGTCTGGAGGACTGTGATTGTAATGGCTGAGGAGCAGAAGGTCTTGCAATCTGAATGTTGTTTAACTCTTGTCTACCCTTTAACCTGGCGATAGCACACTGGTGGTTCCTGTGAGATTTTGTCCATCTCGCTTTTCCCACAGTGCTTTATTCAGAGGGAGATTTTGTTCCCTGTAGCTCAGAGTCAGGCTGGAGCCAGACCACATGGCTTCTCATTGTGTGTTTTATGTTTTCTGTTAAGATGGCAGAATGGCAGGAATTCAAAATTGTTGCATTCGTACAGGAAATATGTGTCCATTTTGCAACTAAATTATGTGTTGTATTAATTTAGGTCACCACAGCACTGGCTGAGCTCGTTGAAATTAGCTGTTGTTAGCAGTTTGTAAAGCCATCGCTTTACTTTGAATTTGGATGCAAAGTCATCATTTGTGTTCATACAGGCAGTGTCAGGGAGGTTACATTGAAACTCTGATGTGAGAAATTATAAACTATATTTCATTGGAAGCTACAGCAACACTCCACTTTTGTTGAAAATAGCAGGCTACGCTACAAGCTACTCAGAAAAAACATACCAACACACTCTATAACATCAAGGAACATCTACTGTTAAGTAGTATAATAAACAAGTGTTATTTACTACCTGCTGCTATTTGTTTGAATCAAAAGACGCAGAGCCCTATTTCCGTTGAAGTGTAACAACCAGTGCAAGTGGCTGTTGTTGACTGTTTGATATTTTCTTGACTTTGAAACTTGCTTTACCTGTCTGTGTGGTATTTTGGTGACCAACGCAGAGCACACGGTGCACAGGTGGGAGGAGCGGTGCAAACAGGTTGGAGGTTCGTTCAAATTAAGCTGCCTTAAATGATCATTTGTATTTCAGTTGAAATTTGGTCCTAGACATTGCGCTCTGAGAAGTGCCCGACCAGAGTGCAGTGCAGTTACACACAGCCGTTCACTGTGTTTATTTTCATTAAATCAACGACACCAGGCTGATACAGTAAGTTTTTAGAAAAAGGTGCGTCTCATGCTTTATTCTTGACATGCATTGAGGTGCAGATGCTGCTGTGTAACATTAATTACTAAACTATGTGACCATTTACTGGCTCATTAGCCAGAACAACAGTTTAGATGTGCTGCAGTGGGAAAGGAAAACAAGCTTTCTGTTTCTTGCAAAGAGTCAGGACACCTGCTGACGGTTGTTTTACAATGATTTATAGTCTCTCAGAACTGGTTCCTACGACATGCTGTCTGACCACATTTTAAAACAAATGTGCTTATAGTTGTTCCAAATGAAAGGTGGAATGAAAAGCTGACCATCACAGAGAGGGGAGGGTGAAAGGGAGACGCTGTATCATTTAAATATGGAGATAACGGCGCATATGTTAATAATAGTATTGTATTTGGTCAGTGTCATGGGAGGATCGTCCAGCTGGGGTCTCTTGTTTGTCATTCTGACAGCAGCGACACTACATGAGCATGGTAACCAGGGTAACTAGGTAACCAGGCTAACTTGGCTAGGCCAGCTAGCATATGCAGCATTCCAAACTGCATACTTTTTCTTTTTACTTTCAGTACGTACTGCAGCTGCCCTTACAAAGTACGTACTGTAGCATGCAGTATGTCTACAATTGGGACATACTACTTTGTCATAACATTGCGTCTTGAACTGTCTTCATATAACCGTCACAGTCGTAGCACAAAATTTGAATATTGTTGAAATAATGGTCGGTGCTACATTTCTTACCTTAGAGATACGACAAAACCACATTTGCCAAGCTTGCCAGAGACACGCATATCGGTTATTGGTTATCTTTATGATTATTATTACTGTCTATTCGACTGGTCACCAGTAGCATGGTACCCCCTTTCACACATAGCTCTCTTTTTCTGGCAGATGCATTTTTGTTGTTGAATATATTTTCATGCAGAGATACAGCTGCTGGCACTATCTTCTGTCTGCATGTGAAGCAGCCTTACATTTAACTTAATTTTATTTGTAGTGTACCACACACGCCAATTCTGTTGTATAACCGCATATACATTTTTGCAAAACTTTATATGTGACAGTGAATAATCAGATCATTGCAGTCCTAATATGTAGTGTCTTTGTATCTCACACTGTAAAGAAACCACGTGGTTTATGGGCGGCTGTGGCTCAGGAGGTAGAGCAGGTTGTCCACCAATTGGAAGATCGTCAGTTCAATCCTCAGCTCCTCCAGTCTGCATGTCAAAGTGTCCATTGGCAAGATACTGAACTGAATTGATACTGAATTGCTCCCGAAGGCTGTGACATGAGTGTGTGTGTGAGTGTGAATGAGCATTAGAAACTCCTCCTGCTGAGCAGGTTGGCACCTTGCATGGCAGCCTCTGCCATCAGTGTATGAATGTGTGTGTGAATGGGTGAATGTGGTGTGTAGTGTAAAAGCACTTTGAGTGGTTGGAAGAATAGAAAGGCACTATATAAATGCAGTCCATTTACCATTTAAATAAACATGCATGAAATGAAGTGTAGCTGCTCTTGTACCACTCTAACAATTGGCAGGACTAAGAATAGTTATAAAATATAAAACAGTTGTACCAATATAAAACCGCCAACAGGCAGAATATGGTTTACAGGAATTCAAATGAGGCTTTTTCATAATATTGGATCTCTTTATTTCTTGTCCACCCTACATCATTCTGCCATTTGAACCTGAACATGCCCATCCTGCAGCTCTATGGTGTGTCCAACCTCCGTCCTGACCTTTGCCTGACAAGAGAGTCCATAACAGCACTTACAGGTGCTCTTACAATGAAGCTGATTATGGATGGGAAAAGTCAAGTCCTTCTATTTCTATACTGGCTTGCCCATGCAGCTTCTTACAGACAAGTCTCAAGGGCCTTTGACATCCCCAAGACTTTGGTCCACAGGATAATACATAAGATCAGCTTGGAAGTAGTTGGGCTCCTGAAGAGGATTGTCCGGTTTCGTCAACCAGACCGGATCGAGGAAGTGGGTACTGGCTTTGCCCAGTTAGCAGGCTCTCCAGCATTTTGCGTGGCAGTCAGTGCCATTGACGGCTGCCACATCCGGATTAAGCCCCCTGTAGGGGATGCTAGCTCTTATTTTAGTAAGAAGCTATTTACATCCATCCAGCTTCAGGCAATCTGCAACCATCACTTGAGACAATGGAAGACAATGTCAATGAGACAGTTGAAGCAAACACAAATAAATTAACTGTTAAATAAAAAAACAAAACTTTATTTTTTAACTAGTTGCATCCAGAAATGCCAAAAACGCCTCCTCTCTCCTCCTGGCCTCCTCATGTCTTTACTCCCCTTTTGCCTGCTGTTCAGCTTCTCCCCTTTCCTCTCTATTCTCCATCTGTTTTAGATAGTTTACTACCTGGCCCTCCTTCCTCCCTCTCTTTCTTAATGAAGTACAGCCATCCTGAATGACTGGATCAGCAACAGGCAATCATCAACAGGTCTCAACAGTTAAGACTACAACTGTCTCCTGGCTTGCCGAGAAGAGATAAGCACTGGTGGGGTGATGGATGGCTTGCTGCCCAATGCTGCATCCATCACCCCTTACCATTTCCAGGAGGCTGCTGTTGCCTCCCCTCCCTCTATGCTGACCCTTGATCCAGGACACTTCAGATCCTGCAAATTAGATGACAAGAGAAGTTAATGATACTAGAGCATAATAAATGGCTAATCAAAGGCATACACAAAACTCTTGTAACTGACCTTGTATTTCTGCTTAAGGTTCTCCCACTTCTTTTTTATCCAGGCTGGTTGCGCTTTGCCCCTCAGCCCATTATCCACCACAAACTCCCTAAAAGGACAGGGAACCCAACAATTAGCTAACATGCACAGCAATGACAAATGCTCCTTTTATCACATTTTGGCAGATAGACTCAAGTGTTACTCACTCAAAACCTTTGACGACAGAGTTTCACTTTCCCATATCAAGGTTTCAGTATGTTTATTAGACCCTAACATTAAAAATGAGTTGTGTTTTCCAGTGAGATAAGGCAGTTGATGACTGACAAGTACTACTAACGTCCTTTACAGATGCGTGCATCATCAACAACCCTAATTTTCGTGAGGTGAATTGGTTTTACAGGCTAGCTAGCTACATAGCTAGCTAGCTACATAGCTAGCTAGCTACATAGCTAACATACTTAACTAGTTAGGTGACATTGCCGTCAAAGTTCTCCAGAAGAGTATGATGGGTAACTTCAGTAAACTACATAGCTAGTTAGATACTGAGGTAAAGTTAAGCTAGCTAGCTAAAAACGCTTTCTAAGCTAGACTGAGGTAATTTTCCTTAGGATAGGTTGACATGCACTCATACATCCACTTAGCTTTGTACAGCAATAGTATATTAATGTATTAATTATAAACACGAGTCGCAAAAAATATGTATTGCTTACATTTGAATGTGCCGGTTTCTGTCATTGCACTGTCAACATGCTGTCATTGGTCTGTGCTCTCTTGGCGCCTCGGCCAATGTGACGTATCTTCCACTGTGCACAGGTTTGTGGGTCAGAATTGTCAGAAAAGCATGTTGGCTTGCATGCTACAAAATGCAACCAGATGCAGCAGGACATCCTGGTATTTTTGGCATACTGCATTTGACATACTATGTATTGGGACATACTAAATATTTTTCTGGCATACTAAATAGTGTGGTAGAATGGATATTGAAACGCACCCATACATCCATGAGCTCGCTACAGCTAAGTGGTGCACTGTCAAAACGTAAATTCATGCTCTAGAATTATTGTTCTGCATGTCGGAGTAAGTGTATCATTTAACTATTTAGATGGTAACTGTCTGGAGCATACCGAATTGAGGAAAGTCATGTACCGAACCGAACATCCTGTACCGACAGCTCAGGATGAATACATATCTGTTACACTCCTAATATAGACAAGTTGAGACAGGCACACACCCTCGGATTGTTCCGAGGAACTGATAAAGAGGAGTTAACTGTCTGAGTCACACTTACTGTTGTCTGTAATACTGAAATCATTGCATAAATGCTTCTATAAGGCTCAGGACAAGCTGCTGTTTGCATCAAAATAAGGATAAGCCTTTTAGTTGATTGATATTAATTCACATATTCTCCTCATGCAGTGATAAACTGTGATTTAAGCGTGCAAATACAATGACTGTTTTGGTCAATGCCTTCGTCCTTCATATCAATGTGGTCCAGGTCAGTGTGACTGCATGCTTAGAAAACAGTACATCTGTCACATGTGAGATAAAAAACAACGTTTGAACAATTTCTCTCTGTCTCATATCTGACTGTGTACTTAAAACTCCCACAGCCCATCTGTTTATGTGGCTGCTTTGCCTTTATCTCTTCCTGCATCTGTGACTCTATGGTGAAGAGCATTTGTGCCTTTGCTTGTGGGGGAAAAAATATAATTAAGGAAATGGCTGATTATGTGGCAAGAACTTTAATTTGATCACTTTGACATGAGATGGTCTGGAGGGAGCTATTCCCAGATAATACTAAGGAGAGAATGGATGACTGAAATTATACAGTGTGACTGAAAGTTGCTGGTTATTCTCTCTGAATACACCTCGTAATGGATAACGTTGAGAAATCAGAAGGCAGATCAGTCTCACAGCTCCAAGTGTCTATTTATCTACACGGTTCTATCTTCTGTGATTCAGGTCGTCCACTCTTATGTAATCGCCAGCAATCCTAGATGGTCATGTGGTGGCTGGACATCATATTATGTAAACCTGCAGGGATCAGGGAGCGTGCTCAGTCTTTCACACTGTCTCTCTCTGGTGATTTGGAATAATCCACGGTGCATCTCTGCAGGCTTGCTCTTTGCCACTGTCAATTTATTAATCAGTAAACTCTTTTTTTTTTTTTTTTTTGCTTTTTGAAATAACTGTAGTCGCTGTGAATTGATGCCAAGAAGGACTATTGTTACTGAAATGACAATATGTCAGTAAAAATGTGCTGACTCTGCTTTGAGGGATTCAGTCGGTCTCAGATGGGGAGTTAAGCAAGTCATTCCCAGAATCTGACGTCAGAAAGTAAGTCCAGCAAATGCTTAGGGTCAGACACTTTGCAGTCCCGCTGCACAAGTTAATCTCAAACTGCACTGCTTACGCTGGCCTCCCGACTAGTGTTTCACTTCGGTTGCATGGATTCAAATAACACTTTCAGTCACTGGCTTTAGCACAGAATTTGGCCTCGTTCAAGAAAATCTGCCAAAACACCAAGAAAATACCACCTTAGACTCAACCAGCTTTATCTTTCTACTATGATACTCTGTTGAACTGGATCCAACATGAGTGACCCATGTTACATGCAGGGGTTTTCCCATGATCTTCAGGCCAATAATGAAAAATACATATCATAATTTCCCAGAATCCAAGTTTACTTAGTTAAATAGCTTGTTTTGTTTAACCATGAGTTCCACATCCAAAGATATTCAGTTTACTAGAACCAGTAAATTTCTGTCACATTTGTTTAAAATAAGACTTAAAGGATCAAGTGTAAAAATGTTGCAAATTTATTTTAGAACTGAGAAGAAAAATGTGACAAAACTGGGTTGAAACAACAAGGATTTGAAAAGAAAATCTGAAGTATCCAAAAAAAAAAAAAAAAAACGGCTTAGTTGAAGTGGAAAAGTTGGTCTATCACTAAAGAGAAGACACACTAAAGGTTGATAGAAATGGTTTTACTGTAGACAGACCACTGATGTCATGCTGCCATTCACTGTCACAAACTGTTTTTTTCATGGGCCGAGAACCACGCTGCACCATATCAAACCGTAAATGGGTGTGTTTCCACAGCAGAAGATAGTCACGTTGAGTTGTGCTTCTGTTGTCTCGTTTGGTAGCAGAGTCAACCAGCGATAGTCTCCCCCCTTGAACAAGCTGTGTCTTGCCCTAAACTGATAGCTCAACGTATGTGTTTGTGCTGGTAACCGGAGAGAAAGCTTTTTCGTTTTTAAACATCTCTCTGCATTCAGCTCTCACTACTTTTGAAGCTTCTCATTGAATCTCTGTGGACTTTTTGTAAATTTGTTTAAAACGTACGCAGCATTTGAATGGAATCATATCTACAGTAATAATGAAGTAGCAGCTCACTAATAAGAATGGGAAGCCCTCTCCTCTTCACAACAACAGAAATTCTGTTTTGTTTTGTTTTGTTCCCTGAAGGTCATACCACTCTTATCTGCGTACCAACTCTTCCGGCCCTTTATAACTATTTTTATTGAAGCCGGATGAAATTCTCCATTGTCAAACTCCATCTGACTCTGCGCTGATGTATTGCAGTTAGTGCCATTATTTTGATGTCTCATTGCCAGGGCTTCCTGCCATTGTGGACACATGGCTATACCAATCCTCACTTCTTAAACTGGCCCTTTTTGGTTTTTGTTGTTGACCAGATTATCATCTTTGTGCAGATGCCTGGCTCTTTGTCAGTTCTTTCTGTGGGTGTGAATAAAACGAACCAAAGGGGAGGTGTTGTTTATAGTGAACATATTGCTGCTTTATGGAAAATGCCTCCAAGGCCTCTTACTTCTTTCGAAATTTATACGAAAGCTGCTACTCTTGTGAAAGGAGGAGCACCAAGACGATGAACATGTAATCCTTCTCTGCTGTTTGATGTTTAGCTTTGGGGAAAGGTGCTCCCACCAGCACATCTTTCATGGCTCCAGTACTTCTGCTGTTACGTAACTTTGTGTTTCTGCTGGTGTGTAGCATGCTCTGTGTCTCTGCGTCCCTGGAATCAGGCATGTGCTTTGCATTGCTTCACTGCATAGCGCCCATCCCCCACTTGTCCTGCCATTCTTCGTTCCTCTCTCTCTGTCCCACCCACCACCAACCACCCCCACACCAGAGGTGCTTGGCGTGCCTCCCCACCCCCCAGCCCTACACATGGGTTATGTAACAGCCACTAGCTTGTGCTGAGCCCACCGTCCTGCATGGCTAGCTGAGTCAAGATGCTGACTAAGCAGCCCTGCTGGCCAAGGCAAAAGCCATGTACCTCAGTGGATTGTACCAACAGTCAGTGCCAGGGGGATTACTGAAGATATTGCAGTAAACCAAGTGTAGTCCATGTGTACTGGGTTTTTTTTAAGGATACACAGTTTGATGAAACGGAGGGTTACTATTATCATCTCAAGGAGAATAATATCTACCAATATTCTCTTGATGTCATTTTGTGACATGAGTGCTACTTTAGTTTTTTGTTAACTACAGCCACTGCCACAATCTTGACAGTAATAACTATATTTGTTAATTGATGATTGATGCCATTAAGGGATCCTGGACTATCACAATATAATTAAAGAAAGAAATGGTTATGAGATATTTAGCTCATGCTGCTGAAACTGAAGCTGCCTGTATACTTCAACAAAGTCATACTTGCCCAGTATAAAGACATATTTAAACAACCACTGCATACACAGTTTTCTTAATGTTAGTGGGGAAATGTGGGTTTAAATGGGGTAGTTGTAACCAAGAGAAACCAAAATTGCAGATGAAACACAGCTGGCCGAACAAGCAACCACACCAAATGTGGAAGTACAAAGGCTACATTATGCTGGGAACAAACTACATTGATGTGTCATCCGACCGTGTTAAAGGTAAAAATGTTTATATCTGACTGCAATCTCACTGCCTCCCTGATCTGCATTCTTTCAATCTCTTCCCAAAGGCGTTCCTGATGTTGCACTCAGTTGTATACACAAAACATTACTGAAATAATCGTGTAATAGTTCATGTCTCCTTACACTTGTCGCTGTGTAAAGTGAACATGATGTTGGATTGTCTGTTTTAGAAAGTTACTAAATTGTATTGTTGTAGATGCTATTTAGCATTTCTGACATTGGGAATGGTTGGGCTGGAGGGGGTTTCAGACACTGTTCCGACAGGTTGTTGGTATGTTTCAAGCATAAGGAGGCCCAAAGGGTTAAGAAACTGACCAAAGCTGAACCTTGAATTGGTTTGCGAAATATTTTTCTACATAGATGTAAACAAAAGCAGTTTCCTAGAAAAGAAAAGGAGAAGTTTTACCACAACACCACATGACAGCGTGATCTTTTACCATAGGTTCAAAAAGTCACACACTAGATGCTGGAGTTCCAAAAAAGCAACTAGCTCGACCTGCAGACCTGCATATTTGGCAGATGGTGTGTTTTTTTTTCCCCAGACTAAGTTCATCAGTGCGTAGGTAGGGGTTCATTATCTTGACACTTGGACAGGACTCATTGTTGTTGATGACCCTGTTGGCTGCGACTTATAGTTTATAGACAGCCTGTTTATCCACTCTCCCATTCTGTTGTATAAGTGCGTCTCTGGCTCCTGAACTGGCCTAGTTTTTGACACAAAGGTTGTGCTGCATGCTCATTCTGCATTTTGTGGCACTGACACTCACTCAGGTCTTTAACAGAACCTTCAAGAGGTAATAACTATTTTTCAAACAGCCAAAATGAATATGTTCAGGCCGGGCATATTAATTCAGTTAGGCCTGTTTAGAATTTGTGGGGAACTGGTGAGTCTGAACTCTTCGGGCCTTTTAAGAGACGCTTGCCTTTGTGTTTCCCGATCACGGCGTGTTGTGTTGTGGGCGTGAATAATAGATCTCATTATTAGTACTGTTTCTATAGCAACAAGACGTGTTTGGCAGGCAGATATCTGGCGAGTCTGGCGAGCCAGAGGGTTCACTTTCACACAGACACCCAGGGAGAAATGACTGACTGTTGATGACAAGCAGATACTGCATCCTACCACACACAAGAAAGCAACAGTAAACTTGAAAAACACAGGCCTTGTGAAATTTTCCCTCTGTTGAAATGTGTATGTCAGTTTGTTTGATATCCATGGGTGAATAACAATACAGTACTCAATGTCAATAGTCATATGTAGGAAGTGTAATTGCGGTTGGAAAAAGCTGCAAGATAAAAGCGCAAGAATCCTTGTGTTTGGGCCCTTGTTGCCCTCTCTGTGACCCCTGTGGTGTAAAGTCTCAACCAGACCTCCTCATGCTACTCATTCATTTCCCAATAAAAACCACAAATAACATTCTTGGATGGAGACGTGTATTATTAAAGCTGCACTTTATAGTTAAGCTTTATATAGTTATTGTAACAATGGATCAAATAATTATGTGTATGTGTCGCATGTAGTGGCGGACCACCCGAAGTTGCCATCCAATTCTACAATTCCTCTTAGCCTTTTAGCCTCTTTTAGCTCATTGGCTGCTATCTCTGCTCTCATCAACCTCACTTTCAGCAACAGCAGAAGCTATTTTCAGTGAATAACCTCTGATAAAGCCGCTGTACACTACCTGTCCAGCACCTGACAGCAGACAGACAAGTTTGCGTCTAGCTGGTGAAAAAGGGAAGCATTTAACAGCAAAAGAGCCAGATATTTCACTCAGGGGTTGGTGCAGAGCAAACTAGAGATAAAACAAAAGTAAATATTGGACAGAAACACAAACTAATGTTGGTTCATGTTTGCTAGATGTGTAAATAGGCAAATGTTTGCTAACATGTTTGCAAAAACTACTTTATAAGGTGATACGATGTCACAGCATTCAAGTGGACAAAATGTATAAATTCAGCTTTAAAGCTGCGCTAATCATTGTTTTTTTTATATTAGCATGGATCAAATGACTACATGTACGTGAAAGGGCTCACTTATAGTGACAAACCCACAGAGAATTATCACCAACTCTTCAGTTCTCCTCAGCGTTATAGTTTGTTTTAGTGTCTTTCAGCTCATTGTTTTGGTTTTACAGTTTTAGTTCACTCTCACTGCTCTTATAGACCTCGATTGTAGCCACAGTAAAGTAAAGAAAGCTCTACACACTACCTAATTAGTAGGTATTCGCTGGTGAACATCCTGGAGCATTTCCTTCAGGAGTTGGTGGAGACTAAAAGGAGAGAGAAGAATGTCCCTGAAGAATGTAAATCCAATATTCACTCTACTAAAGACTCATTTATATGGTGATAAGACAAGATAAGATAAGACTTTATTGATCCCCAGAGAGGGAATTGGCATGTTACAGCAGAGCAGGAAACAAGGAAACCGATAAGAATGTGGAGTAATAATACAAACAAAATAAAAAGTCAAGTAAATGGAATTGAATCCATATACATTATAAACATTACAATACTTGGGCTATATACTGGTCATGACCTGACATGTGGGTTGTAAAAATAAAAACGTTGTACAAACTATGTGCATGGTAGATGTAGCTGTTATAAATGTACATGTGACGTAAGTGAAGTAGTGAATACAAAATAAATATGTACTAGTGTTATCTACATATATATATATAGATGTCAAAAGTCTGGACACAGCCTCCCACTCACTTGAATGAGGAAGTGTGTGAAACATCCGACCAGCACTGTATACACACACATACATACACACATGCACATACACATACATGCATATATATATGATGTATAGTAATATGTCACTGTTGTATATTCAGCTTTTTCCGCTGCCTTAAATAGACAAAAGAATCAATTAATTCATGTTTAAACTTTGATAACCTAAAATCCTTAAACAGAGCATAAAGGACTGTATTTTATTAGAGCCCTGTTTAATCGCTACAGTCTCCTTTTCATTTCGGTCAGTAGACTAACTCAGCTTTTACTCCCACATGCTTATTTTTGTTTGTTACAGGTTCCTCACCCAAAACAAGATGTACACGGCCAGGTGTTTAAGTACGATTGACCCTATTCCTGTGTGGGCTGTCGTAACATTCCAAGAGAGTCTTAAGTGCAATCTCACAAAACGGCTGACTGACATGTTCATGACTGACATGTTCACGACTGACATGTTCATGACTGACATGTTCATGTGGTCGTTTGGTTCAATAACCAACAGGACAGCCAATACAGGCCACTGAATGTATAGCATTCACTGTCATTTTAGAATAGAAAATGGGTGTATTTATGACTCCCTCTGGAGTTATAAGCACTCATGGCACTTTTGAATTAAAGTGAGCACTGGTTTATATTCTATACAATGTGTAACATTTTATCTCTCTGTCTTCTGCAGAAACCAGCTAACATCCTGGTGATGGGGGAAGGTCCTGAACGAGGAAGAGTTAAAATCGGTAAGGTGGATTAGAAGAATATAACTGTCTGACTGAATCTGATCAGAAAATTAGACACATTACACACACTAATATCAGTCTGTGCAACAAGTATGACAGCGGATCAATCAGGGTGTTGACCGCAGCGTTTAACCTTCTCTCTGAGAGATCGACAGGGAGCTCAGATCAGTGTTGCATAAGCCAGCTGGCCAGGGGACTGATGAAGGGTAATGCTGCAATGCTAGAGTCTATTTTTAAACACTGAGCACCTAATAATAGTATGAAGTTATTGTTTCAGTGCAACTAGACCCCTACAACTGGTGCTGGTGAGTATTTCACTGCACTGAGTGATCTGAACTGCTCTAGTAAGGTGTTACTAGTCATTACGCAGGGGAGAAGATCACACTTGAAGAGAGATTAAAATCAACAAATTGCACTCCATAAAGCAACAAAACTGTTGTTTTATTGTTATATAGTTATATCTCTATACTGAGCTGGATTACTGGCTTTATGATTTTGAATGTAGATATGCCTGCTCATGTTCACCGGCCCAACCGGTTTGATCTCTTTTCCCAAAGGAAATGAGAGTTAAAAGAGAAGCACTCCTTTGATGTTTCCTGGCAGAGAATGCACATTCCCAAAAACTGAGGCTTATGTTTATCTATCTGCTAAAAGTGAACATTTGGACTTAAAAGTTAAAGACAAAAGTAAAAATCCTTCACTTTTACTCATACTCCCAACTGGAAAAATAAAAGCTGTTTTTCAAATGTTTCACTACTTAAAAATGTTAGTTTTCTTAAGTTGGTTAAGAGTAAATCCTACATTTCTGTAGCACAGTATCAGGGTTAGGGTTAGGGTTAGGGTTAGGGTTAGGAGGTGAGAACACAACTTCTGAGGGTGATTGTACAAAATACCATTGATTATGATGGATGACACATTAACTGAAGAAATATGTATAATTCATACAAGGGTAGTGTTAATCTATTATTTGTTTTGAACAATGGACAGGATGTGTTTTGCATTCATCAGGGGTATGAATAACAGGAATGTATCCAGTGTAGATTTTGTTTGCAACCCCTTTTTCTACATCTTCATAATTCTTATCAATATGGTACTGAAGTCCCCTAATTATATTTTTTCTGGCAAACCTTGTCTACCAACAGCAGAATTTCTTTCCTGCTCCACCTTTAGTTTTCTTTTTGTTTCCACTTCAGCCTTTTTTGTACTATTTCATCCCCCTATTTATATATTATTAATACATTTCTCTAAGTAGAAGTGTATTCACTTGATAAACTCACCAAAGTGAGTGTCGGGAATGAGAGCCGACTCCTGTTGGCTCTTTAGAACTTTTTAAGTGTAACTTTTTTTAATATATATATTATTTTTCAATCCCCCTTTATTCCCCAACATAATTTTTAGCGATTCATACAGACATATTCATTAACTCATAGTATAAAGAATTTACAGTCTGAACAGTGACTAATAAATTAACTAAGAAAGGAGAAAGAGGACATAGTAAAAATGAAAAAAGCATTGTACATCGCACATAAATAGATTCTCTCCATATTTTGCACTGGCCTTTACAACCACAGTAAAAGGGGAAAAAGGACAATAAACAGCAATATTTTGAGCATTATTCTGACAATATAAAGAGAGAGAAAGCTTGTTTGCAGTTTTTGTTTCTATACCTGTATTATTCTATTTTTCCATCAATCAAATTCCATCTTTATTTAAAACCGTCTTCAGTGTTTTGTGTTTTATGAGTTAATATCCCCATCAACTGAACTTCCTGCTTTGTTCTTGTCTAATTAATGAAGTGGGTTGTGTGGTCTTTTTCCATCTTTTTGTAATCTGTTTCAGTGCTGTGATCCTGAGGATTCTAAATATATATTTCTCATCTTCAGTAAGTTCAGGTGGAAGTGTCCACATTATTATTTAAACACAGTGGTCTTCTATGAACAAACGTGTTATTTGTAGGGCGTTAAATTATTCAGAACCTGAGACCAAACTGCCACCGTCAGGACCTGCGCTCCAGGTCTGAGGTGCTATCTGAGACTTGCCCTGACAGTAGCCTTGGACCGGGGCCAGCCTGTGCTCCATCCATATCGCTCTCTGATAACACCTCTGTTTGCTAACTTCTCTATCTTTCTCCTCTCCCCACCTCCTGTAGCTGACATGGGTTTCGCCAGACTCTTCAACTCTCCCCTCAAGCCGCTGGCGGACCTTGATCCTGTGGTGGTGACGTTCTGGTACAGGGCCCCTGAGCTGCTGCTGGGGGCCCGGCACTACACCAAAGCTATCGGTGAGTCCGCGGGCACATGTATAGAAAAAAACCCTCATGTGTGTTAACAAAAGAGATCAAAAAGAGTCATGAATATACTACATTCTCTGCCACTAACCACAGTGTCGCTTGCTTTATGAAGCAGGTTGGTGTAGGTTAACTGTGTTAACTGACATTTTTTTGGATCCAGACCACAATATTCAGTTCTTATGAGCAGTTATGGGCTTTACATTGATGGCTGATAAGTTCCCATATGTTGGTATGAAGGGTGTGTGTCTACATGTCTATAATTATCTGTCCTGGAACATGAGACAACATGTCAGTCTGTCGTCATAGAGGTTCATACTCTTAGCACACACTAAGTGACTCATGCTTCCGCTGTGTATGTGAATTTCTCCAAATGTATGTGATCCTGCTGTTGAAATGTTCCTGAACATTCCTGGTTCAGGTTTTTTGAGACCTAATCCCATTCCGGTTTGTCATTTTATTTCAAATTTATCCGAACATACCCATTTCCCAGAAAGTGTCTCTCACTTTGCTTTATAGGAGAAACCAGGGGAGAAAAGGGGAAATGAACACTTTGAAGTGAAATAGGACTAAAATTATTTAACATTGCAGATCAGTGATGAACCAGGACCAGGATTAATAAAACAGTAAAAAGCTTTAGTGTGAAATCCATCTTCCTACAGACTTGAAAAACCATCTTTCACGTATTCCATGAAGACTAATGCACTGTAGCTAATGTACCTCAAGAACACTCAGACTAAGTGGCGTCATGTGTCTGTGTGTGTGTGTGTGTGTCTCTGTGTGTGTGTGTGTGTGTGTGTGTGTGTGTGAACCAGATATCTGGGCAATTGGCTGCATCTTTGCAGAGCTGCTAACCTCGGAGCCCATCTTTCACTGTCGCCAAGAAGACATCAAGACCAGTAATCCCTTCCATCATGACCAGCTGGACAGGATATTCAGCGTCATGGGTTTCCCCGCAGGTCTGCACAAAATCACACAGACTAGACCATAGCCTCCACTGCTCTGCTGTCTGGATTCTCTTTAATTTTGTGTTCACACTTTAAACAATACAGTCACCAGGTCAAATATTTCCTGTAAGGATGAGTGAGTAAGTCTGGTCCATAAGCAGAGAGTCAGCGAGCTCACTGAAGGGGGGAAAGTTGGCCTTACATGGACATCTTTGTATTTTTTGTTCTTATACACTAATGACAACAAAAAATGATCAGATGCCACAGTGTCAACCGGTATTTTCTTGTCATTGCACTAGTGTGGTGTCATTTTGTGTACAGGAGCCTCACAAGCGCTCAATAAATGAATAAATGTCAAGTGAATTAAAGCCATAATTCTGTTGAGCTTTTACTTAAAGATGCCCCATGGTGTTCTCTCATAAATAAACAAAGTTATGTTTACACAAATATAAACATTCGGTGTGTTTATATTTGTGTGCGTCCTTGAGGCTTAATAAATTTGTTGAGCACATTCACTTCCTCATATAATATTTGGAAAGCCAAATTTTTTAAACATTCTCAAAGCTTTCTTGTTTACAGAACTTCTATGTTTGCTTTACTCGCGGTCTTCTTCTTCTTCCCCACCCTTTGCTCGCACATTATAGTGAAATGAATAGCAGGGATGTGTATTGTGTCACCCGTGTGCACATGCAGTGTGTCCTTGTGCAAACAAAGTGGACACCCACATATAAAAATTTGGCTCCGTGGAGCTACTAATGGTCACAAACTCCACAGGGTCCCTTTAAAGTCTAAAGTCATAAACATGTGAAAGCAAATGCTTGGAAACAAAATCAAGGAGTGTATCTTTAATGATAGCTAAACATATGTCAGTGTTATAAATATACTGCTACTACATAATGAAAAGCAATACCAAGGAAGTAAAAAGAAGCCTTGTAGTTGCGTGTGACTACTACACAGATGCAGTCAGAGCCTCTTTGCACTGTTCACAGTCAAATTAAAAAAACATCATCGGATCATTAACTGTCCCTCAGCAGCAGTAAATCAAACGCAGCGTCTAATCACGAGCATCCAGGGTTTTAAACCAGTGT
The DNA here is from genome assembly GCF_914725855.1 of Thunnus albacares. Lineage (NCBI taxonomy): Eukaryota > Metazoa > Chordata > Actinopteri > Scombriformes > Scombridae > Thunnus > Thunnus albacares. Next base: position 4,172,783 of record NC_058121.1, read on the forward strand.
GTTCTTTTTAATTAACCAAAAACAATGAACCTCATACACAGACTGTATGCTGTTGCTGTATTTGTGTTTTTATATTCCACAGATAAGGACTGGGAAGACATTAGGAAGATGCCAGAGTACCCCACACTGCAGAAGGATTTCAGGAGGACAACGTGAGTGGATGCTGTCCTGATAAGACACTGATCAATTAACAAAAATTAATTAACAAAATATCCAATATGGTTTATTGTTGTCTTTTTCATCTGACAGGTATGCAAACAGCAGCTTAATCAAATATATGGAGAAGCATAAAGTCAAACCAGACAGCAAAGTTTTCCTGTTGGTAGGTCCACACACACACACACACACACACACACACACACACACACACACACACACACACACACACACACACTACAAGGAATGAGCATCTGCACAGTTCTGAAGTCTGGTTTTTGGATTTGGGGTAAAAAAAATATTTAAAATGTAGTTTAGTCTTAATGTACATATGACCAGATGATAGAACTTTTGCATATTGCGTTGATTTACAGTATGACTAACAACCCCGTAAGAGTGACGTGTCATAGTTTACAGGGTAAACACGGAGAAACCTTGTAAACAGACGACAGCAGGGTCTGACAGCTGTGTGTGTGTATATGACACACACACCTAATGGGATGAGTCAGACTGATTATTTCTATGTAAAATACTGACATCTCATCAGCCTGAACCATAAACATGTTTTGTTACTGAAAATTAGATATTTAGTTATCAGTTATGCAGAGTAGCCTGATGCAGCTTTAACCCCAAAGTGATTGACATATTTTCCAACAATTGGAACAGACAACATTAAATTTTTGTAAAAGATGTAAGACAAGCTAAAGGCTAAATTGTCCAGAATGTCATTAAATAAATCCTACAGCATGAACATTTTAGAAATGTATATAGAAGTGTTGTAATATTGCTAATCATTTAAAAATTCTAAACATGACTGTGATCAGATAAGACTCCTAGTTAAGACTTGTGGAAAAGCTCCTATCATTTCAAAAATAGATGAAAACTTGATATGTCAAACATGTTATCGGGACACTATCGTGTTCACAAGTATATATACAGTGCCAGTCAAAAGTTTGGACACACCTTCTCATTTTTTTCTTTACTTCTATTATTTTCTACATTGTAGATTAATACTGTGTAGACTAAACACATCAAAACTATGAAATAAAATATGGAATTATGAAGAAAGCAAAAGAAGTGTAACAAAGCAAAATATGTTTTAAATTTTAGATTCTTGAAAGGAGCCACCTTTTGCTCTGACGACAGCTTTGCACACTATTGTTACTCTCTCAACTAACAAATTTGGTGAAATGGGGCCCAGACTCTCTTTTTCAGGAACACCCCGTTCACACAATTACACACATTCACACCTGGAAACCGTCTTTGGTTATTGAATATCTTAAGAATCTGTTTGGTCAGACAAAACAAGCAAATTGAAGGCCTCACCACGGCCTCTAGGCAATGGTGAATTGCATTTTTTAACCATTAACCACTAACATTTCACAGATCAATTGATTAATGGAGAAAATAATCTGCAGATTAATCAACAATGAAACACTGCTGTTCCTCTCTGCCTTCAGCTCCAGAAACTCCTCACCATGGACCCCACCAAAAGGATCACATCGGAGCAGGCGCTGCAGGACCCCTACTTCCTGGAGGACCCGTTGCCAACCACTGAGTGAGCCTTAGTAACTTTTGCAAAAGGCTTTCCTTTGTCTTGATTCAGCAAAAGAAAAACAGGCCCCACAGTGATTAACTCTTTTAAGTAGGAGGAACTTCACGTTCTAACCTGCCTTCCTGTTTTTCATCCTGTGTTTTAGGGGAGAGTATGTTTTTTCGGTTGGCGTAGTGGGGGGCCGCAGTGGTACGGTATGTTAACGCAGAAACACTTTAATCATCCACTCTGTCTTGTTGCCTCTAGTGTGTTTGCTGGGTGTCAGATCCCCTACCCAAAACGAGAGTTTCTTAACGAAGACGAGCCAGAGGAGAAAACAGAAAAGGTAATTATCCAGTTCTACTGTCTGAGAAAACACGTCCCAGTTTGAAAATGATTTTGTCAGCTGGTCACACTGGAGCTTAAATTAAACTCCAGCATTTCATCTCATCACTTTCATAATAGCTTTCACAGTGAGACATATTAATATGTAAGTGTGAGTAAAACACTGCAAAGCAGGTTGTAATGTTTTTTTGATCATTTTGAATTATGCCACGGCCACAGAGAATACTTCGCTCTGATTGGCTGGAGGCTGTTCGTTATTTTCAGATAACCACGACTGAATGACCACAGCTTTCAAGGGTTACTCCTCCTTTATGTTTTTAATTTTGTTAAACAAATTTCTTCTTAATGACCATTAAACAATAGAGACCGGAGCTGAAGTATCTAAATTTAACAGAATTTATTTTCTTGTACAAGAAGGAGCGTTTCACAATGCAACACGCAGGATGAGGTTACAAAGAAAAAGGCTGCCAGTGGAGCAGTTATAACAGGCTTTTATACTCCTTAAGTGGGCGTTACAGTTCTTTTCTTAATCTTTCAAAATACAGACTCATAGATAACATCATGTGTGCTTTCAGTTCTCCTGTCCAAGAGCCATCTTGCCCAACTGACCCCCAGATGACATGTCTCACCCTTTCTCCAACGCATTTAAATTTCTATATCTTCCTCTTTACGAATATAATACTGAACTTCCTTTAACCTCGGCTGATGAGTCTGCTGATGTTGCAGAGTTGCAGTACAAGACAGGAACAATTTATCATGATATACATAAAATAGTAACACTCATACACAGTGCAATCATAATTTTTATAACAAGTTTCATATTGCCGACACAAACTTTACAATTTGCTATTGCACAATATATATTTAAACAACAAACTTACAATGATTACATATTTTAATTGCTGGTGAGTGGACATGGTATAAGTAGAATAATCCCTTCCAACCAGTGCAGTTATGAAAAATAACACTTTATTTCAGATTCTGTTAACAGAGGAAGTCATGCTGCTGCTGCTACATATACTGTACTATATATATGCTTGACCTATGCTTTTACACAGCCTGTGACAATCATCTGATTCTCACCAGTGTGAGGTTGGGAGCCTGCTAGAGAGAGATTGTGTGTGCTTACAGCAGCAGTGCAGCAGTCACATCACCTTTACATGTAAAGACTGCAGAGTTTAGATGTTTCCAGTCTCTCTCTCTCACTTTATAATCTTTCATTTATGGTCAAAAATGATCTACTTTAGCCACATGACAGTGATGGCAGAGCAGTTTGATCTAATGGCCGCTGTGGCTGAAATATATGAGTATTCTCCAATATATTTTAAAATCTCCTTGACAGGTAATTTAGCAGAATTTGGTCTGGCTCAGATAATTTTTCACTACAGTTGATGTTTAATATTATCAAAGCGGGGAATGGAAGCTCCTTTTTTCATGATTATGCATTTTAGCGAAAACCAAAAACCATGACGCTAACATAACTCATCCATGCTTTGACATAAAGAGTTCACTGTTTTATGTAAAGACCGCAGACATGACTGGCTGATTGATGTCTTAAATGGTTAAAACATCATCATCATTAAGGCAGGGAAACTGTGTTAAATAAACGGATAAACAGAATGTATAAAATGTACATTTATGCTGTAGATTTGAGCAGTGGTGAAGCAGGAACCTCCACCAGGTGTAGACCACACGCCTGGCTGTAAATCCGTTTATAACCAGACTAAATTGCCATTTTGTGTCATTATTATTTATTAATTATAATATTTGAATCACAAAGTCTGGAGGCAAGTCAAACCTTACAGTAAGTTTAGCATCATAGATGAGGAGTGGTCATGTTTAATTGTTATCTGCTGTAGGTAATAAACAGTTTAATTTGAACTTGAATGCAAAGTATAACTGTGGGCAAACATGAATCACTGTGTGTGGCTGTATTAAAATTCACAGTGAGCTGCTTTGAATTGGGTGGTTAATGGTTTTTCTTTTTTTCTTACGTGAAGTAAAATATTCCACCAAATTGACGTACAATTTTTTCGACTCTGCACTTATATTACTTTATTTCTGTGACTCCTCAAGTTAATTACGGCTTCTCAGAAGTGTAGAATGAAGATTGAAAGTACCACGCAGCATTTTAGATAATAATTTGATCATCTGAGTGTGCCAGATGTGTCTGGGCAGTTTTACATGACACCTATAAAAGAGCAGATCATGTTACATAATGAAAAATGTTACAGTTTGGAGTAGTTCTTAGAAATCTGCAACCCATTAGAACTAACAGTCTCTTCTCTGTTCTTTCAGCTATTTTTACAGTGTAATAAATCACTACAGGAATTCAGCTGTGACTTTGCCACAGGCGGGGACACACTGAGAGACCTCTCATCAAAGCATGGTGCATGTTAGCTGCATGGTATTAAAAAAAAAAAGAGCAGATCACTGAAAGGAGATTTAGCTCTGAGAGAGGAGATACTTTCCTCCATGCAGCTTCTGAGAATCCATCACATTAGCAGCCGCTGTCAAGAAAGCAACACCTGGTCTGAGTGTGTTGCTTCACCGCAGAGGTCGAAGCAACACAACACAGTGTGAGGGGCTCTCTCGGCTCAGTCGCGTAGGAAGCGTTACGAGCTGAGCTAGCGCCGCAAATTCCGGAAAATTGTGTCTTAGCAACAAAGTCTGACCGGTTCAGCCGGCTGGATACGGTATACACGTACACATAAACGGACAATATGACACACTGTATTGTCTAGTTACAAACGCAAAACAAATGGCTTCAAACTGAGTCACTTTATGTTCCTCTCTTTGTCCCGTCAGTCGTACAGTCATGTCTCATGTTCGGTTTAAGTTTCTCTTTATTTTGATGTTTCCTTGAAATGATACGCTGCTGTTTAGTCAGGTCAGATAGCACGACAGCCATCCCAGTGTGAAACTGGATCACAGAGGCAGAAAAGAATAGCAAATATATATAAAACAGAACTAACAGAGGGTTGAACAAAACAACTATTACAACCAGCGTGATTTCATACACACTTATTTTTGGGTTTTCTAATCAGATTACCCCTTCTTCACTCCCTAGAGCCAGACTTTTAATCACTTCTGTTAAGCTTTTGTCGGTTGTCCCGTGTGTGCGTCTGCAGAACCAGACCCAGCAGCACCAGCAGACAACAGGCCAGACTCAGGCCCAGAACCAGCAGCAGACGACAGCCCAGCAGGCCCCCTCCCAGCAGAGCTCAGCCCAAACCAACGGCACCTCCGGAGCCACGGGAGCCACCACCGGCGGGGGTTTACAACACGGCCAGGACCAGGGGCCCCCGAACAAGAAACCTCGGATTGGGCCTTCTGGGGCCTCCTCAGGCACCGGGGTGCTACAGTCAGAGTACCAGGTGAGTAGGATTAATGTATCCAAAATCTGATATGTCCTCTGTGCTGTAGAGCATCATCGTTGTCCAAAAACATGTTTATTCTGACTCAATCCCACAACCACCATCCTGCTGCTGGAGATATACTCACTAGAGCACCAAATATGTATTAATCCACAGCTTAAAATAGTTCCCAGCCAATGCACTATTTCCTCCTTATTAAGTAACATTGCTAAAAACAGTGCCCAGCTGTTTTAGGAGATGACTGAGCTTACTGTTTTAAAAATGCAAGTGTATTTTTATGGGATATGCGGCTGAGAGCTTCAGGCAGGGTAGAGACATCAGAAAGTATTGAGAAACAGACTAACACATTGTTGTTTGGTCTTTTCATGGGATTTGTGAACAATAAGAAAAATATAGGATAACTTTAAAGATGGTGAAAGCTTCAGTGTAACTACAGTTGTGATGTAACTCAGTTCGGTGTAACCTCAAGTTTCAATAGTGGCTGCTTTTTCCTAATCTGACTAATGCTGACTGGATTACACAATAAACTGTACGACTACTGTTTGTGAAGCCTTTGTTCTACCCAGTATTTTCCACTTGATTGGTTCTCACATTTACATACACAACATCCTTTGACGAGCATTCAGTCAAGTTTCACCTTGTAAACAGGAAGAGATTAAAAACACAAGAGTTTAAAGGGACAGTTCTCAATCTGTGTCCACAGTATTGTTGTTTTCGGTTTGGAATTCCGAGAGTGTGCACCCTGCCCACGTCAATGCACTCCTCCTGCTCGCCTGCGGAGATCACATGCCATTACTGCTACTGCACACTGATGAAAAATAGCTCAACTGATAACACTCTGTTCCACTTTTTTGTGGGAATATCTAGGACTGAGCGATATGACGATACATATTATGAGACAGACTCTATCCCCTTGATATCTGTGGGTGAGCAGTCAGCAGGCAGGACTGGATTTATGCCTGAATGTGAGAAAGTACTTTAATTTATCTGCTTTGTCTTTACTTTCGATTCAAATTCCAGAAAATGTATTATATCATGATATACTGTGATAGAAGATTTTATCAGTATTTTGATTTATAATCCCATGCTTTTTATGATACAAATAATTCACTGTGGTTTAGTGCTGAAACAGTTGATTAATTGATTCATTCGAGTCTGTCAACAGAAAATTAATCAACAACAGTTTTTTATAATTAATGGAAATATCTTTGGGTTTTGGACTCTTGTTCAGACGAAAAACAAACAATTTTCTGACATTAAAGAGTCTTGACAGGTTAGTCAAAAATGGAAATCTTCGCTTGCAGCAGAGGTTGTAAATATTGTTCACATTTTTATTTTCCATCCCTGTAGCTGTGTCTTAGCCTGCCAATGCTACTATTTATTTCCTTTCTGCATAACAGTCAGATATGGAGAACGTGGAGATGACGCGCATTCCTTTTAAATGCAGACAGACGTAAAGGAATGTCAGCGGTCTAATATATGTCCATGTGGCATCCGTTACGGACGACATAAACACATACAATTACACGTGTGGCGTGGACAACAACAACAACCTGCCGGCTGACTGATAAGCGTTGTACATTCCACACTGTCCTGCTGACAGAGCTGATAGCAAATCATTGTGGTGCCTGCTAGCTTTTGTTTCCTATTCTGGCGTCTGTTGTATCTTTGGCTCTAGTCTTATCACAGGGCCATAGAGAGGGACATTTCTGAGTGGTCGAGAGAGTGTGATGAAATAAGGGCAGGGATAGGGAGAGCATGTGTCAGTGAGTGTACTGCAGAGAGCAAAGTGTGATAGAGGTGACTGTTTTGACCTCTCCTGCCTCTGAATGATTGTGCTCTGTTGGTTGGTCCACACAGGGGCGACGCTATCAGTCATATGTATAAGTATATCACATGTACATCTATGTATATACACTCACCGGCCATTTATTAGGTACACCTGTGCAATCTAATGCAATCCAATACAACAGCTCTGCCATAAATTCTACTTTTACGAAGTTTATACATTTTTAGTTTCTGTTGATATTGTCAGAAAGGTGATAATTCTACTTTATGTTTATTATTGAGGTCATAGTGGATGGTGTTGGTGTTCATTATATTGAATGGTGTTCCTAATATTTTGTCCACTCCATTAACATACATGAGGAGGGCAAAATATTAGGAACGCTTTTACACTTTTACAATAAACATAAAGTAGAATTATCATCTTTCTGACAATGTCAACAAAACCTGAAAATGTATAAGCTTCGTAAATGTAGAGTTTATGGCAGAGCTGTTGTATTGGATTGTATCAGATTGCACAGGTGTAACTAATGAAGTGGCTGCTGAGTGTATATAGCCAGGGCTGAGGCTGCATGTGAGACAGCTGATAGCTGTCAGGCCTCAGCAGATGTATAAATAAACCAGTGGAGTGGACTGACATACCAGGAGAGTGGTTAGCTGTCTGACGGTGCTGTCAGCATCCTAGTTTTCCCCTCATTGATCTCTGTCCCACAGGCTATCCCACCATGCACCACTACCCAATGAAGCTAAACAGACGCAACAAACGATTGCACATGTGACCTGGACTATGTAGTATAGATATGTAATCAGGTCAGCTAAGGTGTCTGGTCCTGACAGAGAGCTTCTTGTCATCCTGTGACTCAACTGATCACGGATGTCCAGCATTGTTCTTCACTGCTTTTCAATGCAGGTGATGGCATTCTCTGTTGGCCAAAATATTTTATCTTTGAAAATATGACTCCTGAGATTATTTCAGTTTCATATAAATTGGAAACAAGACACAGATTTTGAAAAATAGAAAATAAAATTGAAGCAGCAAAGATCAAGATTTCCTGACTTTTGGTCCATAGTATGGGTTAAGTTCCAAAACACAGAATCCTACACTTCCTATAATGCAAATCAACTGAAATGTTTGTTACACCCTCCCTGCCTGTTAAATTCCAACGTCTTTATTAAGTGTCCATACTCCCAGTTTGTAATGCAGGCTTTCTACTAACTTGTAGTCTCAGAAGTTAAAGGTACTCGATGGAGTTTTTGACCACTAGCAGCGCTATAGAGCAATGTTTTTACGAGTGGGTTTTGTTTTATCGTGCACACCCATGAGGAAGCACATACACCAGTGTAAGCATCTGGGCGATGCAATACACATCTCCTGTTGTGGGTTTCATGCTATTCTACTGATCAACTGTTGGTAACACGCAAGAAGCAATGTGGCAGCAAAGACAATGAAGACTTCTAGCACGTAAACATGGATGCAAACAATGAATGATTTAAAATGTTCATGCAGATGTTTTATAAGGAAGGAAATGCATGCAATACCATTGACACTTACATTAGACCATAAGGAAATGCACAGTACATTTTGGTGAGTAACACTCAATGTAAACATAATTGTTGTTTGTTTACAAAAAAAACTCCATAGGGCACCTTTAAGTATAGATAACCCTGGTGATGTCACCAGATCCCACAGAAATTATTACACAACTGTTTTTCACAGGCTACTCTCCATGACTAGTCAACTAATGCTGACATGCATGAAACTAGTTATAACCCCTGTGTGTTCATCAAATTTGAAACAGGTCACACAGCTCTTCTCCAATACATCATGCTTTATTCACCAAACATTTTCAGCTACCCACCCGGGACTCATCCGGGACTAACATTGAGCTCACACTGCTCTGCACCTCGGTGTGTGTGTCTATGTTCTCAAAGTTATCACGTAGATCATGTAGACTTTACTCTGGGATGCACAAAACAGGGATGTTGTCCAACCAGACACATCTCATGGTGATTCAGTATATTGATATGGTCAGTAATGGAAAATTGGAACACTTGATCTAAGTTCTTAAATGTGGGCCAATTTTTTTTCCTAGTTTCTTCAAGTCATTAACATGTTGCCATTTGTAAATGGTTGGTTCACCCAAATTACAAAAAAAAAAACATATTTCTTCACTTACCTCTGCTGCTATGTTGCAATGGAGACATTTTAGTTTTATTTGGACAGCTTTCAAGATGTCTGTCACCAATTTCTGCCTCCACCCTGATACAATGGAATTGGTTGTGGTGTTCAAAGCATTGAATAATTGTTTGTCCTAGTTACCATAACACACAGGGCATTAGCTGGTACAGCTCCATGCAGACTCCTCAGAATCAACATTATATATCTGAATGCAGAATCAGAGTTTGGATAAGTAATAAGTGTTCAGTTGCATCATTGAGTTGCTCACCACTCTGATTTTCTCTCCGCCCTTCCCTCTGTCTTTCCGTCAGCACTCCGGCTCCCGCCTTGGTTACCAAAGCAACGTCCAAGGTTCCACTCAGCCCCAGAGCACCATGGGATACACGTCGTCATCCCAGCAGAGCTCCCAGTACTCCCACCAGACCCACCGTTACTGAGGCTCCGCGTCGCTCCTGAACCAGCAGAGGAGTCAGCTCCTCCTCCTCCTCTCCAACCTCAGCAGATGTCACCATACGCCCCCCGGCTCCAGCCGAGGCATCGCTCCCTTATCCTGGTCGGACGCCCCTCAGTGCATTACATCATTCCAACTCAAACAACCACCTTTTCAGCCCCCCATCACCTTTGACCTTTTATCTGACAGCCTTCAAGGGCGCTATAACATGAAGGCAAAAAAACACGGGAACCAAAAAAATCCAAGTTCTGCCTCCTCTGGCTGGTGAAACATTTTTAAAGCAACTGAAAATAATGTAAGATAGATGTGAAGGCGTCACACACAGACTCAGAACCGTGGCACTTATAAACACAACGTTCCTCACGAGGAAGAATCGCAGCTGTGTTCATATATGTACATTATATAGCACCTTTTTCTATTTGATTTTTTTTTTCTCGCTTGTTTGTTAGAGTTTTCAAGTTTACCTTGATAGTTGATGTCATTGTAAATATTGTTACATATGGAAGCGATCAGACGAAATACAGGAGGTAAAGCCCTTTACTGTCATCTCTAGTGTACTATGACCTTGGATAATCAAAAGAAAAGGAGAACAAGTTTGAGTTAACCCTGTCCTTTTAGGTAAAAAAAAAAAAAAAAGACACACAGTCAATGTTTCTACACAGAAAAAAATCAGCTCTTCAGCTGATGCAATTGCAGGGAAATATTAAATGCGCAATTTAACTTAATCTTCTTATTATAGGGTTTCTATATTTAGACCTCTCTTTATCTAGATTTGAATTTGGAAAGTAAGAAAAGTAGTTGTCTTTTTACAGCTCTAAGTTGTGTATATTCTGATTCACTCCTCTTCCTGTAGAGATAAGACAACATTTGACTTGGTGAAGATGTTTCCTCTGACAACAACAGCAGTTTCAGGAGGTTGGACGCCTCTCGTTTGTGGCCAGCAGCTCTGGAGTGTTTTTTTTTGTTTTTTTTCCGGGAGCTGCTGGTGGACACTTCACTTTGACACCCATTGTGAACCCTCAAGACTTTCAAGGTTTCTGAACACGAACGTGCGCATAAAACGTACAGGGCAGCTAAACAGTATGCCCCCTCCCCCTTATCCTCACACCCCATATGCTTCATGAGACTGTTACTGCCTGATGTCAGATTGTTGTTGTTGTTTTTTTTTAAGGTTTTATTGTTATTATTGTTGCCCTGTGAGTGAGTGTGTGTGTGTGTGTGTGTGTTGGCGTGCGTAGGTGTGTGTGTTTTTTTATGCATGTTGTTCATCCTTTTACTCACTAGAACTGCACTGACCACTGAAGCGATCTGCAAAGAGCTGGAACAAACGTGGGGTGAGTTTTGTTGCCCCAAACCGCCCATCCTCTTCCCCTCTGCCCCTCTGCCCCTCTGCCCCTCTGCCCCTCTGCCCCTCTGCCCCTCTGCGCGAGCGCTGAGACAGACATTCGGTAGAGACTGCGGCACATTCAGAGAAAATGGGTGTGTTTTATAACACAAGGGAGGCAGGAGCAACAGTGGTTAACCTGAGTGTTAATGTAAATGTGCAGCGTGAATCCTCAGTGCCCTTATAACATGTAGTTTTCTATTTAGTACTTTTTAAAAATCCATTTTCATACATAATGACCCATCTAATTGTGTGGATTATTTTTTAATTAATGAGTCAATCTGTGAAAAAAAACTTTAAAGATAATCAGTGGTGAGATATATAACACAGTACATTTATTCAGGTACTGTATTTAAGTACAAGGTTGACACACTTTATACTTCTCCTTCCCAACATTTCAGGGGGTATTATTGTACTTTTTACCCCACTACATTGCATTTCTTCCCTGCAAACATCTCCCTCTTATCAAGTCATTTGAGTCTATAATGAAATCCTAAACGTGTGAAAAGATCCACCAGTGCAGTAAGAAGATTCCAGCATGTTTTCAATGCAAATCAATTTGTTTTTTTAAATAGTATTTTCTAAAAATCAAGTGAGATTTTTCATAATTCTGTCTTTAAGGTTTCTAAGAGCCAGAATTGTCTTAATAAGATTGGTGCTTTCACACTTTTTAGAGACTGAACTGCCCAACAGTATACAAAGTAGTTAAAATGAGCTGCACCTGAAGCAGTTGCAACATTAAAATTGTTAATGTTATATGTGAAGTAATAATATTCCACATATGACACTATGAAATGGGCCACTCTACAGTACTTTTGATACTTTAAGTAAATTGGGCTGAAAATACTTCTGCACTTTTACTTGAGTAAGATTTTTAATGCCAGATTTATACTTGAGTATTTTTACATTGTTGTATTATTATCAGTATAGTTCTTCCGCCACTGAAGATAACACAGATAACACGCAGCGAGAGCAAATCTTCAAGGGCAAACCCGAGTGAGATTTGCTTTCTACCCCCTTCTCCCCTTTTCAATCCCCGCACAGCTTGCTCCACCCTCACTGGTCCTGCCCGGTCACATGACAGGCTACAGTGCAGGTTGTGTTAAAAAACGCACCCAATGACTCGACTACAACTGTAACTGCGTTTGCCGTGATACAGACGTGGGCACAAAGGGATTGGGGATGGGGAGGTGGGGTGAAGAGCTGTTTTTGCCAGATCTGTGGCCAGCAGTTGGATTAGGAAACACTGACACCTTGTGACTGAAAAGAGAACTGGACCTGTCCCATGTGAAACTGTAATTACACAAGTAGGTGTCGTTGCAAGATTTGAAGCAATTTTTACCAAAACATGCAAGACATGAGTGTTGAAGTGTGAACTGATATTGCTGTGTCCAGAATTCATGTTATATTTCGCCGATACTCAATAGTCACCTGCTTCGCTTTCAGTAAGAGAATATTCATTATTATTTGCATCACACTGCTAAAAAAAAGTTGCTGTTTAAGGCTTTGTGTTCCATGCGTTGATATGAAGATGCGTACATTTGGTGTCTGAAACCTTATATTCAGTTAAGAAGGTGAATCTCTCTGCAAACTCTCTTCAGTGACTCCTGAGTGTGCTCTGGTGTTCCATACTGGATCTTTCTCTGCAGCCAGGTGGACTATTAGTCGATGTGACGGGTTTGGGTCACTTCCATCCAAATTGTGTTAGTTCTGCAAAACATTTTCACTCTCGATTCCACTTTTTAAAGCAAAACATAACATGCAGCAAAAGGGATTCGGAGCAAAAGTAGGTTAACTTTTCATGTCAAATCTTGAATATGATCAGAAGAGTTTCATTCCAAAACATATTCAAAAAAAGTACTATTTAAGAAAAAGTTTAATTGCACAAATTAAAAAACAATCTATGATGTTCTTTTTCAAAAGAGAGCAGGTAATGTCAGTGTTTGGACTTTTATGGACTGGATTTTGTATTTTTTTACGCATATTTAAAGCAGAACAAGCTAAAAACCAAACTGACATAGGGCTTGTTCACACCTGGCATTAGAATGCGTCTCCACATGTGTCTCGAGTGACCGCTTGTGATCAGATCTCATGTAGTTGTCGCTGTCTGTCTCTCTTCTGCTCTGCTCCGTGCGTCTGCACACACAGTGAAATGCAGAGGAGAGGAGAGAAACCAGCGAGACCAGAAATGACAGCAAAACACAGTAGAGACTCTCACACTGAGCTGAAATGAAACAAATGCACATAAATTCGGTAAATAACATAAATAGACATAGTCTCTATTGCGTTTTACTGTCATTTATGGTCGTGCTGAGTTTGTCTCCTCTTTTCTGCTCTGTGTTTCACCGAGGGCAGGACTCAGCCCCTCTGACTTCACACACACGGAGCGGAGCAGAGGAGAGACAGACAGCAACAACTACACTACACTGTCATTCATTTCTCACCATGGTGCGTGAATGATTATGTACTTCTTGTGACCGGATCACCCAAGACGCATTTTAATGGCAGCTATGAACAGGGCCATATTTTCACCTTTTAGAGAGCTGATGTCACCACCAGGCCACCGTTCCACTTGAGTTTGTAACTTAATGCAAGCTCTGATTGGCTATTTCTTTTGTTGGTCTTTCTAAAAAAAAAAATAAAAAGTTCCTTGGGTTTTCTATCCATATTCTAAGATAAATGAGTGTCTATTACAGCACTTGATATTAGAAGTTGAAACTGTTATGATCTATGTATGAATCATTTGTTAGCATACAAAAATCTACAGCCCTTTAGCTCTAACATCCGCTACCTAAAAACACAACCACATACTGTTGAGTAAGGATGTTCCCCGGCTGGATTTTTAGTAGTTTGCGTTATTAAAAATTACAGTGTGTTTTTTGAATAGATTTTGGGTTTTTTTTCTATGTTTGGAACAGGATGTGAAAGTTCTGGTTTTACTTCAGCTCTCTATAAAGTTTCTATGGCTAACGTGTTAACAAATAATTCCTTATTTACACAACCAACAGAATTTGGAGTCATGTTCCTGTCCACCTGATGAAAGTCAGTCCACTATTCATTTAGCTTTGTTTTAGTCTTCAACAACTCCTGAGAAAAATAGCGGCCTCTTTAGCCGCTAGATATACACATACATTCACTAGCTAGTTGCTACTTTGCCTTTCTGCCATATTGTGCTTGACAGCTAGCGTACAGTGGGTGATTTTTTTTCACTGAAAACTGATGCCAGAAACGGGAAACAAGGTTGAAAAGAGTTTGCAGGCTGAAAAAACCAAAACGATTAGCTAAAAGAGGCTAAAAAAAGCTCCGTAGAGATGAAGGGAACGACAGAGTTGGGTAATAATTCTCTGTTGGTTTGTTACTATGAGCAACCCCTTTTTACATTACACATAGTCATTTGAGCTTATGTCAACATAAAAATATTGATTAGTGCAGCTTTAAAGACAAACTTCAGGTAATGAATTTCCTCCCAAAATGAGTGTAAAGCATTTTGGAAATGAGCTCTTCAAACTGTATGTTGCTTTAGTTGTTTGGTTCATCTTTTTCTAGATCTACTATTGTGTTCTGACAGTCTGGCAGACAGATCCAGGGGGGGGACACAGCCTGTTCAGTTCTATTTGACGGGGATCAAAACCAGCAGCTATTCAAAGGTTTTCTCCTCCTTTTTAGTGTGTGTATTTGAAGTCAAACTCAGTAGCAGTGAGGATACACAAGACACTTTGTTGTAAATTTTCTCTCCACACAAGCGAGGTGTCACAAGTATTATTGAGCGCGAGGCTCCAGTGGGAGACAAATTACTGTCAAACAACTCCTATGCAAAAAAAAAAAAATCCCAGACTAAAGCTTTCACCTGCGCAGTACTTATGTCTTGCAGTTGACAGGTTTCTTATATTTTGATGGGTGATGTGTATTCATTCAATCTGTAATATTTAGTATAGTAGTCCAAGACGGCACTCACTTATGTCCTCTTTTTCACAGCATTTTAAAATGTACTCTAAATTAAATATTGTAAAGAAATGCATATATATGGATAGTATACAATCATATTTATTATTTCCATACATCTATGAATAATACCCATTTTTTAAACTTTCCTCTGCCTTAACTACAGTAGCTATAGAAAGGGACCTCTGTCAGACAAACCAGGCATCACTAGACCATATTTCTTGTTATTTTAGAGTAATTTCTTCTCTATATGCTCACATGAAATCATGTCTAGTTACTGAATGTGTTAGTGCCGCCTCAATATACAGTAGAATGAAGGTGACACCTTGTTTCATGTTTTTTTTTTTTTTTTTTTAAACTTCAGTCACACAGATATTTCCGCAGTGTCACTGTTTTTACAGGAATGAAAATGATCCACGTTTTAATTTGTGTGGATGGTGCCTTTTTTTTTAGTAGTCCATCTGCTAAAGATGTCATATGAATTATGTTCAGGATTTTATTTTTTTATTTTGATTTTGTGTCGTTTGTATTTTCACGCCTCCTCTCTTCGCTCTTTGGATCTTACTTCTGTGTCCTCTTCTTTTCCCATTATTATGTAGCATATTGTTATGTACACAATGTGGAAGCTAGCAGCTAAATATATCTATATTATTTCAGATCTTTGTGTCACACCTCTAAAGACTGCAAACAATCCCGATGGAGGATTAGCTCTCATTTTTTCTCTTCTAACAGATCTTGTCCTCACACATTACTGAAGCGCAGTTAAGTATGTTTTGAAATGCTGTACATAAAAACACATTTTAAGAATTTCGCGTTGAGATATTGATACAATAATTGTCTTTTAATGCACTGTTATTGCTCAAATATTTAGTGGTAAATTAAAAAAGTATTTAATGTTTTTTAATGTCTTGCTTTAGACACTAAAGTTATGGCAGTGCTATGAAAGTAATACGGCAGATGATGCTCCTCTGTGTGTGTAGATATGGACAGACACACATTAGTATACGCCTATAAGAAATCTAGTGCACCTCTAGGCCGCTCTCTCCTCTCACGTTTCCTCCTTTTTGATAGTATTGCATGTGCCTGTCTTTTTCCAATGGAGAACATAAGCACTTATTGTCGCCCTCTCTCAACAGTTTGTACAGACAGACAGACAGACGCTCCATCTGCAAATCTGCGTTTCTGTGATGCCTTCAATGCCCGTCATGCCAGTCAGATAACAAGCATCGTTTGACTTGTGTCACAAAACGTGCTTACAATAACCCTCTATCCCATCTTTTCATACATGATTCCCTGTTGTGGAAGAAATAGTATGTGTGGTTTTACACAAAGAAAAGAAAAACTTTAATGAGACATTTTTTTTAAATTGATCTACACACCGATGCTCTCAGTGAGCTGCATCAGCAGAATGCTTTGCAGGTTGGGGTGTCTGTCGACTCTTCTACATTCTCTCTGTATTATGTTTGTGTGCGCTCGCACACAGGTTTTGAAATATACATATGGCCTAAATGTATTGTCTTTTCATAGCATTTATATATAAGGCAGCAATAGCTCAGTGCAGGAAAATTTAAAAAAAAACAAACATTTATTTAGCTGCTTTTAGCAAACTTGTCCAAATTTCACTGTACAAATGACTGTTAAATGAGAAAAAAGTCATGTATATTTATTTTATATCCTCTATTATAATAAAAATCTCTTTTGTCTCAATCACTTTTGTTTGTACAGTAGTTGTTGGCAGCATTGCAGCCGTTGTTTGATTCTACAGTAACCTGTCGCAGCTGAACAGAGTGTTGCTGTTCCTGGTCACCACTTGATGTCACCCAAGCGTGACTGTTTACTGTGTTGGTCCCATTCAGCCACTGCTCAATCCTGCTGAGTCCTTGTAACACTGTCCCTTCAGAAAGACTGATTAAAAATACTTAAAGCATACTGTACATTTTAGAATTGATTTCTTACAAACACAACAGTATAGAAGTATAACACACTGCACTGCACACAGTTTTTCAGGTATTTGGCAGGTCGGTTGTTCCTGCATCTTGGAGAAGTTGCCACAGTTCTTTGGATTTAAGCGTCTCAGCTGCTTCTGTCTCTTCCTGTAATCCCAGACTGACTCCATGATGTTGAGATCAGGACTCTGTGGGGGCCAAACCATCTGTTGCAGGACCCCCTGTTCTTCTTCTTGATGGAGATAGCTCTTTATGACTCTGGCTGTATGTTTTGGCTCATTGTCATGTTGCAGAATACATTTCGGACCTATCAGACGCCTCCCTGATGGTGTTGCCTAATGTTTTTGCACAGCACTGTATGTATATTATACTGTACTGTTTGATACTGTTAGACAGTGTGGAGTATGATGACTTTTCCAACTTTAAAGGACCAGTGTGTAAGATTTAGTGGCATCTAGCAGTGAAGTTGCAGATCGCAACCAACTGAAAACCCCTCCCCCTCCAAGCATGTAGGAGAACCGGTGGCTGTGAAACTCACGAAAAGCCCTCTCTAGAGCCAGTGTTTGGTTTGTCCATTCTGGGCTACTGTAGAAACATGGCAGTGCAACATGGTGGCCTCCGTGGAAGAGGACCTGCTCCCTATGTAGATATAAAAGTAATTCTAAGGTAACAAAAAACACAACTATTCTTAGTTTCAGGTGATTATACACTAATTAAAACATACTTATGAATATTATATTCCATTTCTGCCAAGTCCATTCCGCTAGATGCCACTAAATTCTACACACTGGTCCTTTAATGTTACTTAATTCGAAAATGGGGGAACTGTATGTTAAAGAGAAAACAGATCCCAGATCCACAATTAAAGTACAAAGTAGTTTCTGATAGTTTAAGGTACCAATTTGTTCCAGCCTACAGAGACAGTAACTGTCTGTCTGCACTGTCTCCTCACACTGTTCCCTTTCCAGGGCAAGAGTAAGACGTTATAGTGACAAGCTTTTGCACAGAATTGAAAGTTAAGTGCTTTTTTTACCTTTCCCTGAGAAAGTACCTTCCAGACGGCTGTTGTTTTCAATCATGGCATGAAATACAAATTCCACAGACTTCAAATTGTTGGAGAAAGGTAATCCATCACAGTGAACATTTAGTTGTCTTTATTTTTTATTTTTTGTCAAAGTCAGCAATAATGGATATTATGAGATTTGTGGTTAAAGTGCTGAAACTCGGAAAAACCAAGGATTGCTTTTGTTCTTCAGAAAAAAGAGAGAGAGAAAGATCTCAAAACAACATCGTTGCAGCAAAAACCTACACATGCCTTTACATTTTCACTCAGATTTCTAGAGAATTCAACTACTGACTGACCGTACTGATGTTATATGGTTACACTGCTACACATCTTTGAAATGTAAGTACTTCTCATTTGTCTCTTTATTACATAGGAGTGAATGTCTTTGGATGATTTGAGCACTTACATTCACCATCAAGACATTCCACAAGATGCGTCAAGTAAGCACCACATTCACGTTCTCTTTATGGGCTGGTGGTTTGACAAGTGAAACCAGTGCAGGCAAGCTGAGACTTGGCATCGACCTCGTGAGTTCTGGCAGAGGCCCTGGATGAGCTGCTCAGCCTGCAGTGTTACTGCTACCGCTCGACGGAAATTTATGACTTGGAGAGAGCTCAGCAGAATGTATTAATGCAGATGATCCCATTTCCTACTCTGTGCTGCTGCTCGGGTCAGCGACTGAGGAACAAGCTAAGCACCCCACCAGTAGAACCTGACCCTAACATGTCACTAACAGAAGTCACTTCTGCGCTTCTGGAGTTTCTCTGCATGTCAGAATCTGCAAATTGCCACCTGTTGTACGAGCACAGGTTGCTATAAACGAGTCATGAGGTCTCTTTTAGAGCTGGAAAGAAATCCTTTAGTCTAATTAGAATTAATAGCATAAGTTATTAATATTAATTATGTAACTCATATAGTATATCAATATTAATAGCATAACTTAGCATAGTTTATTAATATTAATTATATCATTCATATATTATATTAATATTAATAGCATAATTTAGTTTGCCTACTTTAATCCACAGCACTGTTCAGTATGATCAGTGCCTACATGTATAGTTACGTCTAACAGAACATGACATGACACGACATGAAGACATAACATGACATGACGCATAAGCCACAAAGAATGACAAAAGCACGATGAAACAGTGACACACAATTTAGTATACCACTAAATACACATAAAATAAATCTAACAAAAGATACTCAACAACAAAAAAAACAAAAAACCCCCACACTTCCTGTACTATCAGGCTTTGGATACACACACAATACATTTTAGGAGGATTAGTTCATTGTTGGTTTTGGTCTTTTCATTTGACTATAAAAAACAAAAAAAATACAGATTATCACCAGACTTATCCTTTGATATACAAAGTATAGTAGTTTTTTATAGTTTAAAGTACACATTTGTACCAACTATCAAGTATATTATTATTATTAGTATTCATAATTGACACCCACTCTACCATATTAACTTCTGACATTAAAGACACATTAGTTAAGATGTTAGGAGATATCTTGAATGTTCTCTGATAAAGTTCTCCAAAATAAATATATAATTAATTGCGTTTGAAATGTAACTCTTGATATTATTTTGTGATTTTAACAGTTGGATTACAAAGTGTTTTTAAACATAAACTATGCAATGCAGTAGATCTACACCACCGTAATGATTTTTTCATTTGTAAAGATTTAAACATGGATTATTTCCTTGCTCAGTAGTTACTTTGAGTTGTTGATTAAATACCAGCCACCATTCCTGACTCTCTCACTGTTGACCAGCTCTGTGCCTGGTGTGGGATGGTAGACTGCTGTCTTGGTCTACTCCTCCTCCACAGTTGTGTGGTTAAGAGAGTGTTTGTGCTTTCACCGGCCCAGTTAGGGTGGGGAGCTGCAGAATCAGAATGAGTAGATGGTGCATTTCAAGTCAAAGCAGTGTTTTATTCACTCCAAAATGAAAATTCAACCATTGTCGACTGCCACGTCAAACATACCTAACATTTAGTTCAAAACGTAGTCACAAACACATAACAGGTTAGCCCTAAAGATTAGTCTTGGCCTTCTCTGAAACTGTTGAAGTTTTGCTAGTGCCACACACTTCAAGTGTCCAGAGTTTATATTGATTTGTTGTGATTGGACAAATACAGAGTTTTCATATTAAATTTAACTGTTGTGTTACTTTAAACCTGCAGTGCGGAACCTTTACATATGAATGAATGTCCTTTACATTCAAGCCCTTGCCGTATGAGTTCACACAATGCTGATTAAGTCTATCACCTCCAGATAAATCTCTCTGTATTTCACAATATAAGGAGTTTTAACATCTGGTGTTGGGTGTGACATTCCTATGCTGTTTGGCTGTTAATTTGGCTGTTAATCGTACATCTCTTCTAAACTTTCCAATTGATCCAAATGGATCAGATTCTGATAGTGAAACAAGTCATTTCACAGAGGTTGTGTGATGCTCAAAACAATTTATCCACTGTTTTACAGCTGCGACAGTAGGTTACGGCCAGTGGTGTACTGGCCATTGGGCATACAGTGGGCCATCAAAAAATGCATTTCTGGGCTGGTGGACTGCCAAAACATATCTCTTTTTACTGGCCCTCTCTGTGTGCCTGTCACACGGTGTGTGTTAGAGCGTGCTGCATGCCTGTATCAGGCAATCACAGCTGAGCGCCCCCCTTTACTCTCACTGCCAGAAGGGGGAGACAAAATAGCACTAAGATTTAAAGGGTTAATTAGCTTTACTGTAATACTTTTGATAACAAACAAGACTGGTCTAGCCACACTAACTGCTCTGTGAGGCTTACTTAGGCACAGCAGTGCCTACCTTTGAGCTCAATGCTAATGTCAGTGAGCTAACATGCTCACAAAGGCAATACCAACATGCTAATGTTTAGCAGGTAATGTTCACCATGTTCACCACCTTAGGGGTTGATGCCATGTTCACATCACACAGGATGGATGGTGGAGATAGGAAAGATTCCCATGTTAATGACTTGTGAGCGGTCACATAACCAAGGCGGTTGCATGATTACAGAGTTGGTCATGTAGAGATTAAAACATTTTGCAATGAAATTTGGGTTTAATTGCATTGAATACTGGTCTTTGTCCATTATTGTCTTTGGTGATGTGAGCCATCCATATTTGTTTCATTTTTAGGCATTTCCGTATTAACTACCAATTTGGATATATTGGAGCTTAATTGTGACTTGGATGTTGATGTGATAAGATGTGATGTTACAAGTCAGAATTTAGTAATTATGATAATTCTGACCATGGTATTAGGCGCAGACCATGACCTGAAAACTCTGGTTTGCGTCTGGCTGGCGGCCTTTGTTGCATGTCATTCCCTATCTCTATACTTTCATAGTATTCACCATCTTAGTTTAGCCTGACATGGTAACATTTGCTATTTAGCACTAAACACAGAGACTGATGCTGATGGGAAAGTCATTAACTTTGCAGGTACTGGTCATAATCAAACTATTGGACAAATTAAAATTTTGACATGATGGTGGCGCTCGATGAAGTGTTAAGGGGTTACTAAAGTGATTACAAGAAGTTATTACAGTTTGTCCTAAGTGGAACATGAATATCTGAACCAAATTTTATGACATTCTGTCCAATAGTTTTGGTGACATTTCACTCAAAACCAAAATGTCTAGAGGGAAAAGTCAGGGGCTCACTAAAGTCATTAGGGTTAGTTGTGAGGGAGCAATGAATGTCTGCATAAAATCTTGAACCGATCCATCAAGATGTTGAGATATTTCACTGGATAATTGAAAACTTTGACCTGCTGGTGGCTCTAGAGAACAGAGTCACCAAAGTCAACAGGATTCAACCTCTGGGGACCAAACATAATTTCATGATACTCCATCCAATAGTTGTTGAGATATTTCAGTCTGGACAAAAGTAATGGACCGACCAACAGACATTGCCCTCCCTAGAGCCATGCTTGGCAAAAATACTGTTAGAAAAGTTTCCCTTATGATTGGGATGATGTTTCAATCAAACACTGGAGTAAAAATGCCCTTTTTTAAAATTTTCTGAAGCCGCATCCAAACTCCTTGCAGTGCTATTTTCTAATATTATCAGTCTAATAACAGCCGTTTTAGCTTTTCCACAATAAGATGGCTGATCTGCAGCTCTAGGTGTCCTTTCTATCCACTGCAGCTCTAACAGGAAAGTGCCGGGTGCATCCACCAAGTGTCAGTTTGACCTTAAGGGTTGGAGATCGGTGTCTGGAGCTCTGCCATCACACCACTCACTCCCAGTCTGCTCTCAGAGCAGCCTCCAACCACAACTTGATGCTTACACTCCACAGACCTTGACATTTCAATTGCCTCTAAGTAATAAACTCTCCACTCTGCTCAAAACAGGCCCAGACTTTGTTTGTGTCATTATCTGTTACCTCCTGCTGAGTCCATTCCAGTTCATGTTGTACAGTACAGTATTGTTGCAGATTTTCACATGTGCAATAGCTTGTTAACTTAATATATTATTATATTTTATAGTTATGATATTTTTTTTTTATCTTTTCATGAAACTATGCAACTTGTCTGCCCAGCAGCTGACTCACTATTACTATCGGATGAAGACCTTGTATTTCCAAAGTGTCATTTTTTTCAGAATCTATGAAAAGTAGCATTTTAATTACTTTGGCCAACCTACAATTTCTAGCATCTAATGTAATTGATAACATTCTGTTGGAAAGGTTTGGTAATGGGTGGGTCTCTCTGACTCAGTACTTGCCTGGTTTGATGCTATCCAAAAAGACATTTTTTCTGTATTTCCCAGCAACCTAATTTCTTAGGAAGTCGTCATCATACAGTTGGCTATATGGAGTCCCTCAGGGTACAATACTTGGTCCACTGCTTGTACATGTTGCCTCTAAAACTAAAGGTATGTTACTATAGTTACCCTGATGACACACAGTTATACCTAACCTTGTCTCCTGGAGGCCTAAATCCTGTTAAGTCTTGGATGAAAGCAATAAAGACATAAACAAAGCTGCCTTTTATTATCTGAAAGGATGAGTTCATTTTTCTGGTCTATCTTAAAACACTACTCATATGCCCATATGTACACTGAAGGAGTTATCGGTTGCTGTAATCCTTCCATATCGGTGAAGGTCTTTCTAAAGTAATTTGAGTGTTGGTGATGGGGATGTACAAAAATGGATTATATGTGAGGCTTCTCCAGTCTCAGTTAGTCAACTCAACTGGTAGCGTTGGAGGGATAGTTACACAAAGAAGGAACTTTGTCCAAAAATCATATTAGCTACAAGTTAAACTATTTTAAACTATGATTTTTTTGCCTTTATTTGACAGATGACTGTGCAGAGAGAGAGATAGGAAACATGGAGAGAGTTGCAACAAAAGTCCCTGGCCAGGATTGAGGACATTACGTGGTATGTGGCTTAACCTTTAAGCTACGAAGACACCTCATTCAGTTACACTTTTGACTGTATTTTCACACAGTGATGCGGACTGTAGATTTTGACCCCTGTGTCTTCCATTGGGATTGAGTTAGGGATCTTTTCACAGACAGTATGGACCGCAGGAATGTTTAGAAATAGAATGAGTAGAATGAGTGCAATTATACACACATTATACATACTATTGGAAAACAGCATTGATGACATTGATTGATTAACAAATTTGAAGTAGAAGTACAGAATTACAACTCATAAGTGCAGCATTCTCAAAAAGTGGGAGTACAAAGACATATCACATATATTAAGTATGTCAACATATGTCAAATATACATAAAAAAGTTTTACATTTAGTAAATTTACATACAGTATATTTATGGTGTAGCTTCTTGTTGATAGCTGTCTGTAGTCTTGAGCATACAGTATATGTATGATAACAGAAGATGTATATGTGTGGAGATTTTTTACTGAAATAGTTTCCTTTTATGTAACTTGCAATTATTTTGTATATTTTTGACATATTTGCTATTTTAGATATATTTTATGTTTTCGTCTGTTACAAGGTTTAGTCTCAATGATGAAGCATCTATTTTTGCACCTGGGTGAATGCACAGACTTGCACTTTCATATGTCATTTTTGTACATTTGAGAATAAAACAACTTCCTTCCCTCTCTGTTCTCCCTATCCTTAACAATGCTGTGTTCAGCTTGTTAGTACCAGAGTGGCTGCATAAACCCGCTCCAAATGGCCAGTGGACAAGCACAGAAGTTTGCTTAAGAGGGGAATAATGACTGGAGACCTACTGTAGAGCTAAATCTAAACTGCTGACCCCATGACAAGTTGTCCTCAGACCGTGAGAAACAGGCCTCTTTCCATGCCAAGAATGTGGGTGGCCGGCCTTGTTTCTCCAAAAAGCCTATCTGAGGAGTGTGGCCGGTCGCAGCACCAGAGTGCAACAGCAGGTTTTTATGTCTGATTTCTCTCAGGCTGCTGCTGTTACGTGCACATGTTGCCCCTTTTTTTTCTGGGACGGACCACACTGTCATTCTTGTAATCTGTGTCTAAGTACAGCATGTACACAGGGAAATGGAGCTGGTAGTGTGTGTGTGTGTGTGTGTGTGTGTGTGTGTGTGTGTGTGTGTGTGTGTGTGTGGGTGGGTGGATTGGTTGTGGAGGGGGCCTGTAATTCCAAAGCACACACAGTCCACTTCCACTTGTTTGGCAGCTTGTGAAATGAAATCAAAACTGGAAAAGAAATAAAATGCAGCCACATTCACAAGGTTAATCCACTGGAAATTCTTGAGAATTTGGATTATGCTGCTTTTTGGGGTTTTTTTTTGTTGTTTTGTTTTATTTTTGCTGATTCACAGGCCTGACACATAACCCCCACACCACCAGCACCACTACAAAGTGTATAAAGGCATTGTGTAAAGTAATGAATACTGTGTGAGAGGGCCGGTCAGAGAGGATAAGAGGCTGCACTGTACTGTCAGTTTGCTGTTCGGACTGAAGGGGATTTCAGCTCCCCGGGCTTCAAACTCAGAGTCAAGGGGTCACGGTCTGTGCGAGATAGCAGGGGCCACAATTTGTGTGTGAGTAACTGCGTGTGTGTGAGTCACTGCGTTACGCCGACACACGAGACGCCATATGTTTCCACCCAGTTCACTGAAGAACAAATGCGCCGTCCTTTTTCATGAGAGCTCCCACAAGCGTCTGTTTTCTCACTCACTCACCCCATGTGTGGGTTAATGCAGCTAGAAGTGGCGAGCAGGAGACGTGGTCCACATCAATTATGTCGTAAAAGAAAAATTAAATGGGACACCTGTTTATGGTGTCCACGCAGAATGAAAAAAAAAGTCCCCAATTTAAAAAGTGGGTGCAACATTGCAAGTGGAAATTGGAGGGTTCTTACATCAAAAACTGTCACTTGAAACCAATACCAGTGAAGTCCCATAACTCCCTGAGGACTGGCATTTAGTGGCATCAGCACCAACCCACACCAGAGAGATTTATTATAAGATCACAATATTTTTATGGTATAATAATGTTTAACTCTTTTTCACATGCAAATTCCACTGTAATATGATATGTTTAACAGTTTTATTCTTACTATGAAATGGTCAAGATGAGGCTTTCACTCAGAGTGATCTCTTAGTAAAATTGCTACAATATCCATCTTAAAATATAATAGAATACAACTTTATTGTTCACCAGAGTGGAAAATAATCTTTTGCTCACCAAAAAATAAAAGCAGCACAAGAATATGTAACATATAAAACAAGTAAGCCAAATGCAGAAGACCATAGGCAGAGCAAGGCTGAAGAATAACATCTTTATTCTAGGCTTTGGTGCAGGCAAAGTAAAACAGAGGTCATAAACAGAGCAGAACAAAGCACAGGATCCAACAAGACTGGAATACTCACTGAAATAATAAAATGAACTGACAAGGAGATGAGGTGCAGGTGGGGAGACGGGTGGAGAAATCTAAGTGAGGGGAATCGGGGGAGGAAGAGGAGAACAGGAGAGAAGCTGATTGGCTGGGGAAAACACAGGATGCAGGGCAGGTGTGGAGGGAAAAGCAGGCCGGTGAGAAAAAACACAAAAGGCAAAAGCTGCTCTGGGCTGAACAAATCGAAAACAGATTCACGAGTAAACTAAAAGTCTACAATATAATCATGCGCAATCTTCTTAATATGTAAACCATCACTCATCAAACTGTCTCAGAATTACATAAATAGAACTTCAATAAGTGCACAAGTAACATTGAGCAAACATAGCAAATAAACTTTAGTATTACATTGTCAACCAAGGAACCCTTACCAAAAAACTAGATTGCATAAATTGCTGATGAAATAAACATGAACCAATAAATCTGTCAAGTGGAGTGGTCTGCATATTAAGGCTGCATGTAACATAAATTGGACCGAAAGACAACTGTTGCTCTGAGATTCAGTTCACTCCTACAATTACTTTCTACAAGACTCAATGGAGCAAGCAATAGTATCTCAAGTGGTCCTTAAATATAATTAGCAACTTTTCTTATCTGCCCTTCTCCCATCAGTCCAGTCTTAACAAACAGAGAGAAAGGCCTGAGGGCATCGGACTGGGACAGAACCATAACACAAATGGTAAATTGAATGTGAAAGTTCATTATGAAATTTTATGAATGTATTATGACAAGAAAACTCTTATCATATTCATACAAATTGAATACAAAAAAAGTGTGTTTTACAAACACACTTTACACTGGTGCACTTTCATTTGTTACCTGGCAGCCCTCACCCAGCCTAAGTGGTGGAGCAAAGTGTGTTTACAATCCTCCAATGAGGGAACACACTGTGTTTGGTCTTCACTTGCCAGATTTACCCACTCTGTTTTGAGGCTTGCCTCCCGCACTGCAGGAAATAATGCAACTGCAAAATCTCATCTAAACAGCTGTTTGTAATGTTAGATTGGTCAAAACAGATACAAGACAGGAGCCTCACTTCAGAAATCACAGGAGTTTAACAAAAATGTTGCTATAAATGCAGGCAATGACATGCCGGTTTGTATTTCACACTTGAGTGCAAAATGTGTCATTTCCTTTGGGAGGTGAAGTACTCACTTATTTGGGTAATTATAGGAACCTATGAGGTGTCAATACACAATAAGAGGAAGTTGTTATTCGGTCCAGCCCCAATAGATTTGGGCTAAGACATGTACCAGCCTGGCTGGTCTGTGATGCTGTAAACCAAGCAGACAACAAGGGGAAAGAGATCTAAAATAGATCAAATTTTCTTTGGAGAGAATACTTGCATGCAAGGATTTAGGGGGACAATTTATCTGATGTGAATCCACAGTGAATGTGAATATAAGTGGTGTAATCATCTTGCATTGGCCTATTTCAGCTTTAAGAGTGTACAGGAGTGGTAATTTATTGATTTCAGTTGAGCAATACAGTAGATCCTGTATTGCTTAACTGAGCACTTCACTCCCTGTGGAGGAAGGTGAGATAAGAAGAGATTAATACAGTAGCTAGATAGCCCTAACTGTCACTGTCACATTTGATATATAGTAGAGGCGCATCAAAACAGACACCCTTGGGATCTTCAGCTCTAACACTTCTCTCACATAGTTTTCATCTTGTTTTTTCCTTTGCTTGCATCTTTTGCTGCAGCAGGCGACTCAGCTCATTTTGCAATCACAACTGTCTCCTCCCTCCCTCAGCACAACTTTGGGAAATCGAAAAAAAAAGAAAAACAAGTCTTCCTCTCGCGATAGTAGCTTGCTTATGCAGCCGCCATATTCTGTGACAGTATTTTGATTCGTATCTGCTGGAAGTGAGGAAAAAGAGAAAAGTGAAGGGCTGTCGAGGGGAGGGGGGGGCTGAAGAAGAGGAGCTGTCAAAAAGGTATTCCCGAGTCTCAGTCAAACAGCGGAGGGCTGAGGCTCGGTATCCCTCCCCTAACGTTATTTCGAGGACACACAAGGCCCGGGGCCTCGGTGCAGTTGGCTCTTCGTCTCCCTGGTAGTAGCTGGATCCTGTTCGGCTTCTCCTCTCCCAGCTCCGCGGCCCTCTGGAGGTCCGGCGGCGGTCTCGGGTGTTGAAGGCGGCCCGGGGAGCGGCGGCGTCAGCGGAG
This sequence comes from Thunnus albacares, assembly GCF_914725855.1. NCBI lineage: Eukaryota > Metazoa > Chordata > Actinopteri > Scombriformes > Scombridae > Thunnus > Thunnus albacares. Next base: position 4,201,017 of record NC_058121.1, read on the forward strand.
ACGGGAAGGTAAGTTACATTAAATGAAGCTTAAATGAAGCCAGTTAGCAACAGCCGGAAGAATAACGTTTTAATAACGTTACTGTGAATTAATAAAACACTCCAGCGTCTTGTGCGATACGCGTTTTTACATACTGCCTCATTCTGTTTCAAAGAAAATGGAGAGAAGAAACTTTTCAGATGTGGAAAAAGTTTTTGTCCACAGCAAGCAGCTAGCATAGTTAGCTAACTTGAAGTGTTTGGGGGGCTGTTCCGTCTCGGCCGAGTTAGCAAATCACTGTCTAAAGTATAAAACTCATTCGTTATCTTCTCCTTCAAGTCCCCACTTAATATTAATATCTATTTATATATATTAGGGGTCTTTTTATTTAAGCATAACTCTGGCTGACGCTACATGTTTTGTAGCCCATGTTAGGCTACTTTTTCCATTGAGCTCTCCGCTGAAACGTCGCAAGACGAGTCGTGGATGGAAACGTTAAATCATAAAGTTGTAGCTGCACCTAATCTCATACACCGAGTATTTTATCTTTAACAAGCCTCAAAATTAAGCTGTCACACTGCTGTTAATTATGTATCCATTCGCCACAACACTGAAAGCTACATTTTTGTGTAAAATGTATATTATGAACTGGAGAAGCCCCTTGGATGAGAGGCGAAACGTCGTCAAGTATCTTCAAGTCCACTTGCCCTCGATTCAACCCTCCTTGGATAACCATGACCTGGATGACTGAGAATCTTCACAGACATAAAAATGTATATAGAGTAACCCAACTATAGCTGTGAATGTGTCAAACATACAAGTTAAAGTATCGTCGTAAACGCCACTACATATATCCTGCCTCTTATCTTAATAAGAGATAATGCAAATAGAGCTTCTGAAGTCTAATATTTGACCATCTTAATGTTGCACCACTGTGGTCAAATTAAACCAAAAGAGACACAGTAGACTTTGTTTTTGTAGGAGATGTGATAAGTGAGTCTCTTCACCTGTCAGATATCTACATGTTTGTCCTTAAGTGAGATGTTCCTGATTTGTGGCAGTTGTGATTGAAACCGATAAGAGGGGGGGGGGGGGGGGGGGTTGGGGGTGGGTCTGAGCCTGTTCTAGCCAAAATGACAGCTCAGATGTTGTTGTTGTTTGTATTGTTTGTATAGTTAAGAGGAGAGATGTTTATCCCGAGATAACCAAACCCATCACAATGATACTTTTCTTTCCTGTTTCATTTATTCTTTGTGAAGCCACTAAAGGTGACTGGATGGGCAGGGAGGCACAGATTGCAACTTTTTTTTTTTTTTTTTTTAAGTTACGGGTTTCTTCGTATGGTAAAAGTCATGCGATTGCAAAAAAGAAATACTGGAGTGTTTTTGAAGTATTGAAGGAGCATGGTGGAGTGATTTAGAAATTCCTTATGCACACAAAAGATCTGTGCGATATTAATCTTTCTGTCCTTCTACTTACTGGTTATTTTCATGCAGTCCAAACACATTTAATCACGGCGACTGCAATCGAATGTATCACAAATATTGCTTTCTTTTTTGATGACAGGTGTTTCATGTTTTTTTTAATTGCCGCGTGAGGTTATAAAAGCTGCTTTCAATTCATGGTAGTGTTAGGCCATTTGTGGTGGTCTACTTGGCACAGTTGAAACCCCTCTGGGTGTGTTGAGCCTGTGTTTCCCCATGTTGTATCACTTAGGCTGGCCTTGATATTAACACCAGCCACCAGTCAAATGATGCAAAATGCTGCTTGTAAGGGGTTTTCTTAGGGAGTTTTTCGCTTATTCGAATCGAGGGTCTAAAGACAATGATGTGGTATTGCTGTAAAGACCGTAAAGCCCCCTGCGGCAAATTTTTGATTTGTGAAATTAGGCTACTCAAATAAAATTGACTTGACTTGGTTGTGACTGGAAAGTCTGTAAGCTCAACCAGCCAGTTTGGCAGGTAATCAACCTGTGTCCAATTAGTCTTTTTTTTTTTTTTTTTTTTTTTTTTAAATTCGAAAACTGGCAACTTAGAAATGAACTGGCCTTCTGAAATCCTGAATCCACGAGTTTGATTGTGGTGTAGTTAGAAGTCACGGTCAAAGTACAACCTACCTGACAGTGAGTTTTACAATCCAGGCTTCTTATTTTACTCTTTACCCTCAGTAGACGTTGACCGGTTTCTCTGCTTGGCTGCTTTGAGGCGGTCGAGTTTATTCACAACTCTAAAGAGCTCAGAACCGCTTCTCTGTTGGCCTCTAAACACCTCCAATCTAAACTGTGTTGTCATAGCTAGACTGTAAGAGTGTATATCACTCATTAGCAGCTTGTGCCTGTCTTGACTTGCAGTCAACATTGCACTTCCTGACCAATAAGCTGCCATGGCCAACTGTTTATAGGTGCAGACCCCTAACTGAAACCATGTGTGCCTGTAGCTGGGCAAATATGTTGCTAGGAGGCCTTGCTGATTCTCTTCGGAGACTCAGCAGCGATTGCTCAGCTCTTGTATGATAAGTGCTAAATCGGGATTTTGGTGAGGATCAAGCACTTGTACAGAATGGCAGGCTGCTAATTGCTTTGTTTGGATGTTATTAAGCATATGCCAACAGGTTAAATCAACATGACTAAGCAACCGCACATATTACTGATCTCAGTACCTAAGTTGCCTTGATGCTTGTTGATCGAGGTGAAGAATCAGGCTCACTTGTTCTTGTACAATAAACAAGCAGGGCTAACACTTGTGTTTGAGGACTTGTACAACAAGCTGAGATTGCGGCGTGTTGTTGTGAGCTCTGTGCCGATACTTCAATCTTCTTTCCTGAAAAACCAGTTTCCTGATTTATCATTTGCAGTTTGCACAACTTATCACCAACCAGAGCAAAGGGTGGGGGTGTATATATATATTTTTTTTCTCCTTTCACGACGGGAAGGATAATTACTGCATATAAGTGTGTTTGGATGAAGTACAAATGCTTGTTGTTTGAATCAACAGTGCAGAGTCAGTTTAACCCAGGAAACGATATTGGCTTACCTTTCTCTTTTTCTGTGCGTCACAACAGATTCTCTTTAAGAGGCTGCACACTCTGAAGTAGTGCAGCTACAACTTGATACATGTTCTTTCAGGCAGCTCTCTGCTCAGTGACCTGTCCACATAGGTTATTATACAGCGTGTGTTTTCTTCAGAGCAAACGTGTCAGGTTAAGACCTGTAATGCCAAATGGGATTCAAGTTATTGGAAGGGAAGGATCCATCACATTATGCCCATTGCTGTAGACTCAGGAAGAGGGCTTGGTGCTTTTAACCCTCCCCCACTCCAGTGTGTGGCTGTCAGGAAGAGAGGCTCTTATTGGAGCCCCCTCCCCCTGTCGAGCTCTCCTGACTTCTCCGCTTTAAATGGAGTCCTCCATTACACACTATACTGCTCTTGGTCCTCTCCAGTTCAAGGGTTAAATAGCACGCATCGAGGCTGACACCGCACGATCCACTATACCTCTCGCTGTCTCGCTCGTGCTTTTTAATTTTGCGGCGTGCACTTCATCGGGTTTGCCACTTTTGCGGCGGCTTTACAAATGATCCACAATAACGGCGAGACGTGCGCGAGAACATTTAAATTTTGCTTTTCTCAGCTCTTTGGAGTTGCGCATGATTAGGCTTTATTTTGATACATTATAGCTGCATTCATTGATTTGTCTTTTGGTTGTGTTTCTGGCCACCTGATGTATGCAAGTCCAGTAGACGTTAGTTAGAAGGAAGTCCAGTCCAGAGGGATCCACTTTTTCACTACCTTACCAGTTCAGTACCAGTACAGCACACCAGTAAACAAGTTTAAAGGAAAATAAATTTAGCAAAACAAGTGAATTAATTGTGTTTTATACAGTTCCATAGAACTTCGTATAAATAAGATACAGTATCAAATCATAAAATGTGATTTGAATCAAGTAAAACCCGATCAAAGAATGAGTGACTAAGAATATAACCAAGGAGTCACTTCTCATACTCTCTGCTATGGAAACAATCTAGTCTGTGCTCAAGATTGCGGTTCTATACCCATCCATAAGTCAGACATTTGTTTAGCAGACGTGCTGACAAGCCAAGTTTTATAAGCCAAAGTGACTAACTGCAAAGGTGTTGCAGTAACACACAGATTAGGTAATGCAGATAAAGTAATGAAGATACATGAAGATTAGGTCATGCCTGATTAAAAAAATGTAAAGTGTTAGAATATGAAGATGTAGATCGTTGTAAAAGACAGCAGTGATGTTCCCGTAGCGCTAGACGATTCCATTAAGTTCAAACTCACCTATCGTAAAATCTCAAAACATGTGTGCAAGATCCCCAAATCTGCACTGACGGATTAGTTGCTGATGCTTCTCCCGAACTCTTAGTGTGACTTTCAGTATTTCTCAGATGTTTGACGTACATTTAAATGTAGCTGCTTTATCGTATTAAATGACTGTTTGAAATGTTGCTTACTTAGCTAACACAACTATTAAAAGCTCTCATTTAATGACATTAAGGTGGCATGGTTTGCATGCCAAACACATCGTAGTAATTGTGATGATCTGTGGTGCTTGCTGGGACTGAACTCACTTTGCTCATTTGTGTGTAGGAGACATGGGTGAAAACATCCTGCTGCTGATGCCTGATTTGCCAGGACCAGTGTAACCTGCAATTTGTAGATCCCTAGTAGTAACTGGAGCTTAAGTACGCAAAAGGGAACTATATTTTCATTTGGACTTCAGACTTGTAAAATTTGTGGGTAAACTTTGCCACACTGTGCAATTCAGGTGAACGTTGCTTCAGCTTGCTGTCGTCAGTCAGTTATTGCAACGCAGCAAACATAAGATTCAGTTCCACTTTGTTGGTCCTCTTTAGTCACGCCTTTGAATGCACCATACACTCTGCAGTCAAAGATAGGATTATAGCTCACCTTCTCATTGTCTCTCTCTGTACATGCATCAGTAAACAGGAGAAAAGTGAACCACATCCTACACAGAGATTGTGTACGTCTGCCCCTCCCCCCATCCCTGTTACCCATGACCTGAGCGTTCTGGGTTTCATCACTTCTGGCTTTTTTCTATTCCTCTAAAAAATGCTGCCATAGTTTCCGTAAACTGGCACATCCTCTGTCACAAAGTGAGGAGACCTTGAATTGCTTGGGTTGGTCTGATTCCTCAAAACTGTTAAGAATTTTTTTGTTAAAATCCAGACATAGTCAGCTTTGCATGTACATTATCAACGCTGCCTTGGTTCACATTTGCACAGGTACAGGTAGGCGTATATACACTTGGAAGCAGCACAGCGAACAGTCTTGTATTGTATGTACTGTATGGAGTTCAGTGTGAGTTTTGGTGCCCTGCTCACCTCTAGGTAGGAGGATTTACCTGGCAGCCTTCTGGTCCTTTCTTACAAACATCAAGGCTGCTGCTGCTCCATTTTATTAGAAATATTCACTACAAATGTTCTTGTTATGAAAATGTGATAGAGAGCTGTGAGAAACAGAATTCAAATTTAAATGTACACTCAGACATGTTCAGCTTATTCATAGTTGTATACGCGAGTAGATGAAATCCAAAGCATTACAGTGTATATTGCATCTGCAAAAGAATAACACACTCATTAAGTGTGATAGCTATTTAATTGCAGACAGCCATTACAGTACTGCTCTCTACATATTTTATTTGTTGTTGGATGCTTATAAAGTTACTGTTAATCATTAAAACGTGATGGAAGCTTGTTGTTAGTACCGACAAGTATGCGGTTTCAACAATGAATGCAAGAAAAACTAATTTCCCATGTCAATGGTGTGTAGGAAAGAAGAATTACTAACTAAAATTGCTAATGTCACTATGCATTAGCTTATGTTTGGAGACAAGGGTACGTTAACCCCAACATCACTAACATTTACAGACTGGTGAATTGTTCAGCTAAATAAATGATCTCAAAATAGCCATCCCGTGTAATGGCACTTGTAAATCAGACTTGAACGCGGTGGAATAATTAAAGAGCAGCTTTTTCATGCTAATGAAGTGTTTTTCAAGTTCCCTTTGCAGAAACTCTGCTATGAAATAGGATAGTAGCGCAACCATCAATTAAAAGAATATAGTGAAGCTCCTCCGCCGGCTCCCTTTGGATGTAGCATTTAAACTAATTGGAACCAGAGCCGCTGGTGTGTTAAACAGGCATGTTTGGAAAGACAGCAGTGCAGCTCTTGAGACACTTCGGCATTGTTAGTGGGATCAGTGTTGTGCTTGAAGCATTCATTTCCACCCTTGTTTCTCTTTTATGATTTATTGGTCAATAGAAGCTACAGACCAGTAAGATTAGGCAGCCCTTTATTCTGAGTGCGTGAGTGTTTACTTCTTATTGTTGGGCTTAGGTTTTAGGTTTGATTTACTCTCACATAAAACCATGTGCAAGAACTAACAGGTTCTGGGATTTAATTTGACAAGCTGGCCAACTAGAATGGTTTCTTTTTATCTTGATACCTGTTACTCAATGTGAGAATCAAATTTAATTCTTTGTTTTATTATTTTAATTTCTGTTCAGTATTTAATATCTTTAGAATATAGGTCAGTTAGTCTATAAAAGGCATTTTAAGTTTTGTAAAGTACCACCTTTTTGTGTGTTTGTGTGTTGTTGTCCCTGTGTCACTTTGTCATATGGAGCGTATCTCATTTACAAATGATTATTAAAAGTGAATCCATCATGGTTTATCAGTTAAAGGTCAAGCTGCCAACAGTGTGAAATTCTTCCACATCAGTTAATGGCTGTTATGAATTTTCAAGCAAAAACAGCTCTCACATTTCAAATTGGCCCTGTGTGACTTTTCCTAGACCCACTTTGAGCGCAAACCAGCGCTGTTCAACTTTCACAAACAAGCGATCGAATATTAAAGATAATTACATGTATCCATTCAGTTGCCTGTTGGCTTTCTCTTTCATCCACAAATCCTCTGGCCTTTCTAGTGTTACGTGTCACTGCACTTCCACATGAGCACTGCTGTTCCAACACGGGCTGCTTTTTGAATGTAACCCCTGAGTGACAGTGTACAGGAAGATGGTTCAGCGCTTATCTTTGGCCTGTGTGCTCCACAGAGCCCTGCAGACCGTAGCCTCTGCAGCAGGATACGTGTGTGTGACACAAACACTTCCTCCCACCATGCATCTCTGTCACAAACACCTCAGTTTGCATTTTCACATTTGGCCTCTTGCTTAGTTTTATATTTGGTAGGGATCATAGTGTGAAGTGTGTGTAGTGTACTGGAAGTGAATTATGTTCAGGCTTTTATTAATGGTACTGCAGGTCACTCAGTATTTGTAAAGGTTGTTTTGAATGATGTAATTACACCTATGAGTGGTAGTAGGCTTGGACGGTATCTATTTTTTCATACCTTCATACCTTCCTGAGATTTCACCAGTATTATGAGGGTATTTGTGTGGAAAGAAACAAAACAAAACAAACAAAAAAAGCTGAGCTACTGATGATAGAAGTCATTGTAGCATGTATGACATTGTCTGGTGGTGATGTGCGGGTCCGGGTTTTTTTTATAATACCTGCGCCCACCCAATCCGTTATGAGAGCCAATCCGCACCATTCGACCTGCAAAAATATGCGTCAATCAACCACCTGAACCTGACCCGACCTGCAAACCTCCAGCTGCCTAGAAAATACATTACGAGTGTTATGATCATCCAGTACCGCAGTGGAGAAACGGCTGAGTAAACGTCAGGAACAAAACTGACTGAAGGCAAGCAGATAAATATCAGTTAATAAATATCATTCACCACAAACATAACAAGACACGAATGTCTCTTATTTTGGCTAAAGTTTTCAGCAAAATTATAAACTTTGAATCACCGCCTCTGCAGTCTTCACTTCTTGCGGAATCCACGAGCGGAAATGTGGACAGCGCCACTCTGCCATTGCAACCCACATTGTGGTTAGAGGAGGGATTACATGCTGCCTTCAAGTGCTCCTCGTAAACTGTGTTTTTGACAGTATTGAAAATCATACTCTCGGGATTTCTAAATGCCATGGTACACCGTAATACTGTGATACTGCCCAAGCCTAAGCAGCACTAATGTTTGTTTAAGAATTAGATTTGTGTTTGCTGTTACAAGACTACACTGTTCATAGCAGTTTATAGTAAACATGGTTCCTTTGTGGTGAGACTTAAAGACAAAAAGACACAATCCATGTACCTGGTTATCCCTTCTGTATGATACATGAGCACAGTCTCCTCTCTGAGACGTGTGACTGGATGTGTATTTTGTACGATTGACAATCTGATAGGAGGAGTTAAGATATCTGCAGCGTCATCAATGTGCCTGTCATTGCAGGAATGTTGACCTGGTTTGTGTGGTCTCCTGTTGCCTCCTTATCCTGTCTCTCTTTAATCTTTATTACAGTCTCTTTCTGTCTTTTCTCTGCTCTGAAATAAATAGGAGACTACACACTGATCTTTACCAGAGTGTTTCCAGACCTTACGTGACATCCCCAACCTGTATATTGGTTTGTGTGAGGTTGGGTGGAGGTTAGTGTCCCGGTTTTTGTGCAGCTTGTCTGTGAAACATACTCCAGCTTCCTAATATTAAAGCTTATTACAGTGGCGGATACTATGACATGGAGGGATTCCACCAATTCTTTTTCCTTTCAGCAGTAGCTGGTCACATTACATGGGAACAAATCTCCTATATTTATTCTACACATGGATTAGAAGTGGCTTGTTAGCATTGTGAAAACATGAGATATTGTTGGAATAAATTCAGAATTTTCTTAATACAGGTCTAAGTGAGGAATTCTGAAAATTCTAACATACCGTTACTTTTAAACCAGCAGAGGAAACAAATAGCAGACTAAAACAGCTTTTAGGAATACGAACATGTGTTGGTGCAAACTGGAGTTTGATTGGATTATTAATAATTCTATGATAGTTAAAGGGTCTGTTCACCCAAATCACAAATAACATATTTTCTCACTTGTAGTGGTATTTAGCCATGCACATAGTTTCCCATCTTTGGTTTCAACAAGGAACCAAATAGGACAGAACTTACTAAACCAAATAATGCATGATTTTTGAACAATAGCTTATTCCTCTCAACTCGTCAAACTAGCAGAGTACTGAACCGCGTCTCTGAGCGTGCTCAGTGATGTCTGCTTGAGCCTCCACAGATTGAAAGTGCAGTTTGGCTGTATTTATCTTAAAGAAAGGGGGGTTGAGCTCATTACTGTTATCTTTTTCATTACTGTTGCTTACTTACTGTTGCTTTTTCATTAATACCAATACCAAGTTCCCATCAATGTCCCTCAACAGTTAAGCAACAAAGCAGTTAGTCAACTCCCTTATTCACATCACTCTGCTTGAAGCTCAAATCAAACATGTACCGTTCTAATGATTTGTAGATCAATTGATTGACAGAAAATTAACTGGCAACTATTTTGATAATCTCTCTATGAGTTTGTTTGTTTTTTTAAAGAAAAAAAGTGGTTCCAACCACTCAGATAGTTTTCTTAATCTTATGTGATAGTGAACCGAGTGAGTAAGTGAGACTGAATGAGAATAATTTTGCAGTGCATCCAAGGAACTGATGTAGTGTGAGTAAGCAGATTGTGAGTTTACCTCCCTGCTGCTTGTTTTCTACAGGATGGATACCGCAGGCTGCTGCCTTATCACTCCTCTGCTTATCCTGTGGGCAGGTTCTGGCCCCACGTACCCTCTGACTCCCTCTAACTTTTCCTCACAGACGCACCACAGAAAGCTTGTCTTATTCTGTGCTGTTTGTAAATGCCATACAGGGACTGCTCTGTCCTTCATCATTTCTCCCACAGTCTGCTTATGGTCTTTCATCTCTCTCAGGTTTTTGTATTCTCTAACGATGGGAAAGGGCTTTGATCTGATGTCCTATCAGTAACAGCGTGGGCCTCAGGCACTCATACTCCCTTGCTCCCTTGCTGTCTCACTCTGAAAACATATTGTCAGGGTGTGGTGGACAACGGAGTCCACCCAGCTGAAAAGCCTTTGTTTGTTGTGGTTCAGCTTTGCCAAGGGCAACTGCCTGTGTGGGTCTCTATGAAATTCTTGTAGCAGTAGTGGTCTATTAAGTTAGACCTTTCATTTGTCAGTGTTTTGCAACCTTTTGCATCTCCGATATAACCACCTGAGGTCCGGGATATAGAAAACAAGCCTTACTTCCCGTAACACTTGAGAGGAATCTTTTTTGCCCTCCACTGGAGATTGCACAACAGCAGTGCAAACATAGTCACAAGTAAAGCTTGTGGGACCTTCACCCTTGGATCTGCAATATGCAAACAGATCAGCTTTTTTTTTCTTCCGCAGAAACAACTTTCTATAACTAATCAGAGATCTAGCACGGAGAGAGGAACGCGCTGGATATAAGCTTGTAAAAGTTGAATCAGCTGAAGAGAGGGGGAAGCTTTGTACTTTCTGCTAGCTGCCCAAAGTCTCCCTTTGTATGGATTGTTTCTGATAGTTTCCCTGTTCTCAGTTACTGATCTGTGGAAACTCTTCTTGAATTTAAATAAGGGAAGTGTAGTGCACTGTGCAGGGATATCCCTGGGTTAGCTGAGTCCACACCCTTCCCCCATCCTCTTCCCCACCCCCCATACACTTTTCCTCCCTCTCTTCAATGTTGCCCTTTGGCCTCCCAAACCCACTGGCCTTCCTCCGCTCCTGGTTAGAGATGTCATAACAGAGCCACTCTGCTGTGGTATTCCTTAGAGGAATGTGCTGCCTTGGGTTCTGGTGTATGTGTGTGTATGTGTTTGGCTGCTGTCTGTGCAGCGGATCAGGTCAGGCCGGCGCTGGCACCCTCCTAGGCACACCTGTTGGTGCCAGTCTATGCAGAACCAGTGCTGTGTTGTGTCCCTCCTGTCCTCTGCAGGCATCAGCACAGCCGATGACTGCCTGCACACATTGAACCGCCACACATGAGCCAACTGTGGGTGTGTGGGAAAAGTGAGCTGGCAACATGAGTCTGCCCATACCGCAGTATAGAGCATTGATGGTTGATTGAGCCACTTAAAGTATCATAAAGTTGGCAATAAGTAAAACATTTGCTGCTATATAGTGCAAAAATAACAGTATCTGTGGAAAACCAATACAGCTGTTGATCATTACCTGTGACTCAACGATTGCTTGGGCAGGTGTTAAGATATCTGGCTTCCACATCTCACTTTGCAGGCTATACTTTGTTTAGGAACAAAAACTCAACAGCCCTTGTAATTTCCCCTACTATTTGCATTTTCAACTGAATAACAGACAACACATTTCATTCTCTACCGCTCCCTTTTTAAAACAAGCTATTTCTGCTGATAAATCTATTTCTACTAGCCTGTGCAGAGGACCTTTCATGGTAGAAGATTAGATAGTGACAACATAACTTCGATTTTCAGTGACAGTTCGGGGGCTGATACAAATAGTTTGACTTTCCAGCTTTTGGTTTTATTTAAAGGAGTACTCACTTTGTGTTCAGTAGAGAAAAAGCTCAAAAAGGTTTAGCTCAGCTTAGCACAGACTTGAAGCTAGGGCTACTCAATTATTGCAAAAATCATAATTACGATTATTTTGATCAATATTGATATCAGGCTTATTTAACATGATTACTCATTGACTTTGGAAACACACATTTATTGAACTTTTTTAAAAAAAACTTGTCTTTTTAACAGTTTAGTCACTATTTTAATATAAATTATATATATTAATGGTGTATATCATAGTATGTACTATCATTTTTAATTACTACAATAGTTGCATCTCTGCTATCAACTCTGCTCTAACTGCAATTCATCTCCTGTACCGAATAAGAAGAATAATGTAAACAGAAGCTATCATTTAAAGATATTAGCTGGTCTATGCTGATATTGGACATGTGAGGAGTCCATGCATGTATGCAGATTTATTAAGAAAAGTAAATGAACATTAAATAACAAAAGCAATATCCAAGTTTTTACAAAAAAGTTACAATGAAGGACAAAGTTATGTCTGGTGTGTTGTAATTATCCTCCACTATCCTTATTATTAGTTTGGATATTCCTATTATTTTTACTGTTGATGTTTAATGTTACAATGTTTGTGGCCCCCCGCAGACACAAAAGGTTCCCATTTGAACAGTGTTTCTAGTTGGACGTTCTCATGTCTGGTGGCGTAAACGACTCTGGAGTGAGAATGTTCTAAATCAATGACTGTGTTGCAGTGGAGGAAGTGGAGGGGGCTTTATGTTTTCTGTTTTCTGTTCCTTTATTGTTTGTTCACAGACCATTTCATGATTAGATTCCAGATTATTAAACAATGTGGTCGTATTGCCTTGTGATGCAGACACCACTGCGTAACAAATCTTGCACAGTATTAGTTGTTGTTCCTCTTTGGACTCCTTGAAATCAGAGTGAAACCAGAGTGTTTCCAAACAGCTGAATCGATTTTTACCTTTCCTGTTGACCAAAGGCTCTCTCTCTGTCATCTTGGCTCGAGCTGAGCTAAACATGCCACAGCCTGGCTGAGAGTGAGTTTGGGTGAAAGTGCACCGCTGTAAAGGAAAGTGGTGCGCTGGATTTTTAACACAAGACAAAACAAGAGCATCGTTGCAGAACGGAATGTGGCACAATAATCGTTTTATCTCGTTTACCTTGTTTTCATGATCGTTGGATGCCAAAATTGTAAGTGAAAGTAAAATTCGATTAATCGGCCTACTTGAAGAAGGGGAAACTGTTAGCCTAGCATCAACACAAGTGAACACACCTTCCAGCAACTCCAAAACAACTGGTTTACATGTTGTATCTTGTTGGCAAACTGTCAGAAATGTATCAAGAGCCACCTGTCTTTGTTTTGTTGTTTGACCTGGTATATCACACTATGAGGACAGGACTTTTGAGATGCTGCGTTCACCACACTCAGCAGCTGTTGGCCAGCGCTGACTACTCTTAAAACCACCGTGTCTCATTTTTCATTCATTTTTTTTTTTTTTTTTTACTTTTGGTACAGCCATGCCAGCAGTTCCAGACCTGTAGCCTATCACTTTACTGGACACGCAGAGATGAAACTGATGTGAAATTCTCTGTGAGATGTGAGGCAGAAAAAAAACCTGCGTATCTCCCAAAATGTCAGACTGTTCCTTTTAAATTATTCAGCAAATATTCACCTCATAGATCAACATTCTCAGACTTGAAAAATGCACTAAGTAGTCCCTTGTGTTGATGGGAATGATTTGCTCTGTTATGTTAGTAAAACATTGCACATGGGATGTACTGAGAAATGGTTTGCGATCCATTTAATATAGACTCTCTAAGCTTATCACCAATAACAGAAGGCTTGAGCTACTAAGTTTTTGATAGTTGTGATGATATTAGACAAGTTTGTATTACAAGCCAATTAGCCTGATTTAGGGGAAAAGGGCCTGCTCGCTGAGGGAGACAAGTATGACTTGAATGTTTTGAGAGGGCTGGAATAAGACCGAATGGCATCTCAGCAGCAGAGGAGTCACGTGACTTGGCTGCTATTTGTCTTTTGGTTGGCCTCAAGGTGGGGAATGATACTCCTAACAGCTGCGGGAAGCATTTCCGGCGGAGGGTTTTCTCCTCAGCCAAGCACACGGAGGTCCAGCAATACAGTGAAGCCGGGATGCATCGATAACTGCTTCTCCACCACCAATACATATTCTTAGCACAAAAAAAGTTTAGAAAGAATGGAACTGTGCTGATTAGAACGGGATGTTACTCTGACTTAACAGAATCACAATAGAGCAACTTTGAAAACGGTTTAATATTGATTTTTTTTTTTCCCCCTCTGGAGATATTTGCAACTACCATGCTTTTGATAAAAGCAGGAATCCCTTCTGATGAATCAGTAAACGTTTCCTTACTTCTTATATCTGTTAAGAGATATAAGAGATGGCATTAAAACAGAAGATAATACAGCATCTCTAATAGGGACCTGTTGTAGGTGTGGTTATTTAAAAGCCTCTTGAAGCCTTTTCTCCTGTGTGTAAGGACCTGATAACACCACTAGCGGTGGAGCGAACTGATGGAATGCGCTGACCAAAGAAAGAATCGCTGCTAATGTCCCGCTGTCTGTGTGCTTCAAAGAGCATGATGACATACAGTAAGTGCATTTCGTAAGGCAATAAAGGGTGAAGATTTGGCTGGTGCATACTTGGCATGTCATCGCTAAGCGCCTGAGTGCAAGCCGTCTCATTGTGTTCAATTGCCTCGCAGTGAGTGTTGAGAGACAGCGCTGCCACCCAAGCTCTAGCTGCAGTCAGCCAGAAGGTCACCTGTTTGAATCCCAGGCCAGTCGAATCTCAGGCGGGAAGCGAATGAAAAATGCTTTCCTTTCCTTTTTAGTAGCTTAAGTTTAGGTGCCCTTGAGCAAGGCGCTCAGAGCTACTTGAACAGTGAACAGTAGAAAGCTGTAATTGTACTGGGAATGAAGCATGTATTTACAAATGCAGGTCATCTAGCTTAAAAATATATCTAATGGAAATGAAGGTAGTGCCTTCTAAAGCACAGCAAGAGTGATTGATAGAGTAATAAATCAGGCAATCATCAAGAAGATCTAAAACAGGATAAATATTATTTATCAAGTAAAAATCTATGGATATGGCTTACTCAAATATGAGGATACTTTATGTTTTTAGAAGTTGCCCAGACAACGTGCATTTTAAAGACATCATTGGGGCTCTGGTTATGATGGATATCTGACATTTTACACACTAAATATTTTTTCAGTTAATGGAATAAACTGTGGAAAAGTTAATGAGTTACAGAATGATCTCAAGGCCAGGCAGCCGCTCAGTCTCACTTGTCCTGAGCGGCACCCAGGATTAAATGTGTAAGCTTAAAGAGAAGGAAAGGATAGTCAGTGTTTGCAGACTGGTTTTAAAAAAAATTCAAATGTGTGTGTGTGTGTGTGTGCTGTGCAATTTCAACGTCTAAAGACCTGTTTTGTTTTGCAGGAAATATTGGGTGTGATCTTAGAGGGAGATGACATGCTCTGTTTGCGTGTCTGCATTGTTGCACCATGGAGAAATAGGTGTGTGTGTGTGTGTGTGTGTGTGTGTGTGTGTGTGTGTGTGTGTGTGTGTGTGTGTGTGTGTGTGTGTGTGTGTGTGTGTGTGTGTGTGTGTGTGTGTGTGTGTGTGTGTGTGTGTGTGTGTGTGTGTTGTGAGACTTCCTCTTGAAGGAGGGGCTGTAGAATGGGATTGACATGGAAGTTATGTCTGGTATTTATGGCTTTTTGTATGTAACTTTGTTATCTCAAGGACAGGGCATGGAAGGCCGTTAAGGTACCTGACCACAAACCAGGTATTAGTCAACCTCCAGACTGTTATGAAGATGTTACTCATCATTTTGTGTTCACAAATAGTCTTCCGGAAGTCTCCAAAGAGTCAATATGCAGCACCATTGTCCCCTGAATCTGACGGATACATTGCATTGCATCTAATTCATTGATTTAAGAAATTAGTTGTAGCCACAAAATGCCTACTTATCAAGTGTCTCCAGTTTTATTGTTGCATAATTGCTGATGTACATAATTTAAATACTTACTACAGCACCAAAGCTTCAACTGATAACTTCTGTCACAACCTGATTTGTATGGGTTTGATGCTAAGCTAAAGATAACCCAATGAATTCCCAAGCTGAGACAGCTTAATGAGGCAGCCAACAGCAGGAGCGGTATGAGAGGTTGTAACCATGGCTCTTAAACTGACAAAAAAATCTGTAATTGTGAATCATGTAGTGGAGGAATCTGCTGCCACGCAGATGGCCAGTAAAGCTGAGCAGCTTTTGAAACTCCTGGCGGAAAATCTATCAGAAACAACTGTTTCTGAACCTTTTTTTAGCCCACCACCCCGCCGCAGTCCATGTCCTCCCAACCCTCGCTGGTATCAGATCAGTTTTCACATAACTTTGGTTTCCTTCAATTTATTGCTGTCTGTCTCTGATGTGACAAAAACGAGCAGTTGTGTTGTTCTAAGCAGTAAAGGTTGAGCAAACCATTCAATGTGAATGTTTTGTACCTGGTACATGTAGTGCACAGGCTGCTTGTACAACTGCTTTCTTCCACTTAACTCCTCAGCTGGTATTTAGTTGTTTTTGGTAGCAGCCAGCAGGTTCACTCTGCCACATGTCCATGAGTCACTGTATGACTCGTTGTGGATAGACTTGGGAGCTCCTCCACTGCAGTTGCAGTGATCAGTGAAAACGGAGCTCCACTGTGCAAACACTGCTCACAATGAACCACCTCTGTTTGTCCGACGGCCTGGCTCCCTGTGCATCTCGATATCTAATAACCATGTCAACTGTTAAACCACCATTTTAACATAGAATAATCCTGCCTCCACATGCTTTTGGAAATACTGGAAATAGAAGTTTATACCTAGGAAGTTGCTCGTGACTGTTTTCTAAGTAATTTTGATACAGAGGTTTCTGAATCATGCTGTACCTATCTGTTAAACTTAATTTTTTTCATTTGCACCTGACTGAAAGGCTGCAGTAAGTAAAAGCACAGTTTCCATTGAAGAGCTTCTGTATTCTCCCCACCTCCTCTGTGTTTTTGACTCAGAAGCACAACACAACACAATAGCTTTACAGACGTGGCTGAAAATATAAGGACCCTTCAACCCTTTTTAAAAAAAACCCTCAAATTTTCTGAATTAAATCTGCACTGATGAACTTTTACATATAAATGAACATCAGTTACATTCAAGCCCTTGCCAAATAAGTTCACACATTGCTGATTAAGTGTATCACCACCAGGTAAATCTCTCTGTATTTCACAGTATGCAGAGTTTTTAAATCTCACGTCAATGGCGACATTTCCACACCGGCCATTTGAATGCACACCAGAGACTTCCGCCAGCCAAGCGGCTAACTTCTGGTTAGCTCTCTGCTAACGTGAATGGGGATAAAATAATTTTATCATGCAGCTCTTCTACACTTTCCAAATGTTATTGGACCAAATGGATCAAATTCTGGTAGTGAAACGAGTCATTTCTTGGCGGTTGTGTGATGCTCAAAACTTTTTATCCACTGTTTTACAGCTGCAACAGTAGCAATGGAGTAGGCTACGGTGGAGCCTGACGTTAGCAGGTGTTGACAGTGTTTTTGTATTTACTCTCACTGCCAGAAGCGGGAGACAAAAGTCCCACACTGCAGGTTTAAGTTGAAACTGACAAGTACGTGGTATCCATCGTTCTTTATTTCACAATGAATACATTTCCTTTTGATTTACAACTTAACATATTATTTAAAATAAAAAAACAAAACAAATGAAAATATTGGTACTTAACTTAATATTTTGTAGCGCAGCCTTTGGAGGCACTGAATAACTCTGAATAAGGTTTCTCCACTTCTCCACTGGTAGTTCGGCCTCTTCGTGAGCAAACTGCTCTGGTTCTCTCAGGTTTGATGGGTGCCGTCTCCCAACTACAAATTTCAGCTCTTTCCACAGATGTTCAATGGGATTCAGATCAGGACTCACAGCAGGCCACTTTAGAACGGTCCAACATTTTCTTCTCATCCCTTCTTGGACGCTTTTTGATGAATGTTTGGGGTCATTATCCTGCTGGAAGACCCATGACCTGCGACTAAGACACAGCTTTCTGACAATGGGCCGTATTTTTGCTCCAAAATGCCTTGATAGTCTTGTGATTTCATTGCGCCCTGCACAGATTCAAGGCACTCGGTGCCTGAGGCAGCAAAACAGCCCCAAAACATCACTGAGCCTCCTCCATGTGTCACAGTAGACATGTTCTTTTCTTTGAAGGCTTCATTTTTTTTCTTCTGTAAACATAGTTGGTGTGATTTATCAAAAAGCTTTAATTTTGTTTCATCTGTCTCCTTCATCATCTCTACACATTCTCCCAGAAGGACTGTGGCTTGTCAACATGCATTTTGGCAAAGTCCAGTCTGGCTTTTTTGTGTCTCCCTCTTAGAAGTGGAGTCTTCCTGGCTCTTCCACCATGGAGCCCATTTTCATTCAGACAGCGACTGATGGTGTGACTTGAAACTATTGTACCTTGAACTTAAAGATCAGCTTGGATCCGTATTGAAGTTTTCCTTGGTTCTTTCTCGACCATTCGAGCAATCCTTCTGTTCAGTCTCAGGCCAATTTTCCTCTTGCAACCACGTCCAGAGATGTTGGCTACGGTTCCACGGGCCTTAAAGTTCTTAATAATATTGGCAACAGTGGTCACAGGAACATCAAGCTCTTTGGAGATGGTCTTGCAACCTTTACGTTGACCATGCTTGACTAGTACCTTTTTTCTAATGTCTTCAGACCACTCTCTAGTTTTCCTTCTGTTTTCTATGTTTAATGTGATGCACACAGTGGCACAAAGCAGCAGAGTGAATAATTTTCTCCTTTTAACTGGCTGCATGAGTGATTGTAAGATTGAAAACACCTGCGATACTAATTAAAGCACAATAATCTGCTTAAAGTATCACTAATCAATTATTTCTTACAACTTACCAATAATTTTGTCCAAGCTATTTTAGAATGTCTTTGTAGAATAAGAATGAATTCAGTTACTTACAACTTTTTTGTTTTGTTCCATTGCAAACCAAACATAGACATGCATTCAGTGTTTCCTCTATAATAGTACAGGCCTGGAGGGCTGCCAGGCCAACAAGATCCCCCACCAGGCCAAAAAATTTTTTTTAATGCCAAAAATAACATCAAATATCCATTAATTCGGAAATCAATAGCATTTGGGAGCCTCTGTGCAGCGCTGTTCCGAAACGTGAGTCAACCTCTGTGTCGTTGCCTTGGAAACTCTTGGTAACGTAGTTCCTTGTAAGGAATAGGGCAGTGCATAATGTGTGTATGTAGCGAGTGTGAGAGGGCGAGCGCAGCAGAGGAAAAGGTCAGCAGTAAGTTGTCAGTCTGACAGTAAATGTACAGTACAGACTACAGTGTGTCAGTTAATAAACGCTGCAGCTTCTCAAGACCAAGAAAAGTCACGTCTGTTGTTTCCCCAACTGCTGGAAGCAACAATGAGTTAGCCTGACAACGCTAAACAGGTCACCGCCGCCACCCCAAACCAGTCAACCTAGGGGAAACACTGGCATTGATGATAAATTATCTTTTAATTTCAACACTGTTCAAGGCAAATGGTGCATTATTTTAATAAAGTGCAAGGGTACCAACAATTTCCGCTACGTCTGTATACTTACTGCTTAACAGCTGCTAAATGGGAGCTATGGGCAAACACATAAAGGCAGGGTTAGTCCTTCCTGCGATGGACGGCTAACTGCCAAAACCACAGGCAAAGTCAATAAACCTGCCTGCCATTACCTAAATTTACCAACAGTCAGCTTATGCCTGGTCAGTTTTTCTTACACTGAGTCTTCAATCAGGTCTGGGAAAGAAACATTATTTCTAAAACTGCAGACAAGCACATGAGCATTAGCAGACATTCCTAATCTGACATGATGATGGTGGTAAATGCTATGTTTCAAGGAAACCATAACTGCTCATAATTAACGTATTCAGTTTTTAAATGCTCAATGTGGGAATATATCTATGATTACTTAATAAAATATCTATCAGTAATATCTGTGTCAACAGCCGCGCACAGTGAAAACAGTGGGCTTAGCCTTGTCCTAAATAGTCAATTAATCATATGAAACTTTATCTGGTTCCAGCTTCTTCAAAGTGAGGATTTGTTTTTTTTTCTCTGTTTTTATTGCATTGAGAATGTAATATTTGCTGTTGGTCAGACAAAACAAGATATTTAAAGACAGCTCTGGAAAAATGATTATTTTCTGATGTTTTATAGTCCAAATGATTTATGGATTAATTGAGAAAAGAATTTGTAATTATTAATTGCCAATGAAAATAACAGTCTTTCAGTCAGTTTCAGCCTTGCAATGAATTTATTTCTCATGTAGAGGCTTTTTTTTTTTTTTTTTTTTAAACCATCATTGTGCCTGTTGTTCAGGAAACAGTAGCTTTTCCATGAAAACACAAAAACACAAACCATGACTCATTCACATTCAAAGAAAAATTTGTGAACTGTGACATTTTTATCGGCAATTTGGGTCGTTGTCTGTGGTGTACATTTGTCAGAACGGGCAGGGTTAGGGTAGGTTGAACGTGTTTGGGTTAAGGGAGTAGGAAGAGCAGGGGCTTTTTGTGACTCGGAGATGCATCACTAATGTAGCAACGTTGTAGAGGCACAGGAAAATGCCTTTATCTGTCTTGTCACCCCTTCCTGATGCTCAACAACAGAATCTGTCTCCTCTGTATCCTGCGTTCTGCTGTTTCCCAGCGTTTGCTGCTCCACACCTTGTTGTTGCAGCACATTGTTTGGAAGAGGGTCTGAAGAGTTCTCTCTGGACCAAACTAAAAGCTGTCTTAGAAGCTGTCCAAACACAACAGGATCCACCAGACGTGCAGTGATGGGAATAATAAATAACAATATATGGAGCAGAAAGCCAACAGCTATTCAGTGTTTGGTCAGGCCAGAGCCCTGCTGCTGTACTGTGCTGACTTTGTGCTGTCCTGTGATATTAAGTGCTCAGACATGCATCCAACTGCTTTATATACTTATTTTAAAGGTTTACATTGCTGGTTTTTTTCTCTCATTGTCTTGACTTGGATTGGTTGGGTAAAATCTCCACCCTCCTCTTGGCATGTGGCGGCATCTGGACGACTACTGCACTGCTTGCAATGAATGCCAACAGTTTGTAAAGTTTTTGCCTCCTCCCAAGAACGCTATCCCAATAAGGTGTGAAAGTAACGTACACGATCACATGGTTTGGACACTGCTGTGTTGCTGATTGTATTATTGCTTGGAAACCTAGTCTATCATGTAACCTGTCTTTCCTGAAAGTTTAGCCTATAGATTATACTCTACCTGCTCAATGAGAGTCTGTGTCGGGGCTTGTCAGCTGGCAATTAATGTTTCCACGATTTAAGGAAAAACACTACAGAATGCCCCGTTGAGACCGTCATTGCTATGTGCTTTCTTTTTTCTTTCACTTATTAATTTTTGCTTTGTAGAATGATCACACCCTCTTTTTTTCAATTCAGAATTCCTTAAAAGAAGCCAAACAAAAAGATTAGTGGTTTAGGATAAGGCTTTTCATGTTGCTGAGGTTTCTATTTTAAGCTCAAGCTGTGGTCCTGTCATATAATGCCTAAGGAAAGTAAAGCAGGGAGGAGGGTCCTTAGAAACAACTGCTGTGCTGCAGAGGTGGATTGTTGCACAGCTTCTCACTAAACAGCTGCACATTTTACTTTTTAAAATATTGTGATCAAGAACTCAACAATTGAGTTTGAAAACACTAGTTTTGTCAGTTGAACAGTGAGCTCACTGACCGTCACCATCACCATTAGGACATGCTTTTGGATAGTCTTCTTAACATTGCAATACACTGCAGCCAAAAGCTCTCAGGGCAGGGCATGTAGTTTACTTGCTTTTATTTTGACACACGATCAAGGTGCTTTGGGCATGTTTGGAGCCGGTTCTGGTTTTAAAGGACTTTGTGGTTATGATGTTTTGTGCGATGGTTTTGTTTGACAGGATTTTGTAAGGATGCTTTGGTGTCCTTTACAGTTTTTCCCATGTGGCCTGTATTCTTTATTCTTTATATCAAGCCTCTGTCTCATCTTCTGAAACCATTTTCTTTTCCAAAGAATGAGCCAGTCCGTCCTCACAGAAGTTATTATAGCGGTGGTTTTTATTTGCAAACAAACTCGTTTGGAGAGAATATGTTCTCTGAGCCTAATCTGCAGCAGATTTCAGAAAGCCCTTTAAGAAATCTTCTTTGTGAAATTATAACTTATCATCTCTAAAATGAATGGCTAGAAATACAAATAATCCTGATTCAGAAATCCTTGTTGAGGAAAGAAAATCCCAAATCAAAATGCTATGTATAATTATACAGATCCAACCTGGCATTCAGTTTTTCGCTGCTATAGATTTATTTCTGATCATTCTCATAGCTCATCTGTTGACTGTTCGCTATGTGGCTTGTCTTCCTGCTTTGCGGCCTCGCTGGCACCGATGTGGTATTAAATGAGCCTCCTGTGATCAACTATAGGGCAGTTATTCTGGTAAACATGTTGTCATTACTGCATGTCAGTGTGATGCATGTTATGACCTTAATCTTTTCACTTCTGAAGTAATACAGAGCGCTCTGTTAACCACACATCACTTAGTGTTTTAGTTTGTGTAGATAATTCAGCCGTATTGAAATTAAGATGTCATTTGTTTGAAATGGGAAATATAGATGGATACAATAAAAACAAAAGTGTCAGATCCCTATGATGTTTCACAAAAATATAAACCGTTTTCTGGCTGTAATGCTAGTGCAAGAAGTAGGATTGGATGTTAATATAATTTGATAAATCTAACTGTGTAGACATTTATCATAGTCATAAATTATTTTGTCAGAAAAGTCCATATCTGTCTATCTCTTAAAATATACATAAAATCACTTTTTTCACTTTGATTAAAATTGATCCAATTATTCTTCATGACTAAGATATTTAGTAAAGTAGTAGAGCTTATCATGATCATATTATATGCACTGACTGCATCCTGTGCGGTGCTTTATTTATGATCAGCCTCGCAGAGATGCTTGAGAATCACTTTCATGGTGTACAATGTTCATTCTAATTTTCAGTCAGTGACTCCACTAACGTAGAACCAACGTTTTATCGCCTCTGCGTTTGCATTATGTTTGACTTTAAATGCGTCCGCCTTAACTCTGCATCTTTTTCATACCATGAAGAAGGCTCAGCTCCATGAAGATAAGCTTGTTTGTGTGGTTATGGATACTTGACCTTCTGGTCATCTGTTTCCATATGTGGACTTAGAGACAGAAGATGGTTGATAGTATTATGTCATGAGTCTATAATAAGAAGGAAGAGAAAAATCCACTCTGAGGGGTGGCTAGACTAACCTCATTCTTTATCTTTTTTTTTTGTTTGGAAATGTTTTCAGTAGTTCTACATCTCCAAAGGTTGTGATACTCAAAGTCAAATAGTTGTGCAACCTAATCACTTTAGTTACCTGTTCAAAAGTAAAAAAAGACATTCTGTGTTTGCAATACAAATGAAAATGGATGTGCAAATTAGTATGCAGTCATGCATAGCAAAAGTTATTAGTCATAATGTGTTAATAAAAAACCCGTAAGATGAATAATGGAGGTTTCAAAACATTTGAAAACACATTGTGCACACACACAGTGCATTTTGGTGAGACACATTGAATGTGAAGTGTTTTTATTTACAATTATAGCTTTGTATATTCATTTGAAATGACCTTTATTCCCATGTGGTTACTTGTTGCAGGTGTTAGGCCACCAAAAAGAAGATAAACCAGAAACCAGAAATACAGACCACAATGGAAAAAAACATCACTGTTAGAATAGACAAGGAAGCTCTTGTTAAATAAATCAACAAAATACCAGTGAAAACAGGTGGAATTACATGTTTCTAAAATGTTATAAAGTCATCTCAGCTGTCACTATTCAGTTGACTTTACCAGGATAAATAAGAGGTGCCAAACCATAAATAATGCAGCGTCAAGTTTCACAAGTCAATGCACAGCAGTGGAAAATTGATATGTTATTGTGAAGGATTATCGTAATTATTTTGTTCACTTCTCAAGAGTGAATTGGTAAATTACTTAATGTGTCACAACAAAAAAAAACAGATGAGAGAAGTCAGGAATATGTTTTTTTTTCCCCCTCCTCTTATTTCCTGTATTGTTAATTATCCTGCATGTGTATTGTGCTCCCCTTGAGGGGTCCAGGCCCCCAGGTTGGGAACCACTGTTCTCAGCCAACAGCAGTGCCTCAGTTATAGCTTTGATCAGGCCTGTTAACTGATGAAAGACCTGAGCAGGTTTTGCTTGTGGTGGAGGTGATTGCAGGTGAAAGCAGCTGTCAGGCTTGTATGATGGAAGACACACATTTGTACTGTGAGAAGCTGCTGGATGAGCTCAGCATTTTGTTGCCCACAGAAATTTTGGGTTGAAGAGGTGGGAGGAGGAGAAGAGGACAAAAAAGTGGGAGGGAGGTGGGAGTCAACTAGTGTCTGAGCCTGAACAAGCGCAGATGCACGCACACACACACACACACACACACACACACACACAGAGAGGAAAGCAAGCTGCAGCAAGCGCCCGACAGCTTCACCTACTTACCACCTCTAAATACCTCCCTTTCCTCCTCTTCTTCTGATACAGCCAAGACAGACAACCAGCCAGGCAGTTTTTTTTTTTAAAACCATTGTTTACAGTGTTTATAAAACAAAAACAAAAAGCTGGCAATAGTTGCATTGACTACACAGTCCAGAAGAGAGGCGCTCCTCCATGTTTCTAAGACCTCCCAGTTTCCCACAGTTCCTTGGGAGGGGTTGGTCGACCTGGGGAGTTGGTGCCCTTGCCTGCTTCCAATCAACCACCAGCTGCAGGCTGCGGTGCTGAAGAATTTTTGATTTCCTGCACACACACACACACACACACTCCCCCAGCACCACCACTATGCACATGCGCATACACACACACACACACACACACACTTGCACACAAACACTCTCTTACCCCTGTTTTGAAAAGTGGGCAACTAAAAGTTGAACAGGCTGTCTTGCAGAGTTGATCCCAGCTCTTGTGTGCACTGTGAGG
The DNA here is from genome assembly GCF_914725855.1 of Thunnus albacares. NCBI lineage: Eukaryota > Metazoa > Chordata > Actinopteri > Scombriformes > Scombridae > Thunnus > Thunnus albacares. The sequence continues at coordinate 4,225,653 of NC_058121.1, forward strand.
CCCAGGCTTCATGGCACAGTTGAGTGCAATTTGGGTTCTGCACATAAAGTGTGGTTTGTTTCTGTTCTGGAGACATTGCCTGGAACAAAAGAAGTGCCTCATACTGTACAGAGCCCTGTGCAGGCCTAACGTACTGAAAATGTGTTGCAAATTCTGTGTCACTAGCATGATGCATTTAGATTAATACGGAAAATATTTTTGTCTAAAAAATATTTATCTCAGTAATGTGGTGTTGTTTTTTTTTAATTCTGAGCACATAAACTGGTAATAAGATTCTGGATTTATGCTCTCTCTTTGGCTTGACCTTTCAAGATGAAGTTTCAGCATGTTTTAAGACAGTCTTGTTGAAGATGCACAACTGTTTCAAGTTTCCAGTAATGACATAATTGCCGTTTATCTTCAAGTTTATTTTAGTCAGACTCGTGACATTAATATGGTGGGAAATCACTTTGATTTGGTGTATCACAGCTTTTGTGATGACTTGAAAAACTCTTTTGTTAAGACTAGTCTCCTCAGTAAAGTTTCCATGCAAGCCTTCGCGTTCCTACGCTCTGTGGGAGGCAAAGGTAAGGCCTGTGGTTCTTCAGAGTCATTGAATCAGAATGAAATGTTAAAAAAAAAAAAAAAAATGTATGAATCAAGTCGCATTCTTCGAGAACGACGAGTGTATATGAGCAGTTCACAGAAAAATGAAGAAAGAATGGCATGAAGGAAAGTGTAGCCGACCCTCTGTGGGACTGCTGTTCGCTTGTTTCCATCGGGGCTGCAATCTGAGGTCCACATCGCTTCAAGTTGCACAGCTGAAACCAGTCTGCACCACAGCCTAGCAAAAATCATTCATCTTCCAACATTGTTTAGTCCTGCAAATCTAATCTATCAATATATAATCAGCTTTAATTTTCTTGTTTCTTTGCAAGTGCATGTTTTACATTCTTTGGTGTAAATAGTTCTTGGATATTTTGAATGGTACTTATTAGCAGCTCTGTTTTACAAATGTGCTACTCAGGTGCAACATTACTTTCTTAGGTGGAGAGTATCAGCTTTGTTTCCTGTTTTGAGAATAATTAATCAAGATCAGGGCTTTTGCACACAACTGGATGTTGGTCCTTTGAGCACTTTCAGTAGCTGGTTGTGTATAACGTTCTACAGTGCAGAGTTCTTATGAATGTGTATGTGTGCATCTGTCAGTGTGTGCAGCACACACACACAAGCATGTCCGTTGCTTATTTGGAAGACTGGGGCGCCTGCCAGCAGCCCTCAACAGCGTCCACTGCCAATTAGTCCCTTTATTTGTTTAAATTTTGCTGGACCAAGACACAGCAGTTAGACATTCCATGCAGTGCTGCTGCGCTGCTCCTTAAAGCTGCAGAGGATGTTTCTGATTGTTTTTCAGATGGGACACTGTATTTAATGTTTTTCATATTCAAACTACCACAGAAGACTGTTTGGAAGATCTGGTTTGAGGAGATCAGTACTGTCTCAGAAAATCATAAGAGCATTTCAGTCTTTGCATGATGAAGACGGAACAGAATGACATTTTGCTTTGTGTTTTCGTCCCCAGTAATGTGTAGCCTCTTTGTTTGCATAAACCAGTTTGGTGTTGGCTATCGCACCAGCCACAGCGTCAGGTGCTGGGCTGATATTTCTGTCCAAAACTCCTGTTGATTATTATCCACATTTTATTTAGGCTTTAATTGATTTGGACGTTTTTAGGTGCATTCACTCTGGCAGAGTGAATGAGCCCATTGATGGAGTATGGCAGAGCTGCTACCTCTAGAAATGAATGTGGGGCTGTGGGTCGATGCTTTGGCACGGTGAGTAACAGCCTCAGCAATAGAAGCTTTGTCTCTATCTCTGCTGGCAGAGCGGCGCTGCCTGAGGGCCTGTTCCACCAGCGCCTCCAGGGACAGCAAGGACTAATCTGCCCCCCTTGGAGCCACCCCCCTCGCATGGGCCGGCTGCAGCCCTATAATTACGTACAGTGAGGAGGTGTGGACCTTTTTTGTTTTTGAAGCCGGGAAACAATCTAACCACACTGTTGACCTGTAACTAGGTCAGCTGCCAAGTAGTGAATTTCCTTTCCCACAACAGTCGGGCTGCCCAGCCCCCTGAAGCAGAGCCTGAATGGTGGACTGTTGTTCTCCAGCTCTGTGCAGTGACATCTCCTCTTGGCCTGTAAATTAAACAGGTAGTAACTAATACTGATAACTTATGCGGTGGGTGAAGTTGGATACTTTAAAGGCTTCATTTTCTGTCGACTTTATTAGCTTAATCTGCCGGAGGAGATGGAAAATGCTTTACTTGAGGCAGTAGGGTTTGCTCTAAACATGTAATCTGAGATATGGCAAACTGTTTTCCTCTGGTTTGCATTTAGAAGCTCTCCGTGCTGTGTTTTGTGCTTCTTTTTTGACACACACACAAAATGAATTCCACAGTCTGGTGGCATAATTGCAAAACTTTCCATTTCCTTCTATTGCAAAAGACAAAGGCAAGCATTGACTGATAGTTGGTTTTAGAGCTGGTCTAATAGTTTATTATTCGGATATTTCTTACAAAGATTGATTGAAATAAATAGTGAAACTTTCAAAGATTTGACACTTTTGTGACGGACAAGGAATTGTCATTTTACATTGAAATGCAAAGGCATCCACCTTGATCACCCTTTTTTTTTTAATCTCTGAGGAAAACGTGGCCTTTTCTGCCTTATGCCAGTTGTAATTCACTGAGGTTAAACAAGAGCTCTATGAATCAGTAACCTTGTAGTACAGGTCTCACTCCTCCTTGCAGCTGGTGCCTGGCTACCGACAGTAGCCAAGGAGCTCCTCCTTCTGTTATCAGTTAGGCGGTTGTTTTGCAAAGCCAATTTACAACTTTTCAGTTATATTACACATCCTCATAGTTTAGATAAGACAGCTGCTTAGTTAAATACTTTGTCTTCTCAGCAGAAATGAAAGGCCAGTGAGTTTTGACACACATGGTTGACTTTTCCTCATCATTAAATAAGTGTGTTCAAGTGCCTGTAAAGTACGTTCTGCATTATTTCAGACCTCAGATTTCACTTTCTCCGAGGTATTATTAAGATAACCGTCAAGAGACTTTTAACATGTTCCTTCACTCTGCATCACACTGCACTGATCGGCACAGAGCGGAGCAGGGCGTGCTTCATGTGTCGCAGTGTTTTGAATGGCATATCTGAACCTCCCACAGGAAGATGTTTCGAAAGAGTGTGGTTAGAAGAAAAGCGTGGGATAACACAGGACATGGCTGTCATGCACTTACACTTTCGACTTCTCATGACTGTTCTGTTCCACATCACTCTTGTCTGTGTTTCTAGTCCCCAAAAGAAGTAGAGTACTGGTTGGAGAGGTGAGCCTGTCTGTACCTGAGGGTTTGACATATTATATTCCCGGACTAGCTGTTTAAAATCTGAGTCCAAGAAGTGAATGAGACACAACTGCAGTTTAGCAAGGCTCCAGCTGCTCCAGTGCGAGTTACACAGTGGCTAGCAGTAGAATAATGTGGTTGCCTTGGCCAGGCCCCAGGTATGAGTGTAGCTTATGCATATAACAAGGATGGGAAACAGCCAAGCACAACTGTCTGTGAACACCCTACCAGCCACTCATTTTTTTTTCATCAGCCTACATTTGAAACATTCAGTTACAAGTTTATTTTGCACATCTAGGGCTGGACTACGTCACCTGAAATCAATGATTAATTGACATGTACACCTTTGTAACTATTAATAAAGTATATCTTATTGAATAGACTGCCTTGACCCCCGCAACAGCGTGACAGGTTATGGAGTTTGCCCTATACGATTAACTTAATCTTTGTACTGTCATGCGGCAGCCTGTATGAATAACTGAACTTATCGAGCATAGTGACATGACTGAGATTCAATCAGTTGGAGTCATAATGTCTGTTTTGGTAACTTTTCAATTAATTGTCCGCTCCTATGTACACCTAGCTAAAATAATGCAGTCTAGTACGTCAGCCCTGCAACGGATTTGACCTTTATTTTGTAGAAAGAGTTTTAGAGAGGTGTTATTTCAGCATTATGGTCATTTCAGAGCTGCAGTTTGTGGAGCTGTTTAATTAGTATACTGAGCAGTGTTTCTAATATTTTGTCCACCCCACCAACTTCAATGGGGGTAGACTAAATATTAGAAACACCCCTCAGTATAATGAACCAGATACATGTGGATTTTACATTTTGTGTCATTGCAAAGTTGAACTACTGTTCTTGGTGTCGGAGCTGCTGGTAACAGTGCATCCCAGTAAGGATGAAAAACCGGTCGACACATTTGGTTGAAAGATGACAATTTATGAGTTTACTCATGGTGTGGTTTCAACAGCATTTCAATGACTTTATTACAACATGTAGCCGGCTCTGCCAGATCAACTGAGTAATTAATCATCTAATCCTTTCACACCATAAAGAAGCAATGTGAGCATTGTTGGTCCAACATTAAACACAGCTCAGGTGGCATTCACATACTGGCAAGCCCTGATTTGAAGCCTTCGCTCCGGTGTGAAAGGGGTGGAAAGCGGACTGAACAAAGGGGAACTTGGGCAAAGCAGAGGGACTTTGCCCCTCCCCCCCGGTGCCCCTGGAGTTATTAAATAATTAATAACTGAGGCAAAGCAGTGGCAGCTTCCTAATTCTCTAGCAGTAGTGTAACACTTTGGAGAGTTCCACATGTGAGCATGGAGTTTACTATGCCTTGAGTGAGTTTTGAAATGATGAGTTATGATTTTTTTTTTTTTGTTTTTACATTTTTGAAGTGTCATTGTTGTCTTATTTTGATCATAAACCATCCCCAGTGTCCTATTGGGCAACATGGAGCACAAAGGAAAATGCTGCACACATCCACACAGCCCCACCAATGTCGTGCTCTCAAACATTAGCTCCAAAACCATTAGCGAGTCCCATTGTATGTGCAGCGAGTAGGTGGTTATGACTTCTGTGGGTTTTTGGTTCTGGGTAATTTAAGAAAAAATGAAATAATTATCCCTCAGATTTATTTGTGTGAGAGAGTCGGGGGCAAACACAGTATATGGCCCCGAAGCTCTGTGTTGTTTTTGCTGCAGTGTCAGAAATAAAACGGTGATTCTCTGGAATCAACTGTTCTGCAGAGCTGCCTTACGTCGGAGCTTAACAGACTGTTATATGGAGCTTTGCCTCTCCAGACCAGACTACTGTTCGGCCCCCTTCTGTACTTAATAAGTGAATGTTGACGTTAAGATCAGTCGGAAAGGCTGGTTTTCTCAGTAGTCAGTCAGAGGTGGTTTCCTCCCTCTGCTACTCTTTTATTAAGGAGCTTTGTGGGGAGGAGGGCTTATGAAATGAATGCCGTCTATTCTCATTGAGGATCTCTGAAATGTTGTTTTGAAAGCTCCCAGGCATAATGAAATAGACAACCTCAAATGTCTGACGGATGTCTTGTAGAGTGAAGTTGCGATAGACCACATTTTCTCCTTCCCCGCCACTTGGACATGCTTACTTTTTCATTGAATTTTAACAAAACACAGATTTCTCCAGCTCATATGACTATGCGAAGCTTCCCAGCTTGTATTCACTAGTGAGAGTTTGGCTTCTGTGGGTATCTTTATGTTTTTACACATATCATATGGAGAGAAGTTTGTTTTTCATATCAGACTTTTTTCCTCTTTTTTTTTTTTTTTTCTTTCTTTGTTTATTTAAATTCAGAAGATGTTCAAGATGAAGGCGGTTTGCTGCCACGACTGACGCCCCAGTGCGCTGAACAGAACAAGCGGTCCTGACCTGGCAACATACGAATGGCCCAGGGAAGCCACCAGATTGACACTCAGGTTTTGCATGACCTGCGCCAGAAGTTCCCTGAAGTACCAGAGGGTGTTGTCTCCCAGTGTGTTCTGCAGGTAAGCGGGTTCGAAACCTCCGACACAAGCTAAACTGATGTCTACATACGTGCATACATACGAGTTCTAAGCAATAAATGTCCAAAATATTACTACTAGCGGACTGAAATTATATTACATGACTAAACTATAATTATGTCCGTTTAACTATACAGTATGTGTGATTTGATGGTGTGATATGAAACTTTGTGTTTTAAAGAATCAATGTTAGTATCTCAGTCTCATCTGAAGCATGAATGTTGCACAGTAAGCTTCTTCCCTCTCTCTGTCTTCCCCTCAGAACAACAACAATCTAGACGCCTGCTGTGAATACTTGTCCCAGGTCAGTCCGGGCTACTTGTACAGTGAAGAAGGAAACCTCAGCTTCTCTGACGACCCCAGCTTCATCAGGCTCCGTAATCACATGACCCAGCTGAACCTGGGCCTGCAGTCTCAGAATGTGCATGTGGCCCCGGTGCGGGACGGCCTGAGAATGAACGGCAGCCGGACTCTGGCCCATAGCCTGAGTGACGGGCCCCTCCAGACAGGCCAGGCCCCCAACAGTGACTTCTTTCAGCAGGAGCCCCAATCAGCCCCAGTGCAGGTGCCCTCCAGCCTCAATGTATTCAGTGTGATGGAGCCCACGCGCAAACCGCAGCCTCCACAGCACCTTGGACTCTACCCTCTGGGTGTCAAAGGAACGACCATTGGTGCCCAGCAGACACCACGCTTCAACCCCATTACCGTGACGCTAGCCCCTAATATCCAGACAGGCCGCAACACCCCTACTTCTTTGCACATACATGGCGGGCCTCAACCGGGCCTAAACAGTCCACAGGGTAACTCTATCTACATACGGCCCTATGTAAGCCAGTCCGGTACGACCCGGCAGAACCAGCAGCAGGGAGGCAGGGCCCAGTACAGCCCTACCTCCCAGCCCCAGCAGCAGATCTACCAGATCTCACACCCCTCCTCCTTGTCTGGCTCCTGGTCAGGCCCTCAGCACGCCTCCTCCTCACATACCTCACAGATCCAGGGCCACCAGACCTCTCACGTCTACATGCCAATCAGCTCCCCCACAAACCCCCAGGCGCCCTCTATCCTTCCGACTGGAAGCCAGGCCACTTCCTCCGGCGTCTCCTCATGCTCTTCTTCCTCCTCTGCCACCTCCCTGTCTACCATCAGCCAGTACAACATCCAGAACATCTCCACCGGCCCACGGAAGAATCAGATAGAGATCAAACTTGAATCTCCTCAGAGGAGCAACTCCACAACAGCCGTGCTGCGGACGAGCAGCGGGCCCCGTTCCTCATCCACTCCGTCCTCCTGCCCTTCCTCTTCCTCCTCTTCAACCGGGGTGGCTACTGTCCCCACCACTCCTCTCTCCATTGGAGGCCCGGGTCTGAGCCGCAGCCAGCCCACTGTTTACATCTCTGCCAGCCCACCTACTGCTGCTATCACTCCCTCTGAGGAGGCCGTTGTGGCCTCAGCCGGCTCCCGCTCCCAGCCCAAGTTTTACATTTCTGCCAATGCCTCCAGCGACGACAGTGGGGGTAGGAACCCTCCCACAGTCTACATCTCAGCCAACCCTCCCTTGCAGGGACCCGCAGGGGCCAGGAACATGGGGGGCCAAGTGAGCATGGGCCCCGCCTATATCCACCACCATCCACCTAAGTCCCGTGCCTCTGTGGGAGGGGGGGGCACGGCTTCCTCTCCTCGTGTGGTGGTGACTCAGCCCAACACCAAATACACTTTTAAAATCACCGTGTCCCCCAATAAGCCCCCAGCGGTGTCCCCTGGAGTCGTGTCCCCTACTTTTGAGCCCAACAACCTCCTCAGCCTACCCCCAGACCACCACTTTGTGGAGCCAGACCCCCTCCATCTCTCAGACCCACTGTCGCCACACAGGGAGAGGCCGAGTGAACCTCGCAGACTCAGCATGGGCTCTGATGATGCAGCGTACACACAAGGTGAGCAACGCTGAGTATCACTGTGATCATAATCCTGTCTTTATATGACAGGAATTCAACATAAATAAATCCTCTAGAAAAGTATTTAGGTTCATACTCAGTAGTGTTTATATAAATAAAGTCTTCACAAACCCTTTAAAATGTTTTAAACAAAGTGCATTTCCTGTTTTGATTATTTTCACAATACTTGATATAACAGCTGCGTAGTGGTGTCATCAGTCTTTTGCAGTTTCCGTAATTCCTGGAAGCCATTTTTTTTTTTTACAGATCAACTCTTATGCCCACACACTTGCAAATATACCCTTCAGTTAATTAGTCAAAGCCCAGAGCTTGGAAACAAACAGACAAAAATGTCCAAAAATAGTTTGCACTAATTCCTCCTTCAGAAAGGCTTCTGATTTCTTGTTAGAGCTGTGTGCTTCACTTTTAATTGGTTGTTAAGCAAAATGTCAAGTGGCTTAAGAGTGCACTTCCTCTACAGCCATCTTGTGTGCAGTAATGAGGCTAAAAGACCTGTTTTAGCCCCATTTTAACAATAAATAATAGTATACAGTTTTTTTTGCTACCAGCAGTAGGCCTAAATGCTTTTTCCATTGCTCCCTGCCAAGAAGGTAATTTTACTATAAAGTATGCTGTGTGATTTTTAAAGGTCTCTTTCCATAACATTGACTGTAACGTATTCCTCGAGCCAAACTGTGTACACATGCTGTCACTAACGTTCAGTCAGCGTGGAAACAACACTTCTCCACGTCCATCTCCGTGAGGTAGATAAAAGCAAAGGTGCGGTGAGGGCCGGTACGATGACGCTAGTGTGAGTCGTCCACACTAAATGCTGTGTTTGCTCCGACGGCCCCCGAGACCAGCGGATTCTGTAGTGTGAGTCAAACGTGTCAGAGCACACTGGTGTTTCCTTTTTTGGGCTTTTGACTGTATTACGTGTGAGTCACCGGCTGTGGCTCTTATACTGCAGTGACTACCAGCACTGGGCATGCTGCCTCTGCTGCTGACCCTCATCAGCCCTGTTTCCCCATGTTTTATCTGCATTGGATTTAAAAAAAAAAAAAATGTGTGCTGATCACTGTTGTTGTGCTTGGCTGAATCACAATCAAATCCAGTACCAGATAAAGACACACCTGTCACCACATAACTGTTAGATTTAAACATTAATGTGTTAAACATCACCGGTCAGCAGTCATGCCAGACCTGTTACTGTTTGGCAGCAGAATAACATTACTGTAGTTGCATAACTTTTTTTTTTTTTTTTTTTGGAAGATCCGGTTGTGACTTGCCAGTGACAATCACACCAACAAGTCAGTTGAGTCTAATTTGCTGATTTCCCAACCAAACAACACACAACACTTGGTGCCAAAAGACATTACCCCCTGATTCTGCTAACACTCCTGCTGGATTTCTTTTCTCTCTTTCTTTTTTTTTTTTTTTTTTTTTACGCATAACTTTGTTTTGAAGTGTTTTTTATTGTGGGTTTAGTGAGTTAGTAACCTCACGCACACACAGTCAGACAACACGTTGTGGGTTAGATTCACTCTATGACTTCTCAGTTTATGAAACTGAACTAATTGAGTTTAAAGCCAGCTCATTCAGTCAACATTTGGATAACGATCCCGTCGCCTCCCCACATTCCTGCATCTCAAAAACAACTGTTAAAAGTAGGCGTCGCAGATATGAAATGAAGCGCTGTGACCTGTTTGTCACCTCAACTTAATTCGGAGGATAATTTAGGAGAAATTGGACAGTGTTTTCAGAAGAGCTGCCAGGGTTCCTCAGGGTGACAGCTCCTGGAAAAGACAAATGACAGCCAGCGAGTGTAAACTTTTGTCTCATCAGGTGTAAAAATGAGTTCATGTCTGAGTAAAGATCATCTATTACCTGGAATGCCAAAAAATATGGCAATATAAGCTTAGAAGTATGTAAAACAGTATCTGCCGTGAAACAATACATCTGTAATGATACTGTTGTTGAAAATTACTGTATTGTCATATACATTACCAAACCAAATATGTTTTCAGTGCAGCACAAGTTAGATGAAACAAATAATAAACAGACACCACATCTATAGAGACTGTTAACTCATATGAGCACGGTCACGTTCTCACACTGTGTGATCGGTATGAAGCGAGCAGGTAGCAGTTTAGCTCCAGGACATTTTGACAGATCTTTTTTGTAACAGGATATATACAGTTTTTTTCCATAAGTTTTTACTGTGGTGTGACGTCTATGCGTGTAGCGGGAGAGTGAGTTGTTTATTATCGGGTGTCTGTATAGGAGGTGTTAGAACCTGTCAACGGATGCAGGAACTATAATGAATTACCGTGTGGGAAACGTACTGTAGAGACTTGAACAGATCATCTGCACAGTTAAGGATCTGTATTAAACACTGTGTACGGCAGCAGAATACGCCTGCAGCGTTCACATCTCTTCACGTTATCACAATAGGTGATGAAACACACTGATAGACAACAGAGAGGAATCTGTGGAAGCCTGATGTAGTTTCCCCCCCGTCTCTCCTTACACAAAGTTGTTGTTCTGCTCAAGGAATTATGCTCTAAACTGGTTTGACAGGTGTATGTAGAGAAAATGTGACTTTATATCCACAGATATGTTTTTATTCTTCAACGTCAGCAGGTGAAGTTTCTCTAAAACTCTAATAATAGTTATTTGTCAGCTGATCATACATCATGCTAAATTAAGTTTCCATTTTTCACTAAGTTGATTTTAAATAAATGAATATAGCACAGAGGGAAGCGTGGCTGACTGTCTGCGTGTGTTTGTGCTCCTCTTCCAGCGTTGTTGGTGCATCAGAAGGCCCGCATGGAGAGGCTGTGGCACGAGCTGGAGCTGAAGAAGAAGAAGCTGGAGAAGCTAAAAGAGGAGGTCAACGAGATGGAGAATGACCTGACCAGGAGACGGCTGGAGAGATCCAACTCTGCCTCCCAAATTCCTTCTGTAAGCTCATTTCAGTGATTTTTACAAATAAACATTTCTATTGGTCATTTATGCTGCTTTTTTTTTTATATAAATATGTGTTTTTGGCGTTTATTTGATCGTGACAGATGAAATCCAAGCAGGAAATGTGAGGAAGGGGAACCAGGGATGTGGTATTTATTGTTGTGAACAGCAATCATCCGCTATAGTGTGATATATTCAAGTTGGAAGTAATATTTCCCAGCTGCAACACCAGCCAGAATCAAGAAAAATTGAGGAAAATGTTCCACCATCATTCATTGGCAGATCGATCAATTTAACACCCAAGTTTAATGCGGTTTTATTAGCAGTTAAGTCAGAAATCAGATGTTTTTTACAAGTGCAAAGGGTTGTTTTTCTGGTTAGTACTGAAAGATAAAAGGCTGATCAGACAAAACCAAATTATCTGGGTCACGTTGCCATTCTGGGTTCCTGCTCAAAGCACATTGTTGTTCCTACATCCTGAAACTATGTTGATTACAGGGTCTGTTTATGATTTGGCTGATATCGCTCCATATTTTAAGTCTGACAGAGCACACAAGTTCTGTCAAATTCACTTCACACATTCTAGAGCTGTGTAGCGATGTCTGCCCCTCCGTCCAGACGAAGCCTAACAACAGTAACAGGGAGTGTTCAAAACGAAAACACGACACCAACATATTTAGTTTTTGCACCGCTTCACGTTTCTCTCGCAGCTGTGAGTTTGCCGAAAACCTCTTGGGTTCAGATGAAGTGCTTCTCGGAGCTTTTTGTTGAATCAGCTGTTTTTGTCAGCTATTACGCTTTGAGTCAACAGAGGGGAAAATGGCTGCGGAGGGTTAATTGGCTGGTGCTGCTGAGTCCGGTAGCTGATTGGTTCAGTGTTGTTTACTGAGGCGAGCCAGCTCTGGAGAGCGGAGCGGCTCTCCTCCTGACACGGTCACAGATCTGCACCACTGACTTAAAAGCAGGATGTCCAACCTTTTGCGCCTCAGGGCTGCCTGACAGCTAAGCAGCTGATCCAATCCTGTCTCACTCCCTGTCTCACTCTCTGTCTCACTCTCTGTCTCACTCTCAGATCGAGGAGATGAAGCAGTTGCGATGCAAAAACAGGTTACTGCAGATTGACATCGACTGTCTCACCAAAGAAATTGATCTCCTTCAAACAAGAGGTAGGACTCTCTCCCTCTCTGATATGTATCATATGTAATATTATTGGGTGTGTGAGTATCTTAACCCGGCCTTCAGTGTATGAACTGTATATCTGTGTTTTTATAATAATAAGTCACTGAGTGAGGGAGGTCAGATCTAATCCCCAGCTGTGGCACGGCGCTCAGGCCTGGTCACATCCTCTCAGCACACGCAGTCAAGGTGCTGCCATTGTAATGTTAACTACCGTTTCTTCCTGAATTGCATCCTGTTGCTGGTTGGCAACAAGGGATTTATTGGTCCCCTGGCAGCACTCCATCAATGACAGAGATGGAGCCAACTAGTTTATAACAGGTGAAGGAAGGAGAGAGGCCGGTCAGTCATAAACCTCGTGATAGAGGAGTTTAAACCCAAAACACAGCCAGCTTGTATAATTTAGATGTTTTTTAAATCATCTTTTTTTTTATATAGTTGGTGGTAAAGCAGTGATGGATGTGGAGAGAAAGCTGCCTGATAGTCATCCTTTAATATTAGTACAGTACAGACAATCACTTGTTGTCTTGTCAAGAACATACATTACCAGATATTCTATCAAATGTTTGAACATGAGTGTGTGACATTTGTAAATGTCAATCATTGTCTTGTCTGTTGTTTATTCAAATCACGTTATAGTATTAGTGTAAAACTCTTCACAGGAGTAATTACCTCTCTTAACACGGTCACTATTGACAGGTTTGTGTACAGCTTGAGTGTTTATGTGTACATGTTTACTCCAGGTGTTTAACCAATGGTTTGTTTCCATCTGTTTACAGGACCACACTTTAATCCCAGTGCAATCCATAATTTTTATGACAACATTGGATTCCTTGGTCCTGTCCCACCCAAACCCAAAGGTACTTTATCTATTGGTAAGTTTAGGAAGGTTGCGTGTCGTGTCTGGACCTGTCTGTGTCTGTGACCGTGTCTGGGCCTGATTTCATAGGACACATTCCTTTCTTTTATTTAATTGAACTATTTGTATTGGATTTACTACATCAGAATGTAAATCCCTGTTATTATTTTAGTGATGAACTATATACAGGGCAGTCGTGTTAGCTCTAAAATGTTTTTGTACGTGATTGCTGGCTGTCGTCAGACATTATACGTCTCATTACATCTGTTTAGTCCCTTTTTGTGGAGTTTCAGTCAGCACCATCAGACCTGTAGCTGCAGTAGGCACGAAGCTCATTGTCTCATAATGAGAAAAAACTTCAATGATCTGAAATAGTTTTTAATTGGTTGATCTAATTAAGTGCATTAATTTAATGACTTCTATCATTAGGAGTCACACTGTTTAGATAATGAACTATAAGTTGTATATTGAAATACACCAGAGCTCAAGAGGCCAAAACATATAAACCAGTATTATTGTCCTTCAAATCATCTGACAGTGTTTCATTCATGTTTCACATCAGGGTTACACCAATATGACTAGTTGAAGGCCAACACCAATATTTTTACCATGACGTGACCGGCTAGTCGTGAGCATAATCAATATTTTTCAAATTTGATTATGACAAAAATGTTACCAAATATTCCAGCCACATATTGGAATTCGGAGCATCATAAGAAACTAAAAGTTTCCAATGAAAGTCAAATGAATGAAAGTCTCAGATTTCTGGGATGTTAAATACACAGTGATTCACTTCACCTTTTCCTGCTTCTAGTTTCCTCATAGAGATACTTGCTACACAACAGTGTATAATCAGCTGGAGGTATTGGTCTAACCCTGTTTCTGATCACTGACTTCTTCTTCATTTCTGCACTTTTCATCTTTTTTCCCCTCCACCTGCTCTGTAATCTTTGTCCATCCACTCATCCATCCCTCCCTTCCTCCCTTCCTCCCTTCCTCACTCCCCGCCGGGCTCCGTCACACCTCGGGTCAGGCGGGAGAGGATGTAGATATAATGTGACCTCTGAGCTCATGATGGAGCCCTCCTCTGGTCCTTCCCCTCCTCTCCCACTCGGTTGGTAACTCCGTGCTTCTCTTCTCCTTTCATTCCTTCCTCCCTTTATCATCAACTTTATCATATTTAACACAGGACACAGGCTTCTTTTAACCCCCTTGATTGATTTTGAATTTCAAATCTGAATGTAACATGTCTTTTAATTCTGTAAAGTCATTTGCTTCTCTGGAAAGCAGAGTCCTCACTGATATTCAGGCTTTTTTTATCTCTTGATTTTCATCTAAATTTGAGGAATTGATTAAACCATGAAAGTGCTCAGCCAAACGGAACAAATTGATTGCTTTGCTGTGTTTTTCAAACTGAAATGCTTACACACTGAAAGGATGTGGTTTTGGTTTGCGACCCTTAAAAAAGAAGCAATGTCAGCTCAGTTTGTGATCACACGGAGTTAAGTGTATGAGTTGTCTTCTCACATTATTTCATGTGATTACTTTGTAGATGCCTGAAGATAAAAAAAAAAAAAACTGCTGTATTTTGCAATAAAAAAAACAGCTTTAAAAAGAAAATTCCAAAAACAAGAAATAAAGTTTATCTTTTTGTTATTTCCTATCTTGTTAAACATCTTCAGACTCCAAAGCTGAGAACCGACAACCTACCAACAACCTACCAACAACCTACCAACAACCTACCAACATCCTACCAACAGCTGCTGTTAACATTAAGTAGACAGTGAAAGTGTTGCTTTGTAGTATGATGATAGTTTCCATCTCTGGACTGGACAGAGTTGATGACTCAGAAAGCTCTCAGAAACATTGTTGTTCTGTCTGAAAACCGACTCCAGGCTTTATGTTTACATTAGATCACTGCCAAGCGTCCGATAATCAATTACAGCAGCGCACGTAAACACACTGATGCACAAGTGTTAACTCCATGGATAAACTTGATGAATTGCCCTTCTTCTCCTGTGTCATATCCTGCACTGACCTCCCTCTTCTTCTCCTCCTCCTCCTCCTCCTCTTCGGCACAGACTCGGGCAGTAAGAGTGTGAAGCCCTTAGCAGACCAGGAAGAGGACGAGGGGACGCAGTGGAGCTGCACAGCCTGCACCTTCCTCAACCATCCCGCCCTCAACCGCTGTGAACAGTGCGAGTTCCCGCGGAACTTCTGAGCCAACGAGGCTGCGACGCCCCCCACCACCCCCCACCCCCCACCCCCAACACCCACCCACCCCTACCCCTCACCCCACCCCTCCTCTGCCCGCCTGTCTTCTACCACACTAGAATAGAAAAGGGCCCTTTCTTCCCCTGTTTCTTTTTTTTCCCCCCCTAGTTGTATGAAAACTCTGACGGGGTGTAATCATCGTGCATCATGTGGCCTGTTTTCCTTGATTTTTTTTTTTTTTTTTTCCCCCCCTCCCTCCTCTCTAAGGTTTGTAGAATGCTGTCCACTGAAGGCTTGACTGGATGGTGTTTACAGCTTGTGTTTCTTCCTAAAGGCTGGCAGAGTTGGATGATACCTCACCTTAGAGACTCGGATTGCGTGGGGTCACGTCTCGCTGCTCCCACTTACAGTATTACGAGTGTGGCCCCTGCAGTGTGACGGCACACAAACATACACACAAACACACACACACACACACACACACAAACACACACACACAAACACAGGTGCCAATGTGCCTTTTGCTGAATTAATATTTAGTTTTTCTTCCTCTGCGGTGGCTTGACGTGAGGGGGAGGGGGGGGGGGAGGGGGGGGATTGGGAACTGTGTCGGGCCACTGCTCTCCACCTGAAGGGAAAACTAACAGACTACTCGTGGACTTTCAAGTTTGTTTGCTGTTTCTAGAGGATGTCAAAGGGGGAACCGGCAGCGTCGCTGCCACTCAAACGTGCCTCGTGTCCTCCCCCTTCAGTATCCCCCTTTTCTCTGTCTCTTCAATCATGAGTTAATGAAAAAAAAAGATTGCATGCTTTGTGTACAGTACACGGAGGCAGAAACTCCCCTTGAGCTTTTTACTGTACATAATTTTAGAATGTGCCTTAAAAGCCTTCCTCACACTATGAATCACTTGTATTTCCTGTAAGTATAGCTTTATAGACTTTATTAACTTTTTTTTTTTTGTCTTGTTTTGTTTCCCTCTTTCAAACAAATAAGCACCATGCTCCCTTTTTAAGCTTTTTACTTGATTTCTGTGAGAGTTGAAGCCTTGCAGAAGGAGAGGAGCAGCAGAACAGCAGAAATGGAAAAAAAATAAACTGTCGCAGTCATCATGAAGCTACGTCTGCCCAGTCCGTTCATCATCGCTTGTGTAATTGCTGAGTTTCCTGTGTACGATCTGCAGATGCAGCAAAGCGGAAGGCGATGGAGGATTTTTTTTTTAATTTTTTTTTTTTTTTTTTTTTTTCCAGGACGCCAAATACGTTGGGACTGTCGGGGGAGGGAAGGGGGTCAAAAAGCAAAATTACAAACTGCCATCTTATCTGACAACTGGAATGTAGGTTTAATGTTTGGGGACAACTACACCTCAGTGCAAAGAGACACTCATTTTCCAGTACAATCAGGATGTTTGACGTCAAAGTGATCCTGGAACAGCTGATCGGGTTAAAAGTCGATTGTTTCCGTGTTTCTGTGCACCTGAATTGTTTTTTTTTTTTTTTTTCTGAGGTACCAATGATCAAAGTGAATATGTTTCTGTCTAAAGTGTTCCTATGTAGAAATATTCCTATGGCTCACATGCCTTATATACAACAGCTCAATTTTTACAACATCTTGGAAGCAGACAAGGCAAAAACAAAAAAAAAAAAAACAACTCAATGTTTTTATCAAAATGTAAGCACAACATGACTGTCCACTTTGTATACTCTTATTTTTATTTGGCTCAATTCATCCTCTTAAGCTTTTATTGATGAGGGTGTTTCTAAAGTTTACTTATTGTCATTAACTTACCTTAACTGTGGAGTAGTTACTTTGTTTTTTTTTTTTGTTTTGTTTTTTTTCCACATTTGTGAAACGTTGCCTTGCATTAGTGCCTTTAGAACTATTGAATTTGTATTGATAATCTATTCTGTCACATCCAAGTGCCATTTTTAAAACCAAAATCTTCGTATCGTTTAAACCCATTTACAAGTAGAAGATGAATTATTGTCTCTTAAGCACTTAACGCCATACTTCTTCCTTTTTCCAGCCCAAAGAAACCAGTTTTCAGCTTTATCTGCACCTTGGTGTGAAGAGGCAGTTTATTCATGTTTTATTAAATGGAAAAAAAATAATTTGGATATCTAAAGTGTTTTTTGATTTTAGCTGGGAAAACTGTCTTTGTAACAGATAAGTTATTTGTAAAAATAATAAAAAAAAAATCTATTCAGAGTTTTTTGGGGGTGTGGATTTGTCTTTGAGGCTTCGGTGTAAGATTGTGGATGTTTGTCCATGAGGTGGCGGTAGAGACCAAGATAGTTTTCCTCTGTAGGCTTGTGAAGATATTACCACTAAGCAAACATTTCCAGTTTGAAGCACTGGCAAATAAACACTGACAAATAAACACTGACAAAACAGGTTTAAGATCTCAGGTTGTAAATGGATCTAAAATAATTAAATGTTAAAGCAGAAATCAGTCACACCGGGTTGAAAACTGCTACGCTGGTGTCATCACTGGTGCTGTGTCCCAAATCCATACGACATGTTTAATTGTACATACTATATATTAATACTATACTGTTTCAGCAGTTAGTTTCTTTGCATACTGTTTATACCAACAGGAAATGAAGTCTGTCACATATAAATGAAACTGCATTTAAAATGATGCTGCCATATCAAAAAACAGATTTTTTTCACCCCTCTAAATGTCTAGTTACCTGTTTACCGATGTGTTCCTGGTGCAGTTTCAACCACCATCCACAATTTCACAAAACCGCAATACCATTTTTTTTTTACACATTTTATTGTGGGAGAGTAATTTACATCAAAACACACTTTAAGATCAAGCGTTTCTGTGGTTTGCATATGAACTGTTTGGAGTATACTCTATTTTGTCACTTTGGTTTTCACAACAACTAAAAGTTAATCGACCGGTCTTCCCTACATGATTCAGTGTCGATTTCAAATCCAGTGTATGGCCAAAAATATGTTGAAACCTGAACATTAAGTCCTTGTGTGATTGTACAACATGTCATTACAAAACTAAAGGCTTTAATCTGCTGCTGTAGAAGCATCCACACTTCTGCTTTCACATTGTCCGCATGATTTTGGAACGTGACTGCAGAGATTTGCTCTCTCGCGTGTTCAGCGATGGCTCACAGTCGGTGTTGCAGCAAACTGGAAAAGTTGTTTCTTTATTGACCTGGTTTTATGCACAGGGGCAGTGGAAGAAAGTAAGTTCATTTACTCAAGTACTGTACTTAAGTGCAATTTTGAGGCATTTGTACTCAAGCATTTCCATTTTATGCTACTTTATATGTGCTTTACATGATTTCACTTTATTGTCCATACAAAACATACTATCTGATGAAATATGATGCAGAATTAAAATACAACTTCACTTGTTAATGCATCAATAAAAATCCAGTATACTGTATATAATAATGTAATCTTCTGAAAGGAACCATTACTGAATGAATACTTTTGATACATTTACTGAGCAAATTTTATGAATGATTACTTGTAATGGAGCATGTTTAAACTGTGGAAAGGGTCTTCCCTAAAACTGTTTCCAGAGTTGGAAAATATTATTGCAAGCTGTAGCATTAATATTTCCCATAATTGGAACTAAAGGCCCCAAACCATGAAAAACAGCCTCAGGGTTGTCCACGTACTGTATGCCACATTTGTTCATTTGCCACTGTGGCCAGTTGTCAAGAGTTAATTATATTCCATATGTTCATCATAGACAGATAACCGGAATGATTTAACACAGTGTGATTGTTTTATGATGATTTTATTTCACAGGCATAGCAAAAACATAAGCCTTTAGAATTCCTATCAAAAACAGGTCATCGACATTCTTTACAGAAGTACAGAATAGCGTTCCTCACTTTGAGGCAACATGAGAAAACAACACATGCTGCTTTAATAAAACATTTGTCACTGCTACAATAAGTAGCATGTATGGAGCGTAGTGCATTGCACTTTTACACTAGGATAAAGAAAGAGCATTCAGTCTGCTACGTGTTCAAGACTTCATCAGATTGAATCACTTTTTAATGCTTAGAATAAAGAGTTTGTTTGTGGATGTGAACAAGCAAGGGGAACAGTTTAATTTGTAATAATATGAATTCACAGTCAACTTTATGAAAAGTAGAAATTTTCTCTTTTTTTCAGTTTTCACTTTGTCTGGGATGAGAACTCAAATATGGGCCCAGTTTGACTCCTAACCTCAAAAAAATGAGTCTTTCTAGTAGGAGATGTGGCTGCTCCTATAACTCTGGATGAGAGAAATCAGTTCGGACATGTCTGAAACATGCGGGTTAGTATTCATGACTTGCTCCACCGCGCTCTGAGGGTAGAGCGTGCTCAGCAGGATCCTCTGGCTCTTCCTCTGCTCGCTGGATGGGCTCTTGTCCCGGCTGCTCAGCCTGGCGTCAGAGAGACTGTTCTGCACCCACGGGTCCCTGGGCAAGCTGAGGCTCTGTCTGTGGGTGCGCTGTCCGAAGTACTGCTTCTCTGAAAAATGAGAGTGATGGTCCCTGTTATGTGGAGGCAGAGCTGGGCAGGAGCTCCATGCTGGGTTGTGAGGGGGCACCCTGGTATGTTGGTGATTACACCTGCACTGGGTGCACACGTGATGCTCGCAGGACACCGAGCCGTTCCGAGAAGGGTAGTAACTTCCTCCACCCAGGACGGGCCTCTGGTTGTTCCCACCGTACGACCCTGAGAAGGAGTAGTCGTCGTGGCTCAGGCCGTAGCTGGCCACCCCGCTGCTGTAGCTGTGGGGAGGCATCTCCATGCTGTAAGGCACATCCTGGATGTAGAGCCTAGACATGCTGCTGTCCAGGGAACTGAAGGCTTCGTCCACATCCGGACTCGAGCAGTGACGGAGGCTCGTGTTTTGATGTATTCTTGGGCTGCCGGTGTCTCTCTGATAGATGAACTGCTCGCTGGGTGATGTCCTGTGGGACTGGTCCTCTATGCTGAGTGGAGGGGGGGTGGATGAGGAGTATCTGTGGTCCGGCTGATACACGGGAGGGCAGCAGCGTGTGTCCTGCAGGTTTGATTTGTGCGAGAAGGTCTTGGCTTTGTCTCTCTGGGCCCTCAGTTCATCAGCCACAGATAGTTGTGATTGGTTGGCCCGCTCTGGGTGGTAGAATTTGCACTTCACTCCATAAGTGCACTTCTTTCCTGAAAGAAAGAAATAAGAGGTTATGTAGGCTTTCAAAACAACAGCACCACAGCTGTAAACCTGTATCTCCTCAAGAGACTGTCAACAGTGAATGTGTGTGTCTGAGTGTGCTTCCAGTCTGCAGTACTGTAAACACACTTAGCTTTGCAAATAAATTAGCTGTAACCTCTAGCTTTCTATTAGGGCTCTATGTAGGGATCCAGTTCCCTGGCTTGCTGTTTGGTCCCAGCTCCAACAGTGTCAGCTGGGTGTTAATGCACTGCAGCCTCTCTCAGGGCCAATCACTGACTGACAGGCAGGCAAATGAATCACTCCTCAGCTAATCTCTCTGTGACAGATCGGTGGCCTTCCACAAGTTTCACATGCTGGAGGCAGGAGTCACCGTGGAATAAGAAAGGACGAGGACAACCAGTGCCCCCTGCTGGACCCATTTGTCCACTGAGCGAGTACAAGGTAGGTTTGAGGAAAGGTTCAGCAATGCTGCCTAAATATGTTTTGAATTTGAAAGGGATGTTTTCAAAAGTTTTTACAGTAATTTCAACCTTATGACCAAATGAGAGAACAGAGATTTTCTCACGGTCTGTAGCACAGCTATGACCAGTTGTCTTTTGAAATCTAGAAACTCCAATTTGGGTGATATTTCAGTACTTCATACTTCCTCTATGCACTGAAAAACATTTTGGTCTTATGAAATCTCTAAACCAGTTGAATAATCTCAAAAACACACAGAGGTCAGTATGTTTCTGTCCAGCACTTCCCAGATCTACCCGACAGCCAGAAAGTGTGGTTACCAAAGCTCATGCTATTATGGATTTCTATGGTTTTTATTAGCCACGCATTGGCTTTAGAATGACAATGTTGGTTGGTCCACCACCAACCAACATTGCCTAATGACATTCCCATCAGCCTCAGCTGTACTTTGTGCTTAATGCTATTTAGCAAATGTTAGCATGCTACCAAACTAAACTAAGATGGTGATTATGGTAAAAATGATACTTTCTCAGCATGTTCATTGTGAGCAATGAGTGAAAATGTCAAAGACCCTAATGTTGATCACACACTTCATATTACTGAAACTGGTTGAGTAGGTAGCTGTTAAATTCCTCAGATAAGTACAAGGAAATGTAACCTGAGCAGTGCTAGCAGTTGTTTGGTGGAACAGAAATTTCAACCAACCGTAAGGACAGTGCTGCAGCTTGTTGTCTGCAGTCCATGGCTTCTTCCGCAGAAAATCATCGATGGTGGGACCATTTCTACCCAGAGGATCATCTGGAGGCATGAACCTGCACCAGCAAAGAGAAACACTTAGGATCTAGTAACTTTAAATGGAATTTGTGTTAGCTCAAATTTCTGGTGTGACCTGTAAAAATGAACTCTAACCATGTGCACAGCAGAGGTGCTTCTTTTACATTCATCTGTGCATTACCCTATATGTTGCCCTGTATGATGACCTAAACTACCATCTGTCTTACTTGTCACTGACGAAGCTGTACATCAGCAGCCTCTCCTCTATGAACTTCTTCCACTGGGGATTCTCTGTCTGCAGGTCCCGGTAGTTGTCGTTGGACACGATGATACCGTCCGAGTCGCAGGCCAGTTTGACGATATATCGGTCATCGTAGCACACCACCCTCTTACCATTTACGCAGCGGGATGGTGTGTACACCAGGATCTTCCTCCTCTCCAGCTCATGCAGAATATGTTGATCTGAGAGACACATGAGAACAGAGTTGTTTATCATTTGTTTATCGTTCATTATACGTTTTTATCTTTAGTTGATGCCATAGAAATCACCTAGTGTTTCTTGGGTCTGAAAAAAAAGTATGTTAACTCTTTAATTGTCTTCTCAACCGTTTGGTAGCACACGTTTGAACTGTGAACTTTTGCACTTGGTTGAAGTACAGTTTTACAGGCCTGAAAAAATCCTCCAGGTGGGCTATGATTTTCATAAGCAGACCTTTTCAGGTGGCTTCCTTCCAGAAAGTTAGCATAGTTAGAAAAACCTCTCTTGGCATGGTTATAGTGGAGTTTTAACATTCTTTCATTTAGTTTAGTTTCAAAGGGCTTACTGAATGGAATCATATAAGTTAACACACCCCAAAAAAGTCTGTCCATTTTATAATTTCTTTAACATTTGTCAATTTATAGTAAACGTACTGTTACTAAAAAAATGTTTCAACAAAACTGAATATTGCAATGGAATATAAAGTTTTTTGATAACTTGTTATCAGTATGTTAAATCTAATGTTAGTTCATTGTATATTTGTAGGAATTAGTATAATTTTTCAAACATATTTTAGATGTTTACATAGAAACTATGAAAACGTGATTAATCAGGTAAATTTGGGGTGATACTGCTAATACTGGTAATAATGATGCAAAGTCAAATTTAAGCACTTGTGGACTTTTCCAATTCACTCTGAACACTGATGGTGGTGCAAAAAGGGTGTGTCCACTTTGAAGTGTGTAGGAAATACTTTGTTTTCTTGTGTTTGAATACAGGCCAACAATGGTTCCATCACCCAAAAAACACAGATGAGCAGGTCTGATCTATTACCACAAAGATTGCACCGCATATTATATGACTGGTCAGGGTGCTTGGACCCTGTATGCCTCCTTGCAGGTCTAGTTTCATTAAGAAAAATGAGTCTGTTCTGTTGCTGTCAAGGTTAGAGCTAAATTTAAAGAGACCAGGGATCATGTCCTTGCAGATACAAAACATTTGCTGAGGCAAGTGACCTGCACGTTGCAGTTCATTGTGAGCTTTACAAGCATGTTCATAAAAAGTATTAAACTGCACCTGGCCCTCATAATGCTCCCTTGTAAACTGCTGATGACTGCTTTGAGGAGGGAAACTATTTTTATGTAACTTGACCCAACATGAACAATAGATTGGATTCCAGTTTTGGTGGTTGCGCTTCCTCATTGTTAAGAAGTTTCCATGGACTTTGTGATACTTTTTTTTTTTTTTTTTGCAATGAAACTGGGTCAAATCCATTGGATGGAATCCACTGAAGCCACTGTAAATCCAGTCTGGCTACAGCTACCCTCCATGATGGAGCAGACTGACAGAAAGGATGAAGATAACAGCCAGGACAGAGTGGTGAGAATTTACCAACAGCCATTAGTGCACCATGACATGCCAAAACAGTTATGAAAATAATAGTTTTTGGTGACCGTTTTGGAGATAAGAGATCTTGGCTTAGATTTTTTCCTGCTTATGTTGGCTCTGTACCAACATGTTTTATCAACGATACTCATTGTTGTGGCTTCTATTTTTCTTCAGTTTATTCAAATTAACTTGCTTGTTTTACTCCTGTAAGTGTACAATGCTTCATTTCCTGCTTCATTGTCCTGATTTTTTTTTTGCAAAATTGCAAAATGTTGGTAGCCAATTATATTCCATATCCAAAGGGAATGTTTGCAGATTCAACTTATTAACTCAACTTAAAGCTGCACTTCTCAATATTTATATACAAACAATGGTTCAAATGACTGTGTCGTAGTGGGGAACCCACTAAGAAGTATCATCCCACTCTGCAGCTCCCTCAGAGTTAAGATTTTAAACCTCATTTAGCTCACTGTTTTGGTTTAAATTGGTATGTATAATCTGGTTTAGCTCCACAATGAATGGAGTCACTGACTTTGTGAACTAACAAGGTTTTCTTGTCAGTTGCTGAGTTTGTGCTTAAGGTCATTGGGTTCATTGTGTAGCGCAACTTTCTGAACCAGAATCTTGTAGCCCTGCAGTCAATGCCACATTTATTGTCTATAAACCAGCTTCAAGTCAAATTGTATTTATTTTATTTTATTTATGTGAATGAGGTATGCTGTGAAACTGAATTGCCCTCTGCGATAAATAAAGTTGTCTGAACGTGAATGTGCATCTGAATCAACTGTGTTACTGTGTGATAAAATGTGACATCATAGTTGGGTGTGGTCAGCTGTGAAACAAGCCTTTCAGGAAGAGATGTGCACACAAGCCATCAACTGTCCTAAACAGAAATAACATGGGATGTCTTATATTTGGTAGCATTTCCCTTTAACTGACTGGTACATGCTACCTCAGCACAGTCAGGTGACCTTACCCGTGATGGGGGCCTCAGGCCGCGTCTGCTCCTTCCTCCACAGGGGAACGAACACTGTGATGTCCCGCAGACCTTTGTCCCAGAACCAGTTCACTGCCAGCTGGAGGCCCTGGCATGAAAACACCTTCTTGTCGCCATGACTACAAAGACACAGAGAAAACAACTTCTTCTTTTCTGTTTCTGAGCACGTTATGCATGCATCTCTTCTCCCTTTTTCAGGAAGTAGACAGTGTCGCAATGCATGTGCTCAGGGTTCTTTAAAACATGATAACAGAAGCGAAGAACAGACTAACTGTTCACATGCACTTTGTCCCAAAGAGTCACATTTTGCTCCCTAATTAAACCTAAAATGAAAAACGTAGAATGTTTCCTTTATTTTTATAATATAATAATTCTTTTACAAAAGAGACAATTTTTCTAAACTGACAAAATTAGTGAAAAATAAGATGTTAATTTTAACCCGACACCAACAATTTCTCTAAACTAACCTTGAAAAGGAACTGAAAAGTGCTTCAATTGTCAAACAAGTGAGGAGTAAGGAACTTGAAATACTTGCATTATAATCATTAGCACCAGCTTGTCTCAGCAGCGCTCGCAAAGTATCTGCTGTGAGTTCTGCTGGTACAAGTTCACTAGACAAACATCTGTTGTCTGAAATCCAAAGCTAAGACTCACATTACCAGGACACACTCCAGAGCCACTGAAGAAGTAAACTGGATGGTTTTGCACAAAGTAGAAAGTGTGTGTGTGTTTGTGTGTGTGAGTGTGTTTGTGTGTTTGTGTGCAGTGGGGGATTCCCCTTTCTCTTTGTCAGCAGGAAATGGTGAGGCACTTTGCATATAACAGGTACCAAACCAAAGACAAGGCTTGACTTAGGAGAGTTTATGACTACTGAATGAATCTCCCTTGCACAACTTAGCTGGAATATCAAAGTTTACTCTGAATGATCTTTCCTTAGCAATTCATACTTGCAGTGTGTAACTTTTTCCTGAATCTAATGAGCGAGAATCGTCTGCGAATTAAAAAGAAGTCATGTATGCTGTCACAGTTGCACTCCTTGATATGAGTAATGCATGAGCTGGCTTTTGAAACCACCACAGATGCTGAGCAGTGGTTTGGTGAAAACAAACAACCTGGACATTTTTGAAGTATTGTTGGAAGATTGATCCCTCTAAAAAGTACTATGTTGTATGTGGTCTACTCCATACTGTTGACTAGTTTAAAGCAGCAGTCACAGATTTTTTGGCCACTTGGGGGCAGTGCAACACGCTGTAAACAAACTGTTAGCAAACATTTGCCTATTTACACATGCAGTAGACGCAGACTAGCATTAGCATTCATTTGTCGAGTCGTGTTTGTGTCCTCCTGATGAATGGAAGTCCAATATTCACTTTCATTTTAGCTCTATTTTCCTCTCCACCAACTCCTGAGGGAAATATCTGGCTTTTTAGCTGCTAAATGCTCCACTATGTTCACCAGCTAGCTAGTGCAGGTTTAAGCACTCAAATGCTTCATCTTATATGATCTTATTAAATATTTTGCATGTTAAGCCTCATTCCCAAGAGTAATTAGTAACATCAGCTGTAAAATAGATGTAGTGGAGTTAAATGTAGATGGAAATATTTACCTCCAAAATGTTTAGCAGAGAGGCACAATTCTACAAAATTTTCATGTAAAGTGTTTATCTAAAAATCACGTATGGTATTTTTACTTAGTACAGACACAAAAAGTATTGTCTTCAGCGCACATTGTATAGTATTTTATTTTGATGATTTTTGTGAGAATCTTTCTTTTGCCAACTGTGACAATAATGCATTTGTCAGGTCATATATATAATGAATAAAAGGGGCACACCACCAATTTTACATCGTAGTCCATTTACTATGTATCAGTATTAAACAGCCTGTGAAAACAGTTGTGTAATGCCCTCTGTGGCCCTGGAGGAGCTGAGGTAGAAGTCTGACATAATTGTCTGAGTAATCTTGGTTTATCTGACAACAGATCATGTTGAGTTGCATTATGAGACATGTAGGATCCAATGTTTTTTAAGTTTGAAACTTATTACACATCAAAAGTCAGCATATCTCGGCCTCAGTTGCTTTGATTTTAACCATTCTTTTTCAAATCTGTCTCTCGCAAGCTCTTTAACTTTATGGAATCGCAACACTAAATTGCTCAAGTGCCCCTTTAAAATACTGATGAACAGGTGAGGGTTTTAAGATCACAAGGTTGTTAATTCTTTGTCAGCAGTGGCTGGAAAAGAGGTTGGACGCAAGGAAATAGAAAGCAGAGCCTGATAAGAGGCTTCCACCGAGATCTCACTTCTGAGGCTGGACTTTACTCACACTGCCTTACCTGTGAATAATGATGTGACAGTAAATGCTTTAGCCCTCTTCCTCTTTCAACATGCTTCATTTCCTTACAGGAATATGCATTGTGAAAACATCTCTCTTTTGTTTTCCACTTTGAATTCATATCATGCCCTCCACCTACTCTCTAGATTATTTGTTTGAACAAATTTCAACTCAGAACTTCCTTGTTGCCCAATTTAGGACGGGTAAGGTGGCAACGATGAGGTCATACAATGTGTGAATTTCACCTCAGTGAGTGTTAGAAGTCATGCTAGATAAAAGTATTAAATAAACAGCTTGAACGTGTTTGTGAAAAGTGAATGGTGGCAACCTTGAACATGTCACTTTGCCATTTAGGCATTGTGCAGAGAAGAATATAGGTACATATCATGTTTTCACTTCCCACTTCTTTAAAGAGGAAGTGGACTGCGATCAAATCTACGAACTGAAACACAGATTTGACTCAAATAGAGACACTCGTGTACAGATGGAAATTAAATAAAAACTAAAATAGCCTGGTTATATGTTTATTTTTCTTTTCTCATCATTCAGTTATACACATCATCTATGCTTTTTTACAGCCTCAACCCCCCACTTGCTATCTCTTCCAGGAAGGTAGTGAAAAATGATTTCACTTATTGCCATATAAAGCAATTAGTATGTTATCATTTAAATCATTTTGGCTCGGCCCAAGAATTATGAAATGAAAGTTGGTTGTAAACATAAAACAACTGAGATACAAGACAACTATTATTAAATAGAGATGCAGAGTTGACTCACCTCATTGCCACGTTGCTTCCATCTATAACCACTGGTCTGAAGCCAGCAGTTGGCTCTCTGTCTGTTCCTGGTCTGGGCTGGCTGGGACTGGGGCTGCATCCTCTGGGCACCAGTTTGGGACTGTTTGGGACAGTGTGGCAGGTCTTTATCAGCTCCTCCAGGATGTCATTGGTCTGGGCATCGTGGCGGAGGCTCTCCAGCACCCGCAGAATATCACTCTGAGAGTATCCCAGCTTGAGAAAACGCTCCACTTTGGCGTGCTGCTGCTGACGGTCCATGGCAGACACTGATAGAGAATCTGGTGTGCGAGCGTGTTTCCTCTCTTCTGTCTTCTCAGGACTGTCTGGCTGGGGAATCCTCCTCGCCTCCTTATTCTGGTTCATCAGCGTCTCCACGGCAACACTCTGTGTTTTGGAACAGTTGACAGGTGTCAAAAGATGATGGAGGCAGAGGCAACCTCTGTAACTCACTGTAAACACAGGAAGCCAGCTGCGGTCTGACAGGGGTTTTCGGACAAATCAATTGTGGTTTGGTGTGCACTGATAGCATCTGCTCTTGTTACCACAACCTCATGACTGCAAACGTAAGCAAAAATACTGATGACGTCATGCTGGTTAAGAAAGCCCCTGTCACACACATTAAGAGAGGAAGCTAAGGGTCTTCGCTGATCTCTGGTCTAATTTTACCTCCAGAGTTATTGAGGTCAGTTACCAAAACAAAAATGTGAATGGAACCGATGTGAGCGTGGGTATTAATGCCTCACCCCATTCCACACATATTTTATTACACTTTCTGGAAACCCCCTGAGCTTCATGACCAAAGAAAGATCACACTGATGTATTTGAGAGTGAAGACTGTTGAATGACTCAACCCACTTCTTCCACTCTTCCTCCCAACCCACAAAGCAGAGCTATTCTGAGTGCAAACTTTGAACAAACTTGTCACACGGTGAGAAACATCTGAAACAATGAAAACACAAAACCACCATAACGAACACTCGGTGGGCGTGTCAAATCTTTAAAAAAAGCCCATCGTAAAGAAAGTCCTGAATTGAACTCCTTCATCATTTACAGACAAAACATATCCATCATACTTTGAATCCTTTTTCTTTGGACAGACTTTTTGATGCTTGTCACGCAAGGTGGATTGATGAGGTCTTTTCATGTGTCAACTTGACATTTGAAGAATGAAGAAAATTATGAAAGATGTGATGCAAACCGTGTCATGTCCTACAAAGCTCTAACAATTAAACATCTTATATAAAAGAGTAAAAAAAAAGAAAAGACACTGGCACTTGGCTTTATAGTTGAAGATGTTTTTATGTGAGTCTCTGCAAGGGGCTTGGCTTTGCACAGACTTGCTACAACCTGCACCAAACCACATCCTTTGCCGTTGAGTTGAAAATCAGTTAATCTGCAAGGAGTCATTTTTTCTCCTCAAAATGTCTTATCTCTGCTTGTTTTCCCTCACACCTACAAACTCCATCAACCCTTGCTCTTTGCAACGCTATCTGACCCTGACACCTATTGTACTTGTATCTCACAATCAGACATGACATGCCTCAACAAGACGGGACTGCAGGCAACTTTTCTGGCTGAGAATTCACAATTAACATAAACAGAAGTGCTACTTTGACTGAAGTTATCTGTCTCATTCTGTACTTACACATTCAGCAAGATCGGAGCATTGGATCGGAGTCCCTCTGGATCGCTGTCTCTCGGTGTGAGTGTGAGCTGCTTCAGTCAGTCACTCTGACAAGCAGACCGGTCTGTGTGAAGCCGCTCTTATTACTCATAGGAGGAAGCGACTGCTCACTGCTGAGAAAAAAAAAAAAAAAAAAAAAAAGCTTCTCTGACCAGCAAGGAAGAGAACACTTTGAAAATTTGTAATCACTTCCTTGTCAGGAGTCAGGGTTGATATGGGAGCCTGAGGGATTCGTTTCCCTGTCTGTCCTATTTTATTGAGCTCTTCCTGGTAAATTCTAGCTGACTGTCTGTGACAAAGCAGTGTAGAGCACCAGGAAGCCTGCAAGGGTTATACTGAGGGATCAAACTGGTTTCATCTGTATTTTACATATTCATGTTTTTTTAAAGGGTAAAAGTATTGTGGAGTTTCTAACATCAAATATGTGTGTTGGATCTCTTTAAAGAGGATATTTTTTAATTAGTATGAGACTCAGAGGAGAGTTTAAACATGTCATGATGGTCTAATTGTTGTTTTACATGTTTTTCTACCATGAAAAAAACCCCATTTGGGTCAAACTTTTTCAGATGTTCACTGTCAATTTATTGACAATCTCCAGCTTCAGACAGAAAACATAAAACATAATATGACATAGCATATCTGTCATATTATTAAATTAGTCTGAGATCCAGTGGAGAGTTTAAGTTTGCCATGATGATCTATGTATTTGCTGTGTTACAGGCCTCTCCACTATGACAGAAATACCAGAAATGTACATTTGTTGCATCAAATATTTTCAGATGTCTATATAAATGCCAAATGTGAGTTTTTAGCATTGATAATAATGTTTAAAAACAAACAAACAAACACATGCGCGCAAAGTGACACATTTTCTTTTATCTTCACAGCATCTGAAAAACAAAACTGTGAGACATGATCTGGTAAACACGATCACACAGAAATCAAATGTGTTGTCAACTGTGCTTCGGTCGAACAAAGACGGCTCTTATTCAGAGTCTCCACCGTCAAATAACATGCAGCTACAGTGCAGAGCCCTGCAGTCACACAGATGGCTGTATAAAGCTTTGCTGGTTTTCAGGAAACCAGAGTTTTTCCAGGAAAGGCAAGTGGATTATGATTCGGTTTACAAAATGAAAATGAAAATAATGTTCAGTTATTTTTATCTGACCACAGTCTGATAAATGGGACAGTTTACCTGAAGTGCCTCTTATTCTGACAGCTGGTCTGATCAAGGTGCACAGGAAGCGCTGACACTATTTGTCTTTGCTCATAGAAAGTCACAGAGGATCTCCATACACACCCATTCACTTGTTCTTCCAGCATACTATCTGTGGCTAAAACTAATCTATGTGTTTACAAAGAAATAAACTGGGCAATGACAGCATGATGACAGCATGATGACACCATGATGACACCATGAGGATGAGAAAAAAGAAAATGGGGAAGAATATGAATATCATTAGGAATAGGAAAGTAATGCTTACTCACAATGAGATAGACGATCAGTCAGAGAGAGAAAGACAGAAAAAGACACTGATTAGATGGGGTGGGAGAATGTTTTTCGTTATTAATGTACAGCAAATAATTCTGTTTTAATGGAAAACTGGTTATAACAAAAGAAGATCTCATATGTTCTATCTAGTCACCGTCTAAAAAAAGAGAAGACCTATATGGGACAGAAAAATTGCGAAAAACTGGTTCAATGGTGGAAAATATAGTACATTTATACTTCACTACTACATCTATACTTCCACTTCACCACATTTCAGATGTCTAGATAATGATTTCCCCTCTAAACTTCTCACATGGTTTCATTTCAATAAATGTTCAAATGATCCATCTTGTTATAATGAGCAAGAGCAATTCTGGCCATGCTAACACACGGCAACGTCAGTCTGTCCATCACTCTGCTCCAGCAACAACTACTGGATTCATTCCAGTGGAAAACTGTACAGACATTCATGGTCCCCAGAGGATAAAACCCACTGCTGATCCTCTGAGTTCCTCTAGTGTCACCATGAGGTTGACTCAGAGTGAAAATGTCTCGATAACTGTTGGATGGGTTGTCATGGAATTTATATCCATGGTACCCCGAGGATGAACTTTTCGTTCGGTGCCATCATCACATCAACATTTTTAATTTGTCCAATACTTTTGGTTCATGACCAAATACCTGCAAAACTAATGTCATACCCATCAGCCTCAGCTGCACTTTGTGTTTAGTGCTGATAAGCAAATGTTAGCATGCTAACAAGCTAAACTAACAGTAGTTTAGTGTAGTAAACATTAGCAATATTATACCTGCTAAACATCAGCGTGTTAACTTTGTCAGCATAGATTTGGAATCATCTTGTGTAAAGCAGCAACAAGCTGACAAACCTTTTAGTTGAATTGAATCCAGAACATTTTTAAGAGGTCATTTAATGATGACTCTGACTGCCAGCGTCAGGCAGGACTGTAGGCGGACTCAGATCATTTCCATTTAGCAACTGATTCATTCTTAAGAGACGTTGCAACACTTTTCTGCACCAGGAGTATTGTTTCATAAAGAGTTAATTGTCAGTCAACCCACTCGACAATTATGGTTTTAAACAGGACTGTCTGCAATATGATGTGCAACTTCACTGCTAACACTTAACACACACGCAGAAGAATGTCAGGCATTTAGCTGATAGCACAAGCAGAGTACAACCAGCACAACGGCCGAGACTCTACAATATCAACATACCCAGTGGTTAGTACTCAGTACACTGACTCTAGTTTTATATTCAAGTATGAGGTACTTGTCCTTGAGTATTTGCACTACTTCATAATTCGAGGCAAATATTATATGCTTTGTTCCACTACAGTTATTTGCTATAATAACTTTACAGATTAAAATTTAACAGACAAAACATTTGGTCATCTTCTAAAATATGTCATGGATAAAACTAACCAACAGTATGTTAAAAACAGAGCATAATGAGCAGGCTACTTTTAGTTCTGTACTTACTCAGGTAAAAGAATGGATTAGTATTGTAGTATTTTTAGAGCATTTTTGTTTCTTTTACTTTTTGTTACTACTTCCATCTAAGCCTAACCCCACTGACCACCGCAGGCATCCCACAGTGACGAGCTCAAAAGGTCAGACAGTACGGTATGATATTATATATATATATATATAATTATATAATATGATATATTCTTATGACTCTTCTTGTGATTGTTTGAAAAAAAAAGTGGTTAGACCACAAAATTGTAATATTAATGAAGTATTTTCCCCAGATGAGAGCACAGAGAGTAAGGAGGGACTGCATTAACAGACTTGGTTTATTTTTTTATGAAATGACACATGGTGCTTTTGGTTCCTTAAAACCATATCAGTTTTTGTTCTGTGTATGTACACTGTAAAATGAGGAAGCAGTCATTTGTTTCAACCTGCACGTTTATAATCAGCACATAAGTAGTCTGAACTTGTTCAGGTGAGAGCTTGTAAACACCTTCAGCTGGGTGCACATTTCCAAGAAACGCCTACCTTTTCAAAGGAAGAACACATGGCTGATGAGACAGAGTCAATACGGGTGGAGGTGCATTTACAGCAGCAGAAGAGACAGTGGTGGGTGGGGTCTGATGAGATTTGTTTAGGGATGAAAAGAAGACAGGAATGTCCTGTTGAGAATACTGTTGCTTTTATAATGTTAGCAAAAGTACTTAAAATAATGTAAAAATATTTACGTGAAAGACATAAGTCAGCACAGAGTACATTAATGGGTAATA
Source organism: Thunnus albacares (assembly GCF_914725855.1). Classification (NCBI taxonomy): domain Eukaryota; kingdom Metazoa; phylum Chordata; class Actinopteri; order Scombriformes; family Scombridae; genus Thunnus; species Thunnus albacares. The sequence continues at coordinate 4,258,569 of NC_058121.1, forward strand.
ACGAAAGCAGGACTCAACAAAAACAAAAGTGAATCACCGTGCACTGAGAGGAACATGTCAGTGTGCCTCCTGCATATAAAAACCACAAGTACTGAAAAAAAACTGTTTTGACAGAACATCAGTAGATATGATCTTTTCTCTGCAACTCTAAAAGGGCAACAATTATATTGTTTTAATTGTAAAAAAAATCATATGAATTTATTCAACCTACAGGAATATCAACATATCACAATACTTTTTATATTTGTTAACATATGTTCATATATGCTGTAACCAAACATACATACAGAATGTCAACATAAGCCTGGGTAACCTGCATAAAATCAAATATCTAATATATGAATAAATGAATGGAACGATCATACTGTATGTTCCTTATATATGTGTCGACGAATGTGGTTACATAATTTCACATTATGCAGTAAACCTGACAGTTCAGAATTTACTGCTTTCAGTGTTTGCACGTTATTGTCATTTTAACTGCTTCTAGCAACTGCATACCAAACAGCACTTCAGCTGCCTGCAGAGCTTACGCTTCAAACTTGATCTGCTTTCAGAGATCGCACTTCCACTGATTTCAACTTCTCTCGGAACTTGCACTTCAACTGAAACTTCAGGTCTTTACATACTTATAAATCAGCTGTAATATGTAACTCATTAACTCATAAATCAAATGCAGAATCTGCAGCCAGCTAAATGTAAGTGAATGAGTCGTGCAAATGTATTGATTTTCATACCATAAATTAAAACTCATGCACTGTCTGTCAATCCCTCTCTACAGACAGACCAGACACCTGAAACAAATGTTGACATAAAATCACAATTTTTCATTCAAAAGCACATGAATGTAAATGCTTGTGACTTTGAAATGGACTGAGTGATAGAAAACGTAACTGAACTTTGCTCCTTAGTCAATACACTTTCAGTATGTGTAACTAAAGGTATATGTTATGCCCCACCCTTGGCCAGCCCTATGGAGCAAACAACAGTCCACTATTGACCCGAAGTAAAACTCTTCACAACACCTTTTAAAATACCAAAACCATGGGATTTATTAACATAAAGACATACAAAACAACCAAGACACTAAATAAAGACAACACACGACAGTTAACACTTAATAAAATCCCAAACTGAGGGGAAGCAAGACCAGCAGTCCACAAACCAGAGGCCTTTCCCTGCCACAAGGACTTCTTTTCCTGGGCCAGGTGCACCTCCCTGAGAACTGACCAGGTGTAGAAGACCTGGTCAGAGCAAAAAACAGGAGAGGAAAAAGGACAAACAGCACAGGGAACACATACAGCTGTAACAGTATATGTAAATGACCCTGCCTTCGTCAGGAATCTGGTTGTGACAGCTTGAACAGGATGGTTTAACATTCTTGCCATATGTAAACATACTGATGCCATGAGTAAGAGAGCATATCAGCAGAGAACAATACTGACAAAGACGTGACACCGATGATGAAGAGAGAAGCACCTCAGGCTTGGTTTAATTATATGACTGTAAACTGAAATTCTACTCATATAGCAATGACACATTCAAATGACTCAAACGTAATAATTGGATCTGGTCTTAAGTCACTAAAAAGAAAAACAACCGGCAAATACCACATCCATCAACATCACAGCGATCCGCAGAAGGTTAAAGTTGTGTGCACACAGTGTAGGTGGTTGGGGAAGTCTCTACCAGTGGTTCCACATGGGGGCGTGAAGCAGTGCAACCCTTTTTTTCCACATTGCTCGGTGCCGTCACCTTTTAATTCTCACAGTTTCACCCGTACTGTTTACTCAGCTTCACTCCGGAAGACTTATTTCCATTCGTGCTCACCACACACACACTCGTCTCCCCTCCTCCCACAACACTATTATGTATTTTCGGGAAATTCAAAACATTGCGTGGTGATTATTTCTTAAGAATGACATTCATTCAAAGGACAAAGGATGTGTGTGTGTGTTTGTGTAACAGTTTACTGTTCTATCTTATATCTGCAGTACTATATGAACTGATAAAGACTTTTTTAAAGCCTGTTCGTCCCGGACAAAAGTTGACTCATCTCTTGCAATAATCAATCTGCTACTAACTGGGATGATTAGGTGATTCTCAATTCCTCTATCTTGACTATCTACTGAGCAGCATTGTACATTGCTCTGGATAAGAGTGTCCTAGATGTCATGAACAGAAATGTTACTTAACCACTTACAGGAATAGTTCAACATTTTGGGAACTATGCTTAGTTGTTTTCTTGCTAACAGTTCAGATCAATACCACTCTCTTGTTTGTACAGTAAATGTGAAGCTAAGTGCAGGCTGTTAGCTTAGCTTAGCATAAAAACTGTGAACAGGCGGAAACAGCTAGCTTGGCACTGTCTGAAGGTAACAAATCTGCCTTTTAAAGCTCATTTTATCTCATTTGTCTCATCTATACAAAAACTGAAGTGTAAAAGCAACAGTTTGTGGTTAAGTGTTGGACTATTCTGTTGCCCAATGCAGTGCCTTAATGGAGTCTCCACCGGCTGCCCGGCAACCTCACAGTAAAGCTAGGACTCCAAACTAAAACAGATTGTGAGTTTTAGAGGTGTTAGTAGGTGGATTTTGTTATCTTTGGCCAAGCTAGCTGTTTCCCCCTGCTTCCAGTCTTTATGCTAAGCTAAGCTACAGCTTCTAGCAGTAGCCTCATATTTTCTGTACAGAAACAAGAGTAGCATCAGTCTTCTCATCTACCTTTTGGCAAGAAATAAAATAAAAGAGTTTCCCCAAAAATGTCTATTCCTTTATACTTTTAGTCACATATTTCCATTTTATAAACTCAAAAGCAACATTTTTAACAGATTGATGTCACATACATCATTCAGATCTGTTTCAGAGGCATCAGAACAAATGCTAAGTTGAAAATGTCTTGTTACACATTTCTCTAACTAGTATCTTGCACATCTTTGGAATTGGACTCGAATTCAAACAAACATGAGTGTGTAACAATTGATCTGCCAAACTTCTTTACATTTAGTGAGACAGCACTTTCCCCCACTAACTGAAGTTCAAAGATCATAGTTTTAAAAATTAAAAAAAAAAAATACTATTTTATTTTATCACCTCATACCTAAAACATTCCTGATCCATTTGGCTTGAACTTGCAGCCTGAGACATGTTAGCTTTGAGTTTGTGTGGTGAGATGTTAAAATATCACCACAGCTGGTTCAGGTGGGTGGAGGGAGACACCAGTGAATTCCCTCAGTACTGTGGAGACACACTCCACCCAGCATTTTTCCATTCGCATTTCAAGAATGTAAAAAAAAAAAACCCCAACTGTAAAAAAAAAACCACACAACTAGCTCAAAGATATTAATCATCAACCTCTTTTGTTCTAAATTAGGCAGTGTGAGATAAGGAGAAGTATGTATTTGTGGAATTCAAGTGAAATAAGAGAAAAATGATAAAACAACTGTCACATTATGATGGAATTTTTTAATACACATATAAAACAGAATTTTTTAAACCATTTTTGTTCTTCAAGACAAAGGGACAAGGACCTGATAAAGAACTGAATTATTTCTAAAAGTCAAGGTCAAGCAATCTTAAAAGGAAGCCAGTAGTGAATATTTTAGATAACATTAATTCATGCTGAACACAGTTCAGGAGCTCCGGTCACAGAAAGATAAAGTTCAGGTGAACCTTCTTCCCTGCTCTCCCTCATCTGTATCTATTCCTCTCTTTGTCCTTGGACTTCTTGGGGGAGCGACTGCGGCTCCTGTCCTTGTGGCTGTGGCCTTTGTCGCGTCCCTCTTTCCCATGTTTGAAACGGGACTTGTTGTGCTTGTGATCCCGGTCTCTGGAGCGGGAACGTGAGCGGGATCGAGAGCGCTGGCGGCCTGTCTTTCTATCTCGCCGGCTCTCCTCACTAACCTGGAAATGTGAGACAAGACAGAGAAAGAATTCAGTTTTAAAATATTTTTTCTTAGCAGGATAAGGACGTCATTTGTTCCCACTTTAAAACTGAGTAAATTAACAAACATACTAGAGATTGTTTGAATTGCACCGACGAGGTTAGGTGTGAACAGCGTTTAAATCATTCCTACAGAATCTTTCAACACTGGTGTTTTCACAAGATAACAGGCGTAAGAGATAAATAGAATGAAATGAAACACAAAATAAATATTGATAAGGCAAATATTAAATCAACAGGAGGAACAAGGAAACAGGAACCTAGTACATGATGAAATGGGAGTAGCTTTCTGCTAATGGACTCCCCCTGGATAAGAGTGGCTCTGACAAACCTGTGTATTAATGACTGAGCCAAACTCAGTCAGGCTGCTGATTACAGCTGACAGTAGTTTCATATACACATATCAAAACAAAATTAATAAATTTGACAAGGTATCTTCTGGGGGTATGGGACGAGATGGCACGACAGGTTGACAGAACATGTTAGCTGGTTTTATTTATAACAAGGAAACTCTGAATATCAAAGGTCAATGTAAACAACCATGATAAGACTTTCATCACATTAGGCTGACAGCCAAGTGACTAATTGCATATTGCTATCTTAAAACTTATTTAGATACAGTGATAACTCTGGCAGCGAGCCCACTACTGCAAGGAGAAGACTTGAGCCCTTCTCATATATGGTAGCTGCAACATTTCTAGTTTCAAATATCCTTGTACAGCAGTGGGATTCAGTGTCTTATATACACAGGAATATAATCCATGTTCAGCTCTCACGCAAACTGCCTTCATTATGATTCTGAAACCCATCATGTTTGACTCCTACTCATTTCACTTTAACACCTCCATAAACTGTCAAAGCACTCTGTAGATCATCAATTTCATCAACTAGATTTCACTCTGCTGCATTTTTTGATCATGTGTTGTACATTTAGTAGCCATTGCGACATCGCTGCTGCTGCTGCTGGAGGGACACGTAGCTGATGGTCTGTTGAATGTGATTTTTTTTTTTACTAAAAAGGATTTGGATGCAATTTCATTCTGTCAAAGAGAATGAAAGCAAAATTCTCAGGGAAACGTGTCTTTAAAAATGTGTTCATATTTCTTCTCAAACTTGAAAAGGGCTTTTTCACAATATTTAATTTCCTCTTGTTTAAGAAATGATCATTTCATGTTAAGTACAATTACACTGGTGTCTTGTGAAGGCGGCGCAATGTGTGCATTTATATACTTACATATATATCACACTGTTGCCTAAGTGTCAGCTGATGGAATAAAGTGCTCCTGCTTCTCTTTCAAGTTATCATACTTGTTTACCGTCAATTCGAAATTCCCTCTACAATACTGAAACGGGCGTCGTGGTGGGCTAGAGGTTCACACGCTTTCCATATACAGTGATCACAAAGTCCCCAGTTTGATTCCAGCAAGGGACTTTTGTCGAATGTCATAGCCCCCTCTCTCCCTCCCTCATCTGTTTCCTGCCTACAACTGTAACTTCTAAATATGCTTTTTTGTTTAAACTTTTAAATATTCAATTTTCACTGCTTGTCTGGGTAAATTAACTTAATACAGAGGAAACTGTGTGCGTGCATGTGTGAACATCTACACATGCAGGGACCTGTTCAAAGAAACAGGTTTACTGATACATACTAACAGCTCTTTTTTCCAGGTTAAGAGGGAGTTACCTCACAATAATCCAGGTAATCAGTTACCTCCTCCTTCACATTCAGACCGATTCAGACGGTGTGGTGTTCAGTAGCAGGGTTGAGTGGAGGTGTGGGGGGGTGTGGGCGTGTTTATTGGTGCTCTAGAACGTAAAAGCTGTGAAACGATCAGAAATTAACTTTTTATTGATCTGATTCACCGGCTTTCTCACTACCAGCGCTCCCTCTCTTCATTCACTCGCTAGCTTGCTCGACCACAGCTGCTCTCTCTCTCTCTTTCGCTGGAGCTCTCAGCTCTCTCGCTTTTCTCTCATCTTTTTTTAAAATGAGTCGAGAAGCTGACAGCAAGGTTTCACTTTATTTTTAACGTTATCATATAAAGAGAAATGTCCTCCCCTCCGCCTATTAACATCTTTTTACTCCCTCACGGCAGAGTTTACAGCTCTGATTGGTCTGATCTCCGGCTGTGATTGGCCACCGCAGTGACGTCGGGTTGTGTTTCTCCAAAAGTTGACTCTGGCTCAACTTTCCTGCTGCAGTCCGGTGCGGCGCCGCAGCGGCCAAAACAGCTGCAGCCGAACCGCACTACCTCCATTCAAATGAATGAGAGGACTAGAGTTTTCACCACACCGCCTGATTTGGTCTGAATACGGCCGAACTGGGCTCTAGTGTGTGTGTGTGTGTGTGACCTGGCCGCTGTCAGAGCAACCATAGTTTTACCGAACAAGCTTATATTCCTTATATTAAGTCAGTTTTCAACTAGATTAAAGTCAAATTAATTTGTGACGATGAGATGTTAAAAGTGTAGGTGACTAATCACTTCCCCAATGTAGATTTTTTTTCTGTTTGTTTACTTTAATAGTGTCATGTATGTTTCCTGATTGAAATGCTCTGTCCTTTTGGTAAGTGTTTGATCATAGACGGGGAAAGTCCTAAATAAAGAACACCGTTCCGTCATCGTCATCTGCTATGTGTAATTCACAGGTTGGGTAATCAGCGAGCTCCAGTGAAGAGAAGAGCAATTTGCTGAGTTTTGTGTTGTGTTGAACAGCGCAATGACTGTTACAAGAGAAACCTACAAAAAGTTAAGAAATGCATATTTATATTCTGCACACATTTCAGCCAGGATTCTATGGAGATGTATTGATCTGATTCCACTGCACTATTAACGACAAACACGCAGCAACGACCATTTTCAGACAGAACGTTTTGACAGATTAGTGAAGTCTAAAGAAAGACCAGATTAATGAGGTTTCTGAGGATCAAAAATGATCTGAACGCAATTGAACTATTTTACAAACATTTCCTCAGACAAGCAGAATGTAGGTCACTAACATTCACTTGGCCCTTATCATTTGCATACAATCAAAATGCCCTTATCATGTTGGTGTCTGGGCTTGTTTAAGTCCGAATACACTGGGATTGTTTTTGTTTAAAGTTTTGTGTATTTTCTGATGATTTGCACAGTATTCCTACATGTTGATACTGGAAAAATGTGATTATAGACGAGGTTCCCTGTAGCTTCAAGATAGTACCGACTCAGAGTGAGAGTATTGCAATAGTGTTGTGTTGGCTGAGAGCATTAACAGAGTGAAGGGAATGTGTGGCTACAGAGTGAAAATACCTTGTGCTTTTTGGACTTCCTGCTGTCTTCGTCGTCTGAATAATGATGATGTCTCTTCTCTTTGTGTTTCTTCTCAGAATGCCGACGGCCCGTCGCCTCCTCTTCCTCCTCCAGCAGCAGGTCATACTTGGAACTTTTGGGAAAGTTATGGAAATCTCCAGGAAGTTGAGAAAGTCAATGCTGAAAGGTTTGCCAAATCAAACTGTGAAAAATGCACATGGCCACCATAGTCTGCAATACTGCAGGCTGATATGTTATGACATGAAGTGGAAAAACTGGAAAATGAAATCCCAGCCGGTTAACACACAAGGATACTCTTGTTTAGGCTTCACTTGATCCTTGAGAGTCAGTTTCGATCGGTTCTCCACGTCCTTCTCGTAGGCTTTGAAGTCATCTTTAGTATACTTCCCACCTAGACACAGAAGATCACTGCTTATGATACACAGTTAACTCAAGGTGAGGACATTGGGCCTAATTCACCAATATGTGCATAGTAATGTTCTTACTTTGCGCACAAAATATCTGTGAATGCAAAATTGCCATTGGATTCATAAGATGTGTGAACCGACCAATTCTGTTCTTACCACTGTGCATGTTAGTGAATCAGAGTCATACTGAATTGCTAGCCGTGTGCCCACTATTGGTAATTAACATACTACCACGCTCTCATTTCTCTATATATGGAAAGCTCTGTTGGAGCAGAGAGCTGTCACTCTCTAGAAACACTTTACTGCTAGTAAAATGCAAACAATAGTCTCAGAAGTAGAAGCCAGAAAAGACAGATTTGGCTGGTGAACATGTCATTGGCACAACCGTTTGGAGCCTGACTGTGAATCCTGTAAACAGCCTGCAGACCTGTTGCACCACTAACACGCAGTACTTCTGTAACAAAATAAAAAGTTGGTAAATGAATCTCTACTTCTGTGCCAGGTGACAACAGTATTTTGTTTCCTTCCTTGTATCACTACTGAACTATCAGGTTGTGAGGACACTGAACAGACTGCTGCTTAACCAGCTGCATATATCACAGCCACATGTGATGCTGTCATATTACGATATGGAAATTCTGATATTTAAGAAATTGTCATCTAAAAGGTGGGAACAGGACCAATATATTCGTAATTTCATTACATTTATGACGATGATTTATGATTATAACATCTTAGCAATTAATTTTATAATAAGTAAATAAATGCTGTGTCTCAAATCGCATACTTCAGTACTTAACATTTTGAGTGCATGATTGCGTTCACACTGAGAAGTATGGGAAATGCAGTGCACTGTGAGTACCCGGATGGTGCACTCAAAACAGTCAAAAAGTTGAGTGTGGAACTATGGACACTCCTCGCCCTCAATGGTCGCCATCTTGGCTACGTAGCGTAAGGGGAGGGACCACTTTTCAAACTGGAAATGGCGGTCGGGTACGTTGTAACTACGGTGAACATCGACACATTATACAAATGTAAGTTATACATGTGTTGTTGTTTTTTTTAGCACTAAGCACCACTATACTGTTGTTGGATATAAAAGCCATCAGTATGTTTTTTGGGTTAATTTAGCAGTCTGTAATGATTTGGTAACGCAAATGCTAACGCTAGCTAATGCTAATTTGCGATGGTCATTTCTGGTAAGTGCACAACGGTTGTGTTTGATTTGAGACAACACTACCCTGTAGAAAATTCCCGCACTATGCCAGTAATACATAGTGTACACAATGTACTACATGACAGTGTACTAACAGATGTGATTTGAGACACAGCTAAATTGTATATTATTAGCAATTCCACACTTTTAAATGTTGTATATTTAGGCCCAATCATTTTTTTATTTGTGGTTCTAATATATTGTTTACAATGAATAAATATTGACTATATCATTTTTAAGACCGTGGGACGTTTAAGAGTTGTGTGTATGCATGATCTGAGGCAGTTCTAAATTTGTTCTCAGAGTAAGAACAAATTCAGGTAAGAACATATTGCTGAATCCTGGATTTGTGTTTATAATGTTCACATGCATAGTTTGTGAATGGGGCCCAATGACACATGAATGAATATAGAAACTAGGATTACATCTGCATGAACTGTTAACCCATCAAAACCAAAAGAGAAATATTTAAAGCATGTAAACCACACAGGCATCAGTGGGAGTACCTTTCCCTTTCCATTTGATCTTAGCGACTGACTGGCTGAAGTCTACGTGAATACGTCGATCATCAATGAGCACGTTGTCCATTTTGAAGTAGGCTTTTTCACAATCCTCTTGCTGTCAAGACAGAAAGCATAAAAGGGGGGTAAGAGAAGAATTAAAACAAGAATATCAGGTTTCATCTACAAAAAGAAAAGTCTTTTTCTATTATGCAATAAGCTGATGAAATTCATAAACCAATAAAACTTATAAGGAAACATCTAAATAACAGCAAACTTTCTGCAAATCATTAACTGGAAGGAAACAGAATGACAGAATGAAGCACTTCAGAAAAACATCCTTCCTTTTATATCTGCTATCAGATATCTAAGAACAAGCAAGGCCTTCACCAACTGTGTTCATAGAGGAAATGTTTGATGTTTGATGTGAAGTGTCAAACCACCGCTTCAACCAGATGCACAGAGTCTCAACACACTGAAGAAAGGCAGCCTCTTTGTCCGATCTGACACTGTCTGCCATTGACCAGCATGCACCAGGAGACCTATATGTATAAAATACTCTCCTGCTCTTCATATGAAAAAGCCCTCGGCTGCTATACATCTTTAATATTCATAATTACAGCAGTTTTGACTAATCTACAAGTACAATTCATTACATTTCAACAAATGACTTTATTACATTGTGGGGTGTCTCCATCAGATTTCTGGGTGAAAACACATTTTTACCTACAGCAAACCACCTAACGCCCTCTTATGGTTTAAACATTCACTGCAGCGCCCCATGTTCAACACTACGATACTACAGCTGTGACCCATTTCAGGAGTTGCCTCCCTCTGTGGATGCATCCCTGAATGGTGTTCAGATCATTGATGTCCAGCAGGCATAACCTACAGAGGATTCTCCCTCCTTAACAAAACTAACGGTGCATTTGTTGTGTCTCAACTTGTAAAGTTTACCACAAGGAAGTTGCCCTTAAACAGCTGAAAAAGTGGTAAATATGAGTCATGAATGAGGCTAATTTCACAACACTTATGTTTACAAATTTGGAGGTGTTACTTCCACAATGGACAGTCGATGCATCAGGTTTTCCGTAAATGTAGTATTTCTATATAACCCTGACTTCTCTATCATAAAATGTGTAAATTTCTAACCTTATTGATGTCACGATGAGAGCAAACAGTGGAGTTTATGGCTGTTTTCCATTATTCTGATTCTGCAGGGGGGGGTTTTCCCCATCAGTCCAGTTTGCTAGACATACTGTATATTTACAAGAGCCTGATGAGCACCTGAATGCAAAACCCTGTTAAATATTATTCAGTCATCTTTCTGGACCTCTGAAGAACCACTTTTAATGCACTATTTAACATGTTGTTGGTTTGTGGTAGAGTGAGGACCAGTTATCCAAAGTCTGTTTGCTGTTTGGAGGAGCAGTGTTTCCTCTGTGCTTGTAGATAACATTAAGGCTAAATTACAATCTTTATTTTAATTTAGCAGCACCACAGCTAAATGAATACAGAGGAAACACTGGAGGAGTCTTGACAACATGTCTTGTTGACCCTTGATAACATCTATGGTCTTGAACTGGAAACCTAGAAGGAAGTGTTCAACTGAACTGGGATGCCAGCCAGGCTTTTGATTAATTGCTTTTTTCATTTATGTGACATAAAGCCTTTTTGTTTACATTCGTGGCTGCTCCTTTGTGTGTATCTAAAGGATTAAAATTTTTATCTAGCAGGGGCCAATCGAGGCAGAATCATTGTTGGCTGGCACCTGATTATTTTTCTTGAGAATTTTATTTGAAGTTCTTTATTTGCACTTGAAAAACATGTTGATACCCAATAAGGAAACTACAGTTTTAATATTAAGATCCCTGCAGATATAAGCTCTTAAATTTTCTTTGTGCCATTATTGTTGTGGTTTGTTCAGTCTGTTGTTGACCCTCCTTCATATACACATCCTGATACTAATAATGAACTCATGACATTTAAAACTGACGCATAGTGTTATTTCTGAGGAAGTGCACACACCCTACAGGCACACAAACACACACTTAACACCTTTATAAAACGCTGCCGTTTTCATGTAGGGCGTGAATAATATTTCTCAACTCTGTCTAAATATATTAACATAACACCCTCGTTTCTATAAATACAGCTATTCAAAACTTTCCTTTTCGTAAACAATACATCTGCAATACATCATCAAAGGTATATTTACATATTGGATGTCTATGCAATACAGGTTATGAACTCCTTTTTAAGGTCATGCTATCTTGTATATTGCACATAATTCACTGTAACCACATCCATGTGAGTGTATGTATGTGTGTATGTGATAATTTTGCTTTTTGTTTCTTTAAAGTTAAAACAAATGAAAAAAAAAAACACATCCACAAGACCCAACACATACAGTAGATATGTAATGTTTAAAAACACACATAAGATGCTCACCTTATCAAACTCAATAAAAGCATAACAGAGGGAATCTCCAGTTTTCCAGTCTCTGATGATCTCACAGCTACACAGAACAGAGGAAACATGAGGAATAATTAGCAAGCCAGTTCAAAAGACGATACGGAGCTGAAGTATGGTGTCAAGCATGTTATATGTAGAAACTACAGCTCAGTGTCACCTTTTTATGGTCCCGAAGCGGGAAAAGATGATTTCCAGGTCCTCGTCTGTGGTCACCGGGTTCAGTTTGCACACAAACAGCACGTTCTCCGGAGGCTTAACGTCTGCGTCGGGGAGGTCACCCACCTGGAGGAATGTTAGACAGAGTGTGTATAGATGCTGCAGGCTGCATCTTTGGTATCTTCAACAGAAGTCTGAGAGCAGTTCTTCTCTCACCATCTCCAGCAGGATGGCCTGAGTCTTGGCCTCTTTCTCCTTCAGCCTCTCCTCCAGCTCCTCAGCTCCCTTCCCATCTGTATCGTCTATTACTTCATCCGCTCCGATCCGGCCGCTCTGCGCACCCGTCACAGAAACAGCTGTGGTTAGTTAAGCTGTATATGCTGTGTTTACGTTTATTATGTACAGTTTTCATCTTTACTTGCACCATCTTGCTTTGAATGTCTGTTTTTTGGGTCATCTGAGGTGACTTTTCTGGTTTTGTATTTTTTTGTGTAAGGCTTTTCTTAAGGAATAAAACAGAGACGCTGCACTCACATCCAGCTGCTCTTTGGTGGGCTCGGGGGATCGATCTGGCACTGGCAGATCAGGAGGATCATCATATGGGTCTTCCAGGATCACTGTGTGGTTTATCCTGCAAGCAAAACAACATTTACATCTCTCTCTGTTGTAAAACTTTATGCTCTGAGGTTTTTCTGAGAAATATTACGCAACATTAAATGAAGGCACACCAATTAGGTCACATTTAATGCAAAGTGTATTTGGTCAACACTCACCTGATATCCTGAAATGGAACAAAGTCCTTGTCAACAAAGGTCTCATTGATTTTGGCCAACACGTCCATGCCTTCTGTCACTTCTCCAAACACGGTGTGGACTCCATCCAGGTAATCAAGGTTCTCGCCAGCTGTAATAAGGAACTAAAGACAAGAATGATAGCAGATTTAGATTTATTATATAATGTGATACATCCTGCAGGCAAAGCTTCATCTGTTAACATGGTTTGTCCTTTTCAAAGAAAAGGAAGAACACTGCACACCATTTGTCACAATAAAAACAGTGATTAGTAAGAACAGACAGAGAACGCACGCAGTCTGATAAAAAGTCAATTAATGTAAAATATACACATTTTTTATAGTGGACAAATGCATGACATTGCTTTTGGTTTCTTCAGCTGATTCATATAAAGATTATATGTTATTTCTGATTTGGCTGATGAAGAGCGGGGGAAAAAGAGAGGGAGAGAGAGAGACCTTTTCTGCAACTGCGGGTAAAACATCAGTGTAACGCTCATCTTACTCACCTGAGAACCATGCTGGTCGCTCCCATTGTTCACCATAGATACCGTCCCTTTCTTTCTGTGTTTGATGCGTGGCGTTTTCTCTGCTTCAAAAAAGCGGGCCTGGTCCCCGTATAGTTTGCTAATGACACACGAGACAGAACGTGACGCTGCGATCAACTTGTGATGTCAAGAAAAGTCAGCAGCGGTGATGAAGATGAACTGACCTGTAGATTGACTCTCCACCGCGGCCGGTCCCGGTGGGGTCTCCGGTCTGCATGATGAAGTCTCTCTGAAGAGGAGACAACACAGTCAAAGTGGTACAAAGTCAACACAGCGTCCAACCTTGAAGCTGGATAGATACACAGTTTCTTCACCAGAGGCTTAAAGCACAGAGTATAAACCTTATAAATCAGAAAGCACTGTCTGCTACTGTATTTACTTAACTCACTAATGCAGTTCAGAAAATAAAAGGTCTTTTAAGATATGCTGGGACAGTTTAGATATGAGGACTCTGGACAGGAATTTTGTCACAATATGATTATGTGGAAACGATGTCGTTATGTCCCTGCCGTTACACAAGAGACTTTTCACAAAAAATTCAAAAGACATTTTTAAGGAAAATTACATTAAGCACATTTAGACACTCATGAGGTCAATGTAACGTCTGCACCGGTCAAATGTAATTACCTTTGCAGGCTTGAGTCCTTGTTTGGCTGCACAACAGCTAAACTGTGATAATGACTACTGTGCTTAAATGGTTGCGCAGTTTAAGAAAAGCTTTTGAGATTCCACTGAATGAAACTCATTTCCATTATATTATATATATGTAAATTGTAAAGGGTGCACTCTGTCATAAAAGTGGGGTGAACAAGAGCTCTGATAGAACAGGTTGTGAGGCAGGCCTCGTTTGCTTTTGCAAATTTTCTAACTAAAACAAATTTATCTTCATGGGAAGCTGTGGCGTTCGAGGCCCAGGACATCTGAACGCTTGTCCTCACGAAAAGAGTCTGATATTTGTCGCCCTCGTCAGGCAAGTTAAGATGAGTTTGTGACGAGTTCCATTCATGATTTTCATAACGCTGCTACAATGACATGATAGTAAAACAGTCAATGCTTTGACAATGTGTACCACCACAATATGTCTTCTTCCAAAACCTGGGAAAGACCATCAGCTAATAAGCAATTTCCGACCTTTAAGTCTCCTAAACAACAATTATAAAGCATTTGCCAAAGTCCTTGCCCTCCCTCTGGAGAACGTTATTTCATCTCTCGTGAATCTGGACCAGGTGGGATTTGTAGCTGGGTTTCAGTCAGCTAATAACATGAGGAGGCTGCTCCAGGTAATGTTCAGTGACAGCTCTCTCCAGCATCCAGCAATCGCAATATCGCTGGACACCGAGAAAACCTTTGACAGGATTGAATGGACATATTTATTTAATATTTTATCAAAATTCAGTTTTGGTCCTCAATCTCAATGGGTGATCAGTTCAAAATTAATTTATACAATAATGATATTCTATTGACTTTATCTGATCCACTTACCTCTATACCCAAGGGGTTAGATATAATCAAATCATTTAGCTTTTTTTCAGAATATATAATGAAAAAGGATTAAAAGTGAAGCCATCCAGCTAATTTTCTTTTTACGTGTTCTATTCATTTAGGTTCTGCCCCTTTTGAAAGAAATGAAATACTTGAATCCAATGGTCCAGGTTTACTAGGAACCCTTAGAGATGATTGGAAAGATGGACAACTATAGCTTTATCTTTGTGGGGAAGGGTATATATATATATGAAAAATAATGTCCTCCCAAGATTGGTTTGCATCATATCCTCCATTCCCCTTCAAATCCCTCAATATTGGTTTAAAGAAATTCACACTACATTTACTCAATTTCTATGGAAAGATAAAAACCTAGAATAAATCAGAAGTTGTCTGTGCTGAGGAGTAAAGGTGGATTGGGTGTGCCTGACTTGTACCTCTATTACCTTTCATACAACACCAGATTCCCCATTGAATGAGGTTATGGAGAGTACAACTTCAATAGCAAACTGGGATTGGCTGGAGGGACAGATAATCACAAAGCAGAACAAATCTATTTCTCTAGCGTCATTATGATATTGTCCCAAACCTATTAAAAGGTTGAATCCATTAATACAATTCTCCATCAGAGTGGTTAAAATGATATATGAGTTTAAGTACCATTCTCTTCCTTCATGCCCACTATGGAAAAATCTGCTCTTTTCAGCAGATGGTAACCTGATGATCAACATACCTATACAAGGTCATAACATACATCAGATAAGTCAAATTGTGAAGGACAATATCATAATGCGATTTTCAGGAATAATAACAAAATTCAATCTGAGTGAATCCTCTTTTCTCTCTTATTTGCATTTAAAAGCTATTATCATGAAAATAACCTCAGAATATATATATATATATATATAGGTTGCCATGAACATCTGGCATAACAACCTAAAATAAACTTGCAAATGAGGGGAATGATTTCAAGCATACATAAGCTTCTTCTCATTTCCTCCCCTAGTAGCAATATTGAGACAAAGAAAAGATGGGAGCTTGAGCATCTCATTCACGCACTTAAGTGGGACAGAATTTGGAGGAACTCAGTATCACTGTCCGAATGTGTAAGATTTAGGATAATACAATTGAAAATGCTGCACAGAGCATCACCCCCTCTAGACTTAAAGAGATGGATCAAACCCTCTCAGACTTATGCTGGCATGGTTGTGGGGATGTGGGCACCCTTGTGCACTCTATGGCCAATTGTTTTAACTTAAATAAATGGTTGGAGGACTTTCTGAACCTAATAGGCATGGAAAAAGCCGCATCATCCCTGTTATATCTGGATAGGGGAGGGAATGGCATATGGGACACAATAAGGTCACTCCTGGACTCAAAACATCTTGCTCTCTTCTCTTTGTAATTTCACAAAGTCATTGTTGGACTCATGATATTTACTCAATCTTGTTAGTTCAGAATATTTATGTGTTGGAGCAAAGCATGTGTTGATCTAAGATCATGTGCATGCATGTGTTCCTATGGTCACACTATGTTAAATAGAAACACATGCGTAAAATAATTGAACATTGTAAGCCTCCCCCTCCCTCCCTCCACTGGTTTGTCTTGTCTGTGCAGCAGCCATGTCCTTGTATTGTCATGCTGTTTTTATGTATGTTTGTCTGCCATGGCAAAATTATAATAAAATCTAAATGGGGAAAAATAACTACAGAGACAGTTTTGTTTTACCTGAACA
The DNA here is from genome assembly GCF_914725855.1 of Thunnus albacares. Classification (NCBI taxonomy): domain Eukaryota; kingdom Metazoa; phylum Chordata; class Actinopteri; order Scombriformes; family Scombridae; genus Thunnus; species Thunnus albacares. Next base: position 4,275,128 of record NC_058121.1, read on the forward strand.
TTGTGGATGAGGCAGTAGTTGTAGTATTTTATCTTGCATAGTTTCAGAAAGTTTAGGCAAGCTGCAAAGAAAGCACACAGAGGTTAATGTTACACCGATAGTCGTTATGTTTGTCCAAAGTCTTCACCCTTAGCGTATATATTAGCATTAAGAAATTAAAGCTAAATTTGTGTGTGTGTGTTGATGTTGTTTAACTTCATTAACTGTTAGCTGATATTAAATAACATAAAACGCTAACTTAAGTAACAAGCAAGCTAACAGCTACAGCTAGCAGCTAGTTATTCTGCAATTCCGCTGTGCTTGCCAGGAGCTTTCTCAACTGGCAATCGGTTTAATACCAATCGTTGCTGTTGTGTGAGAATGACTGTATTTTCTTACTTTTAGGCCTTTCTTCAGTAAATAAATCAATCACAATATCGCCCAGCGTCGTTTCAAGGAGCACCGCCATACTGACGTGTGTGATCTCGCGAGAGGAGTGTGATAGGGAAATACCGAACGCGTGCGCAGTTCATATGTCTTACTCAATGTTTCTGTTTTCACTGCCGTGCCGCTGCGCAGCTAAGTCAACACAAAATAAAAATGACAGGGATAACTGTTTGTGTTATATTTCTGCTCTTCGCCTCAGTAACTTACACAGAGTCGACGATTAGGCAGCTGAATACGGTAAGACTCAATACGGCCAATGTCAACGACAACAAATAATGAGCTACAACACTTGATGATGATGCTGATGTTAGCTCAGCGTTAGCTTACTGAGCACCCTGACTGGCACACTTTGTGATTTTAAACCTTACGTCTCGTTGTTCTATTCTATTTACTTTTATTTTCAATTATTAATTCTCATAGGAAAACATCCTAATCAATGTGACAGCAGGGACAGTGGCGGATACACAGGACTCCAATAACTTGCAGGTATACAAGCCAACTTTCTGAGCAGGAGATGTAGAGGTGGGTCTTTCTTCTATGAAATACGTCAAATCCGGCAAGCCTCAACGCTGTTATTTCTCTTTTCAGATCAATTTAAACATATCAGTGGGTGAAGAGCAGGTGCTGGTTAACGACATCCCTGTTGAGCTGTCAGGGGTGACCAGGTTCAACTGTCAAGCACTTCTCTGTGAGTTACTATTATTATTATTATTATTATCCATATATCACAAACCAGTACTAAACCATAAACTATAAGTGCAGCCCTGCTGTCCTTAGAAGCACTGTGAGTAAATTCAGAAATAATGATAAGTGCCCATTACAAGTTAAAGAAGCCTGCTGTGAAGTGATGTCTCCAGATTGTTTATTTAATCTGACCAACATTCAAAACACCAAAAGTGTTCAGTTCACAATAATGTGAAATGAATAGAAGCAGCAAAAGCAGCTTAAATGTTTAATATATGATTGTCATTGAATAAGGTCCTGCTGTTTAAGTCATTTATTAACTAATTAATGGTGTAGGATTTGAAGTTAAATCCTTAAAATGTAAAATATAAACGGTTGGAGAAATGCAATATTTTTTTAAAAAATAAACTCATAAATGTACATTGTTTTATATTTTCTCAGTGGACAGCACCAATGGAAGCAGTGAGTTTGAATCTGGAGACCTGGTATCCACTGTCACCCGGGTGATGGTGAGCCAGAACCGGCTATACAGCGACTCAGAGGAGGTGGTGGCCCTGCAGGTGTTCAGTGAAGTAATAGAGATGGAGGGCAAAAAGGTAAATATGGCCAAAACATGGAGATGTCTTAATCAAACATGACAGATATCCACAATTACTCTGTCACGTGTAGCTTTCTACAAATGCCAATAATCACTAATGTGCAAAATGTGCTTTGGAATGGTGATATTTGGATATGATTTCATACCAGTTTGGATTTGGCTTTGTACTATTTAGGTCCAACAGCCTGATATGTGTGAAGTAAAAATACTGATGAGCCCAGATTTCCAGAAGCTGGCACAGTTTACCAACATCTACCCCATCGGACATAGTGAGATCTTCAGGGTTCCCAGAGAAAACGATGTGGTCGTCACAGATCCACCAAATCCTAGAAAAGGTGCTTTTACATATCCTACTTATTATGATACAGATGTGTATCTACAGCAGTCCAATTAGTGTGTACTCTTTTCTTATTTCTTCTTCATTTTTGAAATCAGCAGAAGAACAGATGATCTCGCAGACAACCAGTCAGTACCCTCTGAAACACACAGAGACCACGCAGGAGGAGATTGCAGCTCCAGGAAAGCTCCCAGAGACCCCCCTGCGTATGGACCCTGATCTGCTGTATGATGTCAAATACGATGATGAATTTGAAGACAGAGAACCGGGCCAGCAGGATCAGATCCAGATGGAGAGCCCACCCAAAGAATTTCTCTCATCTTACTCGGTGAGCAAAATCTGTTGCTAGATCCAAGTGATGACACACTGACTGCGACAGCGTGGTTTAGACATTTCAGGAGAAAAGATTGCCAGTGGGAGGTGTGTGTGGTTGGGTTTTTTCTTTTGTTTTTGTTTTTGTTTTTTTACTGCTGTTGATGGTCTCTTGGAACAAACATGGAAAGGAAATTCTAGTTATTTTTAGGTATGCACTGATACATGAAAAAACACCAGTTCCACAGTTGACAAGATATTGACAGCCAAAAATTATACTGCACCAAAACAACATTGCTTTGACATTGACTATTCATTGACTACACTCATGTATGTAGTATGTGTTGTTTATATATTGTATTTTTATGTACTATGTGTTACAACAGGTAAAAACATACAAAATATCAATTTAAATTGATCACTTATGTAAAAGGTCACCACTATCATTGCATCACAGGGTTACTATTACGGGATTAGCTGTTGGCTCACACAGGGACATAACACAACATTTGATATAATGTTAGGATCACAGACTGTAAAAAATATGGATATAGCCACTGTGACGTCACCCATTGGTTTCTGAAGAGTGGTTTTGAAGCTCAAAGTGGGCGAGTCTGGCTGTCACCGTCTTGGCAGTGCTTGACTCCACCTTACTCCTGGCTAATCCAAAATATGCAAAGAGGTGGCGCTGAGGCGGGCCGAATGAAGCCTGGTTGCTGAAACAAGCCACCTAGCGGCTAGTGACCTGTCACTTAAAGCAGCCATGTCCTTAATTATGCATAACTTTACAGCTTAATAAAATTAGGGAGAATTAGCCATACAGACCTAAACCGTTTTTTGAATCAGGCTGTAAACATGTTTATTTCTGCTGTAAAGTTGGACATTTTAACGTGGAGGACTATAGGGATTGACTCGCTTTTGGAGTCAGCCTCAAGTGGCCTTTCAAGGAACTGCAGTTCCACATTGGCGTCATTTTTCAGCCCTGGAGGTTCCTGCTTGGTTTGGATGAATAATCTTCCAGTGTAGAGACAGTCAGAGTCATTATAGAGAGTCATGGCTTTACTTTGGTATAATTCACTTACAGGAACAATTAGTCACAATTAATTCCTGGATCATTGGGTTAACAGTTAGATCAGCGTGTTTAACTACACTTTCAACCAACACAAAGGGCCAGTTTATTACATTAACAGGTGTTGGCAGTTAGTACATTATTAGCTGCTTCATGCCGGAACATTACAAATGCACATGGAGCGATGTGTGAACAGGAAATGCTCATGTCTCTGTGTCCATCGTCTCCTCAGGCCATGTGTCAGTGGGTGGAGGAAGTGCGGGAACGTCTGAGGCGCTTCTGCTCCGAGTCACTGCCCCTCTTCTTCCTGGTTATGTGGGTGGTGGTGATCGGCGTCGTTGGATCAGCGGTCATCGTCAAAATCTTGGACATGTTCTTCCCAACTTGTGAACACAAGTGAGTTCGTTTCAGTTAGTTTGTTTTCAGTTTTGCTTCTTTTTTTACTGAACATCTGGATTAACTTTTTCTGTTTGTTTGTTTTTTTTTTTCTTCTTTTTTTACAGGCACATTTTTCACATAAATCCTGTCACTCTCATGCCAGAGGATGAGAAGCACACTCTGCTGGAGAACATAGAAATAGAGGCAGAGGAAGAAGAGAAGAAGCCTTGAATGAGGATTGACTTAACCGACTCCCTTCCTGTCAGTTTGTTCTTATTCTTCAACCTTGTTTTATGTTTTCAGCATCAGTTGTCTGGCCCGGTTTTGTTGCTAGCTTATATTCAGATCTATAAACCACTAGGTTTTATCTGCACATCAGTCAGCGCTTCAAGCACATTAGCTGTGGAGCAGGATGTGGTTTTCACTAAAGAAAAAGGCAGCGTGAGTTCATCAAAGTATCTAAGCTCAAGTTTGTTGGGTTAATACAAGTTCATATGAATCCCCCCAAGCGCAGTCACATGATCAAAGTGGAGAAGAAATGAGTGATTCTTAGAGCTGAATCTCAAGTTCATATGACCCGATGTTTGCTGTGCAGGCACTGAGAGATGTCAGATAAGATTTTACTCTTGCAGGTTTCGACAGTCATCAGTGGCTTCACATCTGCGATCAGCTTATAGTGTCCACAGAAAATCAAACTCTTTGCTCCTGTGATTGGTCACATGTTCATACAAAGTATTTGTTATTAAGTCACAAATTACTGTACTTTCCTGCTTGGTGACCAGTTACTTTTTAATAGAAATAACATAGAAGAGAACTTTTCCTTTACCCACTTTGAAAACATGCTGTAGCAACGTGGCTTAATCTTCTAAATTAGTAGCCAAAAAAAAAGTTCCAAAAAGTAATGCAAGAAGCCAGTCTCATATAGATTTATAAGTTTTATCTCAAAGTTTAAAGTTCATTCTTGACCTTGGAAACAGAAGTTGACAAAATAGTCTCACCTTAAGGTCCATTTAGTAGCTATACCTCATTAAGATCATGTGACATTATAGAAAGCTTTGAACTTTGAAACTCAACTTTAAAGCCTCAGGAATTTGAGCATCCACAGTTCCACGACAACTTATGTTGCCACCAAAACCAAGCAACACAGACACAGGCTTAACGAAGCAGAGATGAGTAAATGAGTATGAACAAACTGAGCATTTTTAGGAGCTGCATCCAAGGACTTAGACTCTTTACTCTATATGTAGCAGTTCTGTACAGGTCACACACTTTTTTTCTCTTAAATTGTACCCCGCAGCTGAAAAAACAGAAGAAGAAAACTCTGAGGCAGCATATGCATTATAATGTCTTGATTCAATATTTGTATTTAATATGAGGCTTGTCTGTCATTCTGATGAATACTTAAAGCCATTATATGTGAACAGACTGTCATAGATAGCTCTGTAGGTAATACTGTAATGAATCTGGAAAGTGTCATGAATCTTGTGTCTGCACATTCAGTGAAAATCATCTTCCTCCTGGATCTGAATGTCACTACTGGAAAGAATACCTCCCTTGGAGGCCTTCTGCCCAATATTGAGGTTCATATGTTGATTGTCTTTCCTCACAGTGCCTCACTGACTATTTTTGGAATTCTATCACTAAAAGGGGGTGGGATGGGGTGTTATAATTTATTTTACTTTGATTGATTTCATGTGTGGTTTCCTGTTACTAGTTTTGGAGAATGTAACTGAGGTTGTTCAGACTGTCTATGCACTCTAAACATATAAACTACTGCTATGACTGGAGCGCGTTGTAAAATACAGCGTGTGCACAACACGTGACCACATATTCAATGTGTACATTTTTGTTATTGTTAGGAAAGCAAGCTGCAACTTAAGTTTTGAATCTGTGAGTGAAAACAGGAAGCGAGTCTGCATGGATGTTTCATCTCGGTAGTAAATCCCATCATGATTTTTAGGCTTCCTTAATATCACTCTTAATGTTTCCCCAGGCTGTGTGCGAGGGACCAAGCTGGTAGAAATAAAAGCAGACTGGTCCAAAACAAAAGGGTTTTATGACTCTGAAACTCTGCAAGTGCAAGGAGTGAGAAGTCTTTTCAAAACGGCTTGTGTTATTTCAGACGTTCATTGTTCTGCTTTCTAAAAGAAACACACCCTCATTGCATCGGCCCGTGGACCTCAGAGCAGCTGAAGGTGTGATTTTGTCTCCCGGGGGTTCAGTTAAGCTGCAGAATGCATGATGTACTGCGGTAGCAAAAGGTGCATGTGTAGTTTAGCTAGTGAATGCAGTTTGCTGTTCTATCAGCAAGATATACATTAAAAACTAAGAAAGTGCATGATGACTCAATGGAAACAGCTCAACCTGTACCGGAATCTGTCACAAATTCTAAATTGATAAACTCAATACTACAAAGTGCTGTAGAGGATATGAAATTAGCCTGTAAGGCCAACAGTACGCCTGGCATGAATTCAGATGTGTTGCTGAAGAAAAACACAACAAAAACTGTTTTAATTTGCTTATTGTTTAAATGGTGTTAGACACATGTGCTATTATTTTGAGACATTTGTGTGCATAAATCGTATAAATTACAGCTGGACTGTGTATTTGGGTCTGAAATTCTGCTGATTAAAAGCTTTCCTTATGACCATCAGATATCTGTATTGTCTGATTTTTTGTGGCCATGCTGACTGGAAACACTTGAATCATTGTTTCAAAGATATCTGGTGATCAAGCAGAAATTCAATAACGACAGTTTCTGACATTACACAACAAAACTCCATCGTAGCTCACATTCCTGAGTTTCAGTCTTCAGTGTGTTGTTTGACATCATTTCATTGTAAATTGGCTCAGTTTGAGGGTAAAGCATAAAACACTTTCAGAATGTTTCCACAGCATGTTTTGTGTTGATGTCAGGTTAGAGAGAGATGAGGTATATTAATGATCTTAGGAGCTATATCTGCCTAGTTCATTAGTGACAACACTTTGACAGAGCACTAAACAAGCTCTAATGGTTATCAATCACGTGTCAACATTTGTGCACAGATGCAGACAGTGAAGGCAACAAGCTGAGAACGCAACTTAATTTACATGCTCTCAGTTTTGGCAATTTGCGTCACTTGTACACAACCTGAGAGCACAGTAAATTTACCGGAAGTGTTTCGAAGCATGCTCTATTAACTTTCTCATTTGTCTATAAACATACAAAAACCCAATTATGTGCTCTCTCACATTTTCAAATACTCTGAATCTGCCAAAACAAGAGAGACAGTAGGTTTCATTAACCAGTGTTAGACCTACAGAACTCCCAAAGTACTAGTACAAGTAAAAAAAAAAAACTAGTGCACTTGAGGTATGGCTCTTGTGCACAAGAGATAACATCTTGTTTACACAAGATATTAGATCCATCTTATGCGCATAAGATAATGACGTGCATACATTTTATATCCGTTCTGATGACAAGATAATTTGTGTGCGTATGTGTGCATACGAGATAAAAAATAGAATCTTTCAGGGTTTTGGGGGCTCCATAGAAACCAGCATTTTACACTTCAAATTTGTATTGTAATTGTATTGTATTGTAACTTGCATTTGTATTACAATTACAAAATCTGTCCTTATGCTCATCGGGTTTATAATCTTCAAATGCAGATTGATCACAGTTTATGTGCTTATTGATAATACCATACAAACCTACTGTAGCCAACACAACATTCCTGTTTCTTGACATTTTGAGAAATTTGGTTTTGTTCTCATATGCCAGAGAGATTTTTTTTAATTCTTACAACTTCAGGGTGTGAGGAGGGGGACTGTTGCTTTAAACATTGTCAGCTTAACCCCTTAACCCACCCTGACACAACGCAAGTACGTTTTTTCGGCTTCTCTGCACCCTGCACATATAGGACTTTTGATGGTGATTGTAAGACATTTCTAGATAATGTATTCATGTATGGTTTTCACTTTAACTGACTTCAACTTAGCACAGCCCATGTTGACCCAACTACAGCCATAAACTAATATTTGGAAGCTCAACAATAGTGTCAAAATACCACAAGTTACAATACACACAAGGTCAAATTTGACTCCTTGTCATCTCTGGTTCAACAGTAATTCAGCAACATCTAATTAGTTCCAGTCTCATGTTTGGAAGTGAATGCTTGAACATATCCTCTGGGTTTGGAACATATTTTTTCCCCAGCAGACATACTGATTAGTAATTGAAGTTGCATGAAAGACAAGGTTAATATTCATAAACATTGTTCACTTTATTTATAGAAATATCTTGTTAGTGTTATGTTGAATGTACTGTACATCTCCAAAAAATGTGAAACATACACACAGTTCCACATAAAATCAAGTGCATAAAAAAAAAGAAAAACAAAGAAAAAGGAAAAACAAAAGAACATTTGATTGACAGCTTAGTATTTCATTGTTTAGTATCATTGTATCTGACAATGAGTTTATTATCTCATTGTCAGATACGATGATACAAATGTTATGACACTTAGGAAGGCAAAGTAGGCGAGTGTTATAAACATACGTGTGAACATTTTGTCCTCACAGTCTTGTCAGTTTTTCTAACAGCTCCAGTTGATTTTGTCTTACATTTCTGATGATTTCAGGATCATTAAAACATATTGAAGGAATTATTTGCAATGCAAGTCCAAAAACTGTATCGCCACCACATGAGAAAAATCCACATTTTCATCAAGCGATGCCTCAAGTTGAAGCTTAAGTCACCTTTTCAAATGAAGACTTTTGCATAACATTAACATAATGTACAATAAGAAGAGGTGCCATTTTTAATAAGTGCACTTATTTACCTAATAAACCTCCTTTCTTCCACCTCACTTGACTGGTCCAACACATACACACCTTCAGCCTGACACACGGTCATAGAAAAACTCACTGTTACCCAGACGACTCAGCCTCACGTTAGTTAAATCAGACACAGTTTTTTTTTCAGCAGGATCCAAATTCTTCGATCCACTTTTCATACTTCTCCAGGTCAGCTGCGGACACAGATTTGGACACTTTCTTCAGAGCGGACTCAAAGTCCTCCATGGTAGTGGGCATGTGCATCTCGTCCCGGGAGATGTTGCGGATCTCCTCTGGTGTGAGGCCTTCGATTCTTCTCCTCATGGCCATCAGAGAGGCATCCCTGCAACGGCACACGACGCTTTATTTTAAACACTTCAAAGCAAAGAATTTAAAGATAGTTTTTAATTTACGGATTACTACAATTCTCTCTGTAATCTATCAAACCTAGTTTTTATTGTGCTCTATTGTGCTGTGGCCTCATTTAAGATTTGTTGTCATAATTCTTTAATTTTAATACATTATTTCAAGCACAAGAGCTTTAAATTACACTAGTTTTTAAATTACAGTATGTAGGGAGATTTGGAACTGTAAATAGAAGACATTTGTGAATGTATTCAACTAACTTGCTGAAAATGACCAATTTTCCAAAAAGCTATCCCACAACAAAAATGAAAGGGAAACTTCGCCATTTTTCAACCTGGACCCTATTTTCCTATGTTTTTGTGTCTAAGGAGTCTCTCTCCAAGTCTTGCTAAAAGAGAAGTCTCACTCTGAGATCTGGCGAGAGTTGAGTTGTTGTCGAAATCAGCTAAATATTCAGCCATGACAGAGCTAGAGAGAGGAGTGCCGGGAAGAGTTTGTTGAGTTGGAGCTTAGTGTTATCTAAAAGATTTTCAAAGGCATGGCTAAATATTTAGCTGATTTCAAAAATAACTCAACTCTGGCCAGATTTCAGAACAAGGCTTCTCCTTTAGTGAGACTTGGTTAGACGCAATAACAAACAGACTGGATCAAGCAAAAGGTAAAGAAAAAAAAGTTTTATTTCACTGTTGGGTCCTTTCCATAATGTTGTCAGACACTTACAATAACAATCTGAGCCTGTCAGTGCCAAAAACAAGCACTTTTAGTGGCTGTACATTGACGGGGTGCTATTGCCCAAAAGGATTACATTGCAGCTGCAGGCTGCAGCGCTGTCACCCAATACTGGACCAGTTTCAAAAACTGTTGTCCCCATTTGTCACTTAAACATAAAAAGATGGGAAAATAGAGTCCAGGTTGAAAAATAGCAAAGTTTCCCTTTAAGTAAATGACATCTATGGTGGTGGACAGCAGGAAAATGAAGATAAAGTACCTTTTTGTGCCTATGAAATGGATCTTATACTGTGCGTTAATTTGAAAATAGTCCACTTTATTTTGAAGAATATGGCCTGACCTGCACACATTAGTGATGTCAGCTCCAGAGTAACCCTCCATCTGCTCTGCAATCTTGTCCAAGTCCACATCGCTGGCCAGCTCCAGCTCCTTCAGGTTGATCCTGAGCAGCTCCACTCGTCCCTTTGCTGCAAACATAAAGGCAACACTGAGTGCAACAGGCAGGAAAATGTTTTTTCCCTTCAGTAGCTACCACATTTACGCCAACAACGAATTTTGGATTACCAACCAGTCAAAACAGTCAACTACCCTGGGGCCCCTGACCCGCATGGCCCTGAAGACCCTGGTTCACTGTTCATCATTTGGTTTGTGTCAATTTAAATAATTACAAATGTGTTTGAGAATATGCACAATTTAAGGACAACTTTAACTGAAATGACAAGACTATTAAGCTCAAAGTCTAGTTATTGGCTTATTATTTTTATTGATATTGTGCTAACATAGTGCACATTCCTAATATAATTAGTGTTTATTTCAAATGACCATAAACTGACACTGCAGGGACCAGCTAGCATTCTAGCACAGGATTACTGGTTGTTTACTAGAGCTCAAAACAAAATGTAATGAAGCTGCATGTACAGTGTGCTGTGTGCACTGTACTTGAAGGGGACAGGATACACACATAGAGAATGCTAGGAATGTGGGGGTCATTGAGGGACCCAAAGCTCATTTGTGCCCCAGGGCCTCTCCCTGGCGGGTTAATCCAGCTATGGCCCCACATAATGCAGTTAATATGGGTGCAATTAAAATAGGCATTATAAAGTACCTTTGTCTGTCTGTTCTAGTTGCTGAACAGTAAAGGCTAACAGGTAACATTAGAGTCTGCAGTAACTTTCAAACAATCACGTTTCATAAGAGATATAGATCTTCTCCTGTCAAGAAATATATAGTACTTGAAGGCAGAGGGATGTAGATCCTCTTCTCCAGACGTCTTCTCAGAGCCTCGTCAATGTCCCATGGGAAGTTGGTGGCCGCCAGGACCATCACCATCTTTGATGGGTCATCGTTTTCTGACGCTCCACCGACACCTAAGCAAAAGAATCAAAGAGAGAGTGAGAAATAAATGCTGGTTTTAGCAACAGTTTAACACACATTGAGAAATCTGGAAAAATTTTTAGAAAACTACAATTAGTTTAAACCATTTTTCACTGATAACATGGTTTAAAAGAATTAAATACATTTTTAAAGCCAAATGTAAGTATCAGTAAATTAAATTGAAAGCGTGTAGTTGTCAGTGAACATCTCATTGATAGTATACCATCCATCTGCACCAGTAGCTCTGCCTTGACTCTCCGGCTGGCCTCATGTTCCTCTGAGGTCCCTCTGCGGCTGCACATGGAGTCAATTTCATCGATGAAGATCGTAGTGGGGGCGTAAAAACGTGCCTGCACAACAACAGATGGATTGACTGAGACTGAGTGAAACCTCAACTCATTCTTCATTCTTGACACTTTGTTATTTTAGCCCTACAAGGGACAGTGGGTTTTACTGCCAGTTGTCACAAACAATTTTGAATCAGGTTGATTTCCAGTTTGTTTTTTTTTTTTAAATGCAGTGTTGTTTTCTTGACACATCAGCAAGCGTTGTTCCTTTATCATACAAACATGTGATACAAGTTCACTATTAAACTGTCAGAATAGCACTAAAGCACTCAGATAAGGACTGCTCAATTAATTCTATGACCAAGATATTCACATCCAAAACTTTGGGTGTATTAAGTGATTTTTGGCCACTAGGGGGCAGAAAGACACTTGACATCCCATCAGCTTGTTAAGACACTAATGAGTTGTATTTGGCCACCTGACAACAGTGAGTCCATGACCATACTGTCCTTTTAGCTCTGGTTTGATCCACTAACTTCTGAGAAAAAAAACACCTGTGCTATTACCTCTCTAGCTCTTTCATCAGCCACTTGTTTGCTTCAGCTATCGTTTGCTGGAAGACAGCCTTTGGTTTTATTTGGGGACTGGGGCTTTCATCTGTACCGTTCACATATTTGATGTCTTACCATTTCAAAGAGAAGGCGAACTAATTTCTCAGACTCTCCTCTGTACTTGGAGGTCAGAGTAGATGAGGAGACATTGAAGAAAGTGGTCCTGCATTCGGTAGCAACTGCTTTGGCCAAAAGGGTTTTCCCCGTGCCTGGAGGTCCCACCATCAGTACTCCCTAAAGTAAGAAATGAGATCTGTGTATTGCTGCCAGCGATGAATATAACAACACAAAAAACCTTAACACCTACATGTCTTTAAATCAATACCTTCCATGGTCTTCGTATGCCTTTGAAAAATGCTGGCATCCACATTGGCAACACGACTGCTTCTTTCAGGAGTTTTTTTGCATCTTCCAAGTCTGCAATGTCATCCCTAAGGAAACAGGTCAGACAGAGATAATATTTGGTGGTTTGCAGGAAGGCTGGTGATCATGCCACAAAAGCTACAAGACACACACACACACACACACACTCCACTGCTTGGAGGGTAAAGAGCTGCAACTTGAAATAAGTGTTTTCTAACATAATGGTATGTTTTCTGGACTCTTCTATCTACAATAAATGGTAAATAAAATAATTCGTTTCAGAACAACAACCCTAATAATGTATTGGAAAGGGACGATGTAGCAGGCTATTTTTGGCTTTGATCATTTCTTGTAGTTGTTCCAGAGTAACGTAGCTTCATATTAGATAGTTATATTTGAGCAGAGAATTGTTCTGAATTTAATTAAAAAATGGTTTAATCAAATACAGGGAAAACACAGTCTCTGTACTGGGAGACAGTTAGCATGGGTACATAGCTCCATCAATCACCAACTCCAAAGACATTGACAATTGGAAGAGAAACATGCTGAAGTCTTAGTTGCCATTGTAAGATGGTGTTCATAGAGTTAGAGCTTTGGTAACCAAAGACAGCCTGCTTCAAAATTATTATATAACAAATTTAAGACCAAATTCTCACAGTGCAATCCCTGCTACTACAAACCAACCAATCAGAATACAACATGACACGACTCAGCCGATGCAACACTGTAAGCTCCAGTTTTGACTAAAGTTAATTTAAAAAAAAAAAAAAGGAAAAAGAAGCATCAGCTATGTGTCTAATGGTGTAGTAGGCCGGAGAATAGGTCAACATTTTTGGAAATATGCTTATGTGCGTTCTTCCCCAGAGTTAGATGAGATAATAAATACCACTCTCATGTCTGTATGGGAAATATGAAGCTACCGCAAGCAGCCAGTTAGCTTAGCACAAAGATTGGATAGAAGGAAAACACCTAGCGTGGCTATGTAAAAACTAAAATGTAACAAAATCCACCAACATATAGCCACAAAATGGTCTGGCACACAGTTGGTTAGCTTAGCTTAGCGCAATGACTGGAAACAGCTTTGTTAACTTTAGTTTTACCTTTAGTGTAGCTTTCCAGACTTTATGCTCATGGCAGTAATTGCATATTTCCCTTACAGACATGAGAGTGGTATCTAACTCTCAGCAAGGCAGCGAATAAGTAAATTTCCCAAAATGTCAAACTATTTCAAATATGAAAGAATCACTGGTGTTGGTGACTTTTTCCTGTACAGAAACGATGCCACAAACAGACTGACGAACACGCACCATTTAACGTTTGGATTCTGAGATATAATATCTCTCTCCAGAGCTTCCACGAGGTCTTTGTCATACCCTGACCCGTCAAACTTTTTCACTTCTTTCTCCTGGACATCTGCTTTGTTCTGAAAGGCAGACAGACAGAAACCATTATTATTGTTCCCTGAATGTAAACCGTGTGGTCTGTTTTCTCCAAGACAAAAAAAAACTGGAATTACAGGCCAGGCATGACTGCAGGTAAACAAGCAGCATGTGGATACTGTTTAATCAACAACGCAAATAGTGTTGTCTGAATGTATGTTATGTAATATTACTAAAGATAAGGTGTTGTGTTCTGTCATGTACCAAGTAGAAACCACTGACACGTCTTTTACCTTATCATCCTTTGCTTTACCGGCAGCCTCCTTCTTTTCTTTGCCCTTGGGGAGTTTGCTTCTGTCTCCGTTGGCCCCGCGAGGTGAGTGCCTCTGCTGGGCCCTCACAGCCACGCTGAGGCGATTATTAGGGGGTTTGCTGTCTTTATAGGGGTTAGCAGGCCGCCTGACTGGACAAGGAGAATGTCTGTGGAAAGAGAAGAGGAGAATGAAGCTGTTAACAACCATGAGGCTTTGAAAATAGAAGTTTCATCTTACATTCCTCATGATAGCTGCAGTTTTATTTATGCCAGGGAACAAAATACTGATGTAATTGGATTGCTAAAATCTGCTCGTAGCTGTCACATGCCACTGTGAGTCTAGAAGTGTACTTAAATAATAAATTACTTAATAAACTCCATAATTAACTGAATACATGACATCCCATTATGCATGTATATCTTGTATATCATGTAAACCACCAGTAAATTCCTTTAAATACCACATACTGTATGAGAAACGGCATTTTATCTGGACATTGAAACGAGACCAGACCGACAAGTGAAGAAAAACAAACCTAACAAACACAAAGAAGCAGTGTGAGATTTACAGGTCGTCTTTCTAGAGGGCAGACCAGGAACAAAACAGGCTCACATCAGGGACTCCAGTTTACTAATCTCAATCATATGACTACATGAGGACTATTGTTCGCAGACAAATAGCTTAAACAACCCAATTACAAATCCGTGCACTGCAAAGGTGAACAGTTACAAGGTCTACAGTGTTCTGAAAGTATCAAATGGGTAAAAAAAAAAGAGTGAAGAGAAAGTTGTTTAAGCACTGAATAAGAAGAGAAGAAAATGAAATAAGTGACTCTCATACCTCTGTTCGACATGCACAGGTCTTACATCGCAATCGTCATGGTTACTGGGTTTAGCAGGCGTCGTGTCCAGCTGGAAGTTCTCCAGAGTCGACATTATGTCCTGAACTTGTCGATTCTCTTCACTAATTTCTTGCCACAACTGAGAAACAAACCCAGATGAACGTTAGAAAAGGCCAGAATTCTTTCTGACACTATCTGATAAGTTCTGATATATGTATATTTTTAATGCCATGTTTACCTGCTGCCATCTCTGCTGAAAACTGCTGTCTCGCACGGTGTACACATACTTCTTGATTTGTTCTAGTAATCCGTGATAGAGAACACTGGCTGAGCTGTAGTTTCCCAGCAAGGCGTATTCGCGGGCCAGCTTCACGTTCTCGCTGATCTCCCGTAGACTCATGGTGCTGTGGAAACAACACACAGTGATACAGTAAATTATACAAATGCACACAAATTTTAACTTTAGTTTGGTTAACACTCAGAAAATATTGTTAATAATGTTCAAAGAAAGAATATTTATTAAAGGCTAGAAATGACTATTCTGATTGGAAAAATGATTGTATAAAACCATTTCAGCACTGCTCACATACTGAAATATTATTCTTTTTATTCATATCGTCAAACTCTGCCACTTTACTGTAATGAGCTGGACTTGCACACGTTTTGTGAAATGGGCCTGGATGGGTTTCGTGCTTGTTACCCAACATCCCAAAAGTTTGCTAAATCATGCATGAGGAGGCTACTGGGGTTGGGGATTGAAAGCATTTTTTTTTAAAACTGAATCCAGGGAAACAGAGTATGCATGAGACATTTTCTCACAGCAAATTCAAAACTAGTTAACTTGAAATAGTTTTCAAGCTTAAGTGTGATTTCTTTAATGTTTCTTCAGTTTTAATGGTAATTTTTTTTGTCTTACTTTTCTTTAGAGGTGCACTGATCTGATCCACTCGATCAATACTGGCACTGATACTGACCTTATGAAGCAGATTGAAAGGGTCAGATTTCACTAATCCATGTTAAATACAGTGTTTTCATCACTGTCAATGGAAAATTCAGTGTTTTCTTTATCACTTATCTACATGCACTATCCCTTGGGTTTAGGCATTTTATTTAAAAAAAGTTAAATCGGTGCATCCCTCACTCTATTATGTGCCTCTTCCTACAACAACAACAAAAAAATGTAGCTTGATGATTACAATTCTACATTTACAAAAGAGGTAGTTGTGGGCACATCCCATCATATATTCAGGCCAGGTGCAGGACAACAGAATCAATAAAGGGAAAAAGTACACACACTGGATTTTAGCTCCCCCAAAAATGTATTTGACTGATAAAGGCAACATTTGGAAAGGTAATGCTCCCACTCTTTGCCGGGCCTGATGAGTGTGGGGTTTTTCCTAAAATTCTAAATTTAGCAAATGATCCAAACTCATAGAAAACACAACAAAAGATACAAACTAAATAGTGATAGAGTTTTTCAGATAAAGAACATCTTAGTTTGTATAGTCTTTCACATACGCTAGATACGATATCTAAAAAGATACATGCACAATTCTAAGACATTTTTCCACATTCAGTGAAAAATAAACTAGAACAGAGGATTCCTCCGTTTTACTTGTTGATCCATGCATTAACCGGTGCCTCGCCCAACTGACACAACCCAACAGTCTGTGGCAAAATGCGACACAAAGGTCTGACTACACATACAAGATGCGAGCGTTTCACACATGTGGCTCTCTGCGTTTGAGGAAGAAATAATAGCTGTCAGGCAAAATACCTTACAACTATTTACGGTACGTTTCACGGTTCAGTGTTGACGTTACAACCAACATCCTTCACTTTGAATTTCAAGCCGGTTGGTTGGTTTCCCCTCTCTCGTATAGACAAAAAGTATGAACGCATCTATCTTTTAACACTCGGCGAACACAGCTGTCCATATAAATCTACGTGCATTAATATGAGTCACAATTCTTACGCAAAGCTGGTTTGTTTTGGGTTTATACTCAACTTTTTAGATGAACACACGCAGAGTCCTCGCAGCGGCTGTTATGACGAGTTCCGCTGTGGCAGTTCAAAGAGGGGCTACTTAAAGACAAGCATCACAGTCATGGATGTTTGTAGTTCAACTGATACGGAAGTTCGTGACAGCGCATGCGCTGATTCCTCAAACCCACCGGAATAGAGGGTTTGACTTCCGCTCAGAACCTTCAAAATCAAACCGAATAACTGTTACATGTTTGAAAAGTTTTTTTTTTACACAGGACCCCTCTACAAGACAGGACTACAATATTGTGTAATCATGCATGACCCAGTTGATATTGTACTTTAGTGTTGAAAACTGTCTAACAAATTTGCAAGTAATCAAATTACCACAAGGCAACAGACACACAATTAACTAAACTGCATATTTTTGGTCTACGAGAGGAAACCCACTCATGCAAACTCCACACCTGCAGGATGAAAGATACAAACCCAGAACCTTCTTGCTGTGAGGTGACAGTGCTAATCACTGCACCACCATGCCTCCCATTAGACTAATGTACCTTAATTACATATGGTATCTTTTTGAGATTCAAAAGCAGAATAGAGCATCAAAGTGGATAATGCATGCATGTATAAGCAATGTAAAGATAATGGTAAATGATAGAACAAGGCAGTATAAGTTTCCAACATGACTAATGCATGTCGCCCCCTTCTTCATTGAAATGAGTAGGGGGCAAATTTGGGTGTGATTGCATTGACCTTTGGTAGGTCAAAGTGATTGGGGAAACATTCATTTTCTATGAGAATCAGCAAATCCCTCATCAGGGGCACACGGACTCAAGAGACAGGCATTGCTGTCTGCCACAGTGTTACTGGTGTCTGACATTTTCCATTTCTACACAGTGACTTTAATAAATGTTAATCATTAATCAATTTGGACTTTTATTCATTGGTTCATGCATTTATTGTTGTTTCATTTGAGTGATAAAAGTTCTTATCAACCATGCAACTTTCATTCTGTGGACAAAATGAAGTGTCATATCTTTTTAGCTGAGCAAGAACTCAGACACGTTTCCTGGACTAAAACGAACTTGAATGACTCACCAGATTAGATAATGAAGGCAGTTTAAAGATGTTTAATCTACATGTAGGGTTTTAGTGACATACTGAATGTGAAGAGCTTGTGCAGTAGAAGCCAATGTCAGTTCAACATAAAAAACATCACTAAGATTTAAAGGTAAATCATCATCTAAATAACTTTTCCTGTTAAGTCACTAAATGAATATGTAAATAACATTAACTGTAGCATCATAAAAGTATGCTAAGCTGGCTGTCTAGAAACGTTAGCTAACGTTAGCTTGCAGGGGCTAGGGCAAGCCCCCAGGAACAGCGTCGGGCTGTGAGGCTAAATTGACATAGTGGCCAAACCGTGTAATTACAACATCACGTGACGCTATTGGGCTCAAAGACTTTCCCATAGACTTACATTGTGAAAGAGACGTCCGTACATTTTTTTTTGAGCATCACAACCCCTGCGAAATGACTCTTCTCATTATTAGAATTTGATTCATTTGGTCCGATCACGTTTCGAAAGCCCAAAAGAACCGCATGATTGAATTGTTTTATTCTCATTCAAGTTAGCCAGAGGGCTAAACCGGAAGTAGCCGGCGAAAGCCACTAGTGCGCTCGCTCCATGGGCCCAATGATCCCGGAAGATCCAGGTAATTTTACATGCGGAAGTCGAACTTTTTTGGCTTCATGTGCCACTGAGCAACTTTCATAGGAATGAATGGGGCCCCGCCTCCGATGCTGTATCCAGTTCTCTTTATACATCCATGGGCTAGGGTCAGTTAATCAAACAGAACAGTTGACATTGCAAACTGTTAGCAAACAGTTCAGTATCACACCCAGCATGAACAGAGCAACATTAGCATACGTTTGGAGTCGTATCTTTGCCATCTGATGAATGTAAGTCCAATATTCACTTTCCCTTTTGGTCTTCACTAACTCCTCAAGTAAATATTTAATTCTTAGTTCCTAAATGCTCCACTATTTTTACCAGTTAGTCACTAACTTTGTCTGTCTGCTATTTGGTGCTCGGCAGGTGTGTACAGTGGGTTTATCAGAAATTTTTGACTGAAAACAGTGACCTACTGCTGCAGGAAAGAACACAATGAGAGCAGTGAGAGTCAACTGAAAGAGAAAAGTTGCAAACTGAAAAACCAAAACAATAATATGAAATGTGCTATACTCCATAGACCTGAAGGGAACTGCAGAGTCACAAGATAATTTCCTGTGGGTCCATCGCTATATATGACACCTTTCACATACAAGTACTGTAATCATGTGGTCCATTGTTGATATAAAAATATTGATTATAGCCACTTTGACAGCCTTAGCTTAGTTTGAGAGGCAGATTGTAACAATGACAAGTGACTGGCTTCATTTTATGAGGTTGACTTTGTGAGTTGTCACAGTGAATCATGAGAAAGTCAGACAGGATTCCAACCAGCATGCATAGTGTTGTGATTCTGCGTAAAAATGCTATGTCTCCCATACATGAGTTTACACCCGTTTCTGGTATCTATGCTAAGCCAAACTACTGGGATCTGGCTGCTGGCTGTAGCCTTATATTACAGTTATGAAAGTGGTACCTTCTCATCTAACTCTCGGCCACATAGCAAATAAGCGTATTTCGCATAATGCTTTAAGCTGTAGGCAGTTTGCAAAAGTTTGTGCCTGAATTTGTTTAAGTGCAGTTGATTGCACAACATTTCATTACCATTCAAGCATAATGTTTTAAAAGTTTGTCCCATGTGCATGCAGGATGTGAGGTGTCTACTGTTGGCATGTTGTGTGACTGTTAGCAAACAGTTGAGTATCACACCCCGCATGAACAGAGCAACATTAGCATACGTTTAGAGTCATATCTTTGCCATCTGATGAATGTAAGTCCAATATTCACTTTGGCATGTTGTGTGACCACAACACAACCTTTGGGATGAAGTGCAAATTCTTTGCTAAACTGAAACATTTTAAGCGTAGCAGACACATCTTTACCTCATTTCGCACTGCCTAAAGCTAAAGATCTGCTATTGTGCATTGTTGTTCATTGAAGTGTCCTGAATATTGTGGCATAAGCAGTTGTCTTGTCTTATTTTGTATTACTTCTCTCTTTTTTTTTTTTTTAAATTATCCTTAATGTTTTGCAAAAATAAAGTGGAGGTTCCATATTTGAGATGTTTGGGTATGCTCAAACAATTGAAGACATGTCAGGTGGTCAAGTGCTTAAACCCACCCATGTGGAGAAAGGAACGCTTTTCACAGTTTCCGTAGTGTAGTGGTTATCACGTTCGCCTAACACGCGAAAGGTCCCCGGTTCGAAACCGGGCGGAAACACTTCTTTGTTTCTGCTTACTGAGTCATTACTAAAATCAAACTGATATTGAGATTATTAGCACACTGGACGGTATGCAACGCTGCGTCAAACAATAGAAAACAACACAGAGTTAATGGAAGCACATTGGATAAAGAAATCAGTCATAGTAGTCATGTCTAATAACCAGACAACTAATTAGGACTTTTGGCCCTATTTTTCTGCTCAGTCGATTTATTGATTTCTGTACATGAACAAGGCAGGTTCATATCCTCACTGTATTGCTCTGTTGGACAGGAGGAGCACACATGTTGGTGTCGGTGTTGGTGTATTGCTTTTGTCTGTGTCGGTGAATAATCAGCAGCTGGTTAAAAAGTCAACTCTCCCCGTCGGGGAATCGAACCCCGGTCTTCCGCGTGACAGGCGGAGATACTGTCCACTATACTAACGAGGAAGGCTGTATGAGTTTAGGCACATCAGTGCCCTCGTGGGGCAGTTCTGACCTTTACAGGGAACATTCAAGATATTTGAATAAAGAAGTCAA
This sequence comes from Thunnus albacares, assembly GCF_914725855.1. Lineage (NCBI taxonomy): Eukaryota > Metazoa > Chordata > Actinopteri > Scombriformes > Scombridae > Thunnus > Thunnus albacares. Next base: position 4,295,917 of record NC_058121.1, read on the forward strand.
AAGTCAACCTTATGGTGGTGCAAGAGGAAAAGTCAAAGGATCATCAAAGCCATCAGAATACATCGCTTGGGAACCATGAATGTCTGTACCAAATTTTGGGCCAATCCATCAAATAGATGTTCACATATATATCACAAGTGAAATCTTCAGCTTCTGGTGGCGCTGGAGAAAACGTCAGAAGGTGGCCAAAGTGCTTAGAATGCATCCTGTGGGGACCGTGAAGCTCTGTCCTCACTTTCATGGCAATCCATCTAACAGTTGTGGAGATACTTCACTCTGAGCCACAAATGTCAAACTCACGGTGGCACTAGAGGAAAAGTGACAGGATCACCAGAGTCAGTAGGATTCATCCTCTGGGGATCATGATTGATTGCCTGGACTGAAATTTCCTTGCAATCCATCCATCAGTCGTTGAGATATATAAGTCTGGACCAAAGTGGTGTACCGACCCACACTGCCATCCATACAGCCATGCAGCTATCGTGGCAGAAAACTGAGTGAAAGTTGTAGAGTTGAGGCCTTGATATTTACATCTGGACTTTGTTATTGCTGAAACGACTGATTCTATCGCTTCTCTAAGGACAGTCTCCATTGACAGTTCACTGAAATGTCCCCAATATTGCGGCATGAGTGCTTCTCGTCTGATTTTGTATCACCTTTTTCTTTCCTTTATTTTTTTACCGATCCTTAACGCTTCGCACACGAGTGATGTCCGGTATTTGAAATGTTTGGAGGTGGTCAAGCGATTGAAGACACATCTGGAGGTCAGTGTGCACAAATGCTTTAATTCCCCCTGGAGGACAAAACCCAGCTTTTCACAGTTTCTGTAGTCTAGTGGTTATCACATTTGCCTCATATGCGATAAGGTCCACGTTTTGAAACTGGGTGGAAACACGTCGTGTTCACTCTGAGCAATTGAATCCAACTGTGCTGTCTCATATTAGCAGTAAAAAGGACGCATAGACTTAAAGGTTTGTGCTTCATATCACCTGAGAACTTCATTATATCTTATATTGTATTACTTTTTTTTTTCAAACCATCCTCAGCATTGCGCAAAAACAAGGATGATGTCCTGTATTTGAAATGTTTGGATATTGTTAAGCAATTGAAGACATGTTAGGGGGTCAAGTGCTTTAACCAAACCATGTGGATAACAGAAAACTTATCACAGTTTCCGTAGTGTAGTGGTTATCACGTTCGCCTAACACGCGAAAGGTCCCCGGTTCGAAACCGGGCGGAAACACTTCTTTGTTTCTGCTTACTGAGTCATTACTAAAATCAAACTGATATTGAGATTATCAGCACACTGGACGGTATGCAACGCTGTGTCAAACAATAGAAAACAACACAGAGTTAATGGAAGCACATGGGATAAAGAAATCACCGTCATAGTAGTCATGTCTAATAACCAGACAACTAATTAGGACTTTTGGCCCTATTTTTCTGCTCAGTCGATTTCTGTTCATGAACAAGGCAGGTTCATATCCTCACTGTATTGCTCTGTTGGACAGGAGGAGTACACGTCAGTGTTGGTGTATTACTTTTGTCTGTGTCGGTGAATAATCAGCAGCTGGTAGAAAAGTCAACTCTCCCCGTCGGGGAATCGAACCCCGGTCTTCCGCGTGACAGGCGGAGATACTGTCCACTATACTAACGAGGAAGGCTGTATGAGTTTAGGCACATCAGTGCCCTCGTGGGGCAGTTCTGACCTTTACAGGGAACATTCAAGATATTTGAATAAAGAAGTCAAAAGTCAACCTCATGGTGGTGCAAGAGGAAAAGTCAAAGGATCACCAAAGCCATCAGAATACATCGCTTGGGAACCATGAATGTCTGTACCAAATTTTGGGCCAATCCATCAAATAGATGTTCACATATATATCACAAGTGAAATCTTCAGCTTCTGGTGGCGCTGGAGAAAACGTCAGAGGGTGACCAAAGTGCTTAGAATGCATCCTGTGGGGACCGTGAAGCTCTGTCCTCACTTTCATGGCAATCCATCTAACAGTTGTGGAGATACTTCACTCTGGGCCACAAATGTCGACCTCACGGTGGCACTGGGGGAAAAGTGAGAGGATCACCAGAGTCAGTAGGATTCGTCCTCTGGGGACCACAGATGAATGTCTGGACTGAAATTTCCTCGCAATCCATCCAACAGTCGTTGAGATATTTAAGTCTGGGCCAAAGTGGTGTACCGACCCACACTGCCATCTGTACAGCCATGCAGCTAGCGTGGCAGAAAACGGAGTGAAAGTTGTAGAGTTGAGGCTTTGACATTTACATCTGGGTTTTGCTACTGCCGAAACCACTGATTCTGTCGCTTCTCTAAGGACAGTCTCCATTGACAGTTCACTGAAATGTCTCCAATATTGCCGCACAATTGCTTCTCGTCTGATTTTGTATTACCTTTTTCTGTCCTTTATTTTTTTACCGATCCTTAATGCTTCACACACAAGTGATGTCCTGTATTTGAAATGTTTGGAGGTGGTCAAGCAATTGAAGACATGTTAGGGGGTCAAGTGCTTTAACCAAACCATGTGGATAATAGAACACTTATCACAGTTTCCGTAGTGTAGTGGTTATCACGTTCGCCTAACACGCGAAAGGTCCCCGGTTCGAAACCGGGCGGAAACACTTCTTTGTTTCTACTTACTGAGTCATTACTAAAATCAAACTGATATTGAGATTATCAGCACACTGGATGGTATGCAACGCTGCGTCAAACAATAGAAAACAACACAGAGTTAATGGAAGCACATTGGATAAAGAAATCAGTCATAGTAGTCATGTCTAATAACCAGACAACTAATTAGGACTTTTGGCCCTATTTTTCTGCTCAGTCGAATTATTGATTTCTGTACATGAATAAGGCAGGTTCATATCCTCACTGTATTGCTCTGTTGGACAGGAGGAGCACACATGTTGGTGTCGGTGTTGGTGTATTGCTTTTGTCTGTGTCGGTGAATAATCAGCAGCTGGTTAAAAAGTCAACTCTCCCCGTCGGGGAATCGAACCCCGGTCTTCCGCGTGACAGGCGGAGATACTGTCCACTATACTAACGAGGAAGGCTGTATGAGTTTAGGCACATCAGTGCCCTCGTGGGGCAGTTCTGACCTTTACAGGGAACATTCAAGATATTTGAATAAAGAAGTCAAAAGTCAACCTTATGGTGGTGCAAGAGGAAAAGTCAAAGGATCATCAAAGCCATCAGAATACATCGCTTGGGAACCATGAATGTCTGTACCAAATTTTGGGCCAATCCATCAAATAGATGTTCACATATATATCACAAGTGAAATCTTCAGCTTCTGGTGGCGCTGGAGAAAACGTCAGAAGGTGGCCAAAGTGCTTAGAATGCATCCTGTGGGGACCGTGAAGCTCTGTCCTCACTTTCATGGCAATCCATCTAACAGTTGTGGAGATACTTCACTCTGAGCCACAAATGTCAAACTCACGGTGGCACTAGAGGAAAAGTGACAGGATCACCAGAGTCAGTAGGATTCATCCTCTGGGGATCATGATTGATTGCCTGGACTGAAATTTCCTTGCAATCCATCCATCAGTCGTTGAGATATATAAGTCTGGACCAAAGTGGTGTACCGACCCACACTGCCATCCATACAGCCATGCAGCTATCGTGGCAGAAAACTGAGTGAAAGTTGTAGAGTTGAGGCCTTGATATTTACATCTGGACTTTGTTATTGCTGAAACGACTGATTCTATCGCTTCTCTAAGGACAGTCTCCATTGACAGTTCACTGAAATGTCCCCAATATTGCGGCATGAGTGCTTCTCGTCTGATTTTGTATCACCTTTTTCTTTCCTTTATTTTTTTACCGATCCTTAACGCTTCGCACACGAGTGATGTCCGGTATTTGAAATGTTTGGAGGTGGTCAAGCGATTGAAGACACATCTGGAGGTCAGTGTGCACAAATGCTTTAATTCCCCCTGGAGGACAAAACCCAGCTTTTCACAGTTTCTGTAGTCTAGTGGTTATCACATTTGCCTCATATGCGATAAGGTCCACGTTTTGAAACTGGGTGGAAACACGTCGTGTTCACTCTGAGCAATTGAATCCAACTGTGCTGTCTCATATTAGCAGTAAAAAGGACGCATAGACTTAAAGGTTTGTGCTTCATATCACCTGAGAACTTCATTATATCTTATATTGTATTACTTTTTTTTTTCAAACCATCCTCAGCATTGCGCAAAAACAAGGATGATGTCCTGTATTTGAAATGTTTGGATATTGTTAAGCAATTGAAGACATGTTAGGGGGTCAAGTGCTTTAACCAAACCATGTGGATAACAGAAAACTTATCACAGTTTCCGTAGTGTAGTGGTTATCACGTTCGCCTAACACGCGAAAGGTCCCCGGTTCGAAACCGGGCGGAAACACTTCTTTGTTTCTGCTTACTGAGTCATTACTAAAATCAAACTGATATTGAGATTATCAGCACACTGGACGGTATGCAACGCTGTGTCAAACAATAGAAAACAACACAGAGTTAATGGAAGCACATGGGATAAAGAAATCACCGTCATAGTAGTCATGTCTAATAACCAGACAACTAATTAGGACTTTTGGCCCTATTTTTCTGCTCAGTCGATTTCTGTTCATGAACAAGGCAGGTTCATATCCTCACTGTATTGCTCTGTTGGACAGGAGGAGTACACGTCAGTGTTGGTGTATTACTTTTGTCTGTGTCGGTGAATAATCAGCAGCTGGTAGAAAAGTCAACTCTCCCCGTCGGGGAATCGAACCCCGGTCTTCCGCGTGACAGGCGGAGATACTGTCCACTATACTAACGAGGAAGGCTGTATGAGTTCAGGCACATCAGTGGCCTCGTGGGGCAGTTCTGACCTTTACAGGGAACGTTCAAGATATTTGAATAAAGAAGTCAAAAGTCAAACTCATGGTGGTGCAAGAGGAAAAGTCAAAGGATCACCAAAGCCATCAGAATACATCGCTTGGGAGCCATGAATGTCTGTACCAAATTTTGGGCCAATCCATCGAATAGATGTTCAGATACATCACAGTGAAATCTTCAGCTTCTGGTGGCGCTGGAGAAAACGTCAGAGAGTGACCAAAGTGCTTAGAGCCACAAATGTCAACCTCATGGTGGCACTAGAGGAAAAGTGAGAGGATCACCAGAGTCAGTAGGATTCATCCTCTGGGGACCAGGGATGAATGTCTGGACTGAAATTTCCTTGCAATCCATCCAACAGTTGTTGAGATATTTAAGTCTGGACCAAAGTGGTGTACCGGCCCACGCTGCCATGCATACAGCCATGCAGCTATTGTGGCAGAAAACTGAGTGAAAGTTGTAGATTTGAGGCCTTGACATTAACATCTGGGAATGTCTGAAATGTCTCCAATGCTGCGGCACGAGTGCTTGTCTCGTCTGATTTTGTATCATCTTTTTCTTTTTTCTTTTTTTAACAATCCTTAACGCTTTGCATAGGTGATGTCCTGTATTTGAAATGTTTGGATGTGGTCAAGCGATTGAAGACACGTCTGGAGGTCAGTGTGCACAAATGCTTTAACTCACCTTTAACTCCCCCTCGTGGACAAAAACAACCTCTTCTCAGGTTTTCGTAGTGCAGTGGTTATCACGTTCGCCTCACAAACGAAAAGTCCCTGGTTCAAAATTGGGTGGAAACACTTGCTTGTTTGTGTACTGTCCACCAGCACTGGCCGTCTCATTGCAACATATCACTATTTTCAAAGCTACACATAATACAGCCATTATGCTTGATTCAAACTGTTAACTCATAGTCCTTCAGAATTAACGTTTCCCATTACCTAACACCAGACACCCACTGAACATACAGTTAGGAGATAGCAGGCTAGCAGCCATGCTAGCGGCACAAGCATGGATGCCTGGCCAATCCCAGTGCTTGAATGCTACACGGGGTGTGTCTTATCAAGAAAAGCAGTGGGATCAATAATAATGCAACAGGCTCCATGGAAGAGGACCCACCCACTATGTAGATATAAAGGGCTCATTCTAAGGTAACGAAAACACAGTGATTCTTATTTTCAGGTGATTATTAATTAAATCATACTTATGAATATTATATTCCATTTCTGCCAAGTCCATTCCGCTAGATGACGCTAAATTCTACACACTGCACCTTTAAATCATGTTATTTGGGGTAAAAGAAGTGACAGTAGTAATTACCAAAGCTCCATGTTGGGAGAATTGATGTGTTCCGGGGAAATTTGCTTGATGCACACATGAAAGGTGCTTTTGCCGTCGGTCCGTGTAGAAACAATGCCATGTAGAGTTCCTTTAACCCTAACACTATATGAGAAAACGAATAATGTTTCCGCCCGGTTTCGAACCGGGGACCTTTCGCGTGTGAGGCGAACGTGATAACCACTACACTACGGAAACGTCGTGCCATACAGTCTCCGACAATTTTATTTTATGGTATACAATATGACTTATTCCCCCCTCCACGTCTCTATCCACGCAGAAGAGCCGCGTGAACATCGCTCCGATTGATCAAAAATCACACCTGAACGCTCGTGAATGCTCCGAGTTCAGGAAAACCGTCATTAAAAACCGCGCTGTGTCTGAAATGGCTTGGTATGCACTATTATTTCTACTACTAATAAAAGTAGCCTCATCACGACCCTGGAACCTCTGCTCTCTTTATACATCCATACATGCCTTCTACATGCTACACTTTCCAGAAAGTCAACGAACCAGAATAAAACAGCGCCACTCAGTCAACACTGTGGCCAGCAAGCGTGTTACATTCGTACTGATGAGCACTACAGAGGCCATGACTGGGAAGAGTTGAGATGGAAAATGAAATGTGTAAGTTCTAGTCCTGGTCCGGAGTCTATCAGCTGCTAATTATTCACAAAGACAGACAAAAGTAACACACCATCAACATCATGCATGCTCCTCCTGTGCAACAGAGTACTACAGCGACGATATGATCATGTAACACACACAGTTCACTGACCGTTTTCCTCAGTTGAATTGATTAAACTGCTTTCTAACTGTATAACTCTCAGATGTGTTCATCATCAGGCTAATTGCAGAATATTTGAACCAACTGTCACAACTCTCCAAACATGCAGTACATTTGTAATTGTTTTCTTTTATGTCATAATAAATACTGATAACATCTTTACTGTTGATTCATTTTATAACATTCATACTCAGCTTGCAACTGTTGTTGGTTTTAGTTCAGGTGCAGGTGCAGTTTGGTCCAACCACAATATATTTATAATAATCTGTGCCCTATCAAAACCATAATCTGGATTAATATAGTGCATATAAGAAGAGGAATGGTAAATAATACATTTTACTATCACAGCTTAAGTTAGTAATAAACGGGTAAAAAGCTCTGGAAGGTCACATCCAGTGTGTTGTAGTTCAGAACAAATACAATAAAACGTGTCAGTGTCCCGAATTTAAGACGTATATGCCAACAACCACCTTGGTTAGTATTTAAAAGAACACTAGAAGATTGAGGCACCTTATTTTTAACATTTTCAGTCCTCGTTAGTATAGTGGACAGTATCTCCGCCTGTCACGCGGAAGACCGGGGTTCGATTCCCCGACGGGGAGAATTAACTTTTCTACCCTCCACCAAAATAGACAAAAGTAGCATATGCAATATATACAAAAAATATGATTAGCCTAAATATTTGTATGACTAAATTTGGTAGCGTCTTTATTTATCTAATGAACATGTTTTATGTTACTCTTTTAATCAATGCTATATATTGTCTGGTTATTACAAATTTAGGTTTGCGCTCTCTTATTATTACTCAGAGTGAACAGAAGCGTGTTCCCGCCCGGTGTCGAAGTAGTACAATATAACGCTATATATCAGTGAGTTCAATGCATTTTCATAATACAGAAACAAGCCAACATCACCCAGCTAATTGACCAGGATTGCAGCGGGTGTGTTTTATGAGGGTTCACTTCTTCTGACATATGTGAGTGTCATTGCACACCTGTCAGAGTTATATGGTGGAAAACAGCTCCATCTTCTGGCAGCGGGGCCTCATGTCTAAATGATGGGATGGATTCAGCACATTGTTATTGACTCGTAGAGATCAGATGAGGGAGTTGAAGTGGATTCAGTCACTGTGATTTAGTGCCGATTTGGTGTTGGAAGTTATAATCAGACCTGTCACAACGGAGATAGAAACTCATCACACAGTTGGGTTCAGTCACAATTTATCATGTCAAACAAATAATCTGGATTACTACAGTGCATACAAAAAAGGAATGGTAAATAATACAATTTACGATCACACCTAAATTTAGTAATACACGGAAAAAAAGCTCTGGAAGGTCACAGCCAGTGTGTTAGAGTTCAGAACAAATACAATAAAACGTGTCAGTGTCCCTAATTTAAGACATAAATGCCAACAACCACCTTGGTTAGTATTTAAAGGAACACTAGAAGATTGAGGCACTTTATTAATGTTTTCAGTCCTCGTTAGTATAGTGGACAGTATCTCCGCCTGTCACGCGGAAGACCGGGGTTCGATTCCCCGACGGGGAGAGTTGACTTTTCTACCAACCAAGACGAAAGCAACAATCAACAACATGATGCATGCTCCTCCTGTCCAACAGAGCAATACAGCTAGGATATGCACCTACATAATTCACATACAGAAATCATTAAGTAGGACAAACAAAAGAATTTAAAGTTCTAAATAAAATTACATAGATATTCTTAATGATATGTTAAATGTTTGTATGAGTAAATTTGTGAGCCGGTGTGTTATACTCATTTCCATGTTATTTTCTACTGTTCTAGTCAGTGGTTTATATTGTAAATAGAAATAAAAGTCTAAATAAATAAAAATAGAAACTATTTAAAATGCTTTGATGAAGGTCTTTAACAGGTGTGATGTAGTGATATCAATATTGTTTTTAAACACCCGTAAATATAGTCCAGTTTATCAGTAACTTCAATCATGAGTTTCACTAGATTTACTATGAATTTTAGTCCTCAGAGAGAACGCGAACAAAGAAATGTGTTTCCGCCCGGTTTCGAACCGGGGACCTTTCGCGTGTGAGGCGAACGTGATAACCACTACACTACGGAAACTCTCATTGGTGGTCCCAGTACTGTATGAAAAAAAAAAGAACGATCAAAACTCAAATCCACACGTGACTCCGATTGTGACCAAATCCAAACATACAGCTTTTAGATTATAGCATGTATTTTATCGATGGTTATTGATTACCCGCCACCTGTGAGCTCTTGTGCCACAACATCCAATGAATTATCAACATTATAGACTACGGTTAATGTAACAGGCCTAGTCTTGTTCATTGTGAGATAAAAGTGCCAGAAAGAATTAAAACAGCGCATGCATTGTCATAATACAGACACAAGTGGTCAACATTACCCAATTAAATGAGCAGCATGCAGCAGGTGTGTTTTCTGATGAGCCACTTCTTCTGACATGAGTGAGTGTGAACAGAGGAGAGGCTCTGAGTTATTTGGTGGAAAACAGCTCCATCTTCTGGCAGCAGGGCCTCATGTCTAAATGATGGGATGGATTCAGCAGTTATTAGTCTTGATTTGAGAGATCAGATGAGGAATTTAAAGTGGATTCAGTCACTGTGATTATGTGTCGATTTGGTGTAATTTAGCAGAACAGAGTGACCATAGGAGAAATTATATTCAGACTTGTCACAATGGAGATAGAAACTCATCACACAGTTTGATTCAATCACAATTTATCATGTCAAACCAATAATCTGGATTACTATAGCGCATATAGAAAAGGAATGGTAGATCATACAATTTACTATCACACCTAAACTTAGTAATACATAGAAAAAAGCTCTGGAAGGTCACATCCAGTGTGTTGGAGTTCAGAACAAATACAATAAAACGTGTTAGTGTCGAGAATTCAAGACATATATACCAACAACCACATTGGTTACAATTTAAAGGAACACTAAAAGATTGGGGCACCTGAGTAGGGGTCTGCAGTTCCTCGTTAGTATAGTGGACAGTATCTCCGCCTGTCACGCGGAAGACCGGGGTTCGATTCCCCGACGGGGAGAGTTGACTTTTCTACCAACTGCTGATTATTCACCGAGACAAAAGCAATACACCAACACCGCCATGTGAGCTCCTCCTGTCCAACAGAGCAATACAGCTAGGATATGCACCTACATAATTCACATACAGAAATCATCAAGTAGGACAAACAAAAGAATTTAAAGTTCTAAATAAAATTACATAGATATTCTTAATGATATGTTAAATGTTTGTATGAGTAAATTTGTGAGCCGGTGTGTTATACTCATTTCCATGTTATTTTCTACTGTTCTAGTCAGTGGTTTATATTGTAAATAGAAATAAAAGTCTAAATAAATAAAAATAGAAACAATTTAAAATGCTTTGATGAAGGTCTTTAACGGGTGTGAGGTAGTGATATCAATTTTGTTTTTAAACACCCGTAAATATAGTCCAGTTTATCAGTAACTTTAATCGTGAGTTTCACTAGATTTACTATGAATTTTAGTCCTCAGAGAGGACACAAACAAAGAAATGTGTTTCCGCCCGGTTTCGAACCGGGGACCTTTCGCGTGTGAGGCGAACGTGATAACCACTACACTACGGAAACTCTCATTGGTGGTCCCAGTACTGTGTGAAAAAAAAGAACGATCAAAACTCAAATCCACACGTGACTCCGATTGTGACCAAATCCAAACATACAGTTTTTAGATTATAGCGTGTTTTTTTATTGATCGTTAATGATTACCCGCCACCTGTGAGCTCTTGTGCCACAACATCCAATGAATTATCAACATTATAGACTACGGTTAATGTAACAGGCAACAGTTTTGGCTGGACCACAACAACAACCAGGCAACGTACAAATTAAAAGCCCTCTACACGGTCCAGCCATATACTAGGTTTAGACCTATTCTTGTTCATTGTGAGATAAAAGTGCCAGAAAGAATTAAAACAGCGCATGCATTGTCATAATACAGAAACAAGTGGTCAACGTTACCCAATTAAATGAGCAGCATGCAGTAGGTGTGTTTTCTGATGAGCCACTTCTTCTGACATGAGTGAGTGTGAACAGAGGAGAGGCTCTGAGTTATTTGGTGGAAAACAGCTCCATCTTCTGGCAGCAGGGCCTGATGTCTAAATGATGGGATGGATTCAGCAGTTATTAGTCTTGACTTGAGAGATCAGATGAGGAATTTAAAGTGGATTCAGTCACTGTGATTATGTGTCGATTTGGTGTAATTTAGCAGAACAGAGTGACCATAGGAAAAATTATATTCAGACTTGTCACAATGGAGATAGAAACTCATCACACAGTTTGATTCAATCACAATTTATCATGTCAAACCAATAATCTGGATTACTATAGCGCATATAGAAAAGGAATGGTAGATCATACAATTTACTATCACACCTAAACTTAGTAATACATAGAAAAAAGCTCTGGAAGGTCACATCCAGTGTGTTGGAGTTCAGAACAAATACAATAAAACGTGTCAGTGTCGAGAATTCAAGACATATATACCAACAACCACATTGGTTACAATTTAAAGGAACACTAAAAGATTGGGGCACCTGAGTAGGGGTCTGCAGTTCCTCGTTAGTATAGTGGACAGTATCTCCGCCTGTCACGCGGAAGACCGGGGTTCGATTCCCCGACGGGGAGAGTTGACTTTTCTACCAGCTGCTGATTATTCACCGAGACAAAAGCAATACACCAACACCGCCATGTGAGCTCCTCCTGTCCAACAGAGCAATACAGCTAGGATATGCACCTACATAATTCACATACAGAAATCATTAAGTAGGACAAACAAAAGAATTTAAAGTTCTAAATAAAATTACATAGATATTCTTAATGATATGTTAAATGTTTGTATGAGTAAATTTGTGAGCCGGTGTGTTATACTCATTTCCATGTTATTTTCTACTGTTCTAGTCAGTGGTTTATATTGTAAATTGAAATAAAAGTCTAAATAAATAAAAATAGAAACAATTTAAAATGCTTTGATTAGGGTCTTTAACAGGTGTGATGTAGTGATATCAATTTTGTTTTTAAACACCCGTAAATATAGTCCAGTTTATCAGTAACTTTAATCGTGAGTTTCACTAGATTTACTATGAATTTTAGTCCTCAGAGAGGACACAAACAAAGAAATGTGTTTCCGCCCGGTTTCGAACCGGGGACCTTTCGCGTGTGAGGCGAACGTGATAACCACTACACTACGGAAACTCTCATTGGTGGTTCCAGTACTGTGTGAAAAAAAAAAAAGAACGATCAAAACTCAAATCCACACGTGACTCCGATTGTGACCAAATCCAAACATACAGCTTTAAGATTATAGCGTGTTTTTTATTGATCGTTATTGATTACCCGCCACCTGTGAGCTCTTGTGCCACAACATCCAATGAATTACCAACATTATAGACTACGGTTAATGTAACAGGCAACAGTTTTGGTAGGACCGCAACAACAATCAGGCAACGTACAAATTAAAAGCCCTCTACACGGTCCAGCCATATACTAGGTTTAGACCTAGTCTTGTTCATTGTGAGATAAAAGTGCCAGAAAGAATTAAAACAGCGCATGCATTGTCATAATACAGAAACAAGTGGTCAACGTTACCCAATTAAATGAGCAGCATGCAGCAGGTGTGTTTTCTGATGAGCCACTTCTTCTGACATGAGTGAGTGTGAACAGAGGAGAGGCTCTGAGTTATTTGGTGGAAAACAGCTCCATCTTCTGGCAGCAGGGCCTGATGTCTAAATGATGGGATGGATTCAGCAGTTATTAGTCTTGACTTGAGAGATCAGATGAGGAATTTAAAGTGGATTCAGTCACTGTGATTATGTGTCGATTTTGGTGTAATTTAGCAGAACAGAGTGACCATAGGAGAAATTATAGTCAGACCTGTCACAATGGAGATAGTTACTCATCACACAGTTTGGTTCAATCACAATATATTTATCATGTCAAATCAATAACCATGTCAATCATGTCTAAATGATGGGATGGAACACAGAGAGATGACAGAAATTTAATCTGGATTCAGTGACAGTTTCTTATTTTGTGACATGGATTTGAGTGACAGTGGATTCTGTAGACACAGGAATCATAAACACATTGAGGCAGACAAGCCTCAGATCTGTTGTGATGGTGACCTATAGTGTACTGTTATTGACCATGTTTAGATTTCTGTGTCATTTCATGTCTTTGTGGACAGGTGCTACATAAATAAGCAGCACAGGTGTAACTCTTTTATCTCTCTTTATTTCACTTTAAGTCCAATAAATTCAGTAGTTGCTTCTCTCTTCTGTCTGGAACCCTTCTCATCGGTCTGCATATTTTCAGATTTCCCCCCCCCCAAGCAAAACAGAAATGTAGTTTCAATTAGATTTTTAATAATTCTGAACTATAGCAAAACGTCATGATTCTGTAGTTTAGTAGTTATCACGCTTTGTAGCTGGTTTATTTAGTTCTGAGGACAGCCGATAGAATAATAATAGTGAACGCTGTAAAGAGCAGGACTGTGACACTTGGACACATCACACTGGATTTGAAAGGAATCATTTGAAAGGACAAGCATTAGAGTGCAGACTCCCTGCTTCTTGCTTTATACTGGAAATGGTAAGAATTGTAGATAATAGACTGATATAGAATACGCACTTTCAATGCTCTTATAGAATTGATAATTTTAATAGCCTACTATATAATAGCCTATTTTATGTTTTTATGATTCTGTTAGCCTGTTGTTGAATGCATGGTTATTACTCTATTTTGAAAATATTTTGTAAAGCAATATATTTTGATATATTACTGTAAGTTAGATATTATATTGTTATTGCTTTACATTTATAACAGCCAATTCTGTTTATTGTGATTCTATTAGCCTATTGATATTATTGGAAATATCTAGTGAATGCATGATTTCTGTATGATATATTTAAATTTTAATATATTGCTATGATTTTGATATTATATTGTTACTGTTTTGCATTGTTGGTGTATTGTTCCAACTAAGTTCAGTTGGCAGTTAACGTATACCAGTAAAGCCACTGAGGATCAGCCGACTAACATTGAGTTTTCCATTTATTCTTTCAGAATAAATGATTTTCTAAAATATGTCACCCCTTGAGTGAGCCTCTTCCTGACCTGCTTGTATTCCAACTATATTTTTCTTCCATAGTAGGGCAAGTGCTAGTGGTTTGAGAAAAAGAGCAAAGATTTGAGGTGAGAGAGGCAAACCTTGCCTTGTGCTTCGACTCAGTTTGAAAGAAGGTGACATGATGCCATTGGTAAGAACAGTGGCCATTGGATCTGTATACATTAGTTTTACACATTATATAAATGATGGACCAAAGCCAAATTTCTCTAGAGTATAAAACAAAAAAGAGAACTCATTTTCTTGTTTTCCACATTAGGTGCAATAGTCTGTGTAAATTATCAGCTGAGCATCTACCCCTTACAAATTCTAATTCTTGTCCTGGATGTATCAGTGGTGGAATCACATCCCTAATTGCTAGAATTTTAGCCAGTGCTTCTTCATCTGCATGAATTAGCAAAATTGAATGAAAATTACTACAGTAATGCGGGCCATTTCCTTTTTTATGAAGTAATGGGATATCTCATGCTTTCAGGAAGCTTGCTAGTAAGACATCTTGATATACAGTTTGTAATCTTGGGGCTAGCTCAATGACAAATTTCCTATAAAAGTCTGAAGGTAACCCAAAATTTCCTGGCACTTTTCCCAGGCTAAGATTCATAACTGCTTGCTGAATTTCTCCAATAGAGATGACTCCTTCTAAGGTGTCTTTCTGAGCTTCAGTTAGGGTTGGCATTTTCATTGATGACATAAAGCTCCAGTTTAGAATCTTCCATTGTCCCTTGTGATGTATACAGTTCTTGGTAAAAGGTCTTGAACACCTCATTAATCCCTTTTTTAAAATTTGTGATCAGTTTATTGTCTTTATTATATATTGAGGGAATAATGTTTTAAGTTTATAACTGCTTTACTCTATGTGCCAGTAATTTGCCCGGTCTCCAGCCTGGTCACCAGAAAAAAACGTTAGCATTGTACATTTCTGCAAACTACAGATACGTTTTTTATATTACAGATACGTAATATTTACGTTTCAACATGAGTAATACGTAGCATATTAACATTTCAACAATACGTATCATATCAACATTTCTAAAGTGACGTAGTTCACAGAAGATCTATATGAGCTGACTTTCTTCTTAGGAGGTCGAGGGGTTGGTGGATGGTTAGGAAGTTTGTTGGCAGAAAGTTGGAAATCATCAGAGAGCATGATTCGAGACCACCTCGAAACCAATGCCTGCTTCCCGGTCCAACCGACAAAACCGGGTGTTTTAAGCGAGACGTCAGGACATTTGCAGCTGTTTTAAATTTTTTTTTTACTTTATTTTAACGTGACCCAAAGAAGAGTCTTGTTTTCGTTGTTTTCCCTCCAATCATACACATATATTTATTACTTATATTTATTAGTAACATGCTGCTCTAACACTGATGCTTCAGTATTAATAATCTAATGATGTCATATATAATAATATATCAGTCAGAGGGACCAAACCACTACTTTTACTGCAATACTTTAACTACATTTTGCTGCTAACACTTTATTTTCATGCAGAACTTGAGGAGAAAAGCCCTGAGGCCTGCTATATAAACACATTAACTACTCTGTTCATTTACCTAAGCACTAGATTTGCTATGGCTTTATTTTCTTATCTCCAATCTCTTCAGTAATAAGCACTGCCATGTTTCCATACAGGCTCCTGCAGGGATTGAGGCAAGGCCACCATGTTACAGTAATACGCCCATAAATCATGTGGCATTATGTGAATAAACAGAAAGGATGATGACACAATTATTTTATTTAAAATGTTATGTTACATTTAGGTGAAGGACAGTTACCTATTTCCACATTAGCTCCGGTTTTGGTCTCCACCCCAAATATCTGTCTCTTTAGTGGCCAAATGCTCCACTATATTCACCAGCTAGTTGCTAACTTTGTCTGCTGTTTGGTGCTCAGCAGCTTTGATACAACAGACTGATGTGACAGCTGTATGATGATATGATATTTCCCTAACCAAGTCATTATTGCAGTTTCCTGGCAACCCCACAGTGACAACAAGACTTCAGGAAGTGACTTCTCCTGACCAAGAAACCACAAGATGTTTATATTTTTCTTATTGTCAACAAATCTCATGTGCAGAAAATGGAGTCAAATTCCTTGTAGGTGTAAACATACTTGGCCAATAAAGCTGATTCTGATTCTGATTGAGCAAAAATACAGATACTTTACGTAAAAAGTTCATTCAAAGTTGCATTCAAAATCCTACTTAAGTAAAAGTGAGTAAGTATTATCAACAAAATGTACTTAAATGATCAAAAGTACTCGTTCTGCAGTAAAATGTCCCCTGTGACTAATATATTATCATATATGACATCATTAGATTATAATACTGGTGCAACAATATGTACGTGTGTGATTTCTTCTGTTGTAGCAGGTCTTTAACCTATTTCTTTACAGTTTGATACACTTTAGTCAATTGGGAACCAATTGACTAAGGGGTCACAAGATTGTTGTGAGATGACTAATGAGAGAGGATAATTAAAAAAAAATCTGTTCTGCTACACAAATTTGTAATCAATTTTCAATTTTGAAGTAAATTTGACTTTTTTGTGCATAAACAGTTAAACAAAATCATCTGAGAAGTTCAAAGAGGTCATAAAGTTGTAAAGTAGTGGAGTAAAAAGCACAATATTTCCCTCTGAATTGTAGTAGAGTACAAGTACAGTACTTGAGTAAATTTATCCTCCTTAGTTACTATCCACCGCTGTTTGACACTTTGTTAAAATAAAAATATTAATGAGTGCAGTGATGTTAGAGTTAGACACAGGTTTAAGAAAGCAGTCAGGAGCAGTGCAGGGTGCTGTCTGGTTTCATTTGTTTTCTAACATATGAGCTTACCTCACTCATGCTCTGGATATGCCAGGTGAATGGACCAGTTTGAGGCGGGTATGCAAATGAAAAGGAATCATATCACATTACCTTCTGAGGACAGGGAGCTGCCCTAGGTAAACTGTCAATTGGTTTCCATGGCGACACGCATCTACTGCGCCATTTATGACTGTCAGGCTTCACGCCGTGCACACACACATGGAGGGAAAAAAGAGATAAACCAGTGTTTACTGCACAAAGACTGAGATAATCTTGTTTTTGAATGAATAAAGCCAATTTATTCCACAAAGGTCAGCGCAGGTCTCATTATGCAGCACAATAGTCACTTTAATCAAACATCAAAGAGAAGCTGTGCTACCACTGAGGCAGAGGAGTTTGCATCTGACTGTGTTTGTGCTTCATCAAAACATTCAGGTTAAGGTCTGTGAATATATTGAGAGAGAGAGAGAGACCCAGAGAGAAAGAGAGAGAGAGGGAGAGAGAGAAAGAGACAGCGTGAGAGAGCGAGAGAGGGGAGGAAAGAAAAGAAAGTGGTTTTGACAAGGCTAATTGATTTTAAAGTCCCTTTGAAGTCAGGAGTGTGTGAAGCATAAAATAGCTCAGTGATTTATTTTTTGTACTCACACACACACACACACACACACACACACACACACACACACACACACACACACACACACACACATTCTCTCCAGTGCATGCCATGTTCTTTTCTTGGGTTTGCTCTTCACTCTGTCCTCCATCGTCATCCTGTGCAAGTAGAATCTTTCACACCTTCCTGATAAGGTTTTTCCAGAGAGCAGAAGAAAGTCTTCAGTCTGTTTTGTACAGTTTATGCATTTAACACTAGTTTATGAACCACCACTACTTAATTGATCTCATTACAGCGGGAAGAAAAAATAAATGACATTTCTCACTTCTTTAAAAATTCTTAGGAGGACAAGTCAATCAGAGTATTACTTTGGTACTTGTTTTTATTGCTTTAATTCATTCTGTCTATTCAGTCTATTAAATCCTTTTTCCTTTCTGTTGTCACTCATGTTAACAGCCTCAGCTCTGGTGCTTAAAAAGTCTTGTCTTTTTCACAGTGAATCAATTTAAAAATGTACTTAGAATTTCCTAAATATGTTATATGTCGCTACTTACAGTCTATTATATCTCAGTTTAATTATTGTAAACAAAACCATGCTTGAGATTATTGGTTGCCTCTGTCCCAAAACAGTGCTATGTTGATAGTTTCTCTCAATATTAAAGACACAGTGAAAACAGTAAGTTTAAATATTTTTGATGACTCATCTTGCACTCAGGAGAGTATACATGAAAATAATCAAATTTGGGGCAAGGGGGGTAGCAGCAAAGCAATATCATAGTTGGAGATATGTGTTTGGATGTCAGATGACTAAAACTCTATAAAATTCCAAAGAATGGGTTTCAGGTCTAATTTCTCATTTCATGTCTTATTTTCAAACGGACAGAATCCCTCCTACTCAACCACACATTCATTTAAAGGACCAGTGTGTAGGATTTAGTGGCATCTAGTGGTGAGGTTGAAGATTGAAACCAACTGATAACCCCTCCCCTCCCCCTCCCTTTCCAGGCGAGTAGGAGAACCTACAGTGGCTGTCAAACTTGCAAAAAGTGTGAAAGGCTCTCTCTGGAGCCAGTGTTTGGTTTGTCCAATCTGAGCTACTGTAGAAACATGGCGGCCTCCGTGGAAGAGGACCCACTCCCTATGTAGATATAAAGGGCTCATTCTAAGGTAACAAAAACACTATGATTCTTATTTTCAGGTGATTATACACTAATTAAAGCATACTTATGAATATTATATTCCATTTCTGCCAATAGATCTGCCTAAATCTTACACACCGGTCCTTTAATCTTCATCCACCCGTTCATGTAATTTAAGCAGAGGTAATCAGTGGCCCATTTTTGCCCTTCCCTGCACATTAATTATTTACTGTTATTTGTACATAATTTGTTTAATTTGTGAAAATAAACAAAACTAAAACTCAAACCCTGATGTTGTGTCTTGCAAAAGATATCTAGGGCAAACTATGTTTACATGTAGTGTAAAAAAATCCAGGAATTTGTGAGTGTTACTACTGCTAAATAATGTTCTGGGGGCCTGGGAGCCAAGATACACACCTTGTAATTGCAACACAGCAGGTTTGATATGGACATTTTTGCATGTTGTGCATCTCTCTCTCTCTTCTATTTCTATTAGATACTAATCAATTGAAGAAAATACAAATACTATGAAGAAATAATAAAAAAGATGGAACATCTGCAGCACGTCCTGCAGTTTCACTATTTTTTTTTTTATTTCTTGCTGATCTGTAGCATTTTTCTCTTCACTTTCTGTTTGTGAAAGCATACTCAGAGCTGTCCTTACCACTAGAGGATCCTATTAACAGCTGTGAACATCAGGAAACACACATTTCAAACAGATTTGTGGGATCTCTGTTTAAATCAATCCGCTCCATTAAAAAAAATAAAATCTAAGCACTTTTTTTTTTTTGGTGAAAATTTGCTGAGCACTGAAAAGAATTAGCCTAGTGGATGGAACTCCTCCCTGGTCCAGACCAGTCAAGAACCCTGCTGCTAGTGGATCAAAAAGGCAAAACAGCCATAACTCATACCAGTGTCTAAGCAGAAAATGAAAAAAGATGATCTTTTGCATTTATTTGGCAGTGAGATGAGTGAGTAGGCAGAGGGAGGCAGGGCTCAGTGTTCAGCTCATAGATGTGTGTATATATGGCTGGCAGAGACGACACAGTGACAGGCTACTGCAGGCAAACAGCTTAGACTGGATGCAAAAAAGGCCTTCCCTGGTTTTAATCACACAAGCAGGTATAGTGCACTGTGTATAACTACACACACACACACATATCTCACTCTCTCACACACATACACTTGCACACACACCAGATGGCACAATAAGCCTGCTCGTCACTTGTACTTTTTGAGGGCTAGATACCTGAGGTGTCAGCACGGTGGATTGCGCTGAATAATTTCCCAGGAATGATTCATACTATAATGAGGTATTTGATGGACACATTTGTTACATAAGATGCAGAAACACCATCAGTGTGACCTGATTTACATGCTTTTGATGTAAGGATCTGAGCTAACAGCTGTGTAAGCAAGAAATTGGCATGGAAACTCTCTAACCTGTTAATTTCTCCATTATCACAGAATCCAAACATCCGCTGGCGCTGAAAGAGATGTTTCTTACTTAAGGGCACTTCTGCACATGGTTGCATCCATTCCCTCTGCTGGAAGAACACCACACTGCTACAAGGCTTATTATATGTAACATTTCTGACCCTAAAGTTGTACTGTGGTTAGAGGGACAGTGAATATTTAAGTCCTACTGTAAGTCCTGCAGATGTGAATTCACTGAAGGTCTAACAAATCAGAGCCATACAGGACTACATGCAAGGCTAGTTCAGATAATTTATGCAGCACTTTCACCAAATTTAGACTCCCTTTAGATGAAATACCAGGGTAACTATTCCCATGCCAATACTAAGACTGACACTTCTGGTGTACAGGGCCGTAGCTACCACTGAGCACACTGAGGTCATGTCCTCAGTACTGTGTCTGGATTGGGTTGCATGAGCTATTAGTGAATCTGTTACTTATGCTAAGTGTGCGAGTCTTTTATAAGTTGTTATTAACTATTAGTTAGTTTCAAACATGTGATTTACTAAATTGGGTCGCATCATTAAAACTTAAGATATATTTTAGCTAGTAAAGACTTTAGTAATGTGTAAATTGATTGGTTGGAAACATCTGGTGTGCCAATCAAGAGCAATCAATGATGCTGACTGAAAGTCACTTTGGCTTCACAAGTTGTAGCATAATTTCCAAAACTGTCAATGTTAGGGGGGCATAAGATATTTGTTTTTTTAAATGTAGGCATTACTTTGTTTGTAAATGTGTACATGGAGAAATAACGTGTGTTTCAGTTACTATGTCAGTTAGTGGTATTCATGCAGTTTAAGTGGGGAATATCTGATTATGCTAACTAAACCAGTTAGCTATTATTTATTCATTTAGTCAAAATGTTACTGGTATCATTTTTTGTACTTCAAGTATGTAGGGCAGATGATGCTATTTGGCACTTGAAACTTTTAAACGGATGCAAATGAAGCAGGTCGACAGGCAGGAGTAGGTGCAAAAAGGTGATATTTATTTACAAAAATATGAATGAAACAGAGGCAAAAAGGAACCCCCGGAAATTCAACAAATATAACTCAAGCCAAAGCAAAAAATAAACAAAGTCCGCAGCCTCACAGCAAGCTGCCACCTACTCTTTTCCATCACATTGACCAGTGACTGGCTTTTTACCTTCTCAGCTTAACCTAACTGGAACATACCATCTACTCAGTTTACCACAGGGTGAGCTACACTGTTAAAAAGCTTTCAAAACATGCAGAACATTAATGTAGAATTTCTCTGTTACTCCTGACAATCAAAATTTTCTATATTCACACACACACACACACAGCCATGAGTGCACCAAATCATATAGACAGTCAGTTTACTACAGAGCAGTTTTATCCTTTCTACCTCAACTTGACAATGCCTAGTGGCTCGCTAATGATGCACACCTGCTGTCACTGATGACAGCAGGTGTCATTGATGACACCTACTGTCATCAGTGACAGCAGGTGTCATCAGTGACAGTAGGTGTCTGTGACAGCAGATTGTCTGCTTCATCCCCATCATCACAAAACTCTCAAAAAAACCCACAAAAAACAAAAAACCATCACAACAGGACTGAAGCCCTTCAACAATTATATAACATTGTGAAAATTACTCAACTGAAACCTGTATTCCATTATCTGTGTAACAAGACTGATAAATTAACAGAAACACTGGACTGAAATTATTGATCTAATACATAAAACACTAGTAAAACATTGGAACCAGAGCCCAGTGAAAAGGGAGACGACCAACCTTTTTACAGAGGTATGTTGTGTTATTTGCGTGAAATATATTTTAAAATCTTCCCAATTTACATCATTATTAAACATCATCATATCAAAAGTCAGGTCAGATACATGCATGTTGCAGTACTCCATGTTACCTCATTTACACCTCATTCTAAGCAGGTCATCAGCAAGCATTGTCCCTTGGTTCAGTTAGCTTTGTAACAGTTATACCTGGCAGTTAGTGGGAGTAAGTATTTAGTAACAAGAAATATATACATGAGAGATAGTTGTTGGGTTTTTTTTTGGTGGAAACCATTTTAATTCAGTGATGCTGTTAATCTCCATTTAGCTACTAGATTATAACCATGCTGAGTCTGAGTTTATGAACAGCTGGAACAACCAACTCCTACAGAGGAGTTAAGACTGTAAAATTACACACAAATTACACACATGTTGGGTTTTGACAGCTAATTCTGAATTCATTTACTTCAGTATTTTTAAAATCCTGGCTACAACCTTGCTTGTGTACTTAAATAAAGAAATCTTTTTGATTAGTAAATGTTTAAAGCCTTTGTAGTAGTAGAAAGAAAATGTCAAAGGTCTTGGACTTCTTTTGTTTTGTGTTTAACAACAGTAATTCTAAATGATAATTAGTTCACAATTTTCAAAAATATTCGCTGGTGTGCCCCTGTCACTGTGGGAAGAAGCATAACAGATTTAGTTAATTCTCAAGATAATGATGACAGCAGAAAAGGTGGAATCTATAATGAATATCATCTTATTGCACGTTGCAAGTTCTACAGACTAAAATAACACTATAATGCCTTATATTGCAGGAGAGCATCCTAGAACACCCTCAAGGACTCCAGGATGGTCCCGGGGTCTCATTTTGGAACCTCTGAATAGTGCACAAAGACCAGACACTTTAATAAGTACTGCACACCATCTAACAGTAGGTGATGCTAGAGAGCCATGCTGAACACAGTGCTCGCCATTACCATGGTGATGATGTGTTTTCATTATGGTCTAGCAGTGCCCTTGCAGGCTCAGTGTTCCCATAGTTAACCTGGGAGGAGACAGAGCACTGGGGTCTAACATAGGATGAGCCATCAGCCTGCAGGAAACAATCAAAGTCCTCCTTTAAATAGACAATGGTTGATTTGACTCGGCCGCTTGAGCCGGTGCATGGGCAATAGGTGTTGAGGCTGGCCATGCTTGCCTGAGCATCCTCACAGTCAGCATCTCTCTGATAGAAACCTGCCCAGGAGGCCTTTTGTTAGCACTCAAAGGTCCTCATCGCAGAGGCTCTTTCAACAGCAGGCTCTGAAACCTTGAAGGCTTTCAGTTGTAGGTTGTAGCCGCAGCTTTAAGACATACAATAATACTGTTGTCTGTTTTACAAGTGAAGAAAAAGTGTTCATGTTCTTCCTATACTGCACCTACCATACTACTAACCATACTTCACAAAAACATTTGACTTTATTTCTGTAACACAGTGCGGAAAATGACATTAAACCATCTCTGAAGTTAAAGCCCCCTTATACAATATTTTTTATGATTTTATAATTTATAATTTTTATATAATATATTAACAATGGATTAAATTATGTATGATTAATGATGTAATATGATTAAGTGAAGAACCAACAGAGAACTCAATTCTGCAGTCCCTCTCAGCTCTATGGACTGTTTTGAGCCTCTCTTAGCTTATTGTTTTGGCTTGACATTAATGGACTGATGGACTGCATTTATATAGTGCCTTTCTAGTCTTCTGACCACTCAAAGCGCTTTACAATAGATGTCAATAATTCACCCATTCACATGCACATTCATACACTGATGGCAGAGGATGCCATGCAATTTGAGGTTCAGTATCTTGCCCAAGGCCACCTCAACATGCGGACTGGAGGAGCTGGGGATCAAATTGCTGATCTTCCGATTAGTGGACGACCTGCTGTACCTCTTGAGCCACAGCTGCCCCATCGTGTTTATATTAGCCAAGTTTTAGTTGGTGAAGGGTATATTATATTTTGACCCAACCTATTAGGAGAAGGTTATGTATCTAACCTGTGGAGTTGTGCCTGGTGAATACAAGTTTCAATATTCACTCTCCTTTTAGCTCTGTTTTGGTCTCCACCAAGTCCTGAGGGAAGTATCTGACTCTTTTGCTGCTAAATGCTCCATTATGTTGACCAGCTTGTTGCTAACTTTGTCTGCTGTTTGCTGCTGGGCAGGTAGTGTACAGTGAGTTTTTATTGCTTGGCATTTTTTATGTGTTTTTGTGTCTATGTGCATGTGTGCTTGCTGTGTTTTAGCTGTGACAAAAAAGAAAGAAAGAAAGACAGAAAGAAATCTGAGCCTTGAAGTGCTGATCGTTGCTGACATTATCTGTCTCTCTCAGCACCAGTCCTGTCCTTGCTGCAGTGTCCCTGAAGAATAGACATGATCTTTGTTTTTGTGCCATTTTGAAAAGTAAAGCATTCCATGCAGTCAGGGTAAAGGAGAACCAGTTTTCTTCGATGGCGGTGTCCCCTCACTTCTCTCTGTTACGCTATGCTGGTCTTCCTCTGTCATCTGATATTCACTGCAGTGGGAGGGTGACAGACTAAGTGGCCATTGAGCTACACAAACGAAGTGCACCCTTCAAGTCATTTTTCTCTTTGATTAATCTGTCATCCGAGCCAGCTTTGTCTTTTTCTCCTGATGTTGAGTTAAAACCGTGTAAATCACTGACCTTAGGACTTAGGATTTAAAGCCTGCTCCTAATAAGATGTTATCCTCAGAATGTCTCTGTTGGCTGCATCTCCTTGCAATAATAATCTTTGGAGCAGTTCCAGACTACATATTTATGACATTGCAGGTTCCTAATCAGCTAATTCTGACACTGGAAGAGTGTCATGTATTATACATCCACTGATACTGCCCGTTTGTCATAAACCTGAGCACTAGCGTCTGCATTCACAAAATGTTCCTCTTTGATGTTGAGGAGCACGCTCCAGTGCACCAGCAGGCAATTACTTACTGTTGCCATTTGCAGTCTATTGACTCCATGTAAACTCAAGTCTTTTCATCAATAAGCACTCGGTGCATCCATCCCTCTTACACCAGCCATTTATTGACAGTCAAGCTTTTGGGAGACACCGCAAATGACGGGCTCCTCCATAAAAACGCCATCTGATCACTATTAGCTTTGATCTGATGGCATTGGGCCATTGTTAACAAATGCTTCGATTGGAAGCTCGCCATACAAAATGAAAGGCCATCTGCTGTGGTTAGAGTGGCTGTAAACAGCTTCAGATGGCTGTGTGGAGAGGCATTTATCAGAAAGTCATCATCAGCTCTGTTTGCTCTTCTCTTCTCCCCCTTCTCTCTCTCTCTGCTCCTCTTTTAATTGTCTTTCTCTCTGCCTGTCACTCTCTGCACTTCCCTTCCCCTTTTTTCTCCTCCATAACTAAGCAATCTTCTCTCTTAACTTTGGGTCCATTCAGGCATTTAAACCAACAGCCAAGTTCTCACATCTGTTTACGCTGACAAACAATCATATAATTTTATAATATACATCATACTAACTAAAACCAAAATTATGTCATTAATTAGGACTTCAAGGCTGCTGTTGTTCTATTTTCTTAGTGTCAACAAATCCCATTAAAAGACCAATACCAACAGGGCTTTGGTCTATCTCTACTCTACCCAGCCTGTCTTTGGCACTCACCTCCAAGCCTACTATTTTTGACAGAACACAAATATATATAGTGTCAATTGCAATATTTACTCCTGTTTGAGGAAATTACTGTTGGGGACTATTTTCAGTGGATTAATATACACTGTTGCACAGTATTTTATGTAGCAGAATGGAAAATGTGGGATTGAGTTAAAATAAACTACAGTGCCTGTGTTAGTGGTAATGAAGGATCACGTCACCAATGGCAACCTTGTTGCTCACTGATGTGGTTTTAATAGTTATTATTGCAACACTAGTGGCAATATTGGTTGGTTAGTCCACCTCTTTGGCCCAGACTGAAATATCTCAACAAATATTGGATAGATGTCATTAAATTTGTACTGCATTCATCGTCACCAGAGAATGAATCCTCATGACTTTGGTGAATCCCTGATTTTTCCTCTTGCACCACCATATGGTTGACGTTTTTGAATTTGGGTAAAATGTTTTTTTTTACTATAGGGTCACCATGCAATGTGGTACTGACATTCCTGTTTCCCACAAAATGAACTGTACTCATTTTGATGATCCCTTTACTTTTCATCTAGCACTGCCCTCAGGTCAAAATTTCCATTTGTCATATTCTACAAACACCTGCAACACTAATGACATTATTCCCATCTGTGTCTTGTGGTAATTAGCAAATGTTAGCATGTGAACATTAATTTACCAAACTTAGGTAGTAAACATGGTTGCACCTGCTGAACATCAGCATGTTAACATTGTCATTGGAAACTCGTCAGCATGCTGACAATAGCATTTAGCTCAAAGCACCGGTGTGCCTAAGTACAGCCTCACAGAGTCTCTAGCATGGCTGTGTTCCAAATCCATACTACACATTAACTGTAAGCAAGTTTTCAGTATGTTGTGTGTTCACTGTGGAAAAGTGACAAAATGAAGTTCACTCAAATTAGACAGTATGCATACTAATACTGTCTACTTCTGAATGTGCTGTTGATTAACGCAGTTCTCCCACACTACAATGCAGAAAAAATGGATGAGCTCCTCACAGCTGAAAAAAATTAAATACATTTGTGGGTATTGGTGTATTAGGAACACCTGTGCAATCTAATGCAATCCAATACAGCAGCTCTGCCATAAATTCTACATTTATGAATTCAGTTTTTGTTGACATTGTCAGAAAGGTGATAATTCTACTTCATGTTTATTATTGAGGTCGTAGTGGGTGGTGGTGTACTGGGGTGCTTTATATTGAATGATGTTCCTGATATTTTGTCCACTCCATTACCATACATGAGGGGGGCAAAATGTTATGAACACCTTTCAATATAATGCACTCCAGTCCACCACCACCACCCACCATGACCTCAATAATAAACATAAAGTAGAATGATCACCTTTCTGACCATGTCAACAAAAACTGAAAATGTATAAGCTTCACTAATGTAGAATTGATGGCAGAGCTGTTGTATTAGATTGCACAGGTGTACCTAATGAAGTGGCTGATGAGTGTGTGTGTGTGTGTGTGTGTGTGTGTGTGTGTGTGTGTGTGTGTGTGTGTGTGTGTGTGTGTGTGTGTGTGTGTGTGTGTGTGTGTACAGTGCCACTCTCTCCCTTCTCACCTCTCTGTCTCTCTTCCTATCTCTGTAAAGGCTGGCTAATGACACTCTTCCAGATGGCTTGCCTACCATGTGTATGTGTGTGTGTTGGCCAGTTTTGAAAAGGATCTTTCATCTTCCTCTTCCTCTGACAAAAGAATCAGTCCAGTCAGCACAGCTGTCTATCTGCCGCCTCTTTCTCCCAGCACATGTCTCGATTAATCCCAACGTTGTGCTGCGCAGCTCAGTTTTGGCATGTGCTCTCCTCCACCACTCCATTTATTCTTGCTTTCTCGGTCTCTCAGCCTTTCGCGCTGTTTCTTCCTCTCATTTGCTTCTTACCGAGTCTCATTCTATCTCTGTTTCTCCTTTCACTCTGATCCTCTTTTATTCCTCCCACTCCCTCTCTGGCCTGCGCTCTTGCCTCTAAATCTCCACCCTTCTGCTACATCATTGTTCTCTTCCAGTTTCTTCTCCCTTCCCCTTCTGTTTCTGCTTCCTTCCCTGCCCTCTCCCCTCCATCCTCAGAGTCCTCAGTCTTTTCATCGCTGTGTAATAGAGAGTGACATGTTTGGCAGTTCCTCTGCTCTCTCCTCTCATAAGGAATTACTGTCCTGACCCACTTCCACATGCAGTGGCTGCCACATATACATGGCTGTGGAACAATCTGTGTCACTAACTGCCACAGAGAGAGATGCACAAACTACCTGACCAACCTCATGACCATTATATAAAATCTGAAAATAATGTTTAGCCATCTAAAAAAGTTCAAAGGTATGGGTTTGTTTAAGTGTGTAAAGCTTTTAAAAATGTTGATGTATAAATGTCGAACTTTTTTAGTCTGGCTGAGATTAATCTGAAACGAAGAGCTCAAGTTACTTATTAGTCAAACTGGTCAGGTTGGTATTGAACCTTAGTCCCATGACTCATGTTCGATCCTCCGAATCCAAGGAATTAAAATGGTTGACGGTAGAAAATAGGGTAAGGCAGCTGAAATTGAGACTAACACATAAGATCCTGCAAGGTAATGGGCCAAGATTAGATTTAAGAATTATTTTATGCTCTTTAGGGACTCACGTGGCTATTCAACTAGAGGCAGGGCCACAGACATTGTGCCATATAGATTTAACATGTGTTCTGGGCAAAATACCTTTTTCTACATGGCAGCAGTATAGTGGAATAGACTTCCAATAGAGATAGAATCAAGTCAGTCTTGTCATAGATTTAAACGTACATGTGGGGAATGGTTATTTGACCGAAATGAATGAATGATTTGGAAATCTATGTGGGTGTATTTATGTAGGTATATAAGTTAGTATGTGTGTATGTACAGTATGTATATAGGTATGTGCGTTTGGAGGACACTTTGTTGAGTGCGCCTAATGAAGTGGCCACACTCAAAGGTGGGAGTGACCGCTTTGTTGGGTGTGGGGGGGGGGGGGGGTTACTGGTGAGGTGGCCGCTGGGTGTATATGTATGTATGTATGCAGCAGTCTATTGATAGTTTTAGTACTTCCTTCCAAACTAAGAGACACAACACTGTTACTGTCAAGGAAAGACTTAGCTCTCTTGATGTTAACTTTTTTCAGTGTCCCTCCATCCACTTTATTTGCTTGTAAATTCCCAGTTGACAACGGTGTACATTCCCTCAAATCCAAATCCAAATAGATAGCACATATAGCACATACAATGTAATAATCATGTTCCCCTTAAAGAGTATTTACCAAACTTTTACTAACAGGTAACTTAATGAATAATGTATAGCAACAGATTTCTGTTGTTGTTAACCTATAAATCAATTTAGTCATCTCCAAATGAAACCTACAACTACTGAAAGATAGGTTCCCATTTTTTGAAGTCTGGCTTAAAACACAATATACACATGCCCATGTGTATATTGAAACTTTTTTTTCACTGCCCATACTGGCTGTGAAGTGATCCCTTTCTAAAGTGATGTAAAAATAAACAAAATAATTAACATGTATCATAACTATCTTGTCACAGAATGGATGTCCTTGTTATTGGAAAACCTGCTTTTAAAGTGTAAAACTTCATTATTGAATATTTGCACATGATTTGTGACCCTTGACAGCATTACATCTTAACTGTGATAAAAACCAGAAAGGACCCTTGTGGCTACAGTTATTAAAATATTTCAATTACCTCTCTCATTACTCATGCTGTACTTCATTATTTTGTGATCTTGTGACTCATTTGCATAGTGATGAATGGAACTTTTTAATTAGTTTTAGCTGCTGCCCCGAAAACAAAGCACAGCTGAAAATGTTCTTATGACCCCTGTGTTTAAATAATGGAAAAATGAATGAATTAATTTTTCCTTATCTCCAACATTCAATTATCAATCAGATGTGGATGATGTTGGTATGAGGTGCATTTTTTCATTTATAGGGGCAATTTACTTGTGGTCATGAAATAGCCTGATACATAACCTCCCCCAAAACTTTGAATTGTCATTTTCACTTTTCGGTTTTTGTAGAAATTTAACCACAAAATATGGCATGGTAATCAATGAGCTTTAGATGTGCTGGTACACTGTAAAAAATCTCTATTTTTACAGATTTTTCTTGTAATTCAAAACTACATAAAATGTCAATAAAATTACAAAAATATACTGTGAATTTACATGTCTAATGTAAACTAATGTAAATGTGTAACTGTGAATTAACCTAAAATTTCCATTTTTTAAAAAGAAAATTTACCTTTTTCACATAAAGACTTAAAATGTGAGTATGTGTATATATAATTACAAAGGAAATTTTTGAATTATACCTGACCGTTTACATTGCCTTTTCATTGTCTTTTTTTCAGTGTTTTTGTGTTTCTTTTTTAGAAAAGGTAAATTCATAGTTTGTGGGTATACTTATTTAACATTAAAAATGTATTATATACAAAAGATTTTAATGTAAAATTACATGAAAACACAACTTTTACATGATGTTATCTAAAATTAACAGCATATTGTTACACTTAAATTCTTCTAATCTTTAATAGTGTTATTATTCTGACTTATTCCATCGCAACTTTCTTCG
This sequence comes from Thunnus albacares, assembly GCF_914725855.1. NCBI lineage: Eukaryota > Metazoa > Chordata > Actinopteri > Scombriformes > Scombridae > Thunnus > Thunnus albacares. The sequence continues at coordinate 4,326,197 of NC_058121.1, forward strand.
ATGGTTTCAACGTATGCATGCTATGGGCAGCAACACAACCCATGCTTTGTGAGTTTTAGTTTATTCTTTGGGATGTGCCTCAGTAGGGCTCTCTGTGAATTTTACAAAGTTCTGCCCAAACATTTGTTAAAGCATTTGCAGGTACAAGACAGAAAAATACAGCTGATCCTAATCTACTGATGGCACAAGAGGGGTCTGCCTGCAGGCCTCCTCTGTGGGGACGCTTCCAGTGCAGGCTGCGCTCTCCAGGCAGCTCCACTGTCAGGACAGGAAACAGCATGTTGTTTCTTTTTTCCCCGCATTAATAAACGTAGGTAAAGACATGAGACATGCCTATTGTTGTTTTCAAGAGCCATACATAGCAGTCACAACATGACTGTGACTTGTTTGATTAAAAGTAATTATATAAAGGAGAACAGTGCAGGTGTTTGTGTCTGTGAGGTGGGAAGAGAGGCTTCAAGCAATAAGCAGTGTTTGTTGAATCAATGAGCTATAGGCTAGTTTTTTATGAATCAATCAATAAATATTGCTATATTGACAGAGTTGATCACTATGTGCTACGTTGACAGAATAAATCAATACATTCAAGACTGCTACATTGATAGCCTATAATTATTGGATCAATATGTATTGTTATAATTGCAGAGTCAGTCACTTTACGGCATGTTGACAGATATATGTCGCTACATTTAAAGAATTCATAGGATAATATAACGTCACTGCCTTGGCAGAATTATTTCATGTATAGCATTGAAGAAATCCTGTTAAACAGCAGCATGTATTTGTTGTGACAGTCGATGGTTCTGTGGTCTTTTTTCCAGACAGCGGAGGTATCATCTTGTGCATTTTGTTTTATTTTGGCAGCATTTCCTGTCCTGACAGTGGAGCTGCCTGAGAGTGGAGTCTACACCAGAAGCGTCCCCACAGAGGAGACCTGCAGGCAGATTGTCTTTGATGGCACTGTTAGCTTATTTGAATATACTTCCCAGCATGATATGAACAAAGTTACATGATGGAGGAAATTCTGTGTCTTTTTAAACGTGTGTCTTAGTGGAGGTCAGATTGTCTTCTCTCTGATCAACATTATCAAAAAAAAAAAAAAAAAAAAAATCAAACAAAACAAAACAAAAAATACAAAAAAAGAAAAAAAAGGTGCAAGGGTCATTGCAAAGAGCATTGTTCCTGGACCATGTGACCATTGATAACACAGCAAAGACTGTGATGCATGTTAAAATTTGTTTCTTTAAAAGGTGAGTCCATTGTTTTTATAGATTAGTATACTTTTTAACATGACAAGTTTATTAAATACCAAGATTTTCATATAAAATTACATGAAAAAACTTATATTACACTTGATATTATGTTAAATTAAGTAGATTGATGCAATTACAAACCAGATTTACGACCTGTTTTACAACAGTATTTAGATATTTTATCAGTGGTACAACATTTGTACATGTCTGTAATTTTAAGCCTGATTATTTGTATTATAGCAGTGTCAGTACATTTGTAAAGGTAATTTAATTGTTTTTAAAGGTGGAAATACCCTTATTTATCATTAAAAAGCCCCAAAATATGAAAAATAAGATTTTGTGTAAAATTAAATTAAAATTAAAATTAAAAATGAAAAGCTATCAATGTATTTTAATTATGGAAAATTACTGTATTTTTTGAGATGTTTATTTTACAGTATTTTATTGGCACCCCAGCTGTATAATAATAATAATAGTTTGGGTTTTTTTCCCCCAGTATTTTTTATTACATTGTAGCGTGTACAAACCCCTGGATTTCAATCCATCTCTAATTCTTCTTAGACGCATTTACACTTTATTAACCCTTTCTAAATATCAGGTAGCTACCTGATTTGCCAATTGATTCATGAAGTGTAATGAGGTATATGTGTCTTTCTTGTGTCTTTGTTGTCTTGCTGTGATAAATTGTGCAAAAGGGAATAACCGTGAAGTTTAGAGACACTGGATTTTTTAAAACCTTTGAACAGAGTGATGCTGACTGTGTCCCCCTGTTTCCAGTCTTTATGCTAAACTAAGCTAACTGGCTACTGGCTGTATCTTAATATTTACCATACAGACATGACAATGATCTTTTCATCTAACTCTTGGTGAGAAAGCGAATAGACATATTTCCCAAAATGTTGAACTACTTCTTTAGACTCAAGTCCTAAATGGACTAACACCTTGAAAATACAAGAACTGAGAATGATCTCTGTTTGCAAAAATGTCTTCACTTTGAATGGCCGAAGAGGACAGAATCAATGCAACACTCACTCACCAAACTGCACACACACACACTTTGTGGACCTGGCTGTATAACATGGATCAGTGCCATAATCTGTGGCTGCCACATTTCTCTGGCCTCTGTGACATTGCAGAACTGGCGGCTCTGAAAGTTTCACACCCTGCTTTCAGTGAGTGCTGAGACTGAGGCTGTCACTACACCGTCACACAGGAAAAGTGTTTTTATAGCTGTTTAGGTGCCTCTACCTGTTCCAGCACAGAGTGAGAACTGTGGATTTTGCAGTTCTTCCTCTGATGCTAAAAAAATTAAAGTATAATTTGTGTATCTACAAAATCTGTTTTTAAGGCACAGTGGAGGCGAGGCCACAGACAGCAGGGCTAATTCTCTTTGACTGGAAGATGGTACTCACAGTGTAACGGACGCCTCTAAAGGAGAAATTGAATTCAAACTATTTGAGGGGTGAAAACAAAGTGGACAGGCAACTGCAAAATCAATTGGTGTTTTCAAAGTGTGATGAAAGCTTGCTCAGGTAAGTGGAACCCAGCAGGAGGAAAATAATTTGACTACTTTCAAATGAGCTTCATGTGTTTTACCTTTTGATTTTTCCATTTTGCATTAGTCTTTCAAGTTGAGTGGGAGAAATCAAATGCACATCAGTCAGCTCAGTTATTTGAAATGGTACTCAGACATTAATGTTTTTGCTCAGTCCAGTTGATGAAAAGCTTCTCTTTGTTAAGAAGTGTCACTGCAGTGTGAGGGCACTTGGTTTGTTGCTCCGCTTTGCTTTTGATGTTCCAAAGGATTGTCTCTGCACACAGTGAGCTTTAAACACTCTTATCTAGTTTGGGGAATGGGATTAGCAGCAGATAAATTTCAGCTTTCACACAACCCTTCGTGTAGTCCAAGTATTTTTGGTGTCTTTGGCTTACTTAGATTTTAAATGTGACTAGAATCAATAACTTTCTAATGTTAAAAGTTGTAAAGAGACAAATTATGAGTTGTATCCCATGATTGTCCAGAAGATTTATATCTATATCTGTGATGTCTATCTACTGGGGTTGGGATTTTTCCAAAGATTTTAGACATGTTACCTCTGGGGATTATTTATATCTCAACAATTCTTCTTACAAGTACACATATTTGAGGAAACAAATCTAGTGCCAACCACAGAATGCTTTTTTCCTTTAGCTGTCCACTTACTATTTTAATACATCTGTGTGGTTTCATGGGAGGGTGTTACCATGTTCATAGCACATTATTAGTTGGTACTAGTTATTAGCGGTAGGGAAGGAAAATCCATCGTATGGATGCTGTTTTGCTTTGGTGGTTTCGAGCACAGGGGCATTGTTCTTCAGTGTTTAGTTGCAATATTAGGGCTTTCATATTCACTCAGTGCCCCACCTGTGAAACATCTCTCCAAACTCTGATTTAGATGGAGGCATGCATATTAAGTTTATTAGATTAACCACTTGCTGTAGTGCCTAAGGGGTGGAAAGTAAGTGATATTGTACTCAAGTACAATTTTGAGTTAATTGTAGTTTACTTGAGTATTTTTATTTTATGCTACTTAATGCATCATTAATAGTAAACTAGTCATCTAGTAATATATAATATGCCACTCACAGGGGCCATTTTCTGCCCAATGAGTACATTTATTTTTGATACTTTAGGTACATTTTGTTGATAATGATATTACTCAGGTACCTTGTGAAGTTTTTGACCACCAGTAGTGCTTTGGAGCAATGTTTTTATGAGTAGGTTCCTTTTTTGATTATATCTTACATACGCACAAAGATGGGATACACATTCCTGGCACTGGTTTCATAATATGTTGCTGATCGACAGTTGGTGGAGAAATCTAGCCATGTGCCAACAAAGGCAGTGTAGAGGAAGACTGCTAACAAGCAAGCACTGAAGTAAACATTGCACAATTTGAAATACTCTGCTGAGGAAGGAAATGCTCTCAACACATTTGTTAGGCCACAAGGATAAACACACAATGCATGCAAAACACTGAATATGAACATAACTTTTGTTTGTCTACAAGAAAACTCCACAGGATTGAATGGAGGACTTTCACTTATAATGGAATAAGTTAACATGCTGGTATTATGATACCGCCATATTGATACTATACACTTATTTAAAAAAAAACATTTTGAAAAGCCCTGTGAAATACCAGAATATCAATGCCCAGTATTCAACTCTAACATCCATAAAATATTTTATAATGGAAGAAAAAATAATCAAACTTAACATTTCCAATCAAAATACCTGGAACTACTTTCTTAGTGCCAAGGCTGTCTCTTTCTCAGTCCCTCTGTCTTTCGCCCAACGCCCTCCATTCTGCAGGGGGGATGCAGTACTTTGTGTTGTTGATGGCTGCGATGCTGTGGATGGTTCAGGCTATAGCAGATGTCTGTCCTGATGCCTGTCAATGCTCCAGAAAGTCAGACACAGAAAAGTCAGAGGTCAACTGTCATAAGAGAGGGCTTCGTGTCTTTCCCTCCAAACTTCCCCCTGATGCTTGGATCCTCAAATTGGGTGGGTACTTTATGGTTAATCAAGTCATCCCTCAGAATGATGTAATGTTCAGGATATGTAATAATTTATATAATATCTAAGTAAACATAGGCATGGTGGGAAATAATTGCATGCAAAACATGGCGTGGTGGGAAGTAATTGCAGTAGTAACTCACTCCATTTCTGTTGTCTAAAGGTGAGAATGGCATCACAGACCTGAAGGCCAATGCCCTGAGATCAGTTCCAAAGATTGAGAGTATCAACCTGGAACGAAATGCCATCAAGTCCATCCATCCCCAGGCTTTCTCTGGTGCAAAGCAGCTGATGCTCCTCAATCTTTACGGCAACCACATCACCAACCTTCCACCGAGGGGATTCCAGGTAAAGACATTTGGAAGCAGTCAGGTTTTGAGAGTACAGTAATCACATCACAATAATCTGACCACAAAACTGTTGTTCTTTCATGTAGGACCTCCTGAACCTTCGCTTCCTCATGCTGGGACAAAACCAGATTGGCATACTCAAACCTGAGATGTTTGCCGGCATGAGGAACCTGTCAGATCTGGATCTTCCTCTCAACGCGCTGACAATGCTCCCACCTAATGCCTTTAAGCCTTTGATTGCTCTCAAAGTTTTAGATCTTTCCCTGAATCGCATCCAGAGGATCGCTCCTAAGGCCTTCAGTGGACTCAGACAGCTCCTGTTCCTCAACTTAGACAACAACAGGTCACACCACAATGCCATTTGGACAATTTTAAAGTGTAGAGTGCCTAGCAAGGCCAAAAGAAGATTGATGTACTATTGTGGGTACAGCCAATGAGAATCAGACTCCTAGTGTTAGGGTAGTGCCTAGAATATTTTCATTTAATGGATGTTAAAGGTTTAAAGATCTGTAGGTAATCTTATTGTTATGCAATGAGAACATACGCCAACATCTTATGTGTGTCTAGATAACAAGATTTATTATTTGGTCCATTTCCCCATACTAGCACTTTTGAAAATTACCTCTAACACAAAACCACTACACAGCTGTAGGACATGGCTTTATATAACCTTAAAAGAGTTTTGCTTTTGCCATGGTTTCTACTTACAGCAGTTGTACAGTGTATTAATGTTGATGAAGAGAATGTGACTTTCTCCCCCCACCCAGTGTGAAAACTGTTTCTGCTGGAGCATTCAAGCCATTGCGATCTCTGGAGATGCTGGTTCTAGACAACAACCTTATGTCCACACTGAGCTCATCAGCGTTGGATGGCCTGGTCAGCTTGCAGGTAACAGTTTTAAAAAAAAGTATTTTCTTGTTTCAACTGGGTTTACACACAAAAAGGAAATCAGATGTTATTGTCATTCAAGTTAGAAGAAACCATTTCACTTCAAACTTAATGCACACATTATTAAGCAGCATGGCCCTAGGGATGGAAAAGTTGGCCCGTCCAAAAGTGGCCCAGACTAAATTATTAACTATTGGATGAATTGCCATTAAATTTTGTACAGAGATTCATGGTCCCCAGACGATGAATCCTCCTGACATTGGTGACCCCCTGACTTTTTCTCTAGTTGACTTTTTTTTCAGTAAAATGTTTCGACAACTATTGGATGGATTACAATGAAATTTGGTACAGGTGCTCATACAATGAATCCTAATGAAGTCAGATAAATCCTTTTTTATTGGTACAGACATTCATGTGTATGAGAGGATAAATTATCATGACTTTGGTGACTTTTTTTCTTGCACCACCAACAGGTTAAAAACTTTGGTTTAGAGTGAAATGTCTCAACATCTGTTGGATGGATTACTGTCCAATTTGATGCAGACATTAATGGTCCTTGTGAACTTTGTTGATCCCTTAACTTTTCATCTAGCACCATCATCAGGTCAAAATTACTTAAATAACATTTGATACTCAGGCATACACCTGTTTAATTTGGCCCCTCATGCACTGGTTGTATTATACATACAGTACGTTTGTGATTGTGCATAATATGCAGTACATTTTGCTTTGTTGACTAAATGCCATAAAAGTAAATGTGCTAAATATTGCATTAGGAACTCTACCTGAGGAACAACGAGCTGGATCACCTGCCACCTGATGTGTTCAGTAACATGCCCAAGCTTTCTCAGCTGGCTCTCAGTGGAAACCGCCTCAAGACAGTGGATGGAAACATGTTGGCCCATATGCCTGGTAAGACTTACCACCAGGCTGCATTTTCACTGTCCCATTTTCTAAGGAGTGACTCATAATTATAGAGGTAGAGATGACTGCATCGTTTGGTGATGCCAGCGTGATTCACTTCTTGTGACCATTTTTCTTTTCCGACCCCTCTCAGAATTGAAGAAGTTGTACCTCCATGACAACCCTTGGCAGTGTGACTGTAACATCAGCTCCTTGGTGCAGTGGATGGGGCAGACCAAGGTCACCCTGTCACCTCGGGATTCCCTGAAGTGTGTGAGTCCTCCGGAGCTTCGAAACAAGAGCCTAGGCAGCCTCCAAACCTCCAAGCTGCTCTGCCACACCTAACGCCAGCAAACCTGGATGAAGACTACAGCGTGGGCTTGGGCCCATGGAGATCAGAACTTTTATTCAAAAAGATTTTTTACTCTGTAGACTGTGCTAGTGTTTGTAGAGTGCACTTGTTTCTTTCTCAAAGCTGCAATGCAATCAATATATAGAACATATTTATGTTTTCAGCTCAAAATCCTGCATAAAATATCACCTTTTAGAAACTTTGGCTTGATACCATGTACTTTTGAGTTTAAAACCAAACGCATGAAGACCTTTTAAACTGCAGTTAAAAAATGAAACTGGATTTATGAGGTTTTTAATTCAACAGAGAGGCTGTGTATTACATCGTTGTATTCTCCACCAGCAAAGAACAAGTGTTGTCTCTTATCTCCAAATTCAACACTGAGATTAATATTATAATCTTATATTGGTTGTCGTAGAGTGGCTATGCAGGTCTGGAAAGTGACGGATTACATGCAATGGGATTACATTAATCCGATTTCAGGAAATGGTTTCTGTAATCTTTAATAGTTAATGTAAAAAAATAAAGGCATTTGGATTGTGAGATGACAGACACAGCCAGGATTCTGCACAGCTAAAACTGAGAGTGAAGATAGCTGTAGATAAATGTAAATTTATTTAAATTGTAATCTCTAAATTAGATAAACGTAAAATAAGGAAGATGATCAAGAGTGATGTTACAGTGTTTAAGCATTCCAGTGTATTATGCTGCCAATTACAACTTCAGCCAGGCCAGCAGTGACACACTACATGGCCAGAAGTGTGTGGACACCCAAACATTACACCCATGCCATATGTGATTGTTGAACATGTCATTAAAAAACCATGGGCATTAATCTGCTGCTATAACAGTTTACAGTCTTCCAGTTTCAGGCTTTCCACCTGATTTTGGAACTTGGCTGCAGGGATTTGCTCCCATTGAGCTACAAGAGTGTTAATTACTGATGTTGAGCGATAAGGCCTGGCTTGCAGTTGGTGTTGGATGAGGTTTTAGTTAGGATTCTGTGCAGGCTTGTCAAGTTCTTCCACACTACACTGGGAAAACAATGGCTTTGTGCGTGGGTGCATTGTCATGTGAAACAGGTAAGGGCCAAACACAAACTTCCCCACAATATATGTATGTTGTCATTAGATTAAAGTTTAGCCAATAGCCACTCACAGCACTTGGATGACGTCAGAAAAAGATGGTGGTCTTTTATTTAATGATGAAAAAGTCAATGGTTACTCAAAGCATCTACCATATTGTATTTCCTGCACTGACATGTGATCTAACCACATGTGGGACTATGCTTTGTACAAAACTTCAAAATTAGTGATGAACATAAAGCAATGGTGCTGAAAATGGCTCACTGTTTCGAAGTATTTGATACAGTCAAAATGTCGACTTCTGCTAGGCAACTTTTGGCATTGCGTTTGTATGGATGGCTTGAACCATAATGAAGCAGTTAGTCATAATACAAGTTGTCTAACTGTTTTTATTATTGTTATTTTGTTCAATAAAGTATATATTATAAAAAACGATCATATAGCTCTCTTTTTAAATTCTGTGACAGGTTGAGAAGCACATCCTGTAAACCAGCTCAACACCTCTCTGATGCGAGTGTGACATAACGACTCTGAGTTTAGTTTCTATAGGCCTTTTTGGACCAGAGGAACTTTTTCATAGCACTAAGAACAGTTGGATGACCCCTCCCCTTTTTATTGTGTCCGCACCACAGGAACTGGGAACGATTGTATTTCTTAGAACACCGTTTTGGGGGACTTTTTTAGCTTCTGCCTCAGAGTAGGCACTCTCCCAGCACAAGAGGAACCCTGAGTGACAAAAATGTACGTTGATTGGTCAAACACAATGCCATCGCAGCACTGGGGTATGTGGAGGGGATGTTCCCCCTTCCTCTCCAGGTGAGGTGAATAAAGGGAAGGCAGTGCCTGAGGTATGTAGTTCTCGGGGGAGCTCCCCAGTGGGCAGTTCCTCTCCCGTCTGAAAATGCCTTACAGCTCCATAGTTCTAGAACTATTTGATCAGAAAGGGGCCTAGACCAAACATTGAAAACAAACACCCCTGGACACAAAAAAGGTGTCCATATGCTTTTAGCCAGATAGTGCATACAGGGAATTCCACAGAGAAAACAACCTGTGTTGTACTGTTGCACTGTCTGGTGTGACAGCACATCTTCCCATTACTCCCCTCTGTCAGTGCACCTGCATCACACTTCAAACTATGATTTGCTGTTGTTGCACTGTAACCTTGCTCATCCCTGCCACTGTCAGAGACACACTTTAGGTCCACTAACTCATCACTGTACCTCCGCAGGAGGCAAAAAGACAGAGCAGGCAGAAACAGGGATAGTTACATCACTTTATGGAAATAAAGAGAGAGAGATGGAGAAAATAGGAACAAGAGTATGATGTGCAGGAGGTGAAGGGAGGGTGGGTGGGGTTGAGATGGGAGACGGGGGATAGCAGAGCATGATATCCTGCCCTAAGCTTTCTGTAATTGACAAAGTGACTCCCATCGACCTCCTCACACAATGACTTTGACATGAAAACGGCATCGTCTCCCACTCTGGCGGGGGAGATAATCGCCATAATTTCCACCTGCATTAAACCTGCTATTATAGGAGAGCGCCTAAGAACAACATAATAGCTAGGCTTTGTTCTGAACTGCAGCTTTTCTCGCCTCCACTGGTGGCTCTGGCATATTATACAGCAAAGTCAAATAGATTCTTCTTTCCAGTGCCAGCTTTTCTTTTTCGGTGAGTTTATTTTAATTTCTGCTGCTAAATCTATAATCTTTATAAAGGGCTCACTTTGATCATTGAGACTATACACCGACATCTCAGCAGTTCACAGAATGGAAACATTTTACACTTATCAGGATTTCCAATGATTTGATTTGAGATTGAAGTGTGAAATTACAGCAGGAAACAACTGCGGAGTCTATAATGTGGATGCATACATCTGAAAATACTGTGTTGAATATGCCATGTCTAAATAGTTGTGGAGTGTTCACTGTTTCTTTTCTTTACATGTGCCCTGGGAATCCAAGATCCCTTATAACATGCATCATGCATTAAATAATGTATTATGATAGTGTGCATGAGTACAATATCCCAACAAGGATAACAAGGATGACAAGGATAATGAGGATAATAACTACAAGGATGTTCTATTTGTTAATTGTTTTGTTAATTTAGACTGTTTTGTAAGGATTTCATGCACCAACAGGCAATGAAACTTACTGGGTAGATAAAGGCTGTACACACATAGTATTCTTGTAAAATAGCCAATAAAAATAATTTTCACACTGTATATTTGTTTATCTGTTGGATAGATATGCTTTGTTGGCATCAATTCTTCCACTATGATCTGTTGTCCTCAGACAAACATGAATGTGTTGGTGCACTGCCAGATATATTTACAGTAAGGAAACACTCTGCACATTGCATCATTGCAGGGATTCCATGCAGTATTATTTCAAAGGATGTGTAGAGATGCTGCTGCTGCTCCGGCAGAGCACCCAAAGCCAAGTCAAAGAGTTCTGCATCTCTTCTTAAAGGGAATCTTCAAGTGATAAGAGACTAATACTGGTTTTGGTTAGATCTTCCTTTTTTAGTCATGTGGAACAAATGGCGAGTGTGTGGGTTTATACAGTATGTGTATGTACATCAGTAGCAGAGCATAATGAAGAGAAATGTAGAGATTTCCTATTATCCATATTATACTGAAGTATTAGAATTTTTTCACAAAACAGACAATTTTTTCGCAACCCCACCAAAGGTTAGTAAGGTTAATGTGATTGGCAGTGACAGAGACTGGGATGCACAGGGAATTGAATCTTCCGAATTGGTAGAAAAGTAGGAGAACTGTAAAAAGAAAAAAAAAATTGGGCATTAAAAAAAATCATCCTTGCACAATTTCTCTTTGCTGACAAGCCTGTTGACCATCCAGCATGTTGGTGCTACAGGAAATATGCAGACATTCAGTTAAAACTGCACCAAATTATATTTCTTATTAGCATTGATCAAATGACTGAACATAATGTGAAATAATTGTTTAAAGAGACAAACTTGGACAATTATCACCCAACTCTGTAGTCTCCCTACCCTCTCTGAAACACTTTAAGGTCTTTTAGCTCATTGTTTTTGTTGGTTTTTTAACTTAACCATTGGTTCACTCTCACAGCTCTTATCAACCTTGTTTCCAGGGGCAGCAGACAGCTTTTTATAACACTTGTAAATTCACTTAACGCTACCCGCCAGCACCAAATAGACAAATTTAGCAACAAGCTAGAGAATTTATTGGAGAGTTAAGCAGCTAAAGATCCAGATATTTTTCTGAGTGATCATTTGACACAACTTTGCTGGAAGTGTAAATCGGCAATTTTTTGCTGATATGTTAGCTAAATCAACTTTTCAATGTATCATATAATGCATCAGCGTGATGTTTACAGCTTGTTCTACTGTCCCCAAGTTGGTGCAACCAAAAAAAAAAGAAAGTTTCTTTAACTTTTTTAATGTTCCTGAGAGGAACAAAAGCCAGAGAGCTAAAAGCCAGAGGAAATGTGGGGTGAACAGAACTGCTAGATGGCAAACATTAACCCTGCTTAAGTGTCTTAGGATGGTGAATTCCTCTCAGCTCAATCAATGCTGATCCAGCAAATTGACCCTGAACATGGAGAGAAGGCAAACAAACAAAAAACTAGTAGGGATCTCTAATAATGCAGTCCCACATGTGGACTTATGTATGAACTAAAACTTTTAAGTGTGGCTGTGAAGGATATTTATGCCCTACCTTTTAAGTTCCCCTAACGCTGCAGTAAAATTGCTCTTTTGCTGCGAGTATCTCACTAACAATGGACACTTTGTTCTAATTAAACAAGGCAGAAGGTGGGCAGATAAAATGTTTTCTCTCCCCTTCTACCAAAAACTTACATTTAATCAGGGGAATTCGTTTATTTTGTGTTAACAAGGGAAAAGCCTACCTCCTCCATCCCTCTCGTCAAATGGTTCCCTGGATAAAGCGGCAGAATGCTCACAAGAAGGCCTGGGACCATTTTGGCTTGGTTAGACTTTTAAATGCACAGCACTGAGGAGAGAAAATAGCAAACACTGCCTCATACCAACAGGCAAACAATTACAGATTGGTAATTTCCCTCTTGTACTTGCTTTTGTGCACAAAATATCCTTTGTAAGGTTTGAAGAGACTTTGTCTTGATATAAAACAGTTGAGAGGAGGATTTAGAGAATCCAACAGAGTACAGGGATGTAAGGATAAAACACACATCACACATTAATTTATTTAGGATTTGTCTGACTCCCTGGCATCCTACATTTTGCCAGAATGTATTGTCCTTTGTGTGCCTGTGTCTGTCCACAAAAATATCTCCTCAGCTGCTCAATAGAACAACTAACTGGGACACTCAGCGGGACAAATCAGTATCCTTCGTCTTGACCCAGAAAAAAAAAGCGGCTTACAAGGCTTATTTTCATCTTTTTGGCATCAAATTGAACATTTCAATATTTTCTCAAACTGTTTTTTTTCTAGTGATGGCTGACTAAGCACTTGACTTCAAATTCATTCATACATGTTCATGCTGCTCTCTTCCCCAGGTCACTCTGGAAAAAGAGATTTTTCCAGAGTGACCTGTATGATTACAAACTTCCACTTTTGGCCTCATTAGGTGATCCATTTATTTCACCTGACCAGGGCCACTGGGGCTTACTGACTGAGTAGCCATTTACAAAAAAGAGGCTGAACTGTCCTGTGACTGTCCAGTATCTAAACAGGTCAGTAACGGCATCATGGGAACATACCGAATATTCTGGCCTTATTTCACTTTTATTTAACCAGGACAGTTAGCCTTGTATCCAGGGTGTACCCTGCCTTTCTCCCAAGGTCAGTGTCAGGCCTCCATGATCATGAGTATAGATAATAAATGCATTTATACATGTACGGATGGCCTTCTTCCATCCTCCCTTTGAAAATTAAAGACAATCAGGACAATTACACATGCACATCATTCACTTCTTTTTCTACTCTCAGAGTAATATCTTGACATCATTAGTATGGATGCTAATCCAAATAGTAGCTATTTGTACACATAAGCCTACTGTATCACTTGAGAAACAGATAAAGTATTCTTCAGGCAGTACCACTGACTCAGTTGTACTCAAATAATGATATGGTTGATACCAAGGTTCTTATTGTCAATGCAAAGTCTCATGGTTACCTTGAAACAAATTCTTGCCTTGTTTCATTCATACAACTTTAACTGCAGTGTTTAAACACTCTGTGTTTATTTGCCACAAACAGCCAATGTGCTTACAGACTTTAATTAGCTAGCAACAAATGCACCAATGAATTTGATTTATAAAGCTTTAATGTAAAAAAATACATGAAAGAATTGAAAGAAAGTGAATTTCAGAAAAAAACCCTCAGCCTGAATATACTTTAAGTGTCACTGCTTCTTATATCCAAGGAGTGGAGTAATTCAACCAGACATCATGAATGAAAGAAAAAAAGGGTTCAGGTCAGCAGTTCTGATCTGCAAGAGGGTCGAGGATATTTCTGGATTTCATTGAAAGAGAGAGGAGAATAAAAAGTTTTCTAGTGAATATTGGAGGGAAGATGAGTTTCAAATATCAACCTTCAAGTTTAAATGACAGAATTTTTATCAGAAAGAGAGAAGTAGGTGGACGGGGATTAAGAAGGGTTGAAAGGTCATGAAAAGCTTCCTGAGGTTAGAGAATAGGATTTGGAACGGCAAAAGGTTACTTTTAGCAGCTGAGATACAGGAGGAATGTGTGGACAAACTCAGGGCACATTTACCACAGAGATGAACTTCTTATACAAAAACATAAGACATACATGCAGTTTCCCCCTAATATAGATCTTGAACTGTAAAAATGGACTGAAGAAATGACAAATTCACAAATACTGTTGAAAACAGATTAAAAACGTATATAATAACTTTTAATAGGTTTATTCTAACGCATTAGTTTTTATACTTACTTATACCAAAACAAAAGCTTACAGTGATCCTATTTAACTTTTGTTGAACAGCTGTTCTGTCACACAACAACATATATCTTAAATTTACTCATGTTAGGTAACATTACCCACCATACACTACTGGTCAAGGCAGAAAAAAACCCCTGAATGTATTAAGTTTAGCCGGGGTGTGTTGCTTATGAGTTCAACTTTTCATTTGTTAGAGGAAGAGTGTGTTATTTCATCTTTCAAATGTTCCATTGCATCACTTTAATGAAGAGCTCTGACGTATATTGTACACCACAGTATTACACCAAACTACTACAGATATGTTCAGTATGGTGTTTCATTAACCATTTTTATAATGTAGTTCTTCAGGCCATGGTAACAGTAAAATATTAAGTATACATCAACCCTGTCCAGTTGCAGGAAACTGACTACACAACAATGTGTGAGATGTATCACACTGAGCTACATGTCAGAATGAAGAGGCAAGCACACAGTGGTGAACGTCTGGGCAGGGATTCCAGCACAGTGTGGTTTAGCATAGTCCTGCTGCTGTGGCACAGCTACAGTCAATCACTGTAGTCTGTGTTTACCTTCAGCTCACAGGCTACGTGCCTTTGGGTCTAGCCATACAGAAAATACATCACAGTTGAAGAAGGCTGTTACGTGATTGCACTTTACATGTCTGTCTGGATAAGAGTGCAAAATAAATACCTCAAAAAACTACCGACTTGTTCAGATTTAACCACCATTTACACAGTCATGAGACATGACACTGAACATTCATCAAATTCAAATGATCAACTAGTATTTTCATGTCACAAAATATGAGCAGGATATTTGATGTAGTTTTGAAATGAATAAGACCTTATTATTATGACAGGAATTTCAATGGCCATTTTCATAATCATAATAATCATCATATATATGTACTGTATATGTATGAGTATTCTAAGCAGTATCGACTGATACCCACACAAAATAAGATTCAATACTGGGAGTTGAGATCCTGGTATGTCCTGTAAACTTACATCAAATCACTCTGTATTGTTGGCATTTAGTTTTAGTTGTTAGTTTAGTTGGCATTGAGACAGTGAACTTTTAGAGGATTTATTGATGTAGTAAAAAAAATTCCACATCATTCAACATATGTTTTCTTATACATATGTTGAATCTATCTCACTAAAAAAACCTGGTTTCCTCACCAGAAAATTGGCTGCAAATGTCCTGACGTCTTGCTAAAAACACCCGCTTTTGTTGGTTGAAACAGGAAGCGAGCATTGGTTTCGAGGTGGTCTTGAACCGTGCTCTCTGCTGATTTCCAACTTGCAAAAATTCTATGTAAAAGAAAATGAGGTACAATTTGAAGTGATCACAATGGGCAAAAAAAGGAAATGAGTTATACAAGTAAATGTTTCATTATCCACAGCCCTCTGTGAATGAAGGTGTGTGTCAGAGCTGGTTGTACTGCAACAGTCGAGGATATGATCAGAGGAGGTAGTGAAATAGCTGATGCTATTCCTGCCCTTGTGCAGCATTCCCTCGTCTGTCCACAAAGTCTGATCATATTAATCTGCACACACACACACACACACACACACAGTACAGATACGGTGTATAAGTGCAACATACACACACATTTCCACAACAAAGTAACAGATGACTTTGAGCATGCCAGTTATCACCACCACTCCTTCCCACTGTTGCCATGGTAACCCTTGCTTATGTTTGCAGTTCCTGCATAAGTGTTTATGGTGTCTTTATGTGTTTCCCACCAAGATGGCAGTCACACGTTTAACCTCCCCGCAAACCAACAACAGTTTCAAGGACAGAGGATGTAGGTGAGACCAACTGATTTAAGATGCCACAACATTTTGGTGTTATTGGACATGATTCGCTTGCAGAAGAACCACTGGCTTCTGTTTGTTGAGCCTATTTTTATGAAGCTGTACAGCAGGAATAATAATCCATGGCACAAAACACCTATTATCACCACCACACAGCAGTCGGTAAGGTGTTGTACACACAGCCCACACAACACCAATGACTTTCACCTATGCACACACAACAGTTCACAGCTTTGGCAGTAACAGCATCACACCTGCTGGATGCTGACAGGGGCTGTGGAGGCTGAAGGGAAAACTCATAACAGGCAATAAACAAAGTAACTCAATCAGAGGGAAGCTGCAGATGTCCAGGATTCAATTTGTGGACATCATTTGAAGGTATGTGGGCACTAACAGGGGCTTGGATGACACATACACCGGGGGTGATTTCACCATCACCCTCGCAGCTGGTTTATGAATAATTCTGAGGTCAGAGAGCTGGAACATAATGCCAGGTCTCAAGCATCATTTAAGAGTTCCAGTACATTGTGTCTCCGCTGAGATCAGGTAGTTAGCTGTTCTGCTTCTTGTGGGTAATCAGGTCAGTGACGTAAATCTGTCAAAACTGTCACAGGAAAATTGTTTTTTTTAGCAGCAGTGAAAACAAGGTCACAAGGTTTGGACAGAGAAACCTATAGATAATCTACTGTGACCCTTCAAACTGCACATGCAGTCTCTTTAACCTGCATTTATTATTTATTGAGGGAAAGGTTTCCAGTGCATGAGAGCATTGAGTTTGTCCTTCAGTGAAGCAACACATTACAGAAATTAACACATTAATTTTTTTTTCATACATACTTTTTTGATAAGCAGAAATAATCTCACTGGTTTGATTAAATTATGAAACCACATGCATTTTTTCCCACCTGAGGTACAAACCATATAATCAAAAAATACATATTGACAAACTGTTTATATATTTCATTTCTAAAAATTACTTGACTAAAATGATGCATTAAAACAAAGCAACATGCTCTTTTAAGAAAATGAAATATTATTTTCTCTTCTTATTTTCAAGCTCCGTGGTATGTGACCTTCCCTCTGTTTTTGTTCATAAATAGTTTCTTTCGTGTTCGCTTAACATCCGCATTAATGCTCTGAAAACCATTTCCCTTGGGGCTCGGTTTTAATGACCGGAACAACAAAAACATGAATTAATGATCTTTAATGAGTAAGGGTGCTTCCTGTCGTGAGGCACCCTTACTCAAACTGCTATGCTCCGCACCATGCTGCTTTTTGCCTCCCTGAGGTATCTGAAACCATATGTTATGCTATTTTGAATGGTAAAAGTAGAGTGAGAAAATGCTCACTGACTCTTCAAGGGCAACTCATGAGTTTCTCATTCATTTCACCTGCGTCTCATTGTTTATCTCAGGATTTTTAAGTGCTTGGCTTTCAGGAGCTGTATTTGAAAGTGTTGATGGTTGGTCATACATTTATTGGATCTGTTTTCTTTTCCTGAAGGACGATACACCTCAACAACATGTCGATGGTGGTAAGACCTCTGGCAATGTCCAGAGAAAGACTACAGACAACAGTCTGTATTCTGAACTGCAACATCTTCCATTTTCCATGACATATGGGTCACGTTGGTTTCTGTAAAAGATCGTTTACCGCCGTTCTGAAGGTTTTGTCAGAATCCTCAAAGACTAATTCTAAAGATGTCTGCTTCTCAATAAAAAAGATTCCTAAGTCATTTCCTAAGTTGCAAATCTGTTTCCTATTCAGGTAGGCAGTGTGCAGCCATCTTTTTGCTTCTGAAACAAAAGAACTTGTTGAACCATAGAATTTTTTTTTATCTAGATGGTTAGAGTTTTGGGGGATTCTGAAAATACCTTGAGAAAAATGCTAAGTGTAGTCATTTTCAGTCAGCAATTTTCAGGCTCTGGCTCAGGAAGATGATGTCTCCAGTCTTATTACCACCTAAAATGTTCTAACTGTCTTGGCTGTCTGTCACAGCAGATTTTTTTGAGTTGCTGACAAGAACAAATATGCAGTGTGTGTGCAGTGATACACAGATCTGGCACCAGACTCAGCCATGGCAGTATTGTAATAGAACTTACTTCCTCTATTTAGGAAACTAGCTAAGATAGAAGCATTACCTGGTTGCTCAAGCTGTGATATGTCAACACCGAGGCCTAAATGGAAGCTTACAGGAACAAAAAACATGTAACTGTCATTTTGAGCTAGCACATGCGTTATTAATAACATTAACATTAATGTTGTATTCAAGTGTCCCAGTGAGTCATGACAGTGTGACAGTGAGCCAGCATGCACAAAACCAGGACTATGAAACTGAAGCAGCTAAATGGAATTCAGCCACCATTAATTTCATTATTTACACCTGGGCTTTTATACCATGACATGTAAAAATGTCTTCCGTGAAAAGTACCTAATTAGCACAGTTTTATAATTCAAGAAACCTGTTAATTCAAATTAAAGTAGACACTAGTGAGGCTGAAGGCCCTCAGCTGTCTGCATTTCAGAAAAGAAATGCTCACATGGGAACACATGATAGATGATGAAAAGTGCTGGTTTCCCCCTTGTTGACACAAATTATTGCATGTTTCATGTCAAGTGGATTTGTGAGGTGTCTGTTAAATGCTGCTGTGTAGCCAGCTTGTTGCTTTCTTTAAAAAATTTAGTCACTTGCTGAAATGAAGACTGTGTTTACTTACAAGTCAACCAATAGCTTTAATATGTTTGACATTAAACCAAAAGCCTGTAACCTAACCTAACTAAAAGATGCTTTAGAAGAACAGTGATGCTGTCCCCACTGGACACCACACTGGACTTTTGTCTTTGTGTTTGGCTTGTAGATAAATAATGTAACATTTCTGCTCCCACATAAAAGCATTAAATATTAAACAAACAAAAAGAAGCTGTTAATGGCACATTTGACAAGCATGCCTATAGCAGCCAGAGCAGACTGCTGCAGCAGAGTGAGAGAGATACAGATCAGTACAGAAACCAAACCTGACAGCAAACATCTGAACTCACTGTGCTTCATTCAGACATGCAGGCCAAAGTGCTGAGAGACACCTGCCAGTTAGCTTCCCAACCCGCTCAACATTGGCAAACAGTGTTCAGCTCTAAAACATGTTGGGAAAATTCATTCACTCATGAAAAAACTCTAAATAATTCTACTTTTTTAAAAGCTATTAATTCATTCACCATACCAACTTATTCTTATCATGGGGAGCTGGAGCATTTCTCATTATGCAGTGGGTGGAAATCAAGTTACATTACATTACACCTGACAACATTGTGCTCATTGCAGCAGTACAAGTGCATAAAGGGTTTTTGTTTCAGCCTGTGGAGGGAGATGGGCAGTGACTCTGCTGGCCTTACTTCAGTGGATTGTTCAGAGAACAGAACAGTTAAGCCTAGATCAAGAAGTGCAACTATAAGATCCATGGAGTGATCGGACAACCACAGACAGAAGAGTGAAGCGTTTGATAACCAGAGTCTTAAGCTGGATACTGAATCTATGAGCTACTGTGTCAATGTTTGCTGAGAATGACAGTTTGTCCAGTCAGAGTCTGAGTTGGCATCACTGCAGTATTGTCAGTGGTGACAAACACAAGCACGGCCGTGTCCAGATTGAGTTTTATGTGAACCATTAACATCCACTCCAGGGCCCCATTTACACTTGTTATTTCAGATGTCTTGTATGCAGAATAAAATCAATTTGCAATTTAATGCAATTTAATCAACACATTAAATGAATGTGTCTCCATTAGCTACTGCAATCATTCCTGATTTTCTTTTCTTGCATGAGTTCTGTGCAATTCAGCGTAAGAACCTCTCCAGTCCAGACGATGGTGATCATGTAATTGAAGCTGTGTGGTAACTGCTAAAAATACCAGAAGTAGCCAGTAGTTTTACAGCAATCCATCAATTAATACTACCATGGATATCATGGATGAACAACAAGCACAAAAACAACCTGGGCTCTCACTCACACATTTCAGTACTCTCTCTCCTGCACAGACGCTTAAAAATTACATACACACCTTGTAGAGACAGACGCATTTTCACCTTTTCAACATCTGCCAAGAATGCGTCTCAAACCGCCTCCAGAGATAGTGTGGGCAATCAGATTTCAATTTGTCTCAAATGCTTCAAAGGTGCATTCGCAGTTAGCTTCTATTGATATTCAATAGCTGTCTGATCTGCCTGAGACGCACGAGGTGTATAAATGGGGTACAAAATGTCTGCCAGACAAGTGGTGATGATATTGTTACTTGTCTTAAAAAGTAGCTTTTACATATGTATATTGTAATTTTAGTCAAAGCTCTGTCAATATTTTGCTGTGCTGCTGATCACCTTTCAAAATACAATGCTAGACTATTTTTCTATTGCTAAAACAGTCAGGCAATGTCATATAATCCCAAGGCTTTATTAGAGATTATTGCTCCATAAGCTAACCAGGAGTGAAGTTAGTGAAGTTTTGGTAACATTCCATAGTAGCAGTTGCTACTTGTGTAGAGTATTTGCCAAATCCATGTGTATAAATCCCTGTAAGCTTTCTACAAACACAGTAATGAGGAAGGAGAAAAGTTTGCTCTATTCAGAAACTACTCTGACTTTCACTCAGTCTGTCTGGTGTTCCAGTGCTTTCTGTCCATAAATTTGGCCGGAGAGCTCTTGTCTGCCTGCCATGTGGCTGGACTGCAGAAAAAGACAGAGCCAAACAATGCGGGCCCTGGGATCTGGGCTGGGGATGTGCTGTTGAACCAATTCCATAATCAATACTCTGAGCACTTATAATGAGCTCCTGCAAGCACCAGGGAGAGTTGCTAATGAGAGGGAGAGAGAGGTGGACACTGAGCTTAAGAATGAGAGTTTACTTTTTTAAAAGGCTGACAGCAGCAAAGTTTTGGACTTCAAACTAAGACATACGGGTCATCTAAACTCCTGCAGCTATGAAACCTAACTTGGGTAAATTGGAGCTGTTTAACACACACATACACACACACAGAGTACACAGCGCAGTGATTTTAGGGCACTTAAACACCTAACCTGTTTACAGCCGTTCAAATATACTCAAGTGTGTTTGCCAGTTAGTTTATAGTGAACACTGTTCACTCTGGAGTTGACTGAGATACCTCATTGTCATCCTATTTCTAGCTGTCAGTCATTACATATGAAGTCCAGTTACAATCTGGACCAACAAGTACAAACCTTAAATCAGCATCTAATAGACCTAACCTGACTAAATGACCTCTCCTCGCAGAATTTACTTGCAAAAGTTCATTCAGGAAGTCTATTTTCATCCTTACTCTATTCAGAAGTTTTTCTCCTCTCCTGTCTCCGACTCAGTCAGCTGATTAAGTACGTTCACACTTTTCAGTTCAACCGATCAGTTTTTGACATGACCTCTGTGAGCCAATCATCTCTTTGCTGTTTGCTTTAAACTGGTTCCTTTCTCTGCAGTTGTCAGCTGTATTTTGTGTCAGATCTATGTGACCCACCTCCACCCATTCACTTCCTGTTTCATCAGAACCACCTGTCAAATGAGTCCTTCCAGTGAGTGTGATAGATTGAAGTTCATATAAATGCTTAGATAATAACTTAGAGCGGAAAAGTATTGGTTGATCTACTGCATAAATAATGCAGGTGAAACACAATTACTGAGGTTTGGTTAAAAGCAGCAGGTTATGTGAGTAAAGACCTACAGAAGGTAGAGGAGGAACTCTGGCCAAGTGCTTCATTCTTGTTAAAGTGCTGAGTGAACATTGTGTCCAGACATCTTTATTGATTCTCTCTCTTTTCAAGTACAACAACTCTTTTAATGTGTCAGTGTCTTGAATCAACTTGAGGATGTAATTTTGGTTAATTGTGACTTCTTAATAACTAACTGTTTTTGGTGAGTTTGCTGTCAATGCAGAAGAACTAGCCTGTGTGTAAAATTAGACTGATGCAAACACAAAGCGGTTAGTTATGACCGCACAAAGTTTTTAAAGTGAAACTCAGTCATAACAGTGAAACTCATATGACAGTATATTAGTCACATTTTGAGTGTGGGCTATAGCCAGATATAGGATTGTATGTTATTATGAACTGCTGTGTTTATCAAGACGTATTATTGTAGTCTGAGACTGTCCTCCAAAGAAAAAGACACAATGGCTTGTCATGTCAGTCGCCCAATAATGACATATACTGTAGTTAAGTTGTTAAAAGTTAAAGATACTGTTTAGTGGCTGTAGTAATTATGACCTGGAGAAGTGGTGCAGTTCACATGACGTCTATATAAGTTGACAGATTTCCTCATACGGAGGTGGAGGGTTGGGTGGATGGTTTAACCCAAACCTGCAAACAGTGGACCGCTATTTGTTTTCTGAATCCAACCGCAAGTGTCACATTTCTAACCATGAGTTGGGAGAGTTTTTTAAAAACCGTAACTACGATCATCCCCTAAGGGCATTTTAAGAATCAGTTTAATTTAAGATTTAGGGATTAAGATAATTCATGCTGAACTGCAACTGCAACAATATGTTTTTATGTCAAGACATTCTAAACATGCCAGAGTGAACATCGTGTCCACACATTTTGATTGATTCTCTCCCTTTTCAGGATGTAACATGAGCTCATGTGGAATACCACCCCATATCAAATCCATCCAGGTTATCAGCTAAGCTGTTCTTCACTCCTCCACCATCACCAGTGTCTTGACTATATCATGGGGATATTCCTCTACATGTATGGCTTATAGGTTTATTATTCCTAACCAATCTATTGCATCATGCAATAATGGATTTTGGAATATTTGGAAATGAATTTTTACAGGAATCCGACATGTTATCTAATAATATATAAAAATCTGCTATTAGCATGTGTTCTAAAGGAAGAATGTGCAGATTGTAGTTTTCCTACAACAAGATACTTAGAGTATACTGGCAGCATTCAGAGCATGTGATGCTAGAAGCTTCACTGAAGTAAGAGAGCTCTGTGAGGTGGGATCACAGCTCTTCTCAGCAGGCTGGGACACTCAGTGGAGAGGAGACACAGGCCTGTTTGTGAGTGAACCTCCTGTAATGAGAATAGTGGATGATTCATTGGTTTTTCTGTTGTTGAAACCTGATTATTTCACATCATCACCACAGATGCATCACCACATCCTGAAAATGGTTTGGTGTGGATTGAATTAGCTTTGAGTGATTAGATATAGTTAGATATTCTCAGTCAGATAAATCTTCATGAGAAATACCAGCAGATTTCCGTTCCAGTCTCAGGAAACATTACGAGTATTGGTGATAATTATCACCAGTGAAGGACAGAATTTAAACTGAAACTGTATCGCCTCAAATGTCTTAGACTTAAACTAACACAACAGCTGGACTCGGTATTACTTCTTCCCCTGCAGGTCCCGAGTCATGAACATCTCATCTCCTCTGCACCTCGTCTGTTGTGAACTAATATTTAATTTAGGAAATGCTCTCATAAAAGTGGGGCTTTTGAGGGAAAACTGGAGAGGAATGATTATGAGGCAGGGAGGATTTTGGTCTCAAAGCTAACTATTAACTATATCAGCTTGTGTCAGCAGTTTCCAACCCTTATCTTTCGCTAGTTTTTCTGGAGCAACACTGGAGTAATTAACACTATCTTGAGGTTATCCACAGAGGAGGAACAGGAGGAGGAGTCATGAAGAAAAAAAAGGAGCCAAACTACTTTGTAAGGTTGTTGTTATGTTGGGCCGTATTACACGAACCTTTTACTAGCTGCAAACATCAACAAAACTACTAGTTTGACTTCTACATGTGATTTTTATTTTTTATTTTTAATTTTTATTTTATTTGATAGGGACAATGCAATTTAACACAGTTCCAATACAGAGCATGGAACTGATGTGCTGCACAGAGAGTTTATGGCTATTGCTAATTTTCATCTGTTCTCCCTATATGAGGTCATCACGAAGAATGTGTCGACTTTGGATACAATTCCCTTCCTTTAGCTTTATGCTAAGCTTTACATCACATCTGTTCTTTGTTGTTTGATTGCTGATATGTGATAAAAATGGTTAAATGCTGCATAAAACAGTCCACATGGTCATTTAGATCCATTAGGCAACACTGCTTGC
This sequence comes from Thunnus albacares, assembly GCF_914725855.1. Taxonomy (NCBI): domain Eukaryota; kingdom Metazoa; phylum Chordata; class Actinopteri; order Scombriformes; family Scombridae; genus Thunnus; species Thunnus albacares. The sequence goes on from NC_058121.1 coordinate 4,350,469, forward strand.
ATGCTTGTCTTAATTTCTTCAGGGTCATTTGTGGGTCAACTGACAAAGGCCAAACAAGGCTAAACAGCCAATGAAAAACCCTGTTTCTGAATTTCTCCCTGAAAACTACATTGATTGGTATTGATGGTTTAGATTCCCAGTAAAATGAAACATATCCTGAAATGACATCCATCTACAAGACTGCAGCCTTTTTTATATTAGGTGAACAGCAAAAAAAAAAAAAAGAAAAGAAAAAAAAGCCATAATTTGTTATTGTTGGTTATCAGTTGTGGAAGTTGTTTGATGTAACCATGGAGTGTATCTATCTATCCATCTATCTGTCTATGATATATATATATATATAGCGCTATATATGAATATTTAATCATATCAAATGACGCAACTCTGCAGTTCACTTCAGCTCTATGGAGCTTTATAGGATCTTTCAGCTCATTGTTTTGGTTTTACAGCCCACAAATGTACTGATTCACAGTTCACTCTCACCGCTCTCATCAACCTCATTTCTAGCAGCAGGCAGCTGCTTTCAGTGGAAAAAGCTCTGGGAAATCCACTGTCTATCTACCTGCTCAGCACCAAAAAGCAGACAGACACTTGTTAGTAACTAGCTGGTGAACATAGTGAACATGGTGGAGCATTTAGCAGCTAAAGAGCCAGATATTTTGGAGCCAATCAAGGGTCAGTGTCCAACTTCCACAAATGTGATAAGGAAACTTGAAACCTTCAGTGCACACTGAGAATGGAGTTATCTTTTGAGATAAAAAATGTTTGTTTATTTATAGATTCTGTATTTTTCAGTGAGGGAGAAGTAGATGTCATTTTAAGGAACAAAGTAACTGAACATTTGTTTGTGAGAAAAACATGTCAGACATTTTATTATTCCAAGCAGCAGAGGATTTTTATGTGTCCTAAAACATGTCTGGAGGTTATGTTTAAACAGGTACTGCTGACAGCCAATTGTGTTTTTGTGCACAACAGTATATGGAGATGATTCCACAACTGTGCTTTAAATTCTGATTGTAATCCAAAGAGGCTTAAATAGTAAGACACGTGGCCTGGCAGTGGGAAAGAGACTACAGTGCATCTTCTCTGGGACCCAGTGGGCCCTGAGCAGGATGAGGAGAGACTTTTTGCTAGATGGATAAACAACCTTTATCACCACTTAGACTACATGGAATTCCACTACATGCTCTAGTGTCATGTATTCCTTGAATTCTACCAGGGAGCTGCCTCTATGCCAGACGTGTTATCAAAAATATGTCATCAAGCTACCAGCTGGGGATTTTTGTCCTTTTAGTTACTCTAAGCGATCGGCGGGCCAGTGGGATTTTTCACAGGGAAAAGCTATTTCAGAGGCATGTCTGTCAGCATTTTAGGGAGGCACAGATAAGAATGTTTCACTGGTGGGGAGGGAAGAAGAGAAAGGATGGAGGGGGGAGGAGGATGATGGACAGAAGGTGGCAGACAGAGACAGGCAAGAACTGGGCATAAATGATGTGGGGAGAGTAAGATGGTTGCAGGGAATGAGGGAGCAGTGGAGTGAGGGAGATAGACTGACAGACAGATAGGCAGATAGACAGGCAGACCAATCAGCGAGAGCGAGGAAGAGGTGGAATGAGCGCAAATAAACAGAGATAGAAAATAGCGAGGTGTAGTTTCTCTGCTGCTCCTGTAATGACACCAGTGGGAGGTGATTACGGGGTAGAAAATAAAGCCTGCTGCTCTCCTGCTGATCACCAGAGAACCTTGTCCACCTCAGAAGCATCCAGAAAAACCTTACATGAAGTCTGCTGCAAGGGCAAGGTCACTTAACATTATCATGAAGACATCTCAGTTGCCTATTTCATAATGTTCATATGATTACTTGGTTTAAATCTTCCTGATATTTTTTCACTCTTTGTTTTTCTTACAGAAACGTAAGTAGAACTGTTGGATGTTTGACCTTCACATTAATGAGGAAGGTAAATGAGGACAACATGCAGTAAGTAGAGGTGGAAGTACATTTATTCCATCTAAAGAATAGTTTTGGTCGTCCAAATGTAATATGTTGAGGCTTTTGTTTTGGCATGATTGATAGAAAAAACATGAAAACAAAGTACCTGGTATCCATGTTTTTATTGGACATATATGTTATGAAATGCTTTTGAAACTGTTCATCATGTATTATGTTATGTGGTCATAGTGGTTGTTGTTTAGTGTCCTGTAAGCTCATAAGGGTTGTGAATCAGTCAATTAATCAGATAATCATCCTCTGTAATTCAATATAATATATATTATATAATATTATCTAGAACCATTATCAGGTCAATTTGTCCAGTACTTTTTTCTTTATTTGCATATAACTAACAGTTTGGTTTTACAGCCTAACTGAGCTGCTAGCATGGCTGTAGGCTTTAAGTCATTAAATTATACTCCACCAATTTAGCACTGCACTCATAACATTGTTGGAATCCCAATGGACATGCTTTTTTTCTTTCTTTTTTTTTTTTAAAGGGATCAAAATCAATGCAGCAGAATTAGACATATCATCTTCTTTATTCCATTCTTGTATTCTTGCATTCTTGTAAAAGCCTGGTGCCTGTAGTATACAAATGTTTGATTGGAGATTCAGGTGTGTTATGCTAGTAGCTTGGAGCTGCTAGCCTCAAGCAGAGACCCCCAGAGGTCTGCTAACCTCACTTTTTTCTTACTCCATACCCCTAGGTTTTTTTCATTTTCAAACTTGTAGTCATCAGCCCCAACTGACACTGCCTCAACTGACATCACTTGAGGCAGTTTATCAGATTTCACACAGTTCCCTCTGGAGACACAAAAGGATTTATACTACATTTGTCACATATGCAGTAGTACTCCCCAAAACCATGGAAACAGGCTTTGACGTGTAAAATCAGTGGAGTTTGCTACGAAATGCACTTAAACTGGGCAGCTGTATATTGGCCAATTAACCCCAATTTGATCTTTATTTTGTTAATTTTCATATTTTTTAGTCAAAAAGTGAGACAAGAGCCCATTGCCATGAGAGAGATTATTCACTTGAAAAAAATCTTTGAATTCTTTAAGAGATGAGAACTCTCTAACAAACCTGCTCAACTAGAACTATTTTCTGCTAAATCAATAGACCTGAGAGGTCTGTGGATTATCATGTGTAACCAGGACTTTCCTTCTGGAAACTGACTTTACTGTCAATTTCTTGAGATGCCATCTCCTCATTTATTGAACACTCCAAATTAAATTACATTTTAAAGAGGATAAAAACTCCTTTGTGTCATGATGGTGTCAGAAACCTTAAAATCAAATAAAACCAGTAAAGCATTTACATAGATGGCATGTTATTTGCTTGAACTCATAAGCAGCAATGCTTAGAATTGCACAGAATACTATCGGACTGTTTCCACTAAAGTAAAGTGAAATGAAATGCATGTAGATCACGTTTTGTTCTGCAGTCCAAGGATGAGCTGAAACGCTCCCACTGGACTGTTTGATATTACGACAAAAGAGTGGAGGTGTGATACTGATGTGACTCGGGAGGCGGGCGAGGAGGTGGAAGGCGAGTGAAATGAAGTGGAGAAGTGCGTAGTTGGTGATAAACCCAAATGGGGAGCACAAGTGGCATAATTGGACACAACCAACATTCCTCCCATGGGGATTTGGTGAGCTGTAGTCCTGTAGTACAAGTATGCACTGTTTATGAGATAAGAGGATTAGCGGAATACATGAGAATGTCTCCTACATAACTTTAGCCATGAACAAGATAGGAAGGCACACTCTGTCAAACATGGTGCAAGCACTGCTATGTGACAGACGTATAGTATGATAGGTTGCACATAACACTCAATATAGAACCACCAATCCACTCACAGATATGGATCCATTCACAGTATTGTCAGCAGCACACAAGACCACTGCAAGTGACTCATATTTTGCTGCAGATTATGTTATCTGAGAGGCATTTGACAAGAAGGCTGGATTCAAATAAGTACCGGGTATCATATAACAGGAAATGGCAGTGGTTGATTGAATGTGTGGGATGGTTTTTATTTGTTTTTTTGTTGTTGTTGTTTTTTTTTTTTAACCACCCACAAGAGAAATAGCAATTGACATTCTCTCCGAAAGGAGAGCAAAAGGATTAGGGATGGAAAAAACAACGAAGAAAAAAAAAAACTAATTGTTCCATGTGGGATTTCCCGAGCATGAGTTTTAGATGTTGACAACCATTTCTATTTTGGTTTTTGGAGGTGTGTGTGAGTTTGCGCACAGTGGTCACCGAGTCCTGAGAAAGACAAAACAGAGGATTGAGTGAAGGAATGGAAAAGGAAAAAGAGGGCAATTGTTTTTAGAGAAAGAAACAGAGCAGAATAATAATAGGTATGAAGAGGTAAAGACATCCCATTTCTTTCTGTTTTTCTTCTTCCCTTTTTCATCATCCCTTCTGCTGAGGTAACCTCACATTTTGGCTGGACTTTTGGCCGGCAGCAGAGTGTGAAATTCCTGCCTTCCTTCTAGTCTGTGCTATCGAAAAGCAGAACTGTCATGAAAATAAACAAGCAGCAGGGAACAAACAAAAAATGAGAATATTTCAATAAATGCTGTCATTTTTTCACAAATAGACCACTATGGTGTCATCTTTTACAAAACATTTCTATATTTCTCTAATTTGCTATGCCGAATCTAAATTGAAGGAAACGTAATTTCTGCCAGAAGTCTGTTCACTGGCAAGAGTTTTTTCAGTCCAGGAAGTGTCATATTCTTAATGCCAATGGACTTCAGTGCACCAGAGACTGGGCCTCCCATGTGTTAGGTTCTGACTACTAAAACACTTGGTTAAAGTTAGGGAAAGATCATATGGTTAAACACATTCCTCCTTGCACAAGTCAGTGTTGACTTGTTCAGTATGTAACCAAAAATCACAATCTTTCCCTAACCTTAACTTTGATTCATTTAAATATAACATGTCAATCATGCTGTAGTTGCAGTGGTGGAATGTAACTAAGTGTATTTACTCAAGTACTTACATAGAGTCCTAACTTGAGTATTTCAGTTCTCTGCTTTATACTTCTACTTCATTACATTTCAGAAGTAAATATTGGACTTTTAAATATCACTACATTTATTTGATAGTTATAGTTTAAGGGTTATTTTGCAGATTAATTCTGCATTATTATGCATTTGAAACAATAACTCTTTAATAAATAATAATAAAGGCTCAGATAAACCAACAACCTGTCTAAAGTGCCAATTACAGCATTTTCAAACCTATAGTTGGTTTGCTTTGGTCTGAATAAGTGGTTGAGTTGGTAAACTTGATTTCTTTTCACACAGAAAACAATTCAAATAAACTGAATGGCATCACTGAAAGCCAGATGAGAATGTTCACTTCTCTCATTGGTCAGATGTGTCTGGAAGCTACAATGTAAACATGGGGCAAATTTCCAGCAGGTTGCTCTATCTGCCCAAATATCAAGAAAGCAACATCCTTTGTTGTTAGTCTTGGTCAGGCCTCGATTCATTCTCCGGCTAGCTGCTAGCAGCTGTTGATTTCACTCATCTGCATCCCAGCATGCAAAGTGCACCCGGCTACAGGAGCTGTTTAGCTCAAACTTGAAGAGCACAACTTGTAGTTGGGTCAGATCGAGGTCAGATCACATTCCCACCACAAAGGGACCACTCCAGGATTCATTTGTGACTGGACTGAGACCATCTCCTCGAAAGGGTCCTGAGTATGATTGTTGTGTTCAGATTGACCCAAACGATTTGCACCAGAAAAGTCGACCAGAGTCTGATTCAACTGGACTAAACAACACAGGTTTGACAAGCCCTTAGATTCACCCAAAACACATAAAAATATACACAATATTGTAACTGTAGCTTTGATATTCTTTGTGAATCATAAACAACATTTGATGTTTATGTCAAACATATTGTAGCTATCAGAATTCAGTATTTTTGGCAAATAGATCATAAGCGGGCTTACATAATAACAAACTAGCTCAACAGTCAGCAACAATGTACAATATCTCAGTATTTATCTCTGTAAGACTGTTATCTCTTACCTCTATTACTACTTACCTGTATATAACATACCTCTACCTGTGCACAATAGCTACAGTACACAGTACTTACTATTTGAACTGTATTACTGTGCACTATCATTATACTCTACATTCAGTACATATTCAGTACATATTGGAAGTAGAATATGGGCATAGTTTTTTAAGTTGGAGTTTATTGCTTATTATTTAATGGTTTTATGAGGAGGCTTAGCCAGAGTGTTGAGGAAAGGGATAAGAGGCAGACTCAGACTTGTTCAATGACTTAAGAAAGTCATTTATTCAGTCTAGTGTATCCAAAATACAAAATGAAAACTAACAAAAGAAACTTGGCTTAATCTGGTTTAACTCAGGAAAACTCAACAAATTTACCATCATCACGTGTACACAGAGAACCACGTTCTTACTGCACCCTCTCAAACAAACAGCTTTCCCCTGAAATAGGACCTCCAATCTGTCTAGGCAGAGCTATGTTTCTCACAGCTGTGTCCCTTCCCTTATACCAACAACTGGTGTATGACAATGTCTCTTGTAACAGTTAACATTGTTTACACACACATCACCCACAGCATAGTCCTAACCATAAGCCAAAATAAGTACAAACCACATAAAACTAATAATAACTAATAGGTGGGTATGGTAAGTGACACAACAAACTAATATATGACTCAAAAAACGCAGGACTTAAATCAAACAGTAAATGAGCTTAAATACTTGTCGGCCTTGATTAAAGCAGAAATTAAGATGTAAATTGTACAAAACAATGCTAAACACAAACAATGGGATAGTAAGTGAAAGCAATGCTACAAATATAGATGCTATACTGGCTAAACAAATAAATGAGAAATATGGAAAGAGATACATCAAAGCATAATGGCAGTTTTTTTGTAATTATTGTGGCCAAAAATGTTTGATTTTGCAGCGGCTTTTCTCAAAAATTGTGATACAATTTGCAATGTTTTTTGTGCTCTTTGAAGGATTTGGAAGAATTTGCAATCGAAGGAAAATAATTGCGAATATAATATTTAGGAATTTGGGAACATTTGGAAATTGTTTTACTTGGTCTATGGCATTGTCATTTTTGTTGGCAGGTGAGATTTGTCCATTTTCCACCTGAATGCGCGCCTGAATCCTTGCTGAATGCGTGCTGCGATGACGAAAGGACAATTGGTCCAAATCACAATCGGTCTGCTGATTTGTCCATTTCATGTGGAAAAGCTGTGGTAATTTAGCAAAACTGCAAGCTCTCGCAAATACTGCAGATTTTTTGAATTTGCATTGATCTCGCAATCCCAACATCACAATTTCCTGTAGAAACTGGTAATGGAGACAAATGATCTCGTCTCACGCACTTTGTCACAGGCTTCTCTTACTTTCTTAGCTTCTGTACCTCCTTGAGTTTCTTGGCTGCTGTTACGCTGCAGTTTGCCATTGTGATCAATTCAAGTAGTCTATTTAAATAAGTCTTCACTGAGCCGGGGTTCAGCAATCAATACTTGGTAGAAAAAACACTTGATGCTTTCTCAGAGCTCTGATATAGCTTGGCATGCTAAATCAATACCTAATCAACATGTTATTAAGGGGAAGGCTGGTGGCGGTGTGATGCCTCCCCTTGAGGTTTAAAAGACACTATCACATGGATAATCTGAACATATATAAGTTTGTTCCTTCTTTTTTTGCATGGCTGTAAAAGGAGAACAGCTATGCTTTGAATATCTCGTACCAACAGGGCAAATATATCTACTAAGTCTTTGGTTCTCTGATTGCTTTTGTTCATGGATTCTCCAGAGAGCAAGCCCAGATAACCAAACTTCATTCATTAGATTTGGATCAATACAGTAGTATGTTGTTGTGTAAAATGCAATTATAGTCCCTTTTGGAGAACTTAATCTGAAATTTAACATAACAATTCAACACTGTTTTATTCAGTAAAACCAATTAATGGACAGGTTATAGGAAAAAAGATAGCACGGGTGGTTTGTGTTGTGTGCGCAAAAAGATTAACACGTTAGAATCATCTTAACAACAGTTCCTGCTCAATAGCCTCCCACTAATGCTGTGTTCACATTGTGGGAATAACTGTCAGAATGACTTGACAGTTCAAAGCGTCGGCTTGCAAATGTTGATGCGTTTGATCTCCTAACATTATGTTTGATTCCTTCTAATCAGTGATTTCACTTCACACATATGCACTGAAATATACAAGAGTTCCATCAAACTAACCGTTGCAGTGTCAACCACAAACAAATAAATCTATCAGGTAGCTGTTTCCTGTTGTAACGTCAATGCAGCGAATGACTTTTTGAAATGACACAGTAATTAAATGCCTTCCACATTATTTCATTTGTAGAGCAGTTTTCAAAACAAAATGCTTCACAGAACAACAGATTAAAACTTTATGCATGGATTACAGTTTAATGGAATTAAACAAGCAGGCCAAGTAAAATTAGGATATACCCTCTAATAAAAGCATATTTCAAGAGGAGATTTAATAATTGAACCTTAAAGCACACTGTACTTGACATGAGAAAATAAAAAGACAAACAGTTTCTTATTTGACAAATTGGAATGAAAGCTGTTTAATGCAGTGATACACAAGAATTTAGCTCATACCAGCAGTCATTAAAAGGTCACTGGTGACTTTAAAGGATAATTCCAGTTTATTTCCACTAATTTCAATTGGTAATGATAATATTTTACTCACCTTAGTAATTGCTGAGATCTGGAAACACGGCAAAATCACTACAACAAAGTCAGATGGAACAAGAAACACAAAGGGTCAGCTGTTAACAAGCCAATAGTTTTGCTTTTCGGATTATATAAACCTGAAAGTGAGCACAACCAAAATGTTTGTAATAAACCTTTGTTGCACAGGGAAACTGAGTGCAAAACTGTGGTCAAAGTTAAACTAAGAAGCCATGCTGTAAACTGTATGGATCTATTGAGAGAGAACGGATTACGGTGCATCGAGACAGCCATGCTGGCACTTTGCCCCAGTGGCTAACGGTGGTACTACAACTAGAGCATTCCTAGTGATTCAAAAGCTTTTCCTCCATAGACAATCAATATAGTTGATACAGCAGTTAAACCCTTGACAAGGAAACCTGTAACTGCAAACAAGGTCAAGTACACCTATTTATAGGTTGGGTTAAAAATGAGACTCACCTTTGTGTTCTCTTCCAAAGAAGTTTGAAGTTTGTTATTGTTTTGATAGGAATAATGGCCAAAACTACTAAAAAATGTTTGATCCTAAGACCTTTACAGCACACAGAGGAAAACAAAAGAAGGAAAAAAGAAGGAAATAAACACAATAGAACAGAAGAAAAACAAAAAAATCAGAGTTGTGATAAAAAAAAATAGTAAAAGCACAATTTAACATAGACCTATAGAGTCTTCAGGAGAAATACCTGAGCTGGTTAAGCTAGGCGCAGTTAAAAGCTAATGAGTAGAAATGTGTTTTAAGATGACTCTTGAAGATCTCAGTAGTGGGGAAGAATCGGATGGTGGGAGGAAGAGAATTCCATAGTTTTGGGGCAGCAAGAGAGAAGGCCCTGTCCCTATAATACTTTGTCCTGAATCTCAGGACAGTCAGAAGTTTTTGGTCAGACGATCTCAGTTCTCAGACAGTGTGATATGGGGATGGGAGTTCTGTAATGTAAGCGGGGGTGAAACCATGTAAACAAACATCAGGATTTTAAAATCAATTCTGTAGCTAACAGGCAGCCAGTGTAGGGAGGCAAGAATGGGAGTAACGTGCTCCCCCTTTTTTGACTTTGTCAAAACTCTTGCTGCTGCATTTTTAACTGGTTGGAGACGGGATAAACAAGACTGAGTGATACCAAAATATAACGAGTTGCAATAATCAAGGCGGGAGGATATGATGGCATGGATGACTTTCTCCAGGTCAAAAGTACAGTACATTGATCTGAGTTTGGAGATTATGTGGAGCTGCATGAAGTTTAATAGGCCAAGATGAGAAGAAATAATGTTGGTGAAATACTGTTGTCCAAATAAGATATCTTCTGTTTTATTCTTATTGAGCTGGAGAGAGTTTGTAGCCATCCAGGATTTGATGTCTTTAAGACAATTACTGAAGTCAGTTTGTTTGTTATTAGGCTCTAGGGGGAGTTAGATCTGTGTATCATCCACATAACAGTGAAAAGAAATGTTTGTGTTTTTGAATAATGTGGCCTAGCGGAAGCAAATGGGGAAGAGGATTGGACCAAGTATGGAACCTTGGGGAACACCACTGGACATGGGGGCAGAGGAAGAAGACGAGTTGCTAATAGTGACACTGAAAGATCTGTTGGACAAATATGAAGAGAACCAGTTTAAGGCAGATCCAGAGACCCCTGCCCATTTGTTTAACCTGTGAATGAGAATAGAATGATCTACTTTGTCAAAAGCTGTAGTTAGATCTAGAACAAGAGGACGGGGCAGTTACCAGTCAGCAGCTAGAGGGAGGTCAGTATTGGAGATTCAGTACTGTGAAGAGCTCTGAAACCAATTAAGAGTTTTTCAAAAATGCAGTTTTGAGCCAGGTGGGACAGCAGTTGGTTAAAAACTACTTTTTCAAGGATTTTAGAAATAAAGGGGAGTTTGGAGATTGGTCTGTAATTGGTCTGATTGATTATTGTTTTTTTAAAGTTGCTGGACCACTGCATGTTTGAAAGATTGGGGAACGTGGCTGGTTTCCAGGGAGCTACTGATAATTGAAAGAATGCTGGGGCCTCTGGTGCCAATAATGTCTTTGAAAAGTTAAGTTGGAATAATGTTGAGAGATAATTTGATGAAGTTTTGGTAAAGTGATGGAGTTAAGGGAAGTTGAACTGCAGTGTTCTCAGAGGAGATGGATAGGCTATTTACAGATGGACTAATACTATCTCTGATGTCAAGTATTTTGTCTCTAAAGAAGTTTAGGAAATCCTCACATTTAGAGACAGATGCCTCTAAGCAGGGGGTGAGAGTGGAGGAGGTGACAGAGTTTAATACACTTAAAAGTACCCCGGGATTATGGCAGTTTTTGTCAATAATATTGGAAAAGTATGGAGCCCTGGCATTTTTGACAGCCAGCTGGTATTTATCCAAGAGATCCTTCAGAATTTGAAATGAGATTTGGAATTTATCCTGCTTCCACCTCCACTCTGCCCTTCTGCATGCTCTCCTTATTTCTCTGGTATTACTGCTATTAAGCCATGGTGAGGCCAAAGCCTTATGCTTTTTAGTTTTGACTGGTGCAGCAGAGTCAAGGGTGACAGAAACAGTATTGTTGAAAAGTGAGACAACTTCCTACTGCCTCTCTATAGACTTCTGCAATCCTAGTGGCAGTGGGAGAGTTTAGAATATGGGAGCGGAGAAGAGCAGGTCAGACAGGAAAAGCGTGTGGCAAATCAAGATAAAAAATGACAGCCCTGTGATCAGATAGGTGAAAATACCCTATGTCTAATAGGGTCCCTAATAGGGATCATATACCCTACGGTATGTACACCATATATGATGTTGCCTATGCACAATTTTATGCTTTCACTGTTTCAAGACCCCCCCATAACACCTCAAAGGTCTGCAGGAGCCCTCCTGGGTGGGATCCCTGGCAAATGTAGCAATATGGTGGGAACATGGGCAGTTCTTGTGACCGTGTCATGGTCCCCCTTGAATTCTGTCCCCATGACAGAAATACACACACATGCAAAGCTATAGTTTCACTGTTTCAAGATTCCCCATAACCACACTTTAATTTGATTTGACCCCTCTGGTGACTTTAAAATCCCTTTGAATAAATATGGGTCAGATTTGACCCAGAACACCCTCCATTTGCAAAAATGTATACCAACTGCACAAAAATAAATAATTTTGAAATATTTCCATTTTTGTATATTTTGGGCCACTTTAGGAAAAGTCATAAAATTTCAGGCTTAAAGAATGTCATTTATGATGTTTTTATTGTTTATAAATATCAAACTGGGCCAAATTTGACCCAAACAGTGTGTAAGGGTTAAGTGTGTGGGCACTCTTTTCTCTTGACATTATTTGTCTTTTTGCCTACACACCTGATATCATTCAAACAAATAAAATATATTTTAAACCTTGACTAAAAAAAGTTTAAAATGTCTGACCAAGTTCTGACCAAACTGAATGTAGTGCACAAAACAAACAAACAAACAAACAAAAAAAGACAACCACAGACGTTTGTGGGGGGATTTTTTTCACTGCACTTTACTGCACCTTCACAACTATGATAAGAGACATAATAGGACATGTTGTGTAATACTTCTTTCTTGATATGATGCCTTATTAGCCGTATCTTCATTGCTTTATTGTTTCTGCAGATAAAAGACCTGTCTGGTTGTCTCTGTGCTGTGCTTTTGATGAACCAGCAGGGAGGCTTGATGTGTTCTCACAGAAACATGAAGACACAGAAACATGAACACAGATCCTTCATCTTTCCCTATAGGTTAAATTCCCTGTATACTTTCACTCCTTTCCCCCATCCTCCCTCCATCTTTCTTTCTCTCTGTCTCCTCCACAGCATCTCTTCTTCACTTCCTCCTTCTTTGTTCTTGCTGCGTCTCTGGCTCATCCCTGTGGCCGTGCCTCTGAGGGCACCATATCAAACACATCAAAAGGATTGCTGGAGCTGCCTCTGTTTTAGCTTCTCTCTATATGCACATGTGTGTGTGTGTCTGTGTGTGTATTTCCGCTGCACAATCCATGCACATATCATACTTGCCCTCCCTCACATACAGAGCTTATTATTCAGAGTGTGCATTCTCTTCTTATCTGTTCGTTGGAAGCTATTCCCCTGAGGAGGCGATCCTGTAGCAAATCCATCCCTCTCTCCACAATGCGAGGGTCAGAACACACAGATCCCAGTGTGCACAGTATGTATTCTAATGGTCCCCAGCATATGTTTGGGATGCTGTGGTGGTTACCTCTCTTGTTATGCCTGTTGGCTGTTTTCAGTCTTTTCCTCTGCCTCCCTGTCACGCTCATGTGTCTATATCTCTTTCTGTCGTTTGCTCTCATGCTGTCGTCCCCAATCTCTGTCTTTGTTTGCTCCTGCTAGCTTTGTTCCCCCGGTGAGAACACATGTATCTGAGACACAGAGGCACTCGCGGAGGCAATGGGGTAATTCTGCATCGCTGTATGTGGTTGTTTACATCTGGCTCACTTTCTCTGGGTCTTTGCCTCTCTGTTTCTTCCTCTATCAATCTGTTTCCAATTAGATTCAAACAGCTTTATTGGTGTGGTAAGTTTCTCATTTTCTTTCACTGGCAATCTCCTTTGGCCCTCTCAAAATCCTATCTGTCATCTTGTCAATCCAAATGCAGCTCACTTGCTCTCATGGTTGTTGGTGTTTGGGGTCAGGAGTGAAATAGGTTGGTGCAGAGGCTGCTTCTAACTGGAGTATTAATGATATTTTCACTACTGTAATACATAAAATTTACATTCACTGACATTTTGAACAATGCAAGTCTTATTTTTGTAGTTCCGGCATAGCTATCAGTTACAATGACATTTTCTTCTTGTTTCAATTTAAAGGTACACTAGTCAATATTTTTATGGTAACAATGGATGAAATTACTGTGTGCAATGTAAAACTCCTGAACCCAAAGAGAATGATCACAGGACAGGTTTCCTTAACTTGACAGACTGTTTTAGCATCTTTCAGCTAATTTTTTTGGTTTTCTGGCCCGAAACATTCAGTGTCAATCCAAGAGTAGTGTGTCTTTGTTGTGAAGGGGAAAGTATGGGAGTGGAGCCTGGAGTGGTGGATGGATATGTGCAGTTCATCATGTCTCTGTCATGCAGGAGACCAGAGTTAATGTTTCATCTGAAAGAAACCTACAACCTTTTACTAAGATCAACCAAGTTACTCAGTTGCTTAATCTTAACTATACCTTTACCATAGTTTATTTTGCATAACCACCATTTTCACCCAGCCATCACCATATTTTAACCACACTGTAGTTGGCATCTGTGGATATGATACAAATACATTATTTAAAGATCCCCTCCAGACATGTTTTAAGATAAATATAAAAAATACTCTGCTCGAAATAGTAATTAGTATCTGATACAAGTGGGTAGCTCTGGATCTGAAAAGTGAAGCCAATATGGAAGTGCCTTAAACCTGCATTCTCTCTAATGGCCATCAGGGGGCGACTCCACTGGTTCCAAAAAGGATTGTATGGAAGTCTATAAGAAAATGACCCTATTCTCACTTGATTTATTACCTTAGTAACCACTTTCCTATTGAATTAATGGTTTCAATTTCTAGTTATAATACAACATGATGTTCATTTGTAAATTATAGTCCCATTTAGAGTAAACTAGACGATAAAGCAGGGTATGCTTCAGCATGTGGCCACGCTGTGATTGACAAGTCACTACCATGGTGGGGCGTGAGGTGCTGTAGTTGGACCCTGGGGAGCTCCTCCCCAGCTCCACCCTCTCATCCAAATATGGTCACTTCTCATCACTTCTGGCTCCAAAAAAACAAAACGGCGACAGTCAAAATGCTAAACTCAAGGCTTCAAAATGGGAGTCCACAAACCAATGGGTGATGGCACGGTTGTTGCATCCATTACATTTATACAGTCTATAATCTGATATGGTTTTTCCACAAAAGTAGTGCAATAAACTTGTTAAAATTACGTATCTTTCTTCCTCATTGAAAAATCAAGATTCTATTAATATTTGAATATTGTGCATTTCAAAGGTTTAACTGCTGGACACAAGATGCCTCCTACTACACTGATAAGTCCATTCTCAGTGTATGTCCACTGGAGGCTTCAAGTAAGTTGCATATTGGACCATGATTGGCTTCCAACTAGTTGTGATGTCACAAATCATGCTCGAAGGTACACTCCCTCAGATTTTCGGTGAGCACAAAGAAACTTTAATCGTTAGCAGGTGGATGTGAAAACAAACTCTGCACACACATCATTCTGCACAGTGAATCTCAACATTCAACTGAAGTAACAATAATCAAAACACATTTTTGCGTGGAGAGGAACTTTAAAAAATGTTGGCATCAAATGTTCAAAGACTACTCGTTGGACGTAATCTGGGGTTTTGCATAAGTCCAGTATCAATGCTCAGCCAGGCAACAGGGTTGCATTTCCCACCTTTTTTCTGCTCAAACTCCTTGCCAGTGATGCACTGCTTCTCTTAATTAGTTGGAGATAATGGCCCCTGCTAGCTCTCTGTGTTTGGTCAGGCTGTACCATTATACCTGCTCACTTACCTCATCATTCACTCATTCATTGTCTTGCTCACTCAGTCATCTTTTTGTTTTGTTTCTGTCCTGTACATTGTTTTTCATCTGCATGCTGATCATTTGTTCTTTTAACATATTCATCATGTTCATCATTAACTCCCTCACTAATTCACTTGTTTCCTGCTTCAATCACCCCCTTTCATATTCATGTTTATTGTGTCTGTCCTCTCCACTGCCAGAGCTGTCCCATCTGGCAGGGTTTGATGGTTTAAATATGCTCTTTCTGAATACTCAATGAGATTATTTTCATAGGCACTCCTCTTCCATTTGCACACAACACAGCAGCCAGCCAGCTATCCCCACTCCACTCCTTTCTACTCCACCTCACCACAGCACAAAGAGTCAATCAAAATTCAATGCGCATATTACACATTAATATTCATTTCAAAGAATCTACATCCATAAACAGCAGAGAAAGTTACTACCTGATAACACAGATGGACTACAGACTGTAATTCAGTCAAGTATGGCAAGACACTACTGACTACTTAAAGTAACAGCCTTTTCGTCTTCTGGCATGATTATGTCAGTATATTAGACCAGAAGGAGAAGAGAGAGTTTTTTAAATTTTTTTATCCGGGGATAGATGTGTAGGGAAGTCTCCCAGCATGCACCAAAGCAATGGACCTTTGGACATGACTCTCATTTGCATGTGTTACTGTCACTTGTCACTTGTTATTGTGTTTTACATTGTATTCTACAATGTTTCCACAAGTTATCTATTGTTGTACAGGGCAAAAAAAAAAAGACACATTGGTTCCAGATGTTGTCTTTTATGACACACTACATGGGATAAAATGAGCAATTGTGCCCGATGCACATTTCCTTTTCTGTCAAGTCAGGCCATAGTCCGATCCCATTAAACTATCTCATTAAGCTACTGTTAATGCAAACAGGTAACACTTAACCCCCCCCCCCCCCCCCCACCCCTATTTAGCATATAAACATAAAAATGGTCTATAACACATTATAATGTAATATAACTCCTCCTGTGGGTACCCATCACTGGAGGTGACAATTTAGTAAAATGTAGTTGTAATAATATAACACGCCATCAATGTTAATTAAGACAGATAAAAATACTCTGCTTCGAATACTAGTTTGTGTCTAAAGTTTTCCTCCAAAAAGTTCCGCTAATTAGTTAAAAATCCTTAAAATGACATCTACTCCTTCTCCCTCATCAAATCCAGGATCTATGAATATGCTACGGAAGCCCTAAGAGGAAGGTGAGAAAAAAAAAATCTGGTGATCCATTTTCTAAGTCTAATCTAAAATGTTTTCTCTCCTGTGTTTATAACTTAAGAACAGGTGAGAAAAGGTTTTGCCAGGATAATCTTTCTAAGTTCCTAGGTGGGAGAAAAAGTTTTGCCAGGTGAATTTTTTTTTTCAGGATCATTTTTGAAGTGTTTATTGTTGTAATACTCATGTTGGCCACAAGAGGCAGAAGTGCACCACTATCCCATGTTCTAAATAGGACTAAAAGCATTCATGTTTTCTTTTAGGTGAGTTTTAATTTCTCCATGCACTTTAAACACAAGGTACATATAGTGTGTGTTAGCAAGTTATGTAACATTACTGTCATGTCTTTCTTTTAGCTAGAGATGTATTTTAATCAGGACTTCTTCACATTCTGGAAGCAAGAGTTTAAAGATTCATTACAATGAAAATCATGTTTTTCAAGCTCATTGCATTTTTAACAGAAGGTATGTTGATGTAAAATTGCCCAAAATATCAGAACTGAAAATGATGAAAGCCCTATGAGCTCTGTCCCATTGGATATCAATAGGATCAGATGTCCAATCTGCTTCCTTGAGGAGATCGAATAATCTACTTGGGTTAACCTGATTGGCCCATAAATCTGTCAGTTGTCAGTAGTTGTAAAGGATATCAGCTGGCTAGTCCACAAACCAGTAATGAAAGTAGTTTGCTACAATTTAGTTAATTTTAGTGGTTAAAAAACATCCACAGCAACTATGACAATTTATTCATCACCTGCTAGCACAGATTAGTCCATGTTAATGTCCCATAGCAACCGATCACACTGGTCCCACGAAATTGTTTACATTTGAAAGCTTCATGTATTATGATACTAACTTGACAACTTTTCAATGATCAGAGGACCACACCCCCTCAACATAGTGAGAGTTGGCTGTGCTCAGACATTATACATTTATAACAAATCAAATGATACATCTGAAGCTGAAAGAAATGACACTCACACAGCATTTTTTCTGACTGAATTAACATCACTATACTAAGTCTTTAAGGACTGTACATTTGAATATTATTCAAGGACATTTCAGACACATTTACAGTGTCTGAAAGCATCCGATAGCATCTTTATTGGTAGTGTATGACAACCTTCCTCTGGGTGAATCACTTGTTAGGAAGCCTCATTTACAAAAGTATGGGCCTTCTGGCAAACAGTTGTGGCAAGCTTGTGGTGTTGTTGCAGCAAACTCCTATTTTCACATGCCTATTAGTTTTGTGGCAAAGCTGTAGCAATATGTGGTAATTGTGGCACCTGTGGTCTCTATTGTTTGCTGCCAGTTCGCAACACAATTCTGTTTGTGGCAATTTTTTTTACATTTCTCTGGCAAACACTTGTTGCAACATTCAGGTTAACAAAAACATACATGCATTATAATCACTTGCACTTCAACATCCAAAATTTAGATTCTAAACATATATAATCATGTATAGTCTAATAAAAACAACAAAGTGTGCATGATTATACATGTTTATTTATTCATCATATTACAAAAGCTTTTCAGTATATCATTCAGCAAATATTCATAAAATATTTACAGTAACATTTAATCTTAATAAAACAAAATGCAATATATAATTCATCAAAAAAGGTAAGAAACAAAACAAGGGACATTTAAGGGAAGTGGGAACACACGCAACATGGGAAACAGCAAAAAACAAGTGGTGATGGTGTGTGATGCAAATGAAAAAAAAATGCAAACAGTTTTCTAATGACAAATATCTTCATATGGCAAATTATTTGACCACGAGAATTAGATTGAGTAACTGGCATTTCAGATACAAATGAACTCTTGTATACTGAAAACATCCCTGTGTTAAGTCATGAGGTGTTAGGACTGTGAAGCACCAACCACCCACAGTGTTTTTTCAAAATCATAGGCACTCTTTCTTAGGATGAACTGAAAAAGCCTGAAAGATGGATCAAGTTATGAACTATGGTTAATGCTCAAATGACTGGTAAAGTGGTTTTATAAAGCATACTTGCTTGATATTTTACTTGCCATGGGTGTCATTAATTCTGAAGCAGCGAATAGATAATATATTTGGGATATCTTAATCTTTTCTAAAATCAGCTATGAGGTTGCATGGTAACCACAGACCACTTGGTGGTGCAGGCGTAAAAACTGAACTGAGTGGAAAGTCTTCAGGTTGCTGCCTGGCTGGCATTACCAATATGGAACCAACTTGTCCTTAAACAGACTTTGGTTTAATTATGTAATATCTTGTCTACAAGAGATTGCATATAGTGAGAATAATCAGGTTGTGTAAATGTCTGATTATGTCCTCCAAAACTATAGGTACAACTCTGACACAATACTGAAGGCTGGAAACTTGTCATGTCCTCATCTGATCAGGTTCAGGTACTGGGTCACCAATGGAACCTTCAGGTGTTCTTGGACCCTTGAGTTGTGCACACTGTTTTCTTCCTATAGATTTTATCAAGAGAAGGAATGATTCATTTAAATGAAATGACTCAACTTCAATCAGCAATAATCTTATATTGTATATCATGGCAAACAAATGGAAGGGTCTAAAAGTAAAAAACAAAAGGGAAGGAGAAAATTCACTACTTAATGTGAGAAGCATAATTATAATGTATTGAGAGAGTGAGCTAAAATTGACTCTTTAATGCACTGATGTTGTGTTTTGCATGAGGTAAGACTAAAAACACATTCGTATTTTCTCTCGGAGCACTTTCATCTGACAACAAAATCAAGTTTAGCTCACTGCTCCAATATGTTTGGATATCTTGGGTCATACTTCATAACACCTTACCTACACACAGCTGATCAGGTGTGAATTTCTCCCTAACAGTGTGTAGGTCTCATTCTGCCCTCTGTGAAACAAGACAGCTTCATTCAGAGTCATAGTTGCTGTTTATGTATTTTATTTATTCAATAAATAAACAAAGCTTATTAACCTCACATGGACTCCTTCACTGATGTGGCTTATATCTCTAGGATGGAATTGTTGGACTAACAAGTCAAATGTTGGACTTACCTCTGGAATATTAAACAAACAAAAATGAACTGACTGGCCTTAAGGGTGATTTAGATTGTTCTAAGTCATAGGTTCTCAAAGTGGGGTCCTTGAGGGGGATCCAAGGGGCTCCATAAAAATGGGGCATAGTTCAATTTAACTAATGACTATGATTGACTATGAATGATTGACTATTCTGATCAGAGGTTTGTCTCTCTACTCGGCTATCTCCCCACATACAGCATAGATAGTTATGGAATTCTCTACTAAATCATATCTAACAACTATCTTCTCAGATAGGATCCCTGGGACAAAAATCTTTTGGATCTGGATCACCATATTTTTTTTTCTCACTTGCCTGTCAGGGCTTCTGTAATATGCAAATGTTTTTCATCTTATAAGTTATAAGTCTGTTCTCAGTGTATATGCACTGGAGGCTTCAAGTTTCCACATCACACTTGTGTAAGAGGCTGTTTACACTTGATTTTAAAATGCGTTTTGGTGGACAGTCGAGACACATCACCGTTCCCACATCATGTGTCTCCAAGATTTCGTTAGTGCCCAGGTCACTTCCGCTAGAAGGTCCAAGGGCCCCTGCACACAGTTATTACGTCAGTCTGTTGTCAGACAAGCGCCAGATTAGTTTTGTATGCACTAGCTCAGAAAACAAAAATGTTTCAAGAACTAATATACATGTATGGCTATTCCAGTTGTTGAGATTGGCAGGAGATTTGGTGTTGGCACCCTGTCACCAAAATAGCCACCATGTCTTGCATTGATGACATATTTTCCTGTTACATCCTTGTCAGGGACACATCAGGACACATTAGCGTTTCCACTACAAAAGATATGTGGTCAAATGTGTCTCAGACCACCTTGGCAAGTGGTTTGAGTGATCAGATCACATGCATCTTGGTGGTCATTTACACTTGTATTTAGCGCTGTCCACTTGTCATCTGATCGTCAAACTAGTTGTGATGTCACAAATCACACTCATAGCTACACGCCTTAAATTCAGATTTTTGGTGATTTTGGAGAATTTCCTTCTTCAGCAGATTAATGTGAAAACAAGCTTCTCATGTCAAACTCTCAGACATCAAAAGCTCAAGTATCACAGTCAATCAGAAACTGTGTGGACGGATACTTATATCTGTGTACAAATACATTATAGTATGTCATAAACCATTTATTAAATATTTATATGATGCTTATAAATGCTAAATAGGTTTAAAGTATCTGCAAACATTATTCCTCCTGCTGCTGGTTTAGATGAAAAGCTTTTTATCTGCCAACCACAGAATGGCTGTTATAGATCAGGAAGCAGGATAGTCCACTTAGTCCCGGAGTTACAGTAGAAACCGATCTTTGCTATATCTGGCCCACCAAAAAGCCAACAGCTTTATGCATTTAGGTATACAACACCTTGGAAAGCAAACATGTGTGAGGCTGCATCACAGGCTCTGATCATAGCTGCTCAGTGAGTAAGGCACATGTTCTCTCTCTCTCTCTCTCTCTCTCTCTCTCTCTCTCTCTCTCTCTCTGTCAGCCTATCTTTATCTGTCTCATATTCTTTCACCTATCGTCTCATTATCCCATCCTCTGTCTTGTAATCACTGTCTTGTTACTGGCAAATCATACCAGTGATCAGGTTCTTACAGTGTGGGCAGGAGGTGTGTGTGTGTGTGTGTGTGTGTGTGCTGTGTGTGTGTGTGCTTTTGTGTGAAGATAAATGGAGAATGGTAGGCTCTCTATACAATACCAGTGTGGATTAAGTAAGTTCAGCCAGCTGATCTCTTCCACACAGACACATACACACAAAGCACATTGTTAATCCCTGTCCGGTGCTGATACAAGTCATTAACATCCTGTAAGGAGTCAGCTACTCAGTCCACTCTAATTAATCCCATGCTACTTCTCTTTGCTCGTCTTCACACATTCTCTCACTCTCTGTCCAGCCACTACACCTTCTCTGCTCTCTCTATTCCCTTATTCCTCATTTCACCTCTTCCTGTGCTTGTACTGTTATTAACCTTTAGGCAGGTAGAACTGTTTTTAGATGCAAAGCACTGTATGTAATTGCCTTATCACTCACTCACAACCTCACATACACACTCTTCAATGTTTACCAAGCTGCAGATTCTACACAAGGGAACTTTATGGACATTGTTAGAGCAGATATAAGCCTGCGCTGAAAGTAATAACAGCAGCAACTTAAATTTGCAGTCATTGACGATGAAAGTAATGGCTATTTTTTTGTTGCTACTGTTCTTTCATTAATTGTATTGTAATATACTGTTCTGTGTTTTACTATGTGCTTCTGTATGCAAGGTACTGTTTCCCTCTGGGTTGCTGTAGGGCAGGAAATGGTTGGCGGACTTCTGCTTTTGGTAGACTATGTGTTGTTGAATACAAAATAAAAAGCCGTTGCTTCTGGACATACTGTAATGTCTCGTGTCCCATTTATTGTTTTCTTATTAATTTTACACAGTTAGGCAAACCCAGGACACTCAGTTACATTGGTGGCAGCAGTGTTCTTCTACGAGCTGATGTTAGTGCTTTTCATTGTGCATATGGATTTGCGCTGGTGTCTGAGGAGGGAAACTGACTAGCTGGGGATGGGCCAAGGAAACTTTTCAGTTTTGTCAATAGCTTTTTTTTTTTTTTTTTGCAGTTTTTCACTTCAAACAAACTTGATATTCATCTGGACCACCTGCCACTGCATGCTCAACCTACTCTTTTTCAGTATGACTGAATGAGCTACTATGGCCCGTTTTCCTGTCAATAGCAATTTTGAAATCACTAGCTCCACCTTAACCAGCTACAACAATAAAATGTTGTTCACACACTGATGCATCAGTATTGACAATCTAATGTCATATTAATGTCACTGCACAACCATTATTTTCACTTTTTATACTTGCACGTTTTACTCATCATACTTATGTTATATTGTAGTATTGGTGCTTTTAAGTAAAGGATCTAAAAACTTCTTCCCCCACTGGCTTTCATGGAGGGAAAGTGAAATGGATACATTTTGCTGTGTCAGCCTATATTATCAGCCTATATCATGTATATTATCTATATTAGCTATATAAGATACTCACATTTTGATACATTTGTCAGTTTTGTCCTTTCTCAGTAGTCTTGCCTTTTGCTAAGTGTTTTTGTTTGATAGCAGCAACAGCAGTCTACAGATTTCAAAAGTTTGGATGGAAGGCCTTTGCAGACTACCAGTGCTCCCATTATCACCTAGATTACTTTATTATTCTGCAATAAATCACTCCCATAACTGTGTGTCTGTTGCTTTTATCAGGCTGGTTCACACACTGTAAACTTGAAGCCAAAGACTCATCTCACATGTTTTATTTGGAAGAAAACTGACTTTCATTGGAACACTTCACACAGTGATATTGATGAGGAAGGATAAAACTCTTCTATACAGGATGTAGTCAAGGTTATGGTTAAGCTGATGATAGTGTATTGTTAGCAGATAGAGAGTCAACATTCAACATGGATTACAGATAAGTAAAGCTGGGTTTTCATTTCAGAGCTCAGTCTTCTGTCTTGTTTTCTTCTTCTCTTCTTTTCCCTCCTTGTGGAAGACTTTCCCATCAGGCTGTTCTCTCCACTTCAGGGTGACTCCACTCACTCCTTGCTCCTTCAGCCTGTCCTGGAACTGGGAAACACAAATGGAAGCCATTTTGAAACAATCATTCTCCCATTGTGTTGTTGTTGTGTCTAAAAACCCCACTGGTTTTTAGATATTATCAAACTGCACAGTGTCAAAACATAGCAAGCAGAATAAGCATGTAAACAAGTATTCTAGACCTGTTTGACACACCCAGCCCCCAACCCAGTCTGGATTTTGGAGACTTGCCTTTTTCAGGATGGTTGCTTTCACAGCAGGGTCATTGAGATCCACAGAGGAGTCCTGCACCTTCATCCTCAGCTTAACTACCTGCCTCTTTACTGGTACTGAGACACAGAATAAGAGGAGAAATGAATCATTCATTTGCTGTCCTATTAGTTCTGTGATATTTACATCTTTTCATGTACATTCAAACATGATTTATACTAAAGTTACGCAGCATTCTCTGGCTTCCACTGAAGGACAGTAAACCACTCACCGAGAGGGATGCTGTAGCAGACAAATGGAAATCTCGCTCCACAGGACATAAATGTCCATTGGTTTGATTCCTGCACACCACACATCATTTTCACCAATTTGAGTGATGCTGAAACTGAACCACTCCATTTGGTGAACGAGTAGGCACTGCCATCAGACCAGTTAATACCAGGATCACTGTACAGGCCGATCCATGCATAGTCTGTACTAGGCACCAAGTTCTTGACCTCCTGGTTCTCAGTGTTGTTCCTCACAGTGGCCAGGTCTATGAAGTTCTCCCTGCAGTACCTCTGAGCATTGGACCAGTTCATTGGTTGATTCACAAAAATAAATTTAGGATCCAGCTGTGTTCCTGCAGATAAATTATTGGGGAAAAAAATGAGTCTTTGATTTTGAAGTGCTGAAATTCAATGTAATCATTATTAGAGAAGAAATAATGCTTAGCTGGGTACTTACCATTATAACAGACAAAAGGTTTTTCGTATGAACAATAATAATCTACCCATTCGTAAGTATTCTGAAAGGCCATTACACAGAACTCATTAGTGCCTAAATCTGGTTCACTGGAGTCCCAGTTCCTATATTCAGCCCCACTCCCTCTGTACCCATCTGACCACTTCCAATCAATGACTCTGTACAGGCCAATCCAGACATGACTGTTGTAACCAGCAGATGAAACTGTGTTGATGAGTTGGTTCATGTCTTCAGTGTTTTCAATGGTGGCCAGGTCTGTGTATGTCTCTCTGCAGTAGGTCCGAGCTTCAGTCCAAGTCATCCGTTCAGCAACAAAGTGGTACTGATGGAGATGACATGTGGAGAAGATGGACCAGCCTGTGAGCAATGTGAGGAAAACACCACTTTTTAACAGGTAAGGTGGCTCAAACATTTTTTATAAGTATTACAGTATAATGAAATAATAAGCACTGTTAGACATTATTAAACCCACAATATGTAATTTCTGCTGCTAGGTATCTCTCAGTCAAAACAATAACAAAGACAGAGTTTGATGATGTCATGTAGTGTGGGATCATGGGAGTTATTGTCTTCATTGTGAAACAACCACCATTGCAGTCAGCTTCTCCCGGTAAGGATTCCTTCAGTTTCATCATTCAGGAGGTTTTTACCAGGAGCTGAATTACCCGTCGAGGTCTCCTCCTCTCCAAAACAAATGGACCCGATGATTAAAACCATTAAAAACACGGAATAAAGCAGTTTCATGTTAAAAGTCAGCGTTTCTGCCACGTTGTTCAGTGGCCACAAGATATCCAGAGGGGCTGCGAGCTGAGCTGCTGTAAATGTTTGCTCAGCTTGTTTCTCTGATAACTTAAGATCCAGGCGTCTGATGACTAAAATCCTTCATCTGGTTCAAAGATATTGTTAAAAACAACCAAGATCTAAAAAGTGTATTTTAAAAATGTGGGTTAAAACTGGATAAAAAGTCAATTTATGACAGCTTCTGGCAGACAACCACAACACTGACGTATGTGCAAAGGGGATATGACGCTATTAACTGCCGACCAAATGAAATGTACTGTTACCTTGATTAACCTTTGTGCTTTGCTTTAAAATACTATCAATTAGGGGTGTGCCTGAATACAAATACCTTATTCGGCAAAGCACAGATAATGTTTTTTTTATGAACATTTATTTTGTACAAATATTTTAAAAATTGCTACCTCAGTCTCCCTCCTCTGCTCCCCTGTTGTCTATCAGAAGGTCTCAACGAGGGGAGTCACATCAACTTGCTACATGAGACACATTTCCTTACTTGGACATCACTCCCAGAGTAAAGCTGAGCTACTGACACAAGCAAAGTGTTCTCAAGGGACACTCCATAACCTGTTGTTCCCCTTCTCCTTTCCACAAACTCAGGTTGTAAAAAAACAGGCAATAAATGTGCAAAAAAGTTCAAAGCAAGAATTGCCTTTGAAGTTCTTCTCTACATGTTACACACTGTGCTGTCTCTGTGTTATCGGTGTACAATAAGTAGAAGTCTGTCTGCACACCAGTGAGCATTTGGTTTAGCTCAGTAGTCCTTTATGATCTATGATCTCGAGTTCAAGACCTGAACCAATTTCAGTCCTGATCCTGACTACCAAATATTCATTTATTTTCAGAATTTTAACCCTAAAGGCTAGTGTGATTTTTTGATCATCACAGTCTAGAATATGTCACTGATTAGCAACAACATTGATATTATACATTATAAACATTTAAAAAAAGATATCCCTCTCCTAACTTAAAAGGTGCCCATCAAAAACAACCATAAAAATATTATGTATTCATATGATTTTCCACTTTCACTGAGTTAATTTTTTTTAACCAACATCAGTCCTGATCATAACTACCAAATATTCATTCTTTTTTTAAAATTTTTTATTTTATTTTTAGAAATTAACTATTTAAATGTCAGTTTTTTGATGATACCACAGAAAACACACAAAAATTGAAATATTTTCAATATACTAAAGGCACAGGGGAAATTTTTTGTGATTATCACAGTCTGGGATATGTCAATGATTAGCAACAACATTGATATTTATGCATTATTATTTTTTGTGCAGCAGAAGACTAAAGTAAAGAATCTGACCTGTCTGACCCTAGACTTATAGTCTACATAGTCTTATAGTCTAAAGTGTCCTATTACCCTTCAAAGTTTTTACTTTCTAATAGCATATGACCTTATTTTGCTCTAGAAATAAAGCATAAATACAACATCACTTTGAACATTTATTTTTTAAAATTTAAGAAAATTCAACATTTAACATTCAAAAATTCAGAACAGAAATTAATGTGTGTGTGCATGTGTGTGTGTGTGTGTGTGTCACAGGTAAGAAATGCATAGCTCCTGCGCTAGCTGTATTTATAAGTTTAGCTATGACTGCAGCTACATAAACAAACTGATGGTTTAGGGTGCCTTGTTTGGTCCTGTTCTTCAGGGCAAAATTCAGAGAAAATTTCTCAATCAGATTTTGAAACCAGGGCTTCAGTTTGAAAGGCTTATAAAATAGAATGCATAGTTTTATATTATAATGGCCACAGGATCAAATTTTTTTTATCGGTTTAGATTGGTTAGTTTTTTTTCCATAAGGATTTGAGTGTGTGTATTTTGGCTACACACACAGACACACACACACACACACCAGTTTCTCCACACACACACACACACACACACACACACACACCACATTTAGACATCTCTACCTACACATACAACTCATTGAAGCTGTGATATACTTGGCTGCAGTATTCATAATAGAGGATTAATGTCCCTAGTGGAACCAGGAAAATAGCATGCATCTGGCATAAAGGGTTAAAAAAGAGAAAATGGCTCAATCAGCTAGAAAATACCAAAAATTACAATTTTGGCACCAGGACATCATTTTGAAAGTCTTATAAAACATAATACATGAATTTATGCTCTGGCAATCATGGGATCAAAAAATGTGGTTTTAATGGGTTTCAATGGGATCTAAAAGGGCCCTAACATGCTGAAAGGTAGTATTGGTTCTACACAGTTTATTATAGACTTATATAGGATCTGTGGTTGAATTACCAAAATTTGAGTAAAAATACACACATTTGCCATATCATGGCTACAGCATAATCACAGCCAAAATGATTGAAAAAAATGTTAAAGGCTCTTTTAGGTCCCTAGTGAGGCGTAAGTGTTAAAATTACAGATTTCTCAGGGTTTGAACATTGTCAGAAACATTTGGGATAATGTAAGTACACACCTCAACAAAATATATAACATAGGTCTAGTCGTTTTTAGACATTATAATGCGGAAACGTTACATATTATACCTTTAAATATTTCACTGACCTGAGAGATACAGGACACCCAGCAAGATCCTTTCCATCATGATGCTGCTCTGAGGTCTATATGTTCTGATGTTTACTCTTAAAAGGAAACTCTACCTCTACTGTATGTTCTTAGGCAAATCAAGGCAAATTGAACATCACCGTCACTTCTATGTCACTATTAAAAGTCACTGTTCTGCTGCATTCTATATGCAAAAAGTATTGTCACGTATGTAAATGTTTGACTCCAGCATGTTGAGTGCCCACGGAGCATTTTTGAGGCTGTTTTTTCAGTCATACTTTGGTAGTATACAAAGGTGTTGATTTGAAGGGATCAGTTCATCCCAACTACAAAAGATATATATTTCATTTTTCACTTACCTCCAGTCGTATCTAGCGTGCAGAGTTGTATTTGACTATCTGTTTTTCTGAGATTTCTGCCTTCTACACAGTAGAGGTGAATGGAGATGTTTTGTTTGTTTGTTTTTTGGTGCTCACAGCGTTGAAAAAGTGGCATTCAGATAGTACAGTAGCAGCGTCACCCAATGGAGTCTTACTCCAAACAGAATTCACTGTGATCAGTTTTCATTGGGACTATTTCTTCAGTAGAAAGTAGTTCCAATGATACCTGCTCACAGAGAGACTGGGCTGGATGTTTGAAATGTTTAAATGTAGTTGGCACCTCTAATTAAAATTCCACAGATTCCAACGTATATATATACATCAGATAAAAAGTCAAAATGCAAGAAAAAAGTGGGGAAAGAGGAAAAATAAATATAATAAATACACACATATATAAATGAATTGAGCAATATCAATTCACAGATTTAATAGATGATATTTGCCTATTACTACTCTACTGCATTTTGTCGCCTTCAGGCAGCAGAAAGTCTTTTGAGCCTCCCACTTATACATATTGTAATTATCACACATTGTAAACCTTGATCAGAAGTTTCTATCAAATCAGATGAGGAGTTGAAATGGGTATAATGTTGCATTTTTGGGGTGGAACACACTTTCAGGAAGTGGAGCCACATTTGGCACAGTGCTAGAAAAGGGTAAGATAGATTTGACTATAACACTTTGAAATCAAGATAACCTTTAAAAAATACAAGCATGAGCATTAATGTTTTAAAAAAAACAACAACTGAATTGATGGTTTAAAGACTTTTTAAATTTTTTCTAAACTGTGTTTTTTTTTGTTGCCTCGAGGCATAATTAGTGCCATTAGTGTAAATGTTAAGACATTCTAAATGATGGCAATGTATTCTTGTGTCAAATAATGATCTGGTTAATGTTTTTGCTATCTACTACTCACTGGGAGTAATGGATACAAGTACATTTATGATCCAAAGGGTGGAATAGATGCATACAAATATATTGTATTTCTTATGCAAAGTGCAGAAAGTGTGACGTCCATGTCTGGTTTATGAACAAACGTAAGTGCTTCTAAGATTCCACACAGGATGAGAAGCCCTGCTCCACTGTGATGTGATGGTGTTTATATCAAACAGCCCCCGCTGCACTCAGAAATGGAGCTGAGCGGCTCGCTGTTTGCTTGTTAATTCAAAGTTTATTAATATTAAACGTGTCACATGTCCAGATTGCAATTGCAATTGAGTGTTTGATGGTTGTTCATTTGTGCTTTAGAATGTAGCCGCTGTGAAACAATCAAGAAAATAACGTATTTTTGTCATTCACAGGCTTTTTTTCTCTCAGAGAATACAAAACAAATCATCACTGGGTAACATTTGGGTTACTTGACACACAGAATGAGTTTAGTAGAGAAAGGTGCACATAAGGACAAGGCTGCATGACAGATCCACTGTATCCTAACTTCAGGTTAAATACTAGAGGAACATTTAGCTCACTTAAAGAGGTGGATTCTTGTGACTTCATGGCAAAAAATGAAGCCATTTTACATCTGTGGAGGATTCAAGGGCTGTTGAGCCCCCCTCCACTCAAAAATGTGTTTTGCTTGTCATTACTTCACTTGAATTTTTAAATTGGATTCAATTTATGAAAATGATAAATAACACCCCAGGCTCGGGGAATGAAGAGATTTGTTTGATATTAACATATCCACAAAAATCTGTAGAACTGACAGCAGCTACTATTGAGGGGATTGAGGACAAGTGTTCAGTGTTGTTTCCGGGAATAACAACCTCTTTTACTCACTTTTACTTTTAATTTGCCATCTTTCAATTTCCCTGCTCTGTTTATAAGTAAATTGTTATTATCTTTATTATTATTACTACATTTATTTGTCAGGGACCATGTACAAAAAAAAAAATCTCACACATGGAGAGAATATACATATACATATTTAACATATATATACATATAATTCATGTGTGTGAAAAAATCTTTTTCTGTGCTCAGAATGTGTGTGCACAGAATAAAGACACAAATATGACCAACGAATCACAACTTTACATTCTAGCTCATTGTGATTTTGTTTGAGTCAATATTCTTAGATGTTTTTTGATTTACACCAACAGAATTACACTCAGTTGCCGGTTTATTAGGTACACCTGGCTAAAACTAATGCTGTCTAATACAACAGGCCTGCAGTAATACCATTGCCTTATAATGTTCATCTTTTGTTGACATTTCTTTCTGAAGCTTATGGACATTTTGGAGGCTATGGTTGGAGGAGTTATTGGAAATAAAGTGGAGTGTATATCCTTAGTATTGTCTCTGAAATAACAATTAGACCTCCATACGCAGGGATATAATTTACAGGAAACACTGTATGTTTTAACAGGTAAATAAATACATAAAGAGTAAAAATAATAAGAAACTTTCACAGACTTTTATTGGCTGCTGTTATTTTTTTCTGAACTCATGACCATCAATCATTCCAATACTTTTCAAATGGCAGTGAATAAAATATTCTGTGTCTGTGTGGTCCCATGATGTACAGTACAGTATATTTTTATGGAGCGGCGCACCCACCACTCATTGATCTCATCCTCTAAAAAGCCACGCTGACCTTTCTTTTATCTGCTGAAGGTCACAAACACTTTGACATCAGTGTGAAAACAGTCTATTGATCACTCTGGAAAATAACAGCAGGCTTAGGTAAGTGCAGTTGAGTCTTTTACTGTATCTCACTTATTTACATGCTGGAAATACAATGTTAGTAATAAAAATGAAAGAAAGAGATTATTGCAGTGCAGAGTACAAGAGGATTCAGTAATAAGTATAACACAGTGAGGATATAGATGAAACGTGATGCTTCTTTTCAGGGCAGATTGTTTCATTAACTTGACTGAGTCCAGGAGCAAAAAAGCATCATTAGATGTGTTCATTAGCCTCTCACTGTGCTCTTGTCACCAACAAATAATTAGAGCGGAGCTCAGTTGCATCCAAAGTAATCTGAACATTGCTGGAAACTCTCTGTTAGTGTGTCTGTGAGAGAAAATCCAAAATCACCACTTTAATACCGTAGCTCCATATTTCAAAAACACATATATTTATATCTTAGACATTTTAATCACTTAAATGGATTCTTTGTACCTTTTGCATAATTTAAGTTGCAGATGTATTTTTTGGCTATAGAGGCTTTTATTCCAGTGATGATCTACAGTTGATCTGTCACTTACTACAGTATGTTTGCAGTTTGGTCTATCACTGTCAGTCACATTGATCCCTGGATTATCAAGGTCAATCAAGACTTCTAATGATAATTAATACATCTGTGCTACTGATTATAAAATCAAGTATATAAGAAAAACATGTTCAGGCTTTGCAGTGATTGTTAAATTGTTCCTAATTTGGTTTCAAGAAAGAAACTCAGAAATCACTGAGTGATTACTGCACAGCCCAATAAAGAATGAAGCTAATCTATCGACTGTTGACTGGCTGCAACTAAGCTTCAAACATTGACCTTTTTCAGTTGCATTTAACCTTTTAAAGAGTGTCATAGCTGTGTGATCGATAACCTGCTTCTCTGACCTCTGTGACTGAAGAAACGTAGATCACAGATACAACCTACAGCAACCTACAGTATAAACCCGAGAAAAAAAATCCACATATCTCATGTACTTGTCACTGGACTGTTGAAGCATTTAAATCAATTTCAGGTGGCAAGTTGGTTGAGAATCTCAAAGCAAAACATTGAACCTCCACTTCTTATAGCGTTTTCTGAACTGTTTTAGCATCAGTATAATACCTGCAGTAACGACACATTCACAATCAAGATTAAACAGATTTCACATTTTAAATACACGTCTCCAGTGGTGTGCTACAAAGCTCAACCCATGGAATCTAATTAAACTGAGTTAATTAAATCAAAGTAGGACAAACAGTTCAAAGTGAGTTAAATGTATGTACAGTGTTTACTGAGCACCTGAGGGTCAGCCATAAATAAGTTATTAAATGCACAGGCGGTGACAAAAAATCAAAAACAAAGCCCACTGCTTGCTTTAAGGCTGCAGGTGAAACTCAGTATGTGGCAACTCATACATGCACGCTTGTGCTGAATTCTGGTGGTGAGTTACTAAAATGACATATGACATTCAACATTTCTTACCAGTTTTTGTTCATGTATCCGTCCATCCATTTTCCATTCCATCAGTCCTGTTTGGGGTAATGGGGGGCTGAAGTCTATCCCAGCATGCATTGGGCAACAGTCAAGGCACTCCCCAAGCCTGCAGGAACAGCGCCGCAATGTGAAGCCAATTTGATATAGTGGCCAAACTGTAATTACAACTTCTGCGTCGGTCATGTGATGCACACTGACCCCAAAAGCATTTTTCCTACACAATCATTGGAAAAGGAGCTACTGTAAAACGGTGAATATATAGCATCACAAAGCCCTGCAAAATGACTTGTTTTACTATCAGAATTTGATGCATGCCAACAACATTTGGAAACTCTAAAAACATGATAAATTTATTTCATCCCCATTCAAGTAAGTGAGGAGCCAACTGGAAATCAGCTGGCTCAGCCTGTGGAAGTTCTTCTCGACTGGAAGACTCTAGCCTAGCCTAGCCTAGCCTAGCCTAGCCTAGCCTAGCCTAGCCTAGCCCTTCATGCCTATACTGAGCAACTTTCTTTGAAATGAATGGGCAACAACTTTGAAAAGGTTATCCAGTTCTCCTTAAAACATTCATAGCACTCCCTGGACAGGACTATTAGGCTATTACAGTGCTAATATTTTCATGAACAAACACTGGCACTACCCACATTTGCATTCAAAAAATATTCTGGAGGAAAACAGACAGACTGTGTGAGTTGTGGAATTTGGGTGAAAGGGAAAGTGAGTCCCATTTTCTTTTGTACTGTACAAATTATGATAACTTACGAGAGTTACTGCTCCATGAAATCGCTCGACAAAACCCTGAAATATTCTGGTGTTCAGATGAGCAAAAACTGGAATGACTGTTTACTTCTGATGTGTTTAAGTCTGCTAACATCATCTCAAAAGTCTGGAAAAGAAGGCAAGATAGATTGTTTAATTGGTATTTATTTAGATTTTTCAGTAATACATAGTAAGCTTCTGCTAGTAAATTAGAAGTTCTGCACTACTCAGTAATGGTCTGAAGATCTGAAAGTGAAAGATGCTTTAGTTGTTTCTTTATTTTCTTTCTCTACTGTTTGACAGTGTATATGCTGTACTTTGGTCATGGCTTGTTTGAATTTATGGTGTATATGTTTATGCCCATGTAGGCTTTGCATACAATTTTATGGACAGCACAATAATAAAAATATAAATCATTCATTCATTCATTAATGCAATCTTCAGTTCACCTGACCTGTATGTATTTTCACATACACACACAGAAAGGACACGTTCGGTGAGTGGATTGAAACCCAGGCTGGTCTTGCTGTGCAGGAGACAATGTTCACTAGTCAGCCAATTTGTCTGCCACGTTACTGAAGTAAAAACAGTTAAATATTGAGGTAGGTCTGGCCAGTTTTATTACACACATTATTAAACATTAATGAATGCCAAACAACAAATGCATTCACTCAATCTACAGAGACTTTTCACAGAATGTTCTGGCTCCTTGTTGGATGTGTTCATATATTCGGAGTACAAAACATGATTTAAAAAATATAAAAATCTAAATTAAAAATTATAAATAGGTCAAAGTGGAACAATAAAATATTTTTCTCCAGTGTTGTACCTCCATCACTATTCTTGTGGTGGATGCTTGTGGACATTTTCTCCACAGTGGTTAGCAAACAATCATGGCCGGCCATACAGGGAGAGTGAGACCTGTCAATCATAATGACCTTGAGGAGAACAGGAGTAAAACTGTATATTCCAGCTTATTTCCAAGTCAGCATCAACCACAGAGAATTTTCTTATTTTTCTTTGCAATTTGCATTGACATGGTGACAAATACACACCTCAAAATGATTTTTAATTTTTTTGTTGTAAAATCTGCAAATACAGCAAACACATGTGTGGATGTTAAATGGGTTGCAGTGATGTTTGAAATACAGAAACCCCAGAGCCTGAAGCATACATGCTAACAAGGGTCATATGGGGTAAAGATGAATTCAGGGCCCAATACCTTTCAATCAGAAACCAGATCAACTGTGCAACTCCTATATTGAGAATTTCAGTGAATTGATAACAGCGGAGAGAGGAGGTGAATACTGTTAACCTCTTAGTTCTAAAGAGATCATGTACTAAACAGCCACATGAAGAGGCCTGATAGGGATGTAAATAAACATGAAACCCACTTTACATGATTTCATCTACAGCAAGATCGACCAAACTCGGATTATACACAGACTTTTTGCTGGATTTTTTAGTTTGGGTCCCATTAAATATAATATTTCATAGTTTCCTGGAGGAAAAGCAGGAGTAGAAACTTATCAGCAAGTATAAAAATAACACATTCAATTTAAGTTAGTTACTTTTACTGTCAACTCTGCCCTTTTTTTTTTTAGTTTCTCAGCATAACACTGAAATGCAGAAAACTCAAAATCATTCCCAGTTTTTGAAAAGAGAGGGAGGAGGAGTCATTCTACAGCATCAGTTTATTTTTAGTTACTTAGCAACAGTGTTCTCTCGACTCAAGTTTAACCACTAGGACCCTGCGTCAAAAACTCTCACACTCCTGTTATTGCAAATGTTCCTGTATGAAAGAGAAAATCAATGACCCATCAACGCATATAGTGAGTCACACACATGCACGCACACACACACACACACACACAGAGTGAACACATTCCTAGGCATAGACATACACACTAATACATTTATGTACACACAGAGGCAACATGTGCTGGATGCTGGCACAGCCCTCTAACCCCGCTGTTTGTTGTGTTTCCAGATGGCAGCTGACTTGTGCTCATCAAACATCGCTTCCCAACTTCTGCCCACAAAAACTCTTGTTTGATTGAAAAAGAGTTGCCCGCTGATTTTTTTTTTGTCTGTAAATATGCCGTTATCTCCAGAATGCAGAGTGCTGCTGGTGTGATTTTTTTTTTTCCATCAGTGTAAAGCCGAGCTGTGTGTTGATCTCAGTCAGACTAAAAGAAACCCTTCATCCAAACTTAAAGTTTGAAATGCTTCGTCTGGCTCTATAGCAGCTGCTTGAACTTCTCCCCTGGACCCCCTCTTGGCTCAGCTAAGCCTGTTTGGGGAAAATTAAGAAAGTGTGAAGAAAAAAAACAAAAAACCCCCACATCGAGCCACAGTCAGATGCCAGAAGAAATGATGGGATAATTTCATATGGAAATGAGAATGCTGTCGTCCAAGGAAGAAATGTTGAGAACAGAACCAAAGGGCCTGCAGTAATTGAATGTCACTCACAGGGGCTGATGTGGTTGGCTACAGTTTGACACGCAGTCTAATTGCACACAGTCTACTAGCGTCATTGGAGATTCATGTCTTTTGGAGAGAAATTACTAATGGAAAAGCCTGTTCTCGCCCTCTATAACTTTGTGCTGAGTCATGTCCGGTGGGGATATGACTGTTGAATGTCCTCTCGCTTTATCACCAGTTGCTGCGTCACACCATCTGGAATGCCAGAAAGAATTTCCCTCAATCTGATTCACTGTTGTGGCCTATTAACTACAGTCCATGCCAAGTTTGTCAATGCCATTTTGAAAACACAAACATTTTTGCACCATCAGAACCAGAAAAACAGATAGAAATGAACTAAATTACTCAACAAAAACAAAAGCAAGATGCTTTTGGGGATTTTTTTTAAGGTGGAGACTTGAGATCAATTTTGTGAATGTCTGATGATTCATCACTATACTGAATAGGGCCAGACACCACCAGGACTAATGCACATAAATCATCACCAAAGTTCTGAGCTACCAATATTGTTATTTAGTGTTAAAACTATCATGATCTAGGGGAGAGGGGAGTAATACAACACCAGGAGTCAGATTTACTTCTCCTTTCTATTGCCAAAAGCTCATGAAGGCTGATGCTTCTCTTCTTCATCACTTCTTTTTCCTCTAAACTGTTCTGTTTACTTTCCCCTTGGACTTTGTTCATCATTGCAGACTATTTAGTTCAATAAAAAGCTGTAGCTGCATTGAGAGGGGCTTGCAGTCACTGGAGTTAATTTGAAGCTAACTATGGTCAGTATACTCCAAACTGTAGGCTGACTGTTAAGCCACTACATCTCGCTTTCTTTGTCTACTTGTGACAAACACAGATAATGGAACATGTGGCTGTGGAGGCTTTGAAGTAGTAATGTAGCTAATTACTTTTTCTGTTCAGTAATTAGTAATTAGATTGTGTTGTATACTGTGTATATTGTTTTGTGTATATATAGTGTTGGGTAAATTATTACACCTCTCACATTTACTCACTTTACACACTTTGACAAAACTTTTCTATTATCTGTTGTGTTTTTAGTTGTAGACTAATTTATATTTTTCTTTAAAAGTCACATCATTACTTGATGCACTACACTGTGTATAAATACACAAAAAACCCTCAGTTGAAAATGTTTAGGGAGAAAAAAGCATGGTAAATTGGATATAATGTGAGAATTTTGCTTTGAAATATCATATAAAAATTAACACATGCAATATTGTACTACTGCCATAACATGAGAAACAAAATTGAAAAAAAAAAGTCCTATGAAGCTCCATCCACCTGGGCAAGTTCGTAGCAACATTTTTCACTCTGAGGTTCAATCAGGCAGTTGTTCTATGACTGTCTTACCATGACAGTTTTGTAGAAAATGTAATAAATGTGTAAAACAAAGAAATATAACCACAGAATTCAAAATATATAAACTTATAGCATGCACGAGTCCATATTTCATGTCATAGTGCCCTGAGCCTTACTTTATGCCTTACTATAATGCAGCAGGGAAACTTAAGATATACGTTCAGGGGAGTGGAAGAAGCCTTTACATTGGTTATAATGTGATCATTAGAAATGCCGATCATCTATACATTATATGGAACATACGGTGTTTGCGCCTCCAGTATTTCTTTTTAAATCTTCACACAGAAATACTCATCGTGACAGTAGATGATCACATCATGTTACATATCAGGTAAGGTCATACGGAATTAATTTTGATGGCTCTTATAAATTGGGTTTCGTGCTTCCCCTCAGTCTGATTATTATTATTGCTGGACACTGGCACTGACAAGTATGTCAACTATGTATCTCACCATGGGGTGAACCTTTTGATTGCGAGATAATTCAAATGACCTGTGGCTATATTCTGCAGGGTCGGCTCATGGCATACTAGCAAACAGGAATGATTTTAATCTAATCACATCTCATAGTGTAATGTCATGATGCAGAGTTAAACTGTTCTGCTGAATATGCTCCTTGTAGAGCGCCAATATGGGCCAAGTTAGTTTAATAAGTGCCCTGGGGGTGAAAATTGCTTCTTTTTGTCAGAATAATAAGGCATTTGTAATTACACTTGGGAATGTATGCATGCTCGTTGTGTACATGGAGAAGAAATTACATTAGCAGAATTTCATTACCTTGCTTTTGAGGTGATTAGTATGATTATATCTAAAGTAATCATTGCTGTTGTAATTGCAATAGACTGAGATGATTTCAGCTTTTCAGAGATAAAGCGACAGACTATAAGACATTTAACAGGTTTGTAATTTGCAGTAGGTGTCTGCCTGTCCATCTTTCTAATAGACGGGCAGATTTCTAGGCAAATCTTAGTTTCATGCTGTGTTATAGAGTGTTGTGTTCCTACACTCTCTGGCTTCATTCTACAATTTGTTTTTCTTATCCTGTCCTCACAGACCAATAAAACTTTATTGATATTTTCAGCCCCGGCGACATGTTCCTCTTGGGCTCAATGAATCCACACAGCTGAGAACACGAGTTATTAAGCCAGGCAGCCCAGGAAACAAGCAGTATAAGCCAGAGGAACAAGGATGTGTGAAATGACTGAGCAGGGAAAATCACAATAAGAAAAAGATGGATGTTTTATTGTCCAACAGACACCGTGTTCATTGTGTTTCATAAGATAATGCTTTACAAATGGTTTTACTGACCCCTTTACTGACAGCAAATGTGAAAGCCAGCTGTTCTAAATGAGCCAACAGGCCACCAATGGCCTTTTCATGAAAACTAGAATGACTTAGTTACAGCAATTTTTTATTAAGGACAATATTGCTGGATCATATTTGCAACTTGACACACTGTAAGTTCAAACTGGAACACATTTTGTATGGATAAGAAACTTTTTTTGATTCTGGGGAATACAGTTTATGTGTTATTTTTTGATTCAGTACAGCTGATAATGATCTAACCTAAAGAAGCCTAATAATTTCCCATAGCCCACAAAATATAGCTCCATCATTCTCTTAAGAGCAGGGACTGTAGCAAATATATTAACTTGCAAATTAGGCTATGGCTTCATCTGGAGACTTCAAGTGATGTTTAGAGCAGAAAATAACATTTTACCTTGGAAAATAGTTGGCAAAACTTCTCTGCACTTATATGAGTATCCATTTCTGTGGGATAGACTATGGTGTAGTATGGCATTTGCTCTGAGCTGAGCTGAGTATGAATATGTCACAAACTGTGTCAGTGAACACATCCAATGCATAGCATACTGCTGTAAACTTACATTGTTTTGTCCCACAGCACAGCTGATTCTGAATCTTGCATGGTGTTGCATGAGGCATGTGGGGTCCATTCATTTTCAGCAATATCAGTATATGTAGGAGAGATAAGACAACATTGCCCCTCTATTATACGCAGGAATGGATGTAAAAATAGATATCTGTTTAGCTGACAAAGTGGCAATTGCAGTGAACAAATGACAGTTTGTCTGATGGATGGAGATAATGCCCCACTCAGCAGGTATCACCAGTGCAGCACTTATTAAGCATTATCAAACATACATCAATGCCAGCATAATTTTAATTTTTTCATAATATTAACACTGAGGTTGGTGTTAATGTTGGTGTTAATGAACAACTAAACCTTTCTGCATAAAATCATTAAAAAAAAAACAACTTTAAAATTGGCACTTTTAGCAAGTGTATCCTTTCCCTGGTTTGATCATAGGATGATATATAACAATCTCACTACACACTTATTACACCCAACTGTTGTCTGCCAAGAGATAGTTGCAGCACATAACTAATATTAATTAGTGAGCTTTAAAGGTGCTGGTAGGTGGATTTTTGAACTTTGGGGTGAGCCAGGCGAGCTAGTTGTCATTGCTTCCAGCATTTATGCAAAGGTAAGCTAATTACCTCCCAGCTATTGCTCCATTTTTAACAGAACAGATACGACTAACTCTCGAAGAAAGTGAACACCTGTATCTCCCAAATATTTGAATCATTTGTACAAAACAATACTACACTGATGTATTCTAATTATGGGTTGTGTATCCTCTCCCACTCATTATACTCACATTTACATTCACAAATTATATTCAATACAATTTGATCCGGGATTAAACATTTTAGAAATAAAATAGTGACCAAAATAAACCAGTTATTTATTCATTTTTGTTCATGCTGAATCATAAATGCCCCAGAAAATGATGTCTTTTACTAGACGAACAATAGTACAGTAATAAAACAGTGATACGCCGGATACTTTTTTGTTCAGTCCTTAAGGAGGAGGAATATTTCTCTAAAATGCTGCTTACAGGCTGATGTGTGCCTCAGTTCCTGGGTCAATTTCATCTGTCTGTATTTGGTATTTTGATATGATATTATATGATATTGCTGATACAGATGATTTATGATACTGCAGCAGGTTTTGATGACCGTTAAGTAAGAATTAAAATTCAAATTCAAATTTGCTTTACTGGCGTGAATGTCACAACAATAATATTACCAAAGCATCAAGAGTCAATGACACAATATAACATTAACATAACATCAGGATTGATATATATTAATTATATATAGTATATCTATATCTCTCTCTCTCTCTCTCTCAATATATATATATATATATGTATATATATATGTATAGGTCATTCACTGTCCCTCAGGTTGTGGTATGTTGATACATATTGGGGAGCAGAATATGCCCTGTCTCCTTCTCCTAGGCGTATTTTTATTTTTGAGAGGACATTAAGCTCTTTGAAATCTGAAATTTTAGAATTGAATTTGTTAAAGTAAAAGTTCCCTATTTTATTGAATGTTTTACATTGCAGAAAAGAATGCTTTCCTGAAACATATCATGTAATCTTTACACTTCTAAGGGTTATATAGAGTCCAGTTTCAAATTTAATACAAGCACTGAGCTAAAGTAGACATGCTTTGCTAGTGTCACTGTTTAAAAGCAATTCAACATGGAAGTCAGCGATTTATAATCAAAGTGGATCTTCAGAATAATCAATCATCTGAAAAGGTTAGCTTTAGTTCACTTTTGAGTCTAACAATCTGACATACACAGATGCTGCGGCCAATTAAACCATATTTTCCATCTTTACAATATGACTTTCCCCATTGCTTGTGTTGCAGTGTTTATTGGTCTGCCACAGTTTCTACGGGTTACATCAGCTCATAATTTACCCACCAGTTCAACAACAGCTTCAATGCAGTCAAAACCAATGCTGGTCATGTAGGATGGGGGCTGAAGATAAGTGGAACAATACAGGATGGATTTTCAGCCAGATGCTGATGTCAGTAACTGGGGAGATAAATGAATGACCCTCCACTGAGCTTACTGCGCACTCTCCAGGTGTAAAGGGCAATAACCGTTTCTCACAACACACAAGCATTACATGTAGTATTAAACCCTTTACAGACAGAACTAGTTTGTCAGGATGGTTCTGTATCTCCTAACACTGCAGGACAGTGCTGAGGCACACATCTCTCTTTTATTAAATAATGCTTCCCTGCACAACTAAAATTACAAACTTGACCTCTTCTGGTACAATTAATCCCATCTGGACAGGCCCTTATATAACCACTGGTATTTTACAGAGCTGTTCTCTGCCCAGGGGTGTGGTGTAAATGTCAGACTAACCATAAGTGAAGCAGTTTTGTGTGCATTCTGCCTGAGACATGAAATATAGGCTGTGAACTAGATGCTGATTGCTGACACTGATGTTGCTGTGGGAGGGCAGTGTTGGCTGACAGTATCAGCACACAGCTCATACAGTAAATCTGACTGAGCAGGATGAGCAAGGCAGCGCAGTATGATCACTCAGATAGATATCGTATTAAAGTTAAAGGTACATAGCATCCCAATACATCACAACTTGATAAAGGTTATCTGTGTTTCCACAGATTACATGGATAAATAGATGTTTTCAACCTTCATCTGTACAGAAAATGAAGCAATTTTTGAGTAGTTCCACTGAAGTCATGGTCTATTATTTTTTATTTCTTCTTTTGTCTGGCATCATTTCAACTGGTGATAATGGATCTAAAACCCCAATCTCAACCATAACCATTTATGAAGCATTGTCTTCATTACAATGAAGCATTGTCTTGTACAATCACATAGCTCTTCAGTGAAGAGGCAGACATGAAATAAGAGGAGAGAGAGATGAGTATTACATGCAACAAAGGTGCATGGCTGGAATTGAACCAGGGACATTGTTTTATGTGGCATGCTTAGTAACCATTCAGCTACCAGGATGCTTCAACAACAAGTTTCATTGATTGATGAATTTGGTGAAAACAGTAATTAATTTCATATATAACTGTTATAATTTTGTGTAAATGTTAGATATGAAGTTTAAGTTTCATCTAGTCTGTATCCATCTAAAAAAATCTGTTCTGTTAATGAATTCATAATACAAATATAAGTACAGCATATTATTATACTGCAACAGGATGATCACATGGTGCAAATGAGCAAATGTGCTCATTTGCAAATGTGCAAATAAGCTGTTTAGCTAACCCTG
Organism: Thunnus albacares; assembly: GCF_914725855.1. Classification (NCBI taxonomy): domain Eukaryota; kingdom Metazoa; phylum Chordata; class Actinopteri; order Scombriformes; family Scombridae; genus Thunnus; species Thunnus albacares. The sequence continues at coordinate 4,392,277 of NC_058121.1, forward strand.
ACACATTTACACCGATGTTTTTGAAATGTCACTGTTGATTAATGTGCACTGTCACCTATAAATAAACAAATAAAGACACAAACATATCCAATTTGCTCAGACTGAAATTGTTTCTCATTCATTTTAAATCCTACCCAGCATCCCTTTATATTCACTTCCTCACCTAGATAGTTCACCCTGTCCAGGATTTCAAGTGGGCGTCTGCCATCGCAATCAAGCAGACAAATGGCAGAGAGATGAATAGAAAAGAGATACTTCAACTAGCAATGAATTATCCTACAGTGCATAACTCTGCCTGCTGTCCGCAGCATAATGACAAACCTGAGATTTAAGGCCTGGCAGTGTGAGCGCTGTAACTTAAACTAATTTGACAGAGCAGTTCTTCAGGCATACACATATACACTAGACACACACACAGTCAATTTGTTCACTGTCAGATTCATATGACAGTAAGCAGAATATCAGAGCGGACAGGAATTATTTCAAAGACCAAACAGGACACCTGGGCTCCACATATTGTTGTGCTAACTAATCACTGCTGTCAAAGGGAGACAGCTGCTAAATGCTGCTGCTGCCCAAACAGGCTGAAAAGCACGAGGAGAAACATGAGAGAGGCTGAGCAGGACTTCTATCTGCCTACTGTGGTGGAACAATGACAAGATATAGCTAAAAAAAACCTGCAGCTGCAAAGAAATAATGTAGTTGTTTGAGCATGAACAGAGGAATGCAACTCCACACACGTGAATGCACATTTGCACCAACACATACTGTACATTACAGACTTGGAAAGAATGCAGCTGTGGAGCTGTGTATGAATGAATGCAAAGCGAGAGTGTGTTTAGTCAAAAATAATTACAATCATCATTATTAGAGCCCTCTTGCAGCTGGGAGATGGTTATGTTTCAGCTTGAAAACTTCTGAGGAAAAACTTGATTCAATGTTTGCAAATTGGAAAAGTTTCAGCAACTTGTTAAAACTAATTCATATTTGTCTCTCACATCTGGAACTTTGATAATCAAACTTTTTCATCCACAATGTTTGAAGTGCTGGACAGTGGCTTTACCTTCAGATTCAGTTAAATGCAAATTTAACTGAATCAAAGACAGTACATGCAGATGAAACAAATACAGATTAATCAGTTCACACACAGGAGGATTCACAGAAGTATTTTCATTATACCTACAATGTAGTATATTTTATTACTTTTTATGATGACAAAAAGCTTTTTATTATTGCATCATGCTTAAAGGTATTCCCATGGTCTTACAAGAAAATATGTGTGTATGTATGTTCCATTTTTGATCATCTGTACACCAGAATATTTCATTGTTATTTTTAGAGATATTTCACGAAAACATTGACATTCTTAAAGCTGCATTAAATTATTTTGAATTTACTTGGGTGCAGTGAAGGAAGCCATAAACAGAACAATGGCTTATTACCACCTTAGAGTTATAGCTAACGGGTTAGCAAATAGCTGAATACTTACACATCCAACAGACCTCGAGCAACATTAGTAGGGCTGCAACTAATTAATCGATTAACCTTTTGATTATTTTCTTGATTATTCGATAAGTTGTTTGGTCTATAAAATATCTAAAATGGCGAAAAATGTCGATCACTGTTTCCCAAAGCCCAAGATGATGTCCTCAGATGTCTTCTTTTGTCCCAACCAATAGTCCACAACTTGAAGATATTCAGTTTACTATCATAGAAACCAGAACATATTCACTGTTGAGAAGCTGGAATCACAGAATTTGGACATTTTTTTTCCTAAAAAACGACCTCAAACAGGTCAAATAGTTATTTGACCCGTGGTTGATATTAAAAAAAATATTAGTGCAGCTTTAAACAATAGTAAGACAGTATGCAAAATTTACAATAATAAGTGACTCACTTACCACTTTTCCTGGATAATACAGCTCACACAATCTATTTTCTGTCTGAATCATTTTGAATCTGCCAACACAGGAAGAATATCAGTTTTTAAATGTGGACTGAAGATCTTTGGCTTCTGGATAAGTGTGATGTCACACATGGTTGAGGGCCATATTTTGTCATGACCTAAGAGCTGCTACTTGTGGCAGTTGTCTGTGACCTACAAAGAACCCAATATAGTGCAGGCATTTTGTGAGAAAAAAGATGTGAACCTCGCACAAATTGCAACAGAAAATTTGACAAATGTGTATTACTCATAAAAGTCTCCTCTATAACATATAAAAGTCCTAAGAGATCCAAGGGGTGGAACATTTTCAAAGGTGTTTCTTAGCCATACCATGGCACCACTTTTTTGTTTCCTAAAATAATATTTTAAAGCAACATCACTATATTGCTATACTTGTATACAAGGCAACATAAATTAGCACTAATCCATATAAATGTAGGCATTGATTAACATAAATTTAAAACAAGATAATTTAAATATCACTTAAAATAGCACTTTTATATTACTTTAAAAATATTCGTGACTGCCAAATCGGCACAAATCAACATAAATGTTGGCACTGATGAACATAAACTTGAACATGTTAACTTTTAAGTAAAATTTAAACATTGCTGGTCATCATCAGTGTAAGTTGTCAGGCTTATCTTCATCATCTTCATCGTCACCGCATGCAGCCTGAGATGAATTTGCACACCCTTATCCTTTGCAGTTGCTACATGCAACAGAACATTCAGTGTCATGTCTCTTGCATGTGCACCTCAGGCTGCTGCCGCCTGTCTTGCAGGTGAGTCTGATGACCTGAAGGAGTTCCTGTGGAGTTGGTGGTAAGTCAGTTTGGACAGGGACAAGCCCCCCATCACTCTATTTCCATCCCCATTCTTGTGGCAGGGGTTCATCATCATTCCACTGCAGCACCTGGTAGTACACATGAAGACCATTGTACTTTGCTGCTGCTGATGAAGGTGGCAGACTGTGGCTGTACATGAGAAGTGCTAGTAGCCACCTTCTCACAAAAGCACTTGTTTCATAGTGAGTCAACTCCCTACATAGGCTTCTCATTGTACAGGCACAGCAAAGCATCCTCTCCTGCTGACACAACATCTGCTGTGGAAGCTGACTGTGTGTCAAACACTGTAGCTTGCTCATGGAAGTCACCGCTGGTTGTGAATTTCTTTCCCAATGCGTCACACCCGGCTATTGCATGGATGAAGAGGATGTGAGTGCACACACTGGGACCCAGCTGCTGCTTAACAGCCTTGATGTTCCAAACACGTGGCTTCTTCATGCTCTTCTTTGACTCATACTTTAACATTGATACCAGGTCTTGTGAAGCTTGTGCAGCAATTGTGAATCACTGGAAAAGTAGTTGAGGATCCACCTGCACTGTTTTGCAATCAGTCTTCACTGAGGATTTCGTACTCATGGTGATTGCCTGATCCCTATTCTTGAATGTGTACTCAGCAGTAGTCTGTCCATCCATGCTGTCCAAGATGGTGCCTTATCAACAATCACAGAAGGGTGTGCATGGACCCCATTCTAGACGATGCTCAAGCTCGGATCCAAGCAGAAGGCGTGTCTTTCTTGGAGATAGTTCAGAACTGTGAGTGTGTCCTTCATATCACATGTTGGTCAATGTTGTGGTTCACCCCTGTCAGCTCCTGCATGAAACTTGGGGTAGTTATACAAAAATTACAATTTATTAAAAAGTATAAAAGGTATATTAAAAATGTAAATGGTCTGATATTGAAAACAAGGTTTTTGAGGAATACCTGGAATTTGACATGATAAAAACTTTTTATTACAAAAATATTGCAAAAAACAAAACAAACCCCACCAAAAAATGAACTCACTGGGTCATTCTGATCTACTTGCATCTAAGGGTTAAGAATTTCCTTTTGCACATGCACTGTACTGCATCCAACTCCATGTCTCATGTAAAACACAGTTTCTAGTTGATTTTGGGCAGTAGTGAACCCTTTGTGTGGACATCAGGCAAGAAGACATGCATAAATCAATTTTTTAACATGGGCAGCAATGGGAAATTATGACATCACTGATTTCAGTATTTTTCAATACTTTTCAATACCACTTGGATTTCTTAGGACTTTTGATATGTTATAAATGACATATTTATAAGACTAGAACAGTTGAAAGAGTTTCTGTTGCAATTCATGCGGGGTCATGTTGTATAATACCTGTACTAATACACTTTGGTCTCACTTTATCTCATCCCAGTTTCATTTCAATGCTCTGAATGAACAGGCAGGATATTTCTCCCCCACCCTCCATCAAATTGTTTGACCTTTCACCAGGTGTGAAGATAACACATCTTGTAGGAGGACATTCCAAGGATACAAACCAGCTCATGAATCCACAACGTGAACAGTGAGAGATGGTGAGTGGAGGAGGGGGCGGCAGATGGAAAAATAGACAGATAGATATAGACAGATATAAAGACGAGGGATATTAGAAGTATGATTCATGAGCTGCGGGACACCCCTTCCTCTGCATGCATTCATCATTCATCTCCCTGACAGTAATGAAATGACTGAGATTAAAATTTACATTTAATCCTTTCCTTGGAGCTCCTCAACTTTTCACTGTCACATGGTGTTACACAGTGTAGAAAATATTTCAGTAGGAGGTGAAATACTGCAAAGTCACTGTTGAATCTTCTGAAGGACGATGCTAAATGAAGGAGAACTGGAGTGTGAAAAAGAGAGACCTCTTAAAAGATATTGGTCTGTGTTCCTGCTTTCATTCTCAGCTCATTCATTCAGAAAGAAAAAGTCAGGATCCAACCCGTCCTTTAGAGCATATTTGACAATCAATTCTCCCAGAAAATGAGACGTCCATCATGGTAAAAAAATTACACCTGCTCACAAATGATTGATTGTCAAGCATTGAAAGAAATTACAATGATTTTCAAGGACTGACAGTTACCTTAAATCCAAGGTGGGAGACTTATAACACTCATTGTCTTGCTCTTGAACTTCAATCAATCTTTGGCCTACTTTGACCAAGACTTTTAGTTGTGCTGAAGAAGCTGTTGTCTAAAATTAACAATTAACAATATCTGTAAGGTGTGATCTTTTGCCTTGAGTAATGGCAAATGGATGGTGATGTCAGTTGATCAGTCCATCTTTCCATCCAACGCTATTGCCTGGAGCAAGACCTGTAGAATTACACAACACAACACATGAATATTTATGCTGTCAAATGTCCTCAGAACTATTAGAGGTTGTGTGAGTTCATATAAAGTCAGTGCAAAGATGTGAGTGGGTGCAAACAAACATATATTCACTCTGGGTAGCAGAAATTGAGGCAGACATGTTCTCACGAGTTGAAAATGTTTCAGTTTGATCAAAAAATGTAAGCTTATCACCAGACAGATGGTGTTTATGTTGCTAGCTAGCTACAGCCAAAATTAGCTTCAAACTCAATGTAACGTGTCTTGACCCCACCACTGAGTTAAAATGTATAATTTGACACACAATATATATTGGCCTTATAGTGAAAGCAGCATGTTAGCAGCACTATAGTCTTGTGTTAAGATGCCAGTATATTGACATCAGAGTTGGGCAAGGTGGGTGGCAAGGTGACAATTTCTGTACCTCTCCAAAACTGACAATCCGACATTCACACCAACTTCACATGCAGTGATTGGTCAGCTGTGAGGAGGGGAGAAAATAAACAGGGTTTGAACTTCTCTTTTTATTTTTTTTCCCCTAACTAACTGTTTCTGTCACTTTTTGTGTGTATAACTGAGTGCAAACCTATGAATGCCTCCCAAGGTTGTTCAATAGTGTATGCTGTTATAACCATTTTTAAATAATCATTGCATCTTGACCTGAATGGCCACACCCTGCTTTTGTGTGTGGCTGCATCGAACAAATGTAGTATTGTCTTCTGACGTAGACCAACAGTATGTCATACAAACTAGTTCTTTCTGAGCATACCCCAGCCCTCAGTGTCTACACTGAATCTATCAGTCTTTTTGAAGGGTCTTGACAGTGATAACAGCCCAATACATGGTGAAAATAGTAACACACCTAAGTCAGAAGGAAATAGATTTGAAAGTGTAATGATATGCTTTGCATTTACACACACAAAGTCACAAGCTCTTACTCTGCTGGTATAAACAACTATTATTTATATGTGGTATGCTCCTCAAAGGATAAATATTTCCATTTTAGGTACTCCCATGACATCTAGCTACCTTTACACAAAAAATCTCACAATCTAAGAAACATATTGCCATGAAACTTTCTGTGCATATCCATGCATACAATTTGAATTTAATGACCCTGTGACCCCCATTCCTCTAGTGTCATCTCCAGGACAAATATTACATTTTTTAACCAGTTTACTCATGAAAATCTAAGAATAGCATAATCAGGAATTGTATTTTTGTTCCATTGCTCCAGATAGAAAAACCTTACTTAGAGACATGAATGAGTCTTACTCTCTTTGCAATTAAAACTCACAAGCCACTTAACAACTGGTAACTTCAGCTCCCTCTGATCTGAGTGAATGTTTTTGGGTGGCAGCTCCATCTAAATTGCCATTATTATCAGTGGAGTACCCAGACTTCTTTCATGCTAGAATTGTCAAGAAAGCACTGACTCTATTAGAGAAAAGTTCCATGTTCACATACTGTACATAACTGAACTCACACAATCAATTCTATTTTTAGGTGTATGTTCCCTTTAATATTGTAGAATCCTTATGATTCCCAAGGCTCCTACCTCGGGGGGGTTCTCCCTTTAAAAACAGCCACGACACACTCACAAAACAAAACCCTGTGACTCATACTTCATTGTTATTCTCACTTCTATAAAAAAATCCACACAATCACAATGAACCCTGCAGTCGATAGTTTGTGTTAATGTTAGAAAATAAGAAAGAAGAGGTCAGGCACTGAAATAGCTTGACTTCACAACCTTAATTTGAACTCTGACAGCGAAGGAACATCAAGGGTGGTTGTATAACTTATTACATGTGTGCTTGTTTTTAGAAAATAGTGACATTAATTGGGTTACATCTTCGCTCCTCCAGTCTACATGCCGATGTGTCCTTGGGCAAGATACTTAACCCTAAATGTGTGTGAATGGTTAGTTTCTTCTAATGGGCGGGTTGGGACCTTGCATGGTAGCCTCTATACCCATTCAGCGTATGAATGTGTATGAATGGGTGAATGTGATTTGTAGTGTAAAAGCGCTTTGAGTGGTCGGAAGACTAGAAAGGCGCTATACAAGTACAGTCCATTTACCATACTGTAACAGCAAACATCAGTTAATACAACCAGAGAAGGAGTCAACAGGGGTGGTAGAGTTCAATTACAAGACGCTCATCAGTACAAAACACACAGCTCGCATGCTGAAATGTGAGATGCCACATCGTTTCATGTGCAAATGAAGCAATCTGCTAGTAATTGGGATACATTAATCCTTTCACTTCCTCTTCTCCCTCATGATCCCATACTGTATCTTCCTTTTATCTTCTGTCTTCAACTTTCCTTTCCTCCTGCTTGTCTATCATACTCGATAATTGTAGCAAACTTTATGTCTTGCTGGGTCTTGTATGTCCTAGATAAAAAGCCAAACTTTACTTGTCTAAAGTGTTTCAGTAGATCATATGGCAGATTGTATGAGCAGTTGTGGTAGAAAACCTTCTTCAAAATAAGATTCTCAGCCTTGCAGATGTGTAACTGGCATCTCCTCGCCACTGAATCCTCCTCATTTATTTCTTACGCCTGTCATCCATTTATTCCGTCTCATTAAAGCTTCTGATTGGGTCTGAAATTGCGCATTGTACATGATGTTCCTTTTCAGTGAGTCACCCATTCACATGAGTAGCATTTTCTGACCTTGAAGTGGGCGTGAGGGCATACAGTGTAGTAAGTGCAGGGGTGCACACACGTATACACAGAGAGGGAGTTTTCCTGACCAGTGAGGTGGATGATCACCCGTGAGAGGTCAGTATTGGAGACCTTCTGCTTGGCTAAGCTTGAACATTAGTACTACAAAACACTGTGACATACAGTGGGGTTAAATGTCTGAAGACTGGAATCACAGCTGGCTGAGCAGATGGAACTGCACCTCTGTCTGACTCAGTCAATTTCAAAAACCATTTCTTTCTTAAAAGAAAGTGGTCGATATGTATTAAGACATGGGAGGGAATAAAAAGTGGGGGAGTGAGACGGAAACCTGAAGAGAATGCAAAAAAAAGGAATGGATTACAGCTTTCTTTCTTCTCTCTCCACCCTTCTCTGATCTTTGAATTTGGATAAATTATACTATTTCTTTCTTTTTATTATTTATTATTTCTTTTCTTCTTCTTCCTTTTTTTTTTTAAAAAAAATGATCAGATGAGGCATAAACGTGAATGTACAGGGTTCATGGGTATCAAGGTGAAGAAGTTTAAGGGCTTTAATCTTCTTCTTTTCATAGACAAATAACTTGATATTGTAGTGTCATTCAACTTTATGTAACTTCTGTATTACCGTAAGAAAATATAACTTTCTTTCCCTTAATGTTTTTCTGTATTTTGTATCATGTTCCATCATATGTTGTTTACTGTCTGTTGTAGCAGGAAGGTTTGGACAGGATTTAGAAAGCTAAGTTAAAATGGAGTTTTCAACCACAAAGTTAAAGTACATTTCGTAACTACAGTATTGTGTTTTCATATTGTCATATTGCTTGGCCGACATAACTACTTCATTCTTTCTACATTAGTGCTGGGAAGCTCAAGTGTTATGTTGCTCCAGCATATACTAAAAATGTTCTATACAATTTTCACATTATCGTTAATATTTTAGATGTAAGCTACATAAAGGTCTAGTCTGCTTAATTTTCTGCATTAAATTGTTTTCTACCCCCATTTATACTCCTTACACATAAATCTATAACTTATATATTTAGTTGCCAACAAAATAATATGATATTTTAACCACGTACCTAAATTAATGAAATATTAATACATGATTTATATTTTACCCCTACTTTCAAAAAGCAAGTCTAAATAAAAGCTGCGTAACTAAATCAGTAATGACAATATAATGGAAGGCTAGTAGCAAAACACAAGTCAGAATTGCATGATTTTTCTTTATAAACTGGGTGTTGCATATATTAAGAGAGGAAGCCCAGATGAATGTAAAGTTGGTCTGAAGTGTTTATGATGAAAAACGAAAAAGCTACTGACAGAAAAGGGCCATATTAGCTCATGATGCCCTGTTGTGCATGCAATGAGAGGAGGTCAAGATGAATATTGTCAATGAAAAAAGACAAATGTAAAAATTTTACTACCTCCCTTAGTCCAATTGCATGCACTTTTGAGACAATCCTTAACTTCACCTCATCTGTTCCTCTGTACTGTCAAGAGCAAGGTGCCAGGCTTCAATACTGAACATGAGTCAAGATTTATCCTGCACTGCACAACTAGTGGGGAAAACTGATGAAATGTTATTGGGCATGATCCTCACTGGATGCCTGATTATTGAAATGCACATTGTGAAAGTATCACCATAATGTAGTTTGTTTAGGTTTCTTCTTATTGGTTGGTGTCCATCTTTCTGTGAAAGGAGGGCTCACTTGCGACTGTTTAAGAATAGGTTTTGCATTTTACTTATGTTTTATTTCATCACTTCCTGGGTGCTGAGGAGAATTCCTCCCACCATCTGTATCCAACACCAGAATTTTATTTCAGCAAAAACTTGAGTCTCAATTAGGGCAATGAGACATCCAAAATACTGCATAGTGCATATTTTTGGAAAATACTAGATATCTACAAAGGGAAAGAAATGAGTCAGGTTATGTTTTCTGTCTTTATTTCTGTCTGTCATCCATTTCCTCCACCCTATCTGCTGTCTCCTCCCCCCAACTCCCCCGCTGTCTCTCTCCCTCAATCTCTCCATGTTTTCCAGTCTCTTTGAAATGAGGACAGATACTGTAGGGTGTGGGGATGCGCCAGTGAGCTCCATAGAAAATTTATTAGCAGCTCTGATGTTGGCTAGCCAAAACTGTGATTGCTTAAGCACTTTTTCATGGTGAGATGTCAAATGGATGTGTCATGCTTGATGAAAATAATTTGTAGTCAGTTTCCTGTCTCTATGTGTTCCTGTTATCAGCTGTGTGTGTATGTGTGTGTGTATGTGTGTATGTGTATGTGTGTGTGTGTGTGTGTGTGTGTGTGTGTGTGTGTGTGTGTGTGTGTGTGTGCTTGAGTTACCAAGCCATCTGCACTGGTTTTTATGCATCAAAGCACTTGTAAAATAATTCCTATATATTCATCCACATCTTTGTATGTGAGTATTAGTGTGTGCCTTTACATTCATGTCTGTAAATGCACATATGTATGACTAAGTGTATGTCACTGTGTATGTGTGTGTGTGTGTGTGTGTGTTCAGAATCACCAGCACCCCTTTCATGGATGAAATCTCTGGACCATCAAGACCTGCTCTCATTTCCAAATTTGCAGTGGTCAGCTCTCCTCCACTTCCCTGTTAATGAACGGTGAGCACTCAACAAATGATGATATGATCTCTAACACAGACACACCAACACAGGCGCTCAGGGATGTATATATTTAGCTGTGTGTCCTCTGCAAATGTAAAAAAAGAGGCAAACTAAGTGATAAACACAAGAGTTACATGAACTCTCATTAGTTCCCACAGAAACGGACTCGGTCACTGAGTCAGATTTAAGTCCATGAAGTCAGATTTAATCACCACGTTCATCGTCCTGCAGCCGTTCTGCTGTGGCCGCCACCAGCTCGGCTTGTCTGCCTTAATATGGCAGCGTGGCATTATTATGGATTGCCTGCCATGTTTAGCATCATTAGTGTTTTTAATTTGGAAAAGTGATTAAATGAATGTGTACCTTTTTTTATTGCTTCATCAGAACATCCACACACACACACACACACACGCAAAGTGAGTGAATCTCTCAACCTTGAGCTGTGCTGTGGCCAAGATGACTTATACTATAGCTATCCAGTGGAGTCTTGTACAAACAGAAGCTCTGTGTAGCAATGTTTTGATGAGTAAGTCCCGATTTTGTTTGTATCTTATGCTTTACTAGCAAGCACATAAGGATGCGCATGCACTCATGTGAGCATGTGGGTGGTCCGATATGCATTTTAGCTGACTGCAGAGGCAGAGGGTGACTGAACGACAGTTTGTGGAGGTAATGTGCCAAGAACTGTAGCGCTGCACCAGTTGAACTTCAGACCCTCCCAAACTAGAACATGAACTCATGTAAAACGATGTGTTCAACCATTGGAAATGACAGCTATACACCAACATAAATAACTCACACTGAGTTACCACTATATTTGGTAACAAACTAGCAAGAAGTTTATGTGAAAAGACACAGAAGTCAGAGCCAAGAACCACACAATAGAAAAAACATCTGAACTCCAGACTGATACCAGGCTTGGGTACTAGAGTGCTTGCTCATGGACAGCTCAGAACTGTTCACTAACAGTTTGCTATAGTGAACTACACTCACAGAGCATTTTATTAGGAACGCCCGTGCAATCTAATGCAATCCAATACAACAGGTCTGCTGTACTGGAGTGCATCATATTGAGAAGTCTAATATTTTGTCCACCCATTAACATACACGAGGGGGGCAAAATTAAAGAACACTTTTAATGCACTCCAGTACACCACCACTCACTGCAACTTCAATAATAAACATTTAGTAGAATTATCATCTTTCTGACAATGTCAACTGAAAATGTATAAGCTTCATGAAAGTAGAATTTATGGCAGAGCTGTTGTAATGGATTGCATTAGACCATTAGATTGCACAGTTGTTCCTAATAAAGTGATCACGGAGCGTATATTGTAGTGTGTTGGTGTTAATCCTGATGAAATGCATTTAAAGATGCTTCCAGAAATCCCTATTGGAAGTCAGTGCCAATTGACACTGGGGTGGTTGATTAGGCCATTGTTATTATTGGTTGAAATAAAGCCTGAACATAATCCAGTCAGAAGATTGGACAATACTGAGATGCAAAGACTGTGTAATGGGAGGTAAAGGATTATTAACTGTCTTACATATGCTTAAATCTTCAGTTCAACAATTGGGCATTGTTGAGTACAACTCAATACATTTTCGTGAGCTACAGTGCAGTACAATTGGTTGAATTCCAGATCGGTTTATATAACTGTACAAATTCAGGACAACATCTGTAAGACTCTTTCACTCACTAGGCTGAGTGATGTGCAGTATATGGTGTACTTTCATTAGTATGTTTTGCACTGTCCCTGCTCTTCTGGTGTAAACTGACAATAAAATGAAACCATTACAGTTAGTCATACCTTCAAATTCTGACACATTTTAATCAAATTCAGTGTTATCAAACTTAGATCACACAAGTTTAGCTCAGTTCAGGTGCTACTGTAGTTAATTTGAACCTATTCAGCTGAAAGGCCATTTGGAAAGTAAAGCTGTTTACAGAGTTGACAGTGGTCTAGTCAGTGGTTTCTGAGAAAATGTGATGATGAATCAAAACAAAATTAAAAAAATAGAGATGAAATGTAATAGAAACACATACAAAGTGCAGCTGTAGGATATCTTTGCTTGTGAATGTATCTCTGTATTTCTGCCGCTTCACTGCCTCAGCAGTCTGCTATAAGAGCCATGAGTCATTGGCTGGAGACACAGGGATATACACACACTACAATGCTGTTTAAAAGAGTATGCAAAAATAGCATCTTTTGCCTTCCTTTTCTTGTTTTTTTGTGTGCACTCCATGCTTTCTTTGACAGATGACAGTGCAGAGAAGCATAAGGAATGGGGAGAGACAGCTGACATGTGATGGGGATACTGGGACAAATGGTACAATTGTATCATATGTTTCCTGTCCGACTCAGCCACTGGGATGACCTTGTTTCCTCTTCTGAAGTGAATGAATGAGACTGTTTTGTACCCATTTATAGCAGCTGTAAATGTATCTGTTTGTCTCAAGTGTTCAGCACAGACTGTGATCAAAATGTTTAAGTAAAGAATGTTCATTAAGCCACTGTTGATTATTACACACACAGTAATATACTGCTGTACTGTGATATTGAATGGTCAATTGGCCAGCTTTACTATCAGAGTTGAGTAACTCTACTGCCAACGCAAACCAAACATTTCCTGCTTTACTGCTTAAAAGCTTTTAAATGACTAAATAACAGGAGACTTTTATTGTGAGGAATTTACAGGAAGTGAAACCTGTTCCTCACTAAAGTAGCAGAGCTAGTTAGTTAGCTTGTTAGCGGTGCTAAAAAGCTGTCGAAACAACAACATATGGAGATATTTGGAGCTATGTGTTCAGTAGATCAGTTGAAAATAATGCAGGGAGGAATAGTACAAACAGAAACAGCCACAGTGATGATGTTTTATGAAGAGCTGCAGATGACCAGCACACCTCCAACAGGTAAACTACTTATTTTACTTTGCTGTACTGTGTATTGGATTCATGGCTCAGTGTGATTACCCCCGGAGCAGAGTGGAACAGATGAACATATAAAGAAAGCCATCACAAACTGACGTCGGCTTGGGCCGAAAGTAGAAAAAATCGTTGGAAAGTTAGCATTCAGAGCAGTCTGAAGCCGGTGCTTTTGGCTCACAGGGAATACTTCAACATACGCTTACCTCATTATTTGACACATCGGCCACTTTTAACATTAACATCCGCCATTGTGACATTATATATATGTCTGAAAATAAGGAAAAGTATAATACGTCCCCTTTAAAAAAAGACTGAAAACACAGCTCTGAGAAAAGTCCCAAATGTTATCTTTTAAACATAAAGGCAGTTAGTTAGGATCTCGATAGATGTCTCAGTAATGTCTTGATACTTGAATTGTTCTCAAAGATACTGGTCCGTGTCTCCTGTTCCCTGCAGTCCTGTCTGCTCTGGCTCCAGTCCCTGTCTCCCGTCCCTCATCTCGTCAGCCTGGTTTCCCTACCCTGAATCCCCACTCTATCCGGCTTCCACAGCTTCAGCTCCAGGACTGCTCCCCTTACCCCAGCCTGCCTCAGCCCCAGGTTCCCTGCTATCAGTCCAAGCTTCCCCAGGCCTGCATTTCCCACCTTCTTGAAATATATACTTTGTCCTACCAGATCCCTGTCTTACCTACATGGGTTCACCTTGGGATCACCCGCTCTGCCCCACATAACAAAGATATATTATTCAGATCATATTTGCTTGATTAGCAGGAGTTTCAGACTATAATGCTGTTTAATAGAGCTGGATGAAATCACAGACACTATGTCCTGTTTTGTTAGGGACTGATAAGATTAGAATATTTTAGAATGTTTACAAAGGGTTGATCGGATGCTAAAACATAGACTGAGGAAACTGATTTTCATAATATTTTTTATACCCTAAATGATCTGATGAAGATGAATATTTGATATCTTTGCATCTAAATGTTAGAATATTTCTGCTAATCATAAAAGCACCTCATGCTATTAACAGCACAATCATTAAATCAATTTACAACATGACAAACCTCCATTAATCACTGCCTTTGGAGTAGCTGTGGAGGATAGAGGTGAAATTAATGCCTGAGATGTGGACTACAGAGTGGGCTCAAAAGTAAGGCACCAAATCCTTGAATAGAGGAAGAGAGAAGAGGAGAAAAATGCCTTTGATGTGTGGTAAATGCATTAACGTTCTTCCATTTCTACCAGGAGGTAATTGGAGTGTTGGTTTGCGGAGGTTTAACTTTCAGCTGAGGATTTTATGGTAATTGATTTTTTTTTTTTTTAAATAATAATAAAAGGATTTTTCCATGAGTTAGTGCCTCACACTAATAAAAGGCTTAATCCTTAATCCAAATGTAAACAAAACACATTTATCTGTTATATGTGCATAAACAGTGGAGAAAATATATTTTAAGATATGATGGTTGGAAAAAGGTGATAATATTACAGTGTGACAAGATACACCAAAATGGATTTTTATCAAAAAGACCCTAGATGGAAGTTTAATTACATTATGGTATGATTAACTCAATTTCTATTCATATTTCTCTCTCTCTGTCTTTCTCTGTCACACACAAACACATGGAATGCTTGTTGCATTCCTCATATTTTATTGCTTTGTTGTTGAAAAATGCTGTTTTTCAGAATACAAATGTTGCTCCAGCAAACTGAGCAGTAAAAGGAATAATCTGACAAATAGTAGTTTGAAAGATTAAGTTTATCAACAAAATGTTTCCATCCATTAAAGCATATACTGAGTCCAAACACATGAGTTTCAATCTTTTTTGCTTTTTAAATCAACTCCTCAATTAACAATAGTCAACACCCATGACAAATGGACAATTCACTAATGTATATAACTTTCAGGAACGCAGAGAGCCAAGGATATTGACATGAATAAGACGCTCTTGGGATGGCTGTGTTGGTCTGTCTCTCAGTTGGTCCACCACTTTAGTCCAGACTGAAATATCTCAACTATTGGGTGGACTACCATGACATTTTGTACTGACATTCACATTCACCGGAGGATGAAGCGGATTTTCTAACTTTTCATCCAAAACCATCATCAGGTGTCTCCACCTTAACCTTGCTCCTGATGATGGTTTTATAGGAAACCTGAAAACTTGAAACAACAAATTTCCTACTCCTAGTCTTACCTACTTACTCCTTTTAAAGGTATTACAGTCACAAAATGACATCCTGACTGAGCTTCATGAATAAACCAATTTCTTATTTCTGAGTACAATAATATTTGAAACAGATAAAAGTGAAGGGGCTGCTGCAGCAGAGGTGCAGAATATCTACATTACCTACACTGAAAAAGTGACCTTTCTGATGGTTAAAGTGCACCAATAACCACATGCACATTCTCATTAGGTATGGATGTACAACAAGAATCCATGGGATGTAGTTAAAATATAATAATAAATAACCTGCTGCTAATCTTGCTATCAACCTTGATTCAAATTCATCATCCGAGCAGCTATGATTAATTTCTGGAGCAGCCACCACTCCCCATGTTCTGATAACACTGCTGAGATATTCACAGGCCTCTGCTTTGGCCTTATCTTATTTAGCTCGAGGCCGTGTGACACACAGACTCTCTGAACAAGAACACAGCCGATATACAAAGCCTTGAGAGCATCATTTAAAATGCAGCAGATGGTGCATAGTGATGCAACAGCAGCTGAGCTGAAGGTGTAAGGCTGCTTAGTACATACTGGATATACAATACTGCATCTTCACTGTCCTGATTGATTTTTTAGGGGTATTTTTCCCACTTCTATTGTCTTTCTTTTCATCTCATACTCTTATACCATCATCAACTCCGACAGTAGCAGCAAATAGCTGTGCACGTTCATGAGAGTGTCAGTGTCGTCCGTCTCCTTGCTGCTACCTTTGCGACATGGCTGCTGTCTTTAATCCACACCATCAAGCCAGTGAGAATCTAGAATTCTCAATGGCTGTGGCATAATAGATGATCATTTATTAATCCAAAACTATTTCAGATACCTGCTTTAAGTCAGTCATCCGTAATGACAATTTGATATTTGCCACTATAACACAGTGCCTGTATGAGTCAGTCTGTGTGTGTGTGTGTGTGTGTGTGTGCGCGTGCCATGCTGAGGTTGTTAATATTTACACGTTGGAACCATGTGGTGCTGTTTTAAAGCTAATCTAAAGGTCTTCCTCCAACATCGGAGGTACACACTGGGAGCAAAATGGAGATCCTGCTGAGATGCATACCGTACACACTCACACACACACACACACAGGTACACACTCGCAAGTGCACACACACTCTGTAATCCCAGTGGAGGTGAGGTGAGAGCAGCTAAATGATTGTCATGTGGAGTGATTGGAACAGTAACCTTTCCCTCTGTTATTTACCCGACTCAAAATGTCTTACTTCTCTAAAACATACTGTAAACATTCTTCGGCAGCGGTGTGTGAAGAAGACATATGCCTTTTAATAAGCTGACTTTATTCCTACTGTTTGTTTCTACTTAATGACTTTAATGCAGTTAGCGACATGACTGCTTTTAAAATTCAAAATAGCAAGTTGTTAGGTCATAAAATTTAAAACAATTCGACAGGTTTTAGTGGCTACTGGAAGTGTTTGTGTACTGGGGCAGGTATGGGTATTTTTACTGCAATAGGTACAGGTTTAGGTTCTTTACAATTTGCAAGTTATATCTCTGAAACTAAGAAAGGAGTGAATTTGCTTTTGGGAGAAATAAAAAGGAAAGACAACCACGTAGTTACAAGTGTGCAGGTATCCCAGCTGTACTGACATAAGTCAACAGACCCTCGTCATGTAGGATTGAAAACTAACTAACCTAAGATATTAGTTCAGAGATTTCTGGCCTTTTTTGCCTCAGAAATCCAATTGAAGGTGTGAAAAATTTTGCGACCCCAGATATTTGAATAGATGGTGTATAGTGCATAAGGAAGCAATTACATTAGAGGCACAGACTGATGTCTAGTTCAAAAACACTGCTGAGATGTTTCTTGGAAAAAGATGTTGCCACAACATATCATGGATGGATTGTCAGTTTAAGTTACTTAATATCTTTAAAAGCTGCTATATTTGTGTTGGTGTCGTGCTGTCCGTTTTGTAAAGTGATGAATACCTTATTTTAGAACAAAAGTCATTTCATACGACGTGCTGATCAAAAGCTAAAGTAAACAAGCCTGTGTAATGTTTGTACTTTGGTCCTTGTGGTACATTCAGTCCTTTATGCATTATTTTACAATGTGTGGCTCACGTCTCTGTTGTCTCTCATTACTTGCCTTCGGGATTAAATGGCATGAACTTTGAATATGTAATCAGATATAAGGTGCATGGACACATACACACAACAAACACATGCATGCACAAACATGATCCCAGATCCCAGAGGGGAGGTCGAGAACATAACAGAGAACCCAGAGGAGCTGAAACCATAACAGAGAAACCCATGAAAGAAGATGTGGTATTTTAATCTCCCTCTGCATCTACATCAGTGTGCACTCTGTTTGCATGGATTTATTATTATTCATAGGCTTAAATTTCCTGTGGAAGCATATTCAAAATTGCTGTTGTTACCTTCTCTGGCCAGTATCAATACATCATCTATCTTCTAATTTGACTTATTAAAACCATAATCTTACTCTCAAAAAATTTCATAGTGTTCCTTTAAACATTCAGTCACCTACAGACACATACATATATATATATAGCCTTTCATGTTAAAATTTGTGTATCCCTTTATTTTAGTTTTCCACTGGCCTGATAATTACCGCACATCTCATATATCTCTGTATTGCCATTCATAAAGATGATCATTGACTCCCTGCAGTGCAAACACTCCACAGAGATGCTCACCAGTCAGCAGCAGATGTTATGAGCAGAGTGGGAGAAAAGTCATTCCCACCATTTATCAGGAAACACCCTTTAATTAGTGATTTTATGTGTGTGTGTGTGTGTGATACTGCAGCTGACACAGGAGCCAACACTGACTCATCAACGGTATACCCAGGGACATTATAATAAATATGAAGATTGTAAATATGCATGTATTTATTTATTTTTTATTTATATGTATTTCTTTGATTTCATGTGAATGTGTGCATTGTTTTGCTTTTCCTGGTTGTGCAGGCCTATGTGTGTTTCCTGCTGACAATGTGTAGTGTAACATAGTGTGATGATAGGCAGTTGGATGATCTCTGCAAGCGGAACTAACTTCTCTCTGTATCAGCCTATAAATCTTGCACAAAACACGCACGCACACAAACACCTTTGAAATAACCTCCTGTCTCTGACAATAATAAGGATTTGAGAACCTGCCTCACTGTGGCCAAACTGTATGCTCATGTTATAATTTTTTCATTTTAGCAATGTTTTTAAACAGTGAAGAAATGAAATCAATAAGTTAATCATTAGTTCTCTAAAGGCTGACATAGGCACTTGACATCAACTATAACATTTTTTTTAATCATTCCCTAGATTGTGGGTTAGTGGGATCTTTACAAATACTACAATGGGTCATTGTTGTCACTGACTATTATATTTAGGATTGGAGAGAAATGTTACAATTACTATTGTTGCCCTACCTGTGACAAATTTAAAGCTGCAGCTAGATATTTTGGGAAATACAATAATTGATGAAAGGCATCAATATTGACCTAATCTCTCTCTGGTGTCGAGGAGATGTGCTAAGTTATATTAGCCCTTGTCTTAAGATATAGCTAAACAAATCATACAGAATAAAATTGTAATTTAAAACACATTTCCTGCATATCTTCTCCACCTAATCTCTTGGATTAAGTGAAGAAACAGCCACCTGCACTAGTCTAGATTAGTTAGATTGAGGGTGCTATGAAAACCAAGAATGCATCATGAACAGTGTATAATTGGGTGGATCAGGACAAGAAATTATTATCAGAAGAATGGCTATTTCATATTTAAAAAATATATTTATAAAAACATTATGTAGCCTAAAATGGAAGTAGGTTATACACAGAGCGTCTCCGTAACCATAGCAACTCATTCTCACTCCTGCTTGTGTGAGTAAGGCGTGAGAGGAGAGGAAGAGATGCTATGCTGCTGCCAGAAGAGCAGCTGATTTAGATTACTCTGAGCAGCATGCATGGGAATACATTACAATATCGTAGTTTGTTTGTGCATATTAGTTTGTGTATATTTATGGATTTCCCCCTGATGTTCTGAATTACTCGTTGCTGCACGGTGCTGCTGTTGTGCTGTGCTGCTCTGTCTTGTCTGTCCATGCGCTGTCAGTGTCCTCTTTTCACGCTGCGACGTTATCATTTATAAATTTGTTTTTCACTGCATGAGAAAATGGACGTGTGGTGTGAGTGTGTGAGAAAAGTGTCAATTGTGTGAGTCTCATGGTCAATGTGTGAGACTTGGCAGCCCAGTCTTTAATAATCAGTTTCTTTTGGACAATTGTAAAAAAGACTTTTTGCTATGAGAAATACTGGCTGGGAGCTAAATCAGCTGAGTGAGCTTGGTCTGCTACACCCAGTGGGCCCAAAGGAGACCACAGCCTTGCCTGGAGCTGCGCAGGAGAGGAAACGTCAAAAGCAGTGCGACAGAACGTGGAAGCTAGGCTAACTGCAGACCCATACAAACCAGCAGTTCCAACAATTATCTGGCCTGGACACGATATATTTTTTTTCCCAGGATGGCGAAGTCATGACCAACCCTACTCTGCCTCTGATTGGTTTACCCTGATATTCTTATCCTAACCCTAACCAGTCTCACTCCTCATGCCTAAACCTAACCAACCCAGCCAATTAGGCACTGAGTACTAGCCAATCAGAGGCAGAGTAGGACAGGTCATGACTTTGCCATCCTGGGAAAACAAATTTGGTGTACTGGATGCACAGATGTGAAAATGATACAAATCTTTGCAAACAGTAAGCATATTTCTCCAAATGTCAGTTCCAATAAAAGGAAAAGAAAATGTTTTTTTGGTCTTTTTACTGTGCCCAGAACTCACTTTTATTGCTGTCATTTATCAGAAATGTTAAAGTTTCACCACTGCTCTATAGCACTATAATGCATTTTACTCACAGCAGCTTAACTG
This sequence comes from Thunnus albacares, assembly GCF_914725855.1. Taxonomy (NCBI): domain Eukaryota; kingdom Metazoa; phylum Chordata; class Actinopteri; order Scombriformes; family Scombridae; genus Thunnus; species Thunnus albacares. The sequence goes on from NC_058121.1 coordinate 4,412,799, forward strand.
CAGGTTAAGAGTCTCTGTGGCTGTTGAGGCAGGGCAGAGCATTACTCTTTCACGCTGCCCGACCAGATTATTAATAGGGCTCTAGAGATATCTTACCTCCATAGAGCTCGAGCAACTATCTCTTTATTAAAGAGTATTTCCACCAAAGCAACAATGCCTTGTTTAATTGAACGTGTCAGTGGTGTCAGAGGATGGAGGAGGAAGTGAAAGATTGCAGAGGGCTGGGCGATGTGATAGCTTCTAGCAAAGCGCTGGGTCGGGAGGCAGAAGAGAGGTCGCTGACTGTGATGCATTACCCCAACACAAAGACACCATTCAATACCAGGGGGCAGGGAAATTGATCTGCAACTCTCTCCGAGGAGCCATTGTTACTGGCTCCCTTGTATTAAATGACAGAGAAAATAAGAGGAGATGAGATGGGGATGGGAAAAAAAGAGAGAGGCTGAGAGAGGGGGTTGAACGGATGAGATGGCGGGGGAGGAGATATTGAGAGAGGAAGAGGAAGGATAAAATGCAAGAGAGAGACATGTTTTGAGTTTTGAGGTTAGGGGAATGAAGAGACATCCAGGCACAAGGATGAGGAGGCAGTGCTTGGTGCTTTTCCAGTTTGTCGTGTTGTTTTATGTTCAAATTCAAATAACACACCGGCTTCAGCCTGTGCGACGCTACAGGTGCACCATGAGTACATAAAAAAACAAATTAGAAACATCACCTGCACACATTCTTTAAATCCAATGGAAATTACAATTTATTTAGCTGAGAAAGACAGCTAACACTAGCTAGACACCCTCTTTTCTATAATTCAGGATGAACATAGTACTGAGTGTGAAGGTGCTGCCCAAGACTCAAGAGGTGAAATACCATGCACAAAAAGTAATGTCCATAGGGTGACCATATTTTGAAACCTCCAAATGGACCTTTACATGTATGTGCTTATGCATGCACCATAGGCGTTTTCATCAGGATGGGGGATAATTATTTGAGTGCTTAGAACACCTACCAAGTGCACCTTTCAACACCATGGACAGCGCCTCAGCAGACAAAAAATTATGTTTTGTCTCCCAAAATCCACCAAGATATTTATCAGTGTGCACAAGTGCAGGCTGCCGGTGTAGGTACCAGATCGGCTCAGCCTGCCAGATCGGCTCAGGGTCCTAGCTGTGTGTTCTGCAGAGCAGTGATGACATACTTTCTTGTGGTCTTCAAAGAATCTATATAAAAAAAAGAAGGGTCACTGTGACAACATTCAAATTGTGCACTGGTGCCAGACTTTGGTGCTACTTCTATTGAAGTTAATGGAGCAGGCATGGCAAGTCCCACTCACCGTATCCGTGCTGTTTAACCTTTGGCTGAAAAATGCTTCAACAAAATAAAAAAACAAACAAACAAAAAAACCCAATACCCAACACATTACGAGATATTGACTGATGTTTTTTGTCTAAATGTGTGTGTTCATTTTCCTTATTATTGGTCTCCAAACAGATCATGGCCCTGTCCAGCAGCTGCATATATCTCTACTTAAACGCCTGTTTGGTCCAAGATGGCTACATCATGATACATGACCAAATGGGATATTGCTGACCAGACTGCTATTATAAACAGATCAATTTATTAATGGCTCTGGTTATAACTGGCTGGACTCAATGATATGGCCTGTCAGAGTTAGGTAAATATCCTTAAGCCAAACAAGGACTTGACAATATCCTACAGTACCTTGCAGTTTGTCTCAGCTAGCACACACATAAGTCATGACAATTAATAAGCTAGAGAGGCTGTTAATTTGCTATCACGCACAAACACAGCAGCTCCCTGACTAAAAAATAAAGCACATCCAAACCTTGTCTGTTTCTTTTACACCTTCACAAGGATTTAATTCTTACGAATGTTACCAGTTATTAATGGTTAAATTAATATAGGACGTCTCAAACAGAGATATTGCTGGCCAATGTTGGCTAAAAAAGTGCAAAAGCTAATTTAATTCATTGATGAGAAAGTAACAAGAACCAGTAAGTGATAAAGGTTTAGATTTATAAAGGCATATAAAATTTGGCATTTAGCGCCACCTCCTGACAATAATAGGAGACATTATCGAGAGAGCTGGCTAATATTAGCCCTCCTGAATATTATCAAATATCTTTAACAATTTGATGGTTGGTTAGTTATTGATAATCAAATACATGTACAATAATACCTGCTATTGGGAGAAAAGGAGGCTAGCACACCCTCCCCATCTCAGTCAGTGATCTTACATGCATTTCCATTAACCTGTTTTCTACAGCTGTCTTATGTTCAATCAGAAAATGACTAATATGCAGACCTATTATTAATGGAAAGGAGGAGAGGGTCTGGGCCTAACAAAAAATGCTTTTTCCACTTTCCAAAGACCCCAACAGAAGAAGGAAATGGATGATAAAGTAATAAAGAGGGCAGGGTCAAATGCATTCCATTTAAGGCAACCTACAAAAGAGTCAAGGCTGTGTGAGGTAAGATAGAGCACTTGAACCCAAAGAAGCATTTATCTGAAAAGTCAATAACAAGTAACATCACTACACTAACCCACCATCCCCTCTTATAAAGGACCACTTCTCAAGTGAACAGTTTGACAGCAAAGGTAGACTTCTCCCTGGTCCCAAAACTGCCTAACTCTCAAGGTGAGATAAAATACCTTGTCATACATGAGTGATGTTGTGTTCACACCAAACGCGAAGTGAATTTTCGCCTCGCTTTACTTGCGTGAATTTGGCCGCAGGATCATTTGTGTTTATTCACCCCACGAGTACACGAACCCATGAATATTCACTAGAAAAGAGGAGGATTTATTTCTGCCATTTCTTTCTATCATCAACCATGTCCGAAGTAACAACCACTGCTGCCTTGTACCTGTTGTGGAAGTCCCAGATACGTCGGAAAACCAAACGCCGCCGTGTCTGGATCCATAACATTATCAGCAGCTGGGTGAATTTCACCGCCCTCTCCAGCAACCGCATCTGGATGATGGCCATTTCCAGCGATACTTCAGGCTGACATGGGCCCAGTTTGATGACATGTTGGCGAGGATCTGTGCCAGGATATAATGGGTGGACACCAACTACAAGTGGTCCGTCTCAGCTGCAGAGTGCCTGTCCATCTGTCTCTGGTGAGTTGCAGTTTTTGGTCTGTCAAAATCAATAGATATTCACTGTATCTAGCAAGTCACACGTTGGCTGAATTATCTGGTTTACTAAAGCGATATGACTCCAAACTAAACTTATATTTTATATTATATTATATTCTTCATTGTGGTTGTTGCACAAGTTGTACAATTTATGTGTAAAGTGAATAGATTTATGTGTAAATCCTTAATCTCTTTATCTGCTTTTCTTGTTTTTCTAAGGAAAATTTGTTATTGTTATCCATCACAATAAAACAATATAAACAAGGTGAGAAATTAGCACCAGCCACCAGACAAATGCTGGTAAAATATTAAAGTAGCTGGTAGATTTCAGTCACAAAATAATTATTTAGTGGCAGGTGAATTTGAACATAGTGGTTGGTAGATGTTCACATTTTAAAAAGTTAATTTCCCACCATGGGTATAAATATTCAGTTAGCATTTAAAAAACACCTGTGCAGCCATATCAATAAAATAGCACTACTACTAAGCTAAATTAAATGTTTTCTCTGTTGCAGATACCTAGCCACTGATGACCATCGCGAACAGCTTTCGTGTTGGGGTCTTCTTCTGCTATGTGGGACTGCCTCATGGATGGCTTCATGGCTGTGCTCCCTTGTGCACTCCACCACAGAGGAGTGGAGATCATTTGCAGAGAGGTTTGAGGAGCGGTAGAATTTTCCTCTCTGCTGTGGAGCACTGAATGGCTAACACTTCGTTCTTAAAGCCCCTGCTAATTCAGGATTCCAGTACTACAACTACAAGGGAACATTCTCTCTAGTTCTCCTGGCAGTTGTAGATGCCCAATATTGTTTTCGGGCGATTGATGTTGGGGGCTATGGAAGAACAAGCGACGGTGGGATTCTGGCCAACTCAGCCTTTGGTCAGGCACTGCGATCTGGCACCCTCCAACTGCCTGTTGACTTGCCATTTTCCAGAACTGACCACTGAGAACCCCAGCCATGTCTTCATTGCTGACGAGGCCTTTCCACTTCAGAAAAATCTTATGAGGCCATTCCCTGGGTGCGTCCTTCCACGAGAGCGATGGATATCCAACTACCGTCTGTCCTGAGCTCGGCTGGTAGTGGAGAATGCCTTCTATATCCTTTCAGAGAATGTACAGGCGTGCCCTTGAGGTCCACCCAGAAGTTGCAGAGAAGTTTGTGAAGGCTACCTGTGTTCGCCATAACTTCCTGCGGAGGACAACCTGGACAACTGCAGGAAGGGGGAGCATCCCGGTTGGTGAGGTGGAGCCACTGCCAGGTCTGGGAAGACTTGCTGCCAACAACTCAGCAAGAGAGGCCATCAGGGCTAGGGAGGTCTTCATGTCCTACTTATCTGCAGAGAGAAGTGTCCCATGGCAAGACACCGTGTAGTGCACAAACACTCTCAAAACAGCTCTTTTCAGAGCCACCCACACATTGCTATTGAGCAAAATTCCTGCAATATTACTATATTGCATATCAGCACCAATATATGCCTGTGTTTTTATCCATGATATATTATTATTGTGAGGTAATACAGCTTTAATTTGGCATGTCTGCACCGCATTACAACACAATAAGGATATTGACCTGAACTTTTGATACGAACAAAATATCTATCTTACGGCATAGAGAAATGCACATAAGGTTGTTTCCTTTGTGTGTCAACTGTATTTTTGCAAATAAAGAACATGAAGTAAATCATGGAAATAAAATGTTTTTTATTTTTTGATTAAAAAAACAAACAAACAAAAAAACTACTCTATACCTCAACCAATTGCCTCAAAAAAAGGACACACAAAATACTAATTTAAAAATAAACATAAAAAATATCAGCATGGAGCCCCTGAACATGGATGGATGATGAACGGTGGCAGAGGGCAGGGACAGACTCAGAGGAGGCCAGGTATGGGTGTGTGTGTGTGTGTGTGTGTGTGTGAGATGTAAGGCCTGGTTTGTTCCCTGCAAAGACTGTCGCCCTGATAACCTATTCTGCTGGTTCCAAATTGAGAACGATGGAGCTGGATTCATAAATGAGTTTGGGGATCTGAAATTTGACAAATTCCTTCCGCTGGGGCGACAGTCTTTGCAGGGAAGGAACCAGGCTTTTGAGGAAAAGCTTGTCCTCTGAGGGGGGAGGTGGAGAAGGCCTTTTCAAAGCCTCCAGAAGGAGTACTTCTATCTCGCTCTCCCTGTCACTCCCCCTGGTCCTCTTTTAGGTCCTCTTGGTCACTGTATGAAATCAAAACACCATATTTCCATCAATGCAATAGTTTGTAGAGCTAATATTTACTGAGATCAGGCAACAGACAAGAGACATGAATCAAACATGAAAGGCAATGAATACAGTAGTGAAAAACATGTCATTCATACAGAAATTATGCTTATACCATAAAAAAATGCAATCCAACTTTTCTGAAGTACATACCTGTGGGTGGTGTTGCTAGTGTTACAGCAGTAATACTGAAAAAAACAATAATCTCCACTGCCTTACATTAAAGACTTAATAGAGCCTGACCTAAAGTCACCTTGCCACCAACTCCCCATAAATCGGCCGCAAAACTCCTCAACACCATCTTGTCCTCTCTAATGAGGCAATATAAGAGGGTGCTACACAGTGACGTATAGACCCTTCCTTCTTTTACAGATTCCTTGATGGTCTTCATTTGTTAGCTAACGTTAACTGGCTAACTAAGCAAACTTAGGAATATCATCCTTTACATAATGCCATGAGTTATGTTTGTTTGTGTATATGTATATATATATATATATATATATATATATATATATATATATATATATATATATATACACACACACACACACACACACACACACACATATATAATACATATACATATATAATGTAGTGTATGTATATATACTATATAAACATAGTGAGCTTTCACTCTCTACACATACAGATATGAAATGTAAACTTTGGCATTTACATTTTATTAGATGTGGACCTCTTTTTCCACACAAACAATCACACAATCAAAATTTGCTCAGTTAAAGCTTTAATATGTACTATTCCGCATTAAAATGTCTAAAAACAACTAGACCTGTGTTATATATTTTGTCGAGCTGTGTACTTACATTATCTTACATAACCAAATGTTTCCAACAATTTTCAAACCCAGAGAAATCTGTTACTTTAATCAAGGTAACGGTCCATTTCATTTGGTCACCTGTCAATGGCATCATACCCCTTTACCAAAGAGTATATGTATGGTGCATTGGTGTTGTGGTTGTTTGACAGAAACTGTTATGAATTGACTTTTATCAGTTTTAAGCCAACTTTTTTTTAGCTTTTTTAAATATATCTTTTAACTAGATGAAGGGATTTAAGTCATCAGATGTTATCAGAAAGACAAGTTATCAGAGAAATAAGCTGGGCAAACGTTAGCAGCAGCTCGGCTAGCAGCCCCTCATGGACGTCTGGTGCTTGCCGAACATCATCGGAGAAACATTGATTTTTTAAGTGAAACAGCTTCATTCAGTATTTTTATGGTTTTAATCCCCTTGTACGTTTATTTTTGGAGAGGAGGAGACCTCTGCGGATAATTCGACTCCTGGTAGAAACCTGCTGAATGTCTGTGTCTTAAGTTATCAGAGTAACAAGCTGGGCAAACGTTAGCAGCAGCTCAGCTAACAGCCCCTACTGGACGTCTGGTGCCAGCCGAACAGTGTCAGAGAGACACTGGTTTTCAATGTGAAACTGCTTTATTCAGTGTTTTTACCTGTTTTAATCACCGGGTCTGTTCGTTTTGGAGAGAAGGAGACCTCTGCAGATGATTTGGCTCCCGGTAAAAACATCCTGAACGATGAACACTGGAGTAATCCTAACCCGAAGAAGCTGGTTGTTGAAGCTTGGCTATTGTTGCTCCTTTTCACTTTTTTGGATTGGCTCTTGCTCCAAGATGGTCATCTTTTAAGTGTTCTTTTTTTCTGTCATCTTGTGTTTTTTTGCCTCATTTCTCATTCTCAGCTGCGTGAATCTTTTAATGATTTTTTCTTGTACTCCACAGCATGACGGAAGCCTGCTGGAGAGTGCCTGAGCTTCTTTCTCCACGATACTGACTGCGCTGAGGAGCTCCATGAGGGAGGAACCAGTCTTGGTCCTAAATAGTTCCTCAATTTGGTGAATGAAATCATTGGCTTCTTGGGAGAGACGGCAAAGACCACCTGCCTTAAACTCTTTTAAGGTGCATTTTTAACCTTGATAACCTTGATGTTAACACAAACCTGTGTCAGCATCTTCTCCTATATGGCTAAAATTGATGTTGTTGCCATTATTACCCCTTTCTGAACAGGCTTCCAACCTCCCTTTTGACCAATCTTCATCCCACGGAACAGATGGACGATGTCCTGGAGGAAGGTGATGGCCTTTTGGTATTCCTCCATCTTGAGTCTGCTCAGCACTGTAATTGGATGGCGGGATGACATGAGATCAAACCAATGATCAATTTGCTCCAGGAGCCACGCTATAATCAGATAGGACAATGGATGGTTCTCTGCCTGTACCATTGTTTCAGCCCAGCACTTGTTGCCTTACTGAATACATTTAGAACAGGACCAATCTTCATCTTATCAAAGTGACTTGGCTCAATGGCTGCAGCTGATAGATGGGAGCTAGTTTTAATGACATCCCTTTTTGAAAGGTCAGTAAGTCCTTAACAGGGACCACTGTAACCTCGTTAGAGAGGAGGTTCTCTTTCTTTACAATATCTTCAGGAATTATGAACACTTGTCCACAGACCAGACCACAGACCTTTTTAGATTTTTTTTTACCAGATATGGGAGATCAGGCATGAAATGGAGCCACCTGTCTGGTGTTGCCGGATGTTGGACTGAGGTTTTATTCTGGTCGACCCCAAAGGATTTCCACATGGCCTGGTTAGGACTACCCATGTCAGTGCTGACATTAAGCACATGTAGCCCTATGGATGCTGCCCTCTGTATTATTTATATATTTTGTTAATTACTGGCCTGTACTTTGCTCTGTTGGTAGAATTGCCACTTTAATGATATGCCACTACTTGCTTCCACCGTGTTGTGTTTCCAGCCAACATGAACGCACAAGCGTCTGTTGCTAGTACTACATACAGTTTGCCTGTAAACATGTGCAACTCCACACTAGATGTGATTGCCATTTTATTCAATGTCAACACACACTCCCTTTCAAGCTCGGTCAATCCTTCTACCTTCAGTTTTAGAAAATCAAATTCCTGCAGGGTCTTGTAACCTGTTGGACCAGCAGCAAAGCAAATTTTTAATGCCTTCCTAATTGAGTCATTGCTCCATTTCATCCCTTTTGTGGTTAGTCTGCCTAATGCTTTAATTTGGTCTTTTGAAAAAGTTGTCTTTGTTATTTTGTCCCTAACTTTCATTATCTTCTTGAGAGCTGCATTTTCCTTCCTTATTTTTCTTAGTGCCACCTTTGCTTTTTTGATGATTTTTTCTTGTCCCTTTAATTTTTTCAGTAGATCTGATTGACTGGCTGCTGGCTCACTGGGTGGTGTCAGCTCTCCCCATCTCTCCTCACTAGCCATGTCCTCTCTTTCTTCTCTCTCTTTCCCTTCTCTCAGTCTCCTCATTCCTTCTTTCCTCACTTTCCCTTCTGTCAGTCTCCTCATCCCTTTCCTCAATCTTTGAAACTGATGTAAGTGGAAGACATGACACTGTTAATTTTTGAATATTCAAAATAATATATCATTTAAACATATGAAATATTACTATGATTATTAAGAATTCATGCTTATTATACCTGTGTCATCTTTAACACCATAGCTGTGATCAGCAGCTATGGGCTCTCTATTTAAAGGTCCAGGGGTGCATCATGGTGCAGGGGCCCTCCTCTTTTTGACCACAGGGTGATGCACAAAGATGGGGGGAATAGCATCTGCTTTCAGCCTAGTCCTGCCCTTTTTGGTCTTGACAAACTGGTCTGCCTCAAAATGTTCCTGCAGAGAGACGTGAGTTTACTTCCCACACATAACAACTCAGTTTTGTCTACCCACATACATATCCCATAGTGATTAATTGCACAGTATTAGGGAACACTTTATACTTATTGGACATGTATACACACATTACATATCTAAAAGAAAACAATGAACATGAGACAACTTTATATGAATTCATATCACATCGGTAACTGATGCCACTTATCATACTGTACGTTGCTAAACATCAGCAGTAAAACCTGCTGATGATCACAACTACTGAAGTTCCATAACTTAAGTTGGGGAACAAAGTCCACACCTCATCTCTCAAGGGTGTCTAACCCTTTCTCTCCTGTCTTTTTCTCCCTCTCTCACTCTCTCTCTCTTTCAGCACAAGAACAACAGGGGGATTCAATAATAAACCAAATATTAAGCTTCCTGATGGTGTGGTCTTTGTTTGTGAAAGAGTGTAAATACAGTGTTTGAATATGATTACCTCACATGTTTTTTTGTTGTTATAATCTTTTTTGATCATAAGATTGCTCCTGCTGCCTTGAGCCAACCATTTTTTTCTCCTCTCCGTGCCAGTGTGGAAACCGTACATTCGTACTCCTTTCTCTGAGCGTTTGGAGCATACCCATGCAGCACAGTAAACCATGGTGGAGACTATATGCAAGGACAACATGGTGGAAAGGACACAAATTTATTTAGAGATTTATTTAATAAATTCATTGCAGTAAATAAGTACATAGTAAAAAGACAAAATATACATAAAATATGTTTATATGTGTATAAACATATGTGTTTCAATGTGTCCTGTCTGGATGTGATGTGTTTTAACGTACCCTTTTTAATAGCAGATTTCTGCAAGCATGCAAGCCAAAGAGAAATTTCTGCCTTTTGCATGCAAAAAGTGGATAATAAAGTTGTTTTGATCTTGATCTATATTATGCATCAATGTATATATTAATAAGTGCTGGGGTGCATAAGAATTGTAAACAAAAAGATTCATTTAAATCCACTTATTTGCAATGGATTTACTAAGATAACACACTTAACATCATCGTGGTGCAGCTGCTAGTCCATTGACTTATTGTGCTGTCAGTTGACAATCATTTATGGTCACCTGTTGGTCTCCTTCTCTCCTATCTGAAAGTCATAAAGATTACATAGGCCCTCTGTTACCATGGGATTACTGAAACCAGCATGAATTTAAGAAATGGCCAATGGCCATTAGGATGTGATTGCTCTTGACTGCCATTCAAATTTAAGAACATAAATAGAAAAGTAATAAAAAAGAACAACACGCTCTTTAAAAGGTAACGTTAGTCTAAAATATATCAACAAGGCAGGTAACACAGTTAAGTTCACACAGTAACAGTTCACACTAATCCTCAAATATTAGTGAGTTTTACTTTTTAAACACATGGATGTTATTACATACGCATGTCAGTGTGCTATATAAATAGTATATAAATATTATAAATCAATGCATTTATTGAGTACTAATTACCAAAAATCGCAGTTCTGTCTCTCTATATCTATGCTTTCAAATTGCCTGCCAATAACTTCCTGGAATTATCTGAAGTCTACATGAATCATGTAACGAAGCATTTTGAACTTCCGTTGACGCGACTCTCTCTTTATATGGCTCTGGCCTTTGACGACAAGACACTGATTGATTGAGACTCATACAGACAAATCAGTGTTGAATTCAGACACATGGTGCATTGTTTATGCTTTTGCATTGGGTTAGGTAATAATGGTTCTATGTTCTATGAGAGAGAGTGGCTGCACCAGAGATAGACTCCTGAATACGTCTCAAACTTGGACCTAAACAGTGGGAATTTTTGCAAAATAACCTTCAACTAATCTTCAGAAAAGAATCTTAGGAGGAGATACCAGCATCAGCAAGAACAGAAGAGGAAATATCATCTTTGGATATATTTTGTAAATCAAAACAGCTAGCTTAGCTGTCAACTGCTAACTGCTACCTGCCACTGTTACCAACATTCCAAAGGAGAAACTGCACTGAGGAAGCTAACAGAAGAGTTATTTTGTGAAGACAAGAAGAGAAATTAAGGTGTCCTTGTTGGTGGTATTCTCTTGCTCTCTCTCCATGAACTGGTGTGATGGTGGCACAACTGACATTTGTGACCTCTCCTATTTCCAATTATGCAGTGTCTTTGTCCATGTCCATGTTGTAAGATTTTTGCTACGAGAAATACTGGCTGGGAGCTAAATAATCTGAGCACGCTTGGTCTGCTATGCCCAGTGGTCCTAATTGAGACCATGGCCTTGCCTGGGGCTGTGCTGGAGGGGAAACATTGAAAGCGGAGCAAGCTGGGCAAGTGTGGAGGAGTGCAAGCTAGGCTAACTGTTAACCCATACAAACCGGCAGTTCCAACAATCATGTCACCTAATGTTCTCTGGACAGCAAATTGGATTATATAACTCCCTCATCAGTGCTGGTCACTCAATGACATGCAGGAGCTGTCTACATCAAACTGACACATGTACTTTTCTCTCTCAATGCACTTTAATGCACTGTGCTGCTAACTGCTTGTTCTTTTGTTATTGTTTTTTTTCTCTTGGGATTTATATGTTTTTATCATTTTGTAAAGGGAATTTTTAGAGATATAGTATATCTATCATTTCTGTTGTTGCTCTGCTGTGGGCTGGGAGGAACAGCATTTTTTTTGTGCGTGTATGCAAATACAGAAAAATATGACAATAAACTAAATCTTGAATCTTGAATGAGTGGGACAGAACATGATAAACGTCTATGTAAGCACTGAATTAAAATTTTAATTGTGTTGAAAATTGGGACAATTTGGTAGTTAATCTTAAAAACCGGGACATTTTAGTGTTTTACAGATATTTATTGGGACACCCAGCTTGAAACTGGGACAATCCCTGACAAACCAGGTCTGGTCACTGTAAATGTCCATAATGTTAGCAAGCAAGGCTAACTAGCTTCAAGTTTTCCAACTAGATTACAAACTTAACAGCACAATAGGTCCGCCTAAATGTTGAATGTTGTGAAATTGCTAATTGGTAGGTAATGTATTGTGATTTTGTTGAAAAATTGGGGAAAAACAACTTATATCTATGTTTTCAAGCTATACTATGATGTTCTTCAGTCATTGGCGTCCCTTAGAAGCTAACAATGTATCCCCTAGCAATGCTGCCTCTCTGCTGTCAGTCAACCAGTGCCATGGGAAACGCCCAAACCTCAAGGTTATTGATGCTCTTTTCAAGAATGTTAGAGGTGGGAATCTTTGGGAATATAAAGATTAGATTCAATTCCAACTCTTTGTGTCACGATTCGATTCAGAATCGAAATAAAAAAGGAGGCAGTATTTTCAGGGTCTTATTCCAATGTACCAAGCCTGCTAAATTGCAATGACATATGACTGGCAGTTAAGCTAAGTGATCTTGATGAAGATCACTGTGTGTGAGATGAAGCTTTTTTAATGGATAAAATGTATTAAAAAATTGTAATTTACTGACCACCAGTGGCTAAATATCAATTTTAAAACAGAAATAGATCTACACGTTCTGGAGGGAGAAATTATTTTAAAAAGTGTTTCAATGTGCTGTGCGTGTAGTCTGCCTCCAGCAGTGGAGAACATCTCTCTGCTGCAGTGCATGCACAATAGCTGCAATTTATACTTCCTTAAACTAAAAGTGAGGAGAGTTAAAATTTCAGTTTGACTTAGAAGGTGCCCTGTTTAGCTTTAAACAAACAAAAGTTATATATACCTTTAGTGTTACACACCCAAATGCACTGCGTGTATCCTTGAGGTCTAACAAACATGTTGAATGGATTTCCTTCCTCATGAAACATTTCAAAGCGTGTCGTCTTCTTCCTTGCTTTTGCAGGTGAATTGCTGCATATCCTTTGCGCACTATAGCCACTGTTGATCAGTGGAAGAGTGTGCAAATCATTTGCTATAACTGAGTATTGCATGACATAAATTATTTACTATCACTGTTAAAGTGAGGAAAAAGAATCTGATGAAATCACTTGAAGTGCTGCATAAAAAATATTGTGTATATAGTCATGTATTCTATTTCTCCACACTGTTATTTACTTGGGGGTGAATTCGTGAGTCATCTAAATCGGATGGTCACACAGTTGTCCATAGACATAATTCAAATGGATGCTTCATTTCGAGCTGTACACACAGTCAAACTGATGGTGGAAAGTGTTCATTGGCCACCTACTGAAACAGCTAGAACTGTTTTTCAGAGAAAGAGTTGAGGTTACAAAGATGAATCATACTGCTCTTGAAAGACTGCCAAAACATATTGGCAAAATGTTTTGTCTCAGTCTAAAGTCTATAAAAGTTTTAACAAGCTTCGGTGCTGAGGAATTTTATTTTTGGCTGTATGAAAATGATTCAGAAACAGCATGTAGGTCATCATGAGATGCAATTTTTATTGGTGTTGTATGGATATTTAAAGGCTCATCATTTCTATTTAAAGGCACCCTGTAGTACTAAACAACCTGTGGCACAATGGAGCAATGTTTTGATGATGGGGTTTTTGCTTTGTTTGTATTTCGTGTTCTGTGTGAGCCCGAAATGTAAGGCGCCACGATTCAACAGTTTCATGCTATTTCACATATAGAGCTGTGAAGTGAGACGCTTTGCTGGTTTCCAGAAGTATTTCCCCCACTGTTTGACATTTAAAAATTTTGTTTAACAGTGTTCTAATGTTCCTCAACGTAGAAACAAATGAGGCTCAACTTTGTCTCTGAGAAATCACAGTAACCATGAACTTCAAACACTGTCGCTAAAACTAAAACATAGCTGCAAAGTTGCTGAGTTGATCCAGAATTTACCCAGTACCTGAAATGCACCTTGGGAGTTGTAGTTTACTTCCCTACTTGCATTGTTTTGTATACAGACTTTAAAAAGTTACCAACATTTTTGAATCTTAGATGCTTGAAATCGTTCCACTTTGTAACTCTTTAGTTATAATTTAATTAGACAGAAAAAAGAAACCCACCAAGAATCATGGTCCTGCACCAGCAAATGTGGGTGAGAAGATAGCTAGCCATTGTTAAAATCAATGTAAACAATTCAAAATATTCAAACATTTTAATATTTTCAAAATATTTCTAAAATGGAGCTTTGGAAATGTTCTATAAGGAAGGAAATGCACATTTGATTTTCACATGAAAAGTACACAGGATACCTTTGAGACATTTAAGACCTTTTACTTTATGAGATGGGTGAAGAGGAGACTGCAAGGCAGACCCAGAACATGCTAGAGGGATTACTTAACACTTGGAGGATGAGGCTGGGGAAAAAGATGGATGACCGCCAATGCAGCTTTGACTTGAATCGATATAAAGATACGTTTATGTTTACTGACATTTCTGAACCCAACAACAACAAACAGTAGCATTAACTTTTAGTTTCGTCCACCCACAATGCTACAGTAAGACTATGAAGTTAGTTGAGGTAAAGAACTGAAGGTGATGTTGTGTTCTGAGTCACCTCATGTGTCAGCTGAGCTTGCACACTGCCATCACCATTTGGGTGGCGCATTTAAGCTGTCAAACTAATTTGCTCATTCTGTGCTGCTGCTCATGCAACTCTCAGCTCGACACCACAACTTGAGCATCCACCTGTTCCCTGTGGCAGACTACACTGATTTCTGTGTGTTTTGAATTATGATGGCAGACATAGAAAGGCTAGATGCTAAAGACAAAAAGAAATTCTGAAAGAATTTGTGGCTGATATATTGTAGGGATGTGCAGAGAGCTCAGTATTTGTATTTGTATCTGTATTTGTTGAGGCAGCTAAATTATTTGTATTTATATTTGAATAACAGTGGAAAGACGCTTAAAAATCCTGTTTTTGTTTTTATTACGCTTTTAATTTTAGAAAATTAAAGTGTTACAATAAGTGTTCATGAATAAATTACCTTATGAAGAAGGTCCCCACACCAGGTCTCAAACTGGAGTCTCCCAGATCATAGACAACTGTGCTGACTACTGAGCTAAAACTTAACTCATCGCCTCATTGCAGACAGACCTCTACCTATTTATACACCCATAACACAGAGACAGCACAGCGTGTAATGTGTAGGGAAGAACGTCAAAGGAGAATATTGCTTTGCACTTTTCATTTATTGCCTATTTTTTACAACCTGACTTTGTGGAAAGGAGAAAGGTAACAACAGGTTATGGAGAGTCCCTTTGTGCACTTTGTGAGTGTCAGTAGCTCAGCTGTATCTCTTGGGAAGACCCACAACTCCGGGAGTGATGTCCAAATTAGGAAATGTGCGTCATGTAGCAGGTGGATGTGACTCCCCTTGTTGAGACCTGCTGATAGACGTAACAGCAGAGCAGAGGAGAGAGACTGAGATAGCGATGTAACCAACCTGTGCACTGGTGTTTGACATGTTTTTTTTTCTTCCCGAAAACAAATAATTTTTAAAATATTTGTATGAAACAAATGTTCATAAAAAAACAAAACATAAACACTATTTGTGCTTTGCCGAATAACGAATAATTGTTTAGTCTACAAAATGTCAACAAAACTGAGAAATAAAACTCAGAAAAGCATCAAATCTTCCCATTTGAGAAGCAAAAAAGAGAAAATGTTCAGAACACATTCAAGAGAAGACTAATGAAGATTAATTAAATGTGTTTCCAGTAGTTTTAGAAGTACAGGTACTGTACGTGTAGTGTGTGTATGTGTGTATGTGTATCTGTGTATGTGTGCGTGCATTTATAACTACCAAACTGATGAACTGAAACACTCAATTTTTATACTGACACACTCCTTTCTCTAATTTCCACCCCTCTATCTCTGTAACACACACACACATTAGGGGAAAGACACTGTGTGGTGTAAGCAGCTTCCTCTCTAAGAGATGTCCAGGCTTTATTGTCACCCAGCTATTTCTGTGTGTGTGTGTGTGTGTGTGTGTGTGTGTGTGTGTGTGTGTGTGTGTGTGTGTGTATGCAGACAGTACAAGTCTGAATGTTCTTGTTATTTTAGTCTTCCCAGAGGCTGCATTTCACTTCACACTCAGCCCGCCTGACTCAAGCATGTACACCAGTGTGCCTAGAGATGTACACACATGTTTGTACTGTACATATCAGTGCAGAGATACACAAACATGCTCAATGCAACACTGAGTGCCATTGTCTTCATTGGAACCAGACAGTATCTCTATAAACACACTGAGTAGATGATAGATGAAGTAATACTGCAGTTAGGTTCTGCTAAGTGTTATATCTGTACAAATGATCTCCTGACCGTGGTAAATCAACAGCAACACACAACATGAACAGCACAGCCATACAAAATATAATAATATCCTGGCATACAGCCACACAAACACACTTCTAATATTAAATCCACTCATGGTAATTCATAATGGCACAGTGGCATAATGTGTCTCTGTGTGTGTGTGTGTGTTTCAGGATGCATAATTAAAGAATCTATTCTAACTATCAACTTTAATTTACATAATATGAAAAGCAATAATATTACATTCATAGGAACCGGTATCAACCTCTATTTAAAAGTTTGCAATATTATATCAACATGTGTGTCTTTGAACTTTTACATCGACTGTAACAAACTTTTATAGTTTGTGGTTTAATAGTTTCTAATTTGACAAAACAATCTCAACTCAAGCTCCGCCTGCTAGCTTTCGCTCAGTTGTAATAGAGACGGATCTGTTGACATGCTAACTCAGCAGCTGTTATGATGTCATGTTGGCTTTAAAGTTAATTGATTTGGCTGACAATTTTCCGTATTTTTCTTACTGTCAGCAACTCTCATGTGCAGATCCAAACCAACAATGAACTCATGCCAGTTACAAGTAACACAACCTTTTGACTTTGTACTATATTATACATTTATGAAAGAACTAGTACAAAGTGAAGAGGTTGTGATATGTAGAAAAACAAGCTAGTGAAGCTCTGTTAACAGAACCATGTTCCCGTGCATGTGCAGTGGTGTCTGCCGTACTAGGAACCATTCTCCTGAGGGTTATCTTGTCACTGTTTTTATTCTTTAGAGCCTATTTTAAACAAGCTGCGGTAACCACTGTCTTCAGGGAGGAATGAACATGTCACACAGTGGTGTGGCTCATTGACATCTTTTTAATAGTTTTTGGTTTAAAACACAGAGGAATAAGATATATCATGCTTTGGACACACACACAATACTTGTAAGTAGGATGAGTTCATTGTTGGTTTGGCTTTGCCCATGAGATTTGTTGACAATAAGAAAAATATAGAAAATCTCCAGCCTTATCCTTTAACCCTGAAAGTCTAAGCTTGGAAAAAGTAGTTTGACAAATCCCAACCCAAGGTTCACTTACTAGATCTTCTGGAGCTTTCAGTCATATCTCAAGGTATTCAACTGCTACTGAGCTCACATATTTACAGATTCTTCTCTGTGACAACTGAGTGATGAAGACTGTGTGATAATTGTCATGAATTTGCTTGGGTATTTATAATCTTGACAAGATGTTTTGGTGACCCTCTGACTTTATTTCCATTGACATCATCTTGTTCAAACTTTCAATTCTACACTGAAAAATAGGAATTAATGTCAACTGTCAACTACACAAACATGTTTTCTCATAATCTAGGATAATAGGCGCAGGCCATCAGATTTTGCAGTTATTTCATGCTCTCAAGGTTGAACTCATTTTATTTGAATCTTTAGTACTTGATTGATGCATTTTTAAATATAGTTCTTTGATTAATGTGAAAAACATTAATTGCTCCTAGCAACTGCCACTGCAGCTTCCATTTAAACTGAAAAAAACAAAACAAAATAAGCTTCACTTGCAGCAAGAAATGAGCTTAATGAACACGATATCAGCTGAAGACTGAATTGAAACAAAATGGCATTTCAGTCTTATTATCATCATCTTTGACTTCATGGCTAAATTACACTTATTATAAAAAGGAAAAAAATAGCAAATTGTTTGCCATTATTGAGTCATACAATGTCTCATCAACATGGTTCTTTGACAATACAATCCCAACTCAATGTCCACTTACTGGCTTTTTTCCAGAGTTTGCTTTGCATTGAAATCATAACATCAATCTAACATGTCGACAGATCCATCCCCATGACAACCGAACAAAGTCCATCTGCTGATGAAGGTTTGAAAAGGTGTCCTAGAACATGTGTAGTGCTAGTTACATGTCAAATGAAGACATGTCTGAGTAGCCCAATCAAAGCTTTGCTTTGCCTTTTCCGTGTTGCTGTGATCAGAGTACTGTAATCCCACATCACAGTCTACATGTAACCCACAGCTTGTCAACCTGGTGTCTTAGTAAATGTTGAAGTCTGGCTCATAATGTAAACACTCATACTGTAAGAGAGTCATTGAGTCATTACAAACACACACACACACACATATCCACACACACACATTCAAATCCCCATCAAAAATAGGTTACCTAGGAACAGATGTAAAGCTCAAAGGAAATGAAATTCTGCCACTGAAGATTTCCTCCAGAGACTGTATGTGTTTGTGTCTATGTATATCTGTGTGCATTTTTCACCACACATGTAAATAGTGCGTGTGCGTCTGCTTCACGGATTCCATTTTTATTAGTTACGGTGTCCTTATCCTGCATAAACAGATGAAAGGTTGGCATGCTAGACATGAAGCCAGTGGGGGATAGAGAAGGTATGAGTGTGTGTATGTGTGTATTTAAGAAAGAGAGAGGAAGTGAGACTGTGAAAGAAGGAGAGAGATAGAAGACAAAAATAGAGAGGGATAAAGAAAAGAAAATCTCAGTGCCCTGTCTGGTGGTAAATTTACTGTGTTTGTGTTTGTGTGTATTGTACAGTATGTATGTGTTTGTGCCTTCCACACAACTGCTCCACTCGAATGAACCGAACTATACTAAACGCTCCAGATATTCAAATCAACCAGTGTAAAGTCTGTGTAAACGCCTCTGCTGTGATGTTTTTCATAGGGCTGAATCTTTCACTTTCACATGAGGTCTAGTCTGGCCTGTATATGGACTCTGAAGTGTGCCACTACAGCAATTACCAGTGTTTCACAGTCATCAAGTATAATAGAACTTATCCCCTCATAGGGCTCCGTCTGTGCTTATAGAACTAGGCTTACAATATTGTAACCATCATTCCATCTCACACAGGCTCCTCCCTCTACAAGACTCTATGGGTACAGTAGGCAGAGCGTGATGAATGTTTGCCCTGCTGTGACATGCCTTCAGTCTGCCTCACTGAGCGTAAAGCAGCTTCCGTGGCCATGGCGCATGTGAAAACTAGGGGTGCAATGGATCACAAAACTCATGGTTCGGATCGTATCACGGATTTGAGTCACGGATTGGATCATTTTTCAGATCAGCGGAAAAAAAAGAAAGAAAAAAGAAATGCTCAGTTGTTAAATTAAATTGCAATATGAGTCATGATACCTTCCTCCTTTAAACATGGTAGTGAAAGAAACAACAGCCTGTGTCCACATCATCAGAACTTGACGATAACTTATAAACATAAACACACATCTTGTCCTGCAGCTTAGTTTGTTGAATAAGCCACCAAACAAACATTCACCGTTAACGTCTGTTAGGGAGGGTGTGGGAACTTGCTCTGTTAGCAATTTGTATTTTATTTTAATGAAAGGGGAGTGTTTTGCTGTGAAGACACCAGCAAAATGCCCAACACACCCTAAGATGCAGAGCAGATACACCGTTGCTGAAGTGAGAAAGATGAAAGGGACAGCAAAGTGCTGCCTTATATACTGTGATACATCCTGATTGGCCATCTATGTACATGCAAATTTCAGTGGGTGATTGTGTACGTATGATTAGAAGAGAGTATTACCCATAGAGTCCAGTAGAGGGTGGAGCCTGTGTGAGATAGAACTACAATCTTCAGCTGGTGACAGCACACAGCAGCTACATGGGAGTAACTGGAGGTGAAATTTCTCATGGGAGGTGGAGAAAGAGGTTATTGTTTGTCCATCACTTTCCCCAGAGGGATTTTTCCCACTGATCCAAGAAATCACAGTTGTTGCAGTGTAAACTACAGCAGTTCACCTTTCTCTATCCTCCCCACTGGCTCTGCAGGAGGACACACACACACACACACACACACACACACACACACACACATACAGAGGGAGAACTGCATCCTTGTGGGTTGTGGGGTCTATTTCGGGAGCCCCAGTGTCTGATTCAGCCCTGGGACTCTTTGTTAACAAGTAAACACAACCTCCACAACACATTCACCCACATCCACAGAGTACTGCATGAATGAGAGACACACACACATTGAGCTGTAATTTTAGCATCTTTCTTTTACAACTCAAAATAAAGCAGAGTTCAGCAAGATTGTAGTCAGCTGTGCTGCTGTGGGAATACAAGTAAAAACAACTTTCACAACAGTCCTTTGCTTACATCTGAAAGTTTAGTGTCAGATCTTTTGGTTTTCTCATTTTCCTAACGTGACTTAAAGACACCTTGTAGGTCCATATGCTCCTCAACAAGTGTTAGTGCTTTGTTAAATCCTTACACTTTTCATTTCTTGATACTGTTTTGCTCAAATTTGACATGATGAGTAAGGATGAAAAATAATGCTGTGAAAATCTTAGAGATCATTTTACTGTCATTACAATAAAAGTTGTGAAGAACTTTAGTGAGTTCATGATGCAAACAAGACAACAGGGCAACAGTCACCAAAACATACAAATAAATCCATCAATATCCTGAAATTAAAATAAAAAACACCATAAATGATTGCAATCTAACTGTCTGGCTTTACTGTCATCAATCAGACATTTCAAACATTTCTTTTATAAATGTTCCCTGAAACCTCTTTTGTACTTTTGGGGAAATAATCTTAACTCAAGGTTCACTTACTAGCTTTTTCTGGAGATTTTGACATTCAAAAAAACTGAGAAAAGATGCAGTTGAGAGCTCCTTAAAAAGCCAGTAAGTGAACACTGAGTTACAAATATTAAACCCCTACTGACAAGATCATTATCCAAATTACATTGAATGACAATATATTTACATTGAATGCCAATGTTTGTAAAACTGATTGGCAAAACAATCTTAATCAAGGTCCCTTTAGCTGTTCTGGAAATTTCAATTATATCACACAATCTTTCTCAGTAGATGGAGTTTGCCCAGTTGTCATGTCATATTCAAATCTCCATGTTTCTTAGGACTTCATGACTGTAAAGTTTACTGTAAAACAGTATTTGGTAAAACAGTCTCACCACATCTGTCTGTTCAGTAACCGCTCTGGAGCTTTTGACTGTATCATAAGATCTTCCTCAACAGATGGACTCGCCCAGTTGTGATTGGGCTCAGTTGTGATTATGATGATAGATGGAGCAAATTTCCATTTTCTCCATCTGCTGAGGAAGACTGTGTGGTGAGATAAAAATATCTTTCGAACTATTGTTTCCAACGTCAAGAATGAACTTTCACTGTCAGTTTTCATTCTCAGCCTTATTGTCAAAAACCTCACTACATTAAAGGCACACTACCTACTTACCTACTACGCTACCTACTACCTCCTGAGTTGACCTTCTGTAGATATAAGGTGAAGTGCAGAATTGCCCATTATGAATATAATTCTTTGGGATACTGGTCAAACTTTTCCAAGGTCAAGGTGAACCTTCCCCCCCCTTAGTTCTTCTGTACATTTTAAGAAGGTCTTAGATTAAAAAAAAAAGACTCTATAACCATATCGACAAGGTTCAAACCACCCTCTCACAGCTAGACTTGCTTTATGGAGATTTTTCCATTGTGTTTCACCTAATTTCCAAAAGCCTGTGAGTATTACGGTATGTGGTTTTGGTCCATCTGTTAGAGGTCTGATCTGTTTTCTACACTTAAGTGGATAATTGAATTATTGAATGGGTTCCACCCCCTCAGCTGCAACTCTATTCATACCACCTGTGAAATGTGTATATGTTATGTGCCATGATGACAGTTAATGTTGGGTATAACATGAAACATGTTGGTTTCTTAATGGTAGTTAATGATCAGCTGAAATCAGGCCAACACAGAAAGATTTGGAAGAAGATCACAAAGCTTTGTTTTTTCCACGCTAGTTTAATGTATTTTATTCCCAAGTAAAGATCATCCTTAGGATACTACTCACCACCCCCTGTTTGACTGCTCTGTCCGCCATTTGTCTAGCTGATATTTTAATACACTACAAAATAAAAACTAGGTGCATAAACTTAGAACCAATGTAGGGGAAAGATACGCTTTATGTTTTTATTTGCAAAGACTCCACCTTGTACTCCTCACCACTAGTGTTTTGTGATATTGGTAAAAATGTATTATTTTTATTGTTATTGTTATCATGATTATTATTATTATTATGTCTACTTTAGAGCTGTGGTTCCCAAATGGTCCAGGCTCAGGGGTCAAATTTTCCCTTAGACATCAGGTTGCAGTCCACACTCAACCAACATAACACCCAGTCAACTGACTGACATGACTCACATGACTGACCGGGATCAATTGGTTATTTGTTCTATAAAGTTGCATGTTTTGACATGCTACTATACATACTACTATTACTAGGAAGCAGGAAAACGGTACTTAAAAATGAAAGCTTGGTTCTGTAAATTCCCTTAATTTCACAAGTTTTTTTTCTCTATTTCAAAGTTGATCCACAAATTCATGATCAACTGAAAATGGACCCATTGGTATAGTGCCTACCTTTGGACTGTGCCTTGTCAGTTGGGAACCACTGCTTCAGAGCTAGATAGTCTGTCTATTAGTCAGTCAAATAAATACTAATGCTAAATGCCAATTTTAAAACACAAATGCAATTTCTGGATAATGTTATGTATCATTTTCATTACACTAATACTAAAGTGCACAAGAAGACCAGGAGCAACATTAGCATTCATTTGGTGTCATGTGGCCATCTGACAAATATAATTCCAATATTCAGTCTCCCTTTTGCTCCATTGATCTTCACCAACTCCATAGCAAAATATCCACTATAGCAAATGGTCCACTATATTCACCAGCTAGTTGCTAACTTGGTCTCTCTGCTGTTTGCTTCTAGGCAGTGTAGAGAGAGTTTATCACAGCTTTTTAACTTAAAACAGCTAAATGCTGCAACTGAAAAAGAGGTTGATGAAAGTGATGAGACCAAAGTAATAGTAAAGATGCATTCCTCTCTGTGAGTAAGCACTTTCACATAACACATAGTCTTGACCCAATGACCCAACCTCTAAATAATTTCTGAAGGAGGATTTTTTTTTGCTAACACAGTTATTGCTACTCTGTGACAGATTACATCTTCAGCGTTATCCTTCGCCCATTTCTCTCTCCACTGCACCTTTAGCGCTCAGCCTTGAGCTAGAGGCAGATGGAGAGGAATGACCTCATGTCTAAAGCTGTTTATGAGTGAAAGGCCATGGACAAACAGCTCCTCTGTCATAGTCAGGGAGTAACAGTTTTTCTCAGCAGTATGTGTGTGTCAGAGTGTGTGTGGGTGCTTGTGTGAGCTCTGGCAGCCTAGTGGTTAATGCAACAGTGTTGAAGGTCAGCTCAGCGTCAAGGAGAACATATCTTTGGTAATTAGCACTCCCACAGAGAGCCCGGCATCTGTGTCTAACCAAGCTACAGAACATTCACATGTGCATTGCTCATACACGTGAATCACTACTTCCAAGGTTCTTCATTGATTGTAACCAATCTGTAAAGTGTAATTCTAACACAAAGCCCAATTCCTGAATCTAAACTTGTGCATAAAATGTAAAAAGTGCCCTCAATTTGCTGCTGAACAAAGAACCGGTTTGACTTTTTAATCAGTCCATTGTTGATTGGTTTAATGGACAAGGATGTATTCCCACTGCAATATAGTTTCATGTGCCATGAGCAGTGTTGCCAACTACTTTCAGTGGGAAGTAGCTAAAGCCTTCAGGAAGATGTCGCAAGATGATGTCATGTGCTTTTTTTCATATATATGATGTCACAATGTATTTATATATACATGCATACAAGATTTTAAAAAATCTAAAGAAAATTAAGTTGACTGACTGTAACTAGCTATATCATTAGCTATTTTTTCAAGCAGCTCCTCAATGTGCATCTAAATCTACCTCTAATATTAAAAAACTGTTTCACAGGCTGTTGTACTGACTCTCACTGAAGTATTATGAATAGAGAGATTATCATGTACTGGAATAAGTGTATTCATTCATTCTATTGTTAACTATGTATTTTGATGAAACAAAATCAAACTGTAGGGGATCAGTGGGGATCAGTGATCAGTCATTAGGTATTCACATTCACAGCTCATTCATGTCTCTGTCTGGCTGATGATTGGTCAACTGAACGTGCTGCTGCTCTGTCCCACCCACTGAACACAGTCAGTCCAGAGAGCCACATTAGTGCACATTCACTAAGAAGTACTGGTGACTCCCTTCCAGGTGAGGAGTTAAAAGCTGTCCAAAAAATCGCTAGACATGTCTCTAGCTGCTTTTTTGAAAAAAAAAAAAAAGTCGCTAAAGGGGTCTTAAAAATTGCCAAATCTAGCGAGGCTGATGTTGTCCATTTTGTCTACTCATTTTGGGATGACATTTTGTCCCAAAATATACTAGTCTAATCAGGTATTTGAAGAAAAAAATATTGTCAATCTAATCTAGACTTGAGAACAGGACATCAAGAAAAAGCTAAAGTACTTAAGCTAGTTTGTAAAACCACAGTGTCTTGTTTTCTATTCTAAGTGTGTTAAATTCTCAAGGTATTTGTAATGATGACAGCTTTGGAGTTGTTTGAATTATTTATATGAAGCACAAGGTAAATGTATGTTAAGTTTGCCCCTTTACATTAATAATACAGTCTGCCTACAGGCCTGATGAAAAAAAATACATTCATTTTTTATGTTTTGACCTACAACTGCGATCAATATGATTACTAAAAAATCATCCGTGTCAAACTGGATCATTAAAAAGTGAATTCTTGACCTTAATTGTAGTTTAACAAACTAGTCAAGGTCAATGATCTATTTTTTCCAGGCTCTTTAACTGCATCTGAGATATGGTTGAATGAAAACAACCTCACAGTAGACCACACAGTGCAAAACAAAAATGTACTGTATGCTGTGTATTGATGCTGTTGTATGCCACTGTTGTGTGAACATCTAACTGCCACAAATATAGACTTGATTTTATCTTCTACTTTTTTATGTGTTGTGTTAACATGACTTCAAGGACACAAAGGCGACGAAATGTGTGTTTAAAAAAACCCAAATGACGATATTATATTATCTTTACGTTGTAATGTGAGCAAATAATTAGTTTTCTTTACATTGATGATGGTGAACTTGAATATTGTCTGTGATTAATTACAAGAAACACGGAGAATCAAAACAGGTTACTGTGCATCAGAGCGGTGGATTCACACGACTGAGACTCAAGTTAGATTTGATTCATGAATTTAATGACTTCAGACTGGACTTGACCAAAAACAAAACCAGAACTATGAAAATCTTTAATCTCGAGGTTGACTTTAACACAAATGACTCATAACTTCATGCTGGACTTGAACCTTCTGACTTATACATGAAGAGGAAGACTGCAGGCAGCTGCAGTGTATACAAAGATATTCAGTCTTGAGTTCAAACTGTACTGGATTACTACTGGATCCTCTGCAGCACTTAGTTTAATGTGCTTTTGATTTATTGTGATTGTGGCATAAGAGAAAGATGAGAGAAAAAAGTGGTTGTTTACTGCGAGAAGAGAGCATACATATCCATTCTGTGAGAAGATATTCCATTTTATAGAAAATAGGAAATAACACACATTACCATTTCTTCCATACTGAAAATCCTCAAGACAACCCTGTTCTCTAGTAATTACATTTATATATAAAATTCTTGTCCCAATTATGATAAACATAATAACTTCCTGGATTATGTTCACAGGCAATGTTTTATGGATGAATGTAGCGCTGCATTTATATATTGTACTGAAGTAAGAGGGAGGAGGTCAGGGTGGATGGCAGGCACTGATGCAGGACTCTGGTACTGGAGACCAAGGTTCACATCATCATCATAGATGCTTTGATATTTCTTCCCCTTACACTGTGATGGCACACTCAGTACTGTGCTGTAAATTATGTTATTTGGAGGGCATTAATGTGATTTTAAGCTGCTTTCATTGGAGATTGGAATTGTTGCTGGCAACAACTTTGTCACTTGTAACAAAATCTTGTAACCGTTAAGGTGTTGATGCTTACAGAATAATTTCCACCAAGATGGGGATTTTACGGATACTTTTGTTGATGTTTCTTTCACATATGGCCATATTTATGTGTCATAAAGCCATTTTCACCCTAGTAAAAAAATTAAAATCATAACAGAAACAACTGACAAAAGGTCCATGAATAATTAATGAAGTAGTGTTAGAAGCACAAACAGGTGTTAGGTAGCTTGTTCACACTTGGTTGCATGCATTACTCCCATTAACTACATGAATAAATCAGTGTATTTTAAGGTCGCTTTATTTCCATCACTAGCTGCTCTTTCCCATGATGCACTGGGTGAAAAGTCAGTCTCTTGTTAGTGTTGACTTTACATTTTAAATGAAGATTTGACTTGACAACAGCGGGTGCAAGAAGCTGCAGAATGCCTGACTAGTGACTTGCAAAACAATGGCTCCAACAGTATCTCTGCTGAATGTAGTAGTAATGAGAAGGCCAAGATTAACTCATCAGATCAGTATAATATTATACATACTTAAGTCTCAGCAGCTTTTAAATAAAGTCTATTACTAGGCACTTGGTGTCTTCTGTGTTATTTTGCTACAAAAAATCAATGATTATTAAAAATTGACGCTATTACTGCTAAACAGAAGGGTTTTTTGGCCTTGCTACAGCAAAACGCCAATTCTCCTAAAGAAAGAGACATGCTAAAGACCTTAACTTATAGCACTTATAGCACTATGCTCACACCTTACTTTTCTCTGATTGCCGGATGGATCATTACTGGCCCTGATGGGGAACCCATCCAATATCTGAACCCAGATTCATCAACATACACGTCAACACCTGTGGTGTAAAATAGTGCTTATCTGTGCCCACAAACTCCTCAGAGAGACTCACTAAAACACTCTCTGCTGCGTTAAAACAAGAGGGGAGTTGGAGTCATACAAATGGCAGTAAAGGCTGATTCTTCTGTATCACTGGAGTGGCTTTGCCAGAGGCTGTGAAGGTAGAAGTGCTCTTTAGAGATGGCTTCATTTGCAGTTTTATCCAACATAACAGTGGAAGGAGCCATAAGTCTTTCCTTTTTGACTGCCTTATGTCAGTGTATTAAGCTCTATTATTCTCTGCAGGTTCAGTGAGTGTGTGGCAGTAACCTGGTTGGGTGTAATAGAAAACAGAAAAGGTTACCTGGTGAGAAAATGGTAAAGCTTTGATTTGATAGCCTTAACCAGACCAATTTCTTCTTCTAACGCCAACCCCAAATTAAAATTCAACTCAACATTTTTTAGCCACTTGGGGACAGCACAAGTTATGAACACAAAATTGACATATTATAAAAATGTCATGGCCACCATGTTAAGAGCTGCACATTTACACACCCAGCAGAGACAGAGAAAAAAACATCAATTGGAGTCATGTTTCTGGCCACCTGACAGATGTAAGTCCAACATTCACTATTTTATCTCTGTTTTAGTCTCCACCAACTGCTGAGGGAAATATCTGTCTCTTTAGCTGCTGAATGCTCCACTGTGTTCACCAGTTTGCAGTTTGTTGCTGGGCAGGTATACAATATGTACAAAGCTGCAAGCTGTAAAAACAAAAAATGAGCTAAAAGACGCTAAAAAGTTAAGCACGTTAAAGCTGAGGGATTGAAGAGTTGTGTGATAGTTCTCTGTGAGTCCATACCAACGACTCCTTTCATAACAATAATAATTTGCAGTTCTGCACTGGAGTGTAGAGGTGTAATGCAAAGCTGCTAAATGTATATGATTAGTTTAGAAAAATATCTGTATTCTGATTTACACTGGCACCAGAAATAGTGAGAAATCATCCAGACTGTTTTATTTTCTGTTTTCAATTGTTTTTTATTGACATTTATACATTTATACCCCATTAAATATGGAATTTGTGGGAACAAATGGTGTTAGTGCAGACATTTTCTATTGGTCCCTGTGGGGGAATAAGAACAAGAATGATCCTAATGTCCATGAGCTGTTTTCATTCATGTTAGACTCATTAAAGTTATGGATGATGATTTATTTGTGTTTATAGATTGTAGGTTATAAATTGCATGTAAAAACATTTTTAATCAATGATGTTGTTTGGCTGTGATTGGATAGAATAGAGCTGCTGTCATGCCACTAAACTGTGTGTACGGGTCACTTTCACAATGTTTGCATAAAACTACAGTACACAACACAGTAGGAACATGAGATAAAACTATTCATGAACATAATGAACATCATTAGGCTGCCATTAAGGTGATCTGTGGAACACCAGTGAATGTTATTTAGTGTTGGGAGGATTCCAGAGTACAATAGAAAACACCTGCTGCAGGATGCCATGATGCCCATTTTTCTTCTTCTTGGCGTTTGGCAGATAGATCAATGGTGCTGTGAAGGTATTCATAATGAACTCGCTCCTCTTGTATTATACTCTAATCAATCCTCTCTTTTATGAACACACATCTGGAAGACAGAATGTTATTAGAGAGTAGCTCCAGGAGAGTGAGTTGAATATATTACTGGGCTGGTTTTCTTCAATAAGTGATGGTGCAGATTAACCAGGTTTTAATCATTTGTGATGTGTAGATTGTGATCTAGCCTACTTATAATGCATATCTGACATCGCATATTTCATAGTTGTCAAATGTGCCTGTTTAATGTACAATTCAACCAAAGAGGGCACAACAAACATCTCACACTGTTTGACTGACACAGTCCTGAGTCACTGATGTCAGTTTGACAGTGACAGCAGCTCTGGCCTGACAGAGATGCATGGTGGGAACGCTTGGAGTGCCTTCTGCAGGTAGGTCAAGTGCAGTTCAGCGCTGACAGCCTACATTACTTAAAGATGATGTGAAATTCAGTGGATGTATTGTTGCCAATGCTGGCTTGTTTCACCACTCAACTTGAATAAAAATGAACTATTTTTATTTGATTTGTTGTTTGAGATTTGGACAGCTCGTGAGGATTCAGACATTATAAGTCTTGGAGGGAGTTTGTGAAATTTTTGTCTTTTTTTTTTAATATTTGAATTCACAGTCATTAAATACACAAACAGAACTTATACTATAATTAGGATAAATTTATAGGGCTTTGTTTAAATTTTGACAAATCAGTCATCAGTGGACTTTTGAATTGTTTATACATAATCACATTAACTTCAGCAAAATGCCGAAACGATTCAAAGAAAGGCTTTTTTTGAGAATTGAGAAAACAACTGTTTGGTTGAATAAACTTAAAGTATTTCAGTGGTGGTGTGTGGTGTAAACACAGCTGAATGCAGGTGAAATCATCTCCCTGTCTTACCAGTGGCACTTAGACAGGGTGACACATTGCCCATATAGCACTGCAGGATGGCACAACCACACATGTCAAAGCACATAATGCTTAGCTGCCTCTGTCACACCCACCTCCCTTTCTCGCCCCCTCTCTGTGTCTGAGGATAAAAGGATCACCGGGGAGGCTAGTGAAGGAAGGTGAGGGACATGCAGTGAAAGCAAAAAAAAAAAAAAAAAGAAAGAAAGAAAAAAGAAAAAAGAGGAGGACAGAGGTTTTTGCGATAAGGTGGTAAATGAGAATCCAGCTCTCTGTGAAGTGTTCAGATGGCATTAGAGCGGAGAGATAGTTTGGGGACAAAGTGGCTGAGTCAGTGGACAGTACTCAGAGAACAGACAGGCTGACTCAGTGGCTCTTAAATACACAGTCACAAAGCCAGACACTGGACCTAATGTTGTTTTAGGACAACATCAAGAGTAACAACCTTTCTGAGGGAAGAATGACGATGAATCATAACTTGTATTTTTTCAAAGAATCACAAGATCTATGTGCTTTTTCAACATTATGAAGACGATTGAGGTTGTTGGTGAATTGGAAGATTTTATGAAACTGTACCTTCTGAAGGCTCTTGAAAATAAATTAGAAATGACTGTTTTCACATGAATGCTTATTTAAACCTGCACTAAACAATATCAGCAGACAGACAAAGTTAGTAACTCGCTGGTAAACATAGTGGAGCATTTATCAGCTAACGAGAGTGAGAGTGAATATCTGATTTAAAATTTACAGGTGGCCATACGACTCTTGTCAATAGATGATGCCATCTGAACTTTACAAGGCAATAATATGTCAATGTTTTGTATACAGCTTGTTTTGCTGCTCCCAAGTGGCCAAAAGAAAACAATTAATGCAGTTTTAAAGACATCAGATTTGACAGATTTGAGATATTTTGACAGTAACAC
The DNA here is from genome assembly GCF_914725855.1 of Thunnus albacares. NCBI lineage: Eukaryota > Metazoa > Chordata > Actinopteri > Scombriformes > Scombridae > Thunnus > Thunnus albacares. The sequence goes on from NC_058121.1 coordinate 4,443,343, forward strand.
AATCAGAGAAGAATTATAAAGACAGCAATGTTGTATGTTGTATTACATTAGCAAATTATGTGTCTTCTTGCATATTTGTAAGAGAAAGAATGTATTATTACTTAAAAGTCAGAGTCTCACTTCAAAGTATAATGTTAGTCCACTGCATCTTTAACCTTTACTAGCCAACTAGGCCTATTTGAATTTCTCCAAATGGCCTTGACCATGATGAGACCAAGGTCTGGTTGTGCCAGCTCACCTACCATGGTGAGTCTCCAGTGTGACCAAGAAGCTGCCAGTTACAAGAAGAATTCACTGATTTGATCTTCTGCAGCCAGAGAGGAGGACCTAAAGAAGCTCAGATACCTTGTTGAGTTTGGTTGAAAAGAAAACCTGCACAATCTCAAGCTACCCTAGAATAAGTGCAGCTCTCCTGTGTCCCATGTCAGTCCATTGTACACAATTTGATTCATTGACCTATTTGCACACTTTGGAAAACTATATGTTTGAACCGAATCACAGAGCCGGTTTCTGCTGGGCCTCCACATGGGACAAGTAGCAATATGCATGTGTGAGCTTCAGTCCCATGCAGAGCAGGATTAAAATTGGCTCCCTTGCTGTGAAAAGTTGAAGAAACAGAGTTTTACAGACAAATCTCAGGTTCCAGACGGCTGAGCACAGTGTGCCGGAGCCGCAGGACAAGAGCTCAATGTCATTTCGCAGCTTTAAGAGGAGAGCTGGATGCTGGTGAGGATTTGGGGAAGAGAAGAGAAACAGAGGGAGGCGAGAGGAGGAGGTACGGGAGGGAGACTAATCCAAATACATCACTGCCAGTGTCTTCACATACACACATGTACACACACATGATGAGGGGCCAAAAGGTCAGCAGTGTGTGTCTGGTTTGGTTATGATGAAATATATGGCAGTGATGTGGAGAGCACCCAGGTGCATACTGGGAAGACAGGCTGTCACCAAGCTGTCATCGTCTGTCTGCCACAGCTTGGACACACTCTTGCTCACCTGCACACACACACACACACACACACACACACACACACACACACACACACACACACACACACACACACACACACACACACAAACAGTAAACAGTAGCATTCATTCATAAAAAAAACAACTACACTGAGATGTTAACAACAAAACAACAAACAAAAAATGTTTGAGGAAATCTTTTTTAGATAAAAGTGGATATAATGTGTTAGACTGGACAAATCTAAGAAAGAGGACTTTAAGACAGCTATAGCTGATTTTGACGCTCAAATTTATGACATAATATCTTGTAAGTGTATTCTATAGGCCTGGGCATCTTGAGCCTTCATTATAAGATGAAATCATATAATTAATGTTTTAAGTCATGCACAAAGAGCTCAGACCAAGTGGACATGAGCTACATCGTTCTTCATTTCAGGAAACAGGGCTTTTTCTTTACTGTGTCTAAGAAAAGTTGTACTTATATTTGTTACGCATAATTTCCCTTGATTTTGCTGACAGTGATCATCTTTAAAGACATGGAGCTCTGTTTCCCTGACAGTGCATACTGCATATTGTGAATTTGGGTTGTGATAATTACAATGAAGAGATGCAGTGTAACCGGGTATCATGGATTATCATGATTAGCACATGTGTGCCCACCTGCTTATACCTGGCCAAGACTGTATGGCACCAGGTGTGGTCCTGTTCTCTGTTATTTTTATGACTGACTGATTGACATAAATAGATCCTGTCTGAAAAGCTACAGTAAGAACTTTCTATGTAGATGATACATTAATATACCTGTATATCCTCCTACCCCCACCTCAATGCTTCATGTTCCCGTGGTGATTCTGCACCTCCTGAACAAACATGATATATGAGAAAGTATGATGAGTGGAAATGTACATAAACACCAAGTCTTTGATTTTAAAATACTTTATTTCATAAACAATATCTAAATTCAACTTGGTTGGTCACATACACAGTAAGGATAGAAAATGCTTGAATTAGAATAAGAGAAAACAACAAGAATCGGGCATTCCTATCTGCTCCTTGAGTTACGAAGATGATGGTGAAGATCTGAAGAGTGGCCTGATGGTTAGAAAACTGCGCTACACATGGAGGAGGCAGGTCTAAGCCCATATATTGGAAAGCACCTGCCCTGCTGAAGTGCCTGTAAGCAAGACTCTTGAGTTTCCTTCCAGCTGCAGAGATGCTGCTCTGCAGCCTGACGTCTAACCTTTCTGTGGAAAGAAGCAACTTTCTTTCTGGTAATCATTTCAAATATTCTTTGCAAGCACGTTTGGTGCAAATTGTATGAATGAAGGTGAAGCTTGCATCATCTGCTACCATCTGCTTTGATTTCAGAGAGAAAAACAGACTAATGCTAGGCACCTTTCTCGTCTTCTGCTTTGTTCAATACTCTTGTAGTCTCTCTCTTGGTGGTGTGGTCTAACTGGAAGATAATGTTTAGTTTCAGATAAATCATGTAGGCAAGCCATCGATATCTCACAAATAGGCTAGACATAAATAAATCCATTTTCATACTGAAAAGACAACATTTTGGTCCATTGTGTAAATAGAGCTAGAAAAGATTCACATTGTTCCCCCATGTTCAAACAGGGCTGGCTAGTTCTTTAAATGTTGGAAGACCTTCACCTGTGTGGCTAGACTATCATAAATTATCTCTAATATATAGCCAAATATTGCGAATATTGTGCAAGATCAAAGACACTATTTGTGCAAAGAATGTGTGCTCCTCTACTATAAAAGCTCTGACAGGTTTCAGTTTTTATGCCTTTAGTTTTGAGTTTTAGAAAAGTTTCCCACAATAGAACGACACGAGGACAACACTAAGAAGGCATTTGCTGTATAGAATACCTCCATAATTCAATTAGAAATGCCTTTTGTTAAAGAATACACCAAAATGCACACGTCACAAAAGCCATTCACATAATGTTAATGTAAAGAAAAGCCCACAGGCCATGGACTGTACTGTATGTGCTGTTCAGGAGAAAATAGAGAGAGCTTGCTGCTTCCCCCCAAGCATTTGTCTTGTTTCTGTACAGTGTGATCCGTCCGTCTGTTCGTCCATCTATCCCTCGTTTCTGACTCACCGGTGAAGCTACGGTCGGTGAGGCGCCGAGGAGGAATGACTGCGGGCCGGTGAGCTGTGCTGGGCTGGACAGTGCTTCACCATGCTGTGCCTGAGACAAACTGTGCAAACGCTACTGTGCTCTTCGTCCTCTGGGCTACCGGCACTGCTACTGTACAGTAAGTACGGTACCATTCCAGAGGAGCCTGTGGATGTGGATGTGTATGTGTGTTGGTCTATGTGTGTGTGTGTGTGTGTGTGTATGTGTATGTGTATGTGTATGTGTGTGTGTGTGGTACAAACGTTGGCCAGGCAGTGATTAACTCAGGTCTCGCTATGACCAGTCAAACTGTAAACAGTGGATTTAGTCTTCAGTTTTTATATACAGTCGAGCATTCGTTCCTTTTTGGGGGACGAGGCAGAAAAGAAGCTGTGACCCCCCCCCCCCCCAACATGTTCATTGTTTGGCTTCACAGCAAATAAAATGTTTTTCTTTCTCTACTATGAAATGTCTTGTCTTTTTGTGCAAGCGCTTAATTCTAGACAAAGAAAGCGGCAGTCTGTGTATCCAGAGGCTGTTTTGTTTCTCTCCAGTTGCTGATAAATCAGTTGTTATGAGGTAACCAAGGAGTAGATCATACTGCAACACAAGAAGAAGAAGAAACAGGAAATTGAAAGTGAGTCAACACCTCTCTGATTGGACAGGCAGGCAGAAAGGTGGCAAAGTCAAAATTACAAAACAATTCAAATCATCTAATGGCCTGTTTGAAGAATTCACATAAAGCATTTGAGCACTGTGTGTGTGTGTGTGTGTGTGTGGGTATTAATGACTTCAAATGATTAATTGAGCCAAAGTTTTCCTGCTGATTCATCTCAACACTGCTGTCTCAACTGCTCACAGATTTTAATAAGAAGTCTGTTTCTTTGTGTACTTGAAAGTTGGAAACTCAAAGGTGGACTTATTTATCTTGGTTGCTGACAGTAAACTTTTATGTGTGATGTCACTGAAGTTTCTTTGTAATAGTCTGCATTATTCAGAGTAATGCTGTGTTCACACATATTGTATTGTGAAAGCTGAATTGTGCTTCTCCATCAAGATGATGCATTGGAGTTTAGTTGTATTGGTAGCGTTACAGCAGCAATTATAATACATTGGTTAAAGTGAGTGAGTGTAACTTTTGAGAGAAGAAATAACACATTCTTCCTCTTAAAAACTGAAAGTTGAATTCATTGGTAAAGAAACACTCCCTGTTGTAGCAGCGGAACTCAGGCCTTTTTGCTGCTACGACCTTAATTGGTCTGGTATGACCAGTAGCTCATGGCTAATGTTATCAAACTTTGGATATGCAGTGTAACCAGCCCGGTCGCCAGAATAAAATGTTGGCATTGTACATTTCTGCAAACCACAGAAACCTTGAATATCTATGTTTCAACACGTGTAATACGTAGCATATTAACATTTCAACAATACATATCATCTCAACATTTCTAAAGTGACGTAGTTCACAGAAGATTTATATGAGCTGACTTTCTTATTAGGAGGAGGGGATTGTTAGGAAGTTTGTTGGCAGAAAGTTGGAGAGCATGGTTCGAGACCACCTCGAAACCAATGCTTGCTTCCCGTTTCAACTGACAAAAGTGGGTGTTTTTATCGAGGTGTCAGGACATTTGCAGCTGTTTTTATTTTATTTTTTATTTTATTTTAACCCAAACCAAGATCTTTCCCTAACCTTAACCAAGTGGTCTTTGTGCCTAAACCTAACCAGACCTTAACCACAGCGTTGTCACATCATAAAACATCATTATTCAACGGATAATGGCCAACATTGAAACATAGACATTCAATGTATCTGTGGTTTGCAGAAACATTCAATGCCAATGTTTTATTCTGGCGATTGGGTTGGTGTAACTTACACAATGAGTCACTTTTCTGAATTGACTCATCTCTTTTTTTGTTACTGTTTTGTTCTACAGAAAGAATTTTCTGCGTCCCCATATCCGTAACCTAAATTTCTAACCATTTCTGCGAGGGACTGCACATTTCCCAAATGACCGAGTGCTTTTTCTGCACATACCTATGCAGACACCCGTTGTAGTGCAGACAGGACCATTTGCCTGGCTGCTGTCTGTGTCTGTTTTTGAGTATATTCACTGACTAGCTACATAGATTACTTTGTAACAGGAACGTCATAACTCTGCTGTTTACCTCGTGACTGTACAGAAAGGGGGAAAATATTCTGATGCTGTGATAGCTTTCCAGATTTACAAAATATTGTCTAAGATGATTATAAAACCAGTGTGCAGCATCTGATTAGCCTCCAGACTGGCCTTCAGAGGGCCAGTTTTCAACATGAGATCATTTCCTCCCGCGCACTGTGACATGTTTCACTAAACAAACCCTTTGCGATCCACACTGTAAATTCAATTTTTTCTGAAATTTGCATGACACTGTCATGATTTGTGATCTGTGTGGAAGCTGGCCCCAGGATCCTATGTTGGTTCATGAAGCAACAAACCTTCACTAAGACAGCCCTTTGATGTTTTTATTTAAACAAAGTGCTGTTTCCAGTCTGAAAGCCCAGTTACACTATATTTTAGCATTTACCATTATCCTGTAATTGTCACGTGTGACCAGCAACAACTTAATAACTGTTAAGCAAAAGTTGTCTTTCTATGACTCCTATGCTGCAAAATCCTACATGTATACTGGAGGCATCAGGGACCACCATAACACCTTGATGGAGAAGCAAAATGTGGCCTTAGCTTCCACTGTCTATTTTAAAGAACAGACAATGGGAAGTTGCTTCATGGTGCTTTTGCTTTTTGTCAGACTGAAGAGGCTCCAAAGTTTAAAGTAATGAGTGATGTAAACTCCTTTTTTATTAGCCAATCAAAGGAGATTCTCAGGTTTATGTTTCTCACAGAAAAATCACTGTAGTGTGTGCAGCAAGTGGTGAGATCAGATACATCCTAGAACACATAAACTAAAATGAGCCACTTTTTTATTCACATAAAGACTTCACAGAGCTCTGTTTTGTGAAATAAAAGAGCATATATGAACACTGCTGCAAGACTGAAAGCAAATTTTTAGTTCAAAGCCAGTTTAGATTCTGTGGAAGTTTTCCTCTTACCACATCTAATCTGTACTGACGCCAGTGTGGACATGAAAAAGGTGCCAATTGAGGCTCCAGTTGAAAATATTTCAACTTAAGGAGCATATTTCTACTTCATTAATGTATAGATGGCAGGAGCGAAACACACACATACACACACAGTTGGAATCTGTTGTTAGGTAGCTACAGCTGACATCTGTACATCCTCTGGCTGTATGTGGCTGCAGAAACACACTGCAATAAAGTGAAAGGAAACTGAATTCTGAATACCTGTAGAAACTCTCCCGTATCCAGACAAACACATGTTGGACTAACATCACTGACATGTAAATCATTGATCACTTGTGAGAAATTGCAATGCCTAGCATCTTTAATGATCCCTATAATGGAATTTAAGGCGTATTATCTGCAAAACAACAGGATCTGATTTAATAGTTTCAAATACAGAGTTTACATGGAAGAATTAGCTGTAGCTTAGCAACATTAGTTAATAATAAATACATAAACTTTATAAATAAACATTCTAACAAACCATCTTCGCCACAAATCTTTTAAAATAATCAACAAATGAAATGCTTAGTGTAATACCTCCTCACTGTCTTTCTACATTAAATATCACTATTTTACATTTTTAGGTTTTTACCATGACCTAAAAATGTAAAAACAAAAATCCTTCCTGGCATGTTTGTGCTCTTTTTCAGTTTTTGTAAACGACTGCAGCTGTGTGGAAAAAAACTGCCACTGAATGCAAAATAAAAAAGCAGAAGCTGATGAGCATCATGTAATGCAATGAGAATGTACAAAACAAGCTGCAAAACATGTCACTGCAAAGTGATTTGACTGGTGCAGTCGGAGAAAGACTTTTTTCTTCCAGTATAAACCACTGACAGATCTGTATACTTTATGATTATTTGACCACAGCCAAAGTGATCTGTGATGTTTACCTGAAAAAAAGAGAGTAACAAAGGATTGCATGTAAGAACAACAGCATTAATAGCAGATTGGGGATTTGACACTTGTCTTGCCGAGCTGGGGTTTTGACAAGAACAGATCAGCACCTCACTGACGGCAACTAATGATTCCAAACATTTGCATTCATCCCCGAAGCCTCTCCGAGCTCCTAACACCTCCGTTAATCTCTGCTGGTGAGAGGACTGTAAGTTCACTCTGTTGACTCATGAATATCCATGGAAGGAGAGCGAGATGGGTCGAAAAAATGTGTTGCGGAGAGACACGCAGGAGAAGACAGACAGATCAAGAGTGAAGGGACTTGACCTCCTCCCATTGAAACCTCGGAGAAATGGCTTCATCATTAGTAGATTTACTTGTAGCTCTTTAAATTACAGCTCCTTCACTTTCACAGCCTAATTAGACATTAACAAAACATAATGTATGCTAAAATATGACTTGTTATATGAGATACTGTGAGGAGGAATACTGACACTCAGTGCTACATGATTATGAAAAAAGTGATAATACTGTTCAATTTATTTAAATATACAAGGTTATTTAACACATTGTCTTAATTTAAAGGGAAAAAAGTTTTGTACATGATCATATTTTCAATTTTATAGAATTAGTAGCAGATATGAAGTGAAATTTCAACTCTAATTGTCTTTTTGTGATATTTACATACAGTATTCAAATAATGATGTTTACTTTGCTGTGAACTATCCTTATTGATTTTATATTGGAAAAAAAAAGTATGTCTAGATAACTAATGATTTTCTATTTTTTACCTGACCTTTCTACTGTCATCTTATAAAAACAATATAAAAACTGAAAAGACAATATCTATAACAATACATGCAAGCTTAAAGGTTACCTTTTATGAAAACGCAAATGTTAAGATAAGAAAGAAAAGAAAATACAGATTTACATATACATACATATAAAAACAAAAATGAGAAAACTAATAATTAAAAAAACCTTTTCAATATACCAAATACACATTAATTATGTAATTTATTATGTAACTTATGTAAGTTCAGGCACATACTGTTTGTTTGTTTTACATAATGAAACCAGTTCTTTCATGTAATACTTAATTCCCTCTTAATTTAAGGGTAATTTGCTCCATGGTATTTCTATATTATTTCTTTCCAGTCCTGGATTCATGATCTGTAACCATAACATTGTGATATGTTTCAGAGCAGAACACCTTAAAATGTTAATATAAGCAATATGTTCATGTTTCATGGGAAGATGAACACTTAGAAAACCTCAATTCTTAATCTAGTTAGTCTGCTTGGATTACACACTGTTCTAAAGTGTCACCAGCCTTTAGACCTGGAACTGTATTATTAATGTGTCCAATTCAGACCCATGAACAGCAGAGCACATTGGAGGGGAATTAGTACTGAACACATGCTCCTCACATGACACCTTATTACACCACAACCTGTGTTAACGAGGTAACATCCAATTACTGCACCTCTAATTGTGTGCAGACTTGCATGTAATGTGTGAGTTGAAACACCCACAGGAAGACAGATCAAATTGCCTTTACGTGTTATATATTTCTTCACTGAGCACAACATTTGCTGCACACTATGAATGTTGGATATCTTTGTTTTTCATTATTTGTTTTTTTTAACAAAGCTATGTGCTATTCATATTAACTTTATGTGTCCTTTTCATACTGCTGTTTTGAAGCCTTTACCTATGTCTGCTGTACTGTAATGTGATTACACTGTAAATTGTCATGTTTTAACTGCTTGCAAAGACATGTTTTTCTTTTGTATTCATTTCTTGCATTGTACATTTCCTACCATGCATGTTTCTTGCCTTATTCCTGTTAGATTGTATCCACTATTTAGCTGCTTCATGGTTCGCCTACTCTAACTTTACATGTTCTTTATTTTATTGCTGTTAATTTCAAGGGTAATTCTATCCTGACCCCAAAACAACACAACAACAAAAAAACGTCCATCATGTCATAGGACTACAATGCTCTCAGTTCTCTCATCTGGCCAAGGGACTACAGTTGAAAACTAGCTTTTTGGCTAACATTGGTACATTTACAGTGATCACTGTGCATTGTCAAATTATCGCAAACAAATTTGCATTAAGAAATACACTTGGTATTACGTTTGTTTCTCAACATAATGAAACAATGTTTCTATTGAATGTTTCAATATATTTCATGTTTTCCCTCCAAACAAATGGAGTGCAACTTGTAGCACTTTGACAACATCTACATTATGCCAGCTAAATTCTAAAAACAACATGCTCTCACAGCAAGAGTTTCAGCTTGTTTCTGCAAATACGTCCGTCCACATTGAAATGCCACACGGGGTAATTCTCCTCCTACAGGACAGACAAGCAAGTCAGCAACAGAAAACCAGAGAAGAAGAAATGGTACATAATCTCCATTTCCATGCAGATTTCAACAATTTCAGCAAGAGAAAGGTGGTAGATAGCTATGTTGAAACAACTGATCAAAGTAGACAATAAGGAGAACAGCAATCGCTTGAAGCCATCCGCCATTGTTGTTATTGTCTTTGTGGTTCTTCTTCTTCGTCTTCCAATGAAATGAAGGACTACTGCCACCATCTGTTTCTACAAAACTCCATTTTTTGGAGAGAAAAACACCATTTTAGTCTGGACAGAGGGCCAAAACGGAGAGAAAAAGATGCGTTTAGGAATTTGGTTGGCTTAGTGTGGACATAGTCTTACTTAGGGTTAGTGGGAGATTGTGGCCTTCAAATGTTGAAAAAGTCAATACCGCAGTCTTTCCCTAACCATAACCAAGTGTTTTAGTTGCTTAAACCTAACAACAGGTAGCATACAGAACCCAAACTCTGGTCTCCAATGTCTAGAAACTCTATTGCAACAAATGTTGCCAGTTAGTGTGATCCAGACAACAATTTCATCTCCCCTACAACATATTTGGCAAAGCAAATGTATTTTGTAGTTTGTGAGTTTGGTTTGGTTACATAACGATCATGTGTTTAAATGTTGGCAATTTATTCAGTAAAAGTGTTAAATAAATGTTGCAAACAGAGCATGAAAGCTTGCCTGCATAATAGTCCAAGAACTAATGGCTCTAATAATGCTGACAGTATTAGCTATTAGGATCCTTGCACTGAAATGTACACAGTCAGAAATGCTCAAATCTTGCACACAGCTTTGAATGTAATGCATGGAAAAACACTTCATTGTGATTCAAGAGGAAACAATGTTAAATACACGAACAGATGCTCCATCACACCCAATATGCGCCACATTTGACTCCACTGAAAGGTGCAGTTTTTTTTGACCACAGATAGAATTCCATACTGGTTGTAAACAACACAGTACCCACAACAGATGGCTCACACCTAACACGTGATGTGAAATATACGGTTCATGATGTTCAAGTTTATGTTTTTAAAAACCCTCTGCATTCATGAAACAGAATTCATGTCGTGTGAGGTCATTCCCCGTCTGCTGCAAACATTTTACATCAAGTGACAGATGTCGCTTATTTCATGTCCCATTAGCTTTAAACATCTGTCTAGTTAATGAGCCGAGGCTGACCTTGTGTGTGTGTGTGTGTGTGTGTGTATATGTGTGTGTGTGTGTGTGTGTAAATGAACAGGAAAACCAGATTTTCATGCCCAGGAGGAGAGGAAAGAACAAGAAGTACGGTAAAAAGATTGAAACTGTAAATGTACAGCCAGATAGTTCAGATGTAGCAGCATCCAACAACATGCTAAGGACAAGTATGTGAAACCACAGGGGTGAAACCAGGCTGAGGAAAGAAACCTGTATCCATCTTGCAAGGGAAAAAGTATTCATTACTGGAGTGTATCACATTCTACACAGCATCCCTGTGACAAAGCAACAGGCTCAGGAGGAGAGAGGGAAGAAAGAAGGCGAGAGGTTGCAGGGTTAAGGTCAAAGGTCACATTCTGAGGGGATCTCCCTTACTCAGGCAGGACTTCATTATCATCCAGGAGAAAGAAGAGACAGCAAAGAGCGCACCTGAGGCCAGGTTAGAAGGATTTTTTTATAATTTTACACTGGTAAAATTATAACAAGAGGATTAATGGTAACATTTTTGCACTCATTTACCCTGTTGTTTAATTCTTGATTCATATATATTTACTTATTGAAATGTTAAATTGAATTTTTAAAATAAAAAAATATCACAGCAGAAATATGCCCCCCCCTCCAAAGTCTGCTTAAAGCCCTCTGAGCTTGTGTTTCTGTTCTCCTGCTGCGCCCAGATGGACAAAATCAAGAGTTATAGAGTAATTCCAGTGGATCATCTGCACCAGATAAGCTCCACTGAGCAACCAAAAAGGATTTTAAATCACCCGTCACCCAGGTGTGGAGGTGAGCGCTCAGGTGGAGCTGTGTGTTCATCTGTGTGTCTGTGAGGGCATGCACAATTTCATTACTTGCATTCATGGGATTTTGGGCCTGTGCATGTGTGTGTGTGTGTGCATCTTTCTCTGCGTGCGGGTAAGATTTATCGGCGGGGTGTGAAGGATCTTTAGGTCACAGATGCGGGAGAGCGGTGCTGGAGTGTGTTTGGTTTTGGGGAGTGGTGGAAAAGAAGGGTCGGTGTCACAAGGCAAGAAAACAGAGACAAGCCTCATGGAGCAGGTTTCAGGCCACTTCACTTCCAATTCAACCAGTTCTATTTATTCATCAAAACAAACCATTTATGCTACTTTTTATACTAGTTTTTATTTTTATTGACCATTACTATGCTAAGACATTAAACCTAACAGATTGGTTATTCGTTTTAAGTCACAGTATGTTAATGTTATTACAAAAAATCTCTTCTACAAGCTACTGTAGATTTTGGGTTTTTTTGTAATAGCCATCACTCCTCTGGGTTGTAACATTTTAATTACCAGCTTCACTGATGTGTGTGACACCAGTTCAGTGATGCAGCATCACGAGCAGTTAGAAGATCATAGTTGCAGACAAAATCCCAAATGTCCCTCATGTTGCTGCCCAACGTGAGTTGTTCAGTGGTGAGTGAAATTTGATTTTATAAAACTTCTTCAGCTATATTGGTACTTTGCTTACTGTAGCTGGTTGACCATTACCTTTATGGAAGTGACACATCAAGTAATCTGGAATAATCTGTTGGCTACTTAATTAAAGACACAGTGGAATGAAAAATACATTTTCCAAGTTCTAATCCTGTTCTAATATATGTGTCATAAAATTCATTTTTGAGTATTTTTTTTAAAAACCTCTCCTTTCTCTCTCTGTAAAATGTAAAAAGAGTAATGATGACTCATCTTGAACTTGGGGGCGGTTACATTAATGTATGCAATCAAATGTGTTGGTTTTCAGCTGGGAAATCTTTCTTTACATTGCTAAAGACTTGTGGTTGTGCTCTAATTCATTCGTTAACCCTTATGCTCCTTGTCCTGATCTGTGGGTGGAGTTGAACAGTCCTACAGCTTCATATGTCTTCACAGCTCCGTACTGGACTGTATTCATTAAGCCACGCCCCCCTTTTAGTGATCCAATAGGATTTGATTTAAATCCCTCTTGTCACTTAACCCTATTCAATTTTACTCAGAAATACATCACATTACCAACACTAAAGACGCTCTAACTTCCACCTCACTGTGACTTCAATCAGAACGCAATCAAAGCTGAATGTCTCAATAATAAAAAACAGATGATGACCATTTGCCAGGCTTATACTGTATTACAGTTTGTAGTCGATACAAAAATTACACCATGGTTAATATCTAGAAGATGAACTTGCAGAAATTGAAAGTGAATGGACCATCACCCTGCACTGTAGAGTAGTACCTCACTGCTGCTGCTGCTGCTGCTGCTGCCAGTGGTCTCTAAAACAGCAGATCAGTCCAGTATGAGCTACAGCAGGACAGGATGGAGTGAGATGGAGAAGCAAGATGATTTCAGTTCAAGATGAATGCCTGGTTTATAGTCAGACACCCAGTGTCTGTGACAGTCTGAAAATACATTAGTCAGGGCATAGTTCCTCCTTGGCTCACTCAAAAGACAAAATATAGTAAAACACTATAATAACAACATTTGTTATAGCACTGATGAGCCTCACTTTATCTTGATATGGGTTCATGACTAGTGGGCCACTAGTCCTATTTTAAAGCTGCACCCTGTTTGGTGCATCAAGTCATACCAGCCATTTTTTCATGTTTTAGCTGATTAACTACCAATCACATATACTTTACATTACTGTTGACCAGTTTGCATAATTTCTTTACATTTGTAGGGATGTGTAGGATTTGCAGAGTTCCCCCCCCAAAAAATCCTAACATCTGAAGCAAAAGAAACGTATATAAAATGCACACAGTTTGTAGCTTATGGGGTAAAACATACAGAACCACTGGTATGGTATTACTAAGTCAGCTCAAACGTTTCTTATTTATTGAACCTGCAAAACAGGTGACTTGATTTCATCTACTGATTAATGTAGGCACTGGTATGAAAATGGATGAGATATGAGCATAAACCAATAGCTCCTTTTTCTTTCCCTTATACTTTCTGCCACTATACCATGCCAGGAGGGAGCCCACTATAGTTTCAATATTTTTGCAGAATGGCATATTGTTTGGAAAATACTGATTTGTTCAGTCAGCATTTGTAATATCTAACATATATTTTACAAAGTTGCTGACAGCTCACAGTTTGAGAAACCAACAAAGGCTTTGCATCCTTGTTTGCAGAAGAAGAAATGATACATTAGGCTTGGAATATTACTTGGTTTCAAAAATCTCATGTGACACATGAAGCACTGTGTTATATTTCAATCCATGTGAAATTAAATTGCAAAATGTTGAGCATGGACTTAAATAAGAATACAATTAACTATATACTGTATCTCTACTGTATGACTACACAGGGATCATGTGTTAACTAATATATCAGCATCATATCATAACATATCAGCATCACAGCTGTAGCTGTAAGAACAAATTGGTTCTGCCAAGGGGATGAGGTCATGTTTATCTGTCTCAAATTGTTTTCCAAAATTGTTTTTAAGTGATTCACATCATGTTGAAAAGTTGAATTAACAAGATGCAGCACCTCACCCCCCGGCATATGTTGATTTTGGAATATAGAAATGCTACTTTTATCAAATCAAACAAATTAATACAAAAACTATATGATATATTGTGTTATAGCAGAAGACCAACACTTACTTGCTCATGATGTTGCTTTTCTACCTGTGTGGTATTGCTGTGATAAACATATTAACAGCATACCAATAACAAAGCATCTATAGCCTAAAAAGACACAAACTGCATTCTTTTCTACACGGATCGAAGCTCACAGTATGTGTTAAATGTTTAATCACAGCATTATCACACACATACAAAAACAACTCCATGTTAAAGTTGCAATCCTTTAATTTGTCATCAAAAATCCTTTACTGAGCTGGTAATGCAATGACTATAAAAATCTTTAATGACAGCCAAGTCATCAAAATACTACAGACAATCTGAAGCTGACATGGCTCTGCAAAAATCTCAAGCTCAGTTTAAAGCTGAAAGCCACATAGCCACAACAGTTCTTAATGGCATATTAATGAATGAAGGCAAACGTGGCCTTTATATAGATCAACAGAGTTTATCAAACACTGTGGTGGCCATATGGAAGGTGGTCCAATTTTCTGTTGAATAATGCTATTTGTTTACTGTCATAAAATAAAAGGTTAAAAAAATATAAGGATTGTACCTTTAAGTGTTTCCATTGATAAGACCTATTAGAGGGATATATCCAGGTTCCACACACTGCAGCACCCACATGACACATGGAACAAGAATCCGGAGTGATTAATATCAGCATTAATAAACATGCACAGGAAAAGTGTTAGCAGTATTATCATATAACAAAAACACATTTTAGAAAAATCATGTTCGACAAATACTATCAGTAAAACAATTTCGTTCCTAAGTATAAAAACACAGAATGATCAACATTTTAACCAATGCATAGCAGTTTTATCCATCTGTCATCCACCTTGGCATTCAGGTAGTGCTTGTCAATGAAGTAAAGAATCAAATTCTCTCAACATCACATGCATTAGCAGTGGTGGGCCTAAAAGTCGAGCATAACTACCCTAACAGACCTGAAGTATGTGACAGAACTTGCATGTGACTGTCAGAGAAATGGTTACTTTATTCAGTGATTTGCACTCACATTGCTTCATGAGAGCTGTGAAATAAAACCAGGATAAAATATCAAAGCATATGAAATTTCGAAAATGATGTGAATGTCGATCTTTACAATTTCCTAGTTTTGCATTTTCACCATTTCCCTTCAACCTTGGTCTCAGTAATATATTTTTTAAGTATCTTAAGTTAGATTTTATATATTTGTTTTTTTTCCAGTAGCTGCTGTAATCAGATTAATGTAATCTCTTTAAATGTAATCCAATTACGTCGCCCACACTGCCTGCCACATGCTCACCAGTAGAGATAGTAGAAGAAGGAGAGGACGAAGAAGGATAGCTTGCACCAGGCCTCCTTCAGGCAGAACTTGAGCGTGTCGCCGTTCATCACGGATGCTGGGTCGTAGAGCAACTCCTTAGTGTCCGTTGGGGAATGGAAGTACCTACCACAGAGGGCAAAGACCACACCACGGGTAGTTGACCCGTTCCAGACCCAGGGGGGCAAGGGGGAGGGAGGGAGGCGGGGGAGATGATGGGAGGAAATGGGGAAGGAGATAGTATGGAAAAAGATGGCATGATGAGTTACGGGGACACCATCATGCAGCAGACGTGGGTGAAATAGTAGTTGAATATGTTTGTGGGAAATTGACCATTCAATGAACCCCTTCCCTGAGCAGTGATGGTAACCTTGTCAAGCTATGAACATCTCAACAGATTGAAGCAGGGCATAAACCTTTCTATATCCTTTCCCAAACCAAAAACACAAGAGCAAAAGTGTAAGGAATTGATTAAATGATAGCATGCTAACTAGCTTACAGCTTTTAACCTGCCATTACTTTCAGAGATAAAGGGAATATCCTTAGCTAGTGTAGGGCAACAGGTTACGTTAGAAAAAGCTCTGTCCAGGACTACTACTACAATACTACACCTAGTGTGTAGTATAGTATTTCACCTCAATGAAAGATGGGATGCTACATATCAGAGTTTTGGTTCATGTTAACTGCTCTGTCCTGCTCTTGGAATTTGGGGAAAGTTACACTCCAAGAACCACCAGCCAAAGCAGATAGCATTACATTTGCCAAACTCTTCACCTTCAAAGCCTTCTCTCTTGTTTAAATGAAATATATAGCTTGAAAATATGACCATTGGCAATACCACTCAGTTATCTTTTATCTTTTTGTAGCATACTGTTCTGTCCTACTTGCGCAAGCGAGCTACCCTGCAAGAATTCTGATCCGGGTTACCATGTGTCGTACATGGATCATCAACTGGTGAGAATGCTAACTTTTTAAATAGAATTGATAGCTTTTAGCATTACATCATGTATGTGGCCATCAAATGTATATTTAATTACACAATAACAGATTTTTAGCCACTTGCTTAGCTGCTTTTCAAGCAACTCATTGACTGAATTTTAATGAGCTAGCTAGAGGTGATTAAATATGCCAGCAACAGTTGTTATTTCAGCCAGAAGAATTAACAGTAGCCATCTAAAAATAAGATAGACTGCTTTTGTCTTTGGCCTGTTGTTGTTACCTGCTTTATATGCAATGAATGTAAAGCTAGACAGGCATAGCAGCAGTACCTACTGTGGGCCTTAGCGAAGGGTCAGTTGGGGAAATACTCCAATAAGGAGTTACTTGCTGGATTTATCTTGTGGTGTTGAATGCTAAAGTTCCCAACAAGATAAACAAAGTATGATATTTGAATGGATATTCAAATATATTTTGCCCAGGTCTGTAATGCGGTTCTAAAGGTATCAGGGCTGGGGTTTATTATACGTCTCTAAATCCAGTCAGTGTGGTAAATTAATTACAACTCCAATTGCTATGTATAACAATAAGTCAAACAATGACTTTCAGTTCAACTTTGTAATGAATTTTCAATGAATGATTTTGCACCTGTTTCAAAATATAGCCATTTATCACCCTGCTGACTGATTTAAAGGCTGAAGAGAAAATCCACCCTACAATAGAATCTACATGTGTTAGTGCTTTGCTTTTAGCATAATAAATATTTGTATACACAAACAGCTGTTTCTCACAAAGCTGTGTAAAATGAAGATGTGCAATGTCACCACAACAGAAAACCTGGAGGTGATCAATAGCAGAACGGGTTTGGGGAATTTAAGATGTTTCCTGGAGCTTCTACATTCCAGTGAGACTTACTTCAGCAGGCTGTTCATATTATGAAATAGAAAATATGTCATACAGAAAATGAGTACTTAAGGACTATGAGGAAACATCAGGAGGGAATTGTCACTGCTAACTGTTGCTTTGAGACAGGGCTGTTTATGCACTGAGTTTACACTTATCTCACTCAGTTCTTTTATAGGGTGGAATTTGTCTTTTAATGGACCCCAGAGCTGATACAAATGATCTGGTTTCTGTAACAATGGATTACTGCATATCAATGTAATATGTTGAACAGACCAGTTGCATTAAGATAGCTAGCTTCTGGTTTCTTTTCAGTCATTTGCTCCCATCAGAAAGGAATTCACTCAATCAGACATTCAAATTATGTTTTGCAGGGTATGATGGGTAAAACCAGGAGGCTACTGTCCTTATACATGTGGTCTGTTCTGTCATAACTCAAACTAATTGATGGTTTATGCATGTCCATACTGTATGTTAAACCATGTACATTTGGTTAATGATGACTATGAAGTTTGACTTTCATCAATTCTAATGTACATTCAGTAATGTTTCTGTCAATAGATGACTCATGCATGTATGAAATATTCAATAATGCACTTGAAAATAAATGCATCTTGATGTATTTTGAGTGTGACATGGAGGTTTTGTAATGAGTCACTGAATATGTAATTCCCATGTATTTCTACAAAAGATACATGCACAATTGACTGATGATGAGGTAAACAAGGTTAGCTAATAGTTAACAAACTATTACATACAATTAGCTGATAAAAATGTCATTAATAATAACATTGACACCATTTTTTTCCACAAAGAAAAAGACAAGACAAGTAGACAGTAACAGTCATTTCAAGTGCACTTACAGAGAGTCAAATTAAAAATGACTGAGATCAGTATTTCTCAGTGTGGACAAAGCAGCTCATCTTTCAGACTAAGCTAACAAACTCATACACGCAAACACACATTGAGAGGGATTCAGCTGGCAATCAAAGCAGTTTAAATAACTGCAGCGCTACACAGCCAACTTCAGTTGGAATAGCCCTGTACACCCACATAGTCATATATTGTGAGAGCTTTTTATCTGACAAAAACTTTTCTTTTTAAAAATAAACAAGGAAATTCCTCCTAAGACTGGTCCAATCAGTTACATATTCCCTCCATATTCAACATCAGACCTGTGTTGCAGCATTTATGGTCTTACAACTCTTAGCACAGGTGGTGACTATTTTTCTTTCCTCTCTGAAGGTCAACAGAGGCGTCAGTGTTGACCGATTAACCAAAGTGACAGCTTGTACTCTACAGGCCTAAGAGGGCCCAGGCTTTTAAAGCAACATGATTACAGTCTCTGTGGCATATTGTACTGTATCATGTAACCACAACATTCTGGGCCTGAATTAAGCTGGGGACCTTTGTCACATGACCCCCTTCTTATTTCCTATATTTTCCTTTAGTTCACCTCCTTACATAACTGTAAAAAAAAAACATAACTTCAGAAACCCTTATGACAAAACTGCTTAAATGAGTCTTTAAAGGACTATGCCAGTGTATTGTATGTTTTTTCCCATTTACTATAAATCACATGTATCACACTTTACCTGTGTCTTTATTAATTGGACCTTTCTATCTAAGGTGCAGAGATATTTCACCTCCTCAGTCACCTCCTTAACTATGACAATAGATCAAAGAATAGGTGAGGTAAGGTGCGCAATACTGGTTTCCAGTACTGCGCACCTTACTTCTGGAATGGCCTACAACACCAACTGAAATTAGTGAAACTTGCTCCTCTGAGGGACTTAACATTTTCTTTATATTTTTAATAATATTTGTGAATATTTTAATTAGCGTGTCTGTATGTGTGATGACTGCTTTGTGTGAGCTTGCGTAATTTGTTCTCAGGTATCTCTTGCAAAAAAAATCTTGATCTCTGTGAGATTTGCTGCAAAAATACACCAAGTAGCTAACATCACAGTCTTAGGATTAGACTGGAGTCTAAGGAGTCTTAGTGTTATTTCAAAGTCTGCGCTGCATTATCACACAAAATTAATTTAACATAATTTAATAAAAATGAAAACATGAAGAATGCAGACTCGATAACAGATGATGGATTACAAAACTTTCATGAATTGAATGTAAATAAATGGCCAGTTGAAAAATACATCTCTGCTAAAATGTAAAGTATACATGATTTATAGTTAAGGAGCTAAGCCATTCAAAAACACTGGTACGGTCCTTTAATGACGCTTGAACTTTTCTGACAACAAGACATCCTTCAGTACAAATTTATATTGACTCAAAATCAACTGTATTAGTAGGAATTTTGCTGACAAAGTTGTCAATCTGGCCTCTGAAAGCAGCCGCTCAGAAGCATCTGTAAACTCTGCAGAGCATCACACGGACATGCGGATACACAAGCAAAAAGCCACACAAGCATTCACTCCCGTCCATGTATGTCGCTGTGATCACATACTGTATGTATCCATGAACTCTGTGTTTATTTAGCTCCCCCATCAATGTCTCCCTGCCTCCCCCTCTCACTCTCCTCTGAATCACCTTGTCAACATTAGATCTCTCTCCTATCACTCACTCGCTTTCTCTCTCGCCTCACCGTCTAGCCTCCTGCTACTCCCTCCTTCATTTTCCACACCCCCTCCATCTCCTGCCTTAATCTCTCTCTCTCCCTTTTCCTTGTCTTCTCATCTCTCAGCTGTGCAGGAAGCTGCATCTGTACCATAGCTAGTGGGCATCTGGCACAGTCTCCACTTAATAAGACATCAAGATGTTTTTCTCTTCTCTCTCTCCTCTCCTCTCCTCTCCTCTCCTCTCCTCTCCTCTGTCTGTAACTTCAACTAACTGAGCTCAAACCAATGAGGTTGCCAGCAGAGCAGCAGCAACGGCAAAGACAAAAACAGAGAAAGAAGGAGCAGTAAGAGAAATCTGAAGATCACTGACTGGTGACCCATTTTCCAGACATTGCCTTTAAGGGGCTCCAGAAATGTTAGAACACTGATATACTTGCTTTTAACTATGAATTTGGGTGTGCATGATGGCTACCCTGTGTATCCTGTGTTGTCAGAAATGAACGCGACACATCTGCAAGATGCAATTAAACAAATAACAAACAAACACAACAATGTTGAAAAGCTTTGCATATTAAAAACACATCTATGAGCCACAATGTTGCACTGGCTAACATGTTCCTTCACTGCATGAACGCACACATTGCAGTTTATTTTGACTCAGTCCCACACACACTGTCCTGCTACAGGAAATATTCCCTAGAGCACCAAATGTGTATTAATCCGCCGCTGAAAGTAGTCCCCCTACAAATGCAGTATTTACAACTGTTTGAGTAATGTTTGTGAAAAACTACAGCTGTTTCAGGAAACTATACACTCACTGGCCAATTTATTAGGAACACCTATGCAATCTAATGTAATCCAATACAACAGCTCTGCCATAAATTCTACATTTACGAAGCTCATACATTTTCAGTTTTTGTTGACATTGTCAGAAAGGTGATAATTCCACTTTATGTTTATTATTGAGGTCATAGTGGGTGGTGGTGGTGTACTGGTACTCTGGGCTTCAAACTGGTTCCAATGCAAACCAATGGGTGGCTTCACACCTCACCATGTCCACCTTTATATACAGTTTATGCTCTAAACTCTAACTACCAACGCAAACCCATAACATTATAGACTAATTCTAGCTCTGATCTTAACTCAAATCTCAAGACCCATAAAGATAAAATTGTAGGCTTACACACACACATACACACACACACACACACACACACACACACACACAGAATGTGCTGGATTGGATATATACCTCCATGTGTTGTAGAAGAGCAGGGGGATGTTGAGGCCCACAGTCAGCCACTCCTGGGCACACAGGAACATGATGCAGAAGAGCCCATGGATGGAATATTCTGGTAGCACCAACTACAGCACAGAGAGAGATAGAGGAGAGCGGGTCAGAGAGAAGAGCATTGATTGATTATTCAGACTTTAACTACCGATAGACATCTAAAGAACTTTAATGTCAATGACCGGGGAGCCAGGCACCAACACTTCAGCTCGTTTCTTTCTCCTTCCACAGATTAACCCAATTGCTAATGATCAGTGTTGCCAAAAATAAATATTTTATTTGACATTTACTCTAATATAATAACTGCATGAATGAACTGAGACTATATTTAACTAAACTAAAGGGCAGTTGGTTAGCAGATGCCACATTATCATTTTAATGCCCACAGGTGTAATAAAATACCTCAAGCAGCATCATTAGCATTCAAATCCTTAGCCTAGCCTATATTTAGCCACTGAAATCTGTCTATGTGCATGCATTCCAAATGGCTAAATGCCCCCATCTAGATTATAGAGGGCTTAGCTTCACAATGGGCAGCACACACTGATGGCAGGGCTCCATCATTATCATAATAACTGGAGGGTTCGGCCCTCCGAATGCAGGAAGCAAGACAACCTCCTGGCAAACAGTAAGGGTGCGAATATGTGAAAGTCCTCACCACCGATCCCATCTCCCCACACGCCTCACTTTTCTTCTCCAAAAATAAAAAGTTGAGGGAAAAAGAAGCTTATACTTATACAGTTTTGTAATGATCCATAACAAAAAGTTGGAATTCTATACACTTTCAGTCAGTTTGGCTAATATAAAGCTAATTTGCCAATACTGTATGTTGTAAAAGTAGGCTTAGATTTACAGGCAGCTAAAATACACTTTAAAAGGTAATGATCTTCCCATGAGCCTATCCTTCTTATTTGAAATGTCTTGTGTTCACTACCTTTATTACTGACTTGATATGAACATAACCACATAACTGTTATCCTTGCCCATAGGTTGTGGCTTGAGTGGAATGGTTATGCCCATTTGTGCAAAGTATTTAATGGGTGGTATCTGAAGATGCTCGGATATGATCAGCGTGCAAAAAAAAGTCACATTTTAAACCTAAAATATTATATTTTTTGGCCAACTGGGAGCAGTACAATCAGCTATAACACAGCACGCTCTTTTAGCTCTGTTTTGGTCTCCATCAACTACTGAGGGAAATATCTGACTCTTTAGCTGCTAAATGCTCCACTATGTTCACTAGCTAGTTGCTAACTTTGTCAGTGTGCTGCTAGGCTGGTAGCATACAGTTAGGTTTCAGCTTTCTGATTTAATACAGCAGCCCTCTGTTGCTAGAAATGCTGCTGGAAAAGAGCAGTGAGAATGAATCAATCAATTTTTGGTTTGGAAAAACCAAAACGCTGTGCTGACAGAGACTTTAAAGCTCCATAGAGCTTTATGGGAACTGCAAACCTGGGTGATGATTCTCTTGTCACTATTAGCGACTCCTCTCACATCACACCTATGTTTCATCGTAATGGACAGTTTGTCAATATAAGAACAACAGCATATCAGTTCACAAGGGATTGTATTATCCAAGAAAAAGTGCTTCTGGTGGGTCTGTGTTCTCTGTTAAAGCTGCACAGGAATGGAACTCTATCACAGCATATAGAGACCTGTACACATACAGTTTATTCAGAGCTCATTTAAGAAATGGTTAATTAGCGGGTGGCTCTGTCAGCATTAAAGACCAACTGCACCTTGCTTCCTCAGTCTGTCTGTGCTGTGTACTTTGCTGTCTGTTGTCATCCCTCGCTTTCTTGTACTCGCCAGTCTGTCCTCATGTATTATTGTGGCTTTGCTTTTATTGTGCCAGAGTGATTGATGTATTTTATGTACTGTATGTCATTACTATGTCTGTCCTTCTGCTTTGCTTGTTTCAATTGGTGTCTAATAATGCAGCACAATACTGTCTTATTCAATCCATATTTCTGTTAACATTAATATTCCCATTTCTTTACTTTGCATGTCATGTATATGTTTCTGTGTTGCATGTCTTAATTAGTACCTCATTAATTAATTAGTACCTACTTAACATTGTGCTACATTAGACAATTTAGCACGTACGTACGTATGTATGATTTTTTTTTTTTTTTTTTTTGTTATTGCTCTGCAAGCCTTTAAATGAACTCAGTGACTTTGTGATGTGAAATCTTATATTCTTTTTTTAGGGTGACTTTGAAACATCTGTCCAGGGATTACAGATGAAAAACAGCCTCTGGGGTATCTCTGGCACATTTACAGCTATGTTTATCAATGTGCACTGTCCCGGTTAAATACACCAAGACATAAAAATAGAATTTATTCGAAAATACATATTTTACATTATTATAAATGGAAAATGATTAGTGCAGCTTTAAATCCCAGATTTATTCATAGAGGTTAGTGATGTCATTGAAGGAAAATACTTATATTAAATAATTATAACATATATATATATAATAAAATATATATGCTATTATTTTAATATGCATGCCTGGTTATGTAGGATTAATTGACTTATGCAATAGTTTGCATATTGCTGTCTGAGTGCCAGGTCATGTATTACACTTAAAACCACACTTAAAGACAATGTGAAATCACGGCTGTACTTAAGTATTTTTTGTATTTGTTTGAGTACTTAAGATGTGTTTCTTTAATTTGCTGTTTTTTGTACAGAGAATTGTTGGAAAATAGATGCAACACCACCTAGTCAAATCCTTTTCACTATGAAAATAGACTTTTATAAGAAAGGCAATATGCATTATAAAAAAAAAGAAAAACCTTTTGAGGCCCTGAAAGCAAGAAGAAAGGCAGATACAAAATCCAGATAAGAAGCTTGTCTGAGGGAAGCAGGAAGGAAACACTCTAAAAGAATATAATCATTGAAGGGATCTGCTGCGCATCATCAGGCAGAATATTTTAAGTTATGTTTCAATTGTGCAAAGCACCTATCATGTTTACTTCTATACTAGTTATACACTATTTCTTCACCAACTTTCCACTGTAGGACTCTCAGTTCATAAAGCTTTTAAATGTCTGGTTTCCAGCAGCAGAATATAGGAAGATGAGATTGATGAGTAGATAGAGGAATCAGTGTGAAAACACATCTATGTTGTTCAGGAGCTGAGCCTGAAAGCTGTAACTATTTATTATATCTCCCAAAGAACACTGTCCTCTGCTCCTGTTAACATTTCTAATTGATCAAATAGACAACAGTAGTTTTTTCAGCCTTAATTGGCCCCTTGTCATCTACAGAGGAATCATACATCAGTATCTGCACACAGAGGGGAAAGCTCAATTTCATCAAAAGAAACTAAAGGAAACGAGAGGACATATGCAATTAATTTCAGTTCTGTTCTCTCAAATGAAAAAAGGATTTTCAAAATTTTATCAAAACACACAATACGTCAGAATTAAGGTAAATCAGTTTAAAATTGAGCTAATTTAATATAATTAGGACTATTTAAATGAAGATTCATTTTGTATTCAGTGAACGATTAAATTATGCTGCGACCTAAATCAAACAATCTTTTAATGTCAAAATGTTTGTGTAAATTCTTTGTTGCTTTCCATACCTAAGCACTAGTTGCTGCTACATCCTCAGGACTGACGGTGTTGCAGATTATCACTTCAGATTAGTCTAAACACATGTATAATCTTTGGCTACCACAAGAGTTGGCAAGCAACCAATAAAGCCTGGCTTGCCACCCTGGAAGGGTCTGTTGCCAATCACATTGCTTTGCTGAAACTGCTTGCCATGCAAATCCCTGTGAACACCTGAATAACCCGAATGTCTGGAAATCTGTAGCAGCCTTTTCGCTGCGGTAGTTAATGTTATTCACAAAGAAAGCCATTTCACTACTCATGTATATTTAACAGCGTACAGGGCGACACATTCTGGACCGCCTGGCCTAGAACATTACTGTATACGCTGCCGTTAAGAGGAAGTGTTCAGGATGCATTATTCAGATGGTTACATGCCTCCTAATAACAGAAGAACACATTTTCACTGAATAGCTCTACAACAGTGGGAGAGGAGAAAACTGCTGCTAAGACAAAACCTAAATATATCCATTTGCTTTCACACATACAGCATGGAGGCTACACACACCTCACAGATACAACATGCATGCAATACATGGACAAGCACACATACACACTTTCCCCTCCCCCCACACACACACAGACAAAAAGCTCATTAAAAAACAAATAGCCACACAGAGCTTTACATTCTGCCTTTTCTGCCCCCTCTCTTGTTTAAATCCCTAATGCATGTTGTCTGACAGCGCTCAGATGAAGGTACAAACATGATCCATCACTCCGGCAGCCACGCAACACTTGAGGAGTACATAAAACTTTAGTGACAACAACACATGAATCGGTTGTGAACATGTCAAAAAACGTGATTAAAGCAGCTTTGTGTCGCCTTGTTAAAGAATGCAAAATGACTTTTAAATGATGTTGCGGGGGTTAAAAGTGAATGCATGTCTTCTATAATGTGTGTGGTTTCACTATTGCAAAGAATTGTTATGTCATGTTTTCAGCCATTATCCAGTAAGAAAAGAGCAGCAACTCAAAGCATGGAAATGAAACCCTTAAAATTACAGCCTACATTACTGTAATTTGGGAAATATACTGAAATAAAATATGTAGCTGATTATAAAATATTCAAAAACAACTTTATTTATGCAGCACATGATGAGAAGCTGGTGAGGGACATAGAAAGGCCTATTTGCACCTCAAATCCAGTGGTCTGATCACATAGTGTGCATTCAGGCCTATTGTATGAACAGCTGTGTTACAATTTGTTACATATTCATCCAAGTATAATTACATTAAACAGTGGCTTTGTTTATTGTTTACTGTCACAAACAAAGTGGGTGCATTCTTCAGTCCACCATCACAAAAACCCTGCCAGGGTCAGACCTGGCCCTGCAATCCCCCTGAGTATGATGTTTTTTTATTTAGTGGTTCAGTAGTTATGATATGTTTGTTGCTGAGACAGAATGCAAAAACACACACACAAACACACACACAAGAAATGCAAATTCTGAACAATTATTACAATGTATTGCACAGTGCTGGCAACCCTGCTGTGACTCCTTTGCATTCAGTGAACATATTCACCATACAGTAGTGAGTGAGTGTGTGTGTGTGTGTGTATTGGAGCATATGTATATGATTCCCCATGCTGATGGGCAGCAAACTATTTTCTTCCTTATATCACAGACCGTCTAGCAGATTCTCTGAAGCTGTGTGTGTGTGTTTGTGTGTGTTGACTAAGGGACCCATCTGGGACTGTGCCTGGCTGGGACTGGAGATCTGTTTCTTTGGATGCGGTGCCCAGGGGCCGCCCCTACACCCATCTGATCCAACCAGAAGCTCTGCTGCTGCAATACTGATAAGGCCTCATTCATGTGGGAAGCTATATTTTACCCAAATCACTAGAGGTATCCCATGATACACAAGCGTCACTGCACTTTGAAATACTTTGTACAGCTGCAACCATACTGTATGCTTGCAGAACTCTGTGGATGTTAGTATGTATCCATACATGTATGAATATGTGTATGTTACTGTGACTAAATTATGAAAAGAACAAGTCAAACTACGGCCTCTGAAATTACCATGAAATAAGACCTCTGTTAGGTTTCCACCACAGGAAGTTTCCCATGGGACCAAGAACCTTTTTAGGAACTCGGGAACTGAACCTGTGTTTTGATCAGAGGAACCAAATGTAGTTCCTGTAGGATCAATCCAGTCTCTTCAAACAGCATACAAATGAAATGACTTTATACTTTGGAACTGCGTGCAGTACATATGACAAAGTCCAGTTTTATGTGCAGGTGATACGCCAGTCCTTCCCATTAACTTCTGTGGAGAGCAGATGCTTCTCCAGTCTCGCATCAATACATGTAATTGCTATGTTGGTCTGCGCCCATGTCACGTGACTGTCAGATTTCTTTCATTGCAGTGAAAGCAAAAAATGACATTCCCTTTATTCTCTGTGGAAAAAGCAATATTTCAAGATAGCTTTGACATTAAAATGCATTTTGATAACATTTCTAGCGATAAATATGCATTTTATTTTCATAGTCTTCGCTCAGTGAATATATATGATGTTTGGTTTGTTAATTATTACGAAGATTTTTGCAGACTTTCTATCGTTGCTATGGTGGTTGCTATGGACGCTGAAATCGCTGAAACCACACAGTTGGATGTTGTGTAGTTATCTGAGCTGTTATGTTAGGCCTATTTGTGTTATTTTATGTAACTGTTCGATGATGTTCTTTCAATAAAAAAGTAGATTGTAGATGCCTCAGGGATGAACTGAATTTGAAATCCAGAATTTGAAGCTTTGTGATTGGCTGACCGGAGGACCATCCTGGAAGTATTTTCCTCACTATCAACATGTTAATGTTTTCTTTTGATGATATCTTTAACATTCTCAACACAAAAACACAAAAGTGTCCTTGATAACTCAACAGTACAATAGGTTAATGTTAAGGCCATCAGTTTTGATTATTAGATTTACACCAAAACAAACTAGTTGCCTTTTCTGCTTTTCCTGCCGCAGGTTATTAGCAGTAAGATACCAAGGGTGTGTGAGTGGGACCATGAAGTAATATAAAGTTATTAATAATTAATTACAAACAGATGTTGGGTGTTACACAACCACTTAGCATATACTTCTGTTGTAAAATGCAAAAAGAAAATATTTTAATCCACAGCACAATAAAGGTGTCTTTTTCATACAGATAGGATGGCCACTGCTCCTCTCCGTCCTCAGTCACCATATGCAAAACTACAAGTAGTAAAAAATGAATGTATAACATGTTCACTTAATGTTAAATGAAGACCTGAGAATCAATACACGACATTTTTCATTTGACATACAGTACATCTCTATAACCATTATATCACTGTAACATCTTCATATTGTTTTCTCTGACCAACAGCCGAAAACCCCAAAATATTAAATTCACTCACACATACTCACTGCATATAACAATATTGGATTCACGGTGGAAAGTTTAAAAAAAAAATTGATAGAAAAAAACCAGAGATATCTGTTTTATTTATTGCATTCGTCTTCCTTGTCAAAATCTGCCACCTACATAACTCACTTTGCAGCTCGACTGCAGACTGTTTGGTCAGAGAATTGGGTGTATTATGCTAGTAGCAGCTAACGTAGCCTGGAGTTGCTAGCCTCCAGCAGAGATGAGGAGCGGGCTACAGAGGTCTGGTAACCTCACTTCTTTCTAAGTCCACAACCCCAGAGTTTTTTTCATTCTCAAACTCATAGTTGTCAGCCCCAACTGATGCTGGATGAAGTGACGTTACTTGAGACAATTTCTCAGATTTCTCGCAGCTCTGGAGCCACAAAACAAGCTGAGTGTCCCGAGTCCTGACAAATATCTGTAAAACACTAAAATGTCCCTGTTTTCAACATTCACAACGACATTGTCCCAGTTTTCACCACAATTAAAATAATAATTATAATATTATACTTGTTTTCAGTGCTTACATAGACATGCTTACATATCATGTTCTGTCCCACTCATTATTATCTAACCCAATATAAAAACAATGCACCATGTGTCTGAATTCAACACTGATTTGTCTGTCTGTGTCTCAATCAATGTGTCATTGTCAAGGCTTTTGCTAGCCTTTGACGCTTGCTGCTCTTCCTGGCAGAACCTGTCAGTATGCTAACGGTTAGCTACCATGCCGAAGAGAGAGTCGCTCTTTTCTAAAGGGCTCCAGGAGGCTTACTCTGTCCTTTGTAAAGTACCCTGTGCAATGAAATGCCATGTTCTGCACACACTGCAAGAGAACATTTTCAGTCACGCATGGTGGAAACTTCTATGTATTGTGTTACAGAGATATCTACTGAAATAAGCATGCTAACTAGCTAGTCCTGGCCCATCCTGTCTCATAATAACACTCGTACAACACTCGTGATG
The DNA here is from genome assembly GCF_914725855.1 of Thunnus albacares. Classification (NCBI taxonomy): domain Eukaryota; kingdom Metazoa; phylum Chordata; class Actinopteri; order Scombriformes; family Scombridae; genus Thunnus; species Thunnus albacares. The sequence goes on from NC_058121.1 coordinate 4,472,655, forward strand.
GCGTCACAGATTTTTAAATCACAAAATATAAAATCAAATATAAAACCTCCATGAATCAAAAATTCATGATAGAAAGAGTCATAATTGACATTGTTTGCAGCTGGAAGGGTCCTGTCAACAGTTTTACAGATGTCTCTTTTACAACGGTGGTCTATGGGGAAAATACTTTTTGAGCCGCAGGGGGATTTTTCGCTGCAATACTGCGAGTGGACACTGGGAAAAATTGGCTGCAAGGCTGAGTGGCGGCACCCTACCCAACTCTAATACATCCATGATTTGCCCTCAGTCCAACATGAGAAGAAGAAGAAGTAGCGCTGCCCGAGCCTCCAGGAGCCGCGCAAAGCTTTGAAGTGTAATTTGAAATGTAATTTTCGATGTAATCAATATATCACGTTATTATATTTTAATATTTTTTCACAAGATGAAGTAACCATTTAGATTCTCAATATATGGTCAGTTTGTCCAAGTAATGCCAATTTAGAAAATAAAGCCACTGGCTGGGGAGGCAGCTGTCCACCTCAGCTGCATAATCTGATGAACTGATCTGTGCAGCTCTTTGGTAATTTACAGCTGACTCTAATGTCTCCGCACTATTTTGATTTCTTGATGACGCCATAGCACAGATTCAATGTAAACAGTAAGCTTTATGCTATATTCAGTAGGTGATAATTATGGCGTGATGTGTTTGTGGGGAAGGGTGATGGGTGGAGGGACTGTGCCTTCTGGTGATATGCTGTCCCCATTTGTTTGGATCAGGTGGCCAAATCTTATACATTGCACCTTTAAGGGACACAAAAAAAATCAAAACTTAGCCATGTCAAAAGGCACAGCAGTCAGTTGCATGCACATCATCTCCATCCCTCCCCTTTGATTTCAGTAGCAGATGATGACTGAGGACACATCTACCCTCTCTCTAACCCTAACCAGCACTTCCTCTGAAGTTACAGCTCTTGAGTGCCTGGATAGCAGCTCTGCATATGGATGATATTGTATCATGTTTCCCTCTACTGGCAAAATGTAGAAAACCTTGCCTGTAGCACTGATAGATAGATAGATAGATAGATAGATAGATAGATAATATACATATACATATACATATAATAAGTAAAAATACATATAAACACTAGAAGAGAGAAATATATATCTATAGAAAAATAAACACAACAAATAAAATAAAATGGCTCAATATAAGGATGTAAGAAAAAACCTTAGCATACACTATAAATATAATAAAATATAAACATAGGATAACATATTATATACATTGGACCGAGTGCAAAGTTTAAAAAAAAATTTTAAATTCACCATGAGCAAAGTTACTGAGAGAGCAAAACAGAGTGGAGTTTGGTTTAGACAGAAACTATAAAGCTGAGAGTTCTCTGTTAGACAGAGGTGAGGTGTTGTAGAAAGTAATTGCTTTGGACAGGGAAAATTTCCTGTATCGGTCCTTGTGACATCGAAGCTGAACCAGTCTGTTAGAGAAGGTGCTCTGCTGTCTGTCCAGTAGGTGGTGGAGAGGGTGGTCAGGATTATCCATAACGGATAGCAGTTTGATCAGTGTCCTCCTCTCCACCACAACTTCAAAGGTGTCTGGTTTTCAGCCAATCATAGAGCTGGCCTTCTTAATAATTTTATTGAGTCTGTTGGTGTCGCCGGCTCCAATGTTGCTCCCCCAGAAGACTACAGCAAAGTACAGTGCACTGGCCACAACAGACTGGTAGAACTAATGAGCCGTGCCAATGCTTATATAATTCTACACACAAATTATACGGTCAGCTTTAATACGTTAGAAATAGTGCAGCCAGTATCTGTTGGTAGAAAAGCAGAATTTTAAATGAAGAAGCCTGTGATACAGTTTCAGATTGTGAGTGAGTGATCTGCTGGGCTATCTTGCAGATGAGTCAGTCTGGGCAGGCAGTAGATAAGACTTGGTTGGTTTCAGTGGGAAAAGCTTTTTTTCCCCTGTGGACTAATAAAAAAACACTTGCATTGCCACATTGTAAATGTATAAATAAAATCATAAGAACATAACACTTTAAGCTCCCCGTCGTCATAAGTCCATGTCCCCCATTAGTCCCCTTCCCCAAAACATTTAGAAAAGTGCATATTTTTGCATAACTGCACATGCTACATTATGTTTTTTTGTCAAATCCTTTTCTGCAGTGTTCACTTCATTTACTATTCATTGATGGCCTTTTGTCCCAATGAAAAGGAAGCTAAAATGAAAGTTAAAAACAAAATTATCTTCAATGAGTCAAAGCTAAGCGACAAAGTGAAAGGACAAATGAACAAATAAATTAATAATTCTTAATGCAGGCTTATTCAACAACAATGTATTAAACATTGCATCATTCAGACTTCAAAACATTGTCCTCTGCCACCCTACGTATCTCTTCCTCAGAAGATGATTTAGCTGCTAGCATCTTGAATTTCAGTAACGTCATGTCTCTGTCGCTTAAGTAGCTAACGACCAGTTTCTGGAGAAAAAAAGTAACAGATTTATAGACTAAATTCATTTACAATCCCCCTGAAAATTAGACAAGAAGCATTGACAAAACCGCTAGGACAAACCATGAAAACATTCAGGCCAGCACATCGACTTTTTTAAAAAGGTAAGCTAACGTTAACGGCTGTGGATGTAATGCTAATGTTACTTTCAGGCAGATACATTTTGTGTTCAGGCTATCGGTAGGAATGAATGTAGGATTAATGAAGGCTGGCAACCATCTTAATCTTCCTCTGGATGTTTACTAAAGGAATATTCCTGCTATTTGACATTTTAGCTGCTTGTCTCATGCTAAACCCAGACAGTGATCAATATTTTAGTGAATAGTGATCAGTCCATCCCACCTGTATTTTCACCCCCCGTCACTCTCCAGAAAGAAATGTCTTGGCTTATTCTTTCACATTTTTCCCTCTCATTACCCCTGTACTGAGGCAAACAGCTCCCAGACCTCTTGCCGCAAATCAGCATCCAACATGGTAAATGAGAGCTCCTACCCACGCTCCTTTCAAAGCCCAAGTGGAACATGACAGGGCCACCTCGACTTGGCCTCAACCTCTCCAGGTCCAATTAGTGAGGCCACCCGCTATGGTGTGTGCTCACTCACAGCTAAAAAGAGGCTGCAGAGCTTTTCAAATGTGACTTTTCAGGCAGTCACGTTCTAAGGGATGCGAGGTAAGGTCACAAGGTCAAAGAACAACACTCACAACTAATGAGGGAAATAAACAAATAGAAAATGAAAGAGATGAGAACGAGAGAGAGGAGTGATGTGGTCTGTTGCATGTGTAGCCGAGCAAGCCTTCATTTCCCCACTCCTCATCTAGCCCCGGTCATGCTAACTCTTTGTTTGTCACCCACCTTGTTGTGCAGCTTGTAGAGAGGCAGCAGGTATGAAAGCACAGATCCTAACAGTGGAGGGTGTCATGTGAACTTTGATACATAAATTTACTCATTGGCTGAACTCTCTGACTTTGATTTGGATGACTGGCGCTTCTGAAATCGGGGCCCAAACCTCCACGATAGGTATAGGTGGAAATAAGCTGCAGAGTCTGATGTCCCTGTCTGAAGCTGACTTCAATCACCATATTCATTTGCTTACAGTTTGCTCTGGTTTCTTGACACACATATTACAGCACGTGAAAGGACAGCAGACAGAAACCTAGAGGACTTCAACCACCCTGCTGGACTTGTTCAACAGGGGTATCTCATTCAGTGAAGTTGTTAAGAGTCCCTCTCAGAGATTCCACATTAGCTCCAGGAAATTGAACCACATGTCCCACAGCAACCTGCTTCTGTATTAACACGAGAGTCCTGACTGAACAGGATGATTATTTAATGGGCAATATGAAACTCAGCGACCCCTGAGGAGGATCAGTATGATATATTTCAACCATAGTTTCCCACTGTACATGGTGTGAGCATCAGGAGCCAAATTCAAGGTTAATTAGTCAGTCGTCAGACACATGAAGAAGCTCATTGTTGGCTTTTAATTTTATATTAGTCATAGGGGTGCCATGTCTTCCACATACATGCTATATTAGCACTATGGCCAGCTGTGGCAGCTTAGTTAGTTTGGTTTAGAGCTAAAACGATTAGTTAGCTGATTGAAATAAAATTAAAAGATAAGTTCACAATTTTTCTAGTCCATGTTAAAACAACAGTCAGGAGCCCAAATGAACACTGAAATAGGTTTTTCTTGCTATCATCATTCCTCCTGTTCATACTGGCCATTATTATAAGATCCCTTCAAATGCACATCATATGGAGCTTCCAAATGAGTCATATCAAGTAGATATCTTTCAACGTTACAGTCTTTTTAGTGCCAGAGTTCTGCTTTTTGTTACTATACTTCTGCTGCAGCTCAACAGGGAAACACTGTCTGAGGCAACACAAAGGAATTTGATGCTAAAACAGACTGAATGTGGCAGATATCCACTTGATATGACTAACTCAGACTGCTGAAGCCTCGTGTAAGCTTCACATCAACTTTTAAATGCTTTTTTGCATAAAATGACTGTGTGGACACTGTGGATTTTGGCCTCCATCACTTACATTGAAAGCACATTTGATGGGGGTCTTTCAACAGCCAGTATGAATAGCATTGACTCACTTCACAACCTACGTAGTAAAAATACTAGAAACATTCAGTGCTAAGTATCTACAACTACAGTAGTCAAAGTCACGTACAAATGCCATGGCAACTCATTACATAAACACTCATCAGCTGTCACCATGTCAACCAACTGATGTCAGCATGACCTGATGTGTGAAGCCAGAGATATAGACTACTGTATACACCAAGGAATATGCTAATAACATGATTCATATCTCATACAATACAAGTTAATTAAGTATAGTCTGATTGATTTAATCATAATATTGGCTGGACATTTTTTATTACTGCATGTTTTACTGGAAGCTACTGGCTAGTGATTTGCATGTAAATTCTGCAGCTTAACCCTTTAATAAACTGTCCTAGAATAATGTGGGTCTTAAAGGGTTACGTTATTTCCAATTTCATAAATTTGGGGGTCAAACAAATAGATCTGATATATAGCAAACATGAAAGACTAGAGGGAGCAACCCCAACCCAGTCTCACATCACAATTTATAATAGCTATGTTGGTCAACAGCACAAAATGTGTTAGTTTCACAATAACGGCTCTAAAATTGTTAGATGCCTACATTTCTGTTTGCTCAAAATTTCTATAGTTTCGAGGGAGAAATTAGTGGTGTAGCATACAGCAGAAATCTCATATCAAACCACATGTAGTAGTGCTAGCATACAACTTTGGCAGGCTATTGTATTTCAATACAGACAGGCAGCAAGCCCAATGCAGATAAAAACCACAGATGTGCAGGATCCAACCAGGAAACATATGGGCCCTCTCCTTCTCCAATCACCCACATTCAGCCTCATCAAGTGCGCTACACCCCTCTCCACCTAATTCATTTGGGTCCACTCTCATTCCAGATGAAACTTGGATGTTCATTTTAGCTGCAGCAGCTTTTCCTCCCCTGCTTGAGATCAAAAAAACAGACCCGTTCGCCAGTTACTGTCTCAAACCCCTTCAGAAGGCAACTTTAATTAAGCTTGGCACAAAAATAATTAATTGTACATTTTTTACGACCTTTAAATGATTCATATTCCTCTGAGATGCTGTGAAGCAGGGACTCACATGGTTCATTTAGTTGTTCAAACAGAATTCAGATGAAACAAAGGCTTAATAAGAAGGCTTCAGTTAGGTAGGGAACATATTATAATCCTCACCTTGATGTAATTTAGTTAGAAGGTAAATTAAATGAGCTAATTTGAATTAAATTGAAGTTACAAGTAAAACTGACACTATATTGTTCTGGCATTGGGCCAACACTTGCTTCTCTAATTTACAGCCCCTAAATGTAGGCTTGAGAATTTTGATGATTCCTGGTGGTACTATAGGATTCGTGCACACAGCAGTGCACAGATATGACCTGGGAACACTGAATTACACTTGACAGTTGTAATAGAAAAACCACACTTTTTACTTTCTGTGCTGCATTTCATACTGTGCATTTTGGATGAATTCACACTGTATTACCTTGGACATGTAGCCATCTAGCACGTATGCTCATTATTAGTTTTCTTGTTTTTGTCTTGTACGGTGTAGGGAGTAGCTTTGCTTTGAACATGCAATAATTCCTCTCGACAGGCTGACAGCTTTGATGACACCGGGCACTGTACCACACACTGCCTCCCGCACTCCTTGTCTATAAAATACATATACACTTTTGTAACACATCAGTCTGCAATTACACTCTGTTGTGACTGTATGCTGATCCCTTGCAAGGTTTTTCATTAAACAACAAAAAGACAACTTGGTCATTGTCAGCTTTTTATTTTCAGATATCCTCCACACACTACCAATTTTCACAAGGATAGTTGAATTTTTCTGTGAACAAAAACTTACGACATCCATATAATTTAAACAATGCTAAAATCACATACATATTTTACTTATAGGGGTTTTACATGAGCAAACTAGTTAAATGTGGGTTTATACTGTATAGTTACTCCTGATCACAACCTTAACAATTGTTTTGTTTGTGATGAATTGTCTGACGTTATTATGATAGCAGATTTTTAAATAGATTAACACAAAAAATTGGTAATTTCTCTTTAGGAAGCTGTAAAATCTGGTGCTTTCACTGATGTCAGTGGGTGCTGGTCCTGAATCCAATTTGCTGCTCTTGTCCTCCTCTCTGGCAGTTGTCTGCAGAGCAACTGCTGCTCAAAGCAGTGCTATTTGAGGCACTTAAAGAAACTACCACAGAAAGGTAAAGGGCCGCTGGACTAAAAAACAAAAAGTGATTGACTGAGTGGGGGTTGACAGACAAACCCTCTCTCTTTCTCTCCCTATGGACCGATTTGTGTGGCAGCCCACCGGGAAACCTCCAGGTACTCCCGATGGCCACTCTGGCCTTTTGTAATAACTGTGTCTGGAACAACCTGTTCCATCCTCCAGACTGTGGTCATGAGAGAGATTCCTTTACAGCTCCAGGGCAAAGATGTAGCTAGCTTCGGGGTTAACCCTTGTCACTACACTCAGCAAAACTAGGGAAGTGTGTTAATTTTTCAAGGATCTGTATCTTTTATTTTGTATTAACCATTCACTGACTCTTCTCCAATGGTCAGCACTCCTGCCTGCTCTGAGCCCAGCTACACCTCACTCTTTGACAGTATTTGCTTTTAGCTTTGTTTTCTTATGTATCATGCAAATAGCAGTCACATGACCAACATGTTATCTTTTTTTCTGTAGCAGCTTTTTTTTCATGTGCACCCACCTCCATTAGCAATTTCTACAGTATTTGAGTCATTTTGGCTATCTGAATTAGACAGAATATGCATGGTTTATCACATTGCTTAGAACTGCTAGGTGGTGCAAAGCTGACTCCACCTAATCTGTTTTAAATGAACTCACACAACACACTCTTTACTCGTTGTGACCTTAAGCTTGTAGAGTTAGATTAGCTGTTAGATTTTCGAGAAGTAGCTGGCAGCCTGCAGGAAGTATTTTTTATTGAGTATACTGACATAACTGAAATGAGGTTGGTTATAGAGTTGTAATATCGGTTTTGGTAAAAGTTAGATTAATTGCCCAACCCTGCTATAACTTATACTTTCTGTTCTTAATAAGTTTGACTAACCTGGGGTTTGTTTTCAACCTCTTTAATTTTGTGACTGCTTGCTAAGCACTTACTATATTGAGTACAATATGAGTTACAAAACTAAAACCCAAGATGAAATAAGCTTTACTTTTCCTTTTATCTAAAAACTAGGTTGTTTGTTTAAATATTATGCTAGCTGCTAAATTACTGCAAAACTGACTTTATTAAGATATGAGGTTTTAGCATGACAGTAATGATATATTGCACACTCAAGGACTGCTTTCATTGACTGCCAAGCTGCTGAAAGACCACTTTCCCTTGAGCTGAAACATCAAAGAGTTCTCTTATTCAGCTTAAATAAACTGAACTCACTACAGTATTCAGCAGCACTCTGCTGATGCCCTTTCACCCCGAGGGCAGGAATGATAGGCATGAAATTGGAAGAGTCTTCTTTTTGCAATTGAGTTGATGAGATTCTCTTTCCGCATGAGTTGTGAGGACAGCTGCCTCAGGCCTCAATATATTCTAAAAGCCCTCATACACTTGGGTGGAGTTTTGAGACTGGCGACGTGCAGCGTTGCCTTCAGCTGGGATAAAATGATGGTCACTGGGACAAACTGCATATGGATGAATAAATTATTAGATTTATTCTGGAATACTGTATGCCATTTTGAGATTTTACCTAAAAAGGAGATGTGATTTTCTTGGCAAGAATACTGATATATCTGCAAACTTAAATGTTTTCCAGTCAAAGTTTTACATTTTCAGATGTCAGCAGTCATTTTGCTAGAGTGGGAGTCACTTAAATCAAATGTAAGATGTTTCATTTTGTAAATGAAAGACTTCAAGTGCATGTCTGAGTGAGGATTGCCAAGAAGGATATCCCTCTGACTCTAACAAACACAGACACACAGTAACACGTCTTGTTGAAAGAATGTGACAGGGTCGTAGTCTCACTGAGAGATACGTCAAATGTAGAAGGAGCTCCTCAAATAAGTGTTTTTGACAAAAACAAATAAGAACTGGAGCACCCATCACAGCAGGATTGATCCTCCTGTCATCTCAGTGTCCATTAAAATGGTTGTCTTATGTAGTTACAACAGTAGCGGATGATACCAGAGGTTCTTTTTTTTACCTCTCAGCTTTCAGACACCATCCCAACAACCCAAGGTGATAATGTGCACTTAGAATGATTATCAAGCAATATCCTAGAAAGTCAATGCAAAGACCCAAGGACATAAACAGATATGATTTACACAAGGCAGTGCAAATGGAGGCAAAAACGCAGAAGTTGGAAATGTTACAAGTTAACTAAATTTTTGCCCATATCCCAAGACTCTACTTCATCAATATACCGAGTTAATGGGAAAAAGCAGAGAAACTGGAAGAAAACATCACAAAAAACTTAAGTTTTTGGTAAACCTTGAGTTCAGTCATAATTTAAGCTGCCACACGAACACATACTGTATACAGGCACCACACACACAGTTGGTGCATACCTGGCTAGCTAACAATAGCTAGCATCTGTGCATTCATTACATTACGTGTTTATCACAAATAAACGCACACTGCACAAACACTCAATAAATAATAAATAGGCAAATTGTAAGTATATACGTAACTGTGAGCAAATTTTATTCTCCTGCATGCAAGTTAGATGTGCCATATGTCCATCCAGCACCTCAACCTCCACACTCTTACTTTCCGCCACACTACATAATAATCAAAATACTTCCTGTGGTGGTACCAAACGTTGGCATCGGATATAAATCTTGAGTTGTGGAATTGTCCAGTATAAATGTTATTACTAGGGATACTGAGCTGAGTGTTTTGTACCAACTGCAGTACATATAGGACTCCATGTGAGAACAATACCTTGCAGTGTTGTTTCTTCTAGTTGACGCTCTTTCCTTTTTCTCTGCCTCCTTTTCCTTTCTGATTGGCCTCTTAGTGCAGATTCACAGACTCTCTGACAAGCTAATGAGCCCTCCTCTTCCACCCTTTCCTCTGCAGCCCCTCGTCTTTGGCAGGCCTTGCCAGGCGATGTGATTATACCCTGTCCTAGTTTGGAAAAAGGGTAAGCTGGTAGCCTTTGGAGATGTAACATGATGCTGGACTGGGTTTGCTACAGCACATCAGGGTACACCAGTCTCACTACATGGCTTACACAGAGGGTAGTGACAGTAATGTCCATATTGTTGAAATTCACTCTACAGTTGTTCTCAGAGCTAACATTTGTTGCCCCCAGTGCATTTGCCAAAATTTCTTCCTTAATCAACACTTGGTCCATGATAAAATGGAGTTATTCCATATACTAAAAATAACTAGATCAATCACTTGTTTCCTCCTTTCATTATTTGTCTCTGCAATTTAACCAACTATTACAAAAAAAGGTCTCTTGAATAAGTCGTTACCACTCTTCTTTGAGCCAGATGCCATCACTAATCCGGTAAAAAGTGGTGAGGATTACAGGGGTTCACAGCTGAAGATGGTCTATAAAGATTCTACTGGGATGTATAAATTATAGTAATTAAGTGGGGCCCAGAGCAATATTGTTTCAGAAGGCCCACATATCCTAACTATGCCCTTGCTTGTGTCTCTGGATGACTAGGAGGATAATGCTTTTTAAATTTTCCAAGCAATTGAATTGGCAATGGAGCAATGGTGCGGCATCAACGCAGTCATCACTGAACATCTTTTCCCTGAGCTGGAACACTGAGTTTGCCATTACCATTACTATGTTTCTAATGGTTTGATCTGTGATAATCTTTGTACTTAATAATTATCTTTATGAGAACAAATGGACTGTAAATCACACCATAGATTGGATCCCTGCAGATAAATTCTCTTTTTGCTCCAAAGAGCTTGAAGGGGTCAGTGTCTTGCTCGAGGGCACTAGGCAGAAGTTTGAAAAATCGAAATTGTAACAAAAAGCAAAAATGTCTTACTCCTGTCCAGACACACACTCACATGCACAAATACACACCATTACACACATACCAAATGTACAGAATGAATGAATGAATGTACTGTATATTAGTTGTCAGCTCTGTGAGTGTGGATGTCTACGTTACGAAGACACACAGTCAGGCATATGCACACACAGCTATACACATTTCCTGAGAATATGACTAACTATGGCTTTGACACAATACTGTGAAATGTACTATATTGTAAATACAGAACAGCTTCTGTCTAAAGGTGCTTTCAGACAGCAGGTGGTTACCGTTGCCACCTCCATTGTTTCCAAACTAAAGATGACGGCAGTCTTGCCCCTGAGGTCTGCAGCAATAGCATCAACAAGGAGCCAGGGGGCTGCTGCCATTCTTGTGTATGTGCATGTTTACTTGCCCCTTGAGTTGATGATGGTTGAAGTTTTTTGCATACCATCACTTGCCATTCAAAAACAGCACACAGAAACCACACAAAGGAAAATGAGGCAGGAGCTTATTTTACTGGTATCTGAGTAGTCTGGATTATACACCTCTTCACCAGTGGTGACAACTTGTTTTATGAAGCTACAGTATGTCATGAAATTACATAGGTAAGTATTCCTTGGAATTACTGTCATATAATAAGAATATGCAATGCATAATTTATATAAAATGTGTGTCAGTGCAAGAGGTGGTAGCCCTGTATGTGATGAAAGTAAGGGTGTGGAGGTGTGGGTGGTGGGTGGACATGTGGCCCTTTTGTGTGGGAGACCAGAAGTTCACATCTTGTCACAGACTAGCAAAACAAACCACAGCCTTTCCTTCAAGGGGAACACCACTGATTTCACACCTCAGAGTGTTTTTCCAGGTGGTGGGGAGTACAACTGCATTTGTATAAAAGTAGTATAAAGCCTTTTGTGTCTCCAGAGGGAGTGAAATCTGATAAATTGCCTCAAGTGATGTCACTTCAGGCAGTATCAACTGCAGCAGCTCCAAGTGACTTTAGCCACAACTAGCATTACACACCCAAACCTCGAACGGAACTGTCAGCAGTGGAGTTGCATTGTAGGTAATGTACTATAGGTGCTAGTTTTTGACAAGGAAGAAGAATGTGTGGAATAAAAAACCGCTGCTTTGATTTTGATTGTTACATGTGTAGATATCGCAGAAAGAGTGTTAAAAATATTTTTGAGAATTGTCCAGTTTCAACATTGTTTCAGGGGATAGGGTTGAGATTACAGTGGATATATAGAAGCAATGTGGATTGCATGTAGACTCTTTTCTCAACAGTGAAATGTGCCCTGGTGTCACCTATGCAGAATACAATTTACACCAATTTTGCTAGGCAGTAGAAGCAGTGGTATCTGCTCAGTGTCTAAGAGCACCTTAAGATGGGAGTCAAACAAATGTACATATGAACATACAGAAGGAGCAAGCCTAAGAAACAATGTGACACTGAAAAGTCCGTCGGAAAGAGATGGAAGAGAAGAATGAGAGAAGGACAGAATAAAGTCATCTTTTCCATGTTTTTGAATTAAATAGACTTCTTCCACCTACTAAGGCTTGCAGGGGTACAATACAATAGTACCAGAATCAGGTTAGGTTATCTTATCTTACTAAAAAACCCCTCTCTGTTTCATCATGAAAAAATAGCCCACATGGATCAATCAAAAGCTCAACATGCACTCAATAATATGCATGGTCACCTCATCAAGTCAGTCACTCAATCAGGTCCTCTGACCCTTTTTAATGATCTACAACAGGAGCCTTCATGTGGCAGGAAGAGAATTCAGTTCCTGCTGGTTGGAGTAGGACTAAAATATATAATTATCACTCATCATTGGGATCCCACCAGGAACCCAGGAGGTCCCCAGAAACCACTTAGAGAATCATTCAACTGAGAGATGCCACTGAGAAGGAGCATTTATTTAACTTTCAGTATCTACTTATGTTCTGCACTGCACAAATGGGAAGAGATCCGGTCCAAATGTGTCCCTCTGGTTCTCTGCTCTGTAGAGAAAATCTACATTTAATAGCTCATATAACTCTTGCAATGACATTTATGCATCGAGAATACATAAAAGAGAGATTCCCAGTCAAAATGCATCCTTCTGTATCGTCACGTTTGTCATGCGCACACACACACGCACACACTCAGAGCTGTTATCCCACAAACAGAACCACCATCTGTGCCGTGCAACCAGCTTCCCTTTGTGTCCTGTGTCTTGGCAAACTTCACAGAGTTTTATCAAAGTATGCAGGACAGGCCCTCAGTGGCCCCACATCAGACAATACACTTCACACAGACTGCATCACCTGCATGCCCAGCTGCTGGTGTTTATGTGCTGTATGTATATGTACAGCATGTGTGTGTGTGTGTCTGTGTCTGTGCCTGTGTGTGTGCACAAGAGAGAGGATAAAAAACAAAGAGAGGATGAGAAACAGACTGAGTGTGTGAGATGTGGAGATGGATGTGACCTGCATGACGGACACAGCAAATGAGAATGAGTCAGAAAGAGGAACGGGAAGTGGGGAGGGGAGGAGGCAAAGAGAACCTTTGTACTGAAACTTCAAAAGCATCATGGGAACCACAGGGGACGCTCCTCATCTCCATCCCTCCCAACCTGACTCCTCTGCATCCTCAATTCTGATTGGCTGTATCTGGAACATGGAGCAAACTTCACCTTGACATCAGTAACATGAAGGAGGGAAGGACCCTGCAATAACTAAATTGGTGATTTTTTAGCTTCTAAACAATGAAATAATTATCCAAAGTTCCTCAGTCTAAAATCATCTCTCCCATCCTTGCTTAAGCAGCACTTGCACTTAAAGTAGGTTACTGCACATGTAATGCACACACGTTCATTTACAATATTTCAGCTTATTTTGCAACTGTGTGTCTCCTACTTCACACAGAGTTTTGGCACCGTGCTCACAGTTACTGTGTTCACTGTTACTGTTGACATGAGCACAAATGAGATGCAGCAGGTTTTCTGTGAATGATACACATCCAGTGTGTTTTGGAGTTGGTTTAACACTGAACATTGAGGCGAAGTATTGGTCTTAATTTCAAATATTGGGGCTGACAAATTTTCATGTTTTATATTTTGGGGGGGACGTGACACACCTACCCCCCATGACAATTACACGCCTGTCTTGAAGAGCATTCTCTTGCTCTTCAATAACTCTTTATTGAAGAAAATGTCAGGGAGGATTAAATGGTGCAGTACAGAGAAAATAGAAAGTAACTCTGGGAGTTATTGTTTTCACTAGCGCTAGCACATTCCCAGCCGGCGAGCACGTTAGCAGTGAGCTCATCAGCTACAGTAGTTCATCATCTGGCCCTGTGAGTGGTCATACATCTAGAAGCAGCTTCTAGAACCACATATTTCATGAAAATGCTCCATCTTCTGGTGTGAAAAGGCCTGAAGCAGAGAAAAACAAACAAACCTGAAAAACAGCTACCGTGTCCTTCCTTATGTATAACATACAGCAAGTGAATGGTCAACATTTAAATTTGATACATTTCAGCAGCAGTTGAAGTTCCCGGTTCCAGTTATTGTCAGCATATATGTGTTAATATCTTAAAAAATGGCTGTGTCCTTGTTATATTTTGATTAAAAACATGCTCATTTATTGTAATTTACCATGTCAAACAACTTCCAGAAGGCAGGCTGACCAGCAGAGTTTATAATCTGAGAAAGAGACCATCATGATACTGCAGTCATTTAGTTTGGAAATATTGCGTTCTCTACCACTAATGGTAATTTAGATGCTGAGAAAGTGCATGGTAAGATGAATAGTCCTCTATATGCAAACATAGCTAGAGGGGTGGATTTTAGATACATGTGTTATCAGGATGGACAGATGGAGGATGGCTACGTGAATGACATGAAAGAATTCAGCCAACAGCAGTGTTTCACTGGCAGAAAATTTGTAAAATATTTGGAATTCTACTGCCAGTCATATTTTAATCACCCAAACTGCTAAAACCCACACAGCAGGTTTGCTAAAACAGCAAAAAAAGTTGTCTGTTTGCTGACAACATGCTCTTGTAAAAGCAGCCAGGTGTCGGGCAGTCGGAGTGTTAATAGCCTTTCTTTCATGTGTAGGTATAGTTTTCTTCTTTAGCACCTCTGTTACACAGTCAGACTCCATTAAGGTACCATGATGTTGTTAATGTGGTAGAAACAACTGAAATATCTCAACACATATTGAATGTATTACCATGAAATGATGTACAGACATTTGTGTTGCCTGGAGGATGTATTTCAATGACTTTGGTGATCCCTTGACTTTTTCTCTAGCGCCACAATGAGGTTGACATTTGCGGTATTTGGTGACATATCTCAACAATTATTGGATGGATTGCCATGAAATTAGGTTCATTTGGACATTCATGTTTCCCTTCAGAGTTCATTGTAATGGCTTTGGTGATCCCCTGACTTCTCATCTTCGTTTGAATATCTCCAATATTTTGGTTTATACTAACATGCTAAAGTAAGATAGTGAACATGGTAAACATTATACCTGCTAAACATCATCATGTTAGCATTAGTAGCAATAGTTTGTATGACATATTGTCCCTCCTCGTCTGAAGGTTTACAGCTGAATGAAGGTGAAGTGAGAGGGGGGGAGATGTAATATACGTTTAAATACAGGAACAACAATTCACATTTTCAGACAGACTCTCCTGGAAATTATATTGTTCCACTCGGATGTTCACATGAGAAGCAATTTTAACATGATTTTAAAAAGTGTGTAACAAATGAAAAAGAAAGTGAGAGAAGTTCTAATCCTGTTTACTTTCTCTCCTTCATATAGCTGGCCCAGCACTGCGTGACACGGGTGTGAATGTTGAATGTCATAAGGTTGCAAAAGTCGGAAAGGTGTGGGAGGAAACCGTTTGACCCTCCGACAAGCAGTTCTGAAAGTATACTGGTGCTTTAATTACAGAGCTGCTAGCATGGCTGTAGGCTCTTCGTCTTGTTCATTTATACAGTATCATGTAAAATAAATAACCTTTCTATCATGCATTCTTAATAGAGTCCAGTTAATATTAGCTCATTTCAAATATAATCAGTATCAGTGCAGAAGTCAGCTGATAAATGGCAGGGAACACAAGTACAGAAATGAAAAACATCCTGCCAAGTACATTAGTAGATCACAACTGTTAAAAAAAAATGTTTTTATCTTGTGGGCTGTATAAAGAAAATTAATATTGGCTGATATATTATTATTCAATTTTGATCAATACTGGACTCAAAAATCCGGCATCAGTCGACCTATAATTCCCATATGACACATACACACTACTGCTTTCATTCTGAATCCATTCAAAAATTAAAGAATAGTTTAGTTCGATTTGTGATCAGAACATGTATTATTAGTAGCTCCAGCTGAGAGGAAATAAAAGCTTCATCTTTTGGAACAATTCCTCTGCAGAATGGAACTGAATCTCAGAGACAGAATGGACTTTTGCAAAGAGTCTGACCATGAAAATGTGTGCTGTTTCCAGTGTAAGTCACGCAGCACGCTATTAATATTAATTTCCTACAGAGCCTCACAGTGGCTGTTATTTTCTTGTCAGAGAGGGGTTTCCTTTTCCCCCTTCCCCCTCTATTACCATCCTCCTCTCCTCTGCCAGATTCTTCTTTTTCATTTCTTTCTTCTTCACTACACCCCCCCTGTTATCTCTTACCCCCTCCCCTCCATCCCTTTCTCCACCTTTCTCTCCACCTCTCAGGTCTTCTTTCCTGGTAACAGTGTGTGGGATCAAGGAAGCACTGCGGTTTGCATATAAGCTCATTACTCTGACTGACAGAGAACTTACACATTTCCTGCATGAGGGATCACACTGAAGAAAACATAGTCACACGTACAGTCTTTTATCAGCACCAGACTGGATGGCATTTGTTGTTGTTGGATTTATTTATTGTCTAGCAGCTGCATCATTTTCCTTTTTTAAACTAATGCACACACACTTGTTTATCTCTGAGTTTTATATGCATACATTCAGTCATTTTAAAGCTAAACCTACTTTTGATAAACAATATATGAAATAATTTTTCATTGTCATGAAAAAAGGTTAAGACGGCAAAGATTATTGGCTATTTTTACTCAAAGTTAATTGAATTCATTTAAGCAAATCTGAAAAATGTTTGATCAATCAAGTTTAGTCACATTCATTTATCCTCATTACTATCAATAAGGTTGAGCTGCTGAAAGGCTGATTATATTTAATCTGTACAACTTTAAATGATCACTGATGATGCTAAAACATGACTTTTACTTACTTACACTTCAGTAAGTACAGTTACACTTTACTTACTTACAATTATCTGTATGCATTAAAAAAAAAACTTGCCCAGCTACAATGATGAGTTACAAATTGCGTATTTCCTGTTTTATTCAAGAAACTGAGAGTTCCAACTACAACAACAATAACATACTATATAGACAAATAGATTATTGCTTAATTGATACAAAGAGTTACTGTAGTTCAAGATTTATATTATATCATTTCAAGATATTATACAGTACTACACTATACTATTATATAGCTTGGCTGACAATAACGTGAGACTAAACTGATGCTGAAGATGATTGTGCATATCACTGACAATGATAGCAATGTTTTTAAGCTAAGTAAAATTTTTTCAGCATCTGCAACCACCATCTGTTACCTCTGTGATAACAAAAAAGCATGATAGACATGCACATATACAATATACAGCTATATTTGTTTTGTCAATACATGATTGTACATTGTACAAAATATTTTACTGCAAATTAGTCATTGAAGAATAAGGATATTGTCAATCTACATTTTTCCTATTGTCAATAAATCTCATGAAGGAATAAACACAAATGATATAGTTTCATTAAAAACAGCTATAGTAATGTCCTACAAAAAGCTGGGTACTGTAGTTTTTAGCCAGCATTCCTCAAGCAGGAGTTCACAGAGCATTTGTTAGCGACTATTCTCAGTGATCAATGGTCAATGGTAATGAAGGAACATGTCAACCGGTGAAATCACACACATCACCCAATCATTGCTGTGTTTTTAATAGTTTTTGAACAACAATGGAGCTCAATGGAACAGAGGAATATGATATATAAGGCTTTGGATACACAGACAAGTTGTGGACCCTCATGAATTCATTGCTGATTTAGGTATTTTCATGGAATTTGCTGACAAAGTAGAGAATGCCACCAGACCTATCCATTAAAGGGACCGATTTTATACATCAAAGTGTGCTTCCAGGTGTTGAGGAGTTCAACTGCATAAGTGAAAAAGTTGTATAAAGCTATTTGTGTCTCCAGAGAGAGCTGTGTGAAATCTGATGATTTGCCTCAAGTGATGTCCATTGAGTCAAGAATGATAAAAAGCAATGTTAAAATGAGCAATGCAGATGTTTATCAAATAAAGCCTTCTTTTATCATATTGTGGCCCTGCTATCAGATCATTATCAGATCAATTCTATTTTAATTAAACCATTCATGTCTTTATCCAAACAAGTGCATATTCAAATGCGATCAATTCAGTCGTACTTCAAACAGCTCAGTTTTCCTCATTAATTATTCCAGCACAAAAGTTCCAGCACTCATATGCAGCTGAGCAGCCTGAAGGGCTTTGTTCAGACAGACAGGATCCCAGCGGACTTAGCTTCAGCCCTCCAGCGCACTGCAGTGAAAAGTGCCATCACTCCTCTGTTAGTCTAATGACTGATTGATTCTGATGGTCAGCCGCCCTTGGTATTAAAACCAGAAGATGCTAATAGGAACATGTAGCTTGTTAGATACTATCACTAGGGGCACTGAAGACGTTTCACTGATACATTAAATCAACTCGTGCATTTGTGAGGAGCAGATTCATTCAACCAACAACCATTTCACAGTCTAGTGAGTGTGTTGACAGATAAATACTGGGCAAGAAATTCCATGGATGTACTTGTCTTGCACTCATGTGCATTATATGCATGAGGGAGAGAATTATAGTTCCTACAGTGTCTGAATGTCGAACATGCAGCAGTCAGGATCTGCTACTGTGATTCACATTCAAAGCAAAACATAGAAAACACTCCTAAAATATTAGAGCTGACAAAAGATTCAGATTGCCCCCATAAGTGGCATCCTGTTGCATTTCAATTGTCTGAGTCTGTATGTGTGAATAGTGGGTTACAGCCTCTCTACACAGGAGGCTTTTCAGCTGTGTTGTTGTCCGTCGCATGTGTGTCTTACAGAACAGTCAGACACTTCAATTTGAATACACTCTTGACACAGGCCCCATAACAGCTCGCACTTTACTTGCATAACCGTGATACTAACTGGCTTCTCAAGTTCAAGTGTATTTTCTTCTGTTTTGTGCGTTAGGCTTTACACGGAGCCTGTATTGGTATCTACACAGCAGTACTGTACCTGAACGCATCCTGTCCTGTGTAGGCACAGATGGAGGATGGAAACTGCTGCTCTGCTAACGTGTTGCTGTCACCACACAGCTTGTTTAGACAGGGTGTCTTGTCAACAGGGTGTCCACTGTTTACTCTGGATGCACTCAGTCACAGTTCACAGCTCAATACACATTCAGTTGAGTTACATGAATACTTTGGAGGAACATGAAGCTTAAAAAGAAACTTTGGGTTGCAGGACATAAAGTGTGAATGAAGAGAAAGTTGTTTCATGTAATTGGAAGTATTGAAATGTACATTGTATGTATAAAAACCAATGTGTATCTGTTCCGTTAGACTGATATGAGACAGTTAGTTTGGTTTTCTTTGGTGTAATAACAGATTGTTGTGTTATTGTGTTTGTTCACCTCAAGACTATCTGTAATGTGCACCACTGTAAACACAATGGTAACAATGCTAATGAGTTAGCAAGTATTGTATGCACACAATATAACTGGCATTTACTGCAGTCAATGGTTAGGCATTACCATGGAAACCATGGAATCCATCAGTCAATACAGATAATACATGGAAAAATTAAAGACCCTCTCTACTGTTTACTCACATGGATCTGCACAATCACCACTGCGCACGCACACACACACGATTACACTAAGACAACTATGCCACAACAGTAGACACAAATATGTGCACCTCTAACACACAGACATGTGAAAGCAGCTCAGCACAGCACCACTCAATCTCTGACTCCTCTCTCATCTCTTTCCAATGTGAAGAGAGAAAGAAAGACACAGAGAGAGAGTGAGAAGGAGGGGGGAGTGAGAGGCACAAAGGCAAAGAAAGAGCAGAAAAATAAAAAAAACCCAATGAGAGCACAGGAGGGGTAGGAATAGAGGGAGAGAAAGTGGATGAAACTGGGAGAGTCAAAAAGAAGGGAGCAGGGAAGTAAACCAGTTTTACAAAAGGTCTCACTCAAGTTGCATTCAGGCAGTCCCCTATTGCGTCTCCCACAATGCACTTGGTTTCAAAGATTTTGAAACCTTATTTAAGCCACACAAAAAGGAGACCAGAAACAACGTATTTGAAATCTGATTACCAGCAATCAAGAAAAAAGAAACAGGAAAGAATCAAGCCTGAGAGTAGTTTGCAGTTCATTCCATTTAAAGATACAGAGTGCATACAATACATATACAATACAGTGGATACAGAAGGTATCACAGGTCAGCTTTATAGATGAATATCATAAAAATACCGTTATGAGTGCTTAAGTGTTACATATGAATCTAGAATCACAGTAAGCTGTCAGGCCAGTTTCTAACTTGTAGATGTGTCGACAATAGTAATATAGGTAGACTAATCATTTAAAATTTTGATGACAGGACAGAGACACAGGTGGACTTAGAGAATACCATGTATGTAGACTTACCTGTATTTAAAACAACATAAAAAGTCTCTAAGTATAACAATATATAACTATTATAATATGTATGATAATAAGTATATGTAACAGTCTATATACGTATATATGAAAAGCAAACTGAGTTGGAGTGGAACAGGGGCATATAAAATAGTGTCATCTGCATAAAAATAGACATACTACTCATAGTTTTGAGTAGGAAGAATAATGTAAACGTAAATAGGACCAACAATTTCTCTACAAAGTTTGGTTGAAATTGAATTAAAACCTGACATCTAGTGTACCATATAAAAAAAATTTGTACCATAGAAATGTGTAATTTTTTAATAAAACATGAACAATAAGAATAAGAACAAACCGTAAAACCGCACTGCTCTCTACCTAGTCAAGGCTAGTCAGAGAGTAATCATAGCACAGCTAGTTTTAGCTAAAGCACATTTACCAACTTTTTCCAAACTGTGTCCTGTAATTGAAAAATACATTTTGATGGTTCTTAGCAACCAAATTTGTTGTACTACATAATTTGGGTGGTGGCTAAATGAAAAAATAATGGAGAAACAAGTAACACCAGTTAAACTAGTCAAATCATACAGTGCAATATCTGATTTTATCAGATTATTTTTCACTTTTTTATAGTTAAAGTTTCACAACTTCCATAACTGTCAAACTTCAACCCTTTTCAAACCATTTTCTTCACTGTTTCTGTAGCTACTGCTGTCTACCTTTGTAAGGCAGAATAGACCCCATTACTGATGGTAATTGGGCTTGATTCAGCACTGTCAGCCACAACAATCAGAGTTCTCCCTGAAAGGTAAGTTGGAACCAGTTGAATAAAATATCATCAAAGCTTACTGACCCATTAGTCCATTGTTTGCAAAGAATTTTATGATGAACTTAAAAACTAAACCATCAAAAAATGGCAATGATGAAGGTACAGTTAAGGTCCCGGACCCTCAGCTAAGGTTTGAAAAACACATTAAAAAGTTTGGTAGAAATGTTAGGGCCAATCTCCAAACCTTTAGGCAAATCAGACACTGCTTACCATTTCATACAGCTCTAACATTTATGCATGCAATGATTTTTTTCTCATCTTTCATACTGAATAAACTCTTGGCCTCAGGCATTAGCCTCTGCCATTAAACCATTAACATCCCTGTATGACCAAGCTATCAAGGTTCTGGCCAAGAAGAGATTTCATCATTGCAATATTTTAAAGAAGTATAATCTTCTCAGTTTTGAAAATTTCATTAATTACTCCAACCTCAAATTTACATTTAAATGTCTCTACCATCTAGCCCCACCCATTATCAACATATTCATAACTAGACTTCACTATACTGCCGATAACACCCAAAATACACCAGCAGGAAACTGTATTCCCCACCTGCCGGTTCAAAGCAGATTCAGGATTTTAAAACGTGTTCTACAACAGTCAAGTCCTGGTTAAAAGTTGGCCAGAACTGTAATCATGACACCAACTAGTCATTATTTGTGTACTTGAGTTCATGCTATAAATGTTCTGTTTTTTTTTAAATTTTTATTTTATTTGTCTGTTTGTATGTTTATTTGTGTGTTGTTGTGGATGGTTGCTCTTGTTTTATTACTATATGCACTGATTTTAAACTGTAACATGTAATTTTAATGATTGCTTGAACTATCAGTACCCATCAAGGGACTCGTGTTAGAAATAAGCTTTGGCTACACAGTAAACAGTGTGTACAGTACATCGGATACTGCGTCTGTAACTGTCAATGTTCTATTTACTTGTCCCTTGCAAATAAACTAATAATAATAAATAAAAGTCTTCTTTGCAAGCTAGGCATGTGTTGAATTGTGATTTGAATGAAAATAAAGCTGCATAAAAATTGTATACAGTTACTCAACAGCTGTGTCATGTTTTGATGGTGCAACATCTACCAGAAAGCGCATCTCACACTGTAAACAAGATTTAGTGCCTGAGATGCTCCTTCTCTCTGACAACTCAGAAAGATTGTTCTCCACAGGGATGCAAACATTTTTTTTAAGTCCCCGATTAGATAATCACCTGGTGACACGTGGGAAAGGCAACCAAAGTTGAGTTTTGAAGACAGCGCGGCAGCGATTAAAATAAATACACTTGAGACCTCAGAAATAAAAAATCTATACATGCTGTGCTACTCACTCATTACTACACTTAGGAATGTGTAGAGAGAGGGAGGGATGGAGAGAAGGGGAGGAGAGAGAGCAAGAGATGTTGAAAGAGAGGGAGAGAGAGAGAGGAAAGGGGGCAAAACAGGCCCAAAAATAAAGGAAGAGCACTAATGAGTACACTCAGGTTTGCTCAGTTGCTGTGACAACGCGCCTGCTCATTGCTTCAAGCCACAAGACTGCACATCTAATGAATAACACACACACACACACACACACACACACACACACACACACACACACACACAGCTGAAAGTAAAGAACACAGTATATCCCCTCAAGCTATTGTCATCTGCATGGGTTTGCAGCCGTCCAAAGCCCATCAGAAACACAACACACTCCATTGAGAACAATGTGTGTGTGCAGTGAAAACTATCAAATAGGTATGCCAACATAAAGAAAGAGCAGCCAAAGCTTTTAACCAAATCAATCAGGACCACCGTGCTGCGTCTGTGCCAGTTGGAGCGAGCTGAATAGTTTAGTGGAGGGAAGAGGAGCTCTGGAGAAAGGAGGGAAAAAACCTTCACAATGCAGCAGATCCTCCTGCATCAGGACCTCAGGCATCCAAACTGACAGGCACAGTATGCAACAGAGAGAAAATATAGTTCATAAATGGTGTGCGTCTGAATAGATGTATGAAAAAGGGAAATCGTCACTTGAGGCACTTGGCAGGGATGTCCTCTCTTGCCATTTCTCTTTGCTTTGAGCTGCTAGACGATGCTGTTCGTCAATCACCTCGTGCATTGGGTTGGACAGTGTGATGACTGACTGTATATATGCTGATAAACACTGTTAGCCTATTTTGCTGTAGCATTTTTTCTGAGGTAATTATCTATGGTTGTGTTAGGGCTTTTCAGGCAGTACTGAAAATCAATGAATAGGATTTATAAGATTTTTGCATCAATGCAATGAAGGACCTTTAATTTACCGGATTAGCCAAAAAACAGACAGTTTATTTAATCTATACATTTTTTCTCGGTTGAATTTAGCCAACTCACTGTGGCTTCTTCATGACTTACAAAATTTGAAAGTAGTCACTGACAAAAAAGTGCTGAATGTCTGCATCTGGGCATTTTTTATCAATAAGAAGGTAGCAGTCAGTTGCAAACCACAGCAGGTATGGAATTTACCATTAGGCTAAGTAGGCAACTGTCTTGAGCCCCGACAACTAAAAGGGACTCCTGACAGCTGTAGATTTATCATGAGGTTTAGATATAAAACATATAAAATGATGTTACTTTCCTAACTCATATATGCCCTGCAAGAAAAAGAAAAAATATTCATAGAAGCAATTATTGATTGGAATGGCATTCATTAATTCTTAAAGTGCCCCTCCACTCAAAATTGTGTTGCTATGAATATATGTATGTGAAATTTCAAATTCACCTGCTGAAGGTAAAGGTGTGTACATACAAGCATGATTTGTGACATCACAACTAGTTTGAAAACCAATCGGGGTAGAGTATGCAACTTACAGAACTGTGATATGGAAACTTGAAGCCTCCAGTGCACAAACGTTGTGAATGGACTTTTCAGTGAAGTAGGAGTCCAACTGTCAAACTTTTGAAATGAAAAATATTTATATATTCAGAGATTCTGGATTTATGAATAAGGGAGAAGGAGTAGATGTCATTTTTGATCTCTGTAGGGGGTCTTTGGATTAAGCTTAAACCTCTAGTATCATGTCAGCAGCCACCTCCAATGATCTCTGCACAGTAGGTCACAGCTGCAAGGACAGTGCATCTGGATGTGTGTATGCACTGTATGTCGCTTTGTGTGTTCGTGTATTCATGCATGTGTGTATTTGTCTCTGTGTTAAGTACTGTAGGGAGAATATCCTTCCCCTGGGGGGCCAGTGGAGGGCCTGGGGGTCGAGTTGACAACACTGATAACCAAGATCAGCTGTTCAACCAATGAACCTCCAGCATAAACAGACACACATAAACAAACACTCATACACACACACACACACACACACACACACACACACACACTTGCGAGCACACGTGCATGAAACATGCAGACACAGTGTGAGTTTCAGAGAGGTGGAGAGAGAAACAGATGTCACACTGAAGCTGGAAGGAGGCCTCTTCTCATCCTCATACTGAGTCCTCAAGGCAAACTGTCTGCACACACACCACACACACACACACACACACACACAGACACAGCATGGCTCTGCAGAGCACAGCACATCTCAATCTCTGTCTCCCCTTTGATGTCAGTCCAACATGAGGCAAGAAGACAAAGGAAGCATCACCGTGCAAATCAAAAATTCATTCAAATGCTCGACTACTGGCACCAGACCTGAGGAATATCATTATGCAGCTCTAAAAACTCACATAACTCAAAAATCTGATACAATATTGTCGAGAAGAAGCTTTGCATTTCTAACTAATAAGGAGAAAAGTGTGAAGAAACTGCTGTCAATGCACCACATTCAGAGAATTTAAAAGATGCATTTTGAGTTTGCACGTACGACAGATGGATAAAGCAAAAAACATATTTAATAAACTTAAAAGAATCAGATATCAGATGCAAGTAAGATGGAATTCCAGTTCCACTTCATTTTCTGTACTTTCTCATTAGAGTACATCTTCCTTCACGACTTCAATCTGGGATTCGTCCTTCACTGCTTACCTTCCTCAGCAGATTGCAGATCCTCTCGATGTTCCGCAGTCTCTCCCTCTGTAAGGGGACAGACGGAGAACAGGTAAGTTCTAGCATTCACAGAACACTTTGTTCATGTTGTGTATGTTGGCATCTGATGAAAGATGAAACAAAATTTAAAAAATGGCTTGTATTTCGAGGGAAAGTAGGCGAAAATTAGATGCTGATGCTAGATATACAAAAGCATTTGAGATGTATTTTATCACTGAGCTAAAGTAAACTAAATTACACTAAAATATGTCTGTTAATATGTTAGTTTTAGGTGAGGAGTTCCCCAGATTATAATATTTTCTCACTTTTACACAAGCATCTCTCAATATATAGAAACGAAAGACAAATATCTTTTCAAATGTAAAGATACTCACATAATTCTTCATTAGTGTGTTTATTTTGTTTTGATTCCTCTTAAATTAAACCT
The DNA here is from genome assembly GCF_914725855.1 of Thunnus albacares. NCBI lineage: Eukaryota > Metazoa > Chordata > Actinopteri > Scombriformes > Scombridae > Thunnus > Thunnus albacares. Next base: position 4,498,342 of record NC_058121.1, read on the forward strand.
ACACCCTTACTTTCTGCCTCCCTGTAAATGACACACTGTTTCCACATTGGCGCTAAAAGTTGGAACTAAACTAAACTGTGAAGTCAGAATTGTCTAACATGTGCTAATATGAAGGAGTTGAGGTGGGTCTCTTTTCTATTTTGTTGATGAATGATGCTACCAGCAGAAGTTTCTTGCATCTGATACCCATTTCAGGCTGGGTCCAAATTATATCCAGTCTAATCTGGTTGGGTAGGGTACCACTGAATTGCAGTGGGTCTTGGTCTGTGTGTCACTATGTCTAATATCTGAGTGAATCCTGTTTGTTTAACCTGTAAATGAAAAGAATTACAAAAATTGTGGTTTTAAGGTGAGTTAGATGCTGGAACCATCCTTAGTAGGCAACAACCAGGCGCAGTGACTGAGTGCAGCTTCCTTGTCGTCATTGTGAAGTTTCTAGGTTTGGTACCAAAACCAACATGCAACTTCTCCTAAAACTGCTAATTGTTGAACATCACCTGTACTAGTGAGCTTTAGAGGGGCAGGTGGTATTTTTAAACTTCTGTCAGAGCCAGGCTAGCTGTTTCCCTCTACTGTGCTGCTAAGATAACCACCTCCTGAATCCAGTTCTGTGCCTAACACACAGACTAGCAACTGATATTAGTCTTCTCATCTCACTCTCAGAAAGAAAGTGCATGAGTGTATTCCTAAAACCATTCTTTTAAGGCAAAGGTATTAGTTGTGTTCTAAAAATTGCAGTTTGGTGCATTTGAAGTTAGATGCCAATTCACTGTTCAGACTCTGAGTGTCTGTTTATCATTTCCTAAAATATGCATCCATAAGATGGTTAACATACATATTTGATTACTATTTTAAGGAGGCAGTTATGGAGGTTTCTCCTGGAAAATGTTTAATTTATGTCTGTGCTCTGAATAATAAAGCCAGATTGGATGATTCTCCAGATCACATTCAGTGTTTTTTGTCTTATGTATTTATTGGGACCATAGACAGTGTCAAGCATAAATGTTACCATGTGATGTACTGTACCAGAGTTAGCTTATACATCATTTTGATCTGCAGTCCCTTCAGCAAGTAACAATTATAACATATAAGAGAACAATAACAAACAGTACAAAGCAAAAAACACACAGGACACATAATACAAAATACAAAACTACATTACAACTACTGTATAGTTAATGTTAATGTTGTGGTTGGCATTTCTAAAAATGCAAATGAGAGGGGATGGGATATGATGGGATGCAAGAACTGCAGCCTAAAATTGAAACAACTCACTATTTGGCACTAAACACTGGAACTGGATGTGAATTCTGAAGTCAGAATTGTCTAATATATTCCTCGGTTACAGTAAGACATGGTTATATGCTAAGTGAGCTCAGGTGGGTTTCTTCTTCAGTACGTCTAACACCAGCCCTGATCATGAGGAGCCTCATAATCACTGCATTGGTAAAAATGTGTTTCAGATGCAAGGCGGTGAATGTGAAATGTGAAGTGCGGGAAAAATGATCATGTGCTGCTATTCTTTTCAACCATGACTCTTGTCAACGGGTGGTGTATCATACTGCTGTCAGTGGTGGTGTTCTCTCTCTGTTTCAGTCTGTTCTGGTAGACATTATTCAGGTAGAGTTTTACATCAGGTTTCTTTTTTCTTTTTTTTGAAAATGAATGTATACATGTCAGGTTTGGGTAGGTTTCCCACTCTATTCTTCTGTTCTTTCCAAACTTTTGGACCCATGAAGACCTCTAAGGACTACTTTGACAAATAACCCAAAGAAAGTTTGCTAGATCTCACTTGGAGTTTCTCCACATCGTGTAGTGCGACAGCAAGAAATTCACTAAGACAGAGCAGGAGTGTAACTTTTTACTCCAGAAGTTACTATCACTGTCACTGTATTTATTCTGTGTTACTATGTTTCAATATTTGAGGGTTCTCAGCTTGTATATTAAGCTGATAATGCTTAAATCAGCACTGGCCACAATGCTGACTCTAACAGCCACCATTTCAGCAAAGTTTTTCACATCATCATCAAATATTAACAAATTCCTATAGCGATGCAATCTGGACGTGACTGGCAGTGCTGGCTGTTCCATGGGGGGTGATCCAAAACTCTGGCTGCTTATGAATCATATACTGATCTCAGCGTCACACTGTTGGTGCTTGTGGACAGTCATTTTGACTTTATCTCTGCTTCTCATAAGCTGGCTGCAGACGTCAACAACGGAGGCTCCCTGCTGATAAAGTATATAAAAAAATATTTAGGCTCATACAAAAACATCAAAGCCAACGTGTCTAAAGCTGAACTGATATTTAGTAACCACACAAGGAAAACAGGATTAAACAATATGGAAATGTGCTGAAATAATTGGAGTAAAAATGGAGCTTGCTGCTTGTGAACACAGTGTTTATGAATGTTTGTGATGGGCTCTGCTTATTGTGATTTACTTTTTCATATGCTGTAAGTGACAGTCAATATGTGCATCTTTAAACAACATAATCCCTTCATTTAAGCCCTTTGTGATTTTTAATTTACCTGTGTATTTTTTTAATATCATATATTTAATGCTGAATGCAGACAAGACGTCTGTGAATTAGATTTATCTGTGTGAAAATGTGCCAGTGAATCTACCTCTGCTGAACTACAGTGCAAACAGCCGTGCAGCAGTCTGTGTGTATGTGTGTGTGTGTATGTGTGTGTGTGTGTGTGCAAGACAGAGAGAGAGAGAGAGAGCGAGCGAGAAAGAGAGAGAGAGAGAGAGAGAGAGAGAGAGAGAGAGAGAGAGAGAGAGAGAGAGAGAGAGAGAGAGAATGAATTGGAAACAGAAGCACAGAAGCAGGAGCTTACAGGGTGAGAGCTGTGAGACACACACACACACAGCTGTGAGACACAGAGAGAGAGAGAGAGACACACACAGACACAACAGGGCATCCAGTATTTCCAACTTAGTACAGTAAAAAAGTAATATGACTTCTATGCACCTGAGGGCTTAACTTTCACTCTTAAATTCTCTTAAGTACTGAAATCTCATTCTGAAACATCTGATGTCATGTTTTGTTACTACACTGTATATAGAGGATCTCATTTGGGCACATTGATATAATAGCTGTTAAGTATTATGTCAGCCTGTAATTGGAAATGTGATCATAAGCCTTCACTGCAGCTACATCACTCAGTGATGACTGATGCAGGTACTCTTGATGGTCTTTCTACCTGTCCTGTTTCTGTGTTTGTGGACAGGCAGTTGAGCTCACAGCTCAGAAGCACAAATCAAAGGTTAAACAAGGGACCTGCAGGGCTGCAAAGTCTTGATTGACTGTGTGTTTGTTGTTGTATGAAGTATCAAAGATTACCTTCCACTTTGAATGAGTCACCATGTCTTTTTTGCAGCCTTTCACACCTCCTGCACCACCCAATTCTTTCTTGATCAGTATGCACACATATGTCTTTATGTGTGTATCACACAACTATGTCATTTTGCTTAGAGACGGTATTGTACAGCACTATTAGTTTAAGGTGGAACACTGGTCAGGGTATATGTATATTGTGTGCCTTATACTTTTGACTTGAATTGCTTTTATATTGTTTGTTATTTTTAAAAAATCATTATTACTTCTTCCCTATTCATCTTTACTTCTATGTCTTTGTGCTACTGCAACACCCAAAATTCTTCCCCTGGGGAACAGGGAAGGCTTATCTTACCTCATTTTCTCTAACACTTTGATTTCAAATGACTAAGTTCTTTTATAATCATAGTGCAACACTTTGAAAAATAACTTATTTGCCCTCTTCCTGAGAGTGAAAGTAATACAGTAGATAAACACCAACCTGAATGTCTGTGTGTTAAGTAAAGAGTTAATGCAGCATCAGAGTATCATAATTACAATTTCCCAACTTGCTAAATATTGTTCACATCAACATCCAAGTTATAATTACAACTGGGAAACCACAATTTTTCTTAAAGCTCTGAAATATCTGACTTGGTCCTTAATAATACAAAAGTGCTTCGAAGCCTGATTGGCACCTGATTGGCAGCATAGGGCTGCCAGGAGGCCTGCCATGACTGCCTTTCACCGTCAGGCCCATTTGCGCTGGTGTTGGTAACAAGTGCACTGGAACCTGAACATGTGGAACATTATGTTCAGTGATGAGTCCAGATTGTGCCTACGGCAGTTGGATCATAGCGTCAAAGTGTGGAGAAGACGCGGAGAACGCTATACTGATTGCTGCACCGATAGAGTAACATCTTTTGGTGGAGGCAGTGTGGTGGTGTGGGGCGGCATCTCCCTCACTGGAAAAACGAGGCTTGTCATCAATGGAGGCAATCTCAATGCAGAGAGGTATCGAGATGAGATTCTGCAACCAGTGGAAATCCCATATCTCCACAGTCTGGGACCAAACTCTGTCCTCCAAGATGACAACACTCGCCCTCACAGAGTGGGGTTTATCAGAGACTACCTCCAGAATTTGGGAGTGGAGAGGATGGAATGGCCTGCCAGCAGTCCTGACCTCAACCCCATTGAACATTTGTGGGATCAGCTTGGGCGTGCTGTTCGTGCCAGAGTGACCAACACAATCACGTTGGCTGACTTGTGACAAATGCTGGTTGAAGAATGGGATGCCATCCCACAGCAGTGTGTGACCAGGCTGGTGACCAGCATGAGAAGGAAGTGCCAGGCTGTTGTGGCTGTGGATGGTTCTTCCACACACTGAGGGGGCTCCGGTTTGTTAAATGAATAAATTGTTTAATTGCCAATATGTCTTGTTTCTTCAAACTTCAATCATCCAATCCACCAAACACCAAACAAGAGTAAATGGCAGAATAAGCTGTTTGGCATTGGCAGAGAAGATTTGGCAAATTTTTCATGGGCGCAACCCACATACTCATCCCACAAATGCATGTTCCTTACAAATGTGGCACTATTTAAAAGGGAAATAAACAGGCTTTCCAATGGTATAAGATTAATTTAAGATTATTTAGCATTGTTACAACAAAGAAATAATCTACCAAACACAAATTTCCTTACTTTTTGTGCTATGTTTATATATATACAAAAATTATTTGTTTTCGGGAAGAAAAAAAAGCCCCATGTCAAATAGCAGCACATAGGTTGGTTACGTCGCTATCTCAGTCTCTCTCCTCTGCTCTGCTGTTACATCTATCAGCAGGTCTCAACGAGGGGAGTCACATCCACCTGCTACATGATGCACATTTCCTAATTTGGACGTCATTCCTGGAGTTGAGGGTGTTCGCCAGATAGCTCTCAAGGGACTCTCCATAACCTGTTGTTCACCTTCTCCTTTCCACAAAGTAAGGTTGTAAAAAATGGGCAATAAATGAAAAGTGCAAAGCAAGAATCGCCTTTGAAGGTCCAGTCGTCTATGATCTGGGAGTTTATTCATGAACACTTATTGTGACACTTTAATTTTCTAAAATTAAAAGCATAATAAAAACAAAAAAAGGATTTTTAAGCCTCTTTCCACTTTTATTCGAATACAAATACAAATAATTTTGCTGCCTCAACAAATATAGATACAAATACAAATACTGGGCTCTCTGCACAACCCTATAAGGGCTGCAAACTCAATCAGTGTGTTCCAGTCTTTCCCCTCTGAAGTTTGCTGTCTCTGATCTGAGAGACACCTGATTCAGCTGCACCTTGGTGGAGGATGGATGGAGAAACCCTTTTTACACTGATAACCATCTTGTGTTGAACTGTTCTTTTAAAGCAGAGGTATTGGTTTAGTTCTAAAAAATTGTTGTTTGATATATTTGAACTTAGATGCCAAAATGTTCTTCAAATTCTGAGTGTGTGTTTCTCATTTCCTAAAATATGCATCCATAACAAAGTTAACATACATATTTGGTTACTATTTTTAAGAGGCTTTCAGTTGCAGAGGTTTCTCCTGGAAAATGTTTAATTTATGCCTGTGCTCTAAATAATGAAGCCAGAGGTTCCTGGTTAGAAGGCTGCAAACATGTCTGAGGTAACATCACTGTAACAATGGAGAGAGAGAGAGAGAGAGAGGTGGTGGTGGAGGGATGAAGGAAATAAGTGAAAGGAAGCGAGAAAAGAAGGGTGACCATCAAGTCATTTTGTATTAATTTCTTGTGTATGTGTGTGCCTGAGAGTGTGCGATGAGAGTGAAGTATCACGACTTCCACTCCGTCAATCTCTCATCTCCCCAGAACGCCTCATGGGACTTTACCTCATTTCACAAGAGCAAGGGAAGGAAGCATGGGAAAAAAGAAACCAAAAACTTTTCATTATTTCAAATATTTCAAAGCACAAGGAGAAGCCATCTCTGCTGAAGAAAGTTGGACTTTGAAGTGCAATGTACGGCAGCGGCATGACTGGCAAAAATAGGGAATCTGTGATTAGGAGGAGGAACCGCGGAAAAAAGTGGTCGGGGTAAGAATTTATATTCATAGTCGTGGATTGCAGATTCATGCGGCAGGCACAGAAAGTCTTTCATGTTCTTCAAAACGCAGACTTTTCTGACCCACCCTCTGTCCTCAATATGACCTCATCCGCTGCACACACATACACCCACACCCATATACACTTACATGAACGCACACTCCTGTCTCTGACAAAAAACACACCACACCATGAAATGCACCCGGTCTGATAGCCAATTATCTCCAGTGCTAATGTCTATTTCTGGTTGAGACTGTGCACCTCATCAAGGACCGGACCAATTCACTCCTGTGCGATACCATCTCCCCTCGCCTTCATCTCCTAACGGGTTTCAACGAGGACATGCAAATATATTCCACTCTAAGCAGCATGTGTGTGTGTGTGTGTGTGTGTGTTTGTTGGTGTGTGCATGTGCACATACCCGCAACTGTCTTCTCATTAGCAAGCAATTAGGCTGATGCCTCTTTGAAATGTTACTCAGCGAGAATTTGCTTGACAAGCGAGAGCGGCGCGGAAGTATAAACAAGTCGAGTGAGGCAGAGGGAGGGAGGAGGTAGCGGGGGGAGCAGAGGGAGAGTGGGGGGGGGGGGGAGGGGTGGCGGTTTAAATTGACCTTTATTTAACCAGGCAGGCCAATTAAGAGCAAATTCTCATTTACAGGAACTGCATGGTGTAAGCATGATTGACCCTAAAGATAAAGAAGAAAAGGTTCATAATGTTAATGTTCTCCTGGTGCAAAGTGTGTTTAAATGGCCCCTGTGAATCAAATAAGACTTAAATCTAAGCGAGGGAGACAGGTGTGGAGCAGTGAGGGAGATGGAGTGATAAGGCTGATGAGGGTCAGAGGGGAGCATTTAAGAGGCTACAGAAGCTGCCATCAGTTGGTGCTTGTGTCCCTGTTGCAAGGCTGATAGACATCAATAAACTTACTTCATGAAAAATACTTAAAATACACACACATAAAACATTTGAACAGCCTGATCTATTAAAAAAAAAGACACAAGTCTCTCGTTCCTTCATCTCCTACCTCAGTTATCACTTAGATTTCAGACTCAGATGATTATCAGCGCTCCTGGCTACAGCTTCATCCCTTCATAATGAAGCGTATGTGCGCATATTAAACATGCAAGGGTGTGCGTTTATTCACTGGAGTGTGTCTGCAGGATGTGTGTAACAGTTGCACGAGCAACAGATGACAGGAGCACTGTAAAGAACGCATTAAACCCTGAGCACTGTGGGAAACAAAGAAGTGAACTATAATGTATTTTCATCACAGGACATCTGTGTTTGTGTGCGTCTGCATGTGAGGGAGAGATACGTGTGAAATCCTCACAGACATGTAAAGCCAGCAGTGTTTTCATCGTGTAGAGGAGAGTGTTAACACGTTATCTGTGTTTGTGCATGGATACGCCTGTTTGCCTTTTACTGACAATAAAGGTCTAGCACACCAGAAAGCAGCACAGTTCATCTGCACGCGCTCCTGAAATAGGCAATAGGCTATAGTCTTGGTGATGTTGGAACTACTCACACAGCTAGGTGAAAAAATGTAGCTGGTGAACTAATGGCATGGATGTATTATAAGAACTGGATACCGGACTAAAAATGGCACCCATTCAGTCCTATAGGAATTGCTCGACTGGCACATACGCCAAAAAAAGTTTCTAGCTTCCAGGTTTGCGGTCCACTGAATATGCACAGTAGTGTTTCCCCCGTTGGCCCCGCTCGCAAGCTCCCGCTCAGCCCATAGACTTTACATTGTGACGACGTCACAGATTTTTAAATCGCTTTTCTCGGCTCGAGGAAAGTTCAACCTCTATGGATCAAAAGTTCACCATAAAAAGAGTCATAATTGACGTTGTTTGCAGTTCGAGGTGTCCTGTCAACAGTTTTACAGGTGTCTCTTTTACAATGGTGGTCTATGGGGAAAATACTTTTCGGGCTGCAGGGGGATTTTTCGCTGCAATACTGCGAGTGGCCACTGGGAAAAATTGGCTGCAAGGCTGAGGCGACACCCTATCCAACTCTTATTATACATCCATGGCTAATGGCTAACACGTTAGCAGGCCGAGAACATGCTAGTACTGGATCTATGGATATATACACGTAAATGCCATATTAGGCCGCCCCTCTGAATGCATACAAGTATATTGTGAGAAGAGGTCTATCCACTCTTACAGCTATAATAACTCACTGAACTGTCCAACAATCAATCAATTTTCCAGCAGTTTGTTTTTTTTATAGTTGTAACTAATAAAAAAGTCCAATGTCAATGTGCTTCACAATTCTGCTTTAATGATATTCATGTTTTTTCACATACATTCTACTGATATTTCCCATAATATTTACATAAAGTTCAAGTAAGTTCAAGTTCTTCCAGTGTAGCAGTTACACGTTCTGCTCAATTAATTGTTTTGTAGAAACAAAACCACAAGCAGCAGGAAAATGACAGTGAGTTGTGGGCTGCATGTGTGTGTATGAGAGACATGATCAGTATAAATTTAATCTCATATTAATTTAGTCAACGTGAAAGCAGCGTTTATTCTTTGAGCAAGATCATCAGGTAAGTGCCTGGTTGGTTCCTATGTGGGCATGTGGCTGTATCCAGGTTTGATAAATAGAGTCCAAGATTAACAGCCACTTTAAATTGCTTATAATGATACCAGTATATTAAATTCAACATGTTTGTGTGAGTAGAGCGTTGTCTAATAACTACTCGCCCATAAAATTATTCCTTTTGCCTCAGTTTCATTAGAATGTTCAAATGCAGCACAAAAGTCTGGTATTCATCCCTGCAGAGAGCAGCCAGACTGAACCAATATGACGGCAGCTGAGACGCATCCCGCATACAGTATCTATGTGTATGTATCTATGACTGGATATGTGAGAGTCTCTCTTATATTGTTTGTACTGGACTGTTTACCACTCAATGGGATTTTGTTCTGAGAATTGCAAATCATTTCATTCAATAAGAAGTTATTGAAGAGTGAAAAAACATCTTGCTGCATACTGTCTGTTCACACAGTTTATTCAATACATGTATTTGTACCATTGACTCTTGTTCTGTCTGACAAACGTTCCTCTTTTGTAGAGCAGTTTAACAGCTAATAAGCTACGATAGCTTCATCTTAAACTCTCTGGCTCTCCATTCCCTCAAAGGTCAGCAATGTCAAGACAGCTTGCTATTGGTCAGCAGGGTGGTTTTTCATGTCAAAGTTGAACTCAACATAATTAACTTGTCAGAATCTTTTTTTGCGGTGATTCCATTTAAGAGTTGATTACACACAAAAAAATCACAGTCCTCAATTTTTAAATGCTGGAGAGACCAGACCTTGCAACATCACTGAACTTTAAATTTAATATTAATTCATTAGTTTATTCAGTCATTACTTGAGTCACAGGAGGCCTGTAGCAGCATGCATTACAGTTTAAAGTCTCCAGTGTGGAGCAGTGAGGAGCAAACAGCAGAAGGGAGACATATGTTGATACAGGAAAAACATGCTCATCTTCATACTGTGGAATGGAGCAGAGTGAGTGATGTGGAAGGAAAATTAAAGGACAGATTCTGATTATTTTTTCATTACCTTAATACACCGCCCACATGCAATATGTTTATTGAGACAGTTACTGCTGGTTGTAATCATTCCTCCTCTGCATGCTGGCTGTCAAGTGATTTCATCATGCAGAGTAAAAGATAAGGAACAAAATCAACAAACCTTGTTCTGGAAGATTCATTCTAGATGTTATATGAGGCTTCAATTAGTCTGAGTTCAGCAAAGCAAGTGAGTATCATCTAAAGTTATGATCTTTCTAGGTTGTAATTTGCTTTCTGTGTTTTCACTGACGGTGTTTCCTTGCTGAGCGGTGGTGGAGGAATAAGTCCTGGCAGTGGCGTGCATGTTTGTTGTTGGGACAGAGCAATGAACCTACATGCCAGAGCAAAGATACCCACTCTAACTGACTCTGCTGTAGCATTATATTAACTTCAACTGAACTTTAAGCAGTTTTGCATGGAACGAGGACTGTGAAGTATGCACCCCTTCTTTTACAAGGTGCTAAAAAAGGATATTTTGATGGCCAAATCAATGTATATATGAAATATGTTTAATCTTCTGTTGCATGCAGATTAACACTAAAACATTAAAAGCATTTGATTTGTATAGTGATGACAATAAGTTCTTGTCTTGGCAAACATTACTGTGCAATTGAAAATTAACTCTCCAGTCCTCTTAGATCTGAAAGGCAAACTAAAAAAGGCTACATTTTCTGAAGAAAATGTTTGCTCACTGCAGAAATTTTGCCGTTGAAACATTTGAAAAGTACTAAAGCAGTGGAAGTGGCAGTCAAAATACACACACTCAAAGAATCAGATATAGCAGTTTAAGTAGAGATGCTGGAAGAAGTTTATTTTGAGTGTGAGGTCTGAATAAAGTCGAGGTGTCAAAATTTGTGTAAAAAAGTGTAAGCACTGAGCCAAGTTGAGGTATCAGTTGAAGAGAAAGTGCTGAAAGGAGCTGAAAATGTCAGTTGAAGTGTAGGTGATACATTGAGCTGGAAGTGTCAGCTGAAGTGGAAGTCCTGAAAGAAATTAGTGTCAGTTCAAGTGTATACTGTGAAGTGTAAACTGAAAGATTATGTCAGTAAAAGGCTGAAGTGTCAGCACTGAAACAGTTGGAGATACAGTAATTGTGCAAGAACTGTGGAAGTTATGGGAGTTATACAAGCTGATTTTTTTTTTGTTTTTTGTTGTTGGAAGTTGAAGACCTGAGACATGAAAGTATTTGAAGAGTCAGTGGAAGGTGAAGTGGAAGCGTTGAAAGGGGAAAGTCACAAAGAGAGAAAAAAAGCTGAATTTAGTTCAAATAAAATGTTTACAAAATGTTAAACTGGTAATTCCATGTTGTGAAATTGCTCACTAACAATCTGCCGGCAAACACACACACACACACACACACACACACACACACAAGGAATTAGTACTGGATACACACAGAAACTCATCCATAAAATGAACAAGCACATGTAAATACACTATCAAACAGTTTAGGAAACATCTCCAACACATCAGCTCCTCCAGCAACAGCCACCCTACTTTTCTTAGGAAGCAAGTTTTTGAGGGCAAAAACAATTCTTCAAAGTGCCGGAACATTATTCTCTATCTTATTTCCACTACACTGTCTGAATACAAATTTTCAGTCAAATTTGACCGCGTGTGTGTGTGTGTGCTTGACGAGAGAGTAACAGAGACCTGCGTGTTTATGTGTGGCTCCTCACAATGTGAGTAGCAGGCTGACTGACACCACTAATTAGACTGCCTGGTTTCAAGAAAGAAAGGAAGACGAAGGAAGGAAACCGGGCGGGAGACATTATGCAAGGGTTAGTGAGAGACGGATCATATAAATCATTTCTGGAAGCGTGTGTCTGCGTGACAGATAGAAGGGAAAAACACCAACCTGCTGGATTAAAAAGACAGAAAAATGTAGGACAAATGGAAGACAAAGCAGAGATTTTCCAATTATATTCCAAAATAAGATGAAACTTGCACTTGAACTCTAACCACTAATGCAAATGAAAATGTAATAAAGGGCCAAGTTACAAGTATGTTCCTTATATCATACAGCAACTTAAATTAATTAAACAATGTTTTTAAGTTTCCATTAGTCGAAACAGCAGTTTGTTATGATAAAAAAGAACTGAGAATCAACAGCTTAAATAGCTTTAGAGACAGATTAGGCAGCTCAGACATCTACAGAAACACGAAAAGTATAACATGTAGTGGCAATCAGTGCTAACGCTAGCAAGATAGGCTAACTGTCCAAGTGGAATTATACAAATGTAACAGAATGATGTTTTTAAAAGCAGTTCATGGTCATAAATCACTTTCTTTTCTTTAATCATTTATCTCTTATGTTCATATTTTATTGCCTCATCTATTTTATTGGCATCATTATTTCACTGTAATCATTTCAGATTGTCAGTCATCTGTAATGCAACCCTAACCCTAACCCTACGATGTGAGGTTAGGGTTAGGATGGATTAATGATGGGTCCACCTAAATGTTTAATGCTGTAAAGGGACTGATAAGTAATCGATAATTAATTCTATAAAAAGTGGAAGAGATTCATAATGATGAATGCTATATGTGTGTCTCTCAAAGTTGTGTGAGGATTGATATGTTTGTTGAAATATTTCTCTCTAGATCTAGATCTCTCTGCCAGAACTACCTGCCTACTGGGGGGATGTTATATGCCGTGTCCCGCTGCGCCCCTGCTTCCAGTCTTTATGCTAAGCTAGGCTAACCACATCTTGGCTTCAGATCTGTAAATAATGCACACAGAGGACGCACGTGTCCCCTCGAATATATGATATTGGATGGCTTTAGAAATTGTTAAATGCTATTTTCACAGTAAATGTTTTTAATTATCCTAACTAACATAGTATATAAACCAAAGTCGCTCTGGTTTTACTATAATCCAGAAGAGTAATTAACATTAGTGTTCACTTGTTGTCCTTGCTATTATCAGTAGCTAAATTATTTTTTTGTCAAAAGAAACTTTCAGCACTATAATTTGTCCTACAAAACAGGGGATGGACAGATATATTAGTGTAAATAAAAACAGTATCTACATGTTTTAACCTTTTTTACTTTATGTTAAATAATCAACAGTGCTGCTAGCTTACCAGCTAACGTTAGCCCCAACTTCAAAGCCTTTTTGCTCTCATTTTCTTGTTCAATATTGCTTTTAAATGTAATATTGTAGAAGTGTCATTCGATTATAGTTAGATAGTTACTGATAGGGGGCGGATGGATCATATTGAACATAGAAGCCAAAGCAGATAATTACTGCAGCAGCATGGTTTAGAGTGAACATTAACATATGCATTGTGAAATTGCACACCCTCAAGAAATTGACTACATGACTGTATGTACATAACCATCACTGGACAAAATCTTACTTTCGTTTCTACTGTATTCATTAATTATTATTTTTGTAATCCACAAAGTTTCCAGGGTTTTCAGGGTCTGGAGGAACCCATGGAGAAAGTAAGACATTAATTTAAACCTGTCATAAAAAACTTTAAGAGTAGCTTTAACAACTTTAACAATGTATTTAATTAATGCATTGAAAAGAGAAATTCACACATTTCCATCTGGAAATGGGCAGCAGTGACGCGTTTCATATAAGAAGCAAGAGGCAAAAGGGGAAGGATGGCTTTAGGAAACATGGGAGAGTGAGAGAAGAAAGAAGAGAGAAGAGAAAATTAGATGGAACCTTTTGTACCCATTCCCCCGCTGGATTCTTTGATACACTCTGCATTGCATAATGATATGCAAATATGACAAAATATGAAAGTGGTACTGAGTGGGGAAATCTGGTCTAATGCACTGTTTTCAGAATCTTGAAAATGCCTTTCAAGCCGAAGAATTCTTTTCATTTGACTCTTAAGAAATCCTCATTCAGCCATCGCTCCCTCTTTCTGTCTGTCTGTCTCCATCTCTAATGCTTCTCTTTCACTCAGTTTGCAATTTTTCCATCAATCTGTCTCCTTTTCTGACTTTCCTCCCCTCTTTCTTCCGCTCATCCCTGAGGATGTATAGAAGTCAATACTCCAGAGAAGCTATACAGTCCAGAGCTCTTAAGTCAAAGTCACCTCCAAACTAACTGCTCGCACTGTACTGTACCACCATGCATTATTAAGATCTGACTGTGTTAGTAAAACCCCAAAAGACTCAAGGGAAAGGGATTTAGAAGGCTGGAAATCATCCTAAAACAACTTCACCGGGGGGCAGCTTTCCCATGCTGGCCATCGCTAATGTACATTTTTCTCCACATCCCCCTGTGATTGCTGCTGTGGCAATTTTGAAGAGCAATGAAGCAGAACATATATGCCTGTTTCCTCACTGAGAATTTTTTGAGAACGAGAAGGTAGCGGAAAGAGATGAGATTGGTGTAAGGGGTGGAAAAAACGCATGTGTTAGAGAAAAACACTCAAAACGGTCCAAGGCTCAAAGAGACTCGCAGTTTGTCAAACCACCTTTTTCTCTCACATTACATGCACATATATGAATATATTTATGCATTAACATGTATAAATACATTAACGCAGATGTTAGGACACAGTTTAAAGCACAACATTTATTTAATATTCACTACAGATCCACTTTGTTTACCAGACTGCCGGGGAGAGTTGAGGATATATGTATAATCCTGTGTATTAACCTGTGAATTGAGTATTGTTAAAACATAATATTCTGTAAGCTGAATCAAATACATGCTCCTATTTAAATAGCAGGCTGGATACACAGTATCACTAAAAGCCTAAATCCCTGCATTAGCCTGGAAGAGCCTTTCAATAATATCAGGGATAAACTGACGTGAATAGCATTAGTTGTGGGGGTGGCCAGCAGTGAGTCTGGTAGCACCTGTCAAGGCCCCAACACTATATAAAATTTAGGATTGTCCCAGACGAAAGTTGATAGTTGTGAGAGAAACGTGCTGTAATATTTGGTTGTCAAACTAGAACATTGGTGCTAGAACTGTGAGGCACTGGCTACCAACAATTTCCATATTATACGGATAGAAGAAGCATTGATCTATATCTAGGAAGCAAATGTGATCAGATTGCTGCTTCTCTGGAGCAACAAATCCTCCAAATCAAATGACAAAATAGGTAGGTTGTTGCTCCATGCACTGCAGAACAACACAGAAGTGCTTTCTGATCTAACGTCCCTATCAGCAGACAATATCATTTGTTTGTGCCTGTACTGTTTCAAATCACTGTTGAAAAGTGAATGTTTTATGATGTGACGACGCTATTGTTAAGGTTTTGTTAGGTTAAGGCACAACAACTTTATTAAGGTTTGGGGAAACATTGTGGTTTGACTAACAATGACTAGTTCGCTATTGTTAGGGGACATTCACTGTCATGGTTACAATAATAATCACATGGTTAAGGGAGGGTATCGTGGTCATGCTTTCAAAAAATCAATATTGATTAGCGGTTCGGGAAACGAACAGCGATCTCTCATGTATATAACGTCACCCGATTTCCTCCTTTGCTCCCGTCATAATTACTACTGCCACTAGAGGGTGCTGTCACTTGACTGTACACGTTTTGTTTTAGGCCGCTTGGATGGGGCTAGAACAATGACAGTTAAATTTTGGCATCAGAAATAAAATTTGGCATTGAAAACAAAACCTGAACTGAAAAAGGAAACATTGGCATTAAATAAAATTACAATCTTATTTTATTTTGATTTTATTTTTTGCATTATGATATCTTTCAATGTCAATCTTTAAATGTTTTCTTCATGTCTGTCTTTTTTCAGAGACAATTTTTTCTTTTTTAGAGCTGACATTTTTTCCCCCAGTGTCACTGGTTTTTAGTTTCAACTTTCTGTCACTGTTTTGGTGTAGAGAGGAGGGCCCTTGTTTGGGTCTGCTTTTTGGTACGACAGTACCCCAGGGCAATGGTGGAGATTTTGAGCCAGACTGATGTAATTTTCGCTCTGGGACTGTTAATATGTCACTTTATTAAGTTTGAATATTTTTTCAGGCAAGAAAGTAATCATTTAGATTGCCAATATGTGGTCAGTTTATCCAAATAACTCCTGTTTGTAAAACTGCTGTGACGTTTCAGAGCTGCTGGCTGGGTGAAACCAGCCAGTCATCTCCAAGCAGCAGCCTGACTCCTGTGTCCTCATCCTTGGGGAGAAAATGATCTGATGAACTGATCTGTGCAGCTCTTTGGTAATTTAGCTCTGGCTCTAATGTCTCTGTAGCATTTTGATATATGATATAATTCCTTTTGGAAGATAAATGTTGGTCTCACAGAGGAAATCTAACAATTGTAGCTGCCACATTAGTTTGTCTTAGTGTGAAGTGAAGCTTCATGCTCTTATTGGACTGAACAACAGTGCTGCTTCTGGGGCTCTGGGGCTGGGGTACAGATACACTGCATTTCAATCAATATATATGTATTATAATGAACAGATCAGTCCATATTAACTTTCATCTGAGTTCCTCAAAAGGTTCTTGGTGCGGGGGGGAAAGTTCCTGTGGTTGAGACATGGCTCAGGTGTATTTGGGCAAGATGCTGAACCCCAAATTGCTCCCGATGTGTGAGTGTGTGCGTGAATGGGTGAGTGAGCATTAGAAACATTGTAAAGTGCTTTGGATAAAAAGCACTATATTGCTCCTGATGAGCAGGTTGGCACCTTGCATGGCAGCCTCTGCTATCAGTGTATGAATGTGTGTGTGAATAGGTGAATGTCGGCATGTGTTATAAAGCGCTTTGAGTGGTTGGTAGATTAGAAAAGCGCTATACAAATGCAGTCCAGTTCATTTAAACATAGAGCCTGCAGATCAGGTTTGCTTAATATTTTTCCTGCATGGACGATCAGGCCAACTGTGGATTCCATGTTTATCTTTTATTGTGGCTTGTAGCTTTTACTTTATTTATATTTGGATTCAAGGATTTGTTCGTAAAAGATGATTCATTCATACTTGATGCTTTGGCCTTAGGTGCTATAATAGGAGTCTTCTTGTAAGCCAGGAAGTGGGGAGAGGAGGGCATACAAAACTAGTAGGATGCCAGCTGCCTGATTTAAATTTAATGAAGAGAGAGAGAGAATGTGCAGGAATGAAGACTGGGAACGTCAGAGACAGAGAGTGAAAGACGAGACAGTGAATCACCCTGTGTACTGTTGTGTATTAATGTATGTGGCCCTCCGGAAATGGGTTTAAGTCTTTGTCTAAAATTACCACGCACACATAAACAGTAACACAATAATCTGCTGTAATATGTGCGGTAAATGTGTGGTATATATGGCATTGAGTAGTGAAAGCAAAACCTACCGCATGGAGTGGATTGCCCTGATCGATTGGCACCTTGAAGTCAGCCTGGAGCTCATCAAAAGCTGTTATCTGAGAAAAAGAGAGAGGGAAAAAGAGATGACTCATAAAATCAGCAAAATAGAGGGACAATATAATGAAATTTGTCATTCTGAAAGCACATCAAAAGTGCTTACAGCCCTGTACTGCATGTACCCATGAGATGCTCGGCTGCAGAAGACCACATTATTGCCATAGATTATCTTTATGTTAATTAACGCTAAACAGATGCTACCATGGCACATTTAAAGGATAAGGCTGGTGAGAAAAGACCAAAACCACCAACAATTTGATCCTATGAATAAGTATTGTCTACACACCCAAAGTCTGATACACATTCCTCCAAAGAGCTTCATTGTTATCCATGAAAAACACATCAGTGAGTCACACCTTTGACATGCGATGCAGAAACATGTCACATGGGTAACAGCGGTGCTAACATCAACATGCTAACATGGTCAGCATGGACAATGCTGTCCCATACTTAAGCTTATGAACAATTGCTTACAAAAAATAATGATATTTCTATCAGCCTCAACTGTATTGCTAATGTTTAAAAGGTAGTGTATGATGTTTACCATGTTAACCATTGTATTTTAGTATGTTAGCATGCTAACACTTGTTAATTAGCACTAATCACAAACTACAATTGAAGCTGATGGAAATGTCATAATTTTTGCAGGTGTCTGGTCATAAACTTAAGTATGGGACAAACTGGAAAATTTGATCTGATGATGGCATTAGATTAAAAGTCAGAGGATCATCAAAATGATTAGAATTCATGCGCTGGCACAATGGATATCAAAAATATATAAGCATATATAAGATATTTCAGTCTGGAAAGTGGTGGACCTACCGGTTGACTAACATCACCATCATAGAGCTACACAGCTACAGCCCCCAGCTACTGTATTTTAGGAAATTATTGAGTCTTAAAAAAAAAAAAAAAAAGGGTTTGGGAGTTCCACAGTTAGGGTCGGGAAGTATTGAGAGATGGACTAACACATTGTTGGTTTCGTTAAAGTCCTCCTCCACTCAAAAATATGTTTTTCTTCTTGTTCCTTGTTGAATGTTTGAGTTTCTCTGTGCAAAATGATGTATGTGCAGAGTTTGACAGTGGATGGAGGGCTATTTTCACATTCGTCTGCTGAAAGTGGAAAACTTCTCTGTGCTCATTAAAATCAGATTTTTAGGGGTGGGCCTATGAGCATGATTTGTGACATCACAAATAGTGTGGAAGCCAATCCTGGTTCAGTGTTCAACTTACACAAGCGTGATGTGGAAACTTGAAGCCCAAGTGTACAAACACTGAGAATGGACTTTACGGTGAAATAGGAGACATCTTGTGTCCAGCAGTTAAAGATTCTGGAATTTTTAATGAGAGAGAGGACGTAGATGGAATTTTAATGATTTTAAGATAACTGAACTTTTTTTTGTGGCAAAGCCATACCAGACACAAATTATTATTCAGAGTTCATTTTATTTTATTCATTTTATATTCAGAGATTTGTTCAATCAAAATGAATTTATTCAGACCCACGTAACCAAAAAGCAAGTGTTTCAGAAAAATGAAATGAAAAACATACAAAACAAACAGATTAATCTGGTTTAACTCGAGAAAACTGAAATTTAGGCACGCTCACATGCACGCAGCTACACAGACATCCTCTCCCTCAAACCAACAAGTCTCCCCTTAAATAGGCTGTCCAATCTGTCTAGGCAGAACCATGTTTCTAACAGCTGTGTCCCTTTCCTTATACCAACAACTGGTATATGACAATGTAACTTGTATTACTTAACACTGTTTACATACACATCACCCACAGCACAGTCCTAACCATAAGCCAAAATAAGTACAAAGCTTAAAAGCAGGAAGTGGTTGGGTGCCCTCACCTTTTTTCTCGTGGAAAACGTGATGGATATGATAAGGGACACGACAAGGAAATCAATAACTCAAGAAACTCAGGACTTAAATCAATAAACAATAAGTGAGTTTAAATCTTATCTGTCTTCGTTAAAGCAGAAATGCAGACGTAAATGTAACAAACAAACCTGAGATAGTATGTGAAAGCAATGCTACAAATAGATGTTATATTCTCTAAACAATCAAATGACAAGGATGTTAAGAAATGTGGTCTCACCCACTATGTCACAGGCAGTCTTATCCTTTAAGGACGCGGTCATACAGATTGATTCATTGAACATGCCAGTGCTCTTTATTCACTTATTTCCTTCAATCTGCCACCCTGAGATTTCAGGTTCAAAATGTCTCGTTTTCACTGCAGCATGTGTTATGTCATCATCTGCTGAACACATCAATCCACCTGCTGCACTGTCAGGCAAAAAGAAAAGAAGAAAAGAAAAAAAAAGCCCATTTCTAAGTTGCTCTACAAGGACAATTTCAGGTCTTCACCCTCGTCATCGGCATGATCTGCTCCACTTAAAATGTTGGATCGTTTCTGCCCAGAGCAACACAATTTGCATGTAAGAGACTTAGAAATCAGAACCCTTTGGATTTTATTTGATCCTGCCACCCACCCACTGCTGCATTGTGGGATAGCTCTTGGTAATAACAATGTCAAGTAAAGATGAGCAGCAGAGAAACTACGCAACAGTTCCATTGGTGTTGCGTGTGTTGCAATGGAGGCAATTGCACTACAAAGACAGATGTCATTGCTTGAGTTGGGCCTCAGGAGGAAAGTGTGTGTGTGTATGAGAGAGAACGGGAAGAGATACTGTATGAGTGTGTCAGTCAGTGTATCTGCATATGAACTACACTCTCTGTCTCCAGTGTGTGTGCACTATGGGGGAGCTGTAAGATGCGAGAACGTCACGATTATATCATTATATGTGTGTGCAGAGTAAGAAAAAATGGATTACTGTTTGTGTGGTAGGAAAACGTTACTCATTCATTGTGTTGTGTGAGCAAGAAACAGAGGAAGCTGTTGCATATGTGTTTGCACATGTGAATGTGTGTGTTAGCCCAGTATGGGGAATTAACATCAGAGAGACGGCAGAGGTTCGCACCAATCCCGGGTTATTTCCCTGGGCTCGCCCCGCACTGACAGGCAGCTTTTTACATGTTATTTCCCAATGGATCCAAACAGTGATCCTGGCTCATTGCCTCGCTCTGTTACAGTGTGTTAGCTTCCCCCAGGCTGTTCCTCATGGGCGACAGGAAGACACATACACAGTCTTCATGGGTGTATAAATACATGCATACAGTAAAGCACTGTGCATAGCAGTGCACACTAACACACTTCCACAAAGACAGCCATATAAAGATTGAAAGTACAGCAGAAATACCTGGTCTATAATCCTTGTGCACCACATGAGAGACTGGATGTTCTTGGTGGGTGTCAGGCTTCAAGGATAATTAAGATTTATCTCAACTTGCATCTTATTTTTGTAGTTTAAGCCAGTTGCTATCATTTAAAATAGCAATCACAACATGAAATCTGACAAAGCAAGAGGCATAGTTGGACAGATTGTCACAGTTCATCCAGATTATCTAAACTACTTCATTAATCCATCAGTTTTCCACTGCTTTCTGTGTCTGTGTCACAGTGGCAGCAGGCTAAGCTAAGGTATCCCGGATGTGCTTCTCCCTAGCCATGTCCTCCAGCTCTTCCTGAGGCATTGACTGACCAGATTGGATATGTAATGTCTTCAGCAAGTACTGGGTCAGCCCCAGGCTCCCTTCCCAATTGGATGTGGCCAGAGTACCTGCACAGGGGGGCATCCAGGAGGTATCTTAATCAGATGCCTGAATCACCTCAACTGGCTCCTTTTAACATGAAGGAACAGCAGTTCTATTCCACTCTGAGGGGGAGTTCAGCCACCCTGCAAACTTATTGTGGCTGCTTGTATTAGCAGTCTCATTCTTTCAGTCATCACCCAAAGCTCATGGGTGATGACTGAATGGTTTGAGAACCCCTTGACCCTGGGATCTGCATTGTCGAAACAATAGTTCCTGGTAGGGTCACTCTTGGCAAATCTGTCCCAAGGACCCTTACACAGCTGCAACTTCGGAAGAAAGCTACTTTGCTTGGATTAGAGAATCTAGAGCCCTTTCCTGCCGCCAGGCAATGGTAAGGGAACTTACCCTTGGTAGGGGAACTCGTCCCAAGGCATATTGGTTCAAAGGAATGGGTCAGAACAAGAGCATAACCCTTATGGAGTTTTTTTTAGCTTGATTAAAGCTGATTAAAGATATACTCAAGGTACCTTTACAATCTGTTTTATCATCTAACTACTGGTATTTCTTGCTCCGTCAAACGTCTTTTTAGCAATGACACTACATACCTAGACATCAGCAATTAACTTGGCAAGTACCATGTTTTCATTACCAATAGGGATGATGGCTTAAACTCCAAAACTATGAACCATATTGTAATGAACTAGTATCCTTTAAGGGAAAATCCACCCTAAAACAAAATTTCACCTCCTTGATATTTGGCAACTTAGTCAGTGGTGATCTGAAGCAATATTTGACCCTTAGCTGCAGACCAGAGGACCAGAACTCAAATCTGTGGCATGCTCAGAGGGTGATTCCTGCAGAAGACCCACTGGCAATGACTATGGGTTTTCTTTTTGCAAATCTGCTTCTATTTTGATGTGGATGATAACTTTAACAGACTGCTTTGAAGTCAAGGTTGGCTGGCAGAAACGGCGAACAAACTGGCACACTCTGCTCCTCTCTTGGCTTGCTGAATTCTGCATAAACAGTGTGTTTTAATGCAGACTGTGGCTGCTAGTAGACCGACACCTTATTCTGTGTGTGTGTGTGTCTGCAAGGAAAAGAACAGCGAGAAGAGTGTAGCCTAATTTGTTGTGTTTTAGTGTCCGGATATAAATTTGGGCTCATTTCCACTGTCTTTCGGTCGGTTGAAGCTGTGACACACCAAAAACATGCTTTTCCATCCATGCAGTCTCCAAGGCATTCATATGGAAATAACAAGATTAAAAACAACAACAGCAATCACAGGAACCTCCACCCTGATGTGAAAGACTACAAGGTCCACTTTAATTATTCAAAACCTTGTCTGAATTATTCATTGGGATTTTAAACCCACTCAATATGGGTTAATTTTCTGCATAGCCATTTCTCACCAACCTCTGAAGCACAGTTTAGAACCCAATGAAGCTGGTGCCAAAACACTAAGTCTAATATGCATACAGCCAATTGAGAACCACACAGTGCTGGACTTAATTCATGCTATCTGTCTGTTTCCCGGCATTAACCAACAGGCTCGATGCAAAGTTTACAACACAAGCTGCCCAATTTCCCCAAGAGGAGCATTAAATTTTCATCTTATCTCAGGCGGAGAGTAAAATGCAGTGCCGAGCTAACGGAGAATGGGGAAAGGTCTATTGTGAGTAATCCTGTGTTGGTCCTTATTGCTTACAACTCATTTTTTTAGTAACGGCAGGTTTAATAATCAAGTGTTAGGAAGCGTAGAGGCAAGCAAAATGGCTGGCAATGTTCATCACAGTTTGGATGCCTTACAGACAAATCCATATGCATGGATTCTCGCTCAGGGAAGGATCACCTGCTTCACATATTGATGATGTTTTTGAAAAGGCAGAGCACAGAAGAAAACATTGAATAAATAAAATAGGAAAGGAGGTAAATATTATGTCTTTTAGTTCCATTTTTTGCGACATTTTGCGAATATGTTAAGCTTTTGTATTTCTGCCTTTGAGGGTCTGTTTTCTCCTTCTATGACTTTATAGGGAACATCAAAATATCCTTTCCCCTGCAGACTTCCCAGAGGTCACTGGCTATCCATGTGCTGGGAATTGGCTTGTGTTTTAATCACTAACATGCTCCCGTAAGTGTCAGCCTATATCTGTGCTGAACACCTTGGCGGGGGGGAGACAGCTGGAGGAGGCAGTTTCCCTGATGCTAATAAACACTGCTGGCACAATTAACCCCTTCATTCACTGTGATGAGATCGAATGAAACAAATCTCTTCCTTTTAGAAAATTCCTTTGTCAGCTTTTTGTATGTATGAATCGGCTGCCAGGAACTTTATAGGCATATACGAAACTACAGTGACAGTTATTAGACAGAACATCAACTGAGCACATTCAACACATATACATATGTGTACATGTTGCTGTGACCATGGCGTCTGGTGGAGGCAAGAATGGTGTTGCACTGACATTACAGCAGGACAGTGTTTTCTTTTGTCTTAAAATCAATGACAGGAATTAGATTACCATGGAAACATTGATTCCAGCAGCACTTGATTCCTTGACCCTTGAGCCAGTTATTGAGACAATATTGCTGAGGTTCATCTTTGTTTCTTGAGGTCACGAAAAGAAGTCAGTAACCATGACCAACCGGTATGATAGACTTTTATGTTGAGAAACCCCAGTGAATAAGTGAATGCAAGAGCTGGATTGTTGGCATATATTCATATTAATGTGGGATCCGGCAGATGTCTGAAGTGCCTTTTCGAAATTGCTCTCTTGAATTAGCAGAGCATAAACAATATTGTTAACATTTTAACATGTTTAAAGCTGCACTCATCCATATCTTTATTTAATTCTTATGCCAGTAATGTGAAAGGGGTTGTTGAAGTGACAAACTCACAGAGAATTACCATCAGACTCTGCAGTTCCCTTCAATTCTACGGAGCATTTCAGCTCATTGTTTAGTTTCACGGTCTTCACCTCAATATGAAAAACACATCTGCTAGCTACAGTAGCTGCTAACACTTGGGTGTTAGGTTAGGGTGTTTCTTCCTAACTGACTCACCACAACAACCTGTTAACACAAACTAGTACAAATAAGAATTTACAGTTGGAAAAAAAAAACATATTACACCTGTCCGGCTCCATAAGTTCAAGTCTTATTTAAGTTATGCTGTGAAGTGTTGTTGTCAAGCATAAAGAAAATATACAGTTGGCCCTAATTTAACCACGCAAGTACAACAACAGGCGCAGCGTTGTAAGTCTGAGGTGCACAGACTGTGTGGACGTCTCCACCTGTTATTGTGGTTATGTATGTCTGATATGTGTGTAGAGGTCTGTGTGGTTATTTTGTAGCAGACTGTTGTTGTTTTCAGATGATTTAATGAAAATAAACACAGTGAACAGCCGTGTGAAACAGCACTGGTACGACACTTCTAAGAGGCTGAGGATTTATCAATATATCAGTCCTGCTGCCTTTAGATGCTGCAGAGATTTAATGAACTGAAGGAGAAGCTTTTCATACAGTATAAACAGCTGTGGACAGCAGATACTGTAAAAATCACCCACATTTATTTATAGAGCAATACAGACTGATTTACTGACTTTCCTTCTTTAACCCAATCAAATGTTATTTTCTGTGCTGATTTTGGTTTGAGAGTGTTTAATTGAAGTAACTTATTTATATTTCAAACATTAATCCATTATTATAGCACATTTGCAGCAAGTATTTAGTTTGCTCTTGTGATAAAATCACCAAAGCAGGAGCAGATTGATGTTGTGCCAGAAACAGAGGTGGTTCTGAGATGTCTGTTTTCAGTGCAACATCTAAGACCAAATTACAACCAAAATACAACAACTGGCTTTGCGCTGCTTCACTTGAATGAACCTTCAACCTATTTATACCTCTCCTCCCACCTGTGCACCATGCGTTCTGCATTGGTCACCAAAATACCACACAGACTGGCGAAGCAAGTTTCAGGGTCAGGAAATTACCAAACAGTCAGAGCGCTGCTTGTGCTGGTCATTGCCGTCTCACTTCCAGTTAACACAACTGCTAATTATCTTCTTTCTGTCTGATGGAGCAATACTGAGCTAATCTACCATGTAGTCTTTGATACATTAAAAGTAAATCACAGTATGATCCCAGTAGTAATCTGTACAATGTGACAAATGTACTTATGTTTGGAAGTGAAAGCAATAACACCTTTACATGGCTAATCTTACCCTGGTCTAGTTACTAGACTATGAACATAACAAGGCAGTTTTGATGTTTACATGCATCAATCCAACAAACTAATGATTTTATTAATTATTAATTACTTAAACAATCCTACAAAGAGATTTATCTCTATCTATGTACTTACAGCAACTGCTTGTCATTAGTAGAGCTATTTCTTTCACCTGTACTGACTATTATCCACTACCATACGAGTGGAGCGACAGTGGATTTTCAAGGTCTCCTTACACAAGAAAAATCAATGTAAATCCAGTTGATTCAGAATGCATGAATCCTCACAGGCTTTACTTGTTAATGGTGAACACTTGCCCCTGAGAAATCTTCACACACTAAACATAACCATAAAGAAATAGCTGGAATGGTGATTTGTCTGATGTTGCAACCAATGTGTCTTCGATGGGGCTGGCTAATGGAAACAGTCAGCCAAACCAGATCAAGTGTGCTCTAAAGACATTTAAAATGTGATCAGACCTGCACTGGGGTTTTCATTGAATCTACTGAATAAGAATAAAGAAAGAAAGCAAGGCTTTTAAAACTGCACAGTTTTCAAACCATTTTCACACTTATCCATATTGTTGTGTATATGAAAACAAAGAGGGTTTACTTAAATTAATGTTGAACAAAACTACCAATTTTCTGTCATTGTTTAAATGTGAAGAAGAATGAACTGGAAAGAAAAAGGGGGTAGGACAAGGATCGACCATATAATCCTACAGTGTATGCACTGTGTAGAGAAACAATAGAAACAGTGGAGTCATAATGATGGATGAGGAGCCAGCAGGGGTTAATGAACACGTGGATCGATGGTGAGCCAACCCAGCTATATACTGAACACCACCCCCATTAGCCTCCAGTGCCTGGTGCCAGAAAGCCTTGTTGACTGTTTACTTCTTTGAAATTACAATCAATTATATCACCTATGTATTTCTTCCCCCTGATATCTTATAAGGGCACCTTGAGCATGAGCTACTTCCTAGTTTGTATAGTTCAGGGAAGCGTGGTAGAAAATCACAGTGGCTCAGCATGCTCAATGCAAGGTGAAATCCTACAGGACCTGCCTTCACTTCAATTATTCTTTTTGTTCTGTCATTTACAGACCTGTCTGCACCTTGAAGGGTATGTCTTCCTTTTTATATTCCCTTGGGTTTATAGTCATATTAGACAACACAGTGTTGTAAGGCAGTCACAATCAAACTTTCTGCCTTTGTTGCCTTGCATCAATCCTGTCCTCTTTGTAAAATAAACAAAAGGTATGGTAAAGGTGAAGGTGGCAGACATGCTTACGCTTTAAGATTAGTATAAACTAATCTTTAAGGGGAAGCTTGGTTTCATGGGTCTTTTTTTTTTTTTTTTTTATAATTTTGACTAACATTCCAATTGGGAGTGATAATATCGTTCTTACCAAATCAATTGCTGAGAGTAAAAAAGAAGTCCATCTGGGCAACAAACAACAGCAGTTTAAAACAACAGGTTTTAAACAAATCTCCAGTGTACAGCCTAACTTAATTAGAAGAGAAAACAAAGGCAAACTATTAAATTATTACCCACAGTCTACAGACTCGACTTCCTGGTTCAACCTTGACTTACCACACCTGCAGTTCTGTAAATGTGTGGGAAGACAATTTTCCTCTGCAATAAGGGATCATTACTGTCCCTTATTGCACCATTTTGCTGCACCTCATTTAGGTTTTACCACTAAATAATGTTGTTTAGAGATAATCTGACTGTATACTGCTTGTGTATAACTTGTGTCTGATTGCCTGTTAACTGCATTAAGACTGAATTTCCATTTCATTCCATTCATTCATCCTGACATTGTGCTCATGTTAACCAATTTCTTGTTTGTTCGAAGCAGTAGTGAGTGACATCCAGACTACCGACATCATTTTCACAGACACAGGAGGTAGGAGTTGCCTGGATCGGCATTTTAAACATTTTCCACAATTACTGAAGAAATGTTATTTTAAATCCCCATTTACATCTGGTATTAACATGTGATCTTTACCTGGATACATTATCTGGACAATGACATTCAATCTATGGGTCTTTGGATTTATACCCTGTATTAAAATATGCTCTCATTTTCTCAGTCGTGTCTGCATTATGATTGGATCTCAATATGCAAATTGGGTAGGTGGAGCTGGCAGACCTGTCAACAAACATGGCGACTCTTAGATCATGGGAAGCAATGCCATGGATGGATGTCATTAATTTTTTGTGAGGGAAGACTTTTAGTTTGTGCTACTAGTCGCAGTTTTTGCTGTGCTTGTGACCTTTAAACAAATTCTTTCTTCTGAATGTGGTCATGCTATATGGACTGCATTTACACCTGGCTGCGTTCTGATCACAATGTGTTCTGAGTGGATTTACACCTTGAATTTTCCCATATCCAGACAATGTATCCAGATACAGATTGCATTTTATAACTTTAATATTTTAATAATAGATGTAAATGGGGTATAAGAGGTGTTACTTCTGTAAGTTGACATACAGCAAACTGTGCAGCTGCATCAGTCTAATCATCTTGTCCCATTCTGTGGCGATTTTACTGTCGAAATTTTCCATGTGATCTGTCTAGGTACCTAGCAGGCTATACAGGAAAATAAAGTCTATATTTTTAATCCAATCTCCAAAACTCTGATTGGCGTAACCAGCATAACCAGCCGTTAATGGACACAATACCTATTTGAATCTCTAAACATATCAGAGATGTGGGTGGCAATTCAGAGGTCTGGAACTAAACTGCTTCATTGTAGCATTGGTGTTGTGTTCCCAATTCTCAGCAATTCATTTGATTAAAACAATGGCCAAAACTACTAACTTGGGGGTGCTGGGACCCTTTAATTGACGGCTTGGACCCTCTGAAAATCTCAAAATGGAGTATCTTGAAGTCAAAACATTTACGGCATATGAGTGTCATTAACTCCACCTCTGCATATTTAAAAAGTCACACAAAAAATGTGAACAAAAACTAATGGTATACAGAATAAAAGTCCTAATTGAGGGAAATTTTGAAACAGTCCTTATGTCACAGAAAAAACAAATAAATAGAATAACATAGCGCAACCATGCTTGTTCTTGTTCAGCTATTTGGATCTAGTGGCTGATGTATGCCTATTCTGTTTTGGAAGTACCGCCCATGGCACCGGGACCCTCTGATTGTCACAGGGTATTTAACACACTGATTAAAAGATTAAAAACAAGGAGGCTGCGTCAGAAATGATTCACTATTATACCATGGTCTGGATGTATACTCAATTCTGATTGGCTGCAGGGTGTCCATTAATTCCTGATAATGGACACCTACTAAGTAGTTCCAGTGAAACTGTCTGCTCACCGTTCTAAATTAATTCACTGGTTAAAATGAGTAACCATAGCAACAGGGACGCAATCAAAACCTATGTTTACAATTTATTGCAACATGTTAACATCTAATTACAACAATGAGTAACTTCGACATTTCTTTTAACCTGTTTGAAGAATATGACAACTTTGATGACTGGGATGCAGCTGAAGAAAGAGAAACTGAGAAGAAAATTGAGAAACGACACAAAGAGTTGGTAGAACTCCTTTGCACAAAAATGAATGGACTCCAACTTTGAAAACTACACCGCCGATGCTTTGAATGAGACCCTGTGGGAGTTTTATGCCCCTGTCCAGTCCACCAAGGCGGGGGGGGGAGTACAGCATTGCCAGAATAAGGAGTCTGAAGGCCGGCATGAACCGTAATTTAAGTGAATTCAATGTCATGACTGATACCAGATTCAAGACCAGCAATGTGGTGTTTAAAGCTATACTTAAACATTACAGGAAAAGTGGTAAAGGTACCAGCCTGCACCATGCCTGTATCTCAGACTTGAACCTTTAACTCAAATTCCACTGCACTGTGTCCTAATACGCCCCTCGGCCTGGTCAGATAAGTTGAGATTCATCATCCAACTATGTTTGGCTCGGCGTGACAGGGAGGGCAACCAGGTCAAAAAAAACACCCTGGCACACAATCCACAAACTAAGAATCATAAAGCCCCGAATAACCCAGACAAGGAAAACCTAAGAGGTTTTATGTTTGCAGGCCTGACAGTTAATTCAGTTTTTAAATTATATATATGATTTCTGTTGGCTCCGATATGTGGAGCGGAATGAATTGTTGACATGTTTCTTTGCATTAAAAACATGAATTACTACCTGTGGTTTTTAATTATTTACAATGAAATTGTTTGAAAAGCCCATGACTACAACATGAAAAAGCACGATACATCCAGTCAGACTACTGTTTGAAAAATGGTATGAGGAACATAGGTTAGGCCTAAATGTTGCAAGCCTCATGAAAACAGTCCTGTTAACACAATGTATCTAGTCTGGTCTACAAACCTCTGCTGGCATTGGCATCAGCTGGATGCAGACACATCAACATCAGAATAACATTAAATGACAAAATAAATCTGAATATCTTATTTACAATGCTGAGTGTAGTCCTTCAGCACCTCATCCTCTGAACATCACAGGATGGCAACTGTAAGCTGCAAGTTACACTGCCCCTCTGAACTTTCTGATACTTAGTATAGCATAAGTGATCAACCCACATCCTATTCGCTGTTCAACTCGCTTCAGGCTGCAGCTGACAGTAAACATGGCCTATCAGTTGTTCATGAAAATCTTGATATTGATTTGGGGAAAATTACATGGCTGGATAGTTAGCTAGTCATGTTGTTAAACATACTGTCAAATTATATTTACTGTTTTTCAGCCATACACAATGTTATTAACTTTGAATTTTGCTAGCATAACGTTAGCTTTCTGGTTCATAGCTGAGCCAAAAGGTTCTATGAGCTGAGTGGACTAGAAATCTCCCGTTGCCAAGTCATATCTAAGGTTCATCCTGTTTACTGGAGTAGTGAACAACGGTTTCATTGCATAAGAACCTCATGGGATGGTAATGATTGTTCCAGGTATTAGTCAAACCCTCAGGTGTTAGATTATTAGATTTTGATTGCAAAATGTATGAAAAGACATATTAATGGTCTTATTTTTTTCTTTGGCAAGTGACCATGGTATAAGTAGAATAATGCCCTTCGAGGTGTCCATGATCAGGAATTAAAGGACTCCATGGAGGCAACTGTCCTTGGCGCCCCGTCGTCCATTAATTCCTGATAATGGACATGTCGTCAGGCATTATCCCTTACTCCACTATCACTGTTCACACAATTTTGTAGTGTTTCCCCAACATCTAGTGGAACTTAAAGTGTGTAGTAAATAGTGAATGAGTGAATGATTTCGGAAGCAGCCAGAGACAAATGTAAAAAGAACATTAAGTGGAAAGCTGATTGTACTTCATCTTTATTTCATTGCTTTTATTAAGACATAAATAATCCAGATGAAGACAGTGTGAACTGTGAGTGCCCTTCCCACAACACACAGCTTTACTTTCTGTGGCTGAACTCGTCCGTTCTTCTTTCTAAAGTTAATTATTTTGTCCTTGATGTTTTTATGTTTCCGTGTTTGTATCTCTTGCTGTCACACTCGTCTCCTAGAAAGGCTTGATCCATCTTAGGACTTTTCCCTCACTCTCAGGAAACTTCAACCTTCCCACACAGAACTATAATTTTATTATTTATCATCCCTGTCTTCCTTTGATCTCCCCCTATATGCACTGCTGCCTACTTACAGCTTTGCATCTGCTGTTTCCTTCCTTTTCATGTCTGATCATCATTTTGTATTCTGCTCCAGTCATCTATCCAGCAGCCCAATCTGCCCCCGTCTGATCTCCCAGTAAGCGAAATCTCTCTCTGGCTTTTCCTCCTCTCCTTCTCCATCATCCCATCACTCCTGCAGCTCACGTCATTCCCCTCTCCTCAGCAGCCTTTCATCTTTCTTCTTGTGACATTGTCTGTCCCTTTCCTCTGGGGCTTGACCAGTCTATCCCCAGCGGACCTGTACAGTAGATGTCTGAGGCGTTACAGATCACAGGAACAAGCTTAGGCCTCTGGCAGGCTAAGAAAAGTAACACAAACCATGCCTGGCTAGATATCACTCTCATTTTCAATCTCTTTTGCGCACTTTCACATCTGTCTCTGAAGCTATGTCAACCCTCTGCCATTCTAAAATATAATCCTCCATAATTGATCAAAGGAAAGTACTTTTCACTTATCTCACTTCCCTTTGCTTCTCTCTCCTTTCTGCCCGTGAAAACAACTTGTTTTGCTCCATCATCAGAACACCACAGAGACAGTATTAGATTAGGGAGTGTTATGGTTGTTCAGTGTGAATGATTATGCACACGACACCTCTGTTAAACCTGTGAATGCCCTGTACTTGTCAAAATCTCAGTGTGATGCAAAGTCACGCTCGGCGAGGAAGCAACGCCAACTGCGATGCTAGCTGAGCTGCTCACCTCCAAATCCATCCTGAGGTGTGCGTGAAATTCTGATGTATAGTGTCGCCTCGGTGTTATTTAAACCGGTGTATGTTTTGTATGAGGTCATTTAAGTGAATAAATGGGAGGCAGGTGGACGGGAGAGGGTAAAGAGAAAAGACTTATGGAAATAAAAAGAATCCTTCCTTAATGCCACGGCTGGAATAACCTGCTAGGGGCCAGAGGCCAAAAATCTGTTGGTGGGCCCTTAATTAAATTAAATTATTGCATTTTTATGAAATATTATATTAAGGTTCTTAAACAGTGGTGCTATATTACACAGCAAAGGCTGAGTATTTAATAAAACTGTCATCTAGTGACAACATTTATAACAAGATCACACGCATTAGTCTGATTCAGCTCAGCAGATGATTAATTGATCATATTTTCAGTTATTAATCAGATCAGCATGTCAGGAAAAAGAAAAACTTCTGAGAATTTAATAGTTTGGAAAAGTAAACACAAGCAGCCCATCAGTCACAATCAGTGTCAGATGGACACATGTTTTACCCAATACTAGAAGTTAGTCTGTTTCCTGGGGGAAACCCTGTCAGTACTAGATTTTGACACAGGGCTCCTTGACTAGACAGGGCCTCAGTTTTAGGTCTACATAGATCCCCTACACTGGATTGGTATCAGGGCTGATACAGACTTTATTAAGCAGCTTGAGTATTGACCAGATGTGACCAATCCACATTAAATACAGTCTGTTCATCAATGTCACAAAATTTAGTGGTTCTACTGTCAGTTCTGGTGGGAAATCAAGTTGTTTTTTTTTTTTTTGCATCACACCAACACCTGGTTTTATGCAATGAGGTATACAGACTTTAACTTTGGGAAAAAATAAAGCACCACATCCATAAAGGCACGGGAAGGTGCCCTGAGTGAAAATCATATTTTGACATTTTAGGAAAAACAATCGATACCACTTTAAGCCTAATGAAGACCTAGTAAGATCAAACCATTGCTTTTTCAGTCAAATAAATTTGTTGGGAGCTAAAAACCAGTGTGCGGACACACTACTTCTTTCTTTCATTGAAGCTTTTGTCCTGCACCTGGCCTGTATATAGGATGGGATATGCCTGCAACTATCTCTATGATTGTTACCACTTTTATATTTGTCTGCTAAATATACAGCCAACAGCCAGTTAGCTTAGCTTAGCACCAAGCCTGGAAACAGCCAGTCTGCTTCTGTAACACTTACAAAATCTGTCAACCAGTACTAATAAAGTTAACTAATTGGGTTGAATTTCATATGTTTAGTCTGTACAAATACTGAAGTGTGGAAACAACAATTTGCATTTTTACAGGGGGTTATACATGCCCGACTATTTGTTAGCTAGGAGCAGTTACTTCTCAGAATCCCCAGCAACTCTGTTGCCTGGCACCTCTGAGAAGTTGAGCATTTCCCATAATTCACAAACTTTTCCATTAAAGTATGGGATTTGGTATCTGGAGAGAAAATGTTATATTTATACATCCCTATTTGTTTTGGTAAAAATATGAGAGCTGCCTTTTGGTTCTCATCGTTTTGAGTTTGTGCTCTAGTCGTGCATATCATGAAATAAATTTGAACTTTTTAAATTGGTCTGTAGAGGATGAATTAAGTAATTTGATTAAACTGAATTGAAATTAATCAAATTACGACAAATCAGACAGTAATCCCAGCGCTTTCTGTGAGTGCCTAGTGATCCAGTTGATAATCCAGCCTTACTCATTGCTCCTTCCATACTAAACATGCTTTCATACTTCACTGCACCTTCCATACTAAATGCCAAAACTGCCATAATATAATGGAAACTCTAACTGAGAGAGTAAATGCTGTCAATTTGACATTCCGCCCTCTGCAACGCTGCCAGGACAGCCTCTACATCATATCTGCACCACGGGGCTTTCCCAGCTATCAGAGGTGCACCGGAGGAGCGTCTGGCTCGCTCCCAGCTTTAATGACACTTAGAGCACATTAGGAGCTGTGGTTACATGGGAGGAGAATCATTCAAGCGGAGTCGGACCATAGACGCGCTGATCCATAGAGCTCGGGGGAGGTCGCAGTTCACCTTGTATGCTAATTAAAATGGCTTTGTAATCACTTACGTGAGTGCTCCCGCGGGAGTCTGTGGTGTTGTGTTTTATGTGATGAACAGATTGATTCTGCCGATCGCTGCATCTGGCTGGAAGTGAACTGCTGAAAGTGACATTATAGCCCACAGAGAGAATATTGTGACATGCTTTTCATTATTACTACATTATTGTTTTTTTCTAATGGACAAATGTGTTTTAGAAGAAGAAATCTGGGTGTTAGACTAGATTCAGACCTCAAGTTGAGCAGTCATATCAAGTCAATTGTGAAATCAGCGTTCAGAGACCTGTTGTCCAAAGCTGATTCACGCTTGTGTTTTTAGCAGACTGGACTACTGTAACGTCCAGTTCTCTGGTCTCACAGAGAACAATTACAACTCATCCAGAACAGTGCAGCAAGGATGCTTACCAGAACAAAACAAGCCAAACACATCACACCAATTCTTAAAACTCTGCACGGGCTTCCAAATAGTTTGATAATCCATTTTAAAATCCTTTTACTTGTTATTAAATCAATCAGCGGCTTTGGCCCTAAATACATTGCAAAAATGCTAATTCCTTAGATCATCAGGGACTAGTCTATTAGTCGTCCCTCAGATAAACACTAAGCATGGCTGCCTGTTACTGTAAAATATGAGACAGGCCCCATCTGCAGATTCATTTAAGACCAGGCTAAAACCTCACTGTTCTCCAAAGCCTTTGACTGACTATCAACTGTGACCTCAGCGCAGTCAATTTAAGTGCTTTTTATTACTTAATATGTTTTATGTGTTTACATTATCATGATTTTATGTGTTTACGATTGTGTTTTATTTTATATCAGGCTTTTATACATTTGTCAGCATTGTTTTAAGATTCAGTTTTACATGATTTAAATTGTTTTAATTAGATTGTTTTAATAGTTATTTTATTCTCTTCACATTGATGTTTTTATTTAATAACTTACATGATATTCTTTCTTTTTATTTTCTGTAAAAGACTTTGAATTGCCCCGGTATAAAATGTGCTATAAATAAAGTTACCTTGCCTTCAGTAAGCTTCTGAACCTTTAAGAGTTATGTCTCTAAATGTCACTTACAAAATGACTCTATTATTTCCACACAAGCAGAATTGATATTAGATTTGTTGTTGCTCCATGTCTGCAAGTGTAAATGGGCAACCGTTTGCCAACACATTTACAATATCAACTTTACGAGGTGATAATATGTCAATGTTGTGTTTTCAGCTTGTTCTGCTGTCCCCAAGTGGCCAAAAACACAATCAATACAGTTTTAAACATGGTTAGTATATAAGTTCAGTCT
The DNA here is from genome assembly GCF_914725855.1 of Thunnus albacares. Taxonomy (NCBI): domain Eukaryota; kingdom Metazoa; phylum Chordata; class Actinopteri; order Scombriformes; family Scombridae; genus Thunnus; species Thunnus albacares. The sequence continues at coordinate 4,533,383 of NC_058121.1, forward strand.
TAGATGACGTGCTGACAGTATCACAGACTAGAACAATGATTTGAAAACTTCACCAGAGGTTTAAAAAAGTAATTTTGTTACTTTTAAATCACACGGTAATTTTAATGTGCTTTCACTGGACCAAGCTTTACGTCTTTTCCGTCCTCATTACTCGACCCGTTCTTACTTTACACCTCAGCTCACGTTGAAAGCAGGGACAGTCAGAGAGGAAGGTGATTAATGATAATAGCTGTTCTAAAGATAGCCGACATGTCTTTCCCTTTTTTTTCCTTACAGAAATGCTTCATTTGTGTGTAAATGAGGACTATGGAAGAGGAAATATTTCCCATAGAGAGGTTTCGTTCAGTCCCTACTTCAAAACAAGTTCATAAAATATTTATCAGCACCTGAAAAGGAGTGTTTAAGTAGATAAGGCATATGTGTGAGCAAGTTAACTTGGCAGTATATGGTTTGATTAATTATGGCCAATTAATGACAGAAGTCCATCAGTGTGCAGTCATTTTTCATTCTGTGACTTCCATGAGTCTGACACTCATACTACCCGCTGATAGCATGTGTATTATGTTTCAATCAGAACACTTCATTACTCATTTTATTTCCATTGTCTTTTTCTATGTGGCTGTTTCATAGCCCATGTATTTTTATGTTCATTTACACTACCTCATTTTTATTTATAGCTTGGTTTTACCCTGGGTGCTTTGAGTCAGCACACTTGCTCTTTTTAGCAATTCACTGCTGCTCAGGGCAATAAAAACTAACCTTTTGGTCAAGTGGCCACTGTGTCAGCAGGATTCAGTGTTTTCAGCAGTTCTTTGAAACCAGATGAGTTCTTGAAATAAAAAAAAATGAGAGACTGACGGAGAGTTGGCCACCTGCCAAAATGGCTGATAGAAGTAAAAGAGTTACAGCCAAATAACTGCCCAGCTTTTGGCAGATGGCTAGTGTTAATGTGCAGCCTTGGCTCTGCTGCACACTTCCACAGCTCCCCATATTCCCACCTCACAGCCTCTTCCTAATTATGTTTCCTCGCAGTATGGAGCCCAAGATTATTACGCTGCGTTTCTGTATGTCAACGTGAATGGGAATCAGCCGTGGAGGCATCTCTACTGTTTCTGCCGTCATAAGCAGAATGCAAAATAAAGCCTGGTGCGATGTGGATTATTGCTGAAGCTACAGAATAATGTGTTCTATTGTGATCCGGCACGAGCACTGAATTTACATCACAGACATAACTGAAGGAGGTGTTGTGGTTTCTGTCCCTCCATTATGAAGCAATGCAGACAGATAGCTTTCCCTCTATCACTGAGGCAGCATCACACAGGCATTATGTGTTTAGTCTATTTTTGCATAAACATCAGTTTTGACTGGACTATTATGAGTGTCTGCACTCTGTTATTTTTCTCTTTATTTTTAAATGTGCGGTGAGCAGGCACTTGGGCCACTGTCTGACAGACAGGCCGACCCACTATCAGCTGTAATTGCCAGAGGATCAGTCATCCCAAGTGCATCAGGTCTGTTGCTGTTTCTATGCAAAAGGCAGACCCGGGGCAAGACGCTAGAAGACCTGACCCAAATCTGTCTTTACATAAGGCCCTGCATGATGGAGACGTTGCTCAGGGAGCAAATAATTAGATTATTCAAATATCATAATGCAGTCAGTCATATTGGCACTGCATAGTGTGTAGCTGAGCTGAGGCTTGATTAAAGGCAGCAGGGAACAGAGCGGAAAGATGAGAGGGGAGAGATAACACTCTACAAGATTTCATAATTGATCTGGAAGGAAGGCTGTTTAATTGATCTAGGATGCTGCACAGGGTTGCAAGCATTTCCGGATATCAAATTGGGTCAGCAAAAATGCATAAAGTAGCCAAGTAAGAGGAAGCGCTGCAAAATCGTGAGAAAGTGGTGAAAATGCTGGATGCGTGTATGAATGATGAGGCAGGAGCTCAAGATACAGGTGCGCACCTGTCGTGTTGAGGATCATATCTGACAAAAAAATGATCATGCAATGTCTAACTGAAAATAAAAATGGACATTGGAGAGGAATTAGTCTTTGGTGTTATAAGCTATCTAGCACTATTACGCACAAATATGACAGAAGCATCACCTGCGCGTCCAATATACACACACATCCCCGACGATGAGGCAATCCTCTGCTTATCAAATCTAAGACAAAGATGAGAAAAATCTCATAACATACCACATGTGAGGTACTTACGTGCCATATTGCAAAGAAGATCAGTGACACACAGAGGACCAGCGACAGCATGTAGCAGAAGGCAGCAAAAGTGAACATAATTGAAAGGGGAAACGGTGGATAATTTCCCAAAGAAGCAACATCTAAAACAAAAAGAGGGGGGCAGGAAGAAAGTTCTCACGGTGCCATGAAAAGCCGAGGCGGTACCGGCACCATGACTTCGTCCCTCTCAATGTTTGCAACAAATTGTTGCAGAAAACCTCTCCAGATGATCAGCGGTGCGTCCACCCAGCAGCGGTGAAAGTCAAAGCCGGTCTCAGATCAGTCCACTTGGCATGATCAACGATCAGTGTGCGCAATCTTGGCGAGATGATCATGTAATCATAGAAACGCAGCTGTTTTCTCACAAATGAGTGTAAATTGATTTGAGGAGGTTATGCGCAAAACCATCCGGGTGAGGTGAATTGGTGGGTAATCCATTCAGTAGCAGCAGAAGAAGCCCTGCTTGTACGGGTATCTGTGCTGTGATGATGTTAGTTAGGAGAGGGGCTCCTCGTCACTTCAGGCACAAGGCGTTAATAAATGCTGTTTTCTCTCCATCACAAACCTATCAGCAGCAGCGCGAGCAGAGAGGCGCGTGAACAGGTGGATTTAAAAGAGCAGCACCGTGCGTGCGTGCGTGCGTGCGTGTGTGTGTGTGTGTGTGTGTGTGTGTGTGTGTGTGTGTGTGTGTGCGTGCGTGTGTACAGTATTTGGCTGGTGTGTGCGAGTGTTCAAATTTCTAGTTTTACAGGCTCTTGCTATTAAGGTTAAATATGCTCTTAGTGCAGTTTTGATCATTTTTTGGTGCCAATCTGAACATTTGGAACATTTTGCGCATGATTCTGGGTTTAGTTATGATGCCCACGTTAAAGAGGCGACCACCAACATATAGGACCTCATATCACCTCACAAGTATGCTGTGTTCAAAAATATCAGACTCATAATCTAATGCAATACACAAGCTTCAGAGAGAAAGCACAAAGTCCAAACTTACTGAAATAGAAAATGAAGAGAATAAATAGAAATATTGATTGACGCATTACATTACATAACACATTCCCTAAACATTCTTGCAGACAGATAATTTGGATTTTATGAAACAACAACAGCAACAAACTGTTTCCACTGATGTCCTTGAAGAAACTAACCCATCTACTTGGATTGAGGGATATAGTATATTAGAGACTGGCGCCACCGTCTGACTTTTTTAAAAATTGCCCACAATTGCATCCAAGTGTCTCACATGCAGTATAGTATACAGCAATAATCAATCATTCAAACAAGCTTACAAGCTAATATCACCACCACCACCATGATGATTATGATGATGATGATGATGATGATGATGATGATGATGATGATTTATATTATTATAGTAGTAGTAAGCCTATTTACATATAGAGCATTTTTCAAGCAAGATGCACAAAGAGAAGCAACATAAACAGTAGCTGGATATACAGTAGGCCTATTCAGGCAGCAGGACCAGTGTGCAGCTTCAGTGGTCACTACGCTGTTCAGACTGTAAAGCCAATGAGGCAAATGTGTGATTTTAGACCATATAAACAAAACTGACTGGATCTCACTTGACAGCTAATAAAATAGTCCGCTAAATCTGAAATGGACTTTTTATGAAAATTAGACAGATTTCCAAATTACTTGGTGTTGTGTAGGCTAATTTTTTTCCTGGCATGGCTTATATAACGATGAAGAACTGCAACTGCTCAAAGACGATTGATGTCACAGGAACATGTAATACATCGTAATGCAAGCTTTATTGTGAAGGATGGTATAACCGGATATCAGGCAGCTATTCTTCATAACTTGACGGTTGTACTTTGTCGCCTAGCAACAGCTGGAGACAGTAAATTGGACTGTGGCTGCTACTTTTGACTTGCTGCGTTACCACAAACGGAAATTATTGTTTGCTAATGAAACAATGACGACATAAACCGTCGAGTTAGCCGCGATAAAGAATTCAATCTTTCTGGCGTAATTGAGTTTTCAGTAGGAATTTGTAACTTTGCTGGAATTCATCAGTCACAGAGGAAGTGTGGAAGTGTTTATCTACCCTACAGACTGCACCTGACACCGGACGCTAATTAATAGAGTAAGTATGAACATTTTCACTATGAAGGACGCTCATTATGACCCAGAGTCTGAAGAGAGATTTTCTTAATGTGGCGTTGAATTATATAAGTTAATAGTAGGCTGGTAGGAGGATAGAATGGAAAGTAAAAACTGTCTGTGCTCACTGTGTGTATCTGCTGTTTTCAGCTTTCTGTTTCCCTGTAAAAATCAGACTCAGGAGCTTGTAATGGCGCGAGTTAATGACAGCTAATCAGCTCCAGGTGTGCCAGTTAATTGCCCAGTTTTAGCTGTTAGGTTGATGACGTAACAGGTTTAATGTGTTCAAAATATGACGAACATCAGTTTTTATTTTTCATTTTTCCAACCTACACCATTTCATATGGAAAAACCAAAACAAAAAACAAACAAACAAAAAAAACCCAAAAGGGTTATTATCCTGTTAATTCAGTTATTGTTATTACAGGTTAAATGTTGACCTTTTGTTTTTTGACTGAAAACACTTATAAACTGAAACTCGTGCTTTGGGACTGTACCTGTATTCAAACCTTTAGGAATGACCTGAATAACTTTTTAAAAACATTAGACATTAAGACAAAATCAGAATGTAACTGTTATTTGGTATTTTTACCAATGCCCCCCCTCCTTTTTACAAACTCAAAAACTATAAAAACTCGAGTCTAAAAAAATTAACTTTTTTTTTCAATTTTACAGCAATATTTATTTAATTTTTCTCTCATTTCAATACACACCAGTGATCATGTAACCAGCTTTAGTTCTTTAGAAGTCTCTGATGATTGTTCCAAAGCAAAAGTTTGTAACAGTGAAAATGCCTCTGAGCTGTTTTGAAGTAACTCTTTTACATTCTAAATAGCAGTGGATCTTTTTTTTTTTTTTTTTTTTTTTTTTACCAGTATCTTATTAAATACTCATCTGACATCCCAAAAAAACTATTCCACTTCATCAGTGCATACTCTGCATTTACAGTATGTGTACAACAGGCTTAATGAAGAATATACTGTAGATTTGGATACACTGTGACAAACATTGAGAAGAATTCCAACAACTTTGAGACGGTTTTACAGTTTATTGCATTGTGAATGCATTCCTATTTTGTATTCAAGTGCTCAATGAAATAAAAACAGGCAGAAGTCTAAATTGCAATCTTACTCCTCTCAGAGCATCTTCATGTGAGAGCTTTGTAGTCCAACACTTAAGGCTGTTATTCAGCCCTTCTAATGTAACAGAAAATTGCTGCAGTGCAGCCTTTCATTCTCAAGCAGCTAAAGATCCTCTTTAACCTCATCACACACAGACACACACTTCTGTTAAGTCACTCCAGGACTCTCGTCTTTGTTGCCGTGACACTGCGCTGTCAGTGTTATTCTTCCGCAACACATGTGGCGATATGACAGCACCGACGGCCACTTTGTGAGGCGTCAAAAAGTTGTTGTGTCAGTGTCAATGAGAGACAGACAGCAGGCCTGCGAGTGGGAGAGACAGACAGGTGGACACAGACAAAGACCGAGGAGTCTGCACGGCAACTAGTGATGCAGCAGGTTAAGGATACAGCGCTGTGTCATTGCTCAGCAGTTTCTGACAGACGTTTACTTTCTTATGTGTGTAAAGTCCGTCATACCGACACGTCTGAGGTCGGGTGCCACCATTGACAGAACACATCATGGTCCAGAAGCATTTACACATGAATGACCATCATAATGACCAATCATTATGATGAGATTTAAAGGGGCACCCACCAAATTTATATATGAGGATCAGTTACCTATACAGCATAGGGAGTATTATTTAGCCTGTGGTTGTGTTACTCTTCTGTGACTCTGGACGAGCTTTGTCAGGTCTTTTTTACATACATTATAAAATGTATTGCATACATCACAAACTAGGCTTGTGGAGTTGAAAGACATAGGTGAAGTTTGAACAAAAAGGTCAAGTTGCATTATGGGAATTGTAGGACGCTGTGTTTTGATCTTGACCCTTAGGGACTAAGCATCGTGATTTCTCAACCTCTGCTGTATTGATTTTTAGCATCTTTTTTTTATCTGTCTCTTCACTTTATCAGCTTAATGGAACTCCAATACTGAGTACGCTATTCAAATAGTTTTTATACTTACAGTACTAGTCAAAAGTTTGGACATATCTTCCTTTTCAGTTGAATGAGAAAGTGTATCCAACAGTATTGCAACTGCTGGTTGGGTTTTCTTTGCCCTCGTTGAACTTGCTTTGCTTTACCAATCAACGTATTGCTTGTTGAAATAAACCACTTATGTTTAGTTTAGTTTTATGTTTAGTATTTAGTTATTATTATAACAAAGGTTCAGGAACAAGACTACGCCCCTCTCTCGCACTAATTCAATCATCCGTGCATACCTATATAAGCGTGTCTAACCCCTTTCTCTCCTGTTCGTCTCAGTTCTCACGCGACCTACGACACGCTTGCATCGCACACGCTTACCTCTCGCCCGTGCTCCATGTTCCTCAGCAACATACCACCACGACTAGATCCAGCAGTACCAACGAGATACATCCTTCACCACCACATCCACATGGAACCCTTCTCCTCCAGACACCGTGCTCTGATCAGCTGGAATCCAGACGATCCACAAGCATCCACGCAAGGGCCCACTCGGACGCGGCTCTTTTCCAAGTGATTAACATCTTCAACCGGATGTTTGCTCACCTCCGGCGAGCTCTCAAGAAGATGGTCGTCCCACTCCTACGAAACAATGATAAGGACAAACTTTCCAACCCTATGCAGACTCTTCCATCAACCCTCTTGCCGGCTGCTCAAATCCTTCTGCTCTTCCAGGTTCATTTTCCGCCGCCGGGCTGATGCACACCGATGACGTCACAACGCCGCCTACTACAACAGAGCCCAGACTTCTTCAGCCCTGGCTGAAGGCCAGGCTGAACTCCAAATACAAATCCTGTTTCGCCGAACCGACAACAAAGCAGGTTCTTCCTGCTCCTTTCTGCCTCCACCCATGGATGTATAAAGAAAACTGGATACAGCGTCGGAGGCGGGGCCCTCTTCATTCCTAGGAAAGTTGCTCAGTGGCGCATGAAGCAATAAAAAACCTACCTCTACGCTTTTGGCTCCACCACTGCTTCTTTTCATTCATTCAACCTTTATTTACATCTCGAGATATTATTGAGGGTGTACCCTCATTTTCAGTGACATTGACTGACTGTATCAACTGCGTTGCCACAGTGAACAATTTTCATTGCAATCGTTTCATATCAATTCATTGCTTCAGGGAGCCTGGTTTTCCTCATCATTAGTTGATACATAAGGAAGCCATAGAACTCTCTTCTTTCTAACCCCCTTCATTTTGTATTTGTTTTCGTTTTTGTTTCATCCCTGTGTCCGCAGGCTGCACAATCGACCCCTGCACATACATCCCCTCATTCCAGCATCCTTTCCTCTTCCTTTCCCTCAGCTGCAGCTACCTCAGCGCTTTCGGCTCCACCCGCCCCCGCAGCTCTTTTCTTCTCTTTCTTCCCATACTGGTCCTGCTGTTACCTCAGCCACAGTCACACCGAGCCACGGTGCTCCCTCTACTGGACCCATTCCATTTCCTCCTGTTCTATCCCTGCCCCCCCCCCCCCATTCCCCAACACCCAACTGTATTTTCTTCTAACGTCTCCATAAAACTGTCCTCAGGGGCACCATACCTAGCCTTCTTTCATGCACACTTTGGCATGTTATCTGTAAGTCCGAACCACATCATATGCCAAACGTTCGCCCCTCACTTCAGACTTCCTGGCCCACTACCAAACTCTCCGCACAGGCACAAACATCGACAAAGTCAGTCCACATTCCTAACCGTACTCTGGCCAATTCTTCCGCACTGGAGCCGCTTCAACCGCTTCCAAATAAGAAATCCCAGACCACCTGTTAAAATTAAAAAATAAAATTCTTGACCGCTAGTCTTCCCAAGATTCCATACTTACCTCAGCGACATTCAAAGAGCCCGTTCTCACTTGGTCCAATGAAGTTAACTTTGGGGGATGACGAAGCAGAGAGCTCATCGAGACATGTCCCCCACCCTGAGTCTCGACCCTCGGGTTCCTAGACGCTCCAGCCTCTTTGTGATTCCATTTGGTCCCCGGTCATCCCCATGCCATCAACCCCCTTCATCCCTCTCTGTGACCCCATCATCCCACTGTACATGACCCGGACCAACCTTCAGCTCCCATTCATCTCCCCGGCAATCGACCCCCTTCATCCCTCTCCTTGACCCCCATCCAGCCCACCATACACTATCCTCATCCAATCCTGAACCCTCTCAACAATCCAAATAAAACTACTTTTTATACTGTTCAAATTGCGTAGTCTTTGTTAGTGAAAAATCAATTCGTGGTTTGGAGTTGGTGTGCAAGTGTTACCTTTTCAGACATGCTTATAACATGGCTCTGTGGATAGCAATGCCGGTCCGTCAACAGGCCTTTTTCACAGCAGACATTTTGACTTATCATAGCAGCAGAAGCATAAGCATTCCATTCAAGGGTCCATGACAGTCATACACGTGAACCAAGCACTTTACTAGGGTCATGAATTTGGAAGAACTAAATGGGATCCAGCTGTCATTAATGTTATTAATCACACCTGTTCTATTCCTGCTTTGACAGGTTAAAATGTCTACTTTGAGAAAAGTCTATTGGTCTCTCACTCCACCAATGTGGTTCAGGTTTGAAACAAGGCAAAAACTAAAGTATCACTGCAAGGAATGCAAGATGTTAAGATACCTTGCTTCCCAATGATAAAATGATGATATACCACTGATAAAGAACTCCATTCATTACAGATCAAACAAATACTAATCAACATTTAATCCAGTGCATCTAAAAGCATAAAAGCAGGAGGTGTTAGGTTGTCACCCCTTTTGACTCTTGGGAAAACATGGTGAGTATAGGGAAGTTAGAAAAAAGAAAGCTAATGTTTAAAGGACCAAGTCTAAATCAATAAGGATGAATTAAACAGTAAACTGAATAAAAACCAACCCTGGATAGTGTGCGCTAGCAATGCTACAGATAAAGATGTTATACTCGCTAAAACAACAAATGACAAGCATGGTAAGAAATACATAAATGTGACAAAGCTGGATATGACTCCCCTGTCTTCCTTTCTGTTGTTTGCTTTAATGGTATTGGGTGTTTTATGTGTATTGTGTGTACTTGTTATTTATTGCAAAAAAGTCAATAATAAAATAGTCCAAAAAGAAAAAGAAAAGAAATACATAAAAGTGTAAATGGGACAAATGGTGTGGTCTCACCCACTTTGTCACACCATCTACTAAAAATTTGCTCAAACGATGGAATGCTCATTTTAAAATAACTTTCGGGGTTATACTGATGCCTCCAAAGCAGGTCATGGACAGTCAGCCGTCAGTATCAGCTGCCTTGGGGATTCATTTTTATCACAAGCTAAATGCGTCAGTGTTGGCCTTTTTACAGCTTTTTGTGAAAGCAGAATTGCCAGAAATTGGCAAAGCCTCTAGTTTTATGTTTGGAAAGCAGCCAAGGCCATAATACACTCAATTCCCAGTAGGTATTTCAAATGGTGTTGCATAGCAACTAATAATCCTTTTTGTCCAATCAAGAAGCTTTTCTACACTGTTTTCTAATTGTTATACTGTATATCAGAGGGAGCACTTTACTGAGCTTTACTTCTTCTCTGGAGCAGCTATTTGATATTCATGCACAGAAGGTTCACACCTTTCACACCACAGTTCCTCATAAAACTGCACATCACTCATCAGCGCTGTGGTAGAGACTGGTTGTAAGAATCTAGAATTTTCACAATTTAGATTTTTGCCTGAACATCTGGTGTTCACAGGTGTGTTCAGGATACTTGTAGAAGCAGGATGGACTGAAGGCTCAAATGCACTGAAAGTGATAATTGACACATCAATTGCTATATGAGCATCAATTGACGCTCCTATGGCGCACTGCAGGCATCAGATTTGAAATGCCAACACCACAGATCCAACACAGGTTTTTCATTTTGTTCTTTGTATTAACCACTGCATTAGTTGGATATCATGAATGAATGAAAAGGAGAAATGCAAAGGAGGAAAATGAAACTGAAACTAAGAGCATCTGTGTCCACAGTAAATCATCTGTTGACTATTTGATGGTTATTTATTTGTGCTTTAAAACGTAACTGACGTGAAATAATCAGAATAGAATGTTTTATTTCTCTCATTCAGCGGTTTTGTTCTCACTACCACTCACTCTCCTTACTCGACCATAGCTGAGCTGTCTCTCTCTCTCTTGTGCTATCTCTCTCTTTTTCGGCTGGAGAGAAAACAGCTTTGGTCGCTGGGTCCTCATTTGACACTCTAAAGTCGAAACAAGGTCGGAGTTGCGGCATCAAGACAGTTTGACGCGCCTCATAACGCTTTTAGTATGTGTTCGGCCATTAAAAACAATAGGTGTACTTCAAATCGCGCGCATCAGACACGTCCAGTGCATTTAGGCCCTAGGTGTTAGATTGTGGGCTGTGGTTAAGGATGCACTAGATTCAGTAGAATGCCTTTGTTGTGTTTTAGATGCTAACATGGAGCACAGGGAGCAGTGTACCCTTAACCCGGGCCTTCGCCAGGCCCAGGCTCACAACATCCAAGCTGAGGAAACCTGTCCTGTGCAGGACTCTCCACTTCAAACCACTGAAGTCTCCAAGAGCAGGAAAACACAAAGTCAGTCTATAAAATGTAGCTGTTTAAATTTTGACTAGAAGTATTCAAATGTACATAAGGCACATGAAAAAGGCACATCACTCTGTGTTTAAAGATAATATTCTGTCTTTCTTTTTTAATGTTTGAGGAACACAAATATTAAACATTGACTACATGATCACATAATCTCTTATTTACAGGGACGTTGCCCTGCCATGGAGCAGTTGGAGCCAGACCCTACTGCTCCCCTGAGTACAGCCCTGACTTCTACAAGTTAGACTCAACATTACCTCACAGCAAATTTGGGTGAGTTACAATTTCTTCAAACAGTTTTATTTATAAATCTTATGTTGACAAAGGATGAAATTACATCATGTAATGTGAAAGGTGTAGCAGATGTCAAACCAACAGGTCTTTTAGCTGTTGGTTTGGTTTTACAGCCTGCAGGTGAGCTATTTTGCCTCAGTGAACCTTTTATGGAACAAAGTTTCCAGTAAAAAAGCTCAGATAAACCTGCTTTACACTACCTGCCCAGCAATAAAAGTCACACAGTGAAAGTTACTCTACACTGTTATACACTGAAACAAGCGGAACAGGAGATGTGTGACCAGCAGATGGTGCACTTTTCCTTTTTATCCATGAAATGGAAAAGAGAAGCAGGAGCTGAAGTCCACAGAATGAGATTTTACAAACAGTATAACAGTATTTTGTACTCTGATTCCCCCCCTCCCCTATTCACAACCAAACTATTTAGAACAAACTGATCCTTCTTTCAGGACGATGTTACATATGAAAACAGATACCTTCATTCCTCTCCAGCCTTCTACCAAAACACTGTGAGTTGAACTCTATTAGCCCTTATTATTATATTCAATGTTTATATTACATTATACTTGATAAAGTACTTAATTTGATGATTTTATGGTCATTGGTGAGTTGAGAGCAACATTTAACAGAACTACTATTTTGTGTGTGGAGGTAAATACAGCCTCAAAAGGTGGCACACAACAGGATGATAATGTGCTTTGATTTGAAATTCAGAAGTTCGAAGTGCAAAACATTTTGATAGAACAGAGGAAAGGGGATAGTGAGGGAATAAAATAAATCGTTTTTGGCCTTCATTGACAGCGTGCCTTATTTAGAGAAAAAGAGGCTCCTAGACAAAGAAGAAGAAATCCAGGAGGTGAAGCAGCTGGATGAGTGGAAGCCTGCTGTAGGCATCTTTACAGCAGTGCTGGAGGGTTTAGATGACAAAGCCAGTTAACACTTCACACAGGCACTATAGTGTTTACTGTACACTCTTGTTTTCATCCGAACATTGTAAGAAATACACATTTAACACAGCTATATCTGAAGTGAAGTAAAAGTATCATATGAAGTGTGTCTACCATGTCATTACTCTTGACTTGCTGTTTGAACTGTTTTGTTCACACCCACTTTTCTGGATGTTAGTTGATGCTCCTTGTAATCATTTTGTGTGAGTCATCAGTTTGTCTCTCCATCTCACTCTGCCTTTTTCTCTATCATGTAGCAGATCCTTATTTTCCAAGGTATGGTAAGGCTAGCAAGGCTCTAAGAGTAGCTAAATCACCAGTAGGGTGTTTGATCTGTTCAACACTTTAATATTGTGGCTATAATGAACACTGCAGCGTCTAGGAGACACTCACAGGACTTTAGACTGTAAGAACCAGACAAAGACATGTTCCAGTTCACTCACATCATGTAAGTGTCCAACAAACCTCTAGAACCATTAAACCACTAGAACTATATTTGAGAAACAACAGATAAAACACTGAATAAAAAACAAAACAAACCTGGATCCAATTAAAAATGTATTTATGTTTAATCACAAGACAATAAAAGAGGGTCAATTAAGAATTTCTAATGAACTGAACTTGCATGTCTTTGGAGTGTGGGAGAAAACTGGAGCACTCTGAGGAAATCCACAGCTGGTACATGCAAACAGCCCCCCCTCTACAATTTTCTCCCCTCTCCCCCTTGTTTCCTTGTTCCTTTCCCTTCCTTTCCTGTAGATGAAAGGTGGTTTTTACTGTTTATTGTAGGTGAAAGGTGTTTTTTTTTGTTTTTTTTAGAAAATAGGAAAGTCCTTCTTTATCAAGGCTTTGCAGAGAATGCAGACATCAGATACACATTATCTTTATGGCAATGTACATTTAAGTTCAAATGAGATGCACCACCATATCAATGATAGAAAACGTTGCATCCTACAATTTTCTAGAGAGACCTGAAACAACCTTCATAATAACTAACAAACCAAACATCATATACATTCGCTGAACAAAGATTATGAAAATAAAATGCACATTTCTCGCTAGAAATGTCATCAAAACGCATTTTGTGCTGAAACTATCCTAAAATATTGCCGACAGAAACTTGACCGTCATGTGACATGGACGCAGGCCAATAGAAAAGAATAGTCCAAAAAAAAGTAGGCTGAAACTAATACGTTTTGCACTGTAGACCAATGTAGCTAATATACTTTTTGATGTGAGACTAGACATGAGTATTTCCATTTGATGCTACTTTATACTTCCACTCCACTACATTTCAGAGGGAAATATTGTACTTTCTACTCCACTATGTTCAAATGTTCAAATGATCCAATATTTCAGCAAAAATCAAAGATTAGAGAAAAAGTCTAAAACACTGAAAACAGATTTGTGTATCAGAACTTTGTTTTTTCTTCTTTTCTCTCCCATTAATCATCTCACCACCCTTCAGATTTATCTGCTGACCCTTTGGAGGGGCCTGACCCCTAGGTTGGGAACTAACTGTATATAAATTAGTTGAAACTAGCTCCACCTCCAGCAGCTACAACAGTAACATTCTGCTTAAACACTGATGCTTCAGTATTAATAATCTAATGATGTCATAACTAACTAACGACTTAGAGCTATGCATGGTTTTAAAGGGGTGGCCATAGTGGCCAGAGCCACCCCCACAATCTGATCGGTCACCCCAGATGCCACTCCAAAATTTCTGTCAACTCATTGGCTTCCACCTCCCTGTGGGGCAAGCATTTGGCCAGCACGTTTGTTCTTACCTGAGACACTGTGCAAGAGGCATGACGGGCCCCAGAGATTTGACTCTCACTGTCTCAAACTTTGGGAATCCCCCTTAACTTCAGTCCCATTGCAGCGACATCCCCCCATAAGGGCCCCCATCTCATTGGTGTCTCTGTGAGCAGCATTACATCCAGGTAACTACTATTTGCATTGACCCACGTTACACAAAATAGAGAGGAATTATCCGTCCAAGAATGAAGAAAGAAAGAGTTGGAAGAGAAAGGAAAGCAGGACAGTGGTAAGTGGAGTACAAAATGACAAATGATGATGATTGATAATAGTAAATGGTATAAGCCAAAAAGTTAGTTAGCAAAGATACATGATATCATGTAACATGTAGCCTAGGAGTTTTAATGCTTTAGGAGTTGGTAATAACTTGACTAATGCTATCTAGCAAGCTAACAGAATTGAGCTTGCTAGCTATTTACGTTGAGATTATATGAGCCTGATTAAAATCTAATGTAAACTAAATAAATAGTTTTAGCTTTGGTAAGGTTTGTGAAACTAGCCTGTGAAACTGATTAAAGTTAAGTAAATCAAATGGAATAACTTTTAAAAAAGATGATAGGATAATATAAATAATAAGGCCTGAATATATTTTGATTATACTTCATGAATATGATATCGCTGCTTAGTGTTAAGCAAGCTCCCCAGGTCCTGATCCTGATGAATGTGAGTTCATTGCATCCTAATGGTATTGATGACATATGCCATGTCCTCTAAAAATCATCGTGACAATATGTTCCCTGTTTTTTTTTTTTCTTTTCAGGTCCATCAACTTCCACCAACCCCAGCACTTTAGTAACAGCAACTCCAGCACCACCTGCTCATGAAGAAGACACAACTACCACCAGCAGCTCCACCACAACACAAAAAGAACCAGTCCCCCCTCCAGGTCCTGATCGTGGTGAATGTGAGTTCATTGCATCCTGATGGTACTGATGAGATATGCCATGCCTTCTAAAAATCATCATGACAATATGTTCCCTGTTACCGTTTCTTATCAGGTCCATCAACTTCCACCATCTCCATCACTTTAGCAACAGCAACACCCCCACCCATAACTAAGGAGTTTGTTCATTACTGTTCAGGAGTCAGATAAGAAGATTATTACATTTGTTTTTTCTGCTAATATTAGTGTGAAGAATGTTTAAGCTAGATGTTGATGAGCACTGATCTCATAATGTGGGGTTTTGTTCCCAGAACGAACTTTAATGAGTTAGCTTTTAATTAATTTGCATTTGCTATTTATATATATATATGTTTTATATATATTTGTATACATTTTTACTTTATACTTTTAAGTTGTTTACATTTATCCTACTTCATTTATCTTATACCTTTAATATAAAACTATGTGTTTTTAAAGTAACTAAGGAGTTTATTACATTTGTTTTTCGCTGTTAATATAAATGTGTTAAAATAAAAATGTTTAGATTCTATAAATGCTTTTTGATTAATAGCTGATTATTTAATAGGCGTTTGGGGAACGTATGTCAACGAAAGTTGGTCAGAAGGGCTCGGTGGATTTTCTGCCTGGGGCCCCATCAGACTCTAGATTTGCCACAAGTCCACATCTCTCCTCCCACAGTCTGTAAATTCTGGATTATGATTATTACAGGTGCTGGTGATATGAACATGCCAATTGTTTAATCCAGATAACAGATAAATACAAATACTGTACAATATCTGTACTTATTAATCATATCCACATTTACCATCCATATCCATATCCACTTCCACATGCAATGCTGCTTGTGCTATTGTTGACATTGCACTGTTCTCTCAACAATGTTTCTGCAATCTCTGATTGCACATCAACAAGACATCATATTCTTACTTCATCAGTCATAATAATCATAATTATTTTCACTGTTCTTATTTAATCTGAACAATAATGTGTAGCACTCCTCTTGCAAGCATATTTCATGATAGCAGAGGAATAGCTTTCATGAAGTCAGCTTCTATCTTCTTCTTCTTCTTCTTCTTCTTCTTCTTATTATTATTATTATTATGTTTGAATGGCTTTTTATAGATCCATGACCACAAATATTTGCACAGGTTTAGTTACAGCTCAGAGCATTATTTATTATATTAAAGCTCAGGAACCTGAAGATGGTAATACCTAAAATGGTAATTGTTGCTTTGTCCAACAATCACATTCACACTAATTCTATAATGATGCATGTTACTTATCCAGTCACTTCAGGCTAGTCTCCTCAGATTGAACCAAGCCTGTAAATTGGTGTTATGTTGGTGTATCATGGCAGGGATTGTCTAACACCTGCAGTTTGTTCTGCAGAACAAAGTCCACGACTTTAAAAGCATTAAACATGGTCAGAACCTGTTTTTTATTCTTTATCCAAAGATATCCAGGCTAATTGTCTTATTATATTATTATATGTTATAATGTATGGTATACTATATAATTCAGATTAGTCATTTTGATTTTAATTTAGAGGAAGATAGAACCCAGTGTTTGCAGATTGGTGGTTTGCTTAGAGCATTTGACCACTTAATAGCCTTAACTTTTGTAAATGAGCTCAGAGACGGGTCCTATTTATTTGTCATTGTTAATGTTAGCCTACTTGACTATAAAGGTTCTGCCAAATAGAAGACTGACCATAAACAGTTATGTTTATGCACGTAGCCTATTCATTTATGTTTTAGCCTATTATTGGTAGAATATTAATGCATATAAAAAATTTCATGCCCTATGCATGCACATTAACTACACATTGTGGCCACCTCTAAACATCCCTTTGCCACCCCAGTTAAAAATTCCTAGAACCGCCACTGCTTATAGCAGTTTGACACCATTTACCATGATGAATGATATGATGCTTTCTCATTATCACAGTGTTTTTTTAATCAACCTAAAAAAACATGTTGTGTGTGCAGAAAAACTGAGTGGAGGAGCTTTAACCTCCACTACATCCCTGGTTAGCAGGATGAAGTCGCCCTCTTGTGTCGTGCATCAGTTTGTAGGTTTCAGTTGTTGACCTGCTGTGATGTTCACTGCAGGAAGAAAAGCTCATGACACAATACCTGTTGCTTCATGTTTGTCAGGACCCAACAAAACTACTTCACACCCAAACTTGATCAAATTAATTCTTACTATTTTCCATTTTTTTAGGCCTGTATAACAAAGTCTTTATCAACTAAAGTGCCCAAAGAACATCTTGTTTGTTTGTTGATAGAAAACTGCTCTTTTCTCTGTGACAAAACTGCTATAGTGAAGAAAGCTGAAAGTACAGAAACTGACTGACAAACGTTTGTTTGCTCTGAACATGAACTCTGTACTTTGTGGTGTTTCAGGAGGAAAACTGCCTCAAATAAACTCAGAATGTTATCATGATAATTACAGTTTGATTGTACATTTCTTCATGAATTTACAAAGTGGTGAAAACAAAATATCTATGATGAAGGAAGTTCTGCTGTTTTCTCTGTTTAAGAAACAACAGCACACAAATACATCAGTACAAATATGAAACTAACATTTAGAACAAAGAGAAGTTTACATTTTCATCTGAAGAAATGTCAGTGAAGGTTAAATACATCCTCATGAGCAGTGATAGCATCCATGGTTAAAAACACACAGAAAAAGTGACATTTAAAGAAAATGAAAACATCAACAGAACAACAAATGAAAAGAAAAAAAAGTGTTAATAATCCCAGTTTGACTGACAGCTGATCTCTGTGCAGTTCAGAAACACCATCACAGGAACGAATTACAACACAGAAGTCTGACATGACTTCTGTCTATTTGAGTTTACAGAACTCAGCTGTGTCTCCATAATAAGGACAAAGTCCAGCATAGAGAGGCTGAGTGAATGTGGTCTGGACTCTGTGGAGGAGAGTCATGGTTTCAGAGACGCTGTAGAAGGACAGAATACCTGCTCTGTGATCCAGGTACACTCCCACTCTGGAGGAACCAGGACCTGAGACACGAGTTGAGATATTGTTGAACCAAAATTCATAACAGTTGGTGTCACAATATAAAGCCCAAGATTTGTAACTGAATCCAAATCCACAATGAATTGATCCTCCTGCTCTGCTGATATTTTTGTATGCGACTGCTACACAAACTCCTCTCCCTCTCCTCTCCACCTCCCAGTAACAGCGTCCAGTCAGACTCTCCCCACTAAGGACCTGACGCCAATCAGTGAATCTGTCCGGATGATTAGAATAAGACTGTTTTTGTCTCGTTTGTTCTGCTTTTCTGTTCCCCTCAGATAGTAACAGCCATGTGTTTACTGTGTTTGGATCCAGAGTAATTTCACGTGAATATTTTAAGAATTCAGCTCTGGTCTTGGGTTCTGGTTCTGACAGTAAAACCTCCACTTCAGTCACTGTCAGTGAGATGTTTGTCCATTTCTGCTTCAGGATGTCCTGAAGTTTATCTCTGAGCTCTGACACAGCTGCTGTCACATCCTCAAAGTAGCGCAGAGGACAGATGTTGATGCTGGATGAGTCTTTAGATGCACTGAGTTGTGACAGTGAGGGGTAGTTGTGTAGAAACTGGATGTGATCCTCTGTATGTGAGAGCTGCTTCAGTTCAGCGTCTTTCCTCTTCAGCTCAGTGATCTCCTGCTCCAGCTTCTCCTGAAGCTCTTTGACTCCACTCACTTCAGTTTGCTGCTGGGATCTGATCTGCTGCTTCACATCAGAGCTTCTTTTCCTGATGAGATGGATCAGTTCAGTGAAGATTTCCCCACTGTCCTCCACTGCTTTATCAGCAGAGCGATTGAAGGCCTCCACTTCCTGTTGAAGCAGCTTCACATCTTTCTCTCTGTCCTGGATTCTCTGCTGGATTTGTCGCAGACTCACTTTGATCTCTCTCTGCTTCTCAGTCCTTTCTGCTGCAGCTGAGACTGTGTCATGACCTTTATGTTCATCCACAGAGCAGAGATAACAGATACTCTGCTGATCAGTACGGCAGAACATCTTCATCACCTCATCATGACGAGAGCAGATGTTCTCCTGGAGTTTCTCCGAGGGGTCGACCAGCTTGTGTTTCTTTAATGGAGCTGCATCATAATGAGGCCGGAGGTGTTTCTCACAGTAAGAGGCCAGACACTGCAGACAGGACTTGAGGGCTTTCCGCTTCCTCCGATTGCAGACATCACAGGCCACATCTTCAGGTCCAGCAGAGGAGTGATCAGCATGAGAAGCTTTGGGTCCAGTCTTCTTCTTCAGCTGTTCCACTAAAGCTGCTAATATGGTGCTTTTCACCAGGGCAGGCCTCCGTTTGAAGGTCTTTCTGCACTGAGGGCAGCTGTAGATCCTTCTCTTTCCATCCCAGAACTCTTTAATACAGCTCATGCAGTAGCTGTGTCCACAGGGAATAGTCACCGGATCCGTCAATAGATCTAGACAGATTGAACAGCTGACTGTTTCTCGGTACAGCCGATCTCCTTTCTGTGCCATTTCACCTCTCAGGGGCAATGACTGAGTTTCACTTACTGAAAAGTGAAACTAGTTTGAGCTCTTATCTGAACAACATGTGTTTCTGCAGTAAATGCAGCCTGACTGCTCTTGTACTTCATTACATGTTGGTTTCAACCATCATCAAACTGTAGATCTGAAGGGGAGGGAACAAGGAAATATGAGCACAGAGTGGAGCTTGAAAGAGCAGGGAGGAGTTACCAGGACAAGGAATGGTATGTGAATTAAAACTGTGTTCCTTCATTTACAGTGAAGTCTCAGTTAAAACCTGCTCACCATTTGAAAACATTTCTGTATTTAGCTGTAAAATACTTTGATAATAGCTCCATATTTCCCCAACTTTTCCTTAAAAGCAGATCAATTCACATTTGTTGGTTAAAAACTGACTGAAAACAGGGAGTTATTACACTAAAGTGTGATAAAAATAATTTAATGGCTGTATTATAAATTTCCCATATACTTAATAAACTTCTTTAACACATTTTTGAGAACACAGGTAAAATTCAGAATATTATTCAGCCTCAGACGGGTTTAAACAAACATCATTAATACCATCCCGAAGGACATGAATGAAGCCGATCAGCTGATTGTATTTTTCTAAGTTAACACCTTCTCTGCTGCCTGGGTTCATGTTTAGTTGACACTGTGCAATAAAATGGTTAATTAACAGCTGTGAACTGTGGAGCCAATGCGCAGTCAGTCTTAGTTGTGTAAATACACTGTATTTTAGGCTGGACAGGATATAAAAAACACTTTTAGTCTGTACTGTTGTGTGCAGCCTTTATAGTCTGATGCTCTGTTGGTTGAGCATGTTGGATTGGCAGTGTTTTGGTGTTATTGCTTTTGTGATGCAGAATGCTGCAAAGTAAACTGGTGGCTGGTTGTTCAGTTTGTCTATGTTTTTTAAATTTTTTAATTTTTTTACTTTTCATAAATCAGTTTTTCTGGGAAAAGGTGGCTGACCCACTTTTGTACTGGCTCACCCAAAATACAATTTCTGCCTATGCCACTCTTCTAAAATAAACGTAGATAAAACCAGATTGTTTATCTTATCCAGTAACACTCCTGATAATGGTCGACCTTTGACAATCACATGATCCACTGTAGAAACTAGCAGTCAGTCAGTAGCAGAGGTGGAACAAGTATTCAGATCCTTTACTGCAGTAAAAGTACCAATACAACAATGTAAAAATACTCCATTACAAGTAAAAGTCCTGCATGAAAAATGAACTACTATATATAGTTAGCTAGTTTAGTCCAGTGATCCCAGCCTAGGGGTCGGGGCCCTTCAAAGGGTCACCAGATAAATCTGAGGGGTTGTCAGATGAGCCAATAAAAGGAGTCGAACACACCAGGTGTGTGTGTGTGTGTGTGTGTGAATGGGGTGGTTCAAACTATATGCAACTAAGTGGTTTCAGCAACACCAGGATCCATAGCAACCACTATAGCAACAATAGAAAAACGTTGCATTCTTAAAATTTTCTGGTGAGACCTGAAACAACCTTCGTAATAATTAACAAACTAAACATCATATACATTCACTGAACAAAGATTATGAAAATAAAATGCACAGTTCTCACTAGAAATGTCATCAAAATTAATTTTAATGCCAAAACCATCCTAAAATATTGCATTTTCTACTGAGAATAAAAGAAATGTCAGCCATTTTGTTTGTTTTGGCAGATAGAAACTTGACAGTCACGTGACATGGATGCAGGCCAATAGAAAAGAAAAAGTCAAAAGAACGTGGACATCTCACAATTTTAGAGCCATTATTATGAAACCAATACATTTTGCACTGTGGACCAACGTAGTTGTTATACATTTTGACATGAGACTGGGTTGCAATAATAGTTTGGTATTATCCATTTTAAATCATTAGCTTAATATTCATTGAGGTCAATTCAATTAATGTCCCACTTTAATAATATGTGGCTCCAGCTGAGCCATCTGAAGTGCTGTGCTGGTTTTTTCTGTGATCTAGGCAGATCAATGTTGTGATAATGATTTAATCAATAAGCCCCAAGGTCCTCCAGCCAACAAAATAAAACAGAATTACTGCTTCCATCTCTGATACTGTGCTGCTGCTTGTACTGTTACCTCCCTCAGGCATATCAGCTGCTGGTCTGGATTAAATGGTCCATGGCCTATGAAATCCATGTAGGACTAACAGATAAACGATGAATGCAGATCAAAGCATAAAGTGGTGACCAGGGTGAAGGTGTGTGCCTTCAACTTGTCCTTTTCCTATTTCGCTTATTGTGTAATCATGTATACTTAAATGTAGTGTATCCAGTATAATATGAGAGTATACAGTGAGGGGTGGAATGGAGAGGTAAATAGGGGCCCAGCAGGCAAATATTTCCCTGGGGCCCCGATGCAGCTTAAGCCAGCTTCTGTATGCCGTGACATGTACAGTATTCACCAATAACAAATGTCTCTGCGATAAAAAGGACAGTCACAGAAACATTAATGTTTGTGCAACAATAACCTACATTAATAACTGAAAAAGAGTTCCAAATAATGTTGATGGATTGCTAAACACTGTCCCTCTAAGTTATTGTTGCTATGCCTGTCAAGCTGTTCATTTTGGCATGCTATTGATAACAGTTGCAAATGTAATAATTCGTTGTAGATTTTAAATAATGGAATTTCAACTTCAAACAAAAGTAAACAGAAGCAGGTTTCTCAATTTTAGCTTTGGACTGTCAATTCTGCTGAATTCGGCTGAAATGATTATGGTTAGCAGATATTATCGCTAACTCATTCAGTTGTAGAAAACCCCTTTCCAGCTGAGTTTTTAATGTTTTCATCAAACTTGTTTTAAAAACCCTGTAAGTAAGGTCTTAAATCTGCATATAATGGCTAGATACATGTTATAATGCTAAAAGACTAAAGCTCATATCCTACAGGCAAAAAGTCAGTTATTTGATGATCCACATAGAAGACATTATTTTATGCTGTTATTTTATTATGCTTCTAGATAATACCAAAAAAAATCATACATGATTGACAAAACAGAGGTTAGATTCATGCATTATTGTTCATATTTTCAAACAAAATGGACTTCAAAATGTTTATCTTTACATGATTTATATGTGGTTTCCAATTTATAATTGACACACGATAGATTTTCTCAATAAATATATGCATAAAGACCTGTCGGTAAGTTCTTGCTCTGTTTAAACCAACTCTCTGCTGCAAGACATCTTCAAACCACTTCTGAGATTCTGTAGCTCTGTTCTTTCAGTGTGTTGTTTTGACTACAAATCAAATTTCTTGCAAATAACAAAATATTAGATTGATTGCAGAACATTCTTATTAGATCAGCAGTTACTGGCACTTTGTTTTTCCCTTTAAAAAGGACCTGATGTATTATTTTCACTTTTGGGAGACATTGTCATCAGCAAGTTTGATAAAATTGTAGTTGTTTTGTTTGTCTTGGAAAGGCAAAAAAAGACGTTGCCCTTCAAACTCTTTGTATATTAATTATTGCTCATACTACAGCCCCATGTACACTGCTTCAACTTGTTGAGAAACTAAAACTTGACGGACTTGCCTTACCTTGCCACAGTTGCAATAATTGCCCAATCACTGTTCAGGGAATGGTCAGTTCACATAGTGGTGAAACTAAAGTCTTAAGGCTAAGAATGAAACTTTAGTAGTGTCTTAATTCAGGGATGCCACTGGAAATTTTGGGCCCTGAATACAGCTCAAGAACAGTTCTGGTACAATTAATCAATATCATGTTCCATGGCCGCTGGCCTGCTCTGGGAATCCTGAAGCTCCTAGTGTCCCTCCTAACGACACCTGTCTCCAGCAATATTTGCTGTTTGTCCTTTGGTCAAATCAGAGCAGGGCAAGTGCCATGGATGGATAAGTAGACAGTCCTGCTCTGTCACTGTTGCCCAGGATGTGTCATCTGCTCTGTACTGCTGATATCTTAAAGGTAATCCTTTGTTATTATTGAGTTAGCATCCCATAGCACTAAATGAATGTCAGTAGTGTTGGATTTTTTGCCAGATTTCCCCTAGGTTGACTGCTTTTGGGGGGGAGTGGGGCTCTGTTTGCGAGCAGCTGAGATTGTCACTAAAATGAGAATAGCTGGTCCACCTTAAAGATCAGTCCACTTTAAGGCCACAATCAGACAGTGCTTTTTAGCAGGCTGGGGCGGTCAATGAAAGTGAAGCTTTGTCTCACTGCTTTTGCGTTGCTGAGTGCCTCGTGTTTTTGCAGGAGCGCCCTCAGCACCTCAAACTGAAGAAACTTCAACTCAGAGTGGAAAAGTGCCAGATGTCATTTGTGTTTTTTCCCATTGTCCAATTGGATGAATTGAGAGACAGGCCTTCTGTGGTGGTGACAACATGTGAAGATAACCAGACCGGCCTGGGACAATATAGTGGTGGCTGTTGCTGGATACCCTGAGCTATATGACTTTGCAACCATAGTTACCATGATCTGAATGGAGAACAGCAGACCTGGAGTGAATTTACTTCACAGCAAAATCAACCGTACACTCGCTACTTTCTTGCCTTAATGGAAGAATAAGACTCGCTATTTTGACATTTGGGGTTGTCTGTCCATATTTTGCGCGGATTGCAATAATAAATTACTCATTTTGGCTTTTCACTCACAAAACTTTTATTGCACTTACAGTAATGTGTGCATGTAAATTAGGTATATTACATAAATAAACATATTTTGTTTCTTTCAGGAGGGGTGAGGGGTCCTGTTGGAGGGGCAGGACAGAAACACTGCATCCATAGCATCATCCTTTTAAATGTCAAGAGAGAGAGAGAGAATGCAAGAGCGAGAGAAAGTGAGACAGGGTTTGAGAATGGAGAAGCAGACACCTGGATGAAGGAACATGCATTTTTAGTTTTCTACCTGAAAATACACCCGTCTAATCAGTGCGAATCACAAATTGGTGTTGCAGCAGAGGGGCAAGTCCAGTCCTCACAAATGTAAATGTCAAAGATTTTATTTACTCAAAGGCACCGCATTGGAGAAAAGCGCACACAAGTCTCTGATGTCTTAAAGCTGAAAATGTTTATTGAAGTACTTGGTCAAGGAGAACTGAAATAGCGAACATCGAAGTCATCTGCAGTTCAGATGCTGTCTCTTTCTGTTCTGCCTCCTGAATGTCTGAGTCATAGTCTTTAACCCAAGCAGATCAGCCTACAATATGAAAAATTAGTCTAACTGGTTCACTAGTTTCTAAACAAGGAACTGCATTTTACCCGTGTCAGTTCAGGTCACATTGCATGGAACTTCAGGTCACTGTCAGCACTTTCCACCTATCAGTGTTGTCTTGTGTCTTGGAAAGTCTCCCCTGACCTTGGTGACCATGGCAATGCTGATTTACCCTCTATCAGAGAGGTTTCTGCTTTCCCCAAAACATCACAGACAGCTGGAGTCTCACAGAGGGGAGAAAGTGTCCCCTTCCTGCTTAAGAATTACAGTGTGACCTCAAGGCCCAGGCTTGACCCAGTGTAACCCAATTTGTAACCCCCAAAATTCCATAACACATGTGACTAACCAAGGTGAGAGGCAAAATACCAATCCAAGACCAGATGTTGTATCCAGAAACAGTGAACTTCTCAATTGAAGAAGCTTGGCTGATTTGTTTGGTTAGATTGAGCAGTATGTTACTGTTGATGGCAGAATGTTAGCTGGCTTGAAGAGATAGTTCAGATTTTTTGAAGTGGGGTTGTATGAGGTAGTTATCCATAGTCAGTGTATTACCTGCAGTATATTTGGGTCAGCACTCCCTTAGTTTGGAGAAGCAGACAGGAGTACTGACACAGAAGCTAAGCAATTTACTGCTGTGGACGGGGCCAGAAGCAAAACATTTTAGCCACCTAAAAAAAGGCCTACCTAAAAACATCAATATCAGTTTAAGTGCACACTATATTTGGAATATTTTCATAGCTTTACCTTGCCATCAGACAGCCCTTTCCATTGGCATTACATTTTCTCAACCGTATAACTTCCGTATTCCTACACTTGTGCAATGCAGCAGTACTTTCTGACCCAAACAGCAGATCTGTGGTGTAATATAGTGTGTAGCATGCGTAGGAATATGGAAGCTCTATGGTCCCACATTCCTTACAGTGGGCTGGAGGCCAGGACAATGCCATCCAGAGCAGCCATATCACTAGATAATGTGTTTCTAAGGTGTTTAGGTCCAAGCACAATGACTTAGTTTTGTCTTAGTTTAGTAGTAGAAAATTGCAGGTCCTCCAGGTCTTTATGTCCTTAAGGCATGCCTGGAGTTTAGTTAAATGTTTGGTTCCATCTGGCTTCATTGATATATATAACTGAGTATCATCTGCATGACAATGAACATTTTTTTATCTTCTCTAATAATATTACCTAAAGGAAGCATATATAAGGTGAATAGTATTGGTCCAAGCACAGAACCTTGTGAACTCTGTGTCTAACTTTTGCATGCATGGATGATTCATTGTTAATGTGTACAAACAGCAATTGATCTGATAAATAGGACTTGAACCAGCTTAATGCAGTTCCTTTAATGCTATAGGATGTGATGGTTGGTGGTGTCAAATGCAGCACTAAGATGTAAGAAGACACGTACAAAGAGAAGTCCTTTGTCCGATGCAATTGAGAGGTCATTTGTAACTTTCACCAGTGCTGTCTCTGTGCTATGGTGCACTCTAAATCCTGACTGAAAATCCTCAAATAGCTAGCATGCAGTTAGCTGATGGTGTTAGTTGGTGATATTACAAACAGAGGTGTACGCTTTGTTGACTGCTACGGTGAGGTAGTTGTAGGTTGTTTGGTTTATTTTGCAGCTCAGGCAGCGTTCTAATTAGCTTGGCATGTTTGCTAGCATGTTGTTGGCTGATGGTGTTACCTGGTGATGTTGTAACAGGTGAGTTATTTGTTGCTTGCCAAGGCAACATTGAGGATAATGGTGTGGTTTGTTGCTTGGTGAGATGAGTAGCATGCTGCTGGTGATAACATGTCAGTTAGCTTAATATTGTTAGCTAGTTGTAGACAAGTAAATATATCTTACTTTGGAGGGTTGTGTTGAGTGTGTGGGTGCAGGTTAAGAGGGGGGTGGTTCTGGGGCACTGGAACACACTGAGAGTCTTTCTCAGAGTCCTGGGTCCAACTCAACGAAACACCAGTGAGTTGAGTAGGTGCCCAGCTGATGACCCTGTAGACTTCTCTGCATTCTTACAATCATAAAATTGCATATTGAAACCATGTTCTTTTCTTCGGTAAGACAAGCCAGTAGTGTGGAAAGTTTTTTGATATAACTAGCAGCAGGCCATGATATTCAGATGAAAATGCCTATCAAGCCAGTGGAGGCAGCTAATGTAGGTCAGGCTAAGCAGTTACAGTATACAGTAGTTATAAAGCTGGGTCAAGCCACCGAGTATGGATGAAAGAACTTTTAAAAGAAATTTTTACCTGAAAATACACCTGTCTAATAAGTCAGAATCACCAATTGGTATTGCAGCAGAGAGGGAAGTTATGTCTTCAGAAACTTATTGTCAAAGATTTTATTTAAAATGAGCAGGAAATCTCATATTGCACATGATGTGACTAACCAACTTGAGGCAGTCCTGCCAATTAAGGCTTTTAAATTGTGACGTTTTACTGCTTTGAAGCAGAAATAAGATGCACATCAATGTTTGAGTTGTGCATACACATCTGCACACACCCCCATTCCTCCAAACCGCCCTGAAGCTTTGCATGTAATTAAAGGTGGTGCGAGGATACCAGTGGCAATCAAGTACAGAGCCTGGGCCTGCTAGATAAGGTAATATGCAACCACCTTGCTGCCTTCTCATTCATACGCCACCACCACAGGCACCACCATAAGCTCCTGCTGGGGACTGAGATGGAGGGTGTGTATGCATGTAAGTGATTTTTTGTGGAAGCACGTGTGTGTACAGGGGTTTGCTTCATATTAGATTTTCATGCCAAAAAAAACAACAGCAGCTTTGGAATGAACCCTCCATAGATGGTATGTTTGTGGTGTAATTTTTATTTGATTGTTTTCAGTCAAAAAATTATGTACACAGACTAATGAATTTCTCATAAGATGTGTTCAGACTGAGTGTGTTGTGTTTTTCATGCAAATGTCACCACTGGAGTGTTTGTGCAGTCTGTGTGCCAAACAGTGCACCTGTAAATAAGTTAATCGTCAGTGTATGCCTATTGCTCACTGACATGTGGGAGGAAGTGGTCTCCTACTGCTGCTACTTAACGGTTTCAAACAGATGATGAAGTGTGTTTGTGCAGTTCACCTGGGCTGAAGAAAACATGAATACATTAATGAACTGCACATTAAAACTCCAAACTGTAAACAACAATGGTAAGCATGTTTCATTTAAATTCACTCATTACAGAGCAAGTTGGCAACATGTGATGCTAACCTTAGGTTATAGGCTAACTTTTTATAACACATGTGACTTGTAGTTAAAGTGAAGGAACCACAGTAGGTGAGTGAAAAACAAGGCTCTCTTGAACAGTTATTCACTAATAACTTCAACAATCCATTCTGTTTCTCAATACATACATAGCCATAGAGTACCCCTCCTACCCCCCTTCAGCAAAAATAGATAATCCCATACATAGACAGCCCCCTAAATTAAATATACAGTCTTAACTCAGATTGCATTGTGAGTTTGATAAGAATGAAGAATTGATAAAGGATTATTAATTTCATCATGCAACGTAATTTTTCATGCAAAAATGGCAAACATTCTCTTAAATTGGAGCTTCTTAAATTGGATGATTTCCTGCTCTCCTCTTTAGCTATCGAATTGGAAAATGGGCTGAGAGTCAATTGAAATAACAAGCTATTTGAATGTGTCACACACTAGGCTCTAGGATTTGTGATTGTAATTTTTTTGTCATTTGAAAGATTAAATAGTTAATTAAAGCCACTATACAATTTTGTGTGATTATCACTTCTTTGTTTCTTTTACATGATTCTTATGGAGTATGTCTTTTTAGAAAAATGGGTAAGTACTGATAAAGATAGGTACAATCTATGTGTTGCTTTTGGCACACTGATGCTAGTGTACCTGGAACAGAATAGGGGAGATGGGTATCACTGTACATTGCTGTCTCCCACAGTGTCTTTTCTGAAACTACCACTGGGAGGTGCTAAAGTCTGAAGTTTTAAAATCCTACAGTGCATGGAGCACTTTTATTAATAGAATAATTAATAGATTAATTCACAATGAAAATAATCTTTATTTTTAGCCCTATTGCGCTATATATCTGCAGTATAACAACTGTTATGTGTTCACACATCTTTGTATGTTTACATTGTGCCAAAACAGAAAAGCAGGTGAATCACCATCAGCAAACCATTTTAATGCAGAGAGAATAAGTGACAATAGCAGGAGGTGAAGGCACGCACTTACAGTGTACATGGAAGCAATTTCCCCAACCTGCCCATGGCTATTGTTCCAAAGCAAGCAATTACCACAAATAACAGCATTTCTGCCTCCGCATACAAGCAATGGATGTAAAACAGTATTCACAGTGTGGAAATTGATGTCTAGATTATATAATGTGATGTATAATACCAGAGCAAATCATGCCACCATAGCCTATCTTGAATAATGATTTTGCAAGGGCCCAATAACAATGAAATTGCAAATACAGTCATTTGAATCTGCATTGCACTTGAAGTGCTGACAGTGCTTCGTTTTCAGAATTCGCTCACTCTGAAGCCTGTCAGAGGAAAACCATCTGTCTCTGTCATGAAGATGTGATCGACTGGACCAACACTGCTTCTTAAGGACAAACCCTGAATTTAGAGAAGTGGATATATTAAACACATTTTGCTTTGCTTGTCCAAGAAATATGATTTATAATAATAAAAAAAAGAAGTAAAAGACTTAAATATAGCTCTTAAAATGTTGAATGAAGGTACACATACAATACAAGAGGATAGATCATTAACACAGATATATTCATGCTATCATTGTGACTGTAAAAAAGTACAATGCTGCAAATGTAAAACTAATGAAGCTAACTGACTTCAGCTTATTACTGAGTTTCAAAAGCATTCATTTTAAAACACTTTCTGGTAGATGACTCTATCATATTAATAAGTGGCTGAATACCTAATGTAGTGAAGATATATATATTATAGATACAATTCAGCTAAAATGAAATCACACACTAAAATGTAAATCTGCACTGAGCAATATTTTTACATTAACAATGATCAAATGACTACAGTTTTAAAGGGGTTGCTTATAGTGACAAGCCCACTGAAAATATTCACCTAAGTGCAGCTCTGTGGAGCATTTCAGCCTGTTTTAATTGTTTTGGTTTCACAGCCCACACTTTATTCTCAGTAACCTTGTTTCCAGACAAAGAAGAAAGTTTTAAGCAACAAAGCTTTGATACACTCATTGTATGCCACCTGCCAAGGCCTTAACATCAAGCAAGAGCCGAATATTTCTCTCAGGAGTTGACAGAGACCAAAGAGAGGGAGAAAGGAAAGACAAGTGAATATTAGACTTATATTCTACAGGTGGCCAGAAACAGGACTCCACATTAATGTTAGTGTTCTTGTCTGCTGCTCTGTAATTGTTTGCTAACGGCCAGTCCACATAGAAAGCGTTTCTAGAAGCATTTTTGACATACATCACTTGTGTGTCTCACAGAACAGATATGGTGCGGACACACATAATCCAGTGAGGATGCATTTGAACACACTGGACCAATGAACGCTTTGGCCGGTGGGTGAACTGATGGGTGACGTACTGCGAATTTGGTGGTGCTTGGTTTTTATTCTGCTGTTTTCAACATGGTGGCTGCGTTAAAAACAATTTCATTTTACAGCTGAACAGTATACCAGAGTATGTTTCTGAAAACATTTGAGGTGAGAAATAGGCAATGCAGTAACAGAATCTTGATTCATATTTGATCAGCACAGTCTAGTTTGACAGTGTGATCTAAGTTTTGTGAGCTGGCTGCGTTGCACTGGATGGACCTCATTTACATAAAGTTGAGGTCAAGTCATGATTATGCAGATTCAGATACAGTGGTTTGTCTGTCAACTCGCTGTGCCATATCCATCATGCACAGCGCGGCCAGATATCCTGCTCTCCATAGAAAATGAATGGGATCCGTCAAGTTGATATCCGTAGACAGATTCAGTGTGTCTGCACCAATACGCTTTCAGTTTATTTTGGCACTCACATCTTCTACACTTCGGAGAGGCACAGTCACACTGTCTACACTTAAAAATCGATTGTGCGTCTACATTGCTTTGTATGGTAAAGCGTTTGTCACTTAGGTTGTTTAAAATGGGAAAGTTTCTATTTTTTTCTTATTTTCCTTTGTTTAAATACATACATCTATCATTACTGTGTCGTTCTTTCTCTACAGCATTTGTAATTATTAGATTAAATCTGTGTGTGCAGATGTGTATTTAATTAAATCATAACAATATCCCATTCATTTCTACATAGGAAGATTTTTTTTTTTTTTTTTAAAGTTCCATTAAAAGAAATCTTATCAAATTGTTATCAGCAAACTGAACCATATTCTTGTACAACAGGTCCTGAAGTACCTCTGTGATGACTGTCAAGTTGTTTTGCTGCAGCATTTTTTGATAATTAAATACTTAAGTCATACCCAATATGAATACATTGCTATATAGGCATACTTTTCAAATTCCATTAAAAAGTTTAATGTATGCAAATTGTTATCAGCAAACTCCACCATATTCTTGTTCAGCATGTCCCCAGGTACCTCTGTGATGATTTTCAAGTTGTTAGTTTAGCATTTTTTAATAATTAAATGCTAAAATCATAACAATATCCGTTCAGTTCTACATAGGCATATTTTTAAAAAATAATCAAATTGTTATCAGCAAACTCCAGTACATTCAGTCAGGCTGGAGCCCAGTGAGATCCCCTCATCTCTCTTTCTCTCCTCTCTCTGTCTTTCTTTCAGCAGCATTTGATTTCTTTTCACCATTTTTGCTTTTCACTTGCTTGCTCCTTGTGTTTTCCTTTGCTGTGTGTGTGTGTGTGTGTGTGTGTGTGTGTGTGTGTGTGTGTGTGTGTGTGTGTGTGTGTGTGTGTGTGTGTGTCCAGATCCCATATAGTAGATCCAGCCCAAATCACCTGGTTTCTCTGTTTCCAGCTACCCACATGCTCTGCCTCATCTCTCCCCCTTCTCTGTACCTCTTATCAGTCTATTATCCGCCTGCCCTGCTGGCTCACCACCAACTAGTATGATATTGTATATACCTGTATGTAATCAGTCAGTGTTTGCCAGTTTGTCCCAGTGGTTTACGTGTGATTATCTGTGAGTCTGTACCTTTTTCTGTTGCTATTTTTTTAACTCTCTGATTTTATGTTTTTGGCTGACTTTGGGATAACCTGGTTTTGATTTGATTAGGACTGTCTATTGGATTTTGACATTAGGCTTCTTTAATTCTAGTCCTGCCTCTTCCTTGTGTGTGCTGTTCCGGTGTTACTATTGTAACAATGGAGATGTGGACCCAAGATCAGGAAAAAAAAGGACGAAGAAGAGCAGATCTGGTTTTTAGTCTCTTTATCAGACTTGAACTTGGTTGCACAAAAGCAAGAAAATATTAAACACTACTCCCAAAGGTGGAAGAGACTGAACTAAACTTAAAACTATCACCAGACGATGAACAGGCTAAAAATAAACAAAAAAGGAATCTAACTCAAAACTCTCTAGCAAGGAGCCTCCAGGCTTGACTTGACTTGGAATGATGTGAAGTTGCAGAGCTTCAGCACCATGGACAGCAGCAGATCCAGAGCTCAGAGCAGCAGTGGATGTGACAACTATATACTGTATAAATACAACATGTGGGCTACAACAGGTCCCCAGATACTCCTGTCATGACTTTCATGTTGGTTTACTGCTGCATTTTCTTAAATTTTGAGATGGCAAAGTCAAAACAAATGCCCACTTAGCTACAAACAGTCTGTTTCATCATTGTATGAAATTTTCAGATCAAGTTTTTATCAGCAATATCTGTCTACTGTGTTGTATAACAAGTACTTCTGACATGGAGTTAATTTTACTTTATCACAACAATTTCCTATAATGAGATATTAGAATCAGTAAATAAATGAATAAACAAACAAATTCTCCTTTATTCTCGAGTTTTCCAGGTGTTCCTGTATAATACCATATATTCTTTTTAAGATTAGGTTTTATAGGGTTAAATGGACCATACCCTTAAACCTCAGAGCCTTACAATACTGATAGTTAAGTTTAGGCATAAGGTTACACATTATTATTATTATTATTATTTTTGAAGTTGTTTGACAGAATTATTAAGTTTAGGCAAGAGAAAATTTTATAGTTAGGGTCAAGTATCAGCTGACTCTTTTCAAGTAATATAATGCATTAAAACAACTTGACAATCATCACAGAGGTAATTGGGGACATTTTGAACAAGAATATGGTGGAGTTTGCTGATAACAATCTGATTTGATTTTTTATGGAATTTTTAAAATCCGCTTATGCAGAAATGAATGGGGTTGTTATGATTTTAGCAGCTAATTATTGTAAATGCTGTAGTGAAAGAACAAGAAAGTACTGACAGCATATAACCAATTTGTCACTCTAATTCAAAAAGCAGCCTTACAGAAGACCCTATAGACATGAGCTCTGCACTTTTTGATAATGATCTGGGAGAAGGAACAATCAGCATGGAAACAAGTGCTTACCCATCCCACTGGAAAATGTGCCAAAAAAAGCTGTCCTGCAGGGGCTGTAGAGGAGCAGCTCCTAAAAATATTGGAGCAGCCAACCTTACCCCGTGTGCTACACCAGGGGGATGAAATGTATTATTCTGCCCTCAGTCTAGTGCCAATTCTCAACAGGCTGGACAGTAGGGGTCAGGCAGAGGCCAAGATTAGAATTTTGGGTGTGCTAGATGAGGTAGAGCGCAAAGATGTTGCACCTGCTCTCACTCCAAGAGTGGATGGAGTGGGCCCAGCAACCCCCCACACACTTTTAATAATTCTTGGGGTTCTTCATTTGAAAATAATTAGTTAGTTAGTTATACTGTTGTTTTAGGTATTTTCACCAATTGTTTTATAAAATACATAAATAAAAATGAATACTGTATATAAATATAAATATAATATAAAAATCTTGTCTTGTTTTTATCTTTTAGTAATGTGCCATTATAAATAGTCTGTACTCAAGCTTTTATTAAAAACTACTCACTTATTGTGATTTCACCTTATAGAATTTAAGACATTTGAAGTTAATTGAAGTGGTTTAACATGAATTTGTTGTTCAAAGCTTTTTCTTATCTCATCA
This sequence comes from Thunnus albacares, assembly GCF_914725855.1. Taxonomy (NCBI): domain Eukaryota; kingdom Metazoa; phylum Chordata; class Actinopteri; order Scombriformes; family Scombridae; genus Thunnus; species Thunnus albacares. The sequence continues at coordinate 4,567,261 of NC_058121.1, forward strand.
TATGTTACATGAAAACACATTTACACTAAGCAGATAGTGATGTGAATTCCAAGTAAGCAAATTACTTTGTTACCTCAGTGTGATAGAAAGTCGTTGTTTTGGCTCGATGGCATCCCTGAAGTTTGTCGACTGCTTTTCGAGTTCAGCACCAGTCCTGGACAACAGGTCGTCCATTTGCTCAGCGCTCATCCTGAAGTACTGCTGATGAAGGTCAGGATTTAGCTTCAACTCCGCAACCGAATCCCCCTGTAGTTCCCTTCTCTGATTGATCAGATGAACCCATCACTGTCCAGGTTGCCGTCTCCTTTGGATTCGCCGGAGCAGAAGAAGGAGTGTCCGTCTCTTATTAATAGCGGCCACGGCTCAAAACAAAATGCATTATGATAAGTAGTAATAAAACATTAACCTCTCTTAAATGATTCCTAGCCAGGTAATGTTGGCTGTTGCTATCAAAGTAACTCAACAAACTTGAATTTTCTTTACATTAGTGCAAAAAATTTCAGCGAATATGTTTGTCAATGTTTTCTATATTAGGACAACTAGAACAACATATATTATTATACCTTTATTATACCTCTATTATTATACCTCTCACTGGACTTCTTTATTCATACAGAGCCTTATATGCTGTAAATACTGCCAGATGTTCTCATTTTTCATTCTTCTGGTCCAGATGGTTAAATAATGATCACAAATTGTGGTAGGTAAATACCTCTTCATCTTCTGCCTTTGTTATTAAAACCTGATCTGTTTCTGGAAGGTATATTAGAGAGTGTACATAGCCAGAGAATTGTACAGAAAGATTTACATGTTTTTTTCTTGATTTTGTCCTTAGTGATTTGGAAACGTTGATATTGGCCCCAGCAGAACTTTGGTGTCATATCCAGCAACAATTCTTCATTACAATCAACATTTGACAGTCTATACTGTTATGTACATGTAGTTGGCAAAGTAATTGTGCTTGTAAAACCCACTGGGATGCCACATAGGCCTTCAATATGATTAAATCATTTGTGTGTAATGCTTGAGAATGAGAATGAGAATCCTCCTTGTTCTCTGCAATATTTAAGACTGACTCAAAAATGACCATTGTCTTGTTTTAAAGATGCAATATTTTTCATGAACAATTGTTGTAAGGCTTAACCTTGGTTGACAAATATATTATGTATTACTGTACTTAACTTAATAAAAGCAACCGTGTATTTTGCCAGTTGAATGCTTTTAATGTGAAGCAGCAGCAGTAGAAAATGTTGGATTTGCATAGCAGTAACTTAATACAGCTCTGATATGGCTGTAGGAGAATGAACAGTGAGGTTAACATCAATGACATAAAATGACAAACAGTAACGCTGGATTACATGCTGCATTGTTTCCTTTAAATCCCTCATGCATGTGAAGGCAATTTCAATCCAGCACAGGAATGGTGGACTCTACCACTAACAATGAAACCTAGAGAGAGGTAATTACAGATTGTAAATACATTAAATGACTATAGCAGAAAAAACATATAGCACCAAAACAGGATTTGATTTCATGAAAATCTTCAAGGAGTCTAACTTCAAGTACTATTCCTTTGAAGTGGTCCTACATTTGATTTGAATGTAAGACCAACAGCCATTCTGTAGACGACTTTACAGATCTTACAAGGTCACAAGTACATGTGTGTTATGCGAAAGTTTCTTTAACCCTGTTAGTTTTATTCTTTGTCCACTTGGAAACCAGCACCATTAATTTCTTCAAAAGAAAATCTTCATTCAAGTCCCTAAATGACTGCAGCCTCCACACCTCCTATATGCTTTACCTTTTGACGCATAATGACTATATCAATGATCCAGTCCCCTCACTGGTCTCAGCTCCAGTTTGTTTTGCCAGCCATTCCAGCCAATATGTCAATACATATCATCAAGACAAATCAGGCCTCCAGTATTCTGCATTTTCATTTTCTGGAGCAGTGGACACGGACATTTGCCTGGAGGAAAACTCTTGCTTCCGTAAATGAATCCATTCTTTTCTGAGCTTGTTCTTTACAGTCTGCTTTGATTCATCTTGGAACAATTGATTTTATGTTTTTTAAAGTTATGTTCCCTTTAAATTGTAAAGTTTTTGGTGAATATATGGGATTTTAGGAAACCTACTGTATAGTGAATATATATTCTAAAGGATGTGACGACATAATTAATTGAGAACCAGTATCATTAGAACATCATGACATTGCATTGCTCCTTCCCACCTTAGATGTATTCATGTTTTCTCTGTTTTCCCTGCAATCAAACTGGAGACATTGTGTTCATGTACACTCTTGACTCTTCTGCCCTTTACAAACTTTATTCCTGTTGCTTTTTGATGTAGTGGAGGCCTGTAACAGCGACTGGTAGCATGACATGGATGAAAGCCTTTATCACATTGTCTCTTTTTTGACATTTTTAAATTCAGCCAAGCATGAAAACTTATTGGAGATATTCACACCCTCTCTTTTAATAGGATTTCTGGCATTTAATGTTGGCATTTTGTGTGCAAATTCAAAATGTTTTTGAAAACTGGTGGATAGAAATGTATAGTACCTACAGTGTGAAAGTTGACATCCTGCACTCTTGTTGTACACATTTAAATACTTGTTTCCACTGTGTAATTTCTGCATTAATTCCATCATTAGACAAAAAAAAAAACATTTTATATCAAGGACTTAAGGAAGAATAGTTTCAGTGGTTTATAGCAGAACCCCATAACCCAGATGTGACATAATGTGATCAGTGGCTGTTTCCTCTCACTGATTTTATTTACCTTGCTTGATTTTAAGTGCAGAGCAGGATTCCTGACTCCGGGACACCACAGAGCTTGTTACTGTATGAATCTGCTGATTCACTAATGTGCTGTTGAGTCAAACAAACTGTATATCCCCTGCCTGTTTCTCACTAGCTTTTTCCTATCTCTGTATCCTCATTCAGCTCAGTCCACTAATGGACCCTTATCCTAATATACGACCTGCTGTAGACTGTTGTTCCCTTGGACCCTTATATCCTTATCTGTGAAAGACATTGAATATTGACCCCCACTAGCAACGGATGCACCATTAAAACATGATCAATCACTTTAGTTTGATCAATACAGTCTGTGTACTAATCACAGTGATGGTGAACGAGTGTTTGATGGTGATTGCTGATTACACAAATATCCCTCCAGAGCTTACTCTTTGGTTGATTACTGAGTCAGACTCAGAAGCAGGTACAACAGCCCATTACAAATGATTTCATTTGATGTCACAGCTCCCTCATGACAACAACTATTTGGCTTAATTTTAACCAGGATGCAGCATTTAATCCTGATGAAGCCTAACACAGATTTAAACAAATAAAATACAGCAAAGCCAAGATGAGTATCATCCTGCTTTATTTATTAGCCAATGCCCACCAGTTCATACCAGCCTGGCTGCTGCTGTATTTCCCAGAAGCAGTTTTCAGGCTCACCACTAGATGGCAGTCTTTAATTTTGTTCCTCTCCTGCTTCATGGCTTTATCATAACATTTTGTCCTCTCCTCATGTTGACCGTCAGCAGGCTCCACTGGGATCTCCACTGGGTCCAACGTGGTGACTGCAGAGACACACTGCCACGTGTTATAACAGATGCAGATACAGAGCAAGAGGACACATTTGTACTGTGCTTACTTCAAGCACATGTTGCACAGAAGCCCACACAGGGTTCCTCGCTACTGTAGGTTTAAGATGAATCACTGATCGATACACAGTTGACTGAAGCAGCAACTCTCATCCTCTCCGGCTCTTGCTCCCTGTATGAAATTGATGGCAAATGGTTCCCCACACTGCTGCAGGCGTAAACGTGTGGATCAGTGACCTTTGACACCAAGGCAGGATTTTTGTTTTTCTTTCTTATTATTTTTACTGGGCTGTTCTGGAGAACATAAGGCCACAGGCTGTATGTACAATACTTGTTGTTTCACAAGAGAAAAAGCTTTTTGTATCAGAAAAAAAAACAAATGCAGTGTTCATAAAATAAAAAAGTAACACTATCTTTTTTGTTTCCTAATAATTTTAATTGTAATGTTCCTGAAAAGGTGTATGGAAAAAAGAGAATATGGAGACAGTGTTAAATTAGTACACTTCCATTTGACTTCAATGTATTGGTAGTGTAACCTTCTTTTACCAAAGTGTCATTCAGTCAGTATAGCTGAACATACAGATATAAAAATTAGTTTTTCTGCGTGTAGTTGTGAATTTTTATTTCAAAATTATAAGGATGAGACCCTTGAGATGCACCATCTTGTTTTCGAGGGGGTGCTTAGGCACAGAAAATACAAATTAGAATATATAAGCAAAACAAAAATAGATTAGATAATAAATCAAACATTACATTAACACAAAACAATCAACATAATAACATCAACATGGACATACGCATAAGGGCTCTCCCACCATCCTAAACCCCACCAGCTACATCTGTTACATGAGTCATCTGTACAAAGAATGAACAAGAAATAAAATATATGAATAGATCAAATAACATTATGTCAAAGTATAAAGTTTACTTATGAACAGAAATGAAAGTACATGCAATCAAAGACGAGAACAGGAAGAGTTAAGGTGGACAAGCAACGAAGTCTTGAGGTCATTGAAAGAAGTAATCGATCTGAGTGAGTTAGACAAATTATTCCAGTCTGATGGTGCTTTAAACTTAAAGCACGTCTCCCAATTTATTACAGGCAATCATGTAATTTAAGTAGTATGGAAAGTTAAAGTTTCCAACAACAAATCAATATTTACAATTAGTTTTTTTCTTTCTATCATTAAAGGAGTACTCCACTGATTAAAAACATTGATGATCAAAATGGAGGCAGCAGTGGCCAACATAGTCTCTATTATGTGTCAAGCTCCAAAAATGCTGGATTATCCAACTCCTAATTTGATAGTGTCCATATCAAACCTCAGACCTCATAGTTCATAATTACTGATGTAACCTTGATGACATCATCATCAAAAAATTCTTAACTCAAGATCCACTTACTACATTTCTCCTGCTTTCAGGGCTTTCAGGATCTCATGCTCCTTGTTAATAGATTGTCCTGTCTCAGTTGTCATGGAGGTGGTTCAGTTGTCAAACAGTGAAGCCATACTGTTTATGACCACCAATATACAGTATACTTAATCATCTCCATGTAAACCAGACAAAATCCATCTGCTGATGAAGGCTACGAGATGTTGCTGAAAGCTCTGCAAGAATAGTGAGTGGACCTTGAGCTGAGATGGGTTTTTTTTGACAAACTTATTTTCCAAGCTCAATCATCAAGGTCATTTTCTTACTCTTTAAAAAGTTCCTCCACAGCCACAGAAGACTTTCTTACTGTGGAGCAGTACTTACGCATGACCTAAATCACTCTGACCACTGTGATTGGTTGATAGATGACTGGTCTGTGTCAGTGAATGTGAAATGAAAGAATGAATATACAGATAGATGGATTTTGGTTTGATGAATAATTCTGACTAAAGGCTGGAATATTCCAAGTTCATTAGTCTTACAAACAGCATTTTTTTTCCAGTTTCCCAGTAATGGAGAGTTGTACAAACTGTCATCTCAGGTGTTATAGGTGAGTTGATTGGATTCTTATTAACTGCACCACCATCTAAATATGCTTTTAAACTGTAGTTATTGTTGTATTTTCCCAAAACAGTGACACAACGATGTTTATTACCTGCAGCAGCTAACTGTGAGCAAGTCTCAGTGATTCAGGAGTCCTCTGGAGCACTAAAATGTTTTGTAAATGAATCTAAACACTTAGTTAGGACTAATATGCCCTTAATTTTTAGGAGTTTTAGTCTTAATTTTAACCCGGGCATTTGAAAAACTGGTGGATTTCCCCTCTATGATTTTAAGATATTTTTACTGTAAATCAACAACTGCATGTACACCTCATCCACTTAAGTAACTTTTATATCAATTCTTGACTTCTTTTTAATTGAATAAACAAGTCAGTAATTACTGTGTGTACTGGCTCAATACATTGTCTCAGTTTTCTCCACACTGTAATTAGTACCAAATCATATGATCCTTCTCTGGAAACATACCTGTAAATTATGGCATAATTAAGGCACTCGGAAAAAGAAGTGTCACGATAAAAACATAATATACAGGAATTTTCATAAATATGATTCCAAGTACAAAAGCCACTGATATAAGAGCCAAAGATGTCTTTGGTTCTTATATCAGTGCTTTATGCTCCTGTAGTATAATGAAAAGAAACATGAATTTATCAAGGTGAGTCTCACCTGCCGTTGCATACTGACACTTAATTTTTCATATAATTTCTGTTTTTGTGAGTAGCATAAATGGACTACAAACTATACTTCGTTATACAATCTTGTGTTGTGAAATGATAATAATAAATGATCTTGAATCTTGATAAAGCAACATCCTTTTTGTAGCATGTAATCTCTGTGGTTGTACCAGAGCATCTCTGTAGCTTCTCTGTATCACCTGCAGCATTGCTGTTTGTACACAATGTGACAGTCTATAGAGAACTCGATTAGGGCCCTGGCAGAGAGAGCAGTGATCTGCTGAAGCGCTGCCTGAGTGAGCGAGCTTTGCTGCAAAGTCACAGTATCCCCCTCTCCAGCAGAGAGAATCAGAGAGACACGCAGAGATATGCAGCAGTTTGTTGCACCCATCTGAATATCTCTCAGTTTAGCTGTGTCTATTCAGAGCTTGGCCATATTTCTCACCAACCTTCTATCCAGTTTTGTTGTGGATTTTTTTTATTTATTTATTTTTGGCTGCGAGTTTGTGAGTCTTCGGGGTCGGCAAAGAAGAGGTGTAGCGCAGTCCTGTGTGCCTTTCTGAATGTGCCAGCTAGCATCAGTGCCTCCAGCAGGCTGTGTGTAGGACACAGCCTGCTGGATCAGCATTTTACTCAAAGAGACAGAGAGAGAGAAAACTCTATTCTTGGGTTATAAGGCCCATGAGGGCTGCAGGGTGGTGAGAGCTGTGTGTTTTTCCCATTGTTCTACTACTTCATTTTCTTTTCTTCTTTAGTTGTGTCACATTTCCTCTGTTTTTCTGCCACTGTTTTTGTGCTCAGTCTTTCTTTTTGCAGCCCTTGTCCGTCTTTCTACTCTTCATCTCCTGCTCTAGTCTGTATCGCTCATCACTTCACTAAGAGTTCTACCAGCCATGAAATCAGAAGCCTCTCGCTTTTTTAAGTCAACTTAAGACGGCAGCCCAGTCAGCATCCTTTACATCAGCATGACAGTGCTGCTGCCAGGAAAGAGGGAAAAAAACAGGCACTATAAGGCCCACTTCAACTAGCGTGTAATCTCCCCGAGAGTTCACCTTGATGTAAATGTGCAGCTAATCAATACACAACATTAAAGCGGTAACAATAGGCTTGGCAAATTGCCCCTTTAAAGGCACACTAGGGAGTTGGGTTCATTTATTTGAGAGCTCCCTTGCTGCCAGTTGTGCTACTTTAGTGTTGTTGTAGAGGAAAAAGTTTGTTTTGTCTTTTCCCTCTTTTTCTCTAAAGCTTTCACGGTTTTTTCCACTTTGTCCCTCCAGCTGCTATACCCCGTCCCCCCAGCTTGCCGTCTTTTTCAAACTAATTTGTCTGGGCTGGTATCTTTTCTGCAGGCGAGAGCTGCCGGTGCATGTTTGACTTTGACTGACCTTTCTAATTCGACTCACTTCCATTGTAAAGTGGTATCAGGGGTGTTTATTCAGCTTTTGAGACTGCAACACCGAGCTAAAGGGCAAAAGGACACCAGTCACTCAGGGCCCATTCTGCTAATGAAGACAGATTAGTCAAGGAACAACATCCGCACACACACACAAACAGACACACACACATAGATACGTACACCTCCTCTGTATTGACTGTTTGACACAAATTACAGTGTGTGATTTTTGCTCACTGTGTTTATTCACTGGAGGAAATTATGGGGCTGATCAGTTCACCAAAGTGGTGAGAAGCCATGATTTTAAAAACATGTGATGTCAACTGAAGTTGACAGGTGATGAAAAAATAAATGGTGAATATACAGTAGGTCTTTATGCTCTCACCTAACTTATATTGTCTTTTCCTAATTCTTTAAGAGCTTTTGTATATGGATATTTGAACATTGTGGCTTTTATGGATTCTTTCCAGTAAATTTGCTCCTCTGCCTAATGACCTGCATGTGTTCTGTCTCCTCAAAGAGTCTACAGCCATGCTAGGTGAGCATGTGAGGCTGTACTTGCACATAGCGCTGCTTTCAGTTAAATGCTAACATGCTCTCAATGACAATGCTAAGTCTTAATATGTAGAATGTTTACCATGTCCTTCATCTTACTTTTGCATGTTAGCATGCTAACATTTGCCAATTTGTACTAAATACTAAGTACAGCTGAGACAGATGGGAACGTCATTAGTTGTGCAGGTATCTGCTCATTAATCAAGATTTTCACCTGATGATGCAGGAGCTACAAAGTGATTATGATTCATCCTCGGGGGACCAAATGTCTGTAAACATTTCTCAGCAAACTATCCAATATTTGTTAAAAAAAAAAAAAAAAAAAATCAGTCAGAATCAAAGTGGTGGACCAACCAACCAACATTACAATCCCTAGAGCTCCACTGCTAGTGTATATAGAAAAAACTGCCACGAAACTGTTTTATTTTTCTGACTTTCTTTGAATCTTTGCCTTTTTCCTATGAAAAATTGAAATGTTTTTCATCTTTGTGATTCTGAAAATTATTAAAGCAATCTGTCTTTGGTCGAACTACACAGTTCATTGAGAACTTGTACTTGTAGACATTGTCCGTGGGGATGTTTTGGTCTGGTTCCCAGATTTTGACCATTTATAGCCAAGCACTGAAAAATGTTTACTTCTATGTCATATAATTTAATATACTGAACAGCACTGTTCTATTGTTGTGATATGATGCAATCTTAAGTAATGATAATAAATAATGTAGTTATGTTTATTTTGATAATATACTAATGTAACATAATATGATAGTATTGTAGATTGTAGAGTATTGTATGTACTGTAACTTGCTGTTGTGAGCATAAATGTGGAATACATTGAGATATTATATGGAAACCACTTAGCTCTTCTCATATTTTTTAATCTCTATATAAAAGATACTTTAAAGACCTCTTCACATCCTCTCATCTACATGAGCTTTGACATTTTTCTAATTCCCACCCATAATTTTGGTGAGGAATGAAAGCAGCCAACTTTTCCCTCATGACGAGGTGTTGTATCATTATGTTAACCACATCCCTCTTCCCTTTATTCATTTGGCCACATTATCAAGTATTTTAATCCTAGAGGAAGATTGCCTCAAGCAAAGTAAAAAGTGCCTTAATGTATAGATGTGCTCATCCAAAAAGAAACAAGCATTTCCTTTTCGTTAAGCAGGTAACAGATCATTGCCCAAGGAGATAAAATGGCACTAACACAGAAAAAATGACTAATAATTACGACAGAAGGAACAAAATAGACTCAAGAGTTCACTTAACTAATTTTTTTTTAAAGCTGCACTACTCAATATTTTTATATTAACGAAAGATCAAATGACCATGTGTAATGTGAAAGGGGTTGCTTGTAGTGATGAAACCAGAGAATTATCACTCAACTCTGCAGTTCTATGGAGCTTTTTTAGCCTCTTTTAGCTCATTGTTTTGATTTTATGACCCAAAACTTTACAGTTGGGTTCCTTCTCACCCCTCTAATCAACCTTGTTTCCAGTAGCACCAGGCAGCTATTTTCAGAAAAACAAAAAAGCTCTGATAAACCCACCCTGTACACTACCTGTCCAGCACCAAATGTTAGCTAATAGCTGGTGAACATAGTGGCATCAGTGAGCCAGATGTCTCCTTAGGAGTTGGTGGAGACCACAACTGAACTAAAAGGAGAGTGAATTACATTCATCAGGGCTTAAGAAACTTGTCTTTACATAAGGGCTAATGTTGCTATCTGTTGGATGTATAAACAGGCAATTGTATGCTAACACACCAATATAAGGCTGTGTTCTCAGCTTGTTGCAGGGCCTCCAAATATCTATTAGTACAGCTCTGAAGAAACTGAAAAGTTAAAAAGCCATTTACACCATCTATTTTGTCTTTTGGTCGAACTGTACAGCATTTTGTGGTCTCGTTTTCTTTGAATGTTCATTTATCACGCAGATTTAGATCAGTGTCATTCTGAGACAATAGTCCATTGATCCAAAATGAGACAATTATGTCTACTTCTTTTAAAAAAAACACTGTTGTGTTCTTTCAGGTAATACATTCGATAACTGCCAGTTAGCATTAAGCTTAATCAATACTTGACTAATTTGTACAATGTAGTAGACAGCTTATAATTTAAAGGGGAGATAACATGCACATTTCCAGGTCTATATTTTTAATCTGGGGCTCTACTTGAATGTCTTTGCATAATTTACAGTTCAAAAAACTCCTTATTTAACTACTACTAACCCTTTACACAGCCCCTCAGTTCAGCCTCTGTCTGAAACAGGCTGTTTTAGCTTCTGTCTCTTTAAGGCCCCCCTCCCAATGAGCCCACTCTGTTCTGATTGGCCAGTTCTTGGAAGCTGCCCCTCAGGAGACTTTCTCTCGCTCCGGAATTGATGTCAACAAACAATGAAACAAACAGTAATAGTAGGATTTCACTACTTTTTCTCATTCTTTACTTGAAATGTCAACTTCTTAAATACATCCAAACATGTCTGAGTTGAAATCCGATCTGAAATATGAGAGTGGACAACACAAAAAACGCATGACAAAACCTTAGCAACATCATTGGCAACCAAGGCTACGGAATGGACAGCCATTTTTGGGCATACTGCCGAGCTGACTTCAGCTCATCAGCATGGTAGAAAAAAACAATGCAAAAGAAGCATTCAGAGCAGGGTGAAGCCCTGGCTTTTGACTTGCAGGGAGCATTTCTACATAAAGAAGGATGCTTTTGTGTTGAAGTGAAATTGATGTGTTTTAATATGCATTTGCTGTTGCATGTTTCAAATGAATTTAAAATGGAATATCTGAGTGCATACAGGTAAGGTTACCATAGTGATTGAAGCACACTGCCTGACAGGCTAAACACAGGTTGTGTGACATTGGGTGTCCTGGGACCACCTCTGCCTTTATGTTGCGTGACACACAGCAATGCATCAGTAAACTCTCTTTGACAGCACATGTACTATAACATGATCACAGCAGCCAGAAGTGATGTGTGTACAGAGATAGATTCACTGCACACAGGGTCACATATCTCAACATGTGCAAAATCTAGAGATCTTTTAGCTTCATGTTGCCGCTGTAAAGTGAGGAATACACTCCCATTGTGCAAATGTGTGAGAAAATGTCACAAAAACAGCTGTGATACTCATCACAGTTTCACTAAATGCTAATGTGTAATATTATGCACAACCTTTCCTGAACATGCTGTGCCTTTTAACTGCCTTCAACCTGGTGGGTTCCTCTACATTATTATTGCTTTTAGGCTCTAATGGCTGTCAGTATAATGGCAGTGATTATTGGTTTCCCATGTAAAGATCTTTGAGAATAACCCTGAAAATTAACTGTTTGACACTGATTAAGTCATAACAAGGACAAGTTGAATATGTAATAGTAGCAAAATGATCTACAAATGGTCTGTTAATTTTAAGGTCCATACAGGTCAGGGCCACAACCTACTAGCATACAGCAGAAAAAGTGTTGAGATGGCAGCATTTTTCGTGCTGATTTTTTTTTAAAGGTGAAAAGGTCTCCACAGGAAATACAGTGTAAGTGATTTAAAGCTGATCAATATTTTTATATTAACAAAAGATCTATAATATGTTGCTTGTAGTGACACAGAGAATTATCACCCTACTCTGCAGTTCCCCTCACTTCTACTGAGACTTTTTACCTATTTTAACTGTTTTGGTTTTCTGGCCCACATCCTCAACCCTGTTTTCAGCCACTGGAGGCAGAAGTTTTCGGACAAAAATTTCTGATAAATCAGCTGACCGTTACCCGCCCAGCACCAAACACTGACAGACAAAGTTAGCGACTAACAGGTAGCCAGAAACATGACTCCAAACGAATGCTAATGCAGTTTCTGCTGAATGTGTAAATAGGTGACTGTTTGCCAACACATTCACCATAATAACTTTATAAGTTGATATGTCAGTGTTATGTTTTCATGTTACTCTGCTGCCCCCAAGTGGTCAAACAATACATGAACGCAGCTTCAGACTGGAGGAGCTTAACAAATAATCATTAACTTACAAAACTGATTTAAAATGGCTTGCATTTTGCATTTTACACAACATGTTGCGACATGATCAGCACACAGAAAATATAAAGAGCAACCACCAAGCCACCAGCAGTTAGACAAAGAGAATAAAATATTAACTTACCTTTGCTCCTGCATCAGTATTATTGGCTTCCCCCAGTGGCAGTAGTGCGTGCAATGCTGCTGTGCTGCACTCTCGTCAGTGAGTGAGGCAGAAACCACAGTATTTATTTTAATGGAAATAAGCTGCATTCTATTTGTCTTTTTTCTACTTTGCACTTGTAACATCAAAATTTTTCCCCTGATGGCTGCTCACCTTCCCTGGAGATATCTGGATATAATATTGTGGCAGACAAGCAATACATGAACCTGGATCAAGGCTATACAATCTCATATAAAATCAGTGTATAGATCAAGACCCTAGTTCTGTCTTGATTTATTACCTCAGTAAACTGTTTCCTAATGAGTTTATGATCTCAATTGCTAGTTTCACGTCTTCTTCAATACAGCATGATGTTCATTTTGTAAATTATGGTCCCATTTAATTTAAATTTGATGATAAAGCAGGGTATGCTTTAGGGTGTGGCTATGTTGTGATTGGCAAGGCACTACCACGGTGACGACATTGCTTACGTAACGTAACCATTGCGTATAGGCCTAGCCGTTGCTATTTATTATTGTATTTTCAGTTCACTAAAGTTGGTTGAACTTTGTGATCGCCTAAAAAATCTTGTTCAGTGTTTGGTTTTAATAAAAGATCCATTAGTGAGTCGGATGATCAGTTTTTCCAGTGAGTACATTTTGTTTGAACGGTTTTAGGCCTGTTTTTCGCTAGTGAAAATTAACCATATATTGTAAATGCACCATGCTAACTAAGCTAGCAGCTAGAGCTATGGTCAGCTCCACCCTCTTGTCCAAATATGGTCACTTTTGGCTCCAAAAATCAAACATGGCAACGGCCAAATCCAAGATGGCGATGGTCAAATCGCTACACTCGAGGCTTCAAAACAGCTGTTCGCAAACCAATGGGTGACTTCACAGGGACTATGTCCATATTTACATACAGTCTATGGTATAGATGCAAATACCTGCAACGTTGTAAATGACAAACCAATGAAATTAGATTTATACTTATCTTGAGATGTTTGACAAACAGGAAATGGCCTAACTAGCATAACTAGCATAAAGAAGTAGCCGAAGTTTCTGGTAAGTTTTGAAAGTACACAAACATAGCCTATGCCCACACATGCACAGAGTTGAGTGTTGTTAACTAGCTCCAGCAAATGCCTGTACTGTCATGTCCTTTGGCGGCTTGTGGCTCCACATACTGTAAAAACACTCCAACAGTCACATTTTTACAAACAATGCAAAATGAAAACTTGCTTCATGTTTAGAATAACAGCACCTGTGGTTTGTGTATACTACAACTACGACTGCAAATTCAACTCAAAATAAATGCACAAATCCAATTTCTTCACGTGTAAAGTAACAAACAGGATGTGCCTGCTGTCTAAGAATAGCCTTGAACATTCCCGTCCTCTCCTCTCTGCTCCTCTAAGCCATTTCACACATGCTAACCGTACTTTATTATGGATGATGCACTCAGTTGACAGATATGAATGGCTGTGATCCTTTTTTTAGTCACTGTGTCATCCTTTCCTTTCCTCGTAAAACATTAAGCTCCAAAGTATACAGTCGGCTATACACCAGAGACAATCATCACAGCAGGGAGCCACAGCAAAAGAAAGGCAGAGGCAGCATGATGGACTAAGTCAAGAGTTTGAAAAAATATCTTGGAGGGTTGCATCGATCTTGTCTTTACTTTGCTAATTTGAGCATTTTAATGCAGGAGTTGTTCAAAGAAGCGCTGACAGGAATCATAAAACACATAAAAGCAAACTTAACTTTGGAATGTTCATTACTGATGTCCTTTATCAAAAAACACAGATAACATCCAGCTCTTCTTCTGGAGGTTTTTGCTGAGTAAAGAATTAATTTGCAGTGAGCTGTTTCTGGAATTGTAACTAGATGAACAAAATGTTACCAGTACTTTCTGTAAATTCATAAATAAACACATCTTAATAACTCACCAATAAAATCAATGAATATGCAGGGTAAAACAAGACTAAATGTCTGCAGCCACACTAGCTGGTATATGGTAAGGTATATTGTGTTTACTTTATGTTTTACTTTTGAGATAAAAAACCTTTTCTTCTGTGACATCTGTGACATGATAAAGCGTAAAAAGAAAATAAGAGTCATAAAGCAACTACACTGACTCAGTAATGTTAGTTATACAACTAACAATAGCCACCATAAGCTACAGGTCATACCATACACATATTAAAAGAGCTGTATACTATGTTCTGAGATAGAGCCCTATTTTTCCAATGACATTTGCTTACAAGACACCCATGCTAAAATACATTTTTTTCAGGTCTCCTGAAGCTAAGAGTAACTTATTTGTTGTTTTACAGCCATTCCTTTTGTAGTGATAAGAGGGAAAAATCTGCTTGGGTCAGTGTCCATCACCTGTATTGCAATACCGACTATGGCCACCAAGTGAAAATTGGCTCAGCCCAGCGATGTTCTTGTCATACCAGTCTAAGTAAGGCCGTGGCAGCAAATCCCTTGAGTGTACTGAACTTTCAAAAGTTAGCAAAAAGCAAAATGTGACAAAGTGAAATGGAAACAGATTTAGCAAATAAATGATGACGTACAGGAAGCATGTACGCTCTCTTCTTCATCTCTGGTCAGCATTCAATACATGCCTATATAACAGACACAGGGTTGTAATCAAAACACTTCCAAAAACAAGAAGCTGTGATGTTAGCTATTCTCTCCATTTCCACCGTCCATTACGCTCTCCATCACCAGGATTTCTATCACGTTTTCAATTGCTTCAGCTTTGACTGTCACTATATTAATTATATCATCGCGTTGCGCCATCTTACTGTTTTTGTGGTTTATTACACTTGATAGAAGATCAGCGCCACCAACTGTTACTTTGATGTGCTCATCTATTAATATTAACAAAACAGTAGTGGATGGAAACACACATTCATTTGCATTTTCTTTTATCGATTCTCAGAAATTTCACTTAAAATTTGCGCTACATTTGGATGGAAACCTGAGAAATGACTACCATGATCACTGTCTTGACTTAGTTTGTTACGGCTTGATCCCAGTGGGTGCGGCTGCATTGCATTTCAGCTGTTGCCGGAGCTGATCGCTGCCACTCAATGCTGGTGATCCCACCAGATGCACCGCAGTATGTTTCAGAAGTGTCCCAGAAGTGGCTCTCCGCTCCACTCCGCCAAAAATATGCGCCTAGTCTAATTTTAATGGAAGCCAGGTCAAGCTGCACAGTGCAGATCGAGCCAGGCCAGAAGTCAGACACAGGAACAGCACGGAGCATCTGGTCACTTTTCAAAATAAAACACCTTGTGCAGACTCCCGATCATATATCACATCACTACATCAACATTACATTATAAGTGGTGGCACCAGGCCAGAAGTCAACTGGGCAGAGAATATTTGTCACCATGAAAGATGAGATCTTGGAAATGGAGAATCACAAGATTTTATAATACCACTGCTGCAATGACTGCCCCAGTCCTTGGCTTCCTCTCCAGGTAGAGGGATGGCTCTCTTCTCTCTGGCACTGCCCGTAGCAAAACATTCCATTTCTGAAATGCTCCCAGTGGGGTATGTCGCCCTGTGGAGGACGAACAAAACCGCAAAGCAGCCGGAACGTGACACAGCCATGCCCGGTGGAATCAAAGCATTAGCATGTTAACATTTGTTGATTACTTCTACACACTAAGTAGAGCTGAGGCTGATAATGCCTTTAGTTTTGTAGTTGTTTGATAATAAACCTAAGTATAGGACTACAAAAATGTTGACTTAATGATGGTTCTAGATAATAAATCAGTGGATTTCTGAAGTTACTATCATTTATTCTCTGGGGACCTTGAATGGGTTGGGAATGGGAATGGGATCCATCCAATTACTGTTGGGAAATTTCACACAAAACCAAAACAGTAGTGTTGGTGGGGAAGTCAGGGGATCAACAAAGTTGTTAGGATTCATCCTCTGGAGATCATGAATGTCATGAGTGGTATGGCAGTCTTGGCAGCATTTCAGCCTGAACCAAATTAAATGATGACTCACTAACCCACATTGCAATATGTGGAGCTCTGCCGCTAGCATTGTTAAAAACTTTATTTATTTTATCTGTCTTCCTTGTTGTTTGATGTCCTTACACAGACATTTGCTGCAAAATGAAAAAAGACAAATCAGTCTCAGGTCTGTGTACTTTGTTAAGATGACCTTAAGAAGTGGTGATGCAGCAGATTGCGATTTTGTTTTGATGAACTGCCAAAGGAAGCCAATGTCTATCTCACCGCCGCAGCCTGTTCAATTAGAACATCTCTCCTTCTCCTCTTTCTCTCTCCTCATATCCACAAAGGGAATCTCAGCTCTCTCCGCTTCTCTCTAATCTCCTCTGAATAACTGTGTGGGAGGAAGCTTGGCGATACTGCATATTCCTATACAGCCACATGGTGGGGTTAATATATTCTCTTAATCCTCCCAAATTCACCTAAATTAGCTCTCTTTTTTATAATGAGCTGCACCATCTGTGATTCGGTGTTGTACGGGTGCCTCAGGGGAAGCTGTTTGTTGCCACAAGAAACCTTAGATTGACCCCAGGTTGACCTGCAGGAGAGGTCACAGACAAAAATGGAGGTGGTAACTATGGCCCAGGCCAGAATCAATACCCATGGAATTGCCTTGCACTCTGACCTGCCCTAGGCAAAGATATTTAACTCTTGTATCATGCATCTATCAATTTGTCTATGCAGTATAGCCTACTGGTGACTTGCCAGGGAGTGCTCTGGCTGTCAATAAAAAATATAACCTCAGATTCACTGTACTGCATAATACAGTAAGCCAGCTGAACTCATCAGACAGGATTGCTGCAAAATGATATCATGTCCAGTCATTTATTCATCTCTAGGGTGATTAATATTTTGTGTCTTTGTCTATAAATATCTTTCAGTCTCACAGCCCAGAACTGCTCATTATGATTTCTAATTTCTTTCCCCCATAACCTGGATTCACACCATTTATTCATATGATGTTACACAGCAGATTTTCCCCCAAAGCAGGTTTCTATTACCTTGTTAACAAGATCACTCTCCTGTTGCTCTCCTGTTAAATTAATTCGTTTTGAGGTTTTGTCCATGTCGACAGAAAAATTTAGGCATTTCATTTAGAAGTGTTGTCTTTTAACTGAATTTAGTTTGATAGTTGAATGACAGTTGAATGTTGGTTTTAGTGAGGTTATACAGTCTGTGCTCAACAAAGGGAGCAAGTAGAGCAGCTGTTACCTCTCAGGAAACGCAAGCACCCATGAGCTAACTGCAGTGTCTTAAAGGGGCTCTTCACTATTTTGCACATCAGGATCAGTTTACGCGTCATCTCTTCATTGTGAAAACTGTTGCATGATTTCTTTTGTGGCTCTGGAGGAACTTTGTCAAATCTGAGAAAATAACCCTGATCAGACCTGTCCCAACTTCACTGTATGAAAGTGCAATACTACATCCCTGGAGTTTCCCTTTAAGTCTTCAGTTTACTAATGTACAATTGAATTTTGTCAGTCATTGTGTTGTGCTAATTCTTTTTCTCATTTATGGTCTGATAAACAATAACTGAATATACAGTTAGGCAATAGGAGGCTAGCTGCGGCATCCAGCCTTGCCAATCCTAGTGCTTTAATGCTTTGCAGGGCGTGTCTTGCCAAGAAAAGCAGTGGGATCCATAATAACATGTCTGTTATACAACAGCTTCTATCTAAAGTTAGCTAACATTAGCTAGCATTAGCCATCAGAAGCTAATGGCGATATCAGACCAAGTGAGGCTGTAGCAGAGAAACCCCTAACTTTACTGAACTGAGCATGGTTGAATTTTATTGCTTATGAACTTACCTCCTTGGTTGTGTTGTGTTTCATATTTTCAAAAGCTGGTCTCATTTTAACTCTGAATTCCGAGTCCCAAACACAACGACTTATTAATTCTATGAAAGCTGTTCATACTGGATGCTTATGCCTGAAAGAAAGAAAAAAAAATCAGGATTCAAATATTTGGACCAATTACAACTTCTATGCATGCTTTTGAGTCCTTGAGAATGAGACTAAAGGGCACAAAAATAATATATTGATATATGGAAATTCTGATAATATTAGAAGTCATTCTGCATCTTCTCATTAGATATATTCACTTGTTTTATAGCTGTGTGTATGGGGTTGTGTATGGGGGAAAAATTCTTTCTGGACCCGAGTGTATAATGTGACCTGCATTTTTGATGCTTTTATTTTTTTGAGCTTCACTGCCCCCTTAGTTGCAAAATTGATTTTTCAAGAACTCATTGGGGCACTGCTGCAGTTTCTTGATGAATGATTAATTATGCAACAATAGTTTGATTAGATTAGTCTGTTCACCCCTTTATGAGGACATTCTGTGCTGTTTTGTTACACAGCATCTGCTTTGACTGCATATCACCATGTGGCTTTAATTCTTGCTTAAGTAATCAAGGTAACATGGGCTGTTATTTACACAAAACCTATCAGCAACAAGCCATAAAGAGACCAACCTAGATATATAATGTATGCTACTACCTTAGTCAGAAACATTATACTGGGCCCTGGGGAAATATTCAGAAGGAAATGTTGTAGTTACAGTCTTTGTGTGTAAGAGGGTTTGTGTGTGTGTGTGTATTTTTGCATGTTTGTGTATGTGTGTGTTCTGTGGGGGTGGTTCCTCTGGTGGATGACTAATGACTTTGTGTGTGTGTGAGTGAAGTTTGGGGGGGCGGGGGGGGGGTTGGTGTTATGTGTGCATGCTGCCTTCGAGAAACAGGGATGCAGAGAGGTTTATCTTATTTGCTTAGACTTATTTACCAGGAGATGGATGTGCTCATGTAGGCTATGTTAATGCACACTCGAACAAGTTTAAATTACCTGTTAAATCAGTATTTCACCTACACAGACAGGTGAGGAGAAACAACAGTGGCAGAAATAAAGTGGTTTGTCTAAATCAGTTAACCTGTAACCACACGTTCTACACCAAAATACCCTCAGCTGGACTAATACTACAGAGTACGACCCCTATCCATCTCTCCATGTGGCACACAATACATTCAGATTTGTCACTGTCAAATATGTAATTTCAACAGCAGTCAAAGTAAATTGCTTTGCCTCCCACGATAGTTTATTAATGATTTACAAATCACGGTGGAGCAGAAAATAGGTACACACACACCCAGTATGCGTTCAGACCATGACATGTATCATTTCTCAGCACGGCTCTTTCACACAGATCGATTCCTATGAAAAATGCGACATGTCAGTGGGGTAATTGTGTGTGTACAGTATGTACCAAAGTGTAGCGGTGAGTAAATATGTGTTAAATTAACACACGTATTCATTCATTTGTGACTACGACTGAGTAGGTCTTTGTTTGTACATTTGATGATTGTGTGTGTTCAATACTGTGATTTAGTTCACCAGTTAGAAAAAACTGAACATAGTTTAGTGGCTGTAGTGTATACCATAGTCACTAAAAAAAACTTCAAAAACGACATGCATCCACACCAACTTGTTTCAGCAAATAACTCTGTCCACATTAAAATGCCATAATGGGTAATTCTCCTCCTACTGGGCTTGAATGTAGGACAGACAAGCAAGTCAGCCGCGGAAAACCACTGAAGAAGAAACGGTATACTATTTCAGTTTCTGCAATGGCTTTCTGACAATTTGAACACATTGTTTATTGCAAGCAGATTACAACAATTTCAGTGAGATGTTTAACTCTAAACAAGCTATCAAAGTAGACAATAAAGAGAACAACACTCACATGAAGTCATCAACCATTGTTGTTGCTGTCATTGTGTTTGTTCTTCTTCCTCTTCCACTCTGTTTTTTCACTGAAATAACAGCGTTTCTACAAAGCTATAACACACTACAACGCCAAGCCAGCACTTTCAGATTTACACACTCTGGAGGCCGTTTTGGAAAAGCTCCATTTTTGAGGGAGAAAAACACAGTTTTAGTCTGGACTGAGGGCCAAATGGAGAGAAAAAGATGTATTTACGCATTTAGTTGGCTTAGTGAGAACATGGTCTTAGGCACGTTGGTGGTTTGAGCTAAATGCTAACATCAGCATGCTCCACATGACAATGTTAACATGTTGATGATTATCAGGTATGTTGGTGTTTAGTTTGGTAGTTTTGGAGGTATTTGGTCCTAAACCAAAGAATTGGACAAATTTAAGTGTAGATGTGACAGATTTTGCTAAATGAAAAGTCAGAGGATCACTAAAGTGATTACAATTCATCCTGAAGGGCACATAACCTTATGGCGGTGCTCAAGCAAAAATCAGGGGATCACCAAAGTCAGTAGGGTTCATCCCCTGGGGACCATGCATGTTTGTACAAATTAAATGACAGTCCATCCAATAGTTGTTGAGATATTTTGGTCTGGACCAAAGTGATGGACTGACCGACCAAGAGACCAACATTGCTGGTGGCACTAGATATTGGCAACTACAACAAAATCAGAGAGTATACCCAAATACATAAACATTTATTTTGTTTTCCATATATGAGGCACTGTATGGAAACATAACTGTTTGTAACTACAGTATATGGTGAAAAAGAATCAAAGCTCAAAGGTCCAGTTACTTATAATTTGGAGCTTTCAACTGTGCGTCACAGCCTACATTCAGTAAATGGAGGTGGTTATATGTAGGGGTGGAGTGGGGATTGTAACCTCTATTGCTGTTCAAAAAAGCCTCTGGTGTTGTATGTGAATGGCCTCCTTGATCTCTCTCCAGCTGTCCACGGACACCTGGTTGATGTTGTTTGACCCCTTCCCAGATGATGCTGTGATTGTCTTTTTGTGTGGTGTTCACAGACAGCAGATGTTGTTTCAGGTGTCTATTCAGTCTCTTGTCAAGGGACCTCTTCATTTCACGGTTCCCTTCTACTGCCCTACTACTATTGTATGTGATGTCATACAACACTCCAGTCTTCCTTTCCTTTCCTGCCTTTAGGGTGTGTCAGGAGAGACCTTAAGGTATTGCATGGTCGAGAAAGGTCATGGAGAGTTCTGTGGAATCTGCTGATATGAATTTATGCAGGACTGAAAATTGGATCTAAGAGTGCTCTAGTAATATAGTATACAGTATTAGATGGAAACATTTACAGTATGTTCAATCATCTACATGGTCCTTCACAAGTAAATGAAAAAGACAAAGGCCCTGCAGAACCTTGCTTGCTACAAAGGTCTCTAACTGCTCAACATACTGTAATCGTGTTAAGTTGGGTATCTCAGCTGTCAAAAGTATCACCTATCCATACAAGACTATGCAAACACAAGAAATGTTGAGATGGATTATGGAAATAAATATTTCAAATACAGTTGTAGTTGTTCATGTAGAGCAAAGAGAGACATTTATCCTTGAGATATACTCAGTTGTCTTTCAGACTTATCCCGAATCAGTCAGCTGTCTTGGCTATGTCTCTATGCTGTTGGTTGTGATATTTAGCAGCCAGTGGGTCATTCACACAAGCATGTTGTTTGAGGCTTACAGATTGAAAAATATATCTCACTATAACATGTTAATTCATTTGAATACATCATATGATTATGTTTGGACTCCAACTAAAGAGTTCAAAATTTGGTGGTTGGTTCCTTATCTGGTTGGTTAACACGTGCTCATTTCACATGCCCACCAAAGGGGGCAAGAAGACCATCTACATATACTGCAATACTATGTACATTTGGTTCAGTCAAGTCTGAATCTTCTATCCACTTTAACACTCAAACATAGCTTGGTGTAAAACCAAGAAAACAACACCACAGTAGACTGAAAATACCCTTGTGAGACTGGCTGTTGGCCAGTATATAATCACACATTTCCACACTCATCTATCCCCTGCCACAGAATAGCGGAGCTAACTTTTTCCTCCTAATCCACAGTAACACCTCCCAAGCACTCATTATTCTACTGCTTCAAGCACAGATCTGGGTATGGAGCCAGAACACTAAATGACTGATGAGTGGGTTTGGCCACTGCTTCTATATGATTTGAATTCATTCATTTGTAAATTCAATAACTGTACAATAAAAGAACAGAAATGATTAAAATCCAATACTGTTGCCCAACCCCTGAATTTCCTTTTAGAAATCTCAAAAGTTCATTGTTGAGATTCAGTTCTTGAGATTTGGTTACACTATAAAAACAATAAAAAAAACAGGTAGTGTATTTAACATTTTAATGTGTTTCATAGAGGACAATAACTAATTAACAAGTACTTGGCAGTCAACTGAAATCAATCTGTAATATTCTTAAAGCTACATTAACAGTTGGGGACAGAAGAACAAGCTGCAAACACAACATTGCTAACGTGTGTGCAGCAGACAGAGCAACATTAGCAATTATCTCACGTTGTGTGACCTCTTGATTAATGTAAGTCCAATATTCACTCCCATTTTAGCTCTGTTTTGGTATCCACCAACTCCTGAGAAAAAAATCTGGGTTATTAGCTGCTAAATGCTTCCCATATGTTCACTTAGCTAATCGCTAATCTTGTCTGTCTGCTGTTTGGTGCATGGAAAGAAGTGTATAATTGGGTTCATCAAAGCTTTTTTGTTGGAAACAGAAGTCTGCTGCTGCTGGAGATGAGGTTGATGTGAGCGGAGGTTGCCAACCATAAAATGCAAAACAATAACATTCTGGCTTTTTAGCTGCTAAATGCTTCCATACATTCAGCAGCTAGTTGTTAACTTTATCTATCTACTGTTTGTTGCTGGGCAGCTGGAGTACAGTGGATTTATCAGAACTTTTTCGCTGAAAACAGCTGCCTGCTTCTGCAGGAAACAAGGTTGATGAGAACAGAGTTTGTGGGCCATAAAACAAATCAATGAACTTAAAGATGCTGAATTGCGCCGTAAAGCAGGGGGGAACTGCAGTTTAGTGACAATTCTGTGTAGGTTTGTCAATATAAGAGAACCCTTTCACATTTTACATAATCATTTGAATTGTGCAGCTTTAAGAATAAAATAAAAAAAAACAATTTTACTAGAGTGTAACTGAGAAAAGAAAACTGTCCAAATACTTTTTTTTAATCAAATCACATTTTAGTGGTAGCGTAAATATAGCTTTAAAAAACACAGCCATGATGTTAAGTGACTCATCCCATTAATACATACTGTATTGTTAAGTGATACAGCGCCTTTTCCTTTGATTTCCCATGCCTGTGCTCTGTGAGTAATGATGGACTGTTGTCTGCTGTTTCCCTCTCAGGAGGAAGCATCTTGGATAAACCTTTCACTGAACTCCATTAGTTGCAAAAGCTCTCTGTTTAGTGTCAGCTCAGTTACACTATATATGGTGCAGATTTGTTTTATGTTATACTTAATCGATGAGTGTAGTTTTATGTGACAGCTCCTTTTATCAGACACAAACCCAGCCTCTCAGGGAAATTAAACTCTGTGATGGCTGATTGCTGTCAGTGGAGAACTGGCATGTAGGAATGCCATTCAACATTTTATGTGTTTAGATTTTTTCAAGCAAGCAATAAGAATTGCTGTAAAGGACTTGAGAATGTTGTACAATCTTATGCTTTTTGCTGGGCAGATATGTTATTCAAAATGATGGATTACTTTCGACGTTTTCTGTTTGTGCTGCACCCTGCACTGCACAAAAATACATTACAAAACACATTACAAAAGTCTCTCAGTGGGATAGCTAAAATATTCATCAGCACAAATGTGTTCAGATGCTGCATGTGGATCCACCAACTTCTCTCCCCGTAGCCGGCAAATGAGAGAAAAATGTTCTGGCTGCACCATTAACGTTGTCACACTCTCCAAACAAATCCACCTGCATTTCCCTGCATCCAAAACCCAATTTCAGGAGACATCTCTCATAATTTATGGAGCCGAAGCGACGTCAGGGTCCTTCTGCAAACTATGTCGCATTTACATAGTCCCCACAGCATTCTGGTGGATGTGACACCAAGCTTTTCTCTCTGAAGCCAATACATCTTTAAATGACCACAATTACTGTCTGCTGACAGTGTTATCAAGAAATTCTGATTGGAAAAGTCCTTCAGTTAATTTTGTAAATGAGTGGGCAGGGACAGAAAGACTTGGAGGGACAAGTGGAGGAAAAGTGAAGAAAAGATAAAGCAGTGGGGGTAAAAAAGCAGAAATTGAATTTACTGCTGGAGTGAGGCTTCACTGTAGGTAATGTGTGGATTTATTTATCGTTCTGTTCCAGTGGCCTCCTTCTTTCCTTCCCCCAGTCCCGTTTCCCCTTCCTCCTCCTCCTTTTCTTCCACATCCATGCTTTATGTACACAATCAATTATTCAACATGCAGTTTTCACAAGCTGTACCTCCCACTCTGCCAACTGCATGCCTTGTTGTAGCCTCAGATAAACACAGCCACTGTAGGCTGCAGACAACGCCAGAGCTACGGCCTGCTCCTCCATTCTGAGACCGTGTAGGAAATTTGCCAAATCGGTGTACAGTATGGAAGGCCAGTGTGAGCTTGTTGTTTGTTGGAGCTGCTCTTGTCCACTGATGCTTTAAATGTCTACTGTGTAGAATTTAGGGGCATCCAGTGGAACAGACTGGGCAGAAATGGAATATAATATTCATACGTATGTTTTCATTAGTGTATCACCTGAAAATAAGAATCGTTCTGCTTTCATTACCTTAGCATGAGTCTTTTATATCTACACAGACAACAGAAAAACCAAACACTGGCTCTAGAGAGGGCCTTTTGCATTTCTCGCGAGTTTCGCAGCCACCGTAGGTTCTCCTACATGCTTGGAGGGGGAGGGGTAGTCAGTTGATTGCAATCTGCAACCTCACCACTAGATGCCACTAAATCTTACACACACTGGTCCTTTAAGTTGAAAACTGTAGAAAGATCACATGTAAAAACGGACACCGACTTATTTAGAACTAAAAAGACTACTCTGCGAGTTTCAGTTGGTCTTTAAATGAAATTATTTTGTATACAAAAATGCATCTCTGCATCTGCATGGATCTTTTCTTTCATCCCGCTGCAGTGCTGTCACAGCGACACTTTCCATCTGAAGCCTTGCATGCACATAAGTAAAAAGCTAATTAGCAACCTTGTTAAACATTTGTATGACCAAGATATTGGGTTTCTCCAGGACAAATGTAGATGAAGAAATCAGGTTTCTCAAGTAACCTTTCCCCGATTGCAAAAACTGGGTTTCTCATTAACCCTTTGAAAGCTAGGGTGGTTTTGCTAGTTTTTGCTAGGTAGTTTTCATTTATAGGCTTATAGCATTGTCACTATATGTGTCACCCAGACATGCCATATATTGTTTTTTTCAGGACAAGTTGGGCTTTGAATGCTATTATGTTGCATTTGAGTTGGCTCTCGGAGACGTTTAAGGGATAAAAAGTCTCATTAAAATTTTGTATTTCTTTGTCTTTATGTCTGGAAGTTCTGTTCAGGACAGTATACATTATTTCAGGGATATAAGAACCATGTTGATAGGACATTCTCAGCCTTAGTAATGTCAAAAATGATTGTGCCAAATGATGAAACACAGAAACCCCATTTTCATTTTCACCAAGTTATAAGTACGTATATTTTCTATGATTTCAAAGTGGATTTACTGATGCTGATTTTGAACAGACTGCAGAGAAATGTTATCTTTCTGCTGATTTTTACAGAGTGTGTATGATGTCTGTGTTCTGGTTTGACAGATGTCATGATGTTGACATTAAGGGAGATGTGTAATGACGCGTATTGTGTCCCTTGGGTGCAAAGGGTTAAACAACTTATTTCAGACAGTTGACAGTAACCTGGTAACTGCCATCACTGCATATAAAAATGCTTTATGTGTTAGCAGTGTGGTAGACTTGGTCAGAGTGTCCTCTGTCTCTTGTCCCTGTGCATGCTGCGATATACTCCAGCATTTGAGAGCCTAAACAGCATAAGTAAAATAAGAAAAAAAGGGCTGAATGGATCATCTCTATAGAAAATTAGTATGAAATGATGATAACATTCCTTTATGCTCTATTTTATAGTAGTGATTTGAAATCAAAACAACTTTATTGTCCACCTTTGTTACATGAAAGTAGAAATCACATATCACATCATACATCACAAAACGATAAGTAAAAATATTTAAATACACTATATTATATGAAACTTCATAAAAAAGCAAGGAATAAATTGACAAAACTTATTTGAAATAATTTAAAATAATTTAAGTCCAATTTAAGAAGTAAATTGCCAGGTACATGGAATTCAGAACATTACTGTCCATTAATTTCTGGTTTAACTGATGTATGGCAAGTGGGATGAATGTTTTTTTTAATGGATATTTTTGTTTGCACAGGGGATACTGTCTCCCTGAAGGCAGGAGCTGGAAGTGATGATTCAGATGGGATGCATCCTCTAAGATTTTGTCTGTCATCCGTGCAACTGCTTTGTCATGGTGATAAGCTAACGAGTGTTGTTTACAGCCTGATATTGGACTGCCAAGTTTGATCATCCTGGAGAGTTTGTTTTTGCCTTTGCCTTGTTTTTGACATTCAGGTATTTGAACCAGGACACAGCTCAGTATCCTGAGTTTTGTCCATATTGGATGTTTCCGCATCTCACAATTGACATCAATGTCCTTTATGCAACAAAGCGGAAAGTAATGACTCGGAGTGTGTAGTGAGTCCGACTTTTCATGCAGGAGATTGGATTTCAGATCCTATCTCAGACTTGGAATTAATATTCTATTTTTTAATAACTGTCTGTAAGAGCCTGTAACTGAACATGAGGCCATTGTCTCGAGTTCTGCTCTTGTTTCTACTATAACCTCCTGCTTTGGTGACAAGTTCCAGGTGCAAAACATCGGCACCCTTAGGTAAGGTGGTACTAAATCAAGTTCCAGGCACTCGCAGGGGGGGGGGGGATGCTCGCAGGGCTGTCACCTCTGATTGGTCAAGCAGTTGATCATCACATCTCAACTACAACCACAACAACATTGCAGTAACCATCATCTCACTTCTGTGCGTACATTAGAGAAGACATAAAACATGCATGTTGGACACACATGTAAAAATGGCGCCTTTTTAATTCTGTACGTCTGAAGTGTGTCCTGTTTTCAGTGACATAGTAGATGAGTTGTTAAGTTCCTGTCATGGAAAAGAGCTATAAGATGTTGGAGACAGAAAGCAGATATTGTAGAAAGCATTAAAAACATTCATACTGGATGTGAAAAAAATTGTCACTGAGTATAATTTAGCGGAATTGTCCGTCAATGTTCTTGTGTGGCATCAGAGTTGACTTTTCACTGAAGGACTGATCTCCCCTTATCAGGTAGCCCAGGGTAATTTCTGTCAGCCCAGAGCTTGATATATTATATATACTGATTTATAATATGAGTAAAAGGCACCTCTGGCTGGAGAGTTGGCCTCATTTTATAACATGCTAACATACTGTATATCTGTTGTCTTCTTATTCTTCTACTCCAGATTCTATTAGTCATCTGTGGACACTTGATTTCATTGGCTGACAGAGAAAAATTAGAAATTACACAGCTCTTTTCAGCTTTTGCTTCACATTCAAAATGTAATCCTTTTTGGAAACAGATCTCTACTTAGTGACCAAACCAGAACCTCATATAGGCAAACACAGTGAATATAAATGGATTTCTAGTATGGTGTTCATATTGTAATTTCGTCTGATGAAACAAAATTTTATATACTAACAAAAAAAAAAAGTCCCTAGTTCATCTTTAAAATCAGGTAAAACTCTGACTCTGATTCTTGGAGGTATTCTCTTTAGTCTTTTACTGCCTAACAGAGAGGTCAGATATACAGATTCAGTACACCTTGCAGGTCCAGACTCTATACTTCACCCTGCTGTACTGCTGGAACTGGAACAAAGGCTAATTTCAAATGGCAAAGGATGCAATGCAGACGATCCAGACTGGAACAAGAAAACAATGCCAAACACCATTATCTCATCTCACCCTTCCTGTTTGCATCAGCCTGCAATTCTGCACGCTGCAAGAGGAAATAAAAATAGCTACGGGAAGATGAAAGAGGGCAGAATGTGGGTAAAAATGGAATACAAGAGACGTGCCTCAAATCCTTGAAATAGAAGGAGTGGAAATAATAATGATCACAGGCTCCTTCTTTGCCTTGTCACACGGTTTCCTGTAGTGACTGCGACACATTTCAAGAGCTATAAGAGCACTTTGTCAGTCACTTCAACCACTCATGTTTTGTGTATAATATGTGTGTGTGTGTGTGTGCTCCTGCAGCCATGTATTTCTGCACTGTGGGACTTCATGATTATACTCCTGCACACCATGTTCTCTGTTGTCTTATGAGACTGTTTACAACATAATGAACACTAATGACAACAGAATTATGACAAAGTGTGCATCTGAAATGAGATCCTCAGTGCATCAGTGTCACACCAACGCTAAAATGTTCCTCTTTACCAATGATGCTGCAGAGTGAACAGCCAGCTAATTAGCCATTCCAGGCACGATGGCCACAGGCAGTTTTCTCTGTGAAACCTCCCATTACCAGCATCATTTCCACAGCTGTCGTTATAAACCATGCTCTCTTTGTTCCTGATCAGCCAGAGCAGACAGCTCCTGGCCCTGGTCTGCTCATCAATGCAGAAATCTCAGTAACCTGCATGTGGTGGTGGTGGTGGTGGTCGTGGTGGTTGCGTTGTGTTAGAGGAGGTTAATATTAAAGAAGAGAGAAAATTGCAAGCTTGGAGAACACACCACAGAATCAAAGAACGTTCTTCATCCCAGCTCACTTTTTTACAGAAGTAAATACATAATAAACATGAAGGAAAGTTTGATACTCACCATGTCTAGGTTGTGAAGTTTGGTTGTCAAGTTAAATGAACGTTATGTGAGAATCCAACCCTGTCTCCTAGAAATTACATTTCTTATTGTTTTTTCAAAAATGATTTAAAAGAGACATAGTTACATTATTACATAGTTACTTGTTACAAAAGTGTGATGTTGAAACTTGAAGCCTTCAGCGCACAAACACTGAGAATGGACTTAACTGTGAATTATCTGCATATTCATAGATTCTGTATTTGTTAATGATGGAGGAGTAGATGCCATTTCAAGGATTTTAACAAGATAATTGACCTTTTTTGTGGAAAAATCATATCATGAACCATGACTATTATGTTGAAAGTTCAAGAACCAGTGTAGAATTTATAAAAACGAAAGTATCTGTATGTGCTGTAGTGGCACTGCTCTGTTGCCGCACACAATAAGATTCTCTCTCTGGATCAGTAACTTGTGCTCTGTGATAAACCAGCAGTGTGTGTTTATTTCAACGCAGCTTTAACTAACACATTCAGCTCTCTCATCAAAGTGATCCCCTCTGGTCATTTTCTGTCTACTAATCTATTCATAGGTTTCATATATGTGAAAGATGATGCAGAGTCTTAATATTAGCCTGGAGTGGCCCCAGAGACTGTATTCTACTCCACCTCCTACCCAGGCTTTTCATTTGACTGCAACAGTATCTGCAATATCAGTACGCTCTCTTTCTGCAGAGGGGTTTCCCAGCACAGGCATTCCCTCGCTCTCTTATCTCTCCTCTGCTGCTGATACAGCGTGACCAGGATTACGCTTTTAACCCAGTCCAAGATGGCTGCCTCCAGCTTGCAACACACTCTCTCTTTTCTCTCTCGCTCCCTGCACTGTGTCTGAAAGGCAGAGTGAGAGCGAGACTTTTAAAAATACATGACCCCTGGAGAACGAATGACACTCCAGTCAGCATTTCTCGACTCCAACCATCAAACCCAGTGCAAAGAGATTTACTATCAACCACAATATGACAGCTGAACATGCTAATTAAAGCAGTCCTTCCATCTGTTACTACAGATAAGGGAATGTGCTGATTGTTCTCGAGGCAGTCCTCAGTTTAAGAAAACCAACTCAAGGATGCAATGATGCAGTGCTTTTATTATTAGCCTGAAAGGAAACAGAAGAAAGCTGCTGCAACTTAGTGTTCAGAATACAGACCAGACATATTGTCTCAGCATTCAGAGGTCAGAATAAGCTGGTAGAATCAATAATTTACTGCAGTTCCAGTACATAGGAAATGTCTTTTTTTCATAATTTAGCATCAACCTGACCAGAGTAACCCAGATTCTTGGAATCTTTATTCCAAACACAGCAGCCGTTTCAGCAGTGGTGCGAAGTAGGAGGAGATATTTTGGGGAGAGTTTCGGATGAAAAAGCTTTGTTCATTTTCTGCATCCACAATGGTGAGTGACTGGCAGTGGGAGCTTTCTAAAGCTTGGACGGGCATGAAACTCTCCTTGTTCCTTGTAGTTATTGTCAGAAACATGCAGTAAACAAGGTTAAGATTTTGTTGCGTGCGCTGCTAGCGTCAAATGTAAGCTTAAGCTAATTGCCATTTTGAAAGAGGGATAAAACAGGATGTAGGAAATGGAATCATTCTCTGTGAGTTTATCACTACATGTAACTTCTTTCACATGGGATGATATTGTTAATATACACATATTGATTATTTATGGTTCATTGCATGTAAATGAATATAATGTAAGATTCAGACGTCCACTTTCAAAAATCTTCCTTTTTTATAAGAAAAGTTTGCAATATAACTAATCATTTAACCATAAGGATTCTTTTGGTGCCATGTTTCATATCTTTGCAAGAGAATGTGGCAGGTTGAGTAGAGGAGGAACAGATGTAGCAGTTTTGACTTGGAGAGCTGTGAGGTGAAGTAATACCGCTCCTCCAGCATCCCTGTTGACAAGTTTAAAGAAAAAAAAACACACACACATTCAAACACTTTTGAGGTGTCAGTTATTTCCATTTTTATTACAAGGAGAAATAATGACATTTTAAGTGGCCTCTGTCAGCACTCTCTATCAGACACACGCTCCACAAATCTGTCCCAACACATTTATTTGGCTCTATGTTCTCTAATAATATTATCTTTTTGATTTAACTGCACATGCACACTCACTTCATGTAACTACAGTAGCTAAACACGCACGCAGCACAAAAGCGTGCACACTCGAGCAGATGGCATGCGTGAGTGTGTGTTTGCATACTGTTATGTGCATCTCTGTGAGATTATATGTGGGTTGCCATGGTGACACATCGTCCTCAGTCCTCTCCAGCAAAGTCCTGATGTTGAGACTCGTCCTGACACTTAAATGAAGGAAAATACTCAGCTCGTGAGGAAAATGGAGCAGAGGGATGAAGGAAGGAAAATAAGGAATGAAGGAAAGAAAGATGAGAGGAAAAAAACAGGAATAAAGGAACAAAAAGTGGTACAATGGTGCATGTCCTGCACATTTTTTTTTTACATCTCAGTGCTGCTGAATTATTATGCTGTAGAGCAAAAGGATAATATGATTAACATAAGCTCAATTATAATGTTTTATTGATTTGTTGTCAATATTTGTCACTTTTTTGCCTGCAAAACAGTTGCCTTTTTCCAAAAAATAACCCAAAAATAGACTTTCCTAATCCTGTTTTTTCAGCAGGTAATCTATCATCTGTAGAGGATAAGGGTGTGAAAGTAATGTTCTCTAACCTGCTGTTTGTCAAAGTAGAGATCAAAGGGGCTGCTGCAGAGTGAAGTTAAGCAGGCTGTTTGTGGCATTAAAGAGAAGCAGCTTTCTGCAAGTCAGAGCTTAATGCTCCCAGCCGGCACGCTGACAGCTCTTGTCACTGTGGATCTCAGTGAAAAGCCATGCATTTGTAAACAGCAGGTTAAACTAAGGCTGGGATATGGGTACCTGTACAAAATAGTACAACAAAACCAGGAAAATATACACATTAAAGGAATAAAGAGGTGAAGTACTGCGTGATATATAGAGCAGCTCCATCGCTTTGTTAGGATCTTTGTTTTTTTTTTTCAAGAGTGATAGTGGTGCAAATATTTTATTAGTGAAGCTGGAATCTTAAAATTTAAAGTGTGGTAGTAGCAGGAGAAAATATTTAATTCATTGAAAGTGAAAGGACCCTGGGCAACATTTATTACAGAAACTTGTTCCACCTTTGACACTGTAATTGTGGACGTTTCCCGTCCACAGTTATCTCAGTTTGTCCTCCTGTCTCTCTCTCCCCACTCAGTAATATTAATGTGGTTCAAATGTTTCTGCAGACACCATTGAGCCTTTATATCTGTTGGCAGGTGTGTTCAGGTCATAGCTATGGCATGTGGAACTGAACTGTAGGCTTCAATATTTCAATGATTTTTTGCCATTTTCTTAGGGGATGAGGCTAAACTCAACTCCACTCAAATCACAATGCAGACAGACATTTGTGTGTCTAACGGACTGCTGATCTGTCTCTGCTGCTTGCATTATGTCGCCTGTTGTTCTTGCATGTAAGAGTTTAATCAGTCTGCGATAGGAAGTGAATACATCTCCCTGTTTCTCACTGAAATGAATGTGCAGTAAATTCTGGTCCAACTTCAACTTCACACCAGCTTCCTCCTGCTGCTCCTCTACCATCCAACTTATCGTTGCTAGCATTTATATTATATTTTAAATAGTATCATGCAGTTATGTACAGTATGTAGCAGCCCTGGGATGTGTAGGGGTGCATGGTATTTTTGTTCATTCTGTCTTTTCACCTGTTTTTTAGATAGCTAAGGTAAGCAATTTGCATTTCAGTTTAGTTGTTTATAGTTTGGTTTAATTCAGTTTTAATTTGTTTTTGATTTAGCTGTAGCCTCTAATGAGTTGAAGACTTTGCAAAATCAGAGTAAGAGATAGTTTAAGCACTGAAATTTCCTGTTCTTGGAAGCTGGGAAGAGAAACATGGAAAACACCATGTTCTACTACTGTTTTTCCCATAATTCAGGAGAATAACACAGAGCCACTAGAGGTCTTTGTTAAGTAAAAGTAAACATAGGTAGTAATATGCAAATGACTGCTGTGAAAGTGACCATTTTTGTAGGAAAGGCAAGTTGCTTTTGAGATATTCAGATCTGTTTTTTCAATGCACTTCCACTCAGCTCCGCTGGATCGGGATGGATTGATACTACTAGACGTGATTTATGTGATTTGGGTGAAATGACCCTTTAATATGTCCCTAAAGTATAATCCCATCTTGTTTGACAATTTACAAATTCGCACAGCATGTTGATAAAATGGTATTTTGATACTGTTGGGGTGCAGCTTGACAAATCACACGAGGTCAGTGGCATGGCTCAGATACTGTGACCAGAGAGGAGCGATATCTTTAATAATATTTATTTGCAAGTCAAATCATCTTAATGGCCTTTGTTCATTTATTTATCCGTGCTTTATATAATGGCAGAGTGACTTCTCTGATGTATTAGCCAGCGCTGAGTGGGCAGCTCAGATCCATTACCCATCTACTAATGCAGGTCTTTCTCTTTTTATGCAGCCATTTATCTCAGCCTTCTTGTTGCACTGTATAACTCAACAGCATCCACTGAAGAGAACAGAGGGAGATTATGAGGAGCAAGGCTGTAGCCAGGATTTTAGATTGTATTTTTCTAGTAATAAACATTACCTCAGTTGGATATTTGAGCTTCATTGTGCAGAATGATGTATGTGCAGAGTCTAAGGCTGTTTTCACATCCATCTGCTGAAGGAGGAAAGTTTCTCTGTGTTCACCTTAAGTCTGAGCTTAAGGGATGTACCTATGAGCGTAATTTGTGGCAATTAGTTTGGAGCCAATCCTGATCCAGTATGCCACTTATAAAAATGTGATGTAGAAACTTGAAGCCTCCAGTGCACAAACACTGAGAGTGAACTTTTCAGTGAAGTAGGAAACATCTTGTATCCGGCAGTTCAACTTTTGAAGCGAACAGTATTTGCATATTCATGGCATCCACTCATTTTTCAATGAGGGAGAAGGAGTAGGTGTAATCTTAGGAATTTAAATGAACTTTTTGGTGGAGGTGGATGTGTGGAACTTGAATAATGAAATTACAAATGGAATATCAATAAATGCAGCTGCAAATCATTAATACATTTTTTAAAAAAAATGCATCGGTATTCAAGTCTGTTTACACGCTGTGGCTCGACTGATCTGCACACAGTATAAATACAGGATAAAGGTTGTTAATAAATGTGCGAATGCTTCTGAAACTGTTTATTTAAAAGGGCAATGTGCAGTGAGGCTCAAAAAACAAAATTAATATTATTTGGATAGCACATACTCTACACTGTATGTGCAAATACAAACTCCAAACCACCACTAGACTACAGAGCTGTTAACATCAACTGGTGGCTGAAGACATTAATTTCTTTAAAAGAGTGTTTCCTTCATTCGTCTTTCTTTGCATCTCTCATCTGTCCCAGTGAAGACACAGAAAAGACTCAAGTGAGCAAATAAGGGAATATGGACGCACTCTTAGCCTTGAAATGTCCCTTAGATGACGAAATGAGGATTTTACATTCATCGCCTCTTACTTGTCCACTGAATGTAAGGAGTCAAATAGTAAACCCAAATTTTACACTGGAGACTTAAGATAGTCTGATAGGCATCTAAGTTTATCCTGAAGTTTTTCTTGGACACTTTTAAAAGGATAGTTTTAAAATAATCTTTTATTGTTTTATTTCCCCATGAAGGTCTACATTTGGTTTTAAAATGTAATATTGTTCACATGTAGACCATCGTTGAAACCCATTAAATACACAGAATATTACTTTAAATACTGAGGACATGACATCAGTGTCCTCAGAGGCAGCTAGGGTCCTGATGGGGAAGGAAGAATAAAACTAGATCTGTAGAAAGTGGCTGTGGAGCTGATGGCTCAGAGGTTTAGGTCATCCCGCCTGGTGTTTCAGGCTCTGGGTAACTGGCAGCCGCCTGTGTGCACAGCAACAGTCTGAAACGTGATGTTGGGATTTAAAAACTGTGAATACTCTTCTCATTACATGCACCGATCAGAAACGCTTTCAATCAGAAAAACATCAACTGAGCCTCACACTCTTATTTTCTTATTTCTCATCCGGGAGATTGGCGTTGCAGCTGATTGCACCTGTTCCCCCTCAAACAGATACAGTATGTGCAAAGCTGAAAAGCCGATACGCTGCGCTGATTCACTATTAAAAATTCCTCCAGAGTATTCAACATATCTACACCATCTTTCCCCCCATTCAGTCATGCAGTGAACACTCATTTCACATTCACAAAAGAACCGTGAATCACAACTAATTTGAAATATTTCAACAACAAAATTAATCAGCACAGTTTGATGAATGCTGAATACGTCCAATTATTTTTCACTCAGTGTTTTACTTGTTCTTGCCAACATATAAAGCCAGTGATTAATGAGACTGCCTGGAACTTTTGAATATACGTTTTTTTTATCATCACAGTTGAAATAATAGAATACATGCAATGGGATTTGTGTCATTTTCTTACAAAAACCTGTTATACTTATCATTACAGCTGCTCTGAAACCCTGATTAAAATAATCTCCAGCTCACAGATAATTACAACAAACAAGAATATTTTATTTAGCTTTTTTAAAGAGGGAGTTTATTTTTGAAGGATTCATTTATTTATTTATGAAAGAAGTAGAATAGCATTACTGTATAAATTCATTGCACATTACTCTGCACTTAATTATCATCATGGTTTTTGTCAGAAAACTAAATTAATGACAAAACGGATACTATAATATTAATAGAAAATCCCCATCCCCAATCCCCAAAACCCCATCAAAACTTATTTTCATAATCTTTACCCTTCTTCCTATTGGTCAGGATAACAATGTACTCACCTAATTGGTTGCTTTAGTTCTTTAGTTTTAGGAACATGGCAACATTGCCACGAGGTCTGAAACAGTTTCTTGCCCTGTCATAATTGTAGCCAGATTATGTGAATGTCAGTAACTATTCCACATTGCAAAGGAAAACACATGCGTGCAGTTAGTAGAGTAAATACAGTACAAGGCAAAGATGAACCAGATATCTAGATCTGTACACTGTGATGAATGTTTACAGCAGACAAACATCCATCACAGTGTACAGATGGATGTTTGTACACTGTGATGGAGACGATGTTGATAATAACTACTGTTGGCCTTTGTGTCCTCTTCCAAATAAGACTGAAGCTAACCTGGGTGTCTCATCATGTGGCTGCTTTTTTAGTAATGTTATTATGACTGATAAAGATTATGGCCAATATGACAATAAGATCCACATTGTAATTGTAATTGTAAAGCTCCACTTGTCAATATTTTTATATTAACAGTGAATAAATGGAATGACTGAATTAAAATACTATGTGTATGTGAGAGGGGTCATTCATGACAGACCCATAAAGGATCAACTCAGTGTTTTAGCATCTTTTAACTTGCTGTTTTGTTCATACAGCTGCAACTTCATTGTTAACTGTTTAGTTTTCCTCTCACCATTATGTCAGTGTTGTTTCCAGCAGCAGCAGCAGCAGGATAATAAGAATACAATTCAGAACTGAAATTGAAAAATTAAGCAGCGAGACTGAAAAAAGTGACCACAAAAGAGAAAACCCCATCAGGGAAAGAAAAGTCTGAATATTGCAATCAAATGTCACACTCTTCTGTAGTTGTATTGTAAATTTTGTCTTTAAGGTCATATTTTTTTGGGTAAATGTATTATTTTATTCTTGGGAGATTTTGTTCAATTATTATGACATACATTTAATCCCATAATAAACCCACTGTACACTACCTGCCCAACAACAACTGACAGACAGTCAAGATTATCGACTCATTAGCTGGTGAGCAAAGTGAAGCATTTAGCAGTCAAAGAGCTTAAAGGTGAGTATATATTGGATTTATAATATCCAATTCAGCCAATTAAATACTAGTGTTGCTCCATGTTTGCTGGATGCGTGTTGCTGTTTCCTAACATAATAGCAACGTTAAATATTGATCATATGTTCATGTTGTGGTTTGAGGTCACACTGCTACCACTAACTGGCTAAATGCAACTTCAGTTAAAATAAATCTTTGGGTTTTTTTTACTTTCACCTTTCAGAATATTCATCACATGGACTGATGAGTAAATGGTTTTAAATCATTTAACCTTAAAGTTCACCCACTTATTTACAGAGGGGCTTTACTTAGCAAATCACAATTCTCATGCTATTAGTTCTGATTACTACTAAAAGACTTTTTTCTTTTCATAATCCCTGCTTTTAACACATGAATAAATGAAAACACTATTCTTTAAAGGAGAAACAATGGCAACTCTTCCTTTTGGTGATTTGTGGGTAACTTCAAAGGAGTGGATCAATGTTGCTTCCAGCGATAAACTTATCCTTTGCTGTACCTCAGAGGGTTTTTTTTTTTGCTAAATGAATGAATTCTTCATGGTTTACTGCCTGTGTTGAAAATAACAATCAAATTGGCAAGATGGTGACTATTTGGCCACAGGTGCCCTCATGCTGTGTGGCAGAATAAAACTGTGCATTGGCTCAATTTAATTATGTAGCCCAGAGCCTTTGTTTTCTTTGCCACAGATCTTTCTTGACTTCAGCATGGGCGACAGAACATTGAGCAATGAGACAGAATGTGTTTTTACTGTCTTAAAGAAATTGACAGATGGTATTACAGTGACTTTGATGCTCTTCTTGTTGGGCGCATGTGTAAAGCCAGTGATCCATCAGCAAATAAAAAAATTACAGAAATTACAACACCTTATTCATTCAAATTAATCCTATTTCCCTTTAGGGGGTAACGAGCATACATTAGGTCCAGTATCTGGTGGTTTATAAGAGATGAGCACTTTGTTGCAGCCCCTCATGAGTATGAAGATTAATCCTGCACATGTAATGACCTTTATTGTGTGGGGGACAGCTGGCAGGTAACACTTACCAGCCGTAATATAGAGTGATGAGCCCACAAGTAATTACAATAATTCCTCATGGTCATTAGCAAAAAGGTAAAGAGTCTTCCTTGGTGAGATCATCCCCACAATTAGAATGAATAGTGAGGGCACTTCCTGGTGGATCTTGGGAACGTATTATTTGACACACCCAACATGATGACAGAGGATTTTGATAGATTTGAGCAATTTTTATGTACAATTTGGTTATGTTAATGTAGATTAGAGATTAAAAAACTTCCCTGACTTGAATATTTTGGTTTCTTTAGTATTTTGCCATTTGATGTCCACAGTTATAACCCAGTGATGTAGTTAATATGTCATTCATGTAAGCTTGTGCATCTGTTGTTCTAAACTCTGAAGGGCAAAACACAACAACTGCAACATAGCAGCACACTCAAATAGCTATACAACGTTAGCCATAGCACAAAACCAAAAGGTTCAACACACACAGATGAAATCGTCATTGTATGATAGGCAGGATGCTCTCATCTAGGGAAGAAATTAAATCAAATTCCTGATTGAGCGTCAATGTGTGTCCATCAATGCTGGGAAATGACGTAGGACAGTGGCATATCAGCTTCATGAGAAGGGTAAAAATATTGCATTTTGAATTTTAAGTTAATAGTTTGTATGGAATAAGGGCAAAGAGGCAGTGGCTAGTTAGCATTAGCAGTTACAGTAGAGCCATTGCTTTTGGTTTTTGAATGTGGCTTTATTTGGGTTATTTGCTTGGGTTTACTGCTTCTCTTTGTTGCACTGCCACTTGATACAGCTATTTATCTGTACTATTATAAAATCAGATAATGGTAATCTACTGGCTCCCACCTGCAACACCTTTTATTGGCCTCTATTTATGTGAAAAAGAGCACAACAAACAAGATATGTCTCTAATTATTCCCTGTTTGCTACCTGCCAACTATTGTTTACTTTCTGATCGCATTTGATTGTCCAACTTCACATTGGGAAATGTATGCACTATATTGTTCCCTCAAAAATTCCCACAGTGGAACAAAAAATTTACTTGTATCAGGCTTGTCAATAATTATGTGTTTTCTACACCCACCATCAACTAGAGGTAGAAATCATGAATCACCTTGTTGATTCAATTAACTTTGTTGAGTCCATTTCAAAGATAAGTTGTCACTGACTATGTAGTTCTTTCACTCTTTCCTTCAGTATGTACATCAGTAAGTGATAATTCCAGCACTGATTGTTTAGTTCAGTAGGACATAGAGTTTGTTGCTAGTCCAAGCTGTCACGTTCAGTTCAGTACTAAACTAGCCTACACAAGCACTGCACAAAAATTTAATAGCTCAGCAGTCTGTTATTCACAACAGAGTTGTCAGATTATGGTTATTTGTGTATTTTTCACAGTCTTTTTTAATGAGGAAGTAACGTATTGTGAATCACGGTTGAGCTGGGAACAAACAGTGCTCTCAGTCACTGGTGAGGAGCTCCACTGCTAAAAACTACTGTCTGTAAAGATTGTTTCATTTAAAGTCTGG
Source organism: Thunnus albacares (assembly GCF_914725855.1). Lineage (NCBI taxonomy): Eukaryota > Metazoa > Chordata > Actinopteri > Scombriformes > Scombridae > Thunnus > Thunnus albacares. The sequence continues at coordinate 4,606,986 of NC_058121.1, forward strand.
ACCCCCCAACCACTTCAATTAGGTAGAAGAATGTAGCACTTCATGGATTGGAAAAAAAAAAAACGGTGCCAGTGAACATAATCCACACAACAGTTACTGTACATTTCCTCCAGTACTATGCAAACCTTCAAAGAGTATATTAACAGAATTTTTAGGAGACAGGCTTAGTCCATCGCCTGTTTTCTACTTTTGGCTTTGAAATATGTGAAAATTAAAATTCATATGAATTTGCTGCTGAGTGTTTAGGGAATAATGAATGAGTGAACAAGGGAGTGATTTTGGATGTGGAAACCTAAGTGTGTTATATATAGTGAAGCATCAGGAATGTTTTTACTGAAAATGTAGCAATAAAATAGGCCTGTATTTGGGTTTTCCTTTTTTTTTTCATTTGCCTGTAATGTTTGAGTCAATGTTCAAAAGCTTTTTTCATGGCCCACTATGTATGCAAATCATAGATACTCCCCTGGGGCTAGATGCATAAAAACCATGCATACGCCATTTCCTGCACATAAACTGGTATTTATAAACACAGAATGTGCGGAGAGAATGTGCGCACTTCATGCATTCTTCAGACCAGGCGTACACGTTTCTCTAAAGCAATCTGAGGGTGATGTGATGAGGTGGAGATGAAATATAAGGTGAGAGACAGAATCTTTTAGTCAAACATTGTGTAGATTGCTAACCAGCTGCACTGATTGCATTTACACAGAGATTAGTAAAATGCCAATCAAAGGCCCATTTATAAACATAACATTGATTAATTTGTGTGATTTTATCATTCTTTTAATTTACATAGATGTCAACATTTTATTTTCTTGTTAATATTCTTTTTATTCTTTCCTTGATTGTGACACACCTTGTAAAGTCAGTTTAGATACAAACTAATCATTGATTACATTTCTGAGATATCACTGCTGACAATGGTTTACAGTCCATTTGATGAATTAATGATATGGGCGGTATAAAGAGCCGCGTGGCCACATGTAATGACAGCTGTTCTGGCTGTTGGAGAACCTCGCCGGTGCAACACAATCGGTGAACCCGCACGTCCTCTTTGCCATTTGTTTCATTGACAGGTGTACAGACTGGTGGAGCAGGAGGTGAAGTAATATGAAAACGGCTGGTTCAAGGCATCTTCATCCATTTATGGCTAATTGAGGGAGTTGAAATGAAGCTTGTGCATGTGTGCACAGTTTTTCAATGACTGAGATTTATAAAACAAACCCATGCAGCTCTACAGCTTTATAAATCTGATGAAAAGAATGTGTATGCATATTTCTGGCTTTGTGTGTGCACACAGCTTTAGTCATGAATCTACAGAGTTTTATGCTTCTGGGCCCTGCTTTCCTTTTCTTAGAATGACTAACATACACTTTTTTTGAGACTTTGCTCTCTTTGTTTCAACATTTATATCAGTTCACATTAATCATGAAGAGAAACTTACTGTTTGTAACACAATATCTACATCTACACAAAGGAGTACCGTTTTGTTTATATGCTGTGTGTGTAGTAGACAATACTGTAATCCAGATCCCAAACAAATCCAAAGGGTACTATTGGATTTACAAGCCGTGCTGCAACAGCAAAAGTGGAATATTATGACATTTTTTTAAGAAAATGAAGAGACAACCACAACAGAATCCAATAGAGGTGGATGAGTGCTGGAACTGCTGAGCTCCAGCACTCACAAGGACACATCTTCCATTCTGTTCCAACAATGAAATCAAAGTCGAGAAGATACATGAGGGAGAAAGTGCCGTGGGAGACTCAGCCATTGATCCAACAGAGAAACAAATCTGTCTTTCTTACTGTCTGCAGGGATCAGAATAATACTGTACGGATCACCTGCGGCTGCCTGTCTGTTACTTTGTCTAGTTTCTCTAAACCTGCTGCCTTTTCATTTGCTCACATCATGTCTAATGTCTGTCCTGTGGACATGTCCTCAACTTTGATGGTTGGTTAAATATATAGTGGTAAAATGTCTGATTAGATTATATTAATATTGTGTCTGCCTAATTTATCTTGACTTTCTTCTTCTTCTTATTATTATTATTATTATTTTATTTGATTGATTTGGTCATTATTATTCTACAAGCATTCATTCTTATTAAAATTTAAGGTAATAACTTAAGATTTTCATCTTGTCCATCCCCCATTTTTATACTATTTATGGCCGACATTTTGTCAATAGCCATTTAACCTCTTTCTAACCTTTAACCTCTCATACTGTTTTTTGCATGCAGTATAAATGTTTTATTTTCGTCAATTTGAATGCATTTGAAGATTTCTGCATACTGGGGTCCCTAAACAGTCTTGGAATTGCATAAATTTGGTATGACTGGAAAGCTGAGACTCTTGTGGATTCAATGAGCCTAATTGTGTTCATGTGTGATGATGTTAGTCCCCACAGTAGCCATTTCATTGTAGTGAAACCATTTTTTGAAACTTGACCTCACTGTATAAAATGACCTATTGTGACCTCTAGGATAATCACAGCCTCATGAAACTCGAGACCTAGAGCATTCAGGGGTCGTATGGATTTCCTGGGTATATTGACAATAAGAGCGTTTCTGAGAAATTTCCAGAACAGAAGTGCTCACCATCCAATTGCTGAAAAATTTAATTCTTACAGAAATCTCCAAATGTCAAAAGTTTTTGATACCAAATCACAGCATGAATTTTTCTATGGTGTTTCTCAAGGTCTTGGTGTCTTAATGTAGTACTTTGGAGGAATTTTTGACAAGTTTTATCAATTGTGGAGTGGTCAAAAATGGTTAAATTTTCCACCAAATCTGTGTAACAAATGGTATCAACCCAAAAATGGCTGCAACAGCTATGATATATAATTGAGCATGAGAATGGCAATCATATGCTTCCATTATAATGTTCTAAGCCCTTATACACTCTAAACTTTCAAAATTTGAATAGGTGCCTAACCAAAACCAACCAGATTTATCACTAGAAAAATTTGACACAGTGCTGAGTTGTATCTCAAATTAATCTTCAGGTTCCCAGCTTTCAGATAATATATACCACTACTATGTGGCATCTACTGTTGACCTGCTATCTCCCCCTAAAGATCCCCTGTCCCCCTCAAAAATGTGTCTATGGTAGGGGGGCAGGAGGGGAAGAGCTTAATGTATTTGCATTCTGTAATTGCCTCTCTATATTGACGTTTACATAAAGCTGGAATTATGGTTCTCCAGAGATACACATAAACGTCTGCAGGTCTATGCGTAGAGAGGAGTTATGGGAAATAGTAGGTCCACAGGCTCAGAGAAGATGATGCCAACACCTCCGCAATCACAATACAGTGGAAACTGCTTATAGTGATCCCGGTTACAGTGATCAACCACTTATTGGTGGTTTGGGACAGAATCAATCCTATACAAATGCTGTTTAAAGAATTCACTTATAGTAATCAAGTAGTCAATTTACAGTGTTCATTTTTGGTCTTTTCATACATGACAACATATGGCAAAAAGTTAAAACTGTGGTCTTTTTTTTTTTTTTTACTTTACTCTCATTATACACGGATGATATGTACTTAGCGGATGTGGCACCATTGTGGCCTCACAATAACCCATCTGCTTGCGGCTGGTTACCTGAGGCTGGTGCTGCATGCACACTGAAATCATTATGGGAAAAAGAAAGTCATTTTCTCTCGATGAAAAATGTAGTCTCCTTGAAGTTTATGACAAACTGCATAAAATGAGCCAACGAGATGCAGCAGCAAAACAAGCATTTGAAACAGCTGTATTGTATTTTGAAACAGTCAATAAAATTCAGTAAATAATGAAGTTGTTTTTTTTACTTTATATTCATGTAATAAATATACACATGTCAAATACATGGTCATTTGCATAAGAAATAAAGAAAAAGAAAAAAATGGTAATAATAATCATCCCCTTGTAATGATCAATTTGACAGACAGTTGTGATCACTGTTAGTGGTTTCCACTGTATTGTGTGCAAGTCTGTTGGTTGATCCAACACCTTGTTGGGAGGCAGGTTCAAAAATCTAAATGAAAAAACAAATTGCATTCACAATCCATAGAACTATAAAAGAAAAAAACATGCAAACATTTTCAAATGACCTCTGTGTGCTTACAGTTTGGAAAGGTGTGTTCCAGCCTTCACTGGCAGAGTTCGCCCTTCCAGTGTAGGATTCACCCAGAGGCAAGTGGTACACAATGGGGTGACAATGCTTGTATGTACTGGACATGATGCAAATTACAAGAGCAGGAGCATGTACACACTTCAATTAAAGACAACATGTCATGATGATGTCAGTATTACTGTCATTGTTGACTGTCTTGTTGTGCTGTTAAATAGAACAGCTTTATTTGTTGAATTCTCTCAGCCCACAATGTGTAGAACATAAACATCAATTACCATTATCAGACTTTTTCATAGTAAAGATAGGCATAGTTATACCCAAAGACAATAAAATTAATCTAAGAGAAGCAAATATATCAATAAAACCATCAAGCAGTGACAGATGGATAATAACATTCAGATATCGAAATTACACAGTTGGTGACAAAGAAAGACAGCAATATGAAAAATAAATGCTTGTATTTGTGTTACAGCAACATATTAAGTTAGACCTGATTAGTTTGCTTGTATATGTTAGGTTTATTCAAAAGTAATGAATACAAATTTTCACAGTAATCATTTCTGTAAATTTACCATAAAGTATGAGGTGAAGGGCATACAATGTCTTGTTCAGGATTTGAAACACATTTTAGGACTCTACATGGAACTTATTGGCATTGACTTGGGATTTGACTCTGAACTTCATAGCCAAGATTTTCTTGTGACTTGGAAAACAATAACTTTCTCCTATCTTTAGAAACATGTCCTTTCGAAAGGAACTCTGACACCGGTATGATGAAATGCACTCACAGTTACCACCAGTAAACCAAATCAACCAGGACCTCAGTACTTTGAATATTTTTGAGATTTTTTACTGGATGATATACCACTGGTACATGAAGCTAGCAAGATGTCATCCTAACAGGCACTGTAGGAGTGGGGGAGTGGCAGAATGCTATATTTACAGCAGGGATATTAAAAGACAACAGTTTAATGCCTATCATTTGGAGGGCCTTAGCAACAGAGAGAAGATGTGGAGATGAAGGGAGAAAGACAAAGCAGGATGAGAGAGACTATTACAAGCTGATTGATAGCACTGATTAAGGGAGAAGAGTGTATGCGGGTCTTACTTTCATTAAAGTTCCAATAGATTTTGCTGAAGGTAAGAGTTTTTCTCATGTTAGCAGGAACAACATACAGTACATTACATGGACAACACAGGGGGTTAACCATGCATTTAAATAGCTCCCATTAAGTGCACATGCAGATAAGATTATTTACCATGTGTTTATCTTGGGATATGCAATGAAGTTTGATGTGCTTGTTTACCTCAAGCAAAAACTCACAGGTGTATGTTCTCTAAATGTACCTTTCTAGTCTGTTTCTTTGAAGCATTTAGTCCATAATTGAAGGATGTTATTTCTCTCAAGACATCGCTCTGCCACATTTTGAGTACACAAACTGTATAAAGCTTTGCATTTACATCACAAGTGTCCTTGTACCCATATCTGGCACATTGATGAAAGTAGCACACTGTACATGTGAGAATAACTGTATGCAGAACAAATGTGAAGATGGCATCAGGGCCAGAGAAACTGAGATACTGCTCCAAAGAATACACGTCTTCCAAATATGTCCATCCATCCATCCATCCCTCCTGTCATGTTCTCCAGGACCTTGAACACCTCAAATGCCTCCTTTAAGGGCAAAGGAGCAAAGGTTTTACTCTGAGCTGCCTGTGAACATCTGAGCTCCTCACCCTGTCCCTGAGGGTGACCCCAGAGACCCTGCAAAGAGAACTGATTGCTTGTATCTTAGTATATCTTGTATACTAGCCAGAGCTCATGACAACATGTCAAGTCAAGTCAAGTCAATTTTATTTGTATAGCCTAATATCACAAATCACAAATTTGCCTCAGGGCACTTTACAATCTGTACAGCAATACAACATCCTCTGTCCTTAGACCCTCGATTCGAATAAGGAAAAACTCCCTGAAGAAAAAAAAACCCTTTAAAAAAAAGAAAAAAGGAACCTCAGGAAGAGGAACAGAGGGATCCCTCTCCCAGGACGGACAGACATGCAATAGAATCAAAACACAAATGATAGAATCCAGCTTTGAACAGGATGACAAAATTATAATGGATTTACAATATATATGAAGAATGTGATGAAGAGGACATCGAGCAGCTTCCAGGTACCACTAGGACAGAATAGGACCTGAGCCACATGACCTCCATCACCATGGAGACCTGGCAGGAGGACACACTACACATGCACACATGAGGCTGAACTCCTGCAGGATGGGGAACCAGATCCAAAACCTCAGGAAATGGCACCAACAGCCAGGGCAGCAAAGTGGTTCCAGGAGGGGTACTGGTCCAGCAAGAGATGCCTCAGAGACAAGAGATGACAGGAGGAGAAAAAGGGAGAGAGCAGGAGAAAACAGAGAAGGTCACACATCTCATACATGCATTTGCTTGTGGAACAAATAAGGTTAAAGAGATGCAGTGGTTATCAGTTACAATAATTAATAATCTCGGCAGGACAGCACTTAATAAATTCATTGAGACAGAAACCGACCTGCCGTGTAGTACAAAGTCATGAAGTACTCAATTAAAGGCAACTAATCGTAGGGTAAGGCAAAAAGATGAGTTTAAAGTTTAGATTTAAAGGCCTCAACAGACTTGGATTGTCTGATGTCAGCAGGGAGGTTATTCTATAAGAAAGGGGGCCCAATAGGAAAAGGCCCTGCTGCCTACTGACTTCTTCTTAACTTGGGTACACACAGGAGCCCTGCATTTTGAAAGCAGAGAGCTTGAGATGGAATATAAGGTATAATATAAGTCAGCACAAGCACCTTAAAGTTTGATCTATAATGGATAGGAAGCCAATGAAGGAAGGCTAGAATTGGTGTAAGATGGTCAAATTTTATTGTCTTAGTTAAGATACTAGCCTCAGCATTTTGAACCATCTGAAGACTTACTACTAGCATGTGGCAGAACTGAAAACAGAACATTACAGTATTCAAGTCTGGATGAAACAAATGCATGTATTAGGGGCTCTGTGTCAGCCATGAACAGGGAAGACCGAATATTAGATAGGTAACGTAACTGGAAAAAAGGCAGTCTTAGTGATTTCCTTAATGTGCTTATCAAAAGAAAGGCTGGGATCAAATGTAATACCAAGATTCTTGGCTGCCACACCATTGGAAATCACACAGTTGTCGAGTGTTATTGTTACTTGATCAAACTGGTGTCTGTGTCTAGCAGGGCCAGTGACCAGCATCTCAGTTTTATCCAAATTTAGAAGCAGGAAATTTAGTGACAACCGATTTTTCACAGCAGCCATGCAGGCCTCTAATTTAGTGATTTGAGTATGATCATCAGCCCTTATAGGCACATACAGCTGAGTATCATCCATGTAGCAATGGAAATTTATTCCATAGCCAAGAGGTGAAATATAAAGAGAGAAAAGCAAAGGGCCAAGAACCAAGCCCTGAGGTACTCTATATTTAACATCACAGATTTTAAATGTATTATTATTATTATTATTATTATTAAAGCAGCATCCATTGTTTTCTATGTAAAGCTGGATTTATACCTTTGCATTAAGGGCCGCACCTTCAGCTACGTGCCTTGGCTCTGAGACTACGCCATAGGCTATGCCAAAGCTGGCATGATAATATTCTCAAAAATGTAACTACACATTTGGGCTACAGTGGTGATGGTGATACTACATGGGAACCACAAGGATAGTGATTGGTCAGTTTGGCTGCTTTTGTTTTCTCCAACAAGTTTCTGTAACAAATGGTAGATTACTGAGAGGGAAGATAACATCAAAGAAGTTAATATTAATCTGAAAATCCAGCTAAAGTCAGCTCGTAGGGATTCACCACTGGTTATGGCCTATTTCCCAGTAGCAGTGTATGTCAAATCTCCAGTAAAGGTGCAATGACATCACTTTCATGCCCTGACTCGGGACACCCCAGCTACCCTTAATGACTACTCATGATTGTACGGTAGGTCTTGTGTGTTTGACTTTGACAGAAGAGTATATGTATGTAATTCTGAATACATGGTCTCTGTGGGCTGTTTCTTATTATAGTATATTGCCAAACTTTCCAATATTTCTCATCAGACAGGTCACCAGTGTATCCTCAGCTTTGAAGTTCAATGGCTCTTTTATTTTGAAGTTGTGCTTTGGTTATTAGGAAAAACATCAATGAGGACACAGAAAGTATGCAAATTGAGAAAGAGCCTCTGTTGCCATCTGTCTTCCTCTGTCACAGCACAAACATATACACACTCTGTCACTCACTGACTGTCTCTCTTTGTCTCTCTCTTGTTTTTCTTCATCTCTGGGTATACAGGAAAGCATGTGTGTTAATATCAGTGCCTAGCCGAGAGGAATTCATTTATCTGGCTTCCCTCTGCTCTCCATCTGAGCAGACACACATCCACTTGTGCAGCCAATAAAGCAATTGGTTCTGCTGCAGCCTGAGGACAACAGGCAGAGGTATATCTGCCTCTACCAGACGGCTGGACTGAGACTACAGTCCATTAACAGTAGGAGCTCAGACTAACAGATCACACCAAATTATATTTTGTAGTCAAACCTCATCCATCCAAACCTCAGACTTGCTGTAGTCCATGGAGAACCTAAGAGTAGGTTAACCTCAAACTTTGACCAATTAACAGTACTGCAAAGCAGATCAAAGTCCACCTCATACACCCAAACGTCAAACCTGATATACAATTAAGATTGCAGCACACTAATAAACATACACACACATACAAATCTACTAGCTTACATCAGAGCTTTCAAATCCAGGACAGCCTTAAGGAAAACCAGTAAGTGAACCTTAAAATGTTAACACTCAGCTACTTTGTAGAAAGTCCATAACCAAGAAGGACAAAAGAATAAAAAACTCCATCTCACAGTATCAAACTGGAGGCTCTAATGTACAGACAATGAAAAGTTTTATGAACAATTGGATTCTTTCTAAGGCTCAGGCAAATATTATACCTAGTAAGGCTATTAGTGCCATATATCCATCACTATAGGCTCAAGGCAATGTTACTGTGTAAGTTGGTTCACCGCTTTGCAGAAATACCTCAGCATCTACAGGATTGATCCTGACATTTATGATTGACAATCAATGAATCCTACTGACTTTGGTAATTCCCTGACTTTTCCTCCATCATCATAATAAGGCTGGCAATTGAGGTTTTCAGTGAAATGTCTCAACAACTATAGGATGGATTGCCACAAAATTTGGTATACACATTCATGTTCACCACTGGTTGAATTGTAGTAACTTTGGTGATTCCTCAACTTTTCATCCTGCCCCATCAGCATGTCAAATTTTTCATTTGTCCAAAAGTTTGGCATATGACCAAATACCTGCAAAACTAATACCTGCAAAACGGTGTCCGACAAGGGCAAGTGCGCTGCAACTTAAGAAAACACATGAAAATAAACAAAACAAAGGCAAATTAAGAAAACATCAATTTGACAACACATGCGCAGCATTTAGAAAACGCGCTGCAAATACCACAACACAATGGAAGTGTTTCCAGAGGACACTTAAGATTAATGAACATGTCAATAACTCATAAGCAAAACATTAAAATGCAAACAAGGCCTCTCTCCTACCGTAGTAAGGTAGACAGTGAGCTACAACCTTAATTTCACCAAAACAAGCCGTCCTTTGAGCTGGACAAATGACATTGGTCTCTATGTACAGCCAGCTGTGAAGCGAGTGCGCAGGGACCATCTACAAAGTGCAACAACGAAAAGAGATACTTCAAACAATATTCCATAACCCCTAACCCTTTTTTCCCCCCAAACTAAATGTTGTAGTATAACCAACAGCAGACCATTGATATGTGAAGTGATTTTGGGGACACTACTCTGTATAAGAGTTAAGTTATTGAATACTGTTGCTGTGCATGTGTTGTCAAATTGATGAAGATGTTTTCTTAATTTGCTTTTCTACTTGCATGTGTTTTCCTAAGTTGCAGCGCATTTGCCCTTGTCAGCCACTGTACTCTAGGATCAGTGTTGCATACCTATTGTAAACCTACTGCATTTATATAACTGGAAATGAACGGAACAATACTTAATTTTTTTACAAAACCGGCCAATGAAATTATGTCTTCAGACACATGGACATGCAGATGTTTTTGTTCTTTTCAATTGGTTTTCCAATATGGTAAAAGCTGATGTCTTAATATAATACAACAACACTTCTGTCCTCACCTCCAGTGTCATTCTTGTGGCCTATTAGAATTTAAACAAATAAACAAAAAAAAACAGTCACATTGCATCTGGTTCTGCCTGCCTCACCCTAGTACACTGTATTTATGGAGCTCTCTGCATCTCCACTCACTGAAAATTTTATGTAACTTCTCATCCAATCAGGATGAGCCTAAGGGCTTGGCATATACTCACCCTATATACAAGGCCCCAGAGATATCACAGAGCTCCTTGACTTGTACTGTTTTCTACTCCTGCAGACTCTTTGTTTTAAAGCAAGGAGTTCTTGGATGAAAATTTGGATTTGTGTGCTTCAGTGCAAACAAGAAGAGCATCTTTTAACTTAAAATTCAGGCGAGAAAATGGTGCAGCTTGGTGTAAGAGCACTTTGTGGTTCAGTGTTGGTAGATGTTTTTTTTTGCATTCCAGTTCTGAATGGAAGAAGTAAATGTTAAACAATGCATCATGCGGTGCAGCAGTAACAACTGAGATTACATATTGTTTATGGGATGTGAATCCATCATGGCTGCATTTGTATATTCAAAAAGGCGACTGAATAGAACATACCACTTATCAAAACCACCTCCCTGAAAACCTTTTCATCCAAGTACATAAATTTGATGTTGATATTCCTCATGCTTTGTGTCAGTGTGTTTCATGAAATGTTTTGTCAGATAGTGCATCCATTTGATATTTGTATTCCACATGTTCACCGTAATTTTGTGATTTATATCCAGGTGGGGGCTGCACTGCAAGCCTGTATGATCTGCATAGTGGACTATTTATGGGGTTGTGTCTAGGATAATATCGAAACAAAATGTGTGTGTCTGTGTGTGTGGCACTGGTTGCACTTTATTGTTTGATATATTGTATTTAACTATGTTATTGTGAAATTCAATGAAGATATTTAAACCAAAATAAAGGTAACCCCCTGTCTCCGTTCATTGAGGGTCTCTGCTGTCAGATTCGTTGACTGTTCACTGACTCCTGGTCCATATGTTTATTCAGTTCTTAAACAGGGGACCAAACTGAAACCTGCTCGAGCAGGATGGGATCGAAGTCATTGACCTGGAGTCAGTCATCATGATGACAAGTGAGCTTTTTGTATGCAACCATGCAAACTCCGCTGAGACAGACTGTGAGATATGAATGAATGCTTCGGAAAAAGCTAGAGTGGACTTTGAGTGGAGTTCTTTATTTATTCATTTTATTTATTTATATTTGTTGTCAAACTACAGCAATACTACACTGGTCCCAGGCCTCTGAATCACTGCCTACATCTCAAATGTGGTCAATGATTCAAACAGGTCTGGTTTCACATCTGGAGAAACAGTCAGCCAATCAGAGCTTAGCAGGTAGGATTAAAGGGGATAATCATGTACATTTACAGGTCTATATTTATATTCTGGGACTCTAATGGAATATCTTTGCATGATTTACAGTCAAAAAACTCCTTATCTATTTTATACTGACCTTTTACGCAGCCCCTCAATTCAGCCTCTGCCTGATACAGGTCGTTAAAGCTTCTGTCTCTTTACATAGCCCCCTGGTAGGGGGGCCTTAAACAATAGTATTAGGATTTCAATTATTTTTCTCATTCTTTACTTGAAATGGAAGCCTCTCAAATATATTCATGCATCACATCCGAAATACATGAGTGGACAACATGAACAACCTGTGGAACAATCTCAGCAACAAAGACTACAGAACGGTCATCATGAGGACGAAGTAAAAGTAACTTTGCAGGGAGTATTTTTTTACATATCTTCAACCTCAAATTTTGGACATCTGATATCATAACAGTATAAAAATAACAGAAAACCAAAGCATAAAATCACCATTGTCACACTGCCCACAAACAAGAGGAGATGCTGCTCTAGAGTAAAAAGTAATCTCTAAAAAGAGATGATATGATGGAATCCTTACACTTACCCTGTTATACAAGGATGTTCAGCAGGTTTGGAACAAACATGGTGACAGAATGATAGTGAAGATAGAACAAAGACTTCCCTCCACTCATTTTCCTCTCACACGCTCAAAATTATGAACAGAAAAAAGAAATATAAACCAAGGCTTTGAACATTGTTACTCATAAATAAAGAACAGGAAGCCTTACATTTGTTTGTGTGTTTGTCCAAAACCAGAACTCACTGCTCCTCACGTTTCTCTAGAGGCATGGAGAGAAATGGACGGAGAGATGAGGTGTGACGGAGACAAAAAACAAAGAAAGAGGCAGCGAGGCGGAGCGGAAAAAGGCACAAAAACAAAGAAAATGGAAGACATAGATAGTGAGACAGACAGTACAGAAAGATCACTTTCCCCATTAATTAGAGTTTCTTTCTGGAGGACAAAAGCTGTGAAATGGATGACTAACTCTTCACAGGGCTGTCAAATAATGCTGGATGTTTTGATTTGTAGCTATGCAGTGACAGGACCTTTGCAGGGAAATAGAAAGGTGAGAATCCAAAACATGTATTTTTCGTCCAGAAAACCCAATTAGTCACTGCAATTTGTCTTTGATATATCCACATTCCAGCACAAAACTACTTACTGGTTTTGTTTTTGTGGGTCACTCGGACCCAAACATATTACATTTGGATGTGTAGTTTTATGTTCAAATGTGTGGAAATGTTGTTATAGATGTAAAAGTGTGCAAATATTTAGTTTCCCCCCCTAATACAGCTCTATGTTTTTTCTGCACACATAAGACTGGTTGGTAATAACTCAGTATTCTGCCTGTTTTTGTGGGATACATTGGATTACAGGAGATCATTAATCCTGGGTGCCATGATTCAACGGGAAAAGAAGTAGCCTTGCCTTCACCTGCATACTGTGTTTTCCACTCTCACACACGCCTCCAACGTTGCTAAGGAAGAGGCACGAGGAAGACAATCTCAATGTCTCAAAGATATTTTTTTTATTTGCAAAATGTTTAACTTTTGCTTAATGTCTTTTAGTTATTGTTCAATTCATATTATATATTATATTGCTGCATTCCTGTTAGCCAGTATTAACGTTGCTAACGTTATCATCTAGCAGAAGACAGCAAATCTTGATATAAAGCAATGAATTAAGTTGACTGCATAGTGGTTGCCCTCTGTAGAGCAACCACAGCTGACGCCTGGGATTCACTGGATGTGTGAACCTCAGCAGTGCGTGTGCATCGCTGAACTGCTGTGTCTCTCACGCTTGCAGCATCCACACAGGAAGCGTGTCTGCTGCGGCGCTTCTACCACTGGCAGCCCTATCTTTCTATCGTGTTCCCTGTCTAATTCTGCTGAGAACCGTGCGCATCACATGGAGAAAATAGGCGAGACCTCGAATCTCTAGATGAAGCGGGCTGTGTGGCTGCTCCAACCTGTTAAAATGGGTACTGAAATGAAAAGCAAGAGGTTCTGCGACATGCTGCTCACGCATCCAGTGTGTCCCAGGGGTGACATTAACATGTAAATACAAGTTCATAGAAGCGTGACGTGAACTTTTATCCATTTTAAACTATCGCTTAGCAAATGACAAACTGAACGGAGCGCTGACTACAGCGTAGCGCACCTCCTCAGGCTGCTTAGATTTTTGCAGAGTTCGGGCCAGATTTCTGGTAAAAATCAGAGACGGGAATTCTACGCAGCACTTGATGGCCACACAACACGCTTCTTGGAAATCTTTAGATCCAAAGGCGGATCACAGGGAAAGACTTTATGTGAATTCTTGCGATGACTGGGTAGTTTAGGCCTCCAGCCTATGTAGGTGTCTTCTTGTAAACCTCTCTCTTCTTTCCAGGCCTCCACCAGCCAGATGGGTTAGACTTTGGTTTTGTTTTGCTTTGCTTGCATGCATCACATACTTCACTCATCCATACGTTGCATTCATGACTGATTTAACTGACTAACATTATTAAATTTTATATTAAGTTAATAATAAATCTAATTTTGAAAAGTTTTATTCATGTTTGATTCCCTCCTTTGTCACTGACTGAGCCAGTTTGTGACATCGAACCGCCACTGCAAAATTATGAGCGCCGCTGCTAAAATTTCAAACGATCATTAATATCAATGGGCTACTAATGATTTTCACTCTCACACTGTACACCCACAATAACACCCTATGTTATTGTGGATTTTTTTAAGTCATCCTCCCTCTCTTCGTTCTTCAAAGGACATCTATGTGAAAGGTACAAGAGTAGCCCTGTTAAGGAATAAGGCAGTGCACGTGTGTGTATGTGTGTGTAAATGTTCGTGTGTAGTTGCGCGAGTGGCAGAAACGTGACCTGAACGCAAGCGGAGCAGAGGAACAGTTTAGCAGTAAGTTGTCAATCTGGCAGTAAATGTACACTACAGGCTGTGTGTCAGTCAATAAATGCTGCAGCTCCTCAAGACAAAGAAAATACTCATTTATCGAAGGGTGTTAGCCCCAAAGTTACCAACCACGCGTTAGCTGTACTTGACCAGGCTAACTGAAGGTGGACCAGTAGAGTTTTTCATATGGCCTCACATATGACATATGTTTTTCTGAATGGTTTTACAATATACTGTTTACAATGTGACATGAAGTATTCAGACAATACTCTGAAGTGTGAAATTTGTGTTTAAAACTCAAAACTTAATTCCCCAATGTGGGAATTTACCATCTCCAGTCAAAGTCAGCCACACCTTAAAGTCCCCAAACAAAGGAAATTAATATTCATCAGTAATGTGGCGCAAAAACATTTAAAACACACCCAAAATTCCACCCATTTCAACCAAAATTATAAATAGAAAGTTGGACTCCAGAAACACATGAGCTGAGCCACAATTCTTCTAAAATTTTCTTTTCTTTCTTCTTCACCCAAGTAAGCGCATATTTGAATCTTCATTCATCTTCATCTTCCAAGTTCAGTTTGTTTTTGATTATTTGTAACATTAAGTCTCATGTTTCCACTAATAGTATTTGCTTTGAATTCACATCAACTCACATGGAGTTTATCCAATGACTGAATAAAGATTTGAGTGTAGTCAGATTAAACTTTCTTCGGCATTAAATTAAGATTACAAGAAGCAAGCGAAAGACTGAATCCTCAACTCAAAACGAAACGTCACTTTGAAGAAGATAGGGATGCTTAAACTGGATCTCAGCCTGCTTGCTCACAGCATTATGGCCAAACTGGGAATTAAGCTGACAGAGATTCTTTCTTAAATTAATAAATGCCTAATATTCCAATAATGTGAAAAAAAGTTTATTTATTTATACAAATTAGCAAAAAAGCAGCTACTTAAAACTAGCTATTATTTTAACAAACCAAGATTGGTTAAATATGATATTTTAAGTATTAAAAATTTTAATTTTTCAGATTTGACAGTTCTTGGATTAGTCAGAACATAATCCACAACTATGCCACAAATTAAAAAAAATAATTTTTCAAGAATGGCACCTTAGAACCTGAGAAACCACCATTAGGTTTCAGAAACTAGAAACACAGACTGTCTCATCCTTTTGCTGAGTCCACTAATTCGCTGATATGTATGCACATATAGACCCCTATACACACTGATATACTACACTCTCACACACTCACTCATCCAGGTTGTTTCCCCCTCCATCTTTCTTTCACACACACGCACCCACACGTTCAGGCATAAATTAGTAAAGTACAGTATCTCCCTGTGCTGCTCTTTATGCCTCTCAGACAGAAGTACCTCTCATGAAGTCCTCACGCAGGCTCTGGTTTCCTCTCATCAGAGGGTGAGTTAAGTGTGAGGGAATACCTTGAAGGTGAAGACACTCTGAGAATTAATTTACCTTCTTTGGAATTTATTATGTGATATATCAAGACATTTGGGGCTCGTGAAGAGACTGTAGTGGATTGTAGTACATTTATTATTATTATCAAGTCTCTAAGATCATAGGGTTGAGCCATTAACAATACAGAAACAAACACATAAGTTCTTATTTTTTTATATGCTACCACTACGATTTAAGTCACAATAACCAATGTCATCATAACATATTATTTGCTGAATCAAAATGCACCATGTAATAGTATTCACATAATGTCGGGTTTTGTGGGGGGCTTTTTGTTTTACACAATATACGTGACATTGGTTCTCATTCACTAATATGTGCATAGAAATGTTCTTTGCACACAAAATAAGTACGCATGCAAAATTACTGTCAGATTCATGACACGTGCGTGCATGTTAGTGAATCAGAATCATTCTAAATTGACAGGTGCGTGTCCGCTATCAGTAATTAACATACTACCACGCCCCCATTTCTCTAGATAAGGAAAGCTCTGTTGGAGGGTGCAGCAGTGCAGAGAGCTGTCACTCATTGCAAAGAGGGCTGTGACGGTGAAAATGTAGAAACACATTTCTGCTAGTAAAATGCAAACAATAGTTTCAGAAGTAGAAGCCAGAAAAGACAGATTTGGCTGGTGAACATGTCATTGGCATAACCGTTTTGAGCCCGACTGTGAATCATGTATACAGCCTGCAGACCTGTTGCACCACTTACACGCAGTACATCTGTAACAAAATAAAAAGTTGGCAAATTTTTAGATCTGTGGAATTGATCTAAATAAATCTCTGATGACAAAGTTTTTTTGTTTTTTCTTAATTATTTCGACACCATATTCCTTCACTGCTCACTGGTTTTCAGATTTCGTGTCCTTGTTATTTGTGCTAGTAAAACAGGTGGCCCCAACTGAAGGTAACATGACATTATTGCAGTAATTTGACTGGCTGTTGCATGCACTTAGTTTTAAATAAATCAAACAGTTTCAACTAATGGTTCCTCTCATCTTTGTAGTGAAGTGCATAAGATGATACACAGTTGAACTCTAATGAGAGAGAGACATCCTGTCACTGCCATCAGATCTGTCTCTCTGTTCCTCCCACTCCACACTGCTTCTGGTTGACAAGAGCAGAAACTGGGTCATGTTTTTATTCAGCCTTCTGAGATAGAGAATAAAATGCTGATTGAGGGAGTACTGACCTTAGGTATAAAGCAGACAGACAGAACTGTTTGAAAATGCATTGGAAACCTTGGGCCTTACCAGCTGTGAGTCTGCTGCATGAGGACAGAACATTTCCCCACAGTGGAATTCACTCTGAACCACCCATGTAGCTGTGGATGTACCTGGATGTGCCTGTGCAGGCTAGGACTGGCAATCTGGCAATTCTGGCAAATGCCAGATGGCCGCAAGGTCACCAGCAATGTGGGGAAAAAAAAAACTGTGGGAAAAAAAATTCAACCTGCCAGCTGTGGCCCACTTGATGTTGGAACAGCCTATCTGAATGGGGGTTACGGTCCCAATTGTCAATAGGCGACCTATCATGGACGTATAAAGAGAACTGGAGAACTAGAAACTACTGCCGGCCGAGACGGATAACTTGCGGTTGAGCCCTCCGGTTAACTAAAATGATACAATCATGCGGCTCAAAATGTGATTGGACTGAATGGATCATATTCTAATAGTGAAATGAGTCATTTTACAGTGTTTGTGGTGCTCAAAGAAATGTATCTGCTGATTGGCAAATGTCTCTTTCACAATATAAGTCTATGGGAAAAAGTCATTTTGGGCTCAATAGCATCACATGACGGACCTGGAAGTTGTAATTACACGGTATGGCCACTATGTCAAATTGGCTTCAAAGCCCAGCGCTGTTCCTGGGGCCTTTCGACCTATACTGTAAGGCAGGTGCAGGAAATGCTACCGTCGTCATCTTCCCCCCACCGTTTCAAGTGGACGCGTCCATCCATGTAATGTCAGAGGTCAAACAGGAAACAATCAAATCAAGACAGAAAGAATGGAGTTTGAATGAAAGTAATGCTAGCCTGTACAAATGGATAAAGGTCTCAAAAAACAAAAAGGTGGAGCGGAAAAGGTGAGAGAGAGAAAAAAAAAAAATCTTGTGGCTGATGCTGCAACACATTTATTCAAAACGTTAATGCCACTGTGTTATGTAAGCAGACTTTCTCCTGGGCTCTTTTTGGAAGAGAGCTGTATCTGTGTGTTTCAGGTCTGATCACCCACATCTGAACTTCATCTGATCATCAGTGGAGCTATATATCGACCCCTGTGAACCAGTGCTCCTTGCCATTTAGCCACTGAGCTGCTTGTTGGGCTGGTGCTGCATTTGAGTTTTTTGCTGTTGTTCGTACTCTGTGTCTCTGGTAGCACTTTGATATAGCTCTGTTTACATTCATGTAACTTGTAGGTAATTTTAAGGAAGCCTTGTAGGGGTTCTCTCATTTATTTTTCTCTCCATTTAGCCAGGGAGCTTAGCATTGTATTTCTGTCTCAATTCTGTAGACCAAGTGAGACTTTATTTTCTAGTTAGTGTAGGATTTTGTTTATTTTTTTGGCCTTGGAGAAAATCTGATGTGATGTAGTTGCATGATTCAATGCTGCAGATGTTACCTGAGTAAGTTGAACCATTGCAGTCGCCACAACTCCATTTTGACATTGCGTTTATGCAGCATTTATGCTATAATGTTACTGGGGAAATCACTGCTGCATGAAATGAAGAAATGTTGCAGCTCACCTCCGCAACCTTATTTTTTGAAACTCACATTTTGCTAAGCAACAGTAAACAAAACCAGTGGCCTACGATCAATACAATGTACAGTAGGCAAATACTCTGAATAATCCTTTTAATGAGATCTTAAAACAAGAGTAAAAAAAAAAAAAAAAAAACTAAAAAAAAACAACTTATGGTTGATTTACTGATCACCTTGGTTCTTGCACATATTACATCCCACAGGCACACCTAAATTAATATTTGTGGCTATGCTACTGCTCTGAAACAGAACATTGCAGGGCAGCTCAATGCATTTCAAACAGTTTTGACTTTGAGTCCTTGGACCAGCTGTGTGTGTGAGTGTGTGTGTGTGCGTGTGTGTGTATACACACAGGTTCACTCTGTGGAAACTTGCAGGCATGTGTGTATATTTTATTGTGTGCATGACACAACCCTGAATTCACACAGCTCTTGTCTGCCACTTGAGCTCACTCCCATTGGTTGAAATAAACAGTGTGTGTAAAGAGTGTGATTGTGTGTGTGTGAACTGAGATGACATTGTTTGCTGATATTCTTGGACATTGCCCAGCATTTGGATACGTTCCTGCTTTGAGGGCACTTGAGTTTAGAAAATTGAGGGAGTGGAGGAGATCTGCTGTCATGATGATTAAACTGTTCCTCTCCCTCTCAGTTTATTCTGCTGCTGCCAAACTAAACCAAACAAGTTGGGAAGGCTCCATTCAAAATGCAATCTTGTGTCATTCCTTGCAGGTGACTGATTATTTAATCATAGACTGACTGCTCTCTGTTACATTAAGGCTTTTCTAACTTTGAGATTTGTTCCTTTTTAATTGCCAAGATTTATGCTACCTCTGCATGCCGTCCACTGTCCGCAAAGTCTTTAATAGTTGTTAACACAAAGTTCCAATTGCTAAAAGTGGGGTTACAATAAGGCTCAGGTGTATTCAGCCCACTACCCTCTTCTTCCATCGACTCCACTTTGTTTTCTTGTGCAGGGTTTGCCATATTGGGGGGCCTTCCAAAAAAAATGTTGCACAGTAAAGCCTCCCTACAGCAACTCTGCATCAGTGCTGACCTATCATACTCCACTATCTCACATGCCACTGAATGGACAATACATTTGTCATCTTGCTGTTCTGCTAAACATTTGCACATAAACTGCTTGCCATGTTTTAATGATACTATATTTTCCTGGTGTGTCCAGATTATATTTTGAAATTATAGGCACTGCAGCCAGAATTTAAAATTTTAAACTTTTTAAATATGATAGGTCCTGTCAATCATTATTACTATTACATTTCCAATCTGTGTGTGTGTACACACACACACACACACACAGTAAGTGAGGAGGCTATTTCCTATAATGTGTTGCTATGCCAACCTGTTTTAATTTGTTGGCAATTGTAGGGAGAAATAATAAGAAAAGTATATTATTAGTTTTGTCTGAAAAAAAAAAAACAAAACTATCCAGTACTTCAGCCCTATGATGGAACCTTCCAGATCAATCATGAATTGAATAAACTGATTAAACCTTGATCACAGCCCTAAAATCATGTAGCAACTAACACCAGTTGTCTATAAAACTGTGTGTGCGCTTGTGTTTGCATGAGTGAGTGCATCTCAAGGTGTCACGAATAAGAATGGGGCAGACAGGTGGAGGACCCAAATGCTGACTCAGCAGACAGACAGGTTGAATGAGGGAGTTTTAATGCTCAAAACACAAATGACAGGCAGCGCCAGCATGGAATGAGTCTGAAATTAGGCAAAGTCCAAAAGGGGAAAAGGCAGACAGGCAAGTCAAAAACAGGCTGAACCACAGGAGCAGGTTGGTGAGAAAGAGTTGATGGAAGAAACTATGACAAACTGGCAGGGAATGGATTACTGAGACCAGTATAAATACTGAGGAACTGATGAGGGAATGAGCAGCAGGTGCAGACAATTACTGAGTGGAAATAGGTGAGCAGGTGCATGTGATAAACAGGAGGGAAAGTCACCAACTGGTGGCCTGGTGGAGAAATGGCAAAGACCAAAGCAGAGAGTGATGAAGAAAGTTGCATCAATAAGGCTGTTACTGACATTCCTTCTTTGTTTTTGTACACAATGTACAGACATTTTGTGTTGTTGGCTCTGTACTCTGGCACACTGGATCTGACACAAAAGATTAGTGCTGACTTTCGGCTTTAATTTAAGAATATTTATTTTCGTGTTGGGTGAACATGTAGTGATTGTTGTCCTGTCTTTGTCTTTTTGCACCCTTTAAATATTTGAGGACTAAATAAAAAAAGTCAACACTTTAACCTCAGTCGTCATTTCATTTTAAATGGTAAACAGACTGCACTTATATGGCGCCTTTCCAGTCTTCTAACCATTCAAAGTGCTTTTACACTACAAGCCACATTTACACATTCACACACTGATGGCAAGGGCTGCTATGTAAGGTGCCAACCTGCACATCAGTGGAAATCTAATCATTCACAATTGGGGAGCAATTTGGGGTTCAGTATCTTGCCTAAGGACACTTCATCACGTGGACTGGAGGAGCCACGAATCGAACCACTGATCTTCCGATTAGTGGAGGACCCACTCTATCTCCTGAGCCACAGCCACCCCAAAATACAATGTGCTGAAGGAGCACACAGCCAAAAGAGCAGAAATTGTAATTGCATACAAAAAATCACATACTTCACTGTATAGTATAAGATTTAATATGAGAATTCCTGACATTATTTATTTAATAACTATATAGTGAAAGAATCTATTGTTTGTAATGTTGCAGAAAAAATCTGAGTCAGAATATATTATTTCAGCACCAAGATTTATGACATGAGCAGTGCGCACAGATGGGCTTATTAAGGGGTTAATTGCTTTGTTACCTCCCTCTGCTGCGTTTTCCATTTTTAAATAACCTTTGAGGGAGGAAATTAGCGTGTCAGTGAAAAACAAATAATCACTTTCATACAACAGCAGATTATTATATAACTGCTCTCTGTTCTGTTTGGACAAATCTAAACATCATTTGGAGACATTTATTTTTCCAAACTGATTGGTTTGGACTGAAGATTAGCCTGAAGGTAAGAGAAGTAGTAATGTGACTGGAATATTGATGGTTTGAATCCTTGGACCAGCTCTGTGTGTGTGTGTGTGTGTGTGTGTGTGTGTGTGTGTGTGTGAGAGAGAGAGAGAGAGAGAGAGAGAGAGACACCCACACACATCTCTGTCTCTCAGTCTGTGGATGTGGAGGCAAGCTGAGCTTTAAAGCCTAGCTGCAGGGACTACTTGGTGAAAGTGCCATTTGGGATTTGAGAAAAAAGTGAGGCAGAAACGTGGTACAAGCAGGAACAGTACATCAGCCCAGGACCCACATATAAAGCTCTAAAACATCACAGGTTGGGAAATGTTTTTATTATCAAGATATTTGCCTTCTCAAGCACTTATCTCTTCACCACACCAAGTTAAAGTAGACCATTCTTAGGGTGTTTAACACCTGCATGTTTTGGTCCAGTTAAATCAAGCTCTGGTTCATTTTCCCCCTTGGTGTGATTCGTTTGTTTAGGTGTGAGCACAGTAATAGCACTAGGGTGTGGGACAACGAACAACTAGCAAAACGTAGTGCATTGTATTTGGCCAATGGACCTCCTTCAGGACCTTCTTTCTATATTTACGCTCTTGCTCCCCGCCAGACACATCTGATCAATAAGTGAAGTGAACGTTCTGAAGTGGCTTGTGGTGCTGCATTTTGGCTCGCTTGGATTTTTCTCTGTGTGAAAAGAAACCAAAATAAAGGGAAAACTCACCAAGTTTGCCAACTCATCAAATGAGTTGGACCAGAGCAAACAAACTGTAGGTGTGAAAACGCCCTTAATGACAGTTTCTATGTACAAAAATCTACCAAGAAAATGGGTCAGGAATGGGTAACTGCTTAACTGAGTTCCTGCAAAATGTGAGGTTGTATTACTAAAATATCAGTTATGTGTCCACTAGCTAGCTACTGAGCATGGTTAGCAGGCTTTTAGACTTAAAATTGCACTGCATTAAAAAAAAACACAGGGCTGCACTGGTCTGGACAATTTGGTACACATACTAGTGAGTGAAGTCATACATAGGTAACCTTTGTAAGAGGGCACTGATTGTTCTTGAGCTTCATACTCAAAGTATCAATGATACAAATACGTCTTTTTACTAAATTGTGAAGTTATTGCCCCATTAGCTACTGAGCCTAGCTAACAAGTCCACTAACTGACCGTTTGCAAGCTCATTAGCTTAGAGAGCTTTATTTTTTATCTCAAATAACTCTTTACTGAATGAAATGGTGTATAATGGTGAACAAAATACCAGGTGGAAGTAAACAGAACAGTAGTGAGAAAATAGAAAGAAGCTCCCAGAGCTATTGTAAATGTCTCGTGCTAACCTGGTCAGTGAGCTACAGCAGTTCTCCAACTAGCCTTGTAGTGGTCACTATGTCACCAAGTTTCCTGCCCCACCTATTTTGCGTGGACGAGTGACACTTTGTGGTGTGGTCCGGTGTGGTCAGTATTGGTTCTTAACTCATATTCCTTGACTCAGCTTGTTAGTGGGACTGTTCACAGAGGTTACTGCTCATCTCGGTGAGTACTGCTGCTCAGAGAACACTGACACTCAGAGCAAACTGCTCCATGCTTCAGGCAAAATATGCTGCTCTGGTATCACCGACAAACTACCAGTTTCACTGCAAATCAGGGACAGGAATACCCTGAGAATAGATGACCCTGAAGTAATTATGGGTAATAAAAAAGTAAGTAAGATAAGGAGGATTTTTTTCAATAAGCCAGGAATATTTCAGATCAAGTAGGGAAGATATAGAGAAGAGGGGGCAAAATGTAGCCGAAATGCCAAGCATATGGGAAGATGCAATCTCCTGGAGCAATTCAATTTTGTCCTTGACTTAGCAGCCGCACATGAAGGCTGCAGATTGGCTGCATTAACATATGCTCTACTTTAATGAGAGCAGGACAGATGGTGGGCCATCGTTTGGGGTTTTATCTCAACTGTAGCTGTAACTGGCTCCTGTGACTTTGCTGCAGAGAAGGAATACTGGCCAAGGAGGGATGGAGGGAATGAGGAATTGAGACACAACAAGAGATGAATGGTAATGGATGTGGGGACTTCACAAACAGTTGTCTATTTACACATCCAGCAGACACAGAGAAACATTAGTATTCATTTGGAGTCATGTTTCATGCCCCCTGGCAAATGGAAGTCCAATATTCACTCTCCCTTTAGCTCTGTTTGGCTCTCCAACTCCTCAAAACTATGAGCTGAAAGACACTAAAACACTCACCAGCGCTCAAATGAACTCATTGTTAATATGAAAATATTGATTACTGCAGCTTTAAGCAGTCAAGTAGTAAGCCATCTTCTTGGCTTGGTTATCCAAAACAGTTCTGTATGTTTAAGGTTGTTTTGGCAGGTGATCATATCCCTCATCTTTCTATCTCACTTTTGATACTAAAACAATAGCATGTGGTGTGTTTTGAAGCTCAAAGTGAGCCGCTCCGGCTGTTGCCATCTTGGCAGTGTGTGACGCTGCCTAACTCCCAGCCAATCAAACATGGGCAAAGAGGCAGGCCGAATGGCTGAAACAAGCCACCTAGTGGCTGGCGGACCTGTCACTCAAAGCAGTAATGTCTTTCATTATGCATAACTTTACGGCTTAATAAAATTTAAACAGGTGAGTTATAAAAAAATTCACCCCCCGTACAGTTGTCATGAAAGAGGAAATTAGCTATAGAGACCAAAACCGTTTTTTTGAACGAGACTGTAAACATGTTTATTTCTGCTGTAAAGTCGGGCATTTTAACATGGGGGTCTATGGGGAATTACTCGCTTTTGGACCCAGCCTCAAGTGGCCATTCAAGGAACTGCAGTTTTTGGCACTTCCACCTTGGCTTCATTTTACAGCCCCAGAGGTTGCCACTTGGTTTCAACCAATTAGGCTGTTCCTAAAGTCCTGCCATACAACTGGTAAGAAATTGCTCGGTTTATGTAATGTGATTAGGTGTTATGTTGCATTGTCAAGCAATGTGCCCTATCTGCAGTGCTGTATCAGTTTGCAGCATTATATAATTTCATATCATGGATTTTAAAAAGTTGACATAAGTATTATTTTGTCCTATAGCTCTGCTAACCACTATTATTCATCTTATTTTCAGTGTGCAAACAATAGAAATCAATTTCTTACTTTAAAGTCATAAGCAAATCAAGCAATTTAACATGAAAGCAAAGGAAAAGTCTGCATCCATGTGTATTTCACAATCCTCCTCCTTAAAACTAAAACCAGAGCTTTTAGCAAGTCTCAGAGTGTCAACTCATATTACAAATGGACTCTCAAAGTGCCCTTTTCAGGACAACTCTATATTGGTCTTTAGACCAGAGTGGTTGCTTATATGAATCACAGAGGCCAGGCCTCATCTGAAGGTCAGCCATATAGCTGCTGGATCAAACACGAGGTCCACACAACACGGAGCCTTATCATTATTCACTGCCGAGGCACCCGGAGAGCAGCGATGCTAAAACCCCAACATTTATTATGGCTGCCCTTGAGGCTCCTCACGGCCGCTATAAAGTCATTGAGCATAATAAAAATGACACCCAGGAACAACAGACATCTGCAATTTTCTGGCCTTGATGCAAAAGAGCTTATATGCATTTACATTTGGGGCATTTGAGTGACACTCTCATGCAGAGAAGCACTTACAGAATGAGGAGGAAGCTTTTTTTTTTTTGTCAAGGACACGTCAGCAGCTCAAAGAATCAAACCATCAACCCTCCAGTCACAGGGCAATCTGCCTGACAATGGGGCCACCAGGCCACTGGCCCTGTATGAGCATGCAAACAAATGCACAAAAAGTGCACAAGCATACACATTCAGCAAATTGCCTCTCTCTAATGCCCTCTCCATTCACTTACAGTAACTCTGTATGTAATGTGCCGCCATCAGTGTGTGTGTGTGTGTGTGTGTGTGTGTGTGTGTGTGTGTGTGTGTAAATGGTTGAATGACAGGCAAAAATTGTAGAGTGCTGTGTCGTGTGTTAAGGTGGAAAGGTGCTATATAAGTGCAATCCACTTACCATTTGCCGACTCTGTGTGTAATGAGCAATGAGCCTAGTCACTCTGGTAAAAAGAAAAAAGGGTTGAAGAAAATATTACAGAAGAAAAATCTATCAGGCTTCTATTGAGCAGCAGTAATCAAAGCCTCAGCTCAGAGCTCTGATTTGTTTTGTGGAAGAACTACACCAGCAGTGTTTTCTCTTTCACAATAACATAATATTGATGAGATTAATTTGTGAATGTGCAGCCACAGTAATCTGGAGTCTATGATGCTATCAGCTGTTGCATTTCATTTTCCTCACTGCAGTATCCTCTGCTCTGCTGTATAGAGATATTTGGTTCTTAGAAAACTGAATTACAAACCCTAGACCACGTGTCAAACTCCAGGCTCCAAGACCAAATCCGGCCCCAGATTTTGATCCAGGCCACATATCGGTTTAGGTTCTCAATAAATTTTGGCCCACCTAGTTGTAGCTGTGGTCTGCACAGCGACACCAAACAGACAGGCGCAACTCCACTGCACCTGCAAGCTAGCTAACACAGAATGGCACAAAAAAGGAAAGTTGATGCTGAAGGCAGACAATTTCAAGAGAGGTGAGAAACTAAGAGCTTCTTTACTGAGTGTAAAGAGAAGCCTGTGTTTCTTATGTGCGATGAGACAATCTCCATTTTCAAAGAATTTAACTTGTGTTGTCATTTTGAAGCAACCCAGTCTCACATCAAAATGTGTAAAAGCTATGTTGGTCCACAGTGCAAAACGTTTTAGTTTCACAATAATGGCTCTAAAATTGTAAGATGCCTATGTTTTCTGTTTTTTGGCCTACTCAAGTCAAGTTTTTGTCTGCAAAGACAAAGTGGAAAATGCAATATTTTTAAGATAGTTTTGGAAAGAAAGATATTTTATTTTTTCAATTGTATAAAAGCATGTCAATAAAGTATATATGTCTGGCCCTTGATGTGATTTCCCAGTGTGGCCCTTAGTGAAACTGAGTTTGACAACCCTGATCTAGACTCATGGAGGTAAAATGGACTGGAGTGCCAGTTGGTTTCATTCTGATGGTTTACCTTAAAGGTCACCAGCACTGTATGAATGGTGTTCATATTGGACGTTACTGTGGGGCATGATTTACATCCAATGTCAATGTTCAGTGCCGATAGGCCTATAGGAAGTAGTTTTCCCTTCATTTAGAGAGACAGACTGTTCTGTAGAGGTGTGAAGACCCCATTGTCCAGTCCAACAGTTAATGTCAGCAGGGTTTTTTTTTCTACCATAACCATGGTCTTTTTTTCTTAGAGTTGCGTTAGTGGATATTTTTGGCCATTTTGTGGCAGCGAAACAAGCTGAAAACACAATTTAAAACATATAGTATTATCACCCCCTAAAATTGTCATGTTGGCAAAATATTCAGTTTGAGTCATGTGTCTGTTATTTCTGTTAGGTCCAACATTCACTTTAGTTTTAGCTGCCTTTTGGTGCTGGACAGATAGCTTACATTGGGTTTGTTACTTGTTGTAAGTTGTTTTGGACAAAGCATCTGCCAAATAAGAGCAGAGTTGTGGACCAGAAAACCAAAACAATGAGCTGAAAGATGCTGAAAGACGCTGAAAGATGTAGAGCTGAGGAACTGAGGCGTTGGAAGACCTTTCACAATACACATTATTGTCATTTAATCTATAGTTTATATAAAAAATATTGCTTGGTGCAGCTTTAAGCATACTTTAGCCATGCTGTAGTTGCCATATGAAGAAAAAATAAACCATTTTTATTAAGAGACTATGAGTCTAACCATGCTAGTGGCTCTGTGAGGCTGTACTTAAGCACAGTGGTACATTGAGCTAAATGCTGATGTCAGCATTTAGTGTGTTAGCATGTTAGAAAACAAGTAAAACGTCTTGTTCCTGACTGGTTCACACAGCCTGCTATATATCTTATAGTTGGGAATATATGTCCGCATTTTAGAGGTCATGTGATGTGAGAGCACCATACCCACCACAGATATTAGATCAAAAAACTGATCTAATGAGCACTGCTGCATAGGTTGGTGTAAGACTGTTGTAGAAGTCTCATTTTCTTCCAGCTAAGTCAGTCCCTCACACTGTATGTTATTCTCAAAAACGCTGCAGTATTTGGTAAAATGCAGGTGCAAGGTGATCACAAGCATCAAAGGCAATCCACAAAATGTGATATTCCCACCTTTGGTGCAGACAGGACGTGGAAAGACAAAACAGACTTGGAGCACTTTGTTGTTGCTGAAAAGCAATATGTCAATAGGGACTAAAAGTCAGGGTATCTCAGCTTGTGCTGCATCGATTTTGGCTAGGTAAGGTAACAGGGTAATTATCTACTGGCAGATGACAAGGGATTCAGTGTACTTTTTTCCAGTGTTCAGCATACTGGCTCTATTAACAGCATGACACTTCAAATCTGTTGTATCTGTACAGAAGCTCTACTGCCAAACATACTTGGTCTGTACTGCAGATTAGGCCTGCTGGCTGCTCTTACATTTTACTCACATCCCCAGAGAGCATCTGATACTCATTAAATTTCATCCTCACCAAACTGGGGCACATATGACAACAGTTACAAGCACATCTGTACCCATTGAAAGGTAAGTGTGATTCCTGAGGGGTCCATAAAGTTAATAGCAGTGACAAAGAGAGGGAGCTTTCTTCTCTGCTGGCTTTTCACAGGGTACATTTATAAGACAACACATTTGCAGCTTTGATGAGTAATATACAGGAAGATTCGCTCTTTGAGCAGAACTGCTTTTTTACTTGATGAATGCACTTGTCACTGGTAAAATGTTGCTTGCAAAGCTATTGATTTTTGCTTCTGCAGCCTTGGTCCCATAAGCCCCCTGCTCTAAAATCAGGGCAGCGGAACAAAAACCCATGGAAACTAAAACGCCACAGTCCCACAGGAAAACATGCACAATAATAAAGGGTCGCAAACAAACAAAAAACAACACTTCCATACAAGCATAAGGACATTGAAGGCATGCAATGCAGCACAGTACAAATAGGTTTCGGTGGCTGGAAAATAGCTTCTGTAATCCGCATTCTCTACAGCCACATTGTGACAAAGCATTTTCCATTTCCTGCTGTGATAATGTAGAAGCTCTTATAATGATATGGAGCAGAAAAGGAGACCCCAAGGTGAGAACGGGGAAGCCCATGTATCATAGCCCAGCTGCTATCTTCACACCCATTCACGAGCCATCAGTCCCCAGTAAAAATAAATTGCTGCACTTCACAGTTCAGTGGAGAGAAACAGGCCTTTGTGTGAAGTAAAAACTCAACCGGTGACCCAAAGTGTTGCTGCATGCACTAGCGGGAAGGCCCACACATGCAGTATATACAAATGAAATAACATATCCACTACGACACACAGCCTTTTCCCTGTGTTTTTAACAGTCAAGACGGATGTGTCAAACACCACTTGATAAATTGTACCCTGGAACTTGTGTAGGAGGCATGAGGAGAGTGTAGGTAACACATCTTTCTAACAACATAGCCAGTCAGCTAATCATCAATCACCCAAAAACTGTTATAATATTGTAATTATCAATTTCCCACTGACTGAACTAATGACAAACTATACATTTATTCAAATGCAATCCCAACAGAGATGATCAGGCTTGAACAATGAAGTAATTTTCTTGACATTGTGATTGTAATTGTTATAATTATTATGTGGGTGTGATGACTGACTGGGCTTAGAACAGGCTCCGTTCTGTCTGGTCCAGTCTGGGTCAGCTGATGGCGGTTTTGAGTAAATGGTTTTGAAGGATTTTTATTGTTTCTCCCCCTGCTCCAGTCACTCCCTGTTGTTCTCATAAAAATTATCTGAAAAATGTTTGATATTTCAAGTGATGTTGCTAACATCACATGTGCAACCAATGTACATAAGAATAAAAATGATAGAGGAAATTAGTGCTGTGAGTGAAAGAATAGCTATTATTTTATAATCCACTTCATCAGGTTTTAGCGCAGTTCTGTTTCTGTTTTGGTAAAGCAAGAATTTGTGTTTGCACAGGATTTTGACAGGTGACTTGTAATGCAACCGTTCATTGGCTTGTTTCTGTCTTGTCTTTGTAGGTTTCAATTATCTTAAAGTCTATTATGTAACGTGACTGAAGTTCTGTACTTCAGACAACAACTGAGCAACCTTTATCTGCTGAGAAAGACCATTATTACTGAAAGCTCCAAAAAAACCATAGCCAGCGTTATGTCAAGCCATTATGTAATAAAAGACAGTAGTACATCAAAATAACCTCTTCACAGTTAAGATTATCAAAGTTGTTCTTTATTGGTAATGTGACTGAAACTTTTACATTTCTATAATAATTTTTGTTTATGCACTTCTTTAGCTATACAATACATTCAATTAGTTTTAGTCAGTCAGACTCAAGCACACTGCATACATAAATCCCACTGATGATTTTGACCCATTTCTGTGTCCACATCGTGTTGAGCTGTGCAGCTACAGCTTTAATTTTTTTTTTGTACTTTCTGTAGAAGTAGTCTGGTGTAAATATAGAAATTAGAAAGGCTTGCTTCAAAATTTAATTGGTTATTAGAGGAGCACTCAATGGATTTTGTGTCCAGAAGAACCTCAAATAACATAAAATTTGTATTATCCCAATACTCATTTTGGACTGAGGTAAGAAAATACCAACTAAGCAATCCCCATTGCTTTAAGTGCTCAACATAAATGGATTTATTTGCAGGTCTGCAGTGTAAATCCATCTATACAATGCTGTCAATTAAATACACAAACAAGCCAAACCAGAGATTAAATTTATATCTCTGTATACCCTGCAATGTTTATTACAAGCATTGGCAGTGTTGCAGAGAGGATTGCACACAATCACTGATTGGATTTACTGTGTATGGTACCATAGCAACAGTTAGTAGGGCAGCCAGCATACTGTCTAACGCTGTGTAATGATGAGTGTAAAACCTGCTGTTCATTGTCCACCTAGAACCTTCTTTGGTAGAAGATCATTATGAAGTGACACACCTGGTTAGCAGTGAGATCCCACTGATGTCCAATTATGACTGTACTTTATGTCTTGGGCATTTACAGTGAATAGCTTTACTACATAGAATAAAATGAAAACATTAATTACACTTTGCAGTAGTTAGATTGTAATTTGTTTGGTTATCTAATTTAATTTCTTTTACATTTTAAAGCTGCCCTGTGGATTTTCATTGTAAATAAACAAAAGTTATGTTTACATTCAGTGTTTCTCACCAGAATGCATTGAATCCTTGAGGTCTAAAAAAAAAACGCGTTGAGTGCATTTCCTTCCTCAATTGGTCCGATACCTTGAAATCAATGGCATTATATAAATATGTGTCCTCATATGCATGGACATTACAAACAAAATGGGGACAGGGTAACTTTAAGTTGTTTATCCAAAAGACAACACAATTGCATCATACTGGTCTTACTGTTTTAGAACTATGACTTTTTCAATGAACAACTAATAGATATGTTTGTAATTAATGTCATGGGTCACGAAGTTTTGTGTGAGATGAAAAAATGACATGTAAAAATTGAAAAAAAAACATTAATTTGGAAAACATCTTGTTTCCGTTGCCCCCAAGTGGCAAAGCTAATTCAGTCACCAAACCTACTTTATGGCCACTTGGGGACAGTGGAAACAAGATGTGAACACAACCTTTTCAGTTGATATGTTCAACTTAAATATCTGGCTTAAATATCTGTCTGTTTAGCTGCCAAATGCTCCACTATGTTCACCAGATAGTTGCTAATTGTGTCTGTTTGCCGTTTGGTGCTGAGCAGGTAGTGTAAAATGGGTTTTGAAGGCTTTATTTCTCTGAAAACAGCTGCCTGCTGTGGCCTCTATAATAGCAGTGAGAGTGAACCAAAACATTTAAGTGGAAAACAGACAGCTAAACAATGAGCTGAAACAAAATGGACAAAATGGCACCTATTCACTTAAATGAAAATTGCTCACCATGCACATAAGCCAAAAGGGTTTTCTAGCTTCCGAGTTAGCTTTGTGTTGGGCGGCCTGCTGCACATGCTCATTAGTGTTTCTCCCTGTTTCACGCTGCCCCCGATATCCCACTCAACCCATAGACTTCCACATTTGAATGATGTCACACACATAATAATCACTTTTCTAGGCTCTGGGATGTCTCCTTGATAATGGGAACATTGCAGTTCATGGTCGGCGTCTCAACCAATAGCTACGGGGTCGTCCTGTGTGTAGTGAGAGAAAGTATCTCCTGATCTCTGACTGAAAATTATGTTTTATCGACTGGTCATATGCACTATGACAAAGCTTTAATCTGCATTACAATATCAGTGAATGTTTCCCAGCAGCCATCAGCAAAATGAGCACTAAAATGACGTGGAGGGGAATACCTCCTCCTCCTCCTCCCATTCAAAGGTCTGTGGGAGTCCTGGGTCCTGTTCTCTTTCCCATTCTCTCTGTGGGTTCCTCTGTGCGACAGCTTAATGTCCAGACTGTTGCTGGACCATTACCCAAATCCATCTCCTCAACATGGCATGTCAGGCCTCACAGACAGCGGGTGCTCGCATCTGAAAGCAGCATGTTTTTAAAGCCGTCACTGCAGGGCAGAAGGGCTTATTCACGCCGCCGGAGAGAGGCAGCGGGGTTTACACGGCCGAGAAGATACTGTGGACTGCTCAGGCAAAAAAACAGTGTGTCTGAGACAAATGCTGTCTTTGCAAGACATTACAGTACATTAATGTACATTTAATTTCATAAAGCAGTATTGTTCTTTTGTTGTCTTACTTGCCAGAAAAGCAAGAAAAGTTACCTTCAGCTCTAACATCATTACATCAAACACTTTCTGAGACATCTACACCTTTATAGTGTCCTCAAAGCATGACAATCTATATTTAGACAGACCAAATACGCCAGGAGAACAAACAGATGCTGTTGAAGTGACAGCAATGTCAGCACAAGAACAAGCGCTAGTTATGTTTGCTCGTATGAACGATCCTCATTAAGTCACACACAGAATGGAGAAAATGGAGGAGAGAGTAAGACAGGACAAGAATGCGTGTCAAGACTATCTCATATAAGCGAGCAGCAACTTAAATTGCCGTTTGTTTTATGAAAAGGAATAACGACAAGTTGACAGCGCAATCAAAGCACAATATTGTTGATGGAAAATGTGGCCATTACAGTGTGTGATGAACCAAGCCAAATTGCTTATTTCAATAGCACAATTTCAAAGGCAGTCAAAGGAAGAGTAATATTGTATCTTAAAAGTACAAGCTATTTTAAACAAAAGCTATCTCACACCCCATTCC
The DNA here is from genome assembly GCF_914725855.1 of Thunnus albacares. Taxonomy (NCBI): domain Eukaryota; kingdom Metazoa; phylum Chordata; class Actinopteri; order Scombriformes; family Scombridae; genus Thunnus; species Thunnus albacares. The sequence goes on from NC_058121.1 coordinate 4,640,262, forward strand.
TCTACACAGCTTCCCTTATGAGAGACAATATATAACAAGGTTGTCGATGTTTTATTTAGCTTGACTATGACTTGACCTTTACGAAACATGGTGGATGTCAGTTGACCTACTCCTGCTTTCATCCATAATAGCAGTGTCTATGCAATGCAACATATAAGTCTACTGAGACAGCCCATCCTAACAAGAGAAATGACAGTATAGGTCTAAAATTCAGGCCAGCAACAATGCCCGAAGTTACATTTACGCCATCTAGCGGCCGTAGCAATGCACTCCGGCATTCCAAAACCGTTACAAATCACTGTTAAAAAATAATTCTGTTTTATGGTGTGACAATACAGGTTTAGGTCTGGTTAGGTTTAGGCACAAAAAACAATTGGTTAGGGTTAGGGAAAGATCATGACTTGAGTTAAAATGATCACTTTACACTACGTGATTAACATGGTTTATACTTTCTTAAAGTTACGCAACCTTTGTCGTTATGGCAACAGTAAACAACACAATGGAACAGTTTAAAAAAAAAAAAAAGATGCGAACAGCTGTCTCCTGCAACAAAGTCTTTCTAGACATTCACCCAGTCTGCCTCCTCCCAAGAAGACAAAATCACCTTATCAGGTCACATTGATATGTTGACGTTATCTGAACTGCGTCACTTTCCCGGATCATAATTACTATCAGAATTTGATCCATTCGGGTCTATAACATTTGGAAAGTCTAGAAAAGCCACATGATTAACAGCCAAACGGCCTGCGCAGGAATGTCGCGCCCAACATGAGATTTAAAAACTCAATGTACTTAAAAATACAGAGAGATTTATCTGGCTGTCATAGGCTTAATCAGCATTGTGTAAACTCGTTTGGCAAGGGCTCATTTATATGTAAGGTTTCATTTGTATGTAAAAGTTCCACACTACAGGTTTAAAACTGTTTCTTGCTTTCTTTGAGTTTAAGTGGCTATAATCTATATTTTTTACAATAAAAATATATCAAATGACAATGTGTTATGTCAGAGATGTTGCTTGTAGTGTAAATCTACAGAGAATTATCAGTGACTCTGCAGCTCCTTTCGGCTTTACAGAGCTTTACAGAGCAAGTTTCAGCACATTGTTTAGCTGTTCAGCTGCGAATTTGCTTTTTTGGTTCACTCTCAGTGCTCTGATAATGCAATTTTCAACCACAGCAGGCAGCTGTTTTCAGAGAAAAACCTCTCAAAACCCATTGTACAATACCTGCTCAGCACCAAATGGCAAACAGACAAAGAGTAGCTGGTGAACACAGTGGAGACTTAGCAGCTACAGAGCCAGATATTTCCCTCAAGAGTAGGTAGAGAGCAAAAACAGAGCTAAAACAGAGTGAATATTGGGCTTATATTCACCAGGTGGACAGAGACACGACTCCAAATGAATGATAATGTTGCTCATAACTGCTGGATGTTGACTAACTAGTTCAACATATTAACTTAAAAGGTGATGATATGTCAGTGCTGTGTTCACAACTTGTTTCGGCTGCCCCCAAGTGGCCAAAAAATCTGTTAATGCACGTTTAAATACAGCGAAGGGCTAAATAAAATAATCTTCTCTCTTTTGCTTTCACTTGCACATTGCCTCTTGTGCTGGGGTAACTGATCACCCGTAACAGAAAAACAAAACAAAACAAAAATCTTCTCCCTTTCTGGCTAAACTTATCACAAAAACCTGAGCTTTCTCCTCATTTCACATTATAACAGAATAAACACACTTAAAATGGCTATAACCGATATTTTTATATTAATTTCATCAGATTTCAGATTTCATCAGTGTTGTTTCCATATGCAAGCAGCTGAGAAACCTACAAAAAAACCCTGCCCATTACGTGGATGAGTAAATAGGCAACTGTTCTCTACATCAACTTAAAATGTGATGATATATCAATGTTGTGGGCACAGACTGTTGTTGTGGGGACAGAAGTGAAGCTAATATAACTAAGATAACTGTTACCATTAGCTTAATGCCTCCATTTATTTATAACAACTAATTAAAGGCACAATGTGTAGAATTTAGTGGCATCTAGTGGAACGGACTTGGCAGAAATGGAATATTATATTCATAAGTATGTTTTAATTAGTGTATAATCACCTAAAAATAAGAACCATGTTTTCCTTACCTTAGAATGAGCCCTTTATTTCTACATAGGGAGCGGGTCCCTTTCCATGCCATTTTGCACCGCCATGTTTCTACAGTAGCCAAGAATGGACAAACCAAACATTGGCTCTAGAAAGGGCCTTTCGCATTTTTCGGGAGTTTCGTGGCCACTGTAGGTTCTTCTATTTGTTTGGAAGGGGAGGGTGAGGGGAGGGGTATTTAGTTGGTTGCAATCTGCAATCTCACCACTAGATGCCACTAAATCCTACACACTGCACCTTTAAGAGATGCATGTTTCACCATCACACTCAGCGGGATATCTGGCCACTGATGACGCTTAACAACTAGCAGGTTGAGCTAGTGTCAGCTAGCTAACACCATTTCCAGCATTATTTCAGTTTAACATAACAACAATGCTACACAATTGAGCATTTAATCCACTGCTTTGATCTAATTTAACTTATTAAAATCCAAGCTCCTGAAACTTAAAGGCGTATGGCTATGGCTTGCAAATGCTCTAAAACCTCCATACTTGCATACATATTGCACACACACTGTCTTTCTTGATCATGTGTTAAATTTCCATGGCTTAAGTTGTTGCTATACGTCACTTATCCTACAGAGTCACAGAGGTTGAGAGCCTGGATGGATGCTCTCCACTGGACCAGAGTGACAGACAGTGTAAGTGGGTGATCCTAAGGTCAAGGTGCATGAACAGGGCAGACCCAGAGAGGAGGCAAAGAAGCGAAGGACATAGCTTCAAGCTTGCTGCCTCTTGATGCGTTGGCAGTGCTGGTGTATGAACATGAACCTTCGCCTGACAAGATAGAGGAGATAACTCACCAAGGGAAAGCATGAGGGGACAGCTGAGGAGGAATGGTCAAGGCCACATGAAGGAGAAATGTCATTCATACGCCAGCACTGTAATATGCTCTTCCCCACATGATGCATCAGCACAGCTATTCCTCATTACACGTCTATTGATTTAGCCATTTAGAGGAGGCAGGGGGCCTTGGTCTTTCTCCAGGTCCATCCGTAGCAGCTAGATTAGATACATGTATGGGAGACAGACTGATAGGTGATGCAGTTTTTTGGGTCGGTTCTTTGCCTTATTGTGTTACTATGCGGCTGAGATTTGCCTGTGCTTCCTCTCTCCTTGTGTTAAACAGGAAGGACAGGCGGGGAGTGGGAGTTGCAGCTCCTGGTGTTGGCTGTCCCCCCACTTTCTGCTTAGCAGGGTGCAAAGATGGGGAGCGGACCATCCTGGATGTCCTGTTACACAAGACTAAACATGGCAGGGGTTGTGGTAATCAGGCTCCACTCCCTAAGACTATAAAGTCCCATTAGATAGAAAAGCCTATGTGAAATATGATGCAATGGTTAAGTGTTGGAACACTGGAACAATAACCCCACATCTCCTCGTCTGAGACACAGCCCCTGATCCCTGAGGATGTACATGTGATTAAAGCTAGATTTATACTTGTGGGTATGGTGGGGGATATGGTGCAGTAATTGAGCATAGGCACATAGCCTGCATAGCCACTCTCTAGCTGATTTCCTCAAAAGTTTTGAGAGCGTGCAACAATTTAACAGTCAAGTTCAAATTCAAGTTTAATGAACACAAAGCAAAACTCCCCATCCACTGTTCATTTGCATTACAGTAGTCAGATATTATATTCACTAATAGTAACAAAAAACCTATTTTCAGAAATTGTGTGACCTTAGTGAATCCAGTGGAATACATAATGAACCTGTGTTAACTTGTCACCTACTATTTTCACAATCCTTCCTTAAATCCATATGCGATGAGGAGAGAGACCTTGCAAACATGTGCAAATTGTAAACTGCAACTTCAGCTGCTTGATAAATATAGCACATTTGGGGCAGAGTGTGTCTCATCTTTTGCATTTTATCATCTATTTTTACAAAGTCTACAACGCGTTCCTTGACAGTGACCCAGCGGAGCACAGAGTCCTCCGTGCACAGCTGTAAACATGCACTTCTTTTCTGCTCACCTATGCACTTCTTTTCTGCTCACCTATGCACGTCATACTAGTCATGAAAGTCGTGAAGTCGATGTGTGAGAATTCTTTTCTGTATTCTGGAGCCATGGAACAGCATAAGTTGCCTACTTTAGTTAAAGATGAGTCAAATCCTTCTAGCTTTAAGTCAAAGGCACAACAATGGCTGATACACAGAGTTCCTTAACAGAATGATGGTATCTTGATATCTTTTTGGTGTCTAATCTTTGATTCACTTTTTTGTCACTTTAATTTTATCTTGAACTTATTTATTATTTTAACTGTTGTCTCTTTTAATGTGATGTTATGTGTGTCTATGTTGCCTTTTGTCTTGAATACACCCTAAAAACTTTTTCCAACTACTTGTTCTGTGTTTGGTGCTTGTGTTGTGATATTTCTTAAAATCAGACAATGAACTGTCCCCATCTTGTTGAATGGTCTGATATGTTGTGTTTTTACAATATATTGGAGTGTCAATGAACCTAAACGTAAAGTTGGCAAGCTATGGGCTAGGGTTGGGGTGTAAAATACAGCCTGCCATGTCTCCCAGCCAAGTTACACCAAGAACTGATGTGTCTATAATAGGCCAATCTGACACGGTGACCATTTGGCAGGGCAAAAGAAGCATGTTGTTCTATCCCATCATTCACCATGGCCATTGGTTTAGAATTCATGTCAACTAAAGCAATCAAAAACTACAGCAGAAATCAGCTCAAAGTCAAAACCAAATGTCATTTTATCTTTTTAACTTTTATGATGATTATGCAGGTTCCAGGCTCTTTCACTTTCCCTCTCTCTCTCTCTCTCTATATATATATACATGTACTGATGTAAATACTGTAAAAACTGATCATATCATAGCAGAGAGCCGTCAGATACAGTGAGATATCACATTGCATAGGAACCAGACTTCAAAATCACATGGCAAAAAGTTTTAAATTCAAATCAGGTACAGTAGTTTTGATTATTATCAACAACAGACCTGGGCTTTTATGTAGCTGTTGAACTGTTTTTATCTGGGGATTTACACAAGTGTCTTATCACATCAGATCTGACACCTTACAGTACATCTTCAGAAGTAGTAATTGGATGGAAATGTTGTCAGGGAGAAATCGGTGATAATGAGATGACTCGTTAGTCTTTGTCGTGACTGAAGGACATCATGTGATAATGTGGTTCACCTGCTGGCTTTAAAAAAGTGCACATGCAGACATGAGTGAATTAAATACTGACTGGCATGCAACCACATTTCTCCTCTTCTGCTTCTCTCTTTAACACTACCTCCCTCTCTCTTTATCACCACTCCATCTCTCAGTAAAGCAATAAGCAGCTAGCATCCTAGCTAATGCAGTCACGGCTAATTTGAGCTTTGTTTGAGGTGCCGCTTCAGTACAAATAATCAGAATGCTGGGGCTTCATTTATTAAAATGTGCACTCCTCATACAGATACAGGAATGCAGGTGCACACACATACACACACACACAAAACGTTGGAGTGCTTTATTGGATGATGTGGCTCGATATTAATTGAGGAAGAATCTATGTTTTAAGACAGATGATTTCATATTAAATATTCTCAGCCTCATATTCTTGGATATATAAAATTAAATCAGCAACTTGACATTTTACAATCACAGGCTATAAAACGCCTTTTCTTAACAGACATAGTGGCATTTGGATTCGGGTTGCGGCTGACCGACGCCAAGTTACCCACAACACAGTGTTCTGTAATGTATCATTCTGCTATCAAAAACTGACAAAAATCTTTATTTCTCAGAATCGAAGGAGAAGTAATTAAAACTGAAGGTCTTAACATATCTATGGTATTGTTGAGTTATCAAGGACACGTTCATGTTTTTGTGTTGAGAAATGTTAAAAATATCATGAAAAGAAGACCATAGCACAGTGACAGTGAGGAAAATACTTCTGGGCAGTGGGTCCTCCAGTCAGCCAAAGCTTGCAAAGCTTCAAATCTGGATTTCAAATTCAGTTCATCCCCTGGGGCGCTCTAAAATCGACGTTCTCTATTGAAAGAACATCATCAAACAGTTACATAAAATAACATAACAACTCAGATAACTACACAACGCAAAGACAATGATTCAAACAACATGTAATTATGTGGTTTCAGTGATTGAAGTGTCCATAGCAACCACCATAGCAACGATAGAAAGCCTGAAAAAATATTCATAATAACTGACAAACTAAACATCATATACATTCACTGAACGAAGATTATGAAAATAAAATGCACATGTATTGCTTGAAATGTTATCAAAACACATTTTAATATATAAAATATTGCATTTTCCACTGAGAATAAAAGGAATGTCAGCAATTTGTTTTGTTTGAGCAGACAAACTTGACAGTCATGTGATGTGGATGCAGGCCAATAGAAAAGAATAGGCCAAAAAAATGTTGGCATCTCACAATTTTAGAGCAGTTATTGTGAAACTAATACATTTTGTGCTGTGGACCAACGTAGTTATTGTACATTTTGATGTGAGACTGGGTTGCATATGTGGCGGGGCGGTAATGTAACGATGCAAAAAGTTTTCCTTAAACCCTTGTGGTTCTATCTGAGTCTCTGTGTTTTTGTTGCAGTTGGTCTTTGTCCTTTACTTTTTTTTGACTGCCTCCCCCCATCATGCCTCCTTCTCTTCCTATTTCCAGTTTCAATTTACTCCATTTCTACAGCATCACTATTCATTCCCTCTTTCCCTGCTTCATCTTCATGCAACCCCACAGACGAGAAAATCAGAACAGAACACAGAAGAAGACATTTTCTGTTGGTCTGCTCCCTACAGCAGATGTTACACTGTCATCACATTCAAATATAGTGTGGGGCAAATCTGCTATATATCTGAGTGTTTCCTCAGTATTACAACTGTACTGTCAGGCTAGAAATGGTGCCAATTTGTAATGCTTGGAGCAGCACAAACTGAATTGCAGTCACCTCCATTGTAATGGTTGAAGGCAGTAATCTCAGAGACACATATCCCAAAACCTGGACAAAAAAAATGAACTGACTCTTCAAACTCTGTTAAATTTAATTTAAATTGAAATTTATAATTTATTATGGTTGGACCTTTGAGGGCTTTGCGAGGTAAAACCAACATCCATGCTAATGCTTAGCCATGCTATTTTGGAATGGCTTTGCCCAAATTTTTTATTTTTTAATTATTTTTTTTTTAGATTCATACTGTAGTTCCCAGAGGATGAAGCATACTGAGTTTGGTGATCCTCTGATTTTTCCTCTTGTGCCATTATGAGGATAAAATGTTTGGTTTTTAGGGAAAAGTATTGGTCAACTTTTTGGTATATTTTCATAACATTTGGTACATGCATTTATGTCCCCCTCAGGATGAAATGTAATCTGACTTTTCATGCAGCAACATTATCAGGTCAAAATTTTTATTACCAATACTTTTGTTCTTGACCAGATACTGTACCCTCAAAACACATTCCCATTAGCCTCAGCTGTACTTTTTATTAATGCTGATTAGCAAATGTTAGCATGCTAACAGGTTAAACTAAGATGGTGAACATCATAAACCTGCTAAACAGCAGTACAGCCTCACAGACCTGCTAGCATGACTCTTCAGCCCCAAACATGCTCCACACAAGTACAGAAATGCAAATAGAAACAAGATCAATGACAATAGCAAACAAACAATGTGTCTGTGGAGGAATGTGTACTAAAGAATTTTCAGGTGACACACTCCAGAATGACATGTGAAATCGATATTGGGTAGCTCGAAGCATGTGTGTTTGTGTACTTGTGTGGAGCGTGTTTGGGTCCTTAGTCTTGCTGAATTCCACAGTGCACTTGTAATTTTGAGGCTGAAAGGATTTTAGAATACATGCCAATGTCTTAACTTAAATGTATTCCATGGCATTAAATTCAAATAACATCTCTCCACTATCACCTATGCTTCAAAGCACAACTTGTTTCATTGATGCCTGTTAGGAACAGCACAGGTGTGTGTTCTTTGAGAACCAACAGGATCAAGAACCAGCAACAACTACAGAGTCAGAGGCATCCCTCGTCAAATTAACAAAATTACAACAGCTGGAAACACAAAACACCTATTTACATGCAAGCCTGCTTCCCAGGCATTAAGCAAACACTAATTAAATCAATCACTAGCGATTCTGTTGATTGAATCAATGGCAGAGCTGTGATAGAGAATAATTAGATCAGTTTCTTGGGTCGTCCGTAGAGACCCTGTCAGCAAAGTGCCTTACCTTTCTGCCATGTTTCACTGTTTCAAAAACTTTAGTTCACACTGTATGTCAGTGACTTGCAGGGGATTTCTAAAGATCCAGAGGCAAAAGGTAAAGAAACACAATATCATGTGAGGTTTGGGAAAAAGACATCATGTTCAGCAGTCATCATGTAAAGCATTCACACTACTGGTGCAATAAGTTCACATTTATAAACTGTGTATGCTTTACACAATGATGCCTGACAATTGGTGCCATTTCTAAAATAAATGTAAATCTCTATGTGGACCTGATTATACAAAATTATACATGTCCCTTATATCCAATTATAAATGTAAACAGTATATAATGACATGCAAGTGTACGAGCAGATACAATAAACTCAGTCTGATCAAAAATTGTGACTTTTATTTGCTACTAATGTACTTAGTTACACATATCTGTTAAGGTGTCAAAATCAGAGCTATAGCCAAGATTTTAAGAATACTGAGGTCATCCATTCCCCCACACAGACACTAGCATTTTCTGGATGTCTCATATGTTACTTATGCACTTGGTTTCTCTCTCAACCCATCCGGTCAAGGCAGATGGCCACCCACTTAGAGCCCAGTTCTGCTTGAGGTTTCTAAAGTGGAGTTTTTCCTTGCTGCTGTCGCCAAGTGCTTGCTCAGGGGGGAATTGTTGGTTAAATTAAAGAGTACGGTCTAGATCTGCTCTATGTGAAAAGTGCCCTGAGATGACTTTTGTTATGATTTGGTGATATATAAAAAAAGTTGAGTTGAATTGAACTGATTGATTTTTAGTGTAAGTTTCATTTACCAACATGAAGATTAGTGTTAAATGTTGGAAAGATCCCGTTATTTGCTGGGAATTACAGCCATAATCTGCTCACTTTTCCTGGTAGAAATGACAACTTTCCAGCTGCAGCTTTCTGTCAATTACTTTTCATGGTAAGATGGCAGCTTACAGTTAAGCTGTGTGGCAAAAATCAGATATACATGATGTTTTAAAGACTTCTCTACGCTACCAGGAAATATCAAATCCTTCATTTATTATATTTCATTTTGTGTCATCCTAAAAGTGGTCAAATATAACTCTCCAGTGTTACTTTTATGTCATATAATGGCAAGGTCTCCCCAGGTTGCTAACAAAAAAGGTGACGCCTAGCCAACTGTAGTTGAGTGTTCAGAGTTCAGTTCAGTGGGGATCAAACCACCAAACCTGCGATTACTGGACATGACCTCAGTGTCCTCAGTCATAGCTACAGCTCTAATCCAATTCATTATTAACTAATGCTTAAAAATTCTGTGCTGACAACAATTAATCCCTACCATCTATGTGTAGTCGGCACTTGAGTGCTATCAGGATAAAGCTGGGGAAATTGTTCCCAATGCTGCTGCTTCATCCACACCCTTGTATTACACACAGGGCATTTAAATGGATTCAGGATGAACTCCCCCATGCACACAAGCAGCTCTTGTGTCTTCTAGTTCATGCAGTAATCCATTATTTCTTTTTTTTCTGTTTTAATTGTGTTGGTGCTCAGAGACATGGAGAAAGTAGATCGTGTCAGACCGTGTTACCATGATTCATTTGAAATTTTGATTCTGCTAATTAAATGCTATAGCGTCCTTTATTTCTCTTAAAGTGCTGATAGAGAACCGGGCGGGGAGGGACGGGCTCCATCATTATTTCACCTGGGAACCAGTGAAGATGAGCAGTTGGGGGGGAGGAAAAGATAGGGGGCAGGCTGAGAAACAGAGAGGACAGATGAATGGTAGAGAGACACGGGTGGATAGTAACTTATTACAAGTGCATGCACTTGTGCCAGATATTAATGAGCTGGTCAAATGCAAAAATTGAGAAAATCAGTCAAATACCTTTTCAATTTAAGGTTTGATTGTCCTACTAATGTAAGTCAAATCCAGTAACTGCACATTATGCCACTGGTGGCCGTATTGGAAAGCAGCCTGCATCACCACTTTCCATTAATGGCATATTAAAAATGTATTTAGTCTATGCAGAACAAATGGAGGCTACACATTGTATAAACATCTAAGTCAGGTGATCACTGGATTGATTCTGATATATTAACAGAATCCTGTTGTTGCACAGAGCATGGCTTTCTTTTGATGGAAATTAACCTATTTCTTTCCTCTAATTCACATTGGTTGCTGTTTGTTTTATAGCGATTCCCAATGGTGAATTCATTAAATAGAATGTTGCTGGTGAAAATGATCTTGGCTTTCACTCAGTCGGCTACCAGTTGTTATTTATTCAGGAAGCAATAATTTTTGAGAAGCATAGGGAGAGAGCAAATATGGGTGGATAAAACAGTCCTGTTGGGCTTTACACCATGACTCACAGGTCTCCCTCTATATGTAGGCTTACCCTACTTCATTCAACAATGGGCTGCTCCTGTGCTATTACCACAATAATTCTTTACGTTGTAAAGATTATGTTCATAGATGCTTTAGAAATAATCATTTTGTATTGGGTGCCTGTGCTATTGGAGAAGGTAAATCATATGCAGTGTTGTTCATATCAAAGCAAGTGGTTTGGTTGGCTACATGTCCATATCAAGATAACAACAGATAGGCTACAGGCAACAATAGTAGGCTAGGCAGCTGGCAAGTATGATATTTTAAAGTGATCTTATCAATACCATCATGTAGATAAAAAAAAAAGTAAAATAATTGTATGAAACATAAATAGCTAAATTAGAGGCAATCAACATGCAAGACAAAGTGCATTCCCTAGAAACAACCATGTTGCACAGTGGTTATTTCTAACCTGATGTACAGAGGATGTAACACTTATTATTCCCAAAAGAGACGTGAGACTTGACTCAGACTCCTGAACAAAGACTTAAGACTTGGACTTGCATAAAATGACTTGTGAAGATCTCTAAACAATATTTAAACACGAAGTAAGTTGTACTTTCAGTAGTTTATTGACCAAGTACTTTTATACTTTTACTTGAGTAGGTTTTTTAGATGGTAATTTTTACTTTTAATTGAGCAATTTTCTTATGGAAGTAATTGTACTTTTACTTGAATAATTATTTTCAGTACTCTACCCACCACTATAGAGAAAACATATCTTGTATCATGTCTGCTCTAACCTCCCAGACACTTGGCAGTGTGGCAGTCTTTTAAAAAGCACTGTAAATCACAGAACCACTTTCCTCAATGTTTTAAGATGGCACTGATTAAGACTCCTCTAATAATGGAGAGGGAATCCCCACCAGCAACTGCTGTAGTTAGGCAGCTACAAACCTGTTCAGTTCAAGCTCGAAAAACAGACAGAGATCAACAGTCTATTTGAAGAAGTTGTAATGGAGTGGGGGTTTGTTTACAACCTGACCTGGTCACCTAATTTCTTGCTTTCTTGCCCCGTTGGACCTATGTTTAGTGATGTTGCTCTCACCAATTATTTATAAAACCAATAAAAGATAGTTTTATTCTATTTTTTTAAATAACCTTTTTGAAATAAACTATTCATTATTTGTTTAAAATATGCAACATACTCACTAGCATGCATAATATATATAATATGAAGCATTAGTGTTGGGGGGAAATGTTTGTTCACTGTCTCTAAGCAGCTCTTTTGGGGTGATAGAAACATCCAGCATAGCCAATTGCTGACTCAAGATATTCACATGGCCATATAAATTTAGCCAATCAGCATCCTCCAGTCTAATGCAAAAAGGACGATTCTTCTTGTAAAAAAAACAGTTATGTTAAGTATGATAAGCACATAGTCTAGTCTTTAAGAACGCCATTATACAGTATATCCCTAATGAAGGTAACCCTCATTTATCACCCCTGTGATAAAAATAAGCCTCAGACTTTCAGATGTAACCTACCAACCAAGTCACTTTGAAAATATTAAAGCCACTTTACTGAAAGCAATTTAGTGATGCTCCAACAAACTTGTTTTCTGACCATGAGCCAGAGTAATATTTTACTAGTATGAGTGTCACCTCTGCTGGCCTACTTCTGAGGCGACACAGGGACGTTTAGATCAGTTTAGAGGTTGTGATCGGGAATCACGCCTCCCTGCTGAGGATTCAGAAAGAAGGACAGCATCTATTAATGGCCAACCCAGATGTCTGGAAACAGAGCAAAACAACCTAAATTTGTACCAACAGACATCCAGTGGGGGTGACGGTCTAGACAGTGTCTCAAGTGCTACACTGAAACAAATCTCGAGCATTACACCGCCTCTAGTTACTGTCCTTCAGAAAACCTTCCACCTTCAGCTCGGGTGTATGATTGACAACTGTCATTGTGTCTCACATATTCATCGTGGCCTGGGGTCGGTCAAACTGATGTGTAAATTAGATGCTAATTGGATGTGATAGTTTAATGACACTTCTCTTTTTGTTTTCCCACATTCAGGGCGGAAAGAGCTTTAGGTCAGCTCTGGCCTGGTCACCACTCTCTGTCTCAGGCCATCACCTCAAGGACAGCTGGCCTGCTACGCTGCCAACCAGCTGCTAACAGGTACACATACACTGCCTACAATTCTGATCCATGTAGATAGTGCGTGTAGGTAGTATGTACTTATGTAAGTGGTAGAGTGTTGGAGCACTTAAGTAATAGCACTAAATGCTATAATTTGAAATGACACCTGAGTGATTTTCATGAGCAGAAAACAGTCATTTCAGCTTTACCTCAGACTGAATGAGCTATTCAAGCAGGTATTAATTTCCCGTGTCAAATTACTGTAACCTGCAAGCAGCCTGTACAACATGAGATCTGTACCTCTTCCCATAGATTCATTCCCTTAAAGTGTTGAAGGCTTCTCTCACTGATAGAGGTTCATGCATTTCTGATTAGAGGACTCATTACCACTTTATTAGTCTATTTATCTCAGTAGTTTTAAGCTACAGTAGTAATACCCAGTGTGGGTAGAACACTGCAAGAAAATAAGATATTACTACAAAAAACTGTAACACAAACAAAGTTTATATGGCTGAAAGAAGGCAAGTTTGGATTCTTGTTTCTTTTATTTCTCTTTGTGTTTCACTCTTTTGGGTGGAAATGGAAGCTCAAGCTATTTCCTGTCTAATCAAACTCAACAATATGCCTTAAAACCTCTGTTTCATTGGATTTGTCAACACCATTTAGCAAGGGCATAGGTTTGGTTTCAGAAGTGGGGTGACAATAAAACACACATACAAAAAAGGAGAACATTAAATACTAATATCACCAAAAACAACTTAGGTTTGCAGTGCCCTTTTAATCTCTGAGTGGTGAATTCCTTTTAGGCTGCATATACAGCCTCTAAAAGCCTTCGCTAATAAAGCAAGCAGTCTGGAGCCTGAGAGGTGAAACCCAGGTCAAAAAACATTGTGACGCACGTGCACAGTACTCATCACTGCTAGTTAGTCTTATTGCTTTGGGCACAAGGTAATAATCTAACTGCAATGCAAATGTAGAATGTATCAATATTTTAATCAATATTTAATCTCTCATGGACTATGGTGGTTGGACAGTAAGAGAGTGATGTTCAAAGAGACATCAGTGATAGAATCAACCTGCAACAATAAATGTGAGGGGACAAAGATAGGATTTTGAAAAGTGAAGGGAACATAAGCCACCAACCCCAGTAGAAATGAATGTCTTGCCATTTGGTGGCTGGTCATATCAAGTATCATATAGCTCCATTGGAAACAAACCAGCCATATTTAATGTAACATCATAGCTGACCTACTGAAAAGGGATCGGCAACTGGTATAAAGAATCATATCCACCTGCATTATCCCATCATCCACATTGTATGACATCACATAGCCTCTATTCTCTACTTGTTTCAACACTATATGATTCTTACACCAGCCTACTTTGATAGCAACGTTACATCAAATGCAACATTCTACAGTCATAGTGGTGTCGTGGGCTCTACGATAGAGGGTACAGATTGTGAGTGGTTCCATGAGTTCAAGGGTTTGAGGAATTTAAGAATGACATGTTTGAGGACTGTTCATTTTTTCAGTTGAAGGTTCCTGGCTGTTCCATTTTCGACACACAACGCTGATGCCAGAAACAGCATTTCACTGAAGTGCAGTACTTGCGATGTGCAGAGCTTCATAAATGCATATATTATCAATGGGAGTGCCAATCTCTAGATGCGTGTCAACTGGAGGTCACTACCACTCATTTGACCTTTGAACCCAATTCTGCCCCGTGGTATTCTCTAGAGAATCGACTGGTCCAGTTGAACCATGTGTATGTTTCTCTTGTCAATGAATTACTAGACGATTCCCCGTTCCTGTATTCATGACTCACTGCACCAGTGGATTTTATCTGAACACTACATCACTCACACTGTCTAGCTCCCTAGAGACTGTCAGCAGTGTCAGGAGGGATGATTTAGAGGGTTTCAAGTTAAGGCAGCTCGTGACATCAATGAGGTTACTCAACAGAACAAGAAAATGATTTCTATGTCCTTTTTATTTTATGTGAATTTTATGATGCATCAATAATTGCTTTAAATTCCAACCTTTTGTGTTTATGGTTGAAGTAATGTGTGGGGGTTTCGAAATCCTGCTGTACTACTGTAACACCAGATAATATTGGGGATATTTTCTTATTCTACAGACTGCAAAACACCCTTGTGGTGGAATATACTGTAACTTATGTGAGGCAAAAATTCGCTTAATGTTCTTTCTTAACACATTAACCTGCATTAACTGGCCAATTTACTCATCCAGCAGACACAGAGCAGCATTAGCATTCATTTGAAGTCATGTTTGTGTCTGCCTGATGAATTTGAATCTGATGTTCTCTCTCCTTTGAGCTCTGTTTTGATCTACACCAACTCCTGACTGACAACTCTGTGCTGTAGGATACATTGAGTTTATCAGAGCCTTTTTGCTGAAAGCAGCTGCCTAAAAGATGTTGTATCAGTAGGTTGATCATTAGAACTGAGAGGAACTGCAGAGTTGGGTATGACTTCACTTTACATTAGTAATTTGATTCATTGATATTATAAAAATGTTTATTAGAGCAGCTTTGAGGTTTTCATTCACTGAGGTCATATGAGGCAAAAGTTAAAGGCAACTCCTCTTGTTTTCTCAGATATCTGGCCACCAGTGTCTAGCCATTACAATGCTTATATTTGCAAAGCTCAATAAAAGTCAGGAGGGATTAATGGGTGTTAGTCATTGAATCATTTCATATTGCATTTTGTTTTGGACAAAAAAACTGTGCTTTGGTGCTGATCCAATGTTGGTGCTGATTAAAAGGCCTGGCAACATGTACAGTCAGCAAAACCAGCCTTTATGTGACCTCTCACTGAGTGACCCTGCTCCCTGGCTGCTAATCAAGTTCGACTGACCTTGCCTCCCTGTAACCCTTGAATGGCGCCATGCTCTATTCGCCAGCTGACCAAGCATGAAATGATTATTGGGTTCCAAACTGTGAGATCTGGTATTCTGCTGAGCCTCAATGCTGGCAGACCAGTTTGGTTACTGGCATAAATCAGGTGTGGGGAGTGGAGCGGAAGGAGACTATTATCCAGATGCCATCTATTTTTAGACAGAGACGGAGATAGATGGAGAAGGGATGAGATAGAGATGGAGACTTATTATCACAGAAACAAAGAGAGACTGATACAGGGAGGAAGACGGGGAAATCAAGATTACAAGAAAGAAAAAGACGAAGAAAGAACAAAAGGACGAGAAAGAGAGAAGAGGGAGACATAGAGGGGGTTCAAAGGCTTAATGACCATTTGCACAGCTCATTGGTCAGAAAGAACAACCTTGGCAACCTTGGCGCAGCCCAGGAAAAGCTATCCATATATCTGGCACTTTACAAGCTGCATTAGCTGACTTATCCAGCTGTATTACCTGCCTGCCATCGATATGCATCATCAGTTCAAGACAGATGCCTCGATCTGCACTGCCATAGTACTTAGCAGCAACTGTCATCCATAAAAATGGCTGCCTTCATTTATGAGCAGGGACAGTCTCATAGCACAGTATACCAAACACTAAATCCATTGCATGACTAGTAATGCTTTATAATGCACTGTGTTTTTAATATGATTAATATATATGAGCATACTGTATATCAGGAACACAAGCACTTATGTCATAATATACTTGAAATACAGGAAGATTACACTAAATCTTCATCTACTCATAATTGTGGCAATTCTAACTACTTCATGCTAACTTTACCACTTCCATTGCAGAGATTAGGGAAAGCAGATAGTAAAAACCTTCTAAAGCTTTGAAAATTAACTTCAATTTGAAGGTTTAAATAACAACAATTTAGAAAGCTTTAGGAGACATGTGCTGTTTGCCCTGATATACGATGTATGCCAAAGTCAAATTCCCCAAATCACTACACTAGCATGACCAATAGTCAAAATGACCACGATTATGAGAAAAAGATCCAGGTTAAAAAACATCAAAATTATCCTTTAAAATGTATTAAAAAGGTATTTCATTAAAACACACTTGGATATACAATGCTGCTAGATTAAATGGAGCACATGTAGTTATGTTTTTTTCTTCAACAACAAAAGTTGACCAAAGTGCTTTACAGAGACTGAGAAATACAATCAAGTGAAAACACAGACATAGTTAATAGTTCATTGATCGGTTAAGATCCTTGCAAGTTTTCCTACTTTTACAAAGTTACTCTTTGATTGCAGTGCCATTTCAGTCCAGTTCCACACAATGAATGTGACCTTCATATAATGAGCTTTCCCTTCATGCAACACAGAGCCGTGCCATCAGTCAGTTTTTGCTTAGCCAGCCTGTCTGGCACAACATCAGGTGCTATAACAGAGCAGGTGCTGGTGTCTCAGAGCTGTCACTGTGTTTTGAACAGGGTATTTCCTCAAGGCTCCCCTTGCCGCTTCTCTCTCACAGAGCAGCTGGACATCTCTATGCTTGCCTGATTAAAATAGAAACGCTGTCGTCATATGTATTGCATTATTTATATACAAAGCTTAGAGTAGTTTTTAATGGTTTTCACATACGGCACTTAAACCTAGTGTACAAAATTATTCAGGGCACATCCATCAGGAAAGTACTGACAAGAAGAATAAAGGTTAAAGCCATCAAGCATTGTTGATTTAATTTATGAAATGTTTACCAAATATTATCAAGATGTAGATTGGAAGGTATAGATTAAAGGTATAAAAAAGGTATCAGCTACTTATTTTAGCATACTAAGTGTACCTCACTGGAGTATACTGGAGTTTTTTGGTAAGAAAAGTTATGTTCACATCCAGTGTTTCTCATCAAAACACATTGTGTGTATCTTTGAGGTCTAATAAACATGTTGAATGCATTTCTTTCCCCATTTCACATTTACAGAGCTGAAGTTCAGATGAATTTGAAACTGATATTATTTACATTCATGTTTGCTTGCTAGCAGTCTTCTTCCTTGCTTTTGTTGGCATATTATTACATTTGTTGGCACCACATGTCAGTGGAATAGCATGAAACCATTGGCAGGGATCAGCGTCATCTGCATGTATTTGCATCCTCATGCACATGTACAAGATACCAACAAAATGGGAACCCATTCTTAAATCACTGCTCCATAGCGCTACTAGTGGTCAAAAACACCACAGGATACCTTTAATATAATTAAAATGTGCTATTGACATATTAAGATTGTACTTAATGTGTAAAAATATATATAATTAGAATAATTTGACATATACTTGAGCTAAGCTGAAATCACTGCACATTGTACAGTATGTAAGCACTGTATTGTTGTACAATTTTGACATATAATTCATTTTTTATAATGTTGCTTGCTTCATTTCCTCTTTTTCATTCACATATTTGTCAAGCACAACAACAATTACACACATTTTGTAATTCTCATAATGATTTAAATGAGTAGAACTGTAGTGTTCCAGCCAGTAAGCAGTTGATATTAATGTTTGGTGGAGATATTATCCTGCCTTTATTTCTGCCTCTGTACAATACAAAGCACATTTTGACTGCAGCAAAACTGGAGATATTTTTGATGTTTATTATTGGACTTCAGTTGTAATTTAACATAAAGAGGCTCTTTCCTGCTTTGATTTTGTCAGGGGCCATAGCTTGCCTCACACACCACCTGTTCTGGCAAAAACAAAACATGCTGCCACGTTAGCCTCTGTCTCCTATAACTCACGTAGGTTCTTCTCATAAATACAGAACATGGCCAAATACCATCAGCCATCAGAGAGCCAAAGCTGGTATGGTGGAGGTTCAATGGAGGTTGAAAAACAAACTAAGGGATGCAAAATGGTCTGTAGCCAAAAATATTCTGAAATACAGCCCGAAATGTTCAGTAAGTAATGTGTTGGATAGAAAATACTACAGTTCTTTGGTTCAGAGATAAAGGGGAATATTTTATCATTTTCAGTGTGTAGCCAGAGGAAATAGACTGTATCATAATGTTCTGTGTCAAGGTGCAGCACTGCTCCCTAAAAAAAGGAGTTGTTTTCTCCATTTCTGTGCAGTTCTTATGTTTTATTCACTTGCCACAGTGAGCAGGCAGCTACAGGGCCTGTGTATATGCCATACAGGACCTATGTGTTCAGCATGGGGAACCCCTTTGTGGCAGGCCTTTCTGATATCACAGTATTGCCTGATATTATTTGGCTTTAATCCATTGTAATTTCATACACACTCTGAGACCCGACGCCAGAGTTGTGAGTCCTCATTAGCGGTAATAATATCCAGCTGGCCCCTCTCAATGCCTACCAATGAGCCCAAGTCCTATCGACAAGGAAAAAGGTGCCACTGCTGTTGACTTGGTGCCAGACAGCAGAGAGGAAGTGGGGAAGTGTTGAACGTGGGAAAGTTAAAGGGGTCATATAAAGGCCCGACTGCAGCCGGAGCAGAAAAATGAATTCTGAATTTTTAGAAATAATTGTTCAGGAAGTGTTCTCAGTTGCACATTTAATGCAAACAACAGTACCAGTCAAAAGCTTGGACACACCTTCCCATTCATTTCTATGAGAAAGTGTTTCCAAACTTTGGACTGGTACTGTATGTCACATGTATATGACATTTATGTGTTATTAGACTGTTGTTTTAAATATTTGACTCATACTATTTTCATGAACACTGCACTAGAAAGGCGGCATTTTGTTGTGTTTACAATTATTTTTTGGGCAGTTTCTTCCTTTTTTCAATAGTGACAGTAGAGAGATGTCAGGAGAGCAGTAGACTGGAACATGGTGAAAGATGCAACAAATATCCCCGGCTTGACACAAACCGGGAATGTTGTGGTTCATGGTTGGCGCCTTACCCGCTAGACCACCAGGGAGGTTAATATTTTTATTCTGGTCTTCCCTGTACACACATCCTTTGCATGTCTGTCCTGAAGGAGAGATCCCTCCTCTGTTGCTCTTCCCGAAGTTTCTTCCATTTTCCCCCATAAAAGGGTTTTTTGGGGGACTTTTACCTTAAATGTGTGATTTTGGGCCATGTAAATAAAATTGACATGACTTATCACACATACAAAAGCAGTTTTGTAACACTTCTCTCTCAAGTAATGTATAGCTATAGTTACTGTGTAGAGAAAGATATTTAGATTATCACTGATCCATAATGCATTCATAAACAATCAATCTATTCAAAGTGTGCCATATTATAAAGTTATACCAAATGCATCTCATATAGCAGTGCATCAGTAATAACTATTATATGATACCATACATAATGAGAACTTTCATTTTACTTTTGATACTTAAGTAATACAAAGGATCTAAACACTTCTTCCAACACTGCAAAAAATATTTTCAACCATGAACATGAACTATATCATACTGCATCATAACAGACTTTGAAAAAATCTCAAGTCCACACTGTCAATCTTACATCTACAGTTACATGTTTTTTTGTTCCTTTTTTTTTGAGTCAGTGGAAATAAGTGCTGCTAACCCTGGCAAAGTCAGTGCTCCACCTATTAAGCTACATAACACCAGTATTGACTCATCCCTCATGAATATGCATCCTCCAACATTGTCTGTGCGCTTGTGCTGATGAAGCCATTTACAGTAGGGTCTCTGGTGATGTCAAGGTTGTTGGCATTCTGCTGGCCAGATGTACAGACGCATACACTGGATCTGTTCGTGCTACTGGCTCCTTTAGCACCAAAGCAATAGAGGACGGTGAGGATGAGAACATAAGAGTAGGCATGCAGTAAAGAGGATACACATATACACACAAATTCACCACAAGCAAGAGATGTGCAGGGCATACACACATAACGGCTTCACTGATACAAACACATGTTGTGCAGCCAAGCAATGTTCAAACCCACAGAACTTTATTTAAACATTTCTGGACATCCCAAAGTTCCAAAAGAAGCCAAATACACAGGATCAGGCTGAATTTCGGAGTGGTGTTTATATTTAATAATGCACCAGACTTCTAGAATAATTCTATTTGATGTAATGCAATGATATTATGCATCTTGGCCTTGAATATTTGAACACAGGATCATACTGCATCATACAGATTGTGCTGGAACAGGCAGACAGAGAATATATTGTCAAACAGTGTGTTTTTCTGGTTCGCTTAATTTAAAGGGGAAACAGGTCTGAGAGGTTAATAAATTGTTAATTAAATATCTGATTAGCTCATGTTCCCATCGAACTGTCGGATGAATTTTGCACAAACTTTTGAAATGTTAAAATATGAATAAGGAGCATAAGGAGCATTTCTGTCATCTGGGTTTAAATCAACAAATCTGTGTTCTGAGTGTTAAAAAAGCTCACATCCATTAAGAACAGAAGAAAGAAGAGCCTTTCAGGAGATGATTTGATGTTGGACAGGCTGATGTTTTACTTTAAAGGCAATTGAAGTTAGAGACATTTTATACTTTTCTCTAACTGTGAACCAGTAAGGCTTAAACTAGGACATTTTAGTCGGGAGAAATGTTGAAAATATAAACTCACTCGATGGTAGGAAAGTAACAAAAATAACTAAAAACATGATTAATCCCAGGAGAGAAGGTTTACTTAGAATAAAATCAATAGTAGACGTGTAAAGTCAAAGACGATATAGGACTGACTCCTTCCTTGCTCAGTGACTATGTTGCTGAATGTATAGATTAATGAATTACTGAAATTTCCTTCTTTTTGTGAACTGGTCCATCACACATGGCAGTATTGCACCTATAAACAAGGACTTCTGGCAATGACTCCAAAGAAA
This sequence comes from Thunnus albacares, assembly GCF_914725855.1. NCBI lineage: Eukaryota > Metazoa > Chordata > Actinopteri > Scombriformes > Scombridae > Thunnus > Thunnus albacares. Next base: position 4,661,815 of record NC_058121.1, read on the forward strand.
AATGGATCATTGCTATATATCAGATACCACTTCATGTTCCTAAACCAAAGAAACAAATGATCTGCAATTTGGCTTTTCAACTTGAATTAATCAAGATTAGAACCACTTGAAAATGCAACACTTGAGATTTAGTACATTTGCAGATGGGACGCTATCAGTCACCCCTTTGGCTAGGACATTTTGGGAAATGCAAACAGAGACTGTGAGTCACTCTTTCTTAAGCAGACAGACAGTCAGTGCCCAGTCGCAAACCAATCGATTACCGTGTCCTCTCTGCTCAGAGACTGGACGGCAGCGGGGAACCCTGCAGCAGTCAATAGGCTGAGATATCTGACACGCAATGACAATAGCAAGTGCAGATAGCATGACTGAGTATCTGTGTGTGGGTAAGAGAGACGGTGAGAAATAGTAGGAAAGTCAAAACCTTACCAGAGACTTCCTATATGCCGGGCCAGACTTCCACAGAGTACACATTAGCTTATTTGAATATGTAGCTAGTCCAATATTAACTCAGTCAAATGACACTCAGATGACTCCATCTCCATCAGATGTCACCCATTTTCCTCTATTCACTGTCTTTCTTTCCCATTTACTCCCTAAGTAGAATTTTTAGAATTTTTGAATTTATTTTTCTGATCTGCATATACATATTTGTCTTTACACATACATAAACACACAAAAAAGGGACAGATACTTAAATAGAGCAACTCAAAACAGCACAATAACCCACCTTAAAGTTTTCTTATGCAGTCCAAAAAAAAAAAAGGTGTCAGTGTAAGCCTCAGCTAATAATGGCTTCTCTTTTTAACATGTTATGTTTGATCTTGAAGGATAACTCCAAATAATAACAACAAAACAAACAGAAAAAAAAAAACAAATCCATAACAACTTACATATCCTTTACCCTGTCCCTCTATGCCAGTCTGTCTTTGTAATCGTCCATTTCATATTTGTTTAATATGTTATTTTCAAACGCTCATTTAAACTTACTAAATGTTTTACATTTTTTCAGTTCCTCACTACAGTTGTACCATAAATTAACTCATTTGACTGCAATATAACGATATTTTACATTAGTTCTCACTAATTGTTTTTGAACATACAAATTCCTCTGAAGTGTTGACTTTCTCTCATTTGAAACAATATTTGGATACTTTAAGATAATTGTTGATTTTTACTCTGTACAGGATTTGGGCAGTTTTGAAGTCAACCAGATCTTTGAATTTTAGTGCTTTTAATTTAATAAAGAGTGGATTTGTTGGTTTCAATATCATTTATCATGAGTTTTCTGTTTGAGTTAATTAAATGATTCCCAAAGATTATTAATGTAATTTTACTTAAATTCAGTTTTTGTTAGAATCAAACCAACTCTTTAGCATTTCCAGTTCTTTTTCCACTGTATTCAAAAGTTGTTCCAAATTCTTACCACAACAAAATACATTTGTATCATCTGCAAGTAATAGTTTCTAATACTTTGGATACCTCACATATATTATTTATGTACAAAATAAACAACAATGGTCCCAACACTGAGCCCTGGAGAACTCCATAAATAACCTTCAGTAGTTGTGAGTTAAAGTTATTGATTTGCAATTATTGATACCTGTTTTCCAGGTACTTAACCAAGTGTGCGACCCCTCTCATTCCATATGTTTGTAATTTCTTTAATAATAAGTCATGGTCAACAGTATCAAATGCTTTTTTTGAGATCTAGGAGTACCCCCACTGTATATTCTTTCCTTTCTATTGCAGTTGATATTTTCTTCACAAATTCCATGAGTGCAAATGAAATTGTCCTACTAGGTCTAAACCCATATTGCTGTTCACACAGTACATGATGTTTTGTGATAAAGTCTGCTAATCTTTTATAGAATACTTTTTTCCAGTATTTTAGAGAACTCTGAAAGTAAAGAAACTGATAATTAGAGACAACATGTCTGTCTCCAGCCTTATATATCCGTATGACTTTAGCTGTTTTCATTTTGTTTGGAAATACACCAGTTTGTAGAGACTCATCACAAATATATGTAAGAGGTTTCACCACATACTCAATATTTTTAACATATCAATTCCAATCCAGTCTGTAGACTTCTTATTCTTAAATGTTTTAACAATGTTAAAAATTCTTGGAAAACATGGATTTATTTACATTAATACTTTTACTTTCCACATCATCTCTACTGGGCTCTCCAATCTCCTCAGCCAAACCAATAATACTATTTGTAGTATTCTTTGTCAGGAAATGATTTGGGTATCCTGTAGTTCCTGTTTTAATAAAAGTCATTTAATATTTTCCAAGTATTTTTAACATTATTTCTGTTGCCCTCCAATAATTGGAGTAATATAATAATTCCTTTTGCTGTTTCTCATAATACCTGTCAGTTTGGGGTTTTTTTTGTCTTATATGTGTGGTCTACTTCTTTTGTTCTTTTCTTCAAAAAATCTTACATAATACATTTTTCTTCTTGCATGCATTTTGAATGACCTTAGTTAGCCACGGCTTTTTTCACAGCAAATTTCTGTTTCACTACTTTTTTAGTGACTGTGCCACCACAAAATAAATGCTTTTCCATAGACAAAAAGAGCAGCTTCATCTGCTGAAGTGATGTGCACATACTGCACTACAAGACCTAATGGATGCTCGGGGTAAGACATGCATTATTAATATGGCAGGTTCATGTTAGGACTGTGTGACCTGGGAGGATTTTTGCAGTGACAGCAAACCTGGTTGGAGAGGGGTTTTGTGGTTTTTTTGCACTGAATGGGAAAATTGTGTCTTCCTGGCATTTTGTTTTCAGTCCACTGTTTTATCTTACAGAAATCAGCACTTAACCCATTGCTACTTCCCACTTATTTCCCCGCATCACTGTCTGGCACCTCTCTCCAACAACGAAAGGAAAGATGTTGAAGGATAAATATGACTAAATTGAAGCTTGCAATAATCAGCTGCAATCAGCAGGAATCACCAAGCAAAAAGCCTCCCCCTGCTGCTGGATGAGTAGGTGATGATGGCTTTTCTATTGCAATTTTATCTACCTGTGATTGAGTGGAGTGCACCATTAAGATTGGGGGTTTCTGCTGATTTATTCCCAACAGTCAGTGTCCTTGAAAGCATCTGTCAGCGCTGCCAGGGGACGGATTGGCTCCCAGAGAAAACACACTGCAGAATGATGAGGTCCATGGTGAATTCTGGGGAGGATTACAGTAGCCTGAAAGTGAAGAGAAGTTGTGACTTGCATCTGGAAGGTTGCCAGTTTTAATCCCAGCTGAAATAATGTGTGATGACAAATTGGATGAAAGCTTCTTTCACCTGTTTACATTTAAAGGTGCCCTGGAGAAAGGCAATTAACCCCCAACTGCTGCACTGGACCTCAGACTCTTCACCCAAATGGTTTAAAGGAACCATTGGGTCATGGGTAATTTTTTCTACTTTTCCTGCTATATGTACCAACTGAAACTAGTGTAAGCCCTTTTAATGTGATAGAATATATGTTGCACATTATGTTAGCTCTTTGGTAGAAATAGGATTACATTAAACTTCCAATATATATGCACCATTTTTATGGATAATTATGAATATGCATATTTTCTATGTATCTGTTTGTTAGGATTTTGGGTAACTGGGTAATTCTACTGTTTACATTGCAATTGTAGATAAAATGATTCAACATAGTAACATTCAGTGTTTTGGCACTTTGATAAGCCTTAAAAGTCATTGATTGATTACTTAATTACTTCCTAGATCATATTTTAATTTCTCACCAGTACTTAATGCAACCAACTCTCCAGGAAGAGGGCTGGGCTGAGGGGCAATTTTGGCGTAGTGTCCACAGTCAGTGTAACACCCACCAAAACATGTTTTCCCATACACAGTCATTACAGAGTGATACAAATACTCCAAAGTCAGCCAGTGTGGATGCTCTATAAGCCCAAAAAAGTTTTTGGCATATATATATGCTCCTAGAAGCAACCTTCATTGGAATCAATTGGGTGCCATTTTGGAACACAGCATTTAGCTCTCTTAATAGATCAATGAAAACAACAACAACCCCCCACCAACACAGCTCCTTGCATTTTTCAACACAGAGCTGTTTTCAGTCTGAACCCCTGGTAAGAGTCTACAACCATGTTAGCAGCGCTGTGAGGCTGTACTTTGACACAGTGGTGCTTTGATCTAAAGACAAATGTCTTCACAATTTAAACTTGCTGATACTTGGCAGGCAAATGTTTAGTTGAGCTCATTAGTATTTGCTAACATGCTAATTAGCACCAAACACAAAATACAGTTGAGGCTGATGGGAATGTCAGTTTTGCAAGTATTTGTTCATAAACCAAAGTAATGGATAAATTGGACAATTGGCACTTTGATGACAATTCAGAGGAAGTTACTACGGTTTATTCAGTGCAGAATACAATTTCCATTTAAAATTCCATGGCAATCAATCCATCCAAATGACATTAAATTCTAAAATACAAAATCTGTTGGTGCCACTTTGGTAGATCTAGTTATTAGGATTCATCATCTAGAGAGCCAAGAATGTGTGTACCAAACGTTGTGCTGTTCCATAGAAGATGTTGAGCAGATGTTTAAAACTTTGACTTGCTGATAGTGCTAGACGAAAATTCACCAAAGTCAGTAGTTCATCTTCAGGGGAACCATGATTGTCTGTATAAAATGGCATGGCTATCCCTCCAGTGCATGTCAACATAATTGTGTCTGTACTAAAGTGTAGGAACAATTGACATTGCAATCCCTGGGGCCCCACTGCTAAAAATACCCTCTTATACCATCAATACATGTTAGAAGAGCTGCTCCTCTACCCTTCAAAATACAGCACCTACAAACTGTGTCCTTAAAACAGTATGTCTTACTTTAGGAGAGTACAGAAAATTGAGACATTAGCTGACTTTCATGATAGGAATTAGCTTTTCTTGATAAAGTTCAGCCACCTCTGTTTGAATGAGCTGATATGTCACCATCATATGTTGCCGACTGTGCTGCCGTTTGAAAATAGCTGAACTACCACCCACTGTGAAAGCAGCAATTTTTGGATATTTTCCCAGCTACTGTGTCATAATGAATTACCAGAGATGAGAATGCTTGTCACGTACAATCAAATTGCTGCTGACACATTGACAGCTTATCTACCAGCACCAACAACAATTTTATCACATCTCTGCCCCTCCCAATTACTCCTTTTAGGAACATCTCCCTCCCTGTAATCACAAGGTGATTAGAAAGTACACAGTGTCACTTAAAGTGAATGTAATCACACTGGTCACTGCTTATCTGAGTTTGGCGGCCTCCATTTTCCCGAATCTAACAGAAAGTCTTACTTCAAGGTCTTTGTGTTGTTACATTTTATACATCAACATTTCTACACATATTCCAAATTTACACACTAAAATGATGTTATTTTAGTAACTTTTGGAAGGCTTTAATAAAGTGATACATCATAATTTCTGTATAGGCAGTGTATCTGACAGTGTCATCTATCAATGCACATAGTTTAACCATAAAGCAAGCTGTGTGTAGGCGTGAGAGACACATCTATAAATGCTATTTCAGACTATATTGTGAACAGCTGTAATGTTTTCACACTGATAGATGGATGTCCACTTGGTTTCTACGGTTGTCAGGAAAGCTGTTAATAATAATACGTATCAGTACAAACATTCACATGTGGTGTCTCAAGATATTAAGATTTGTATTCCTCCCAAAACGTATTTTTGCTTTTGTCTTTGGGGAGCAGAGAGAAGTGCTCGTCTGAGTCAGTTATTTTCTGCATATATCACTCTCATCTTGGAAAGTCTTTGACATGTAAACACATTACTGTGAAATTATATTTGAATCTTGTGTTTATATTGTCAATCATCCAGTTCAGCAGATGAAAATGAAGCACTTGCAAATGAAATTAAATTTACAATACTTAGAGGAGTAGAGTGGCCTAATCTTGAAAGAACAGTGTAAAATGAGCACGTAATACAAAACATGAGCTCTGTGCATATGAAGAGAATTTTCCTGCCACAAATGCATAATGTGAAGCAGAAACTCATACAGTTGTTTGACATTCAGCAAGTGCAGAAAGTAAGGGGAGGTGACCCATGCCTCACTTTTGTCTAATATGCATTTCTGACCTCACTTTGGAGACTGTGTTCCATCACCTGGTCAATATGACCTCACATGCCTAACACTAAACAACACAAGGCTACTTTTAAGGTAAGGGATATTTCCATCTAAGCCTGAGTACCATATTGAGGGGTGAAAGAAGGCAGTAGGTCCATAGTTCATTCATTATTTTGTTGTGAATCAGTTATGAAATGGAACCGGTTTCCACCCTCTGACCATTTATTTCACATCAAGCCTTATGATGCAGAGAGATACAGTGGTTACATAAATCCCTGCTAATTTGTTGACGAGCACAAAAATAGTAGCACCGTCATGAATTGACGTTAGCAACAGCCGGATCTAGCTATACCTGGGGCCTGTACTGTGAAGCAAGTTCAACATACCCAGAGTATCTTTTTGTTAGCTGGCTTCACTGAGCCAACATTGGTCATCTAGTAACCAGTACAATGAAGATGGCTATCATCTAGCTCAGTCAACTTTGGGTTTTCCAGCTACGAGCACGTTCGTGTGAAAGAGGCGGGATTGTTAATTACAAGCGACATCATCAGAACCATGAATGAAGTACTTCATATGATATGAGACGAAACAGTAATACCAAGTACCTGCAGAAAACTTCTGTTTTAATCATACTCAACAAAGTAAAAAATAAACAAGCCTGTAATCATACAATAGAAAGAGAAGATGTAGAAACACTGGAAATGTAGAAATACATATTAAAAGCAGGCAAAGGCTTAAAATACATTTAGGTATTATTATATATGACTTGACTATAGAGTGAGTATTTTTTGCTATTTAGTTGGATGATGAAGAAACCATTCTGTATTTAAGTCACATAAAAACTGCAAAGAGTAGAAAAGTAGTTAAAGACTGATGAGGTCTATCTGACCCAAATGTTGCATTTATAATCATGGGGCCAATTAACAGTGTGGATTATTTTTCTAATAAAAAAATAGTCTTTTGTTTTTATTTCCAGTTATCATCACATAGTTGTCTCGTGTTATTCTGAGCTGCAGTGATGGAATGAGAGTGTAAAATCATCCACACTGTCAGCTGTCACTCCAGGGATAAAACCAACTTAAACAATTAAAATGCAGCTAAAATCATCATTATGTGTTTAGTGTCGTAAAAGATATCTGTGTTTGTTAGAGACTCTGTTTTAAAACCAGAGTGGAAATAGAAAGCCTAGAACAATAAAATGTTTCTACTGACCCATAAAAATATATATGTTACTTGTACACTTTATTGTAAACTCAGGACTTTTGTTCATGTCAGGATCCTGTAGGAATGATGACTCCTTTTTTTTCCAGTGATCTGATTGGTCAGTGGTCGGGGTGTTGACAGGTTGTGATCCAATCCTCTGAAGTTAACCTGCTCAGCATAAGTCACCATGGTGATGTAACCCAGTAAGAAATGAACCACTGTCATAACCCTGTTCCTGGGGGCTTGAAGGAAACTGCTAGCCTGGCCAGGATAGATGACAAAACTCCAGGAACTGTTCCCAGCCAGGAAATAGTCAGACCCATAATGTCTGACTAATGTGTCATTTTCAGGTTTTGGTTTTTGTACAGCTCAAACAAACACATTATACCATGTTAATTAGTGAGCTTTAGAGTTTTGGGAGGGAGATTTTGTAACCTTTGAACAATGCTAGACTAGCTGTTTTCTCCTATTTCCAGTCTTTATGCTAAGCTAAGCTAACCCAGTGATAGCTTTGTATTTACCATAAAGAGACAAGAGTGGCATTGATCTTCTTATCTAACTCCTTTTCTAAGATGTCAAACTATTCCTTTAAAAAATGACTACCACAGCTAATAACTAATATTCATGTTCAGTAAGAGAAAAATGTAGCTCTACTTCTTGTATTTGTGCAGTTTTTTTTACACATCAGACACAGTTGATCTTTGATAACTACCTACAGTACCTCAGCAGTCAGTGTTAACACATTTACACGCTAGCAGGACCAAGAAAAGCATGTTCTCTGCCAGTATGTCGGCTGTAGGAGGATGTGAGGTCAGGCACAGGACCTCAATAGAATGTATCTATTTACTCAAGTATCCTTGTTATTCTGTGTGTGTCTGCAATAATGTGTGGTGTGTCTGTGAGGTGCATGTCGTCTTACCAGTGACGTCCAGCAGAAGCAGTGCAGTTGTGAAGCCTCTGAATGAACTTCGACCAGGACACTGCCCTCAACCATCTGTATCCCACGCAGAATGCTGACGCTGGCCTTTACTTACATATTCCTAGAATGTGTATGTGCACAGATCTACAGTATATACTGTGTTTGTGTCCTCTGAGGAACAGAACATTTCAGGCCATTTCAGGTTGCTGCTGTAACAATCTTCCTCGTTATTACTGACTCTCCTCTCTGCTGCAGATCTGTTTTCTCTCTCCTTTTGTCTCTTTCTTTTATTTAATTTTTCCTGCCGTCTCTTCCTCCTCTCTAATCTCCTCTCTTTGCCAATTAGAATAATATAAATACCTCGCTCTGACTCCACTCCTACTCAGTTTTTCTATCCAGGCAGCTGGAAAGCCCATATCACTGATGACTGATGAATGACTGATGACTTTGTATCTTTCTTTCCAAGCCATATTTTCCTATTGAAGGAGAAGGTTTTGGTGCCTTAATATTTTCACTGTGCAGGTAGGAAGAGTTTATGGAGAGCATATAAAAACAATAGGTGATAGATGGTTGATTGATGGTTGATAGGGAAACAAACTGATGAGGAGTTTACATTCTACTAGTTCCCAGCTAGCTGCCTCTGCTAGCTTCCTGCTGCCTCTGTCCAAACAGAGAACTGCATATCTGAGTGGCACCACATTGATTCTCATCAGCTTACCTCACTCTCAGACAGGAGGAGGGAATTTGCAGGGGTTGGATTTAATTGGAAACCAGACTGTCTTTCAGGAAAATCATCACATGAAGCAGAAGTTTTTGGGAAAACTTACAAAATTGTTCACATGTCCGCATCATTAGTTTAGCATAAAGTAGTTTGAGTGAGCAGTTTATTGTATGTAATTTTGTGAGCATCCATCCATCATCCAGTCCAGCTTCCACCTTATAGGCAAAAAATAAGTATTTAAAATTCCTATGATCATTAATAATATTATATTATCTGAATCTCTGATTTCTTCAACTTTCTAAAATAATTAAAAAGATTTGAAAAATAAATAAATATATCCCAAAAACTGCAATTAAAATAAAACATGCTGTGGCCTCATTTCTGATTAACTGTGGAAAATTGTTTCTGCTCTACCTCATATTTCCAGCACTGCTTTTCCCTTCATATTCGTGCATTCCCAGGCACTACATGCCCTACTTAACATTGCTGGTGAAGAGCCTCATTAGTGAAATTAGACATGATTCCCCATCCAGTCCTTTCATCAAAGCAGCCTTCCTTCAATTTGGTCAAATTTCATCTCCACTCCACAGAAAGTTTCTGACAATTTCAACATCTGTGCTCTGTGCCGCTTTGCAATCAGGACTGCCTCCTCTGCACAGATGGAACAGGAAGGGGGCGGAAAAACAGAAACAAAAACCCAAACAGAGAAACTGGGACGCAGGAGGAAAGCAGACAGACACACAGTGAGAGACATTAGTCCTGTATCTACTCATTTGAAAAGCTCTGATGAAATGATTGCCGACATACAAGTGAAAGTCATCTGGGGATGTTATTGATTTCACAGCTGGTGTCAGTCATCAAGAAAAAAAAACAAATCTCAACATGATTCAAGAGACAGTCATGAAAAGCTGCTCCACAAACTTTTTACTGTTGGGCTGCCTCATAACAAAATACAAGACATTTTATTGATATAGCAATTTTCCAAATATATAAAAAAGTAATCAGGAAATAACAGTATTATGGAAAGAATCAGCAGCCAAAAGTAATGAGTTTATATTTTATGTAGTGCAATTTTATTGCCAGTTTAGCTGAATAATATATTTGCTTCTCAAAAGGTGCATTTCTGTCTGTTTCTGTAGTTTCTAGTCATTGCTTTCTCCACTTCCAGGTTGAGGATGAAGCTCTCATGAGTGTTTACACCTGGGTTTCATTCCAGAAATCATGTTTACTGAAAACTCTGAGTTTGATAAAATATAGATTCATGATTTTTCTGTCCTAAAACAATAGTCAGGTGCACATATTAACATTGAAACAAGTTTTGCTTGCTGTTATCATTCTTCCCATCCATACTGATGAAAAGTTTCCTTCCCTTCTAATGCACTTCTGATGGACATGATAGGAGACTAACTCCACAGTCCTTGTTCAGCACAAAAATGTTTTAAAACATCATCTTTTACATTAAAGCTGATATGAGGCTTCAGCAGTCTAGAGTTAGATGAATCAAGTAGATTTCTTCCAAAGTTAGTCTTTTTAATAAAAATCCAAGGAGGGTTGAATGGAGGGCAACTGGACTGGATGCCTTGTTATGTTGCCCTGGACAATGTGTACTTGTTGAGCTGCAGTGGAAGGCACAGCAGCACAAAGAGGGAACTTTGTATTAGAGGAGTGTAACTTTGGAAGATACCGGTTTTATCAGTCTAACTCCAACTGCTCATATTAGCATCATATACACTTTGCAATATATGTTTGCCAAAACACAAAGACTGCATTCTGTCCCTTGTGACTTACATGGGAAGAATGTTAAGAAGGGATCTCTTACTGGCCAGTATGAAAAGGAGGAATAATTACAACAGGCAAGACCTGTTTCTGTGTTCATATGACTGTTGTTTTGAGACAGACTTGAAAAATTGTGAACCTTTCCATTAACTCTAGGTTGAGGGAAACTCTAGGTTTTCAGTTCCAGAAACAGAGAGGACTTTAACTCTGCAGTTACTGTGGTAACAGACTCTGTGAACTTAACCTCAACAAACCCTGAGCTTCTCTCTGCATCCTCCCCTCCTGCAGAGCTTGATGCAGCTGTCATACACACCAGCCTCATTCATACAGTCGATATGTCATGAAAGTGAATAACGAAGCTCATTAATTTGCAGATTTATGTTCAGAATTGGATTGGATATTATTTAGTTCACCAAGAACTATCTTTACTATCTTTACTTATGCGCTATTGGTCAGTTCATTGAGCACTGATCTCTGCCTTCACAAATATTACAGAGAGTGGATTCACCCTCAGTGAAGGAAAAAAGAAATGCATGCATTTACCTCATTTTTTGCTAGTGGAAGTTTTCTTTATAATGCTATGACTCATTGATCACATTGATAAGACAGCTGTCAGGTTGTAGGGAGGTCCTGCACTGAAACATTTACTGCTCATTACTGTAGAAGTCTCTGTTCAAATTTACAAAAAAATGTGAGTCAAGTTTTAGATGACACTGACACTTCAGACACTGATCAATCTTTTCATTTTTCAGATTATTTGATTGGTCACATTGATGGAACATTCTTATTATAGTATAGTACCAAACCGTATTGGAGATAATGTGAATATTTACTGAGCAGGACTGTGTTGCAGCTGAAAAGAATAAGATTTTAAAACTGTACTTCATGTAGTTTAAAAGCGAGTTCTTGAATATCATATGCGAATAGTTTGATGTTGAAATCTACTACATGTTGAAATGTAGTCACAGAATGCTGTTAAGCCGAGATTTATGTATAAAATAGACCTCTCCACATAGACTTGGGCTCTGTCACTGCTGCATCTGTGGTTTTTAAAGATATATACTGTACACATAGTCTACATTCACATGCATTAATATTTCTAGCTCCACTGGATTAAGATGTCCTCTATTTATCTGTTGCCATGGTGAGTCATAGTATTGGAGCTTCGTTGATAACAGCTTTTTTTCACTCACCATGTGCACGCTTAAATCAAAGCTTGTCCACATACACAGGAGGTGTTTCAGCTGCGTTTTTTAAGTCATCCATCACACGCGCTGACAGAACAGATACACCACTAGTCACTTCAATACAGCTTTACACTGTTTATTCCATTTTACATGCGTAACTACATTGATTGTGTGTTCTTTGAGCGCTGTCAAAACATGGATAACCTACACTCAATACTGTGCCTGAACACATCCTGTGCAGACACTGACAGAGGACACTCTGCTAACGTACTATTGGCTGGAAATGAGAAGCCTGCTTTTGTCTGCCTCTGTCAGAATTCAAAACGGACTCAGAATTTTGAGTGGTAAATGTGCCGTTGTTATCACTGTTAAATGCATATGTGCCAAAGGAAAGTTTGGCAGGCATAGCAACTATTAAATGCACAAAAAATGGAGGAGCTGTTCACTGGTGGGATTTTTTTTTTGTTTTTTACAAATTGTAATGATGCTTGACAGTTGCAGGAGCATTAAAGAAAAGCCTCCTCTTAAAGGTATACCATGCAGGATTTGTTGGTGGGTGTTTGTAAATACGCAGCATTCAAAGTTGTCCCCTCCTCCACAGCTCAACACCAGACCAAGAGAGAGAGAGCAGTGGTGGCTGAGCGAGCTAGACAGTGAATGAAAAGAGCGAGCAGCACCGGCGAGAACAAAGCCGTAAATCAGATAAATAAAACGTTATTGTCTGAGTGTTTCATGGCGGTTATGTTCTAAAGCACAAATAAACTCCACACAACCCTGCAGGAAGGTGCTGCATTGCCTGATTTGGTGTGAATGCAGAGCTTCATCCTGTCCGCTGTGGCCTCTCTGCTCTGCGTGTGTGTAGCCCAGCCCCACCCTCGGTCAGGCAGACACACAGACCTGCAGCTCTTTATACATCCATGACACAGAGACAGAGAGCAGAGCGGAGCAGAGGAGAGAGACGGAGACAGTGATGTAACCTGGTCGCTACGCTATGAGTCCTGACCTCACACCGTGCACACTGTTATTGGCTAAGGGCTACACACTCGTCGTCCAAAGGTTGACGCCCAGAAGCATCTCAAACACAGCAAAATAATAAGAAAATAAAAAAGGCAGAGGGCAGTGTCTCTGCAGATTAATACAGTGGCATCCACCTCTAGTGGGTCGTAAGTGATGATTGAGAGGGACATCTGGACATCTGTCACTATATGTCTTCTGTCACTTTCTGAGACTATCTTCGTAGGTATCTTAATTTATTACATAATAACTGCTCTTACATTCGTATGTAGGACATATTGAGTGGTATTAGAATGGGATTGCAACACAACTCAGAATTGATTTTGGTCAAATGAGCATTCGGACAGTTGTGTGTCAAACCAATCAAATGTAAAATAGATGCACACACTGACAACACTGTATTCCTTTATGGCTCAGATATCAGATATCAGTGTCTGCAAATAAGATCATGCATATGGATCAGTGTTCACCCTGGTGTTCTCTGGAAGCCTCATTACTTCAGTTTTGGTTTTCCTTGGGATTTTTGACATTTGACTATTCTGTAATATATTGTTTTTTCAAACTCTCAAATGTAGCTTTTTCAGTAAATTGAATGTTTTACTGTCTTCTTCTCTCCTCCTCTGTTCTCTTGTGGATCTATGCATGGGAGAATTCACCCCCTCATTCTGCTAGGCACAAGAGACTGAAGAGTGTGTGACAAACAATTTCAATTTATAAATGCAAATCACATCCCAACTCCTCTCTGTCCTCTCTTATCTCTGTCTTTTCCCTCCCTCTGTTGTGTATGTGTGTGTGTGTGTATGTGTGTGTGTTTGGGGGGGTGTCTGTCATGTTTGTGTGTGCACACACACTCACACACATACAAGTCTATACACCAACCTGTATACATATTCCATTATTCCTCTCTCTGGAGCTGAAGAAGAGATGGAATATGCACTGTTGATGAGCTTAGTGATTTAATGCAGAACAGACACCAGTTCAGCCTTCCAACACACACACACACACACACACACACACACACACACACATTGTGGCTTTGACATTATGATGAATAAGAGCAATGTGGAAATACAAACAGGCACACACATTCAGACACCCACACATATTCACACTCACACATCCATTTACAGTACTCAGTTACCTTCTGTATGTACAGGCATAGAGACATAACTAAACATGCATATAATTATATGAATATAGGACACACACAAACAAGCACTCAGTACCACAAAGGGTCTATAAAAATGCAGTCATCTATACATAGCAAATGTTGCAAGGCATCCATGACAGAAGCTTCAGACTCCACCACCTTTTCATTTTATTCCTTTATTCAGCAGCTTGCTTGTTGGTTCAAAGTACTAAATCTGGAAAAATCTTAAGTGACAAGTTCAACTTTAGTTAATTTTGTCATGTGGTTCCCATCGGTGACCAAAGTCAAACAGTCTCAACAATGCTGATCTTTGAGGGAACAGAGAGCGGGAAAATCCAAAACAAATGAGTTCAAACTGCTCCACAAAAAACCATAGACTGTATAAAAATATGGACGTAGTTACCATGATGACACCCGTTGGTTTCTGAAGAGCAGTTTTGAAGCTCAAAGTGAGCCGCTACAGCTGTCGCCATCTTGGCAGTGCGTGACGCTGCCTAACTTCAAGCCAATCAAAAATGGGCAAAGAGGCTGAAACAAGCCACCTATTGGCTGACGGACCTGTCACTCAAAGCAGCCATGTCCTTCATTATACATAATTTTACGGCTTAATTAAATTTAAACGGGTGAGTTATAAAAAAATTCACCCCCCGTACAGTTGTCATGAAAGGGGAAATTAGCCATAGAGACCAAAACCATTTTTTGTACCAGGCTGTAAACATGTTTATTTCTGCTGTAAAGTTGGGCATTTTAACATGGGGGTCTATGGGGATTGACTCGCTTTTGTAGCCAGCCTCAAGTGGCCATTCAAGGAACTGCAGTTTTTGGCACTTCCGCATTGGCTTCATTTTACAGCCCCAGAGGTTGCCACTTGCAAAAAACCCAAAACATTTTGCAGTCACTTATGAGACAGAAGGCACTAATATGTCTCTTAAACAAACTGTGCAAGCATATTGTCCTGTTAGCAACTGAGCTAACTTGCTTACTAACTGAGTGTTAGCCAGTTAGCTAGCGCTAGCTAGCTCTGTCCGAAATCACTCCATCATTCACTCCTATATGATAGAAACTCAATAGTTCACTAAAAAGTGAGCAGTAAATTGAGATTTCAAACACTTACTACTACTTACTCATTGTGGATCCATTGTTCCAAAACAAGTAAATTGACCCATGACCTTTTATCCATCTATCCTGAAGTTCTGACTGGTGTGTGAACAATTTTGACTCTTAGTGTTTCCACCTGGGGAATTGTGTGTTAATTGGGTTCCAACTGTGATGACTTGAGTTAATGATATTAAATTCCAGTGCTTTCTAAATGAGCACAAGTGAAAACAGGGGAATAGTGTTTATAGTTTTGGGAAATGGGTCTGTCTTTTGGTAGATGGTGTTTGGGATGTTTAGTTAATAGGCCCAGTTATATTGTGTAAGCGAGAGAAAAGAGAAAAACTGTATGTAAAGTTAGCTTGATAGTTTGGATAGCTTGACTGGTGATGCATCCCCACAATGTGTTGTTTGTCCACTATAAAGAACACCATACAAGTTAAAGTTCTGCTTTATGCTCACTCAGATTTGTAAAGGAAGGCTTTTTATATTTTCATAGTGAGTGGAGGAATCAGGAGAGAGGAGACAGAAATGAAGAAAAGTTGCAGGATGTAACGTTAATCATGGTGAAAGAAAAACAAGGAGAAATACTGATTCAAGATTTAAAGAAAAAGTTTAAGGAGGAAAGAGAAACACAGAGACAACCCAGGCATCAGGAAATGGAGAGACATGAAGAAATTCAAAGCAAGAAAACTTACACCTGTATCTAGATGAATTAAGTGTATGTAAATGTAAACTAAAGGACATCCCGACTAAAAGTCAAAGCACGAGATTGAAACCTGCTGTTAAAGGACAGAGCTTTTGATACAAGTACTAACACTACACAACTGTGGATTATGTAAATAATTACATAATTAAATGCTTAAATAAATTAATATATAATTATATAATTAAATACTTAAATGAATGAATAATAAATAGATATGTAATGTAATGCTTAATAGTCACCATAAATAAATAAATCACATTTATATGTTTATCTGTTCATTCCCATATTAATTAATTTATTTACTTATTCGTTTATTCACACATTTATTCATCTATTTATAATTTTATATATATATATATATATATATATATATATATATATATATATATATATATACATACTTTCATTTATCCATAATGTAACTTGCTGCAGTGAAATAAATAAATCTGTCAACTTCATCAATCAAAAATCAGGGGGTGGACTCTGCCCTGCGATTGGTGGTTGAACTTGAATCTACTGCTTTTGCCTAATTCAAGATGGCAGCACCCTGTGTGGATCTTAATGAAATCTTATGTGCTACAGTGGTGGATATGTTAGCTGTAGCTACACAGATGGAGGCAAATGCCAGTTCCTATATTTTTTAGATCAGATTAAGGGCTTCGCCGAATGAATTGGAATGAAGGCCCTGACTGACAGAAATTGATGAAGCTGTATTCCTAGTACAGCAAATGAGGCTGCAAGGTGACCAATCAGAGGTTTTAACCTGCCCCCTGACTACAGGGGCCTATAGTAAATAGGGAAGGATATGACAGTTTGTTCCCAGCTGGTTAGTGTGTTAAGCAGCTAGCTTGCCAGCTACAGTTTGCCAGCTAGTCCTGTGAGTATGTCACTAAGCTTGTAGAGCCACCTGTTTAATAAAAAGACTGATGCTGCTCCACTTTCTGGTTTGAGGCCTTAAAAAAGAATAGTGTTTGAGGTTTCACAAGTAACACAAAACTACAAAAATGTCAAGGTGACTAGAGGAGACTGTTACCAACAAAATAATACAGTTAATCACTAATATCAGTCAATATCAGTCCTGATGGTGTGATCAGACCAATTTTAGCCAGGCACTGAGTCACCTGCAGACAGGAGAAATCTGCCCAATCCTGATGTGTGCAGGGTTGTAATCATGATCATAATACAATATGATTATATTGTAATGACAAACAGCAGGAGCTATGGCTTGCCGGCAAACAGCATTGTACAAAGTTGTAAATTATATAGCTTCTTATCAAACACTCATTGTACAATCTTGCACTCTGCCAAGACTGCAAGGTCAACTCCATTTCCTCTCTCCATTTGGCTGGACATTGCTGACACTTATATTATTTCTTATTTTTTTCTTATATTTTTTCTGTTCATTTCTTTCTCCAGGAAACCCCTCTGAGAGACAGTCTATTCTTTATTAAGTGTCTTTCTCCTGACTTAGCCATAGATTTATGCTGCTGCGAGCCAAGCAAAGGTTATCTACTCTGCAATCGCTCAGTCCTCCTCCTTCTGCTCCTCCTCCTCCTTCCTTCCTTGGACCCCCTCATCCCCAACCCAACCCTTGAGACAATCAAATGACCTTCACCCAGACAGATTGTTTCAGCTACATGATCAACACCGGCTACAATGAGTCACCTCCGCTAGAGTGACGAGGGACAGGAAAGGGGCGGAGGTTTGCTTAATGACACAGGGAGAAAGGGATGGTAAAACAGAGGGGAAGGGCAAGTGTGAGGGATAGGATGTGATGAGAAGAGAAGGGAAGGTAGGAATGGGAAAAGAAATAAATAAATGCAGCCTATCCCTCTTCTCCATTAATGCTACTGCATTATTCACTAACAGAGAAGGGGAGAAAAATCCTCCCCAGGAAAACCCCCAGTCAGTTAATTAGCAACTTCCCACATGTGGAAGATGGAGGTGTGAGGAAGGAGGAGAGAAACGCCAGCAGAGGTGTAAGGGGAAGGTTGGTAAGGTCTCTGGGGGCATGAAGGGAGGGGAATGTGAAAAAGGAAGGAAAAGAAGAGAGAGAAGTAGGAAATGGAAGAGGTATAATCCTTGTTAATGTCTGTACCTTTTTTCACTGGGAACAGAATTTCATTCATTCAAGTAGTAGTTCAACATTTTGGGAAAACAGTTATTTACATTCTCTCTGAGAGTGATTGATATCCGTGGGTTGATTAGCCTAGCTTAGCATAAAGACTGCGAGCAGGGAGAAAAAGCTAGCCTGTACTTATTGCCTATACCAACCATACTAAAGCTCACCAAATAATATGTATAGTATCTCCTTTATGTATCTATCTAGGCACAGTGACATCATGGAGTCTTGTTGTCTCAGTCATATTGCAACTCAGTTTCACGGCAGTTTGTGAAATAGTCACGAAATTTAATCTATCGATCCATGTGGTAACAGTTTTCCCTTTTTTTTTTGTGACAGTCAGCACGACTTTCAAACTAATGTATTTCAGTTGGAAGTAGGTTTCATGCCTCCAGCACATATTTTTCTATCAGTATTCAGCTGTATTGTTTTTTCTCATTTGTTATTCATTTTTTAACTATAACCACTACATCACTCAACATTTTATCCTTGTTTTTATTTCTTTATTTTAATTTTACCAGTCTGGTGGGCAGACCAGGAAGGACATGCTGCGTATGAATATTTTCCTCACTGTTGATTTTCATACCTTCAACATTTCTCTAAACACAAAAGTGTCCTTGATAACTCAAGAATACAAAAGGTTATGGCCATCTGTTTTAATTATCCTACCTTCAATTCTGAGAAATCAAGTTTTTTGTCAGTTTTGGACAACAGTGGAAGTAACAACATTAGCCTACCCATGATCCTCAGCAACCGTTACTATGGTGAAGATATCAGCTAAAGGCTTGACAAAACCTATATTCAGTGCAACATCACATAGTGCTGCGGATTGCTGTTTGCAATCAGGAACAAAATACTGTACTGTATATTGAAATGTTAAGAAAATAATGTGTATATGTATAATAAAATCGATCAGCCATAAACGGTGCAGTAAACAGAATTTGAAGCTTTATGATTGGCTGATTTCTTGAGGAAATGCAGTTTGGGGCTTTTAATTGACTAAAGCTTTATCATGTAGCCTACACAGTCCCCTAGACGTTTTATTTCAACATAGTTGTTACTTTCGTGTTTTTGTGTTGAGGAATGTTAAAGATATCATTAAAAGAGAACTTTAACATGGTAACAGTGAGGAAATACTTCCAGGCAGTAGGTCCTCCAGGGAACTGTGACTAAGTTTAGTGAGCTGCAGATGAAATGAGCTGTAAATGGTGAAAAAGATGAAATGATGTAAGAGAAGATAGCTAACATTAGCTAATTTAGGTGTTTAAAAAGTGAGTGAAGAATAATAAGAAAAGTATAAACAATACTATTATTATTGGTATTATTATTATGATATAATATGAACAATAAGAGAAGTAATTAGGAAGAACAGTATGCCTCTTCCCAATATTCATGTTCACACTACATACACAAATAAGATCACTTTGGTTATGTTGTCCTTTCATTCAAGAGGCAACTTTAAGTATGTTAAAGTTATTGATTATGTGTTGATTATTGTATTCTTTTGTAAGTCCAATCACATCAAATTCTATTCATTGTGTTGAACAGGCTGTGAGTGGGATTTTTTAAAAAGTATTTCTCTTTCCAGGTATGCACTGGTGACTCTGGAGTCATCAACACTACCTCCAGCGAGTGTCCCCTTGGGAAGTACAAGTGCAGCCGCTCTGCAGCTTTGATGAGCTAGGCCATCCACAACCTCCACAGATGTTGAGTGCCATTGGAAAAAGCTCAATGTGCACTCAGGGAAGGTCAAGGCAGTGGAGGAGCTTTTTCCAGTGCGGGAGTACAAGCCTCTGACTTGTGCACTAACCCTGGATGACCATAAGTGGCTGCTCAGTCAATTCCAGGGCCGGTTTACTGGGATTTCCTGGCTGCTCAGTCCTGAGCCTGAAACCCCGCAGGAATCTCTACTTCACCTCTCCACTGACTGCATCATAGCCACCCACAAACACCTGGGCAGTGATGGCATCCCTGCGGCCATGAAGATGTCAGTGGAGCAGATAATGGCCATCCAGACAGCAACAGTGGGGCAGAAGGACAATCACCTCTGGCATGCTCCGAGGAAATTTCAGCTGACGGCAAGCAACTTTGGAAGAGTGCTGATGGCGAAGCCTGTCACCCCTTCCCTCATTTCCAAGCTCTGTCGGAATCAGGACCACAGAGACTGGTCTGGCTGATCAGCACCTTGAACTAACACAAAGCATATGCGTCACCAGTCCGAAAAAAGATTAGAAAGACACAAAATGATCACAATAGCTATAACGATGCCAATAAATCTAAAGCAACATCCATATAGCCTCAAAACTCTCCAAAGGTCAAAAGATAGAAAAGAACAAATGAGTTAAGGACAAACATATTGATATATCATGAATCTTACAGTGTGATCAAAAATATTAAATCCATTCTATAAAAAGTCAAAAAGGAAGGTAAATTAGGGACAAAAATGTAATGCAATTGAAATAAAAAGAATCAACTGTTCCTGTTGCACAGTTGTGGGCTCTGCAAACTGAAAGTTACTCATCCAAATGAACTGCAACTTCTTTGATCAAGAGAATCTGGAGATTCACCAAAGCACAGCAGAGCTGCACCACCACATCATCGTGGCTTCACAAGGAGTGAGGAATAAAAACGCAAGATTTAATATTCTTTGAAATGGGCAGTTGCCCTTTCAACAAGGATACTGGTCCGTGTCTTAAGTAAGTTTAATCTCACTCTTTGTCAACCTGCCATGATGCAAAAACGGTGGGTTGTTCATACTGACTCCTTCTAACACAATGTCTCGGATTAAAAATCCTTTATCAGCAAGTGTGAGATCACCTGACTTGTAGACCTCTAGGATTCCACCCTTACCCACAATGTCCTTGTCACAGACTGATCCAGGATACAATTTGCTGCAGTATGTTATCACAGCATGTGGCGCCACACCTAGCAAGATTTTAAATGAATGTATGCCTCTATAGGAGGAATAGGTGTGCTTAGCTAGAGTAGCAGTTTCAATATCTGTGCACTCTATGACCACCCTGCAGTTGTGATACATCTGGAATGAAGAGGGTAAGCTTGACAGGTATTTCTCCTGACTTGGCACAGTGGTCATGATGTCCTTGAACCACAACTTGTTGAGAACATAGATAAATGTAAGTACCACATTCCTCACACAAGTGGAGCAACACTGGAAGAGCTGAGCAAGATGCAAGTTGGTGTAGTTATGACGGAGCTTCATGAGAGTCGTGAATATCTGGTCCTCAAGTGACAGAGATTCTACCATCCAGCGAGTATAATAAACAATGGATTCTTTAAATCTCCTTGTATAGCCAAAGATGTTGAAGATGCTTATGTCTGGGAAGTTTCCATTCTAAGGACCCTTTCATCAAGGGCTGATGTGGAGTACCTCAAATGCTGACATTGGGGTGTCATCTCAGAGTGATTTTTGTGAGGAAAATATATAGAAATATGTGCATGCTTCAGCATTGAGGGGCCAGTGGCTACTTCAGAGATTTATTGTACAAAGAACCAACAACTGGGCTAAGCACAAACAGTCTTAAAGCTAGTTTGTAGTAGAAAGTAAAACATTTGTAAGAAACCATCTGAGACAAAGTGGAAATTGAATCTGCCAGCACCTAAATCCTGTTAATTACTTAAGAAAGTAACCCGCCATCATTTAGAGGTTTTTAGTCAAAAGACAAACAGGTGCTAAGATTCAGGAAAAAGAGAGAGTGTTACTGTTCTGCTAAAATCTCCTGCAACATAAGAGCTTTTAAAATGTGTGGTGCACATTTTGTTTTACAAGGAACATTTGTGGTGAAAATTGCTGTTTACTGGAATGAAATTAACACAACCAGCTATCACAACACTACTGTAGGGAATACAATATAAAAGCTTTAATTTTTTACTTAACACTGTTATAATTGTTTTGTAGTTAGTTATATGTATATGTCAGTTATAGAGCTCAACAGTAACCACACACTTTTTTAACATCATGGAAATGTCTTTAGTTGTCCTTTCCAAATCTTCTCCATGGTCATGGAGTGTGGGCCACAGGAAAATGCACTGCTCTTGTTCTTCTCTGGGATCTTGTGTGATTCCTGACTGGGGACTGAACTGTCATCAGTGTGGCGCTTTCTGTATGGCTTGATGTGGTTTATGTATTTTTTCTTTAAAGTAGCCCTTCCAGAATTAGACAGTGTAACAAGCTTGACTGAATGACATAAAGTCCAGAAAAATCAGGCTTGATTCTTCCTCCTTTCCTTCCCCACTTCCTCATGTTGAACATAAGCAGCTCATCTCTGACATGATAAACTGTCATTTCACAAATACCTGCTTCTGTTTGTCCAAAGACTTGGAGATGTTTTCCACTGGTGTTTTTAAAAAAATTTTTTGCAGTCTCCATTGACTTTTTTTCTAACATCCAACAATGTAGCATAAGTCCTTTCCTCAGGAAGAACTACGGTGGAGAGCTGAAATGAAAAACAATTGTGAGGAAAATACTTGATTACAAGTGAAAGTGTGAATAATTTAAATTGTTATGGACAAAGAAATAACCAAAATGAAAATACGATAAATTTTAACAACCAATTCTATACAGATACAACACTGTTTGAAGATATGTTCTATGAACATGCATGGCTCACTTGTATTAAACATTTAAAACTGGCTCAACTGAATCATAAAATTCTAGAAATGTGAACAATATCTTGAAACATTGTTGCGGCAGCTAACTTAACAGTTTAATGGGTAATTAACAAAATAACTGTCTCAACATTTATGAGCAATTTATGTTGGATACAGCAACTAAGCAAAAAAAAAGAGATTTGTAAATTAATTTTACTATACACTGTGCTGCAGCTCTGACTGGTGAAGAAAATCTACTCATCTTGCCAGAAGCCATTATGATTATTTTTCAAAGGACTCCAGAAACCAACTGACCGGCATGTCAACAGGAACCTCAGAGGGGAAACTGCCTCCCTCCCACACATCAGAAGAAGAGGGGAGTGTTTTGTGGTGATGTGGACCTTTGATCTCAATGAAAACAACGTAGCATCCAAGAAGATGTCCCAGTTGTTCTGCTTCTCATTGACCAATTTTGTGAGAGCTCTAAGACGTAAAATAAGAAACGCAAGATAAACAAACAAAATTAAGCCTCTCTCAGAAATAGTTCCAAATGTCTTGCTTCAACCATGCACTGCATAACATATTGATATTAATCAAATTAAATACATATCAATAGTGAATAAATAATATTTGAATAATATCAATTATCCATGGTTAAAAGCAACACAGTCCCTTTCCCTGAAATGGGAGTGGAATGTTAAAAGTAATTTAACAAGATAATTTATGACACCTTTCATAAAGCTCTACCAAAAAATTGAAAAAAAAAAAAACTTGCTGCTTTATGTTGTCATTTGTATTCTCATCCAGGCTGTTGGTTTGGGGATGATAGGCAGCTGTGACACTTTTTTTCAATACCCAACATATTACAGAGGCTGTAAAAAAACAGTTACAGTAAAAAAATACAAACCAAGCAGAAAGGAATAATTCCTGAATTGAATTTACTTTAATAGTATTTTAAAAATGCACTTACTTCATTCACAAATTCTCTTCCCTGGTCAGAGAGGATTCTTTTGGGACAACCATGTCTATAAATAATAGAGCAGATATGGTGTCCAACTACAGCTGCTGACTTTGTCTTTAATGGGAAAGCCTCAACCCATTTTGAAAAGTAATCTGTGTCTGCTAGAAAATACTGGAAGCCATCCACAGTTTTCAGGAGAGGTCTTGTCAGATCAATGCCAATGAGCTCCCAGACAGCAGACACCTATCAAGGTAAAATAGAAGATTTACTTTTACATTTTCAGTACTTCTTTATTAATAGCTTTGTAATATCAAATGACCACTGTACACATTTACCTTTATATACTCTAATGGCTGTGCAGCAGTCAAAGGTTTTCCAACTTTCTGGCATTTATCACATTCCAAGACCTTTAAGAAACAAGCACAAGAGCACAAGAGCACGAAACACAAAAATAACGCAAATACATACCCAGTCAATATCAGTGGACATGCCAAGCCAGTAGAATCTGGAGCACATTGCAGTGCGTGTTTTCAGGATGCCTGAATGCCCCCCAGTAGGAGGGGAGTGAAATTCCTTGAAGAGCTTTCTTGCATCCTCTTTGGATTTAATGACTCTTCTGCTTCCAAAGAAGACCTCTCCTTCTGCAGTGAATATTCATTAAAGAACTATAATCATCAAAGAGCTATCTTACCAAGACACTAGCCACATTTGAATGTATTTTAGATACTCACCCTTTAGTGTGAATTTGGAAGCGAACCTCCTAAGGTTTAATTTCTGGGACTTATCATACCCAGATGGTTATATTCCCAGAGAGAGGAAGTCAAATATTTCTTGCCACCTTTTCTCCATACATACATAAGTTTTTGGTAAAGGCAACATGCTTCTGCTATTTTTGGACATGTACTATATTTTTTCTTTTTGATTTCGTCTTTCTTAAATAAAAGATAAAGGTGCACATTAGCTGATGTTTACATTTGATGCAACCATCTTAATCACCTCTAGTCATAATTGCAATAAAATGGGTCAAAAAGGAGAAAATTTCAATGAACCACACTGAAGTGGGCTTAACATAAACCCACCTGAGGAAAATTCCAATTTTTACAAATATGCACTTACATGGGCTGAATAGGTAGACTTACCTGACAGCATGTCATGGAATTCTTTAATAAAGGAGAGAACGGTCAAAGTAGTCTTTCTTTAGGCTTTAATATTACATTATGAATCAGCCTCACTAGCAACTTTGATATTTGCTAGCTCATTATAACATGTGCACGTTACAACAAACTAGCTATGTTTGTTTAAAGATAACACACGCTGCACGCCACTATCATTTAATTTCTACATTCTGCAGCAAACCCTGTGTATACATGCAAATATTTACATGCTTAGAGGTCAAAAGATGCAATGAAAACATTTTTTTTAAGATATTGCTTACCATCAGCCAAAGTCTCGACAGCATGCCTGACAGCAAGGTTGCACAGATTTATGGGCACGGAAACAAAGCCCAAGACTGTGGGTCATGTGCATGCACAGAACCGCTAGGTAGCACATCTTGATAGGTAGCACATATTGACAGAACAGCGGGCAGGGACTTGAACCATCACCAATTCAGGGCACTTTTGGAGGAGGAAAATTCCAAATTTGAAGATCTGCCATTCCACACAGAGGTACATTGGCTAAGCTGTGGTAAAGTGTTGCGCAGATTTTATGAGATATGTGAAGAAATCACCAATTTCATGACTACGATGAGAAGTGTTTATGTAACTTGGCTTTTATGTGTGACATAAGGAAGCATCTCAACACCCTGAATATGAAACTGCAGGGCTGCAAACAGCTGATCACGGGTATGCATGATGCAGTGAAGGCCTTTCGAATAAAACTGCGTTTGTGTGAGAACAAAATGCAGCAGGGAAATTATGTTCACTTTCCAACCTGTCAGTCAGTGTCAGGTTGTCTCCTCTCACAGATCCGCCTCACAGACAAACATCTTACCTCCATTCTGAAAGTGGCTACAGCTCAGGACTTTAAGCCAAGAATTGATGAACTTGTATGTAAGATGTCAGGTGTCTGGTGTTTGGAAATAGGCTGATCTCTGTCTCTAAATAGCATGCCAACACTGATGCATCATATTTAGGTCTCTGAAATAGGCTGCATGCGAGTATTACTTAACTGCAAAATGTATTTGTAATTTTTAGGGTTTTACAAGCAACCAATTGCATGACAGTAGGCTGAGCTGTATGGGACATGTAAACTACACGATCAAAGATCTTTTACTTTTTTATTAAATGTCCCACACAACCACTGAGTTGTCATATTCAAACTTCAAACTGGAGTAAATAGTGCATTTGTTGGGGCCTATTTTTTGGATTAATACACATTTTTAGCAGTAGATTAACACACATCCTGCTCCGTTCCTGGCAGCAGGATGGTGTGTGTGTGAAAATACAGTGTGTGTTCATGGCAATGAAGGAACATTTAACCCAGTGCAACAATGTGGTGTTTAATAGTTTTTAATAGTTTTTGGGCAACAAGGAGTTCTGCTGTGTTCATGTCATATCAGAGTTATTGTAATTATTGATTTTCCGTTTTGTGAATAACGGTCTTGTCAACATCCATATTACAACTGTGAAACTGGAAAAATCAGGAAAACCAAACAAATAAGAACACCCCACTTTGCTGTTCAGTATAATGTTATGGTGTTATATTTTCAATGCACAGTATTTAAACCCTCATGCAACCAACTCTGTAATCAAAAAGCCGTCTTGATGACACGAATGCTCACAAGCTGTTAATGTGGGAATCTTTCCCATCTCTGCCATCCATCCCATATGTCGTGATTCATGGGATTTGATGACAAAAGGGAAATTTTATAGAATATCATCAGCCTTAAGCAAACCACTATCTACAGTACTGTTTGTCCCACTCATGAACCTTGGACTACTTTGCAACACCAACACAGTGCAGCAGTGGAGGAGTTTTCATTCATTCTAAAAGAGGCATTCCCTGCTTGGCTAATGGCCGATGGCAGTGCTTGATACTGATGGCTGTACAGTATTTTGGCTCGGGGGTAAACAGAAGTTATGTTGCTGGGAATTACAGCTTTTGGTTAGAGAGAGGATCAGAAGAACAGATGGAGAGATTACAGGTAAAAGGGGAAAGCAGGTGAAGGGGTGGAGTAAATATGCAGAAGACAGATGTAAGACATGGAAAGAAGATGGAGGAGGGTTGTACAGAGAAACCCCCCCACTCAGCGTGGAGGGATATATATTTGGACTATATATTTCCAGAAATGCTATGTCAGCACGGTGGCAAATCAGCTGCGACAAGTGCCACTGATTAATGAGGTTGGGAATGATTGCTCCAACGTCATTTAACGAGTTGCTATATATTTTGACAAAGACAAGGAGGGGGTTACAATCTCCATGCGCAGACATACAATCACTCCTACCACCCAACTTTATTTGTGCACTTTACAGTGTACTGCGTCACAATCTCTACTTGACAATCTATGTTGTAGATCAAGGGTAGGTGTATTTGCTGGGTCTACATGCTCCATATATACCCATCAAAAATATGTAAACTCTGACTCTACCATTTGAAAAAGAGTCAGAATAGTATCCTGTAAACATCAAGATATACTATATTTTCTTATATTTATATATATATGTATATATATATATTTTATTTGTATGCAGAAACTCAAATCTCTCCTGAAACCTTAACGCCTTTCATTTACTCACTGTACTTGTACAAGCTTCATATGTGAAACTAAAGATGGTAATAATTCAGCTTTGTCCAAGCCAAATAAGGCCTTATTGTGTGTCTGTGATAAGCTGTTAAGGTGCTGTGAATCTTAAGCAGAGGCCATGGCTTTCTGTAGCCCAACGTCATATCACTTATTTACATAAATACATTGTCCAAGCCCTGGAATTCACGCATATGGATCATTAGCTTGCCTCTCACTCCTTCTCCTTCTGACTAATACATGTGACCCATGTGCAGGAAATTGACCAGTTATTTGTGTAAAGCATGCAAATGTTAGCCTATAGCTTGCATGAATTCATGCATGAAACACTTGCTAGAGGAATATTTTCTACTTTAATTTAATACTAATGATAATAAACTTTATTTCACAATTCCTGCATAAAATGCAACACAAAGTACTTCACATATAAGAAGCAGAATCCCTCCGTCAGACTTTTCCATAGTTTAGGGAAGTGACAAACAACCATTGCCTTTTAGTTCCAGCCTCAGGAACAATCAACAGGCTCGAGCCAGGGATCAAAGGGACCTAGAGGGCACATATTTTCTTAACAATAACAAACAGATAAGAATTGACAACAAGCTGTTCAATGATTTAAAAACCAATACAATAATCTTGATTTTAATTTGGTGACAGATAGGTATTGATATGTCTCTGTTGGATGTGTGTACAGGGTGGTTATCTTTCTTTGCATGCAATCAGTATATTTTGCAGATGATTGAAACATTTGGTCTATTTTAGAGAGACAAACTTTTAATATTTCCACATCAAGAGGATCCCAACTAATGTATTCTGGGCAATTTCAGTCAGTAAAATGGACTGCCATTATTAGTGTTTCACTCAAAGCTGTGGTCACTTTTGCATGAATGTGAAAGCTTAATTGGAATGATTTTATTATGGTGATTTGAGGGATTTTTCAGTCTTCTGACAGTCATACTTGACATTTTAAATATAGCTCATATTCTAGTTTCCACTTTGATCCGCAATGCAAAGTTTCATGACAGCTGGTTTGAAAACAAAGAAATAGTGACACATTTAACAGCAACAAATCTTAAACGACAGTCTGACAGGTGGTTTATTAACTTTATATTATTGGCAGCAGCCACACAAATTTAAACTGAACAATGAAAAGTACATCAGACAGAGAAGGCACTGCCATCAGTGTCCTCCAGGCTTGTGAAGGCAATCAGCACCATGGAGAGCAACAAGCCTCTATTCAGCCAGGAGTGAGACTTCAGCACCAGAGACAGTGACCATTTTCTCCACAATGATGGAAGGTTAAGTCATCTGACATTTGTAATCACATGTGGCTGCTTTGTGATTGGGCATTGCAGGGCAAAGTGACCATACTGTCTTTGTTGTACTGTTGAACATTCGATTTTTTTTTTTTTTCTCTCATTCATATGTACCCGAGCTGCCCTCACTGGCAGTGGTGATTAAAAGCAGATCAATACATAATGTTTTAAATAAATGAGATTAGTGAAAGTGAATACTATCACAATATAATGCACTCCCACGTATGTATGTACACACAACTACATATATACACACACCATATGATATATAATGTATGATAATATATGGAGGCCAAAAACTGCAATACCAACATTAATGCATTATTTTTTATTTCTCTGTATAGTTATGAAAAACCTTTTCTACTTTCTATGTTGAATTATATTTCCATTGAAACTGCAGCTCTGTTAGGAAATTATATAAAAGTACCTACTGATTCACAAGAGGCCTCTTCTTTCATATTCAAGTATAGTTACATGTTTATGAATTATTGCATTAAGTGTTCTGTGTAACTGCCAATATAACCTTAATAATCACTTTATACACCAGAATATTTATATTTATATTTATATTCCACATGCTATGGAATAGCAAAATTCCATGTATCACCATCACCAGGGCACACTGACACAGTATGTACACTGATAGTTATGGTCAACCATGCCACTTCTATTGTGCAGGCTTCTAACTTAATTACAACTGCTTTGATTCTTTCAGCGTTGGTGCATTCTGGCAAGTCCAAGTCTAGTAAAAGAAGATAGAAGTCTAGTGGTGGTTGGGAGTTTGCCATCCAGGCTCTTAGAAGCTTAGGGAAGCAAAAGTAGTGTGATCTTTGACATCACTTTGCCATAAACATCTCTATGGAAAGCTTTCATATAATTAATTTTTGCGGGGGTCTGTTTTATTAAGATTGGTTCTGCCTGTTAAATTAAAATACTACTTTACTAGTAGTAGCAGTAGTGGAAGTACTACTAGTAGTTGTTGTTGTAGTGCTGATGGTGGTAACAATGTGTAATTATTATTATCTATCTATATGTACTGCATTACAAACTTAGTTTTTTTGCACCATGGCTGTAGGCTGCAGTTTGTATTATGTCATTATGTACATATATGAGATACATGTATTTCTTTTTAGGCCATGTTTTTCTTGGCCACTTGGGGGCAGCACATCAAACTGTAAACACAACATTGACATATTATATCACATTATGATATGGCAAATATGTTAGCAAACTAGCCCAGTAACTAGCCCTATAAATTACACATATTGGATGGTTTCACACTTCATAATTTTAAAAAACATCCATCCTAATGTAGAAAGTAGAGAACACTCTAGTCTTTAATCAATGTTTGCTTTATTATTAACTGTAACCATAATCTCTCCATAATGTTGAAGAGCAACTTAACACCCCCTGAAAATGTTGTTACTGACCTTGAGTGGTTTAACCTCACCTTGCTGCAGTACTTCAGAGAACTTTATTGGAAACAGGTATAAAGGGAAAAGGGAAGAATTTTAATTGGTTGAAGTTAGGGAAAGATTGTGTCCAATCATGGTTTACCATGGTTGAAACAAACCAACACTGACTGTTGGTAGGCAGCATTATCGAAACCATAGTCTCTCCAGTGTCTAAGTCAGACACATTGCACATCACACTAACCTACTGTACATAGGGTTATCTAAAACATGTTGTGCATCTCATTACTGTAATTATAATCAATACTGCTACTGAGAAGTGTTATACAACTTATAATAATAAGTAATGATAAAAAGGCAGCAGAGCTTAACTTACAGTGCTCCAGTCGTCTGGAGGATAAAGAACTAAGCTTATGAATTATTGCTGGAGTTTAACACCCTGCACTGACTGGGGAACTGTGGGTTAGTGAGGTATATGAGTATTACTCCCTCTATACCACTTATGAGGTTTTGACAAAGTCACTGAACCCATAAGCGCTCCAGTGGAGTTGCCCAGTAGCTAATAATAAAGCTGGGCAGTTTCCAGGTATGACTAAATCAGAGGGAATACCAGGAAGCTCATTGCTTGAAACTGACAAAAATGTTTGGCATATATTGTAGTCGTCTGCATTAAAGAAAATTATATTCTGTAAATCTCCCTCCTACTGTCATTCCTCTGAATGGATCAGCCAACAAGCAGGCCAACTGCCAATAAAAAGGACAGACTGAGACTGGAGTGCAGCATAAAAAGGGTGGAAAGGCCCAGTCACTCTAGTATTAAAATGAAAACATTTAGTTGCAAAATTAATTCATTTCAAATGTGAACAAATTGTTTGTGTCAAGTTCAACATTCAACATCAACAGAAGCTTTGACATGCAAGTTTGTGTTGTTGCCCAACTGCAAACCATCTTTACATTGCTAACCTTTGAGGGGACGGACAAACCAGAGGAAGCTATCATAGCTTATTAGCTGTGTTACATCATCCACCTGCATTTAACCACTCTCTCTCTGACTATAAACTGCATTGGAAGATGCTTTGGACTCGTGTTCACTCCTCATTAATTTATTTCCTTTGTGGCAGGAAAACACGTTGCGCAAGCCATCAGAAACTCCTGCAGGTTAAACTGAGCTAACCAAACACCTAGATACCGCTAAGTAACTCTAAAAGATAAACGGACTTGGAGACGCTTGCTAGCTTACATTAGCAGCATTAAACATTTAAGCTACAAACAAACCATAATGCATCACTCGCTGTAGGAGCTGATGTTACACCGGTACACCAAATTTTTTTTCTAGAATGGCGAAGTCATGACCTACTCTGCTTCTGACTGGCTAGTACTCATTGCCTCTGTTGGTTGGGTTGGTTAGGTTTTGGCATGAGGAGTGAGATTGGTTAGGGTAAGAATATCAGGGTCAGCCAATCAGAGGCAGATGAGGGTGGTTCATGACTTCGTCATCCTAGGAATAAAAATATTTGGTAAAATCACTACAGGTAAATAGTCTGTAGGGGGAGCTTTTGGTCTGTGCTGATTTGAGAGCAAGATAGTCACTGTGTTTTTCACTCAAGTTGTCTTTCCCTGTTTAGCATTGTAACATTAGCATGACAAATTTGGCAAGGACGTGCAGATAAACTTTGCTGTGCCACTTTCTGTTGTGACCAGGGCTTAAGATATCTGTAGTTAGAATCATTCAAAGCTCCTCTGCAATTTGACAAAGAAGATAAGACTGACCACACTTTGTTCTACTGTTCACTGTTTACTTTCTAGATTTAAGACTGAAGATTTGTTGTTCTCATCCATGTTCATTGCTTGAAACAGAGAAAAATATCTGGCATGTCTATTGTAGGATAACGCATTAAAATGAAAAAAGTATATTCTGTAAATCCCCCACCCACTGTCATCCCTCTGAATGGAACAGCCACTGAGCAGGCCCACTGCCAATTAAAAGCACGGACTGACAGATTGGAGTGTGGCGTAAAATGGGTGGACACGCTGACAGACGGCTGCTCAGGAGGTGATTCATGGTGTGTGTGTGCATGTGTGTGTATGTGTATGTGGGTGTGTGCGTGTGTTTGTGTGTTTGTGTGTGTATTTGTGTGTTTGTGTGTGTGTCCAAGTAGGAGACCTACAGCGAACAGACGGAGAGGACAATCGGCGCTCGGGGAGTATGACACAGAGGTATGTTTTATCAGGTTGAAAATCCTCACAGCACGTAAAGTATCCGCTACTTGCAAGTCCCACTCTCATCAGGACATTGCTCGGTGCTTTCTGTTCCTCCTGCAGGTACAGTGATGTGATATTAGAGAGTCAGTGAAGCTCAGAGGCCAGAAAGATGCTAACTCTGCACAGGGTTTCCTCCATCCCCCACACAGCAGCGGTCGACTTCTAACATCCACCTCCTACTTTTTTTCTACTCCCCTGCTCTACTGTTCTGTCTCTGTGGAATAAAAGCTCTTTTCATGTGGGTGAGTGGTGGAAGAAACCCAGAAGGATCTCTCTCTCTCTCTCTCTCTCTCTCTCTCTCTCTCTCTCGCAACTTTAAATCCAGTCCTTCAGGGGGTTGTTATGTACTGTATCTGCAGATTCATAAAACATGCTCTGCATCGTCCTGAAGTGTAAGCATCACTGCATGTTCAAATGCTTCCTACATCAATTATTAACACTGTGCATGTGTGTTCCCACTGTTATCTAAATAACAACACTGGAAACAAAGACAAGCAAGAAGAGGGCATACTGTACATTTCATAAAATAAACTGTTGTTTATAAGGACTGATTCTTCATCAGTTTTTTGCTGCCATGTCCCTCTGATTTGTACCATTATACTATTTTAAGAGCTTAAACATTTTGGGAAATATGGTTTTTTAAAAGTTAAGAAGATTGATATCAAGGTCATGTAGTAGCTATATGGAAATACCTTTTTATCTGCAGGACCCTATACTATTTGTATCTTGTCCACGCGTATACACATTCCTGCTGACAGTTTTATGCTGTTCCACGAATCGATGTGCCAAGAGCAGCAGTAATGCACCAATGCCATAGACTGTAGGAAATAATGGAAGTAGCCACGATGACATCACCCATTGGTTTGTGAACTCATGTTTTGAAGCCTTGAGTTTGGCATTTTGACTGTTGCCATCCTGGATTTTTGGAGCCAGAAGTGATGAGAAGTGACCATATTTGGATAAGAGGGTGGAGCTAACCCTAATGCTAGCTGCTAGCTTGGTTAGCATGGTGCATTTAAAGACTATGGTTAACTGTGATAATGCAGATGTTAATGCTAATTTTCACTAGCGAAGAATGTGCTTAAAACCATTAGAACAAAATGTACTTACCCGAAAAACTAAACATCCGATTTCTTAGAGGGTCTTCTAGTACAACCAAACGCTGAACACTTTTTTAGGTGACCAAAATGTTACAATTAAAAACACTGGAATAGTGAAGGCTATGCTTATACTCTGTCAATCTGGGGTTACACCATGGTTATGTTACCTAATCAACATTGTCACTGTAATAGCGACTTGTCAATCACAAGGTAGCCACACCCCAAACCATACCCTGCTTTTTCGTCAAATTTAAATCAAATAGGACCATAATTTACAAAATGAACATCATGCCGTATTGAAGAAGACTTGATACTAGCAATTGAGACCATAAACTCATTAGGACAGTGTTTACTGAAAGTAATAAATCAAGTGAGAAGTAGGGTCATTTTCTCAGACTTCCATACAAGTGAACTTCTTTTTGGAGCCAGTGGGGTCGCCCCCTGATGGCCATTGAGAGAATGCAAGTTTAATATACCTCTGCATTGGCTTCACTTTTCAGACCTCAAACTACACGCTTGACCAATGCCTAATCAATCGTCTTGAAAAGTGGGTTGGTCTTTCTGAATGTGTGTTAAACTGGTTCAAGAATTACATCAAAGGGAGAAAGTTTTACGTCAGTCTTGGAGATCGTGTGTCTGAGGAACATGACTGTTGCCTTGGTCCATTATTATTCTCACTGTACATGCTGCCACTTGGTGACATCAGAGATCAAAATGTATGTTTTCATAGTTACGCAGATGACATACAACTGTACATCTCTGCTGAACCAAGTGATCCTGCAGCTATAAACTCCATTACTACCTGTCTTCTAGCAATAAATAAATGGATGAACAATAATTTTTGGAAGTTAAACAAGGACAAAAGAGAAATGCTGTTTAATAATCTGGGGAACTCCCTGGATTAAAGGTTACAAGTCTTACCTTAGAAACATAGCCAAAGTACGACCATTTATAAATCAAAAAGATGCTGAAAAACGGATTCATGCCTTCATTTCAAGCCCACTTGATTGCTGTAATGTACTTCTTACTGGCCTCCCAAAAAAGAAAAAAAAAAAAACACTGAGAGACTTCAGCTCATTCAAAACTCTGCATTTCGGCTATTAACCAGAACCAAGAAAGGAGAACACAGTCCAGTTTTAACTGCTCTGCACTGGCTTTCTGTAACATTTAGAATTGACTTTAAGGTCCTCCTTACACACAATGCCCTTAATGGGCTAGGACCAAGCAACATTGCTAACTCCCTTGTTCACTATTTACTTTCAAGAACACTGCATCATCTGCTGCTGCCAAAAGAAAATGGGGGGATGCAGCCTTTGTCAATTACGCCCCAAAACTGTGGTATATACTACCAATAGATATCAGGGAAGCCAGCTCACTAAATATTTTTAAAAGGAAGGTAAAAACTTATCTCCTTACCTTAGCCTTTAACTAGCTCCGTATCCAGCCATTATGCTAAGCTAAGCTAACATGTCCCAACACCAACTTCAGACAGATATGAAACTTTTTTTTTCATCCCACTCTCAGAAATAAAGCAAATACAGTACATGTTCTAATTTCAGTTCAGTCAGTTGTCCCACACACAAGAGAAAATTATTTTTATATATTTATATTGCAGATGGTAGACTGTAGATGATTGCTTTAGTGTGGGAGATCAGGGTGTGATGGCCAGTTAATGACACCCAATTTGGGTTAAGTGGGCTTACTATGAACAGTGGAGGACTCATTAGAGTGTAGTCTGCGAGGAACAGTGGAGTACAAGCAGAATCAATCAGTGACTTCCACCACTGAACCCTCATTAAGCAAACCCTGTAGATTTTTTTTGCGCCAAGTCACATTAAAAAGGCAGATGAAGAAGTTTTGTCTTATTAAGATTTCTGGAGAATGAATAGCCTGAGAGGCCGCTAAATTTAGTCTTTCTCTGAAGATTAATGGTCATTAGAGGAGAAGCTGAAGTGAATAAGAGCATGACTCAAGTGACAAAGGTCTGTATTTTTATTCTTGACATAATTATGTGGAGTCTGCATGCATTTTACAGCGTGTTACCCATGTCAATCAACCAATTAGGCAATGACAATACCTGCTATGCACAACATGCAGCCCTGCGCTAGATGGATTCAGCAGGTTTAGATGTGCTGTCATGCAGGAAGGAGGATGCACTCATTAACTGTCACTATTCCCCAATGTTATTGATAGAGCAGAGACAGAAATAGAATCATAAAGCCTCAGTATAAGCAGGTATTTTTGGCGTACGAATGACACTTTGCTGATGTTTCTTGTGCTGACTGCAAGCTATTTTCAGGGAGGCAGATGTGTATCTTTTTGATATCTGTCTCAGAAACAGTTGCTTTTATGCATCAAATGCTATGAATCAGCAATAAACAGTGTTTGACATTCAAAATGAACAAAGACAAGAAAGTGGGCTACAATATTCTATATTATTAGAAATCCAGTCTCAATCAATTTTATGGTATATTATTGTAAATGCAACTACAGCTTCAAGATCCCCATCAGACATATTTAACACTGACACTTACACTCGCCTTAAAATCATAATTATAATTAAAATCAATCAATGAATAAAACTGCAATTACCTGGTTAAAAAAAATTAAATTACATCTACTCCTGCTCCTCATTAAAAAATCTAGAATCTATGAATATATAAATATTAATTAATTTCAATCTAACTGCAGGACACCCGATGTAGTGCTTCACTGGAAAGTCCATTCTCAGTGTTTGTGCACTGGAGGTATCACGTTTCCACATCACGCTGGTGTCAGTTGCATAATGGACCACCACTGGACTCCAAACTAGTTGTGATGTCACAAACCATGCTCATAGGTACATATCTTAAACTCAAGTTTAAGGTGAGCACAAAGTTTCATGTTTAAGAAAATGAATGTGAAGGAACAATAAGCAAAACTTGATTTTGAGTCAAAGGGGACTTTAAGGAGCAACTTTCCAATTAACACTAAAAAATGCATTCAAATTCAGAACACCCACCTTTCCATCATCCTGGTTTATTTTGATGTCGGACACATTTTTACACATAATCACTCTATTGTCCTCGTGTTTTTAAGTGTGGTAAGTTTGGGGTCCTTAAAACTTTCAACTACAGTTTCTGTGTCTCAGAATATGCTCAATTTGATACGTGCTGATTTTAAAGTTTTAAAGTTTTAAAGTTAGCACATCACTTGTCCTTTTCAGACCTGTAAGCCCAGTGGTACACATTACATAAACACACAGATGCCATTCTGTATTGTTTACCCCCACAGCACAGCCTGAGGCAATTTTCACAACCACTTGTTATTGCAGCTATTCTACATTGGCCTGTTACTGTCACATTAGTAGAGTTTTGCATATATGAGAAAATTGTTAAAAGTGATACATTGCCCGAGAAGTGTCTCTCAGCTCAACCAGCCTCAACATGATGCTCAGTCAAGAATGTGAAGATCAATACAACTTTCATATCTTCCTGTTAAATATGAACCTGGAGTGTCACCGTGAGGTTGTACACTTCAGTTTTTGTATAAGTTAAACATTAAATTAATGAGATATAACGTGTTAATTAATGAGCTTTAGAGGTCTGGTTGGCACCTTTGGCTGACTGTTTTCCCCTGTTTCCAGTCTTTATGCTAAGCTAAGCTAACCATCTCCTGGCTGTAGTTTCAAATTTAAAGCTGTTAAAGAGTTACACACAATGCAGATCACATGGTACAGATGATAATGCTCATTTGTCTATTAGTCTATTTTTGAAATGATCAAAACTCATAAGTTTATCTAGCCCACTGATGCATTAAAAATAATTTATTACTGTATGTCCTTGTAGAAATATTAGCCAGAATTAGACTGTGCAGTCCAATCACTATGTTTGACACAACCCTCTAGAATTATAAAACGGGGAGCCCATGCCTTCATCATTAAAACATATGAAAGGTGCTGAAAAGTATTGTGCACATGCTTTAATTGTTTTCAGTTTAACTGTTGGATCTTACTTTCATAATTCATAAACTATTAGAGAGTTGGTGCAAATTTCAACAAAAACAGTGGTTTACTTGCTAAAAAGCTGTGAAAATGAGGCCCAGTTTAAAAATAACTGGACTTATCCTTCTGGCAAAATACCAAACCCCTACGCTATCTGCCAGTGTAAGAAATTCTGAACAAGACCATCAGCAGCACTAAATGTCTAAAATATTAAACAGTGCCCACAACATGAAGGCCCCTGTGTATTCCAGCCAACATAATGTTCATGTGACCTGACTAGCAAGTTAAATGCAGAGATTGTAAAGCAGCTACTCCCAAGCTTTTTGCATGTCAATTCAAGTTTTGGATCCTGTCCTTTAGTCAAATAACCTTGTTAGAAAGAAATAAGTATCACTGTTAGAGACCAACCACATGAACTTTTACTTTTTTTTATCTAAATAACATGACACTGATGCTTAGTGAAGAGAGAAGGGAATTCATTTATGAGGCCAAACTCCATTGCTGCATAGAAAAGCTTTCCAAAACCATGAAATTCTAACTAGCCCATAGCCACTTATCTAGCTAGGTAATTAGAGTTACCCTAGACTTGCTTTTGTCAACACCGAACAAGAAATGGTGAATTCCATCTTTATTTATGAATTCATATTTTGGCAATATTTCTTTTGTTGTTTGTTAGCTCAGCTGTGTCCCAAAGGGCAAACTTTAGGTTTAACACTTCAACCAGTGTTTTTAGCCTCCAGAGTATGTGAATGTGTGTGGGTGGGATTTTGTCAATGTACATTTGTAGCATGGTAAACTGGCATTATATGTGCGTGCATGTACAATCTGTCAGTGTGTTTCTGTTCATAAAAATTTCATGTGGGCATCTCAGTGTAAGGGCCTTTTCTTCAGTATGTGTGGGCCTTTGTGGAGGTGCTGATGAATGGCTCTGATTAGCAGTGAGGATGACGCTCGAGCCTTTGGAGCGCCCTGCAGGATTACAGGACATCGCCAGCATTTGGGAAACAACCACTCAGGCAGAAAATCACTTTCATAAAGTGACACAGACCCTACACACACACACACACACGCTCACACACACACACACACACACACACACACACACACACACACACACACACACACACACACACATGCGCACAC
This sequence comes from Thunnus albacares, assembly GCF_914725855.1. Lineage (NCBI taxonomy): Eukaryota > Metazoa > Chordata > Actinopteri > Scombriformes > Scombridae > Thunnus > Thunnus albacares. The sequence goes on from NC_058121.1 coordinate 4,700,364, forward strand.
ACACACAAGCCAGCACACATACAAAGCATTCCTCATTACCTATCTACCTCCTCATACCTCATTTCATGACTGAAATCCACACAGATGAATACACACTAATACACAATGAAATATGAAACTGTAAATACAAAACACTTAAAGGCATATGTACACTTGTTTGAGTCTGAATCTGTGTTTGGCTGTTCCCAGACCTCCAAGTCTTGTGAGAAGTCTGTAGTTTTGTCGTACATTTGGATAAAACTTTAGGAATTAATTGAAAGTAAGAAGCAGCAGCCTTGTAAAGAGCCAGTCTTTCAGAGGTCTGCAAGCTTATAGCTTAAAGTGGCATATACTGTCTGTACTTAGCAGGTTAGGTTTGGGCTTGGGTTTGGATGGGTTAAGGAAAACATCTGGGTCTGTGACAATTTTTATGTTTGTGTCCATTCGATCACCAAAATGTATAGAATAGTGAACAACACTTGTTCGTACAGTCCTACTCAAGATTATTTCAAGAGTTGTTGCCAATATAAGAATGTTTTAAAAAGAAAGTTTTATGTTAGAGCTTCTGTCACATTTCATTACATCAAGAAAATTGCCATCATGAAATTTTTAAAATGCATTATGTGTGTGTTGTATATGTATATATGTATGGGCCACTTGGGGGTAGCACAAAAACCTTTCAACACAACACTGACACATCATCACCTTGTTAAGTTTTTATGGAAAACATTAGAAAATAGTTTTGTCATCACCAACTTCACCCTCTCATCTTAGCTACTAAATGTTCCACTATGTTCACCAGTTAGTTTCTAACTTTGGATGCTGTTTGGTAGAGCTGAGGAGAACTGCAGAGTTGGGTGATAATTTGGGTTTGTTACAACAAGCAACCCCTTTTTTTACACAGTCATTTGATCTATTGTTAATATAAAATACTGATTAGTGCAGCTTTAAAAGGACCACTTTGCACTGCTCATTTTGAAAGCAGCAATATTGTGATGAGTGGGAGTTGGTGGCAGTAATGCAATAAAAAAAGGAGAGGCGGAAGGCCGCAAGCTGAAACATTACAAAAACTCTCCGCAAAGCTTTTATGAGGTAGGTGATAAATCCCTCCTGTTTGTGAGGTCTTGCAGTAAGGATACATGCAATGCATGTTGGAGGATTAAGGTTTAATAACTTAGCATTGCTTCACCTTTACAAGTGTGCCATCACTTGAATTTTCAACTTGAAGAAGCTGTTATTGGAGAAACATGCATGTTCTTGTATGCATTTGACCTTTTACAGCCATCCCATCACTTTTTGTGTTTTTTTTTTTTGCATTTCTGGCAGCTTTGTTCTCTATTTAGATGACCTTATTTTTCCTGTGTTTTGGCATGAAACCAGAGTCATGAAAACATTAAGTATGGTATCTCTGTGACATCATCCACTATCAATTACAGTAAAAAAGAAAGCTGTTACGTACATACTGCTTTACTGCAGGACACTTTCATCCTGCTATCAGGTTACCAGTAGCAGCCCTTTCCCCACTGACCAGAGACTTTGGTTTCTAAAGGAGGCACTTGGCATCCAATCAGAGGCTAAATGGAATGTGGTCACTGTGTGGCCTTTAATTAAGTCCTTCCAGAGGGGAGGATTTACTGTTCTAGAAGGAGAAAAGAATGAGTACATAGTATTTTCTCACCCACTTAGGCCAGTAATCCATAAAACATTTATGTTATCGCAAGCTGTGCGCTCAGATGAAGACTCATGTCTTAGCGATTCATAACGAGATGTATGACAGCTATATCACAACATAGTATATCTGCAATGGCATGGTAGTGAATGGCTTATAATGGTGAGGTATTCTATTTGAAAAGACCTTCCCTTCCCTCAAGGCAATAACATTTGATATAATATGAGCTTTAGAATGTCTTGTGCCCCATTGCTGACTCTCCATGGCACTGCATGGGCCACAGACTGGCTGTGCCAACCATGAGCTCTCTGATACCAATGTTTTGTGTCTAGATAAAGGCCTTTTGTAAAGGCTACTCCAGCCCAGCTGATAGTGTGCCACAATAGAAGGTTGTTTATCTCAACTCCTCAGCAACCAAGGCCGCCCTGAAAAATGATTCTTTAGAACACTGAAAAGCTTGAACTTCTAAATAATGATTTATTCAATGAAGGAGCACAGACACAAATTCTGCAGTGTTCTTTGTGGTCTAATGAGCAAGGTCGGACCTTTGTCATTTAAATCAGCAAATGTATCCAAACAGTTCCTGACAATCAAAAGGAACAAATAAGAACAAATAACGCTACTGCATCTTTTGCTCAGGAGGCTTGTTTGGCAGACCAGTGAATGAGGTTTTACTCATGCCAAGAAATTATTCAGGTGCAGCGGTAGCGACTGCACATGCCCTACTTTTTATGCTACTTCTCCTGCTTCTGCTTCTCCAACCATAAGAGGTTCTACTCGGAAAACCAGGCTCCGCTAAGGCAGGATTAAAGTCTGGGTCAACAACAATGATGACTGTCTACAACGCTTATGCAATGAGATCAGGGTTTGGGTGGGGGGTGGGGGGCGGGGGTCTTCAGTGGCTTCCCTTGTATACAGACTGGGAAGGGGCTTCAATGATGATTACCGCTGTAAACCCAAGAGTATACAAATGGTATTTACAGTGTAACAAGCATGAGTTAATCCTAATCCTGGGCTGTAATTGATTTTTCAGTGATGAGATGTTCACTGGAAGATGTTAGACTAGGACCAGGTTTAATCCTCATCTATGAAACTGGTCAACAAGCAGGAAGCTACCTGAGTGGGCTGGATTACACACTTTGGCACCAATTGCTGTTATCATTAATAAAAGGTTCAGAGAAATCATAAAAAGCATACTTCACCCAAGAATGGATTACTAGCAATTTGATTCATTGCAATTAAATTGTACATGAGAAGGGTCTTAAGGTGGATCCTACATTTTTATCTAATCTTGAAGCCATGTCTTGTAATGGGGCCATTAATCTATCTTCAATCCCTCTATAAGTGTACTCAAGTGATAAAGTATTGCCTTTCTATAAAGTTGGGGAGCTGACAGGATAATTTTTAAAAAGAATGGTCCAAATCAAATAACCAAGGCTGAGATATTCAGACTTTTATTTATGGGTCGAACTCCAAAAAACACTGAATCCTGCATTTCCCATAATGGAACTCAATAGCATCTTTCGTTAGACCCCCCTAAATGCTGAATGTCCCCTTTTTTAATGGAGGCTCTCTATGAAAACTCTCAAGTCCAAGTCTGGTGATATCATCAGGGTTATTTTTTCAAACTTTTCAAAATTGGTGAGGTGTACAGCAAACCTGGGGTGTAGTAATATTCCTACATAGAAATACTGATTGGTTAATGGGGGTCCTGGGCAAAATGGGTTGGCTCATTTTTGAGATGGCATCCCAGCATATTAATCTGGCACTGATTTTACTTCCTAACCTGTAACTAAGAATCATACTCATACTAGAGTTAGGGTTCGGGCACAATGTCACCTACTTGCAAGTTGCATGGAGAAGGGAGGTAGACTTGCAGTATCAAAGCTTCAACAATACTTGTAGTATTATTATTATGAAACTGAAAGACTAGATCAGGGTCTTGATACCAGCACATTTCAGATCTATCTCATGACCTGATGTGACCATGACCACTACTGGTCCTGGATGGCTTTCTGATGGAACCCGGGCATTACACTCACTCAGACATTCATAAAAATTGTTACAGCAAGGATCTTGATAATACATACTCAGCTGATGGAAAGCAATCTTCTTTGTGACTTTTAAAGTGCATCACTCACCGGCTGTGTTTCGTCATTTAATGCAATGTATTGGTTATACAGACACAAAAAACAGAAGTACAGTAAACAGGATGTGCCAATGTGGGGAGTGAATGTGATGAAATTGTTGCTTTATTGGAGGGTTGATGTGCGTCATAGCTGGGAAATTGGACAGTGTGTGGGCTTACACAAAAACAATATACGCAGGTGTTTTGATGTGCGTCAATGCCGCCGGTGTGTTTTAGTTTGAGACTGTGCTTTAAAGAGAAATTACAGTGTCTGTCCTTAGGGACAATACCTAAAAATGCCATATGTTTGCACGTAACTGACAAAGCAGAGTGATTTGTGACTCATATCTGTCAGAGGCAAAAGTTGAAGTAGCAAGACGTTGTTAGAAACCTCAAAATCCACGTAAGGAGGAGGTCAGGGTGAATGAATGGGTCAACAGTTAGTCAGATTTAGGATACAGGACTGCTGTTCATTTCTTGTTTCATACCAGCAGTTAATATTGGCTTCAATTAACCAGGATGACAAAGATCCCTAATCTTGACAAACATTTATTTTAAACCAAACCATGATCTATCTCCAACCCCAACAAGTTATTTTCGTGCCTAAACCTATATCCAAACTTTAAAGGTGAACTCCAAATGTACACATCAAAGTCCGTTTACAGGTCTTTGTTAGCACTAGTGTATAAGGCCTTTTGAGCAAGTCTGATAAATTGCCTCACGTGATGTCACTTGAGTCAGTGTCGGTTGGGGATGAAGACTACGAGTTTGAAAAAGAAAAAAATCTAGGGGTGTGGAGTTAGAAAGAAGTGAGGTTACCAGACCTCTGTAGCCCGCTCCTCATCTCTGCTGGAGGCTAGCAACTTTACATTATGAAAAGTTTCCCCTCTTGGCTCCAGAGAGCCACAGACTTGTTTAAATCATTGCAGGAGCTGAACAAAAAAATGGTTGTAGCCACCAGCATCGACGTTTTCACTTCTGTGTTGACACCTGGTCAGCTTCAGAAACAGTGAAAAACGAATGAACGGTTAATGTGTTCTTTGTGGCTTCTTGGGTGTGCTTATGTTTAACCAACCTAACACGCTCATCATTTTTCCCACCATGACCAACACTTAAGTCCACCCAACACACCTTGCAAAACACATGGTTGTTTCCTAACATGCTTTTCGTCAGGAATGGTAAAATAGTTTCCCAAGTGTTAAAATGTTTACACAGATATTTAGATTTTTTGCCGGCATCTCACCTATTTCATTATCAATTTTTCATGCTGTTTGCTAATTGAATGATCATTGTTATCGTGACTTCTCAAAAAGAAGAAGAGGAGGACAGGGACAAGGATGCCGCCTGTTGTATGCTGCCACCTGCTGGACAGGTGTGGGTATAGCAGGGCTTTTCTGGCGTATATATTGAAGTCTAGAGATCTAACCAAAACAACTTGATTGGGCCAATTAGGATTCTGTGTAACTGTAAAAATAAGAAAGGGATTTCGAGAGCTTTATGGGGGGAATTATGAGACGAGAACATAGCAGGAGAGGGGGTGAACAAATGGGAGAAACCTGGGAGAATCAGGAAAGTTGACAGGTCTGATTATGTAGGTGACAGGTTTTGAAAAAGGACGTTTTAGGAGTGTAATGCTAAATCTGTGGATCTATCAGAAAATTATCATACGAATAATTTTTGTTATGGTGATTTGTGCCAGTTTTCAAAGGCACAGACAAATGATGTCCTGCCAATACTGCCATCAGATCAGAAAATGCTTGATTGGGTTATTCTTGGAGGCATGGACCAATAATTTATCATGTTGTTTGTTTGAAGGACTGGTTGAAAAAACATCTCCTCTCAGCTGGTGTTATGTAACAATAAACATGATTTATACTGACCGAGAGGTTGTGTCTTCTATTAAAGTCAATACAAACCATGCAAAATCGAAGATGGTGCAGGATTTCTTCCTCATCTCGCTGACTGGAGTGCTGCTCAGCTGCAGAGCGCACAGTGCTGCCACTGGTGGCTGGATCAGGATCACTGATGATGAGTCAGGCTGAAATGCATTTGTTTCATTATAAAATTCTTCTCAGTACTAGTGTTACTAAAGCTTTTTCACTCAAGGTCAAATCTGAGTTAGAAACGTATGTCTACCTTCAGTGCCATATTACCTTGCCCATCAGAATGTGTCAGAAAGTGTCAAATGGATATCATTCGATTATTGTGTTGCCATTTGACATGTTCACACTGGCAATAAAAAACGGATTTCTAGGAAAAGCATCCTGAAGGCTGCCGTCTTCACGCACCTGTTCTATTCACTTAGTGATGAAGGCACAGTAGATGGAGAATTACATGACTGACAGCATCTTTTTACAATAATATACTTGATTAACAGGAGTGGTAATGACTGAGGTTTTAGTGAGGTGTCTGTGTGTGTGTGTGTGTTGGGGGGGACAGGTAACTTAATAGGCAGGCTATTTTTTTTTTTTTTTTTAAATGAGGGACGTCTGTATTACCTGGTCTTCTCACACCTCCCTGCCTGGCTCCGTATAAACCACTCAGCATGAAGCACAACACAGGGTGGCTTTCCCCCCATTCATGAAGCCGACACTGACTCATCCCCCTGCAAGTGCTGCCGGTCACTCAGCCACCTGCAGGAACATTTTACAACTCTCACGTTGCCTGTTGCCTCCACTGTTCCCAAAATAACCAGGCAACATCATCATTTCCCTCTCCAGCCGTCCTTCCCCCTCTTCAACCCCGCCACATGGTTACAGTTAAGTACATAAATCAGGCGCCACCGCTGGTGTGAGAACTGTAGAGGCAGACAGGAGGCACACACACACTCTCACACACACACACACACACACACACACACACGCATGCACATCACACCGCCGCGGCTCGTCGCTGCTACTGCAGCCGGTGCAGCGAAGGAGACTCACGGCTTTTTTTTCTTCCCTCACACGGAGACGGAATGGCTTGAGAGCGGACAACGCGGACTCGTCTCGATCGGCCGATGCGCGATGATTTTCTGACTGTCCGCCTGTCTGTGTGTGTCTGTGCGTCTTGCCGCGAATTGCTGCAGTGCTGTTTTTCCAGGTGTTGTAGTGTGTGTGTGTGTGTGTGTGTGTGTGTGTGTGTGTGTGTGTGTGTGAGTGAGTGAGTGAGTGAGTGAGTGAGTGAATGTGTGAGTGTGTGTGTGCGTGTGAACGTGTGTGCATGGTGGTGCTGGTGTTGTAGCCTGGTGTAATTCTCTTACGAATTGGACTAAGCCGGGGAACGGAGTCTGATGTCACATGTGCTTCATCGGAGGAGACGGGGCATCTGCAAGCTGGATTTTGTGGAGGATGCTGCGGCAAGTGATACACAGAGGGCTCAAGGCTTCGTTTTACTGGCTGGGCTTATTCGTTAGCAGGCACCCCGTTTTCTTCCTCACTGTCCCCGCGGTCCTCACCATCATTTTCGGATCTACCGTGCTCAGCCGATTCAAGCCGGAGACGGACCTGGAGGTGCTGGTAGCCCCGACTCACAGCCTCGCCAAGATCGAGAGGAGTCTCGCCAACAGCCTGTTTCCCATCGACCAGTCGAAGCACAAGCTGTACTCGGATTTGCACACCCCGGGCAGATATGGCAGGCTGATCCTGCTGGCCAAGTCCGGGGGGAACATCCTGGAGCTGGCCGACCAGGTCCTGCAGGTTCACAAGCAGGTGTTGGATTTGCGCGTCAATTACAAGGGATTCAATTACACGTTCGCGCACCTCTGCGTCTTGAGCCACAGGGACAAGCGCTGCCTCTTGGATGATATCATCACCATCTTCGAAGATATCAGGCAGGCTGTGCTTTCCAACAGCACTTTCCACAAGGTGCCAGTGAGCTATCCGAACACAACACTAAAGGTGAGATTTTATTGCACGCTGCAGCTCCTCTGACATGCATGTCAGGCAGGCCCGCACACACTATTCCCCCCCAAATGTGTCTGTGAGAGCAGTGGTGACGGTGCAGCAGCAGTCAGCGTGTGAATAGCGGTAGCAGGCTGGCCCTCGCAGCTTGCCATAATTTCTCAATGAACGCAGTGGGGCTTGTATTTGCTCAGGCTGTGATGTGGGGCTGCAGATTGCTACATATATCAGCCAGCGAGGGAACCCTCTCCATAACACAGACAGCCGGCTTCGCAGTTTTCACCCTCCCTTGTTGGTGCAGCAGGTGAATTGATTGGCTGCATATAGCCCCTGAATGCTCTGCTCTCTGTTCCTACACACACACACACACACATACACACACACTCACAGGGATATCCTCTGTCCTTTTTTTTTTTTTTTTTGATGCAGTGTCTCCCTCTTGCCTTCCCCAGACTGCACATGCAGCATGACATGGCTACAGTAGCTAATAGATTAGGTACCCTGCTTGCCTAGATCATCCTCCTTCTTTCTGTTGCTCAGTAGGATCTGACTACACTCATGCAGCCATATCAATCACAGACAACCTTCTCGCAGCAGTTATGCACAACAAAATATGTCAAAGTAGACATACAGGTGTACATTCAGCAGGCAGGAAAAGTGCAGATGTCCTCTGCAGATGAAGCCTTGTAGTATTTGTGAGGTTTTTAAACTGCACACAAACGTGATTTGCAATAATTGGTATTTGGTTACAAATTAAACCCAACTGTCATTGTCACACCACAGGGCAAGTGCCGTGCAAGGTGGTTTTTCATCACTAGCGGCATGACATGTGCTTGTTGTGAAGGGTTCATTCTATTTTATGGCCTTGAGGAGCACTTGAAAGCGCTGTGCTGTTTAATAGAATACGAACACAGTCAGTGTGACGACTGGCTTATTCAACACAGGGCAATTATACTGTGGTGTAAACGCCACAGTACCGCTCTGCACTGCCACAAACATACTGTGGGCTCAAACAGACACAAGCACATATTTAATGCACCACAGTGGTCTCCAGCATGGCAGGTTGTAACTTCCAGTGAGAGCTGCCACAGCAATCTGAGCTATCCGAGCAGTATCGAGTGTCTGAGTCTAGTAGTGAGGCCATTTATCGTCCTGCTGCAGACTGTTTGGCTCCTAGTATTCAGGTTAAGTGATACAAAGTGTATTCTTCTTTTGGATGACAAGTGATAATCAAAATGGTTTGTGTTTACAGCACTATATCATTATGTCAAAAGAGTGATATAAAGGGCCTGTAATAATACATATTCAGATTTTTGTCATTTTATCGTTTTACTGTGTCACAGAAAGTTGCACTATTACTGCTCAAATATAAATGATCTATGCAATGTTTCATTAAAAAAAACATATTAGTGCCTTTCCTACTGGAGAAACAGGCAATTAGACTGAGTCACTTCACTGTCTTATCTCACAAGGAACAAACAGCCACTTAGGAGACTTTACTATATGATTTATTAACTACTGTATATTCAAACTCTAGACCTTCATCTTCCTTGTGTTTCTCTGTTTTATGTTAGTGTAATTTGAGTATCTTTGGTTGTTTGAAATTTCGATGAGCATTTCACACTATTTTCTGACATTTAAGAGACTGAACAATTAAGTCAGAGAATAATCGATTAGATTATATATAGATTTGAATCGATTCCAGTAATCAAATTGAGGTGAATGACATTTTTTTTATTGGATTTTTTTGGTAGAAAGTATGTCCAATAAAAACTGTTCACAGTGAGGCCTGTGGTTTATTCAGAGTATCCAGGACATTGTTTATGGAAAGGGAAGATGCTTTTTTTGTTGTATTTTTCTTCATGTGCATGGAATGTGTAAGGATATCTCAATCAAAACTACAAATGCCAACCTCATGGTGGCACTAGAGGAAAAGTCAATGGATCATCAAAGTCAGTATGGTTAATTCTCCAGGGACCACAAATGCGCAAAATGTTATACCAAGCCTTTCAACAGTTCAACAGATATTTCAGTCAGGACTAAAGTAGTGTACTGACTGACTGACATTGCCATCCATAGAGCCACGTCCTAGCATGTCTACAAAATGCTCATACATTCACCGTAACAGGTTTTCCATTACATGTATACAGTAGCCTTGCCAGCATATACTGTAGGCTACTCACACTCACATTAGCATTAACTTCTCTCCAACATGAATAACACTATTTCCATCTTGAAGGTTGATGTGACCTCTTTCTTCTCCCACTCTCCTCACTCTGGATCAACCACTCTGCACTCTCTATGTTCCTGAAACCTTTCTTTCTCTCCGTCTGCCTTTCTGATGAGCTGTCTGGGCTAATTCATTTGCCTGACTTCTTATGCCTCATCCTGCTCTTTGATGTCACAATCAGGGGTTTATTTCTGTGCTTGTTATACAGACGTAGTCTTTGTATAAAGTCTTACTTCTTGCTGAGCTGCTGATGAACTCTGTTCCCAGGTGAAAATGTTTAAAAATATATATTCTTTGTTTTGCCTCACTGCTTTATTTATTAGTTGTGTAATCTTTTTTTTTTTTAACTGTCAGGTGTTAAAAAAAATACTACATTAAAGAATGTGATAAGAAAAGATACACCAGACGGGGCTACATAAACATATAGGATAAAGAATTCTGTTATTGGAACAAAGTACATTTTGGAGACACATCTATTATACAAATGAATATGGTTTTGAACATTATCAGGAAGTTCAATTAGACTTAGTGTTTTTAGAAAAATGAGATGTGAGAAATACCTGTCACATCTTGGTCTGTAGTTTCATCCTGAATTCACATCAGCAACCACATCGGTGTGCTAATGCCCGATGGTTAATTAGAGCTTGTTGATAGCTACTTGAGGTGCCAAAGTTGTTAAGGCAACAGATTGGACATATGGCAAGGCTGGTATGTGATTATGTGCTGATAACCGATAGGGCAAATATTTTAGTTTTTCCTTGCTGACAGTGAGGGCACAGTTTGTCTCAGGTCATACAAATATGGACTTCTCCAGCTTTACAGCTCTGTTAACATGTGTTGCAGTTGCATATGGAAGCTCAGAGCAGCCATGGTTGCACATATATTTTCGTTTCACACCTGTAATCACAAGATTGCAACTTAATCATCGTGTGATTTTGAGATTAACAGGTAACATTTTCAGACCGTCCTCACCAGAAAAACAACCATATCAGCAGTTGAAGTGACCTATGTTTACATTTTCCCAACAAGTGACTTGTCATGTGAGTGAAACAGCCTGACTGATACTGGATTTTTGAGGCAGATACCAATACTGATATTTGAGAGCTTGAGATATACTGGTAACTAACAGTTTTAATAAGGATCCCTGAAGTTTACTTTTTTAAAGATATGACCAAGATATATACTGAGCGGTACATTTTACATTTGAACCATAAACAGACAAACTGTAATGTCACCGTTTCTAAATTATTTTTGTTAATCATTATTATATGCATTTTCATACTGCAATTTCTTGGTGCTTTTTTTGTAACTTATTCTACACATTATGCCAGTACCCATATTTTTGTGATAAGTTGATACTGGCAGATATATCATCCAAGCTGGCACAAGAGACTACTGTTAGTATTCTGTCTCTACAGTTAATATTGTTTTTTTTTTTAACCATGACTACAATGTCTACGTAACCTTAACATTCACCAGTTTTAGCTGCTTAAACCTGACCAAATTTTGACAATAGATGTGGCAGATCAGAAAATGGTTATATTGGTCTTTTTGAAATAGAAGACTATATATTTTGTCATTCAGATTGGAGGACATGTTGACATTTTGTGGGGCCATAATCTTGAAGTAACAATTTTACACACAGCAGTCTGGTGAGCACAACACCAGACCACCTACTGTATTTGAGTCACTAAAATAAAACATGACGAGATATTACAGGTGAGAATGTTAAATATCCTCAAATAATATAATTAAATCAATATCTAAAAATTAAGGGCTAAAAATATTAATGAACACCACAAAATCATAGTTTGTGTTCATATGATTGATTGATTGATTGATTGATTGATGGACGGATTGATTGAGATTGTGATTAGTCTGGATCAGATTTTGTAGTACTTATTGTTTAAGCCCATAATCTTGAGATACCAGTTTGATATGTGAAGATAATGAGATAATTAAGTTGTCATCTTATGATAGTAAGTGTCACTAAAAAGAGCATCTCTGGCTACTCGGGGCTTCCGTAGTAAAAGCTCTTATGGTCAAAATGGATCAATATATAAAGACACTGTTGTGTGACTTTAGCATTACATTTATTCTAAAACTAATAATATTGTGTTTGACATTATCAAGCTTCTTGTTACATTCATGAGTGGATTGTGAAATTGAGTGCTGGATTGAATTAAGTTATTAGGTAGTTTGGGTTGGATAGTGCATGGCAATGTCAAGCTAAGGTCAACGTTTGTTTTACACCCCCATTCTCTTTAATAAATCATAAAACTGGAGGTGAGAGTGGCAGCAGCAAGCCGAGACACTAGGGAAACAGCTGATATGCAGAAGCAGGTCTGTGACAGGTTAAATGCTGCAGAAGACAGGATGTGATTGGAGGATGGGAGAACAGATGAGGCACTGGTTGATGGGGCTATCTATATGTGTGACAGTAATTGGCTTGCCCTAGGGTGCGTTTGGATACGTGGCAATAAAAAACACTTAATAGTATGAATGTCTCTTGAAACTGTATTAAGAACCTTAATTAAAATCTTAAGTATAAAATAGACACATGAAACAAAACATTCAAACACTCCTTTTGTTAATTTTAAATTAAAATTTGTATAGAATCACTTAGTTGGACTGCAGAATTTTATAGAATTAATAACACAATCACATCATCCTGATATGATACCACTGACAAAAACATTATAATATTGAATTATTGCCTAACTCGATCCCAATAGATAGAGTGTAAATGAGGCCAGCAAATAAGTAGACTAGCGAACGGTGCATTCAAGGCCAAAAAATTACAGTAGTAATTACAATTAGCATCACCACAGGATTGTCTCTGGATGAAAACATGCAACTAATAAGGTTGAGTTTGTGATGACATGAAGAACTGGCTACCAATACAGTGAACATCCCATTCACTATCTATGAAGCCCCAAATTTCACATTGCTGATGATGCATGGATTGTGCTTCCATAAAGCTGAAGGATTTGTGAGACTCAGATTTTGAGCAGTGGTAAAAATCAATTGCAGCTGAGGCCAAGATCAATATCCCAACTTTGAAGCCAGTTTTAAATGTGGCGCAAGGTGTTAACAGCAGTTCTGCTGTAGATAGCCACAGCCTAGTTTTAGATTTATAGATTCACTCACTTTGTGATATAGAGTAGTTAACACATGCACTTAGAGAACAGTTACATCCAGATAACCTCTATTCCTCCTCCACTCACTACTGCATAGGAGACTCCTGCCATGTAATCACAGTGTTTAGCTAAAACTGACCAATATCAGTTCTTGCAATCTCCCATAGCATGTAGGTAAATTTTTAAGGCTCCAAAGCTAAGCCTTAACCCCTTAACTCAGAGGTATAAATGTCCCCATTTGACCCTAGACTGAGTCAACCTCCTAAAACACTGTAATTCCCATAATGCAACTCTAAAGCATCTTTCGGTAGACCTTCCCTGCCCGGAAACCATCCACAATTTTCTTAGATTCTCTTTGTCATTCCCCTCTGCGGCTGCAGAAGATTATACTTTCATATGTAAAATTGGTGGAGTGCGTCTTTAATCAAAGGACATGCATATACAAAAATATCAATATCAATTAGATTAGAAAACAGTAAAGGCTGTGGGTGGTTTCTCTGACGCATCTTTCTCCACCTCTCTTGCCACTCACTTCCGTCTTTTCTAAGAGAGCTCGGGAGGTGTCACTTCCCCCCTTTTCACATATCACTCAGCTGCTCACTGATATCACATATACACACATACTCACCTTTGTGTGGTGCTCCATCCCCCACCTATCTTCACTCTCTCATTCTGTCACACACACTGAGAACTATATTTTCTCTCTCAAAAGGGTGCCACAAACAAGGGTAGAAAACAAAGTGGATATACTGTACCTTGGGCATTTTCAGAGCTGAACAGGCATTTTGCAAGTAATATAGTTCCGTGTCTTAGATTATCAAATACATACTTGCATGTGTTTCAGCACAGTGATTACAACAATAACACACAGTCTAAGCATGCATTGTCGCTGTGTGGGATGCAAAAGTTTACAGATAAGTGTGTTGTGAATATTGAGATTCATTTGAAATGCTTTAGTGGAGTTACAAAGTCAGTGTGGTAGATTAATTTGAGCTTTGTGCAATTACACAAGTGAAATGAGAGCTAAAGCTTTGGGAGTTCCCTTAGCAATTTCTGAGTGATTACATTACATAAACACACTTGTACACTGTCAAAAATGACAAATTTTAGGTGCTCAATTGGATTGTTTTTGAGAGAAAAATAACAAGCAGATCTTGGCAAGTAAATTGACATGTCTGAGGTAGTCAGTGATAGTCAGAAAACCTGGCTGTTGACTTATGGATGGGATCAGTTATTTTATGTTAAAGTGCAGTGTCCTCAACCACTAATTCATCCTGTTGCCCACATAATGCCAAAGCAGAATAATGCATCCTTTTTTTTACAACAGTAAATTGTTTACAGAAATTGAAGCAAACAATCACAGGGATTTATTTATCTAGAAGCATGAGATTTATATCAAGCTCCCCGCTGTGATTGCGGCTGTTTGATTGTGGTGGATTATTGTGCTCATAACAAGATAAATCATATCTACAATAAGCTGCAAATTAAAGTTGACATTGTTCTGGTTACGACAACAAAACAGTGTCACGCAGGAGTTCAAATTGATATAACAATGTGTGTCTTGGTTAGTTGATTAAATGGTCTGTGGACATAATTACTATGTCAGTGTTTTAATATGCTGTATATTTAAAGCTGGTGGATATAGTTTCGATATAGCCTACGTTATATGCATTATTGAATTAATCATTCTAAAATTCTGAAAATATAGCCTACTGTAACTTTAAATGTGTGATACATCCAGAAGAAATCATGACTGAAAGGTCAAGTCAGTGTGAATTCTCAAGCTGAACTGTATTACTGCCTAAATCAGGATCAAGCTTTTTGCGTTGGAGCTCCTCTCACTGTCTTGAAAACTTGTTCCCATCAGCTGTTTAGTTGTATTTCAAGCATGTCTGGAATTTCTGACAACTATTGTATCTCATACTTGAAATGTGGTGAAAAGTTTGCTGGCAGTTACATCTAAATAAAATACACTATTAACACTAATAAAATTGATTTTAGCTCATTGAAAAGTAGCTTTGCATTGTTTGTTTGCTATCAGACCATTCCAAATAAGTAGCTCTGTACAGATTACTAAAAGTGAATTTAGGCAATTTAAAAAATACTTCCTGGTTAAAAATGTTTGCATAGCCACTAAAGTAAGATAAAGAATCATGATGTGATAACTCTGTTACTGACTGGATGTAATAAACTATTAACTTAACACTATTTAACTTAGATTCTGCTATTTAGCTGTTTATGATAACTCAAAACTAGCTAAAACACTGACATGGCTAATGGCTCAGTAAATACAGGAAGCCCAGCTAAACTGACAAAAATGTGGTGTGACTAACAGCCAGTTTATATGTAACTAACATACAGGCAACAGTCCTGCACACTAAAAATGATCAAAGCTGCCAAAAAGTTGGGTAGACACCTTGGGAAAAAGCAGCAACATTTCTGACATTTTGTCATTAGCTAAATAAGTATGCGAACATGCTAATTAGGGAAACGTTGCTAGAGCCTCGAACCATGAAAAAAGTGCTCATGTAGGTTTAGTTTTACTGACCTAGACTGAACTTAGAATCCAACACTGAAGATTGTAAGAAGCAACTTCTTAACGTCATAGCATTATGCATCAGGGTTGCATACTGATGTGTGTCAAAGGGTGAGGCAGTTGCCTAGCTTACATAATGAGTGAATGAATCTTTGTCCTGAAGTGAAATAAATGATTCAAATTAGAACATTAGCAAAGTTAAAGCAAAGCATTTGAATTCACAGAAAGTATGTTTTGGGTGTGTTCCTCTGATTTACAGTGGTCTTCCCTGGATGGAGCTTGAGAGTAAACTTGCACTGTTAGATATATAGATGGTGACTAGCAGCAGACCTGTGGGTAACTAGTAGTGCCTGAATGTACATCCATCCTTTGGTTACCTTCCTCCTGAGCTGTACTCCTTAGAACACAAAATATGCTCTAACTGTAACTTTTACTATACTGTACATCTACAGAGCCTGGCAACATTTTCAGCCCAAGCATGAGACAATGACCTCATGTTGCCATGGTTCTGTTTTTCTTCCTGACAGACTTTTATTGTCCCAGCTGCCTTATTGAACTCTGCTCTGCACACTTCTTATTGCACAATTACATTATCTCCAAACTCTTGTCAAAGTGATGTTGTGCGTATGCTGTATGATTAAATTAATTCAAACATTACAATGAGGCAGCACACCAACCTTCACAATATATCACCCATTTCTGTCCACAGCTGTAAGGGGAGTTCAAGTTATATGGAAAATCAACACTGAAGGAAATAGGGCAGAAAACTGCTACTGCACTGCTCTCTGTGGGTTGGAACTTTGTACTGTAGTATGCTGCAACTCTGGCTGCTCCACAGCCTCTGGTGTCAAAGAGAAAATTCCCTCTTTTTACATTGATGGTCAGGTGCATTGAAAACAGGTAGAATGATGTATTTTATCAAAAACTGTATCCTTCATCTGTCTTTACTCATCACCCTCCTCCCTCCAAATCCCCTGCAGGACGGCCGTGTGTCCTTCATCGGCCACCAGCTGGGCGGCGTGTCCTTCTCGCCCAACAGCCGTGACCAGCAGGTCAAATTCGCCCGCGCTGTCCAGATCACCTACTACCTCCGCAACCATGGACCAGTGGTGCAGGATGCCATCGCCGAGCGCTGGGAGAACGAATTCTGCGCCCTGGTCAGCCGGCTGTCCACAGCCGAGGCGCCCCATGCACCTGACCAGCTGCATATCCAGTCGCTCACCTCCTTCAGCCTGTGGCAGGACTTCCACCAGACAGGCGTGCTTGCCAAAGGGGAGGTGCTGGTCAGCCTGGTGCTGGTGCTCCTGGCCGCCACCATCTCCAGCTCCATGCGGGACTGCCTGAGGGGGAAGCCGTTCCTAGGCCTCCTAGGCGTACTGACCATATGCATCGCCAACGTGACAGCTGCAGGGATCTTCTTCATATCGGACGGGAAGTTCAACTCTACACTGCTGGGGATCCCGTTCTTTGCCATGGGTGAGTGATGAGTGGGGGGGGGGGGGGGATGTGTCGTGACTGAGACTGACTGTGTGTTGCATGTGTGTGTGTGTGTGTGTAGTGGTTGGTTAAGGGGGCTTATCAGGGGCTGACACTCGCAGCGAATTGATTGGGGAGGGGATTAACAGAACTGTGATGGGCTTCTCCTCAAAGGGGATTCCGGCAGTTCGTTGTGGTTGTTGCTGCAAAATAGGGAGCATGGCTGTGTGTGTCTGTATGTGTGTTTGTGCATCACATCATTTTGTCAGGAAATTTTGTGTTTTTTTTCTGTGATTTTAGCTCGGAAGAGACAATCAGTTGTTTTGCAAGGTTTTTCATTAGTTTACTGAGCTTCAGGTGATGTTATCATCACTGTAGTGGGTTTAATAATAAACTCTATTAGAGTGTATATCAACCGTGAGGAGCTACACAAAGCTATCGCATATGAGAATATCAGACTATTGTGTGGAAAAGAACAGTTGGAATTAATGCTTAAGCCCACAGATTCGTTTTTAAAAAGATACATTAATTATGTATTTCAGATTCACATTTGAAGTGATAAAGTATTAATATTTTAGTGGTGTCATGCTTCCCTAATTTGGCACATTTATTGCAGAAAAAAATAACAAACACTGCAACTTTTTTTCTAAAGATGTAAATGCTTAAAAACAGATGTCAAATACATAGTTTAATTTTTAAAAAAATGCTCAGTAATTTCTTAAAACAGCTGGGAGCTGTAGCTTTTCGCAAATAATGTTGCTCAACCAGGAGGAAATAGTCCATTTGTCATGTGTTAACACACATTTACTGCACCAGAACAGGATTGAGTCAAGATGAACTTGGTGTGTGTGTTCATGGTAATGAAGGAACATGTCACCCAGTGTAAAGGTGTGGCTCACTGATGTATTTTTGAACAATAATTAAACTCTATGGCACAGAGGAATAAGATATCAGGCTTAAGATATATAGACACTTTATCAAATGTTGGATCAATTCATTCTTGGTTTAGATTTTTTCTAACAAGTCCTCCAAAGTAAACGACCAAATGTAGTTTGACCATGTGACTCCAGATTGACACATAGGAGTGTTTTCTAATCTGGCGTCCCTATCGGCAGTAATTGGCAAGACATCATTTGTCTGTGCTTTCCGAAACAGAAACACATCACTGTTAAAAATAATGATGTTTTATGATGTGACAATGCTGTGGTTAAGGTCTGGTTGGGTTTAGGCACAAAAACCACTTGGTTAGATTTAAGGAAAGATTGTGGTTTGGGTTAAAATGGTCACTTTGTTAAAGTTAGAGAAACAAGTGGTGTGGGTTAAAGTTACTACTTCCTCAAAGTTAGGCAACCTTCGTCATCATGGCTACAATAAAAACCACAGGGTTAAGGTTAGGGGACGCTCCAAGGTTTGTTTTTTTAAAAACTGTCCCAACTTGTGGCTAGAAATGGGAACAGTGGTCCACTGTTGGGTTATATCCTCCATCCACCCCACCTCTTCTGAATCTGTCACTCAAACATAACTATATGTCATTTTTGACTATTGTGTCATTTTTCTTGAGAGAACAGTTTTGTCTTTTCATGAGACTGGTTGACAGTGAAAAAATATAGAATATCAGCAGCCTTATCCTTTAATGTTTCACCAGATTTTATCTCTCCTCTCTCCTTTTTCTTCCTTCATTTTCTTCTTCAGAAAATACCGCACAGTATATCTTGCATATCTTGCTTCCTCCCTGTGCACTCCTAAGGTCACTGGATCCCTTGGGCTTTGGTACAGCTCTGCTGCAGGCTGGCTGACATAACTGAAGTTTAAGTAAGACTCAGGAACAGGAGGTTGGATCAGCTCCTTGTGACCTAGAGGCAGGGGAGGAGAGGAGAGGGAGGAGGTGTGATGCTGGGGGGCTAAAAAGGAAAGTCAAGGAGAAAAGAGCGAGGTGAAAAACGTGTGTGATGTATAGGGAAGTAAAAAAAAAGGGGAGAGGAGAGGGTGATGAAGAGGAGGCAGGGAACAGGCAGAGACAGATAGAGGAAGAGGAAGAGGGAAGAAATAGAGGAGAGAGGAGGACAGAGGAAAAAGTCACATACAGAGTGAGGGAGAAGGTGGAGAAGGGCCAAGGAGATGGAGAGGACTTGATTAAGTCTGTAATTTCTTGTGACAGGACCTCAGAGGCAGCAGATGTCCACCGGCCTCTTGGGAGGTCCTGACTGAGACACACCCCTATCACTATATCAACGCCACATCAGGGCAGACACTCCGAACAGAAATGGATACTGATTTTTTTCTACTAGATGACCCAATCTACAATGGTAGTGTGGCGCCCCCTGTTGAGACTTCCTCACCCTGCGAAGCTTTGTTTAGATCTTAATTCAATTTTACCAGTTTATATTGGTTGCAATAAAGTGTTATATGTGATAACATTAAAATAGGCTAGTTGAAAGGCATTTGGCCCAGTTATTTGAAAAACATATATTTTCAACTTTTGTGCTAATGAGTTAGCCGGCAGCTACGGTTATCTGTTGGTAAAAAAAAAAAAACATCTTTTCTGAAGCAGAGGTATACAGCCATGTGTGAGCCTCCTTCTGCACAGTCTCATGATTCATTTGTGGTGGTGATATACACTATAGACCTAATTATCTTATCTGAATATAGTCCCTCTGGCTTTTAGTTGGTTCTGGCTCCCATCATCCCTTCTGTGGAGACTATAATAACACTTGGGACCACAGTGTGCTATTTAAAGCCCCTATGTGTAGAATTATATTGTGATCATAGCATCTGTTAGATTATTCAAATGGCCTAAAATGGCCTTTTATTTGTGGAAACTTAGGGATTAGTCTTGTGCATTTCTAACTGCCACAGTGTATTTTTTGACACTACCACTAGCAGGTGCCAACGTTTGAAATCCAACCTAAAGGGTCTTTAATGTTAACCGGGGTGGCTCTGGCTCAGGAGGTAGAGTGGGTCGTCCACTAATTGGAAGATTGGCGGTTTGATCCCCGGCTCCTCCAGTCCACATGTTGAAGTGTCCTTGGGTAAGATACTGAACCCCAAATTGCTCCCAAAGGCTGTACCATTGGTGTGTGAACGTGTGTGTGACCATTAGAAACTCCTCCTGATGAGTAGGTTGGCACCTTGCATGGCAGCCTCTGCCATCAGTGTATGAATGTGTGTGTGTGTGAATGGGTGAATGTGGCACATAATGTAAAGGCACTTTGAGTGGTCAGAAGACCAGAAAGGCACTATAGAAATGCAGCCCATTTACCATTTACCATGAAACACTGGTAAATGTTTAAGTCAGCTTTGTGTTGTTGTACTCTCTCCTTTTCATGTTTTCCACATTTAATGTCACACACTTAATGTAAATGTATTTATTTAAAGCTGCAGTCATAAATCATTTTTATATCAACAATGGATCAAATTACTATGTGTCATGTGAAAGGGGTTGCTTGTTTTGATGAATCTAAATTCAAACAGTAGACAAAGTTAGTGAAATGTTAGTGAACATAGTGGAGCATTTAGCTGCTAAAGAGACCGATATTTCCTTCAGGAGTTGGTGGAGACCAAAACAGGCCTAAAAGGAAAGTGAATGTTGGACTTATGTACATCAGGTGGTAATGCTAATGTTGTTCCGTGTCTGCCAGATGTGTACATAGGCAACTCCTTGGAAACATGTTCACCATAACAACTTTATACAGTTATAATATGTCAGTGTTGTATTTTCAATTTGTTCGGGTGCCCCAATTGGCCAAAAATAAATTAATTAATGAATACAGCTTTAAAAATAATGATTTTGTTATAGTGCTGAATAGTTCAAATTGGTGGTGCTGCTCTTTTGAATATGTGTTTTTTGCCATCTATATATCAAACAAAACAAATCAAAAATTACAGTGATATCTTATTTTCTGTAATATGCTTTGCTTTGAAATTGAGCTTTTGTGGCTCTACACATCAGCATGAAAATCAAGCTATAAACTCTCCATAGAGCCCTGAAACAGTATTGTGTGCGGCATGTTCCTGGGAGCATATTGGACCCCATCACTGTGAAGTAGAGGAGATTTGGAACAACCAGAACTTCCATCTATCCGTGCACCTCTCTAACTATCAGGCCTGTGTGGTAGAGTGGCCAGATGAAAGCCACTCCATGAATAAAAGCAATATGACTCCCCAAATGGTGTATATCTGTTGGCACTCGAAGCCAAAAAAACTCTTCAGTCTGATGAGACGGAAATTAAACTCTGACCTAAATGCCAAGTGCTATGTGTGGTGAGGTACCACTCGTCACTGTGAGGCGTGGTGTTGGCAGCTTCATGCAATTTGTAAGCTTTTAGCAGCAGCCAGGACTGGAAGAACAGTTAGTATTCAGTCATCAGACGAGGACAGCCGAAGCCAACTTAGGAGAAGCAACTGAAGAAAATACACAAACAACTTTAAATGGGGCAAAGATTCTTGGTTCAACAATAGCAGTGTTGAGCAGTAACTTTTTCCAGTAATGAGTAATGGATTACAATTTCAAAGTCAGTCAGTTACTAATACCAGTAATGCTCTGTTACTTACCAGTAGTTTGATAGAGGATTGATAACTGTTTGGTCTCTGTGCATTCAGTGTCTTGACTGGTCTGCTACATGCTAGCTTTGTCTACTCTTGTTAAACACAGAAAGTGAAACACATAACTGTGGAGGCTTTAAAGTTGGTTACAAGGCCCCTTGAGTAATGAAAGTACAGTAACAAGTTATCTAACTCATTTATTTTGCTGTTCAGTAATTAGTAAATGAACGATAAATACTTTTTAAAGGAATAATATGTAATTGATTACATGTTTCAGGTAACTTTCCAACATTGAACTTTAGGCACGGCACTATTTTTCAATACTTTACCAATACAATACCTGTTTCAGTACCAAATTTGGTACAGATTTGGATACTCGGTGCTACAGACACACTTCAGTGGATTCAAGAAACATACTGAGATTTGAGACCCAGCCCTATCAGGCACACACATGGAACTTCATAGTAATAACAAACAAAATTATTTTTGTAACAGTGTCACAAAGTTTGATAGCATCCATGTAGTTTCTACCCTCAGAAGCTGAAAATGTAAAGCTGTGTCATGGTTTCCCTTCATGTGTTACATCAAAGCCTTTCTTTCACATCGTAGTAAAACTAATCCATTATTCTCTCTGAACAATCTAGCTAATGTCATCGCTGGCCTTTGAATCATGCAGAGGAAGAAACCCTGCACAGGGCAGTTACCGCCACATGCGGGCAGACCTTTGTTTAATATGGAGCAGCTTCTCCTCCTGTCTTTCTCCCCTGTGTCTATCTGCCGTGTCATCTGCGAGCTGGTCAATTACTGCTGAGCTGAGCTTGTCACTTCCTTCTCTCTCTGGATATGTGATGGCTGTTAGAAGTGTAAAAACAGGCAGAGAGGGGAGGAAAGGAAAGAAACCAGAGCAGGACTAATGAAACATACAGTACATGCTCTGACAGAGAGAAAGTGACGGTTTTGTCTTTCTCCCCCAGGATCTGACAAGCTTAAATCAGCTCAGTATATTGACCCTCCCAAACTGTATTTTATTTACTTAACACAACAGGCAGCAACTGTACACCCCCTTGGGACATGATGGTGCTCCTCGATGCTGAGCTGTAATCCAATATTTTTCACCTCAGCCATATTTGACTCACAGTGAGAGCAGAAATTGTTTCAAATGGCTACCTTGCATGAACCATGAGCAGGTTTGCGTTTCTGTTTTACTGTGGGTGGAAAGTCAAACAAATGCCTGCCACCATAATCAGTCACAAACTTTTTTTCCTATTTTTGTTAACAGCAGTATTGAGGTTAGGAGGTTTTGAAAAGGCTGGATTACCAACTTTCCCTAGACCCCTGACCCTCTGGGTCTTGAAGGCTCCAGAGTCACTGTGTGGCAATAAATTTGTTATAATTTGATAAATGTTTGGTAAAACTACATGCATGTGTGTATGCATTCAGTTTTTTAATGAGGGTCTCCTTATAAATAAATTTGTGTTTTTATCAAACTACCACAGACTATCATGGTTCATTTTTGCCTCACAGGCTCCCCAGTGGGCAATCAAGTTGAAACATTTTCAACTTGCATGGATGTGTCTTTGTGCCAATTTGTGCTGCTCTAGACTAATTTGTGTCTACTTGTACTTTCATTTACTTTGTATGCTTCTCTTGCACCGTGTCTGAACAGTCAGTAAGGGGGTGCATATGAGGAGAAGAACGCAGACTATCATTCCAACCAAAGTTCACAGCAGGATATGTTTATTTTCAATGCAGTAGGTGTCACAATTGACAGATGGGCTCTACTATGAAACCCCCCAAAATTATGCCTTTATTGATGCCTTACTTTCTTGACTATACTCATGGTTGTCTGCAAAATCTTTTTAGCATTACACAAAATAATAAACATCTCAAATGCATTAGTGGAAACTACAGTATAATACATTCATACATTTAGTATAATAACAAAATAATGACTGAAATAAGAATATCTGATCAAACAAATTATAAATAAGACTGTAGGTGTGTTCAGAAAGAATGTAAAGAAAATGTTAGAGGCATTTGCATGTACACATCTGGATCATGGATGTATTATGGAGAACTGGATACTGTGTTCAAAGAAGGCGTCTATTCATTCCTATTAAAGTTGCTCAGTGGTGCATGAAGCCAAAAAAGTCCACTGTAAAGCGAGTAATTTTGCAGGGGTGCTTAGAAAAATGTATTCACAGTTTTACAGCTGCTCCTTTTCCAATAATTGTGTGCAGGAAAAAATACTTTTTGGGCCAGTGTGCATCACATGACAGACTCGGAAGTTCGAACTTCAGGGTTAGGCAAGTATGTCAAATTGACTTCACAGCCCATCGCTTTTCCTGGTTGCCTGCTGTGGACATGACTGCTCTAGGTGGTACAAATTGGGATAAAGACGTATCCAGTTGAAAATGTTTCAACAAATGTTGCCAGCTAACTTCAGCTAACAGCTAAACAGTCGGTACTTTGGCTGCTTCTTCAATCAGTGTTTATTTCCCTGTCAAATTCAAACAAATAAAGTAAGCCAAATATTTGCTTTGTCTTCAATTTTCAATTCTACATTTACATTGTTATAACTTTTGGATGTTAACCGTCCAACTTTGTCTCTTCAGTCCCTGGGAAATTTGGCTCACTATTTGGCCAATGAGATCTTCACAATTTTAACATCTATCATGTATGTAATGAAGGTTTACAGCACTTGTGCACTCTTTAATGAAAGAAGGCAATACTTGAGTGTATTTACATGATTGATTGTCTTTATGGGAATAATGTAGCAGGTTACCAAAACATCTAAGTATTTGGTGAGCTGCTCCTCTCATGTATTTAGAAGTTTGGTTGAGCTGTAGAAGGGTCATTAACAATGTTTTCATGGAAAGTTCTCTCCCTCACACCCGCTCTGTGTACTGCCACATCAATCTCAGCCTGTGATGTTCCTGTCAGTGGTGCTGCATGATTTACAAGCTGTTTGGAGTTTTCTCTTTCTGGACCTTGATGTTTTTACGGACTGATATTTTTTTATCCTGTGAGGGCAAGATAGATAGTGACACTCATTCACATTCGCAGCCAGTCACGCGGTGCGGCCATCTCTGCTGATGGCGAAAAGCCTTTTGGGAATTCCTGCCTGCTTCTATAAGTAGGGCTGGATGACTGATGATCGATCTATGGATGTTATTGCCGTGAGTGGTTCTGGGATGATGGTGGTATGACAGCTTCAGGGTCGTTATTAAGGACTACAGGGAGGAATTATAAACCAGGTCTATATGTCAATTAATATAGCTCTATGGTGATATAGTCCCAGATGGAAAAATACATTGAAGCTTTTTGGAGTCTATACAATATCCACCTCCTAATGTTACCAACAGAATTTGATGTTGCTATGGGCAACAGGAAGACATGTATTTTATTCTGGCAAATGAATTTATTACTGGTCCCATTCCCAGTATCATGTTCTAGTTCTTCTCGTGTTTAATCTCCACACATTTCTTCAGTCTTCAGTAGTATGTGTCACTGCATCTCTAATTGTGACTGTGGAATTTGCACTTTGCTGTATTTATAGTACACAGAGCCTCTGTTTCCTACAGGTAAACCTGATTTCAGTGGCAGGAAGGGAAAGTCACAGTTTAATCAAAGCAGACAACAAGAATAACAGAGTTTCTGAGTGTGCCATATCTGCATGTTCCCATGGTGATGTGGCCAAGGTAAACCTAGAAAGACACTTATATGCTTCCCAGAAAGAGGAGGTCTCATTCTGTTTTCCTCAAAATACTCTACTGCCTGTCCATTATGTGCAGCCACACACACACACACTATGCTTTTTTACTTTCCTAGGTAAAATGAAGCAACTTGAAGGAGACCTTTTATGCTTTTCCTTATTTTCAGTCATATATATATAATGATACAGTGTCAGATGTTTATATTAAACATGGCCAAAGTGTCAAATAATGAGGTAAACATATGTAGAAGTAATCCCTGTGAGCGAAAAGCACCAGCTTCAGACTGTTCTGAATGCTTAGTTTCCAAGGTTTTTTTCTACTTTCAGCCTGAGCCGACATCAGCTCATGACACATTTCTTTATATGGTCATCTGCTCCACTCAAGACCTTGGCAATGCTCCACGAGAGCCGAGACATTGCGGCATTGGTTGGTAAACCGTCAAACCACGGGGATACCTTATTTTTTCAGCATGGTAAGAAAAAATCCATACCGTCACAGCCCTAACCAGTATCAAATATTTTAGAAATGCTGCCAATCTGTTTGGGTCCCACCTGCTTTAGGTAACACCCAATAATAGCATTGTTATGGAGGAGGGTGTTCCCCCCCACCCCCCCCAGCAAAACAGAACTCAGGTACAGCTATTCTCCTCCAAGTTTCAAGACTTTACTTTGATAGCATTCTATTCCTAACTTGTGCATCTTAAAAAAGCCTGGAAATGAACATGAATTCCCAGCAGATGCCAACAGACGCAGTGCAAAGTCTGCTGCTCAGGCATTGATTCCAGCAGCAGCTACAGAACCAAGTAAAGGCACACCAGATCATCTGCTTTACAGCCTCATTTGTCAGCCCTTTTGCATCACAGTCAAGTCATTTGTATTCCCCCACTGCCACGTTGCCACCAACTCAGTTGACCCAGCCATGGTGCATTTGTGTCTTTTCTTATATGCATATAAGTATACTTACCTGTACTTGAGTTGATCAACCTTTGGGGTGACTGAATTAATGGAAACAGTGAAAGGTCTTGTCTACGTGTAACAGCCTGAGTGTGTGTTCATGTGTGTGTAGATTTATACACATGTCATATGGAGAGATGTTCTCCAGGACCACAGTGACTCCTCCTCATTATGTCAGACAGTATTGATCTTTACATTACTGTCAGAGTTCCCTGGTCAGGATATAGCGGACCCCCACACACACTCACAAACACATACACATATGCACACAGTGTTGCCCTGTAAAGCATTGTGTACTCCACATAGCCATGGATATGCCCTATCATGACAAACAGGCAGGTGGATACTGGGAAAATCAATGAGCACATTTCAGGATGCCTCTCACACACACTCACGTGAACACACACGTGCACAGTTGTACATGTAGCATGAAAATAAAGTGAGAACATACCTGGATGCAGTACATTTCCACATTATCTCACATAATGCATCTCCAAGCTAACACTAACTTATTTAAATTCAGAGCATAGCAGAATGTATGGTGTAAATGTAATCTGTTGATTCACCAGTACGCAGTAAAATCAGACAGAATTCTAATCAACTCTAGAGATATCCTTAGTGACTTTCTTATTACAGATCCCTCCAAGTGTAACATATTACATGTCATTAATCAGGCAGCTGTGTAATTCTGCATGTATGTGTGTGACGGGGAGTAATGGGGATTTTTGGCCACCAATGAGGCCGATGGCTTCAGGTCTGTATCACGCTAGAACATCACTCTAATGTCCGGGCAGAAGAAGAGAAGAGAGATGATGATACACAATGATTAGCTGCATCTTTTTTAATTTGATATTGAGATGACCGAATTGATTTTATTTTTGCCAACTTAAATGACAGTTGATGCCAGTAAATGAAGTTCCTAGGGCTGGCAAAATGAAGCTCTCGGCTGTCAACTGGTTAATATGTTCTCTGCATGCTGGTATCTGTATTATTTATGCTTGATTTTCTCAAAATAGAAACACTGCTCCTATCATTTTGATGAGTTAGCAGCTAGCTTGGTGGGCTCTTGTCGAGTGTAAATGACCAGCAGCTGGTGGATAGTGAACAATGATGATGACATAAAATGATTGGAGTTAGTGCATCTAATAGTTTTTGTATTGAAACAACAAAGAAAAGAGAGTAATTTTCTAATAATGGGTACCATGATTTTGAGTATAACTTATATTATTCAGTGTCTTAACAAGCTGTGAAAGATAAAAAATTTAGTCAACATCAATGACAATTTTGCTAGCTTAAATGGTAGCAAACTGCAAAATGAAGCTCTTGGCAGCTGTCTGATTAATAGAATTTCTGAGAATAACACAACTCCACATCATTTTGATGTTTGAAATGGTAGAGAGTGGACTGTGTCTTCCTGCTGTTCAAAAAGACTGTCAATTTCAGACAGATAGGTAGCAGCTGGCTAGCTAGTAGTTAGCCAACACCAGAATAGTGAATAGAAGCTGGAACCTCACACTTAAACCTTTTGGCAACTTGAATTGAGACCTTCAAATGTCAGAGCTTTGATGAAGTTTGTCCTGTCAGCCTGTGAAACTAATGTTAGCTTAAACAGCTACAGTACAGAGCTGCCAATTAGGGCTCGTCAGTCAAATATCAAAAGTTGCTATTGTCAGACATGACTTGACAGCAGCTTGTCATTGTTAGTTCCAATAAGTGGACAACTCTCTAGCTGTTGTAACTGAAATAAAAGCCTTGTATTTACATAGAGTAACAAACCTTATCTATTGTAGAGTTTTTACACTTTTGAACAATTTCCATTAATGCTATCAATGTATTTTTGATTTTGTTCACAATGAAAATACGCAACAATAATTAGTTTTATCAAGTTGCATCATACTACCCTCTACATGTCAGTCTCTCATTAGATTTGCCATTTGTATGAGTGTGTGAATATTGACCAGGATGAGAGCCACTTTTACAGATGAGAGTCAATAAAGAGGTGCGTTGGGGGATAATCCATTTTTAATGGGACGTTCAGCAGGAAGCGGGGTCTCAAAAGGACCCCTCTTAACAGTGCTAAAAATACCATCAAAGAGTGGTGAGGCCTTGCATTTTTAATGGGTCAACAGAGAAACGGTCTAACTTTGTTCAGTGGGCATCATACTTCCTGTGACTCTATATTTTGGTCCAATGTGATATTTTTGTTCGCTGCATGTCACTAATTGCTTGTGAAGTCATTTTATATCAAAGATGAGAGAGTGACAGCAATGCCTTTTCTGTTATTTCAGAGTCATGTTGATAGATGTTTCCTTGACAGTTCTGTGAAATATTAATCACTTGGGAAAATTTTTGAAAAATACAAAGGTATTTGATTGGTTGGTTGGCTGAGTGTAATGTTAAGTGTTCCCTGTGCTCTCTGTGATTTGACATATGTTGTCGTCTTGCA
Source organism: Thunnus albacares (assembly GCF_914725855.1). NCBI lineage: Eukaryota > Metazoa > Chordata > Actinopteri > Scombriformes > Scombridae > Thunnus > Thunnus albacares. The sequence continues at coordinate 4,729,063 of NC_058121.1, forward strand.
GAAGGCAAAACTCCATCCAATAAATTATTCTGTGATTTATGCATGCCAAAACCCATCTCCACTCTTTATTTTCCTTTTTGCAGAATTCAGTCAAAACCACAAACAGCTCAACACAGCTAAAACATAATGCTATACAGCAAAAACAGGCACTTCCTTCAATGTATTAAAACTGTAAATATCAGCACCTCCAGCAAATTAATTAACACATGGGCTCTGATTTAACAGACCTTTCTGCCAGTCAAGGAGAAACACAGAACTGTGATTCTACATATACAGGCCGCTGTTACATGTCTGGCTGAATAGTTTTCTTATTGTCTGTTGATCACATGCTTTCAGTGGAATATGATGTTTGGAGACCAGTTTGTGAGTTTTGTATTTGCAGGAAGATATGAGCAGAAACAGCAGCTTATAAATAAATGCAGACGTACATATACAAAAATGCAGGCAGCTCACTCACTTAAAAATAAAAAATAATCTCACAACCTAGTGTCAACACTGCACCTCTTCAACAGACAGGAAAGCTACCTCAACAAAATACACTTTGCCATATTATTACTGACTCTAACAAAGAAGCAAAACAAATATGTGGATTCTGTGTTTTGCTGCAGAAAAGCAGTATCAACATACTTTGCAGACTTTTCTTAGAGAAGGAGAGGACTTGAAAATGCAAATGACCAAATTTGCTGTTTCACACCCAGGGGCAATTCCAGAAAATCAGTTTCAAACCCAGCCAGACTCCTACTCAAAATCCAGGATAATGTTTGCTGCTGAACTACATGGGGGAGTGTGAGTGTATGTGGGTGAGTGTGTATGGCTCAGGGTAAGGGACAAAATTAAGATTCCTGAGAAATCTGCGGAGGTTATATGCTTGCCAAAGCCAGCTACTGATCTGGCCAATGATAAGCTCGTAACTGGTAACTGAGAGGCCACCGATCTGGTGGGTTGCTAGGTTAGACGCGTGACATACCACCTTGGTCGGATGAATAGACAGCTTCTCATTTCCCACTGCGTGGCTTATCAAATACTCAAAACACTCATCAGCCAGACATTTCTCTGTTCTCTTTTAAAGAGATTGAGACTAAAATGAGAATTGCTGGTCCAGTCCAGGACCAGGTCAGTCCACTTTAAGTGAGCCTGGTCAGGTCAGGCTAACGCATTGTTGCTAACTTCGGGGCTAACTCCCTTCAATGGACAAGTATTTTCTTTGCCTCAGTTGGTTGGTCTAGCTCACTGTTAGATGCCACTAAATCCTACACACTGCACCTTTAAGATATTATTAGGGTTTAGCAATTAACACTTGGTTAGGGTAAGGAAAAGACAACTTCCATGGTTAATAAAAAGACAAATGTTAATAGTAAGTGTGTGACAGGACACAAATTCCGATCCCCTGGATGAAAGTGTAACCTTTGATATGCCCTACCTTCCCCCACATAAAGGGCACACTGCTACCGGCATTGGCATTGGACATAAATCGTGAGATGCCAGATTGTCCAATATTGCCATAATTCTTAGAGGTTCTGGGTTGATTAAAATATATGTAACAATCCACAGCAACAGCAGGCACAGAGAGCAGCAGTACTATATCACTGTTGGTCGTATTTATTGCAGATGATGATTCAATTTCCATGATAACATGCTAAAACTTCAGAAGAAATATTAAGTATATCTAAATATTCGTTTAAAAAAAGTTGAGTTTAAGACAGATGTCTGAAAGAGAAATGAGTCCCTGAACTTGTTAGCGCTTGTTAATTGCAGTCTGATACTTTGCCTGAGAGCACTGTGTGAATCTCACCCCGCAGTCAGGGTAATGACACCGTCTTTCTGTAGTCATTACATCTGTTTGTAACCCACTGCAGCAGGGTTAAGCTCACCTCCAGCAAAAACAGTGTATGAGCTAACAGCTGCAATTAGCAGGGCCAGCTAATGTAGCCAGCACTATGGAAACATGCATTTAAACTTAAGAGTTCAAATGGAGAAATTTAATTCATGTTGCAAGAGACCAAGTGACTGGAGTTTGTAAGGAGTGATTGCTTTTGGGCTCCCCTGTGTTTGCCCTCACTTTCACTCCCCTCATCTGTTTTTATTGAGTTTGGATCACTCCTCTGCGGTGGGACCTCCTCCTTGCGATATTGGCTCCTCTGTCATCTCCACCTGTGTGACAAACCGGCATGGTTAACAGTCATCCTGATTGGAAGAATCCACGGTGGGCGGGAGTGGCTGACACGCTCTCTCTCCACGTGATGGATGTGTTTTGGGGGTCTGCATGCCACAGAGGTTTTAGAGCAGTAATTAAGTTTAATGACTCAGTGGCTTTTTGGTGTGCGCCAGGGGAGGAGGGGACGGATATTCAGCCGGGGTCTCCATTATAGGGGCACTGTGGTCAGGCTGTGAGACTATAGTCCTCCCCCCACCTCTCCTCTCAGCAGAAAATAGTCTGCAGGACAGCTGGTGACAAACTGCCCTCTTACAATCCATTCAGGGTTGTACCTGCATCTGGGAGAGGCTTGAGATACAACGCCTCTTGCCTCTTCATCCTTTCATTCTGAGCTACAGCTTTTCATCTTTCTCTCTCTCTTTATCCATCCCTGCTTCCTGACATACTGCTATAGTGGCAAACAGCACAGGCTATCCCCCCATTAGACAGATGGGGAACAGGGAACCCAGCCTCACATCAAAATGTGTAATAGCTACGTTGGTCCACAGAGCAAAACGTTTAGTTTCACTATAACGGCTCTGTTGCCATGATGTTACTATGGACACTGCTATTGCTGAAACCATGTAGTTGTATGTTGTTTGAATCATTGTCTTTGCATTGTGTAGTTATCTGAGTTGTTATGTTGTTTGTGTTATTTCATGTAACTGTTTGATAATGTTCTTTCAATAAAAAAAAAACATAGATTTTAGAACACCCCAGGGTTGAATTGAATTTGAAAACCAGAATTTGAAGCTATACTATTGGCTGACTGGAGGACCCGCCTGGAAGTATTTTCTTCACTGTCACTGTGTTAAAGTCCATGTAAAGCAATAATAAATATGTGCTCTGAGTTTGTCACACCACAGAAAAATGTGTAATTAACCACTCAGCCAAATTTAAATGATTACAAAAATCGCTAGGGTTGTCTGCCATGGGTGGGCTTCATTCCATTTCAAATTGCTGCTGGTCAGCCACAACCCAAATCCAAATGCCACTATCTCTGTTAAATTTTATGTTTAACAGAGATGGCTGAGGATATTTAAGATGAATATGAACTGAATGTAACTCCTCTACCTCATGCATTGACCCTGTACCTAGAGCATTTTTTAAGCGGGTGTTCAACAGTGTTTCAAGTCATGTCCTTAAAATTATAAATACACCTCTTCAAACATGCATCTTTCCACATGCCTTCAAAGCAGCTGTTGTTAAACCCTTACTAAAGAAACCCAACCTAGATAGTAATGCACTGACCAGCTATAGGCTGATATCCAACCTTCCATTCATTAGTGAGATACTTGAAAAGTTTCAGTGCAAATAAACTCCTTTCTTAAAGAGAACAATATCCTGGAGGATTTTCCATCAGGCTTTAGAACACTGAAACTGCTCTTACTAAAATAATCAGCGACCTCAGACTAAACTCTGATGAAAATAAAGTCTCAATTCTAATCCTCTTAGACATAAGCACAGCGTTTGATATGATTGACTGAGACATCTTCATCAATCGTCTTAAAAAGTGGGTTGATCTTTCTGACTGTGTGTTAAACTGGTTGAAAATATACATCAAAGGGAGAAAATTTTACATCAGTCTTGGAGATCATATGTCTGAGGAACATGACAACTGCTTTGGGGTTCCACAAGGGAGCTGCCTTGGTCCATTATTATTCTCACTATACATGCTGCCACTTGGTGATATAATCAGAGAACACAATTTATGTTTCCATAGTTACGCAGATGACACACAACTGTACATCTCCACTGAACCAAATTATGCTGCAGCTATAAACTCCATTACTACCTGTCATCTTGCAATAAATAAATGGATGAGCAAGAATTTCTTAAAGTTAAATAAAATGAAATCCTACTAGCTGGCCCCAAAGCAAAAAAAGAAATGCTGTTTAATAATCTGGGGAAATTAACTCCCTAGATTGAATCTGAGGATACAAGTCTTGGCAATATCTTAGATTCAGATCTAAGCTTCAGGTCCATTATTAACAAGGTGACGAAAACATAATTTTTCCACCTTTGAAACATAGCTAAAGTACAACCATTTATAAATCAAAAGGATGCTGAAAAACTGATCCATGCCTTCATTTCAAGATGACTAGATTACTGTAATGCATTTTTTACTGGCCTCTGACAGACTTCAGCTCATTCAAAACTCTGCAGCTCAGCTATTAACCAGAACCAAGAGAAGCGAACACATTAGTCCAGTTTTAGCTGCTCTGCACTGGCTTCCTGTGACATTTGGAATTGACTCCTCCTTACATACAAAGCCCTTAATGGGCTAGGACCTAGCTGCATTGCTAACTCCCTTGTCTTTGCCTTCAAGAACACTGCAATTGTCTGCTGCTGGTTTATTGGATGTTCCCAGCAACAGCCAAAAGAAAATAGGGGATGCAGCCTTTGCCAATTACGCCCCAAAGCTATGGAACACACTATCCAGAGATATCAGGGAAGCCAGCTCGCTAAATATTCTTAAAAGAAAGCTAAAAATTTATCTCTTCACTTTAGCCTTTAACTAGCTTTTCTCTCAGTTAGCTTCACAGTTATGCAATACTGCACTTCTTTTAAAATGTATTATACTTGATTTTATACATTCTATGTATTCTATGATTTAACTTTGTTTTTATTATTATTATCATTATTATTATTATTATTATTAGTAGTAGTAGTAGTAGTAGTACTATCCAGTATGTATTGTATTTTATGTCAATAGGTTTTATCTTCCATCTCATGTTACATGGTTGCTGAGGTCAGTCGTTGGTAGGTTTGAGAAAAAAAGGCTGTGATGTGTGTTTTTTAACCCCACAGCACCACTAAGGGTGTTTTATTTTCCAGGGCAGCTTTGGGTTGCACCCAACACAGATAAGACCCACAGTGAGGTTAAACCTGTGGGAAGACATTCTGGGGTAAGCTGAAAGAGGCTTATTTTGGTTAATCAAGACCAGTGGTGAGTCTGTGTCTGTTGGGAAAAGGGAGGTTCTGTTATGCTTATGGCTTCAGAGACCCAGGCGCCAATTTATAGATTGTGTACAAATGTCAAAATACTTTCTGAGTTTTCACTTATTAAGTCTCAAATTACCACTACTGAAGTACACATTCAATGTATTCTATTTTCACTATTTCCACAAGTTTTAGATCCCACTTCAAAACAATATTATTATACCATTCTGTAAATAGATTTGAAAATTTCAATTTAATTTTAATATTACATTGTTTATTTCATTATTATCCTTATTCTTATTATTATTACCTTACTTTTGTCTATTTTTATTCTTCTGTGTTGCATTTTTTGGGACCAAACACAAAGACACTTTCTTTGTATGCTTGCATTGGCTAATGAAACAGATACAGAACAGACAAAGTCAGAGTGCAAGGCTTCATCAAGAAATTGTTAAGCTCTAACCCACCCTTAGTTATTGCTGCCTCTTTTACCCTCTATTGTTGACTCTTAAATGTTTCAATATGCATGTATGCAGTTTGCAATAACAATTATAGCAGGTAAACCATTCAAAATTTTTTAGTAATTTTTGAAACAGTAGGTCCTTGACATCAGACAAAAGCAGGCTTCTCCTTTTCAGCGACCATCGGTTTACCAGCTGAAATGGCAGCTGTTGCTGGCAGAGTTTATGATCTGTAGCTTGCTAGCGAATCCATATTAACTTCATGAATTAGATGGAAACGCTTGTCTCGCGAGAATCTCTCTTATATACAGCCCCATGCACACTGCTTCAGCATGTTGAGAAATCCAAAATTTGACATGTCTGCCATGCCTAGTTATAGTTGCTAAGCAATCAGTGAACAATCAAGAAGTGGTTCATGATCAGTCAATAGCATATCCACATTACAGCGGATTACTAGAGGAGGAAGCTTCTCCTACTAGTTAGATGACACTTATTTAAAAATATTTGTATTAATCACTGTTTCATTGTAGAATGTGAACTGCCACCAGGTGCTACAATGCAAACTTTACAGAAAAGAATACTGAGGACATGACACAATTGTCCTCAATAGCACCTACACTCTGAAAACAGCCAATCCATGCAGCTTGAAAAGCATGTTTCAATGGTTTTTGCAGGTTGCCATTGCTGGTAACAGGCTGTTATCTAAACATAATCCTCAGTCAGTGCCATCAGTTGTTCATAACTATTGAGAACCAAATGCTGAAGTCCTTCACTACCACTGCCAAAAAGTGTGTTATACCACCTGCAGACTCTTATATAGAGGAAAAGGGGAGGTGAAAGGAGGCTGATTTGTTCATTTTCTGTCTGTATGTGTGTTTGTTCTAGAGTGTGTTAGTGTGTGGGTGTCTGAGTGTGGGTGAAGATGGTGAGAACAGAAAATGAGAGTCTGGTCTTCCCTGCAGACTCAGTCGTGGCTAAAATGGTAGTCATACTGCGTGCGTGTGTGTCCCGTTGTTAAGGGAACATCACGATGACACTGCTTGACTTTTATGACTGCAATGATATCTGTAATTCTGTAATTCCGAACAGTTATAGAGGCCCCTGTTAAAATTTGGCCGTCCAGTTTTGCATTTTTCAGCATACAGACAGAATTGTCAGTCAGCTCCAAAGCTGATTAGCATTGAGCGGCAGTCATGCTTCCAGCCATGTGCTCCTCTCCTCGTCTCCCTCATGCTTTTTCTCACTTTCTCATTGATTAAAGCTGTGTCCACACTGGCCAGGCTTCTTGTCTGTTCTTTATTTGCACAAAGGATGAAGTTTAAACATCAGGATTGGGTTGTACCACCTATTCAAAATTCCCAAATTTGTGTATAAAGTCATGTCCACGTACTTAATAACTACTTGCTATTTATTAAATTGAACCATTGAGGAATGTAGCTAGTAAAGACTTTAGTAATATATAAATTGCTTTCTAGGAAACATCTGCAGCACTGTCCAAACAAAAGCAATCAACTATGTTGACAGGAAGTTACTGTAGCATTTGGATGTTATGTTACAAGCAGTAACATAACATCCGAAAACTTCTTTTTTTACAGTTTTATAATAACTAAACTGCCAATTTGTAAATCTAGTTACTTTACTTTGTTTTGTTTATACTGTTCCATATATCTGCATGTTTTGGGAAATATGTGTTTCAAATTAAGTTGTGTTTGGAATGGGTGGGAAATATCCAATTATTCTAACTTAACGGACACTATTTAGTCATTAAGTCTAATGTCAGCATAAAATTTTGTAATTGGAGGTATCCTGCATTAAGTCTTCCCAGTTTATAGCATTTTTCATCAGATATGTCCTTATTCTATTATTCTATCACCAATTTTATTATTTAATCTAAACGGGTCATATTAGCAAACTAACATTATCTTGCCAGTTAGTTCAACTGACTACACAACATTTCCATCTAAATATATACCTATACCTAAATATGTTGTTACAGCTAATCTCTCCATTTTTATTCAGTGATACGTAAATCTCCATTCAACACTTTTACTAGTCTAAGTCTGAATGTGCAATTGTCTTGATCAATCCAACTATCTTCTTTAAAGAGCCCATTATTTTTTGTTGTTGTTGTTGAGGTTTTTATATCATTCTGTACCTTCCCAGTCATGTTCCATATGTATTCAAATTTGAAAATTCAAATTTTGGTTGAAGCACATATGTTTCAGCATCAAAATGTCATTTTCCCAAGCCTTCTTCCCATGTGACCTGACATAGGTTTCTGCAGACGTTGCTACATATGAACCGATATAAACCCCCTAGCCCACCTAGCCAGTACCCACAGAAATGGACTGAGCACTCACTGTTGCTGCTGCTTAAAGTTTAAAAAATAAACTCCTAGCTCTCCTGCCTGCTGCGGATCAGAGCAGAATCCGGTGACTTGTGGGTGTTATTGTCCCGAAGCTCCGGCTTTGCCCCCGGCTCTCTTTTCCAGAGCTCCCAGCACTCAGCAGCTGTCTGTCCCTCTGCTCTGTCCAGTGCATTTATAAACATCTCATACACTCAGACTCAGTGCTGCGACATTGCTCGTAGTTTATCTTGACAATTTTTCTCACTCTAATATACAGCAAGCAAGATGACACTGTCAGCGAACTGCACGTATGTGTATGTGTGTCTGAAGTTTTTTTTTTCCCCAAAAAATTACATTTTTACACTTCTGCTAGAATAAAGTCCTCAGAATAAATGTCAAATGTCCTCATGGACTGACTGAAATATGTGAGTTCAACACTCTCATATTCACTAAACATGAGGGAATGCTGTTACTATTCTTCCTTCCTTCTCAGTTCTCGGTTCGAGCATGTCACCCACTGGAACACCTGTCTTAGTTTGACATGGGTGTGAATACATATCACTCCAGCAAGCATGTTGCTGTTTTTGATCTTTGCCCGCACTCTTTCACTTCGCTCTCATTCCCTCTAATTGGGATTCTTCTCATTTTTGAGGCTTTCAAAGACAAAGGTAGTTTCACAGAGAGAGAAGACAGGTGTGAAATCTCCCAAGCGTTTGTCATTGATGAAATGAGTTCTTTACTTACTAGAAAGCAGACTTGATCAAAACAGCACTGAAATCATAGTCAAATCCAGTCTATTTGAAGGGTATTACCAGTGTTTTATAATGTTTTATCCTATTTAATGCAAATCATGTATACTTTACATTATCATACCATGTTTTCACATTGATATTTCATCCTCCAGACAGCTTTGGTTCTGAGATCTTTCAGTACAGTACAAAAACAAAACCTGCTTGATGTCATGTCTCTTCATGTCTGTTTTCATTTTTGCATGGTGATGGAGTAGATGGCGTGAAGATGTTCAGTCAAGAGTTATAACTGCAAGATACAGAATGGCAGCTAAGAACAGCTACTGGTACAGATTGTCCTTAGTTTTATTTTCATGGTCATAACTGCTGTACTGTGTGTGTGCCTGCTTTTTTCTTCAGGGAAGATGGGTATAGGAAGAATCTAGCAGTTAGTGGGGGAGAACATACAAGACAAAGCACCCCCATGACATAGATGTAGGCTAGTTGTTTTTGGGGGTATTGTTGTTTTATGGTTTGTCTGAATTGTTTTACTTTGTGTATTTTTGAAGTGCTTCTTTGTAGTTTTTGCACCTCTGACCAAATAATTTTTGTAATATGTGATTTTTATTCACTTAAACAAGACAACATGATGATGATATTCATCTTATTCATCTAATCTTCTGTTGGGGGTCCTGGTGTTCCAGTATTTGGGACACATGTCTTGTGGCCGTGGTGTGCACCAATCCCAAATACTGGTGTAAATACTGGCGCTAGTGAATCTTGACCTCAAAGTGCAGAGTTGAGTGTGAAGTGGTTTGGATGAGAAATGTTAAAGATATTATTAAAAGAAAACATATAGTGGACCTTGATCTTTCCAATATAGCAGCCAAGCGATGCATAGCTGCATAGATTTTGATTTTCTCGAAAACTATTAATCCGACTGACTTCACACTTGGTGGGTGTATTGCTGAGGACCAAAGGAAGTCCATTATAACTGATGAATAATTGAGAGCCTTGAAATTTTGACAAAACTTTTCTTTTTTAACCTGTGCAGCTTTTCTAGTCTTTACAGAAGTGGTTTAGCAACCCAGGAAACTCACAGACCAGTTGCATGCATTGTAAATGATCTCACGTGATGCTACTCAGCCAGTCAAATCTGTGCATTCCAATAATCATATTGCGACTCGAGTCAGTGAGTGAGATACACACACAGAGGGGAGAGAAAAGACGAGAGACTGCAGTCAGAGAAATAAGCAGGTCAGAGTTAAGTAATTTCACAAGGCGTACTCAAGAACGGACAGATTCTCACATGTTCCTTTTTCCCATGGGCAGTTCAAAACCAGTATGTCTCATATGTTATGAGACCGCGGCGTTAAATGATCTAAGAGCCCAATAAATAAATAATAAAACATCCACTTTATTTTAGGATGCCCATTTTTTCAAAAGCTCTCCATTATGTAATTTATTTTTAAATGCAGCCCTTATTTTACTTGAAATGAGAAAATAACATTTATTTACTATTAGACTACTTATTATTTATAACATCTGTGTATAATAGAATGTTAGTTTCTTTCATGTTGTTAGTGTATATACTCATTCACAGCTCACATCAACTGTATTTTTCTGTGCATTGAAGCAGCAATACCAGAAGCCAAGCAATCGACCCGTTCCGAACAGGCACGTTTTGAACGGGTGCTGCACTAGTTACAATAAATGTTCAAATGATCCAATATTTCACCAAAAATCAAAGATTAGAGAAAAAGTCAAAAAATTGAAAACAGATTTGTATATCAGAACTTTGTTTTTTCTTCTTTCCTCTCCCATTAATCATCTCACAACCCCTCAGATTTATCTGGTGACCCTTTGGAGGGGCCTGAACCCTAGGTTGGGAACCACTGAACTAAGCTAGCTAACTGTATATAAAGAAGCTCAAACTAGCTCCACCTCCAGCAGCTACAACAGTAACATGCTGCTTACACACTGATGCTTCAGTCTTAATAATCTAATGATGTCATATATAATAGTATATCAGTAAGAGGGACCAAACCACTACTTTTACTACAATACTTTACATCAAGCTCATAATACTTATGTACTTTTACTTAAAGGACCAGTGTGTAGCGTGCAGTGGCATCTAGTGGTGAGGTTGCAGATTGCAACCAAATGAATACCCTTCCCCTCCCAAGTGTGAAGGAGAACGGTATGGTGGCCACAAAACTTGCAAAAAAAATGGAGGCCCTCTCTGGAGCCAGTATTTGATTTGTCTATGGTGGGCTACTGTAAAAACATGGTGGTGCAGGCAGAAGAGGACCCGTTCCCTATGTAGATATATAGGGCTCATTTTCAGGTAATGAAAACACAACAATTCTCATTTTCAGGTGATTATACACTAATTAAAACATACTTATGAATATTATATTCCATTTCTGCCAAGTCCGTTCCACTAGATGCCACTAAATTCTACACACTGCACCTTTAAGTAGGGTTTTTCATGCAAAACTTTGTAATGGAGTATTTTTACATTGCTGGGACTTGGTACTTTTACTTATGTAAAGGATCTGAGTACTTCTTCCACTGATCTGCATACTGATTGGGCTAAAGTTGCAGCCCAGTATGTATGTCTGCAGCATGCAGAGGGATTTAATTATAATTTTATAGATACAGTAGATGTATTGCAATGTAAGATAAAGATTTTATCACACAAGTGTTCAGTGAAAAGATTTTTGTTGGAATCCTTCAGCAGTATTAGTAATGACACAAACCAGGGACACTTTACCAGATGTGCTTGTTGTTATTATCCACCTTCACCTGCCAGCAATCAATCAGTGCACAAAATCCCAGAGCTTTTCCAATCATGTCCTGAAAATGACATGCTACTTAACATCCTATTTGGTAACTGTTGAGGGGAAACGCATGCGGAAGCCTCTGGTGTAATGTTGGAAAAGGCAGGGGCGTGAATTTCCTCTCTCTCTCTCTACACCCTCTAAACCAACTGACACTAACTAATTGACTTGCAGCACAGCTTAATAAAACTAAAAGCAGGAAGAACCATCTAGCCGACTCATTACATAGGCCTAATTCTTTATAGTTAATTAACTTTTTCTATGTGTCAAACAGGGGGGAATTTATAATGCTGTCAAGGGGAGCAATCCCTCTCACTTGACTGTCCACCTGCTAGATTTGAAAGGAATATTTTAAAGCTGATGCTGGCACAGAAATATACGGATGGACCACATACACCGTTCACTGTTACTGAAATATTTACATGGTGCTGTGGAGGAACATTAAATTGATTCTAGTGTTCAGAAATTCATAACACACTCCCTCGCAGCAGTTTTCACCCCCATCAGAAATGCAGCTCCGGCATTTTACAAATAAAAATACGTGGGTGGGCGGGTGTTCCTGTGTGGGAGATTTTGCACTATGGAGCATATGCCTTTGAACATTGTGTATTTATATCTATAATTTTGACTGGTGAAAATCCCACAGATTTGACTCACATGAATGGGCCTGCTGTTCACTGGTGCATGGTAGAGAGGACAGTGTAATATCTCAGATATAAGAACAACAGAGTGAAGGAAAGCCCATGTCTATACTAGAATTAATGTTTTTTAATTTTATCTTTCATTTTAAATCTGTATTGTCACAATTGTCACACATTGTTAAGTATCCTTACCAGCACTGATAAAAAAATACCAAAAACATCAGTACAATGTTTATTCTCTTGGACACATTTATATTAAAGGATGTACCTAACATGGCAGCCTCTAGGGACCACTAACAGAGCCTTAGAATGAGGAGATGCCCTAATACATACTGACACATCAACTGTGATTATTTCAACCTCATTTCCTCTCAGTTTAGTATGATGGTTCTAAATAGTAGCGATGATAGAAGCATGGATTACATACACTGAATCGGTATCAGCAACAATACTGACCTTACTGAGTGGATCCAATCCGATCCATTAAAAACGGTTTCTTTCTGAATCTGAATCAGCTTTATTGGCCAAGTATGTTTACACATACAAGGAATGCGGCTCCGGTTTCTAGTCGCTCTCAATTTAAATACACAGTTTCAGGAATAATGTTCAGGAAGACAACTGGTAGGTGCTTGCCTACTGAACACACAATACCTATGATCCTTGATCACCATTTCTATTTCTAATTGAGAATAAATTGGAGTTGTAGTGAATTCAAAACACTTTGTTGTTTGCAGTTTATCTTAAGTTTCCGCTCATCATTAGCAGCACACATTACAAAATTTTAAACTCAGTCATTGGATGCTTATCACCACAATGCTCCTTGGGAGTTGCAGTTAACTTCTCTACAAAGTCTTGCACCTTTGACTTTTATCAAAGAGCCAGACCTAGGTCATCTTTTGTGCCATGCCCATAAAGGACTCCAAAGCACTCCAACTGCCTGGCCCCAACATTGTCTATGCAGAGAATGTATGGGATTTTTACTTGGACACCTAAAACAACTTCCCCCACTTCACAACTCTATGACACAACATACATTAAACACCACAGATATCCAGAAAATTTGTAGTAGGTAGCAGGTCCTTCTCTTGGCTTTTGATGCTGAAGGGATGTGTTTTCCTTCTTTTTAGATTAAATTTTTTGAGCTTGCTTTGACCTCTCAGTGTATATCAAGCAGTGTTCTTGCCATCAGGAAAAATATTAACGTTCATGTTGAGATGATAACATGTTTAAAGTAGGTGTGCATAGTACTAACATGTCAGTGTAAACATAATCCTTACTGGGTTCTCTTTCTTTTCTTCCAGGCCATGGAACCAAAGGGGTATTCGAGCTGCTGGCAGGCTGGAGGAGAACAAGGGAAAACCTCCCCTTTAAAGAACGCGTGGCGGATGCTTTTGCTGACGTGATGGTGTGCTACACCATGACCAGCTCACTTTACATCATCACATTTGGCATGGGAGCTAGCCCTTTCACCAACATCGAGTCAGTGAAGATTTTCTGCCAGAGCATGTGTGTCGCAATCCTGGTCAACTACTTCTATGTTTTCTCATTCTATGGCTCCTGCCTGGTGTTTGCTGGACAACTTGAGCAGAACCGCTACCACAGTGTTTTCTGTTGTAAAATACCCTCAGTGGAATACCTGGACCGCCAGCCCACGTGGTTTAAAACCATGATGAGTGATGGCCATGACTTGTCCACACACCATGACAGTGCCCCTTACCAGAATCACTTCATCCAGCACTTCCTGCGTGAGCACTACACAGAATGGATTACCAACACCTATGTCAAACCCTTTGTGGTCATTCTGTATCTCATCTACGCCTCTTTTTCATTCATGGGATGTTTACAAATCAGTGATGGATCAAACATTGTGAACCTGCTGGCTAGTAACTCTCCAAGTGTTTCGTATGCTCTGACCCAGCAGAAATACTTCAGCAACTACAGTCCTGTGATTGGGTTTTACATTTATGAGCCCATTGAGTACTGGAATTCCACGGTGCAGGAGCACCTGAAGACTCTAAGTCACGGCTTCAACAAGATCTCCTGGATGGACAACTTTTTCCACTACCTGCGAGTGGTGAATGTGAGTGCGTCAACCAAGAGCGACTTCATCACCATCCTCAGGGGCTCCTTCTTGCGCAGCCCAGAGTACCAGCACTTCACTGAGGACATCATATTCTCCAAGATCCGTGAGACTGACGAATACGACATTATCGCCTCACGCATGTATTTGGTGGCACGGACCACAGAGAAGAAGCGTGAGGAGGTGGTGGAGCTTCTGGAGAAGCTTCGCCCATTGATGCTGATCAACAGCATCAAGTTCATTGCCTTCAATCCCACATTTGTGTTCATGGACCGCTACAGCTCCTCAGTCATCTCTCCCATCCTTACCTCAGGCTTCAGCGTGCTCACCATCCTCATCCTCACTTTCTTCCTGGTCATCAACCCCTTGGGGAACTTCTGGCTCATTCTCACGGTTACATCCGTGGAGCTGGGCGTCTTGGGTTTGATGACCCTCTGGAACGTTGGCATGGACAGCATCTCAATCCTGTGCCTTATTTATACCCTCAACTTCGCCATGGATCACTGTGCACCACACCTGTACACTTTTGTGCTGGCCACCGAGCACACTAGGACGCAGTGCATCAAGTTGGCACTGGAGGAGCACGGGGCAGCCATCCTGCAGAACACATCCTGCTTTGTGATCGGGATCATGCCCCTGGTGTTTGTGCCTTCCAATCTGACCTACACACTGTTCAAGTGCTCCCTCCTCACCGCGGGCTGCACCGTGCTGCACTGCTTCGTCATCCTGCCCGTCTTCCTAACCTTCTTCCCGCCGTCAAAAAAGAGACACAAGAAAAAGAAACGGGCCAAGCGGAAAGAGCGGGAGAGGGAGCGGGAAAGGGAGAGGGAAAGAGAAAGGGAGGAGATAGAGTGCATCGAAGTCAGGGAGAATCCTGATCATGTGACAAACGTCTGAATAGTTTGTAATTTTAGCAGTGAGTATCAGTGGGTATCCGTCAAGTATTGGTGGATGAGAGGTGTTCTCCAGTGATGAGGCACCTCTCAAGGCGCAGGGGAGTCTGAGATGTCCCCTGTGGAGTGGGCACTTGTCACTCCCAACCAATAGCAGCTAAGCTGGCCAGAGTAGAGCGCAGCCCCACTGGACAGTCATTCAGTCCTTCAGTCTGGACAGTGTATCTCATTTGCACAAACTGCAACTTGCTCATGGTTCTAAAACTCTTTCCTAACTATTTGGCACATGAAAACAAGTTAGTTACCAGAACTGTAAGTAAATTCCAAACATATTACATTAGTACATTTGAATATTAGCAATTCTATGTTCATCTTCTGCAGCCCTTATCTCAAAAGAAGTGAGTGAGGAGCATAGCAGTCTGTTAAGCCAAGGACGCTCAGATGAGTTGGTGAAAGTGCTTAGTGTGATTATACAAAGGTGTACAAATTAATAACTGTGCAGAAGACGACTGTGCACACACCTCACTCCTCACACCTTATTCTTCACACTGATAACAGCAAAAAGAGACAAAACCAAAATTCTGTGGAAAGAGAGATACTGTGGACCGAAAGCACATCGCATGCATTATTATAACATTAAAAATAGCTGAACAGCTGAACTGGGCAGATGGCATACACTGTGTCCATTATGAAGAATTATCTTGCACATTGCATTGTGTGAATAGAACTGCAGAGGTTTATTAAGCAGGAGACAAATATTTCTGCTTTATTCCAGAGGTCACATAAGGTCTTAGGCAATGGCAAAAAGAACTGCAGTGGGCTGCAGCGTATGAGGAGGAAATGATGAGTGACTGTCGTGCAGCAGTATCAGGCAGTAAGCCTGATTTTTAGAGTATGACTTAAGTAAATCCTAAACTGCTTTTGCACCAGACCAGTAAAACCAAAAGTGAAGAGTGTTTCCAAGACTTGAAATATTGAACTTTCCAGTAGGTTGATAACAATGGAAAGTTTCTGTGAGAGTATGAATGTCTCCATGATCCCCTTACAAAAGCTCAAAGGAACAGCACTGGTAATTGGAAGGTTTGACTGTGATTCAATACTAGCAGTGGTGCCAAATAGTGTACAGAGTACAACTTTCATATAAATTAACCATGAATCATTAATTAATCGAGCTAATTTGAATGATTGCTATCTAGTGTTGTCAAGGTTTGTGAAGCAAATTATGAAGCAGGCTTTAAATTACATTCTGTAAAGTATACTTCCTCTGAATATTGTGAAAAACTGATAGAGAGCCGAAGTCAAACCAGAACTTCTGGACTGTTCCAGAAGTAAGAAAACCCCATTTAAAAATCAAATTGACGTTAATAATGATGTAATAAAACAAACAGTCCAGCCCTACAACATAACCTTGCTCACGAGTTGTGTTTCACTGGCCTTTAAAGCTGCATTAATCAATACTTTCATATTGACAATGGATCCAATGATTAAATTTAAAGCAAAAGGAGTTGATCGTAGTGATGAGCTCATGGGGAATTATTACCCAACTCTGAAGTTTCCCTCAGCTCTGTGGAGCATTTCAGCATCTTTTAGTTCATTGTTTTAGTTTTCCTCACTTTTTTGTTTCACTCTCATGGCTTTCATCAAGCTTATTTCTAGTAGCAGCAGCTTGCTCTGATAAATCCACTATATGCAACCTCCCCAAACAGCAGATGGACAAAGTTTTCCAAAAGAGAGACCAAAACAGACTTAGAATGAGAGTGAATACTGAGCATAGATTCGCCAGGTGATTAGAAACACATCTCCAAAGTAATGCTAATGTTGCTCCGTGTCTGCTGGATGTGTAGATAAACAACTGTTTTCTATGTCAATGTCATTTTTTCAAGCTGTTCTGCTGCCCCAAAGTGGCACCAAAAATAAATTAATGCAGCTTTAACAAACACCATTTCCCACAAGCCCAAGACAATTTGGGGTTAAATATCACCAGCTTGACAGATGAGATGTCACTCATGAGGAAGAAACAGTTACTATTATGTATGATATGCATACTACTACATTAGAAAATTTTCGTGGGAAGTGCAGTTTAACCACTAGTTTAAACACTAATAAATTAATCGTTTAACTTTGTTGCAATCAGAAGGAAAGGAATGTGTTTCACTTCCTGAGAAAGACCTATAATAAAAAACCCCAATGAGAGATTCCATTGAGTTACAAAAGCTAGTGGAACAGAGGCTGGACTGGGAATGGTGTCAGGACTTCAGCTCTCTATCGGGAACACTGCAAAAGTAAGGGTGCAGACAACTACTGCCACCCGTAGGCCTGGAGCTGGTCTGGTCCATGTATGTATGTTTTGCTATAGTATTTCAAGTAACATTCCATCAAAACTATCCACAAATATCCTTCTTCAGTATTCAGTCTTGCAAGTCCAAAAAAGCTGTCTCCCCAGAGGGTAAACAGTATTATCTAAGTCTGCCAAGGCCCGATAAGAATCTCTGTTGCAGTCCCAAAACAAACACACTCAAGGTCAGCAGCCCTAACAGATACCAATCTCACACTGACCTCTGGCAGGCAGATATTAGCTGGTGGTATGTGATAGAGAGGCCCTATATGTGAGCAGATGTGGCTGATTGCGGACCAGTCAATACCTTATTAGGGGATTGGCTGGTTCTTACGGGGCTGTCATTGAGGGGACACTGCTGTCTTGTTTCTTTGTGCTACCACTGAGAAAGTGAAAGGCTCTCACACAAGACAGTGGAAGCTAATCAGGTAGCTTGGGGTGAGGATATAGTTTTCATGCTGGACCAAATATCAGTGAGTAATATGTTTTGATGTTTGAAAAAGAAGTGTGTGAGTTAAAAGGATTGTCGGTATCAAGTGATAAATCACTAGTTATCAAAAACGCTTTTAAAATCCACTTCATGTGTAAATTAATATCAGTGAATAAATGAGACACAAAGGTGGAAAAGAAAGACCTTTTACCTGTCATATTTTACCATGAACACACTTCTGTGGATTTAGAAAGTAAGTGTTGAATTGTCTCTGATAAGAACCGTATAACTTTCATCAAGCAGACATTGATTGCCCTACTTAGAAATGAGGAGGTTTTGGCAAGCTACTTCCTGCAGCAGCTGCAGTGAACACCACATAATGTAAAAGCCATGTCATGTATGTATAGCAAGAAGGCATGAATTGTTTGAAAAACGGGAAAGAAATGCAAATCTTAAATAATTTACTTCCCAAAATGGACTGTGTTTGCATGGCACTGTATTGTATGTATGCATGTATTTAATTTCTCTGTATGAAGTCTGCATATTTTTTATTTTGCTACGCTGTAGTGACTTATGTTTGTTGTTTCAATGCATATTCTGTAACACCATGTGCTGCAAAAGAACAAAATGAGTCATATATGTTCCAAAACAAAAGCCAGAGGATATTTCATGTGTAAAATAACTGTACAATACTCTTTTCTATATTTTCTAAGAAAAAAATATACTATAGAAAGATTTTTAATGACAGGATTTTCTTAAAAAAAAAGAATAAAAAGGGAAAAAAGTTGAACACAGTAGGCCAGTAATAAACAGTGGAATGTTACCAGTATACTAGATCTTATTCCTTGCACACTGCAGTGTCAATGTTTGTTGATGATTCACACTTTTATATGGGAAACTGTGGCCACCATTTTACTGTTTGTTTGTGTGTCTTGACTCCTATATAACCTCTATCTGGCCCTCACATTTAAGGGAAATATTCATTACTCAACCGCCCTTTTTAAATAACTAAACAGTCTATCAGGCTTTCTACTTTTCTTTTTTAACAAAAACATAGATTAGAAATTTACAGAATATAGGTGAAATATATCTATTACAGTTTGCTATAAGGCAGGTCAAGCTTAGAAGCAAAAAATTCTATATTTAGCATTATTGTAAACTCTTCTGGAACATCATTCCTAAATGTAATTGGTGTCCTCTTACTGAAGGCAACCTGTCATTGCTGCCTAGAAAGCTATTCTATTGCTGTAGCTTATATTCACAATCTTTCCATTTAGAATTGGCAACACACTGAGTCTTACCAATGAGTTTTTTGAAACAGCATGTGCTATTCAATATCTAAAACAAATCTGTAATGTGTCTCAGTGTTTTTTTTGACAAAAACCTGGCTTGACAGATGAGCTTGGCATTATTTTTTATATTTTTCCTCTAGTCAACAAATCATGTGAAACCAAAACCAACAATGTGTTAGTCCATCTACTGATACTTCACAAATTCTTTACCCTGTCTGTGACACGAAGTCCCTGCTGGTCACGAATGCATACTTGTTTTTTAAAAAGGCTAAATATTTGCCTCAAACAGCTGGGCACTGTAGTTTTTAACAAAATAGTTTAAAAGGTGGAAATTGTGCATTTTCTGGGCTACTTTCAGCTGCATGTTAATGAATTATCTAATTATCTATCTAATCTATTGAACAACAATAGAGCTCTATGGCACAGAGGAATAATCAATATTAGGCTTTGACTACACAATCAATACTTGTTGCCAGGATTAATTCATTGATTGTTTTTGGTCTTTTCATGGGATTTGTTAAAAACTGAGGCACAAAATATTGCCAGTCTTATCCTTTGAAAGGTAAATTGGCCTTGTGTGCTATAATCAGATTCAATGAGATACCAGATACTCTATATCTGCTCTAAAAAACTACACTTTGTATGTACATATTCTTTTTTTGTTTCAGTGCACAACTATAGTTTGACTCCAACACATTTGTAGTAAATTTCAGTTATTTGAGTCACATTTACACACCCTCTTTATCATCTTGTGAAAACTAACCACCATACTTGAGCATTTGTTATTGAAAGCAGATCAAAGTGACCATTTTATAGTCAATCAAACCTCTTAAAGTGTTGCACAATTTCTAATGTTACAAATCACTTTCACTGGATCTATTCTATAAGCTCCTCCTGTATGGTGTGGTGTAGCCCATTTTGTCTTCTATGGGCATATCATAACTTAAATGTATGTGATACTGTGACATTGCAGCTGAAATATCCACATGTGTGCTGATAATAGGTTAGGTTGCCTCCAAATCTTTTTCTCACTAATCTAATGTGCTAATAAGTGCAATGCATGTTATTCAAAAGCAAAACCAGAACTCCAGTTGAAATATACATGACAAGTCAAGGTTTGGACAGGAAGATGAGTGTACTGTAAGTCTCATGGAGTCCTTTGACCACGCACCAGCACATTTTCTGTTTGTACAACCAGGGACAGCACAATATTTCCACAATACAGGGCAATAAAATTATGCAACACCACTCTGCTTGTTGAATAATATACATGGCAAATCTGTTTCAACCACAGCCTCAGAGGACAAATTACTGTTTTATTGTAATTCATCTATCTTGTATAGTTGAGTATAGGCTCATGATGCCCCCATTCATCAAATCTCTTATTTTATGGTATCTAGTTTCAGCATTTTTCACAAAGTTTCAACATTATGCAGATGGCAACATATACAAATGGAAGTCTATCTATCTATCTATCTATCTATCCATCTATCTATCTAATTATCTATCTATAGTATTCATTATTCATTTTAAATACTAACTTATAGCAATACCTAAAGGTTTGCATTGCTGTCAAAAATCAATTTGTGTGCTACTGTTTCCCCATGTTTGCCCATACAACTGTCTGTATGAATTTCCTGATTTGACTTAAACAATGATAGCATAGTTTAATGTGGTCATGTGGCTCTAGTATAAGAGTACACTTTGTTGTTTGCTCGTTGATCTATTTGGAGGATTCTGGTCAAGTTTGAGTTTGCCAAAGCCTGAGCCTTGTGTCTTACTGTAAAAGGGTATACCACTCAATTTTAGAGGGTACTAATGCTATGTGGTTTCTATGGACAGTCCAGTCAGTCCTACTACCATGGTTAACTTTCCCTTAAACCACCCAGCAAATAATTATTACTTATGGAAATGTTCTGGGGACACATTTTGAGTTAAGGAGGAGGTTCATATATGGTTACGCAGTAATTTTCCCGTACATTGTATTTACCGTGATGTAACAGCATCATTCCTAGGACTGGTTTCACAAAGAGATGTTAACCATGGCTTGGTTCTAACAAACAGACTTCAGATTGAAGTTCATCTGCACAATGCTTTCTAGCTCTGGAATATCTTGAACTATCTAAAATGTTTTGCTACTAATTCTGGATAAACAAGGTCTTTTCAAACTAAAAACTACAGCTTCAAGATGCTATCCTCCA
Source organism: Thunnus albacares (assembly GCF_914725855.1). Taxonomy (NCBI): domain Eukaryota; kingdom Metazoa; phylum Chordata; class Actinopteri; order Scombriformes; family Scombridae; genus Thunnus; species Thunnus albacares. Next base: position 4,750,451 of record NC_058121.1, read on the forward strand.
GTCACCTTAGCTGAAAATGTGTGTATTGTGAAACTTATAAGGATGTTTTACCACATAAATTTGGTAACTGTCAGGTATGACAGTTACTATTAGTTCAGACATAGTTTATGGTAGGGAGGCTAACTGTTCAGGCTTTAAATTAGTCAGTTCTTTTTTTGCTGAATAGTGGCTACTATGTCCACTAGTGACAATTATGGGATTAGAGTGAATGCGAAAACATAGTGTAACATTAGCACAAGTAGAGATTGGTCATAAAGTCACCGAACTGACTCAGTAATGTCTGTTTACAGTAATATCTAACTAAAGCCTAACTAAAACATTGGCTAGCATTAGCCACCACAAACTACTGGTCATGCCAGAACAAGAAATGCTGAAGCAGCAAAACCCCTATAGGGTATTGAACTGAGGAAGGGTCCATTTACTGCTTCTGTATTCAACTTTTAGTTTGTGAGAGGGAAAATGTGCTAGATCTTACATTTCTTACATAATCTCCCTTTAAATGTGAATATGGTATGATGAATATTATATCTACAGGGGAACCTTCAAGCAAAGTTCTCTAGATGTTCTGTGTAGAGAATATTCCATTTTTGTTGGTTATAATGTGATTGAACTACAGTTTTCTGCTGGTTAATCTATAGTACACAAAATACCCAGCAAATAATTAGTCCGGAGACTGGTTTTCAGGTCAGGGGAATGTTCCCTTAAGTTCTGCAACATTCCTGAAAGTTAGAAGATGCGGTTCCTTGGACATTCTTAAAAGCATCAGCTCAGTGAACTGATGCAGTAATGTTAGTTATACAGCAATTTTAAAGCGCTAACATTTGCTAAAATTAGCTTTCAGAAGGTGTTGGTTATGCCAGAGCAAGAGAGATTGTACCAGCAAAATCCCTGCAGGTATTATACTGAGAAAGGGTCTGTTTTATTGCTTTTGTATCCAGCATTTGTTAAAGAATAATGTGCTATTTTGTTTGTAAAAAGTTACATAGTCTTACTTTAATGTTACAAGAATATTATGTAGAGTGAAGAACCTTCAGGTAGTATTTTAAAAGTAACTATGCACAGACCATTAGTAAACTTTTCCCAATGGTTTTATCATTATGCTTATATAAAGACACCTTTTTGGAACCCAAATATTTCCAGAACATTCTTTGAAGGTTGTAACAAAGTAAGTTAACACTGAAGGATGTTACAGAATTTTCTGGATGTAGATTGGTGAAATCAGATAGAACTACATTTTTCTGCATCTCAATATACAGTACATCTTTAGTAACTCTAATCTGAAGTTACCTAAAGTCATGCTCTGGCTCTACTGAGCAGCCTCAGACTCATCATTTGTTTGAGCTCTGGTTTTGAAATTTAGTCTTTATCACAAATGGCTGATTGGACTGTTTGTACCTGACAAGAATGGTTTCTCAAACTGGGTGGTATTCTTCTTTTAAGTATCAGGTAGCTTCATAAATCTGTGCTCCTCATATGACCACTGGCATTGCCTTACATATGTTTTCCCACTATTTCAATACTGATGTCATCTTTAAGGTGCAGTATTTTTTTATGTATTGTGATGGAGTGAAGTATGTCTTTGGAACCAGGTGCACTGAAGAAACACTGTGAAGAGATGACGATGTTGTCAAATGTCGTTGGATGTTTGCGTGTTGTGTCAATAGGTGAGTGGAGGTGTATTGAGTTTGATGGTAACTTGTCGTTTGATGTTACTATACTGTGGACTTTAGGCTTTTTAAAGTGCTGTTCATTCTTAATGCCTTCCTCATAACTATTTTTCACATAACAATCACTCAAAATCACAAGAACCGATGTGGCTATGAAACTGAGAGAAGAGCATGCACGTGTGTGCCCAGAAATCGTAGTTCACATGTTGTGATTTTGCTAAAGAATGAATTGTAATCCCCTTCTCACCGCCTCTAGTCACTGTTAAATAGGTTGCCTACGTTATGTAAATGCTAATGTCACTCAGCTGTTAGACCAGTGCACAGCTCTGCATGGCTTTGTATCATACACAAACACATGTACACACATGTTGCCAAGGGATACTCTTCAAAGAAGAACAGGAAATTATCAGCTTTGGTCTTTGTGTTGCTTGTTTTTCTGGTTGCCTTCTTAGGTGTTGGCAAAGCCTGAACTCTGTTTTGCTAATCTATGCCTTTTACCAAACAGCAGGAAGATTTAACCTCATTTGACTGCAGTGACAGAGAGGAGAAATACAGGGTTGGAAAAAACAGTGAGAGAAAATGTAGGCAAGGATGAGAGAAGTGTTAGAGGGAGGGAGTGATAAAGAAAAATGATGCTGGCAAAACAGGAGGTAAGCCCTCATTTGAATTTGAGAAGATTTCAGCAGCAGGGATGAAGGCAAGTTTCTCGGTGAAGGCAGATGTATGAATCGAGGGTGACTGCGGCACTGCAAGAAATGTTAACATTGAGTCCTTTGCTGATGTAATGAGTCTTATCGGCTTACTTTATGTACAGCACGTAGAAAGTTGCTGTCTGTTGTGTCAAATGCTGATTTGCTTGTTTCAGAAAAAAGTAGTTATCTTGTGAAGGGTGGATTTTTGACTTTACTCTCAATTTTCTTGGATTCAGTTGCCTGGGAAGAAAAGGGAATTACCTCAGTCTTTGTCAGGTTTTACAACTTCCTATTGCACTTCCATGAAGTTTGGGAGCTTGCGAAGAATGGATTTTTTAAAAATGGTCAAAATCAATGCAACAGAGGCCAAGATATCCAGATTTTTAGTCAATAGCGCAGAGGGCTGGATTAACTCACTAGGGGGTCCCAGAGCAAAAATGAGCCATGGACCCCCAGAGAGACTCAGAAACCAACCGATGTTTCCCCTATGTTTCTGCCCTAGGTTTGCTGTATGTCCGTTAGTTTGTGAGAATAAGATTAAAAACAAATTTGTTGAAAAATGCACACTTTAAATCAAATATTAATAAAATATTAAAGGTCCTGAAACCCTATATTCTCAGTCAGCTTCTTATTATGAGCAATGCGGTCTTATATGAACAAACAGTTTTAGTTGAGATTCTTTATTTGTGTTTTTGTCCTTGCTTTTCTCACTGGTTTGAAGTGGGTGGGGCTAAGTTGAATGAAGGTGATGTCATGTATTTCCGTGCTCCGATTTGAGTTTAGAAACATTTGAATCAAAATATGGTAACAGTTGTTTAATTACGCAGCCAGCACTATCAAACACAGTCCTGGTGAAGACATTAGCTGAGTTTGTGAGTGTTAAACATAAATAATAACTAAAAAAACTTTAAGTTTGATTATTGCTTATTTATTTATTAATATTTAATCTTGTAGAGAAAAACTTCAGGGGCTTTAGAGGTATACTGAGCGAGCTTAGGGCCTTAACCATAGCAGTTTTTGATTGTGGCTCAGTGGTGCATATCACCAACCAAATGTGTAATTTATGAAATTATCATAAAGTAACTGCCACACAGACAAACTGAAGCCTTCAGGGTCTGGGGCCCTGGGGCAGTTGGTAGTCTTGCTAGCCTTGCTAGTATGGATCAAGCTCCGTAAACTGGATCCTATACTTCCCATAATGCAACTCGATAGCATCTTTCAATTGACCCTTTTCTGTCTCAATTCACACTTTATGCCCTCATCTTTCACACTCCGTACCTCTAGTTTATAATGCAGGCTTTCCCTCAAAATTTGTAGTCTCTAAACCTAAACTGAGACAACCCAGATGACATCGTCCGGGTTATTTTTTTTAAACTTTTAAATGCTTCCTCCTCATAGTACTACTCACATGTACACTGATCTTGATGTTTAAAATCGGAGTGCCCCTTTAAGTCTCAGTAAATATTTTGTCAAGATGGACTTTTGTTTTGCAGTAAGATGCCAGAATTTAGCCATGAGGTATTTAATTTCAAAGTTTGGATTCAGAAATAATCAGTATGATTGAGGAAATTTAAAAATTTATTTGTTTGCCTAGTTTTTGCATTATTTGATGGTAAACCAACCAAAAGTGCATCTCTGTTACAGCGTCCTAGATATATACAGTATACAGACAGTCGAGAGAGTAGAGGACTAGTTTGAGGACTAGGCTCTATACTGCATGACACTGGAAGTTTTACTGTACAAGGCCACATCATAGTGGCTTTTTATAATCCCCAAACGTTTTACTTCCTGAGCTGACAGAGACTGGCAGCAGGAGTGGCTGCTGTCGTGTTGTGCTCTGTTGCAGCGTTATTGCGCCAAGCTGCCTTGGCCAGGGATATTTTTGGCTGCCACCTTGTCTTAATCCTGTCGTGATTCTCCAATGGATTATTCATGCTTCCTCTCTCCTCCCCTCCCCAACCCCTCCTGTTCATCCCACCTTCTCACCCCTCCTCCCCCCTTCTCACCTTCTCTCTCCTTCCTCTTTTTTTTTCTTTCACACTTTCCCATCCTTTCCTTCTGAGCACCTTCCTTTAACACCACCACCACCACCACCAGTTCTCCCCTTTGTGTCATCATTATCGTGCCTGCATGGTTCCAGTGATGAAGTGTGTGCTCCCATGCTGGGGACCAATAAGATCTGTAATTTATTCATTCATTAGGTTATATAATATATCTGCAGTTCCCCCCACACCCTGCAAATATATAAATAAAAAAACTACAAAATCAATAATCCTGTTAGCACCACTACCTGGCTTTTAATGTATCCCTCCACCCTCTCCCCTTCAATGAGATCGCTTTTCTTCACAACATATTAAAGTAGTCTGAATTCCCCGCAGAGGGCAGCTGCGATAATTACTTCCATAGAATTCTCTCTTTTGCTCTTTCTCTCAGCCTAAAAAGAGATCCTGAAGACTTTTGGCAAAGAATGGATTGGACTAGTATATGAATATATATTAGACTTGAGACTGAAAGTCTAATTCTCTCTGAGTGTGAGAAAAAAATGAGTGAGAATACTCTGTGAAATCTTTATTAATCATTTTCTTTACAGTTTGTTTGGGACTATCACTGTGCAAGGTGGCTAACAAGTGATGGAATGATGATAGAAAGCAGAGAGAAAAAGAGGAGTGGAAAAATGGTCAGGCTCAGTTGGTTTTCCGGATTACTATAATTCTATATATTAGTTCAGTTTAAACTTTATGCACACATGTTGCTGTTCTCTGTCCTTCACTCAGCATCCAGGTCACTTCAAATTTGAGAGTACAGCCACACTAAGCTAAACATAAAAACTCACCATTTTCTCTCCATTTTGGCTCTCTGTCCACACTAAACCAGCTTTTTTTTCACCTGAAAACAAGGTGGATAAATCTGTAAAGGCCTGCTGTATGTTTTAATACAGACTAGGAAAACTGTTGTTTTGGAAAAAGATGACATAATCCTGTAATCTGTCATTTTTAATGTTAATATAGCCAATGAATCAATACAAATGTGGTCATTAAGCTGTATATATGCAAAGCAGGATTTACTGTTTGTCTGGTTAATGGATAGCTTTTATACGGAGACCCTAAAAAAAAAATATCGTGATGTGGAAATCTGTGCAGACGGGTTGATGAACTCTGTGCACAGATTAATAAAATATTAGGGACAAATCTGTACACAGTCAGACTGCATTTATGGGAACGACAAGACTTCTGATCCGGACCTCTGACCTTAAGAATAAAATAGAACAACAATCAGCCAGATGCATTTTGAGATATAACTTGTGCTTCAACAACTAAAAAGGAATTGTACAATGGCTAACATGCTGTTACACACTTGTTTTCAGTATATTAAGTACAGCATATGGTATTTATAGTATAGTATTTTCACTTTTATTTCTGACACCAGTTATTAGTCTGTGTCTCCTCTTTAGCTGGTATGTTAAATACTGCATTTCATTAAAAACAGTGTGGAAAAAACAGAAAAATTGGTTTAATTCTAAAGGCCAGATGCTTAACCAGAACCCTACAAAATGTCCTGTAAACCATGCACTCAGTTTATAATCTGTACTCACACATTTACAAACCAATATTGTTTTTAACTATATGACCCTCATGAGCCTCCGTACTTTATGACTGGTGATAAAATCACCCTTTTCTGCTCATTGTGACAACAGAAACAAAAAAATTGTGAATGAGAATAACAGTGTATGTTTTGTTTTGATGACAGAAATGAGACACAGAGGAAGAGATTTGGTTGTTTTCCTACTGTAAAGGCTTTTTAGTGTGGACGGAGATCTTTATGAAAATAACCTGACAACACTAGTGTGGATGCACATTACTTTCACGCACAGAGAGCATTTGGAAAATTAGCCGGCTTAGAGTGGACATAGTGACTGATGACTACAAAACTGCTGGTGTGGTTGTCAAGTTGCTTTGCTGGTCTTGAAAAGTAAAGAGTTAATCACTTCCAGGTCTCTAAAATAAATAAATAGCACAAAAAGTCTCTAAAAGAATTAAAATAGAAAAAACAATGTACATGTGATACACATCTGATGTCCTTTTAGATACAGTGTTATATCAAATATAGTAATATTTATTGTTAGACACAATACTCTTCTGCTCTTTAGCGCATCGCATTGCCCAGCTGCTATCAGTGTTCAATATATTGGATTTAATTCATCCAAAATCTTCAAATGCAGTCAAGGAATTAAAGTTTTTGCATCACCAGCAGTGTGTCAATACTCCAGCATGTATTGGCCCTCTGATGGAGGTTGAACAAAGTCACTAATATTCTGAACTAGACAAACAGATACACATAACTACACACATTATGTCAGCTTGTGTGTATTTTTCTGTCATGTGAGTATTACGTGAGCTTCTGTTTGACTTCTGTTGCAGTTATATGCTCATGAATCCTCTCAGATGTCAACTTCAGCTATGTGAAATGATGTAAACCCTCACGGCAGCAGAAAATGAAAAAGCAGTCTTCCATAAGCGCAAACATGTAGGTGACAAATTATCAGAATAAAAGACCTCTTGGACATCCTAGCTTTGCCATCTCAGCTGGCTAACTGTTACAAAAATGGAGAAACAAAACAAAAAAAATGCAAATATGTCGGACTGAGATCACCTGGGTCAAAATATTATCCTGAATCCTTTTTTGAACAAAGCTTTTCACTGTAATTTTTTGACTGATATCACCCAGCACATTACAATACAGCCCAGTCCTGGCACTGACAGCCAAACCAAAATGTTCTTGGATGTACATCTGCAAGGATTTTGGATAGAATTTGAGCCCAGGCTTGCATACTGTATACATTTCTCTTGTAGCAAGGGGCTGAACACCACCGATCAGACCAGCCAGAAATAGAACCATAGTGAGTTGATGATGTAAGGGAATGTCTCAGTTTCAATTTATTAGAAGACTTATGCTTTTGAATGCTCTGAATATTTTAAATGTAAACTCTTTTTCTACTGCCTGCTATGTTGAAGCTATAAATAGTATGCATATGTTCAATCTTTTTTACTTGACAGAACAAAAAAAAAATTCACAATTTTCATTAAAAAAAGCTTTTGTCTATGAAACACGTGTGAGTGACTTTTGTTGTTTTTTTCATTGTCTGTTAAATTTCAGTAGTAAATTTCCACCAACAAGCTATGACCATACAGCATAGTATAGCTATGAACTGATCTTCAGAAGTCAAAAGCACCAGGTTGTTATCTTGAGATCGCAACTTATTATTTTATTATGTTGAGATATCAGACTGTGCTTCTTTAGATCACAGTGCAATTATCAAGAGATTACATGTAAAAGTTTATTTTTGTCAACATCACGCTTAAAGCTGCAACATTTTTATGGATTAACATCAATGCACTGTGCATGTAATAGGAAATAGTTTGTGGCCAAAGATGAGCAGTATGGTATGTCAGAACTTTAGAGGTAGTGAAACTACATTCTTCACCTTTTTTAAGTGTGAAAAGGCATCTGATCAATGAGGAAATGTCTAAGCCTTGGCTTTTTTCACAGCAGACATTTTGACTTGTCATAGTAGGAAAAACACAGGTGTTACTAATAACATTAACGATGGCTCTGTTCAATTTAAGTGTCCCAGTAAACCATGACAGTGTGACAGTGAGCCACCATGTGCAATACCAAGACCCTGAAACTGAAGCATGATGAAGCATCATTCATTTTATCAATGCCAATCACCAATGCTAGCCAGCTAATGGTAGGAGCTGAAGGAACTTCCTTCTTACCTGCATTCATCCAAAAAAAGGGGGACATTCTGCACATTTACAGGTCTATATTTATATTCTGGGACACTACTGGAATATCACTGCATGATTTATAATAATAAAACTCCTTATTTATCTTATACTAACCCTAAAATATACTATATTTATGTGTGTGTGTGTGTGTGTGTGTGTATACACTACATTTTTTCAGCGATGCTGTTTTAATGATGTGAGTCTCAAGGTCAACTTGTACATTATGGGGCTTATGTATGGTTTCTGTTGATTCTCTGTTGGCTTTGTGTGCAGCAGTGGGCTCTTGTATTTGTTTTTCACACCAGTTAAGGCAATCACTGGATTGCCAGTATGTGTGCGTGTTTTACAGCATCTGCCCCTCTGCTGCTGATTTCATTAGAGACCAGTCTATTGTAGTAAACCTGACAGTCTGGTCAAAGTTTAGACTTACAAGCACTGAAGAAATCACATCTGACCAATGCATCATTTTTTACTGTAAACAAGAGGCTGAATGTGCAACCGCTATCATTACCTAATCACATATCACAAAGAAATAAAGTTTGACATTTCAAGATAATTGAATAAAGACTGAAAGACTGATGACTGAAAGAAAAAACTAGCACCAACAGCTGCCCTCGACTTCCCCATTCAACAAATTACATCCATCTAAGTGTCCTTGGACACATTGATTAACTGCTGCAGTGTTAGTGCTTTTTGACAAATGGAAAAAAAACTGTAGTTTTATTGGGCTGCTTCCATGTGCAAAAGTGTGAAATGGTCAACGTGGGAAGTTGGATGGTGCTGAGGTTGTTTGCACTCAGCAAAGCTTCCCTGCAGTAATCAAGGTTAAAGACATGTGCAGGAATCAGACTGGGTAAGGATAACACATGCTAATATGCTAACACTGCTGGGTAATAAACATGAAAATTAAAGATTTGTTCCACTTATTATTATCTAATGCAGTTATTAGACTCTCATTCAGGTATCCATAACAAAATATGATGAACATTAGAAAGTGTAGTCTTCCAGCATAAGTATCAGTGTTGCCAGGTGAAAACCTTTAAACTCCAATCTGTTGAAATGTCTGTGTACGGAAGCCCATTTCTGCCAGGAAAAAAAATAGATGAAAAGTTAGACATGATGAAAATAAAATTTGAAAAAAGTCAAAATGATAAGATACAAACTCAGAATTTTGAGATTTTAAGTTAGAATCATGATCCTATGTCAAAAATATAAGATAGTAAGTCTCAGTTTTGACATACTGGGCTCTATTTTGTTGCAGGAAGTAGCAATTTCCTGAGGTGCACTGAGGTTATTTCTTCAACAGCACTGGATTAGTTTGGTGTGCCGTTGTCATGGATTTTCTCAGACCAGATTGACAGCTCAGCACAATATTTTGGCCACTTCATTTGGTCAAGACAAACCCATATAAACCTCTCTGAAATTACACAAATCTCTTTATTCATGCTTTGCTCGTCTGTTGTGATTAATTATTCTGCATAGTTTTACTGCAGTGTAAATCAGGAGGTTTGTTACATACTGAAAGCAGTTCACACAGTGCCACATTAACCTTGTCTGTGCATGTAAAATGTTCCTACAGGCAGGTGACAAATGGAGGGAACAATCTGGATGAATATGTGGAATAACATAATAAATTCAGATGCTTCTACAGAGCACAAAAGGTCACTGAATGGTTCGCCAAGGAGCAATGAATCTGTACTGGAGGTACTAAGACACTTTATGTCAGGTTTTCCTTTATTTTCACACATCTACATGTCCATGCAGTCAGTGTGCTTTGGTATTTTTGACCCATAGTCACGCAGAAAGAAGAATGACATTTTCACATCTGTTTCTAAATTTATTACACTACAGGAAAGCTCATCGGTACTAATTACAAAAGCCAATCAGATAATGAAAATAGTCCATCTGGCACAGTGAGGGGGAGGTGATAAAAGCAGTAACAGGCAAGCAAGAGGAGTGAGAGGACTGCTGGCAGAGAGAGAGAGAAGAGACAGAGATAGCAGCTGAATTCTTCTCAATCTGACACTTTTTTCCCCCTCCAAACTCCTTCTCACCCTCTCTGGCTTGCATCTCTCAAGAAATGAAATATTCATGGAAGCCCTGGATTTTATCTGCCGCTTATCATCCTGCCAGCCTCCTGCTCTGCTACTACGGGTGTGATCGCTACTACGACAGCAGTGAGGCCACCGCGGCAGCCTGCATCACTACCGTCACTACCAACACCTGCACTGCAAGTTCACACTGTTTATTTGAGGGGTTCCTGCATGGATGCAAGGGCGATCTCAAGATCCAGCCACCCTCCCTTTCCTCCCTTCCACCCACACAGGAAGACAAGAAGAAGAAGAGCAAAATGGTTAAATGGAAAATGAGGGAGTGGGGGTGTCTGTTTGGGGTGTCTCAGAGAAATGAGAAGAGAGGGGGGAGATAAGGGAGAAATAACTGTGGAGAGGAAGGAATAGATGAATGGAGGTAAAGGGAGATACAGTGCAGCATGGTGCACTGGGAGTACCACATAATGTGCCATTATATGCCTGTGATATCTCCTAATAGCCAGTTTCCATTTAGGAAATCTCATAAAATCAGAGCAGCTCTGATTTTCCCACAGAGTGCAAATATGGAAAAATATTCTATCACTGGAGAAGGAAAAAAAAGCACATGCTCCATTTTCAAGCCATGTAAAATAAATTCAGACATTTGCTTTCATTTACGCTGGTGATGCTGAAGCTGCATGCTGTGAGCCTGAGCAGTCTTTAAACTTCAAAGAAAGAACAATTGCTCCCCCTAGAGGCTCCTCTGCACTCAACTGTTTGATATTTCATTTTTAGTCAGTGTACATACTGCCATTGTAGTTGACTTTCTTAGTAATAATCTTATCTCTACTATTATATTATATAATAATTATAATATAGCAATAATTACAATGTTAAATGTAAATACACATGAAAATAAAGTTTAAATGTGTGAATGACCCTGGCAGAAGAGACGACATCATGGCCAAGTTTATGTACATAATTACAACATCCAACACTGAACTGTTTGTTTTGAGTGAAACGTAGAACCCCTGTGATGAAAAAAGAAAGTCTTTGGTCAGAAAGATTTACCAAGTGTGTTCATATCAATATATCCCCAAATCAATCATCATTAAGTGCATTTTCCATATAAGAAAACTGACTTGTAAAATTCAGAGCGAGAAGTCTGATTTCATGTTCTTATAAACACATGTAACTCAAATATCTTGTCATTTTTATCTGACACAGCTGTTTGCACACAATGCAAACTACCAACTGTGTCTTGCTTTTGAAAGTTGTATTACAGCATAATGTTTAGACTTTAGAACAAAATGCATTAAATAAGTTATAAAACTTGTCTGTTCAGCAATTATAATATAGCAATAATAATAATTTAATATATTGTATTATGTACTAACAATTCCTAAAAGACCTGTACATGTTTGAGGGACTTGAGAACATGTGAGTGAAAGTCTCGTTTTTACACACTTTAATAGAATAGAACACTTAACTGCCCACCAAGGTGGAAAATTGTCTTATGGCCATGTGGCTGATCATTAAAGCATTAAATCACATCACATAACAACAACACGGATAGTGTGAATACAAGGAATATTATATAAGGAAAAATACAAAGAAAGAAAAGAAAAATTGAGAAAAGTCAAAATTAATAGATATAAAATACCGTACAATGTACAAAATTTAAGAGAACACCTGAAAAGAGAGAGGAATAAAATTTGAGTCTTTAAGAATTGAGCAAGCCAACTGTCTGTGAGATAAATGTTGCTTTATACGGTCTTTGTATCCCGTAGCGACTATCAGAGCTTGAATCTAGAGAACAGAAGGTGTGAAGGTTCCTCCGGCTGGCTCTGTGGCTTTAGATGACCCTCGCCAGCTTGCTGCTGTATCTACTGCTACAATACTATGCAGTGTACAGTCCCAAACTGTATGACAGAACATTTTCAATGGCAGATTTCTGGACAACTTTGAAAATTTGGTTTGTAAATTCCTTATAAACGGAATCAACATTCACACAGAAACAAAGGATACTGTGTAGGAATATACTTTAAGTTATCCACAGCCTGAACTGGTTGATCATTGATTATGACAGGGTGAATGACAGTCTTTGGAAGGAGCATAATGACTCATACATCACATGTGGGTGTGCGCCTTTTAGAAATCAACATTGATGAAAAGAGCAACACCTTTACATAAATAGATGACGTGTGAATCCAAGTCTGATGTTTGTCACTACACACATACAGTATAGACTAGTATATAGGCTCTATGATGTATCTATGATGGTCAACTATCCAAACCTACAGGACAATGGATCGATGTAGCCCAGTGGCATATTGATATTTAACCATATTTTATGCCTTTAGAACAGCAGCAGTTCTCCTCGGTACACTTGCACACAGTTTTTCAGGTACTTGGCAGGTCGATTGTTCCTGCATCTTGGAGAAGTTGCCACAGTTCTTCTGTGGATTTAGGCGTCTCAGCTGTGTCTGTCTCTTCATGTAATCCCAGACTGACTCCATAATGTTGAGATAAGGACTCTTTGGGGGCCAAACCATCTGTTGCAGGACCCCCTGTTCTTCTTCTTGATGAAGATAGCTCTTTATGACTTTGGTTGTATATTTGGGGTCATTGTCATGCTGCAGAATACATTTGGGACTAATCAGATGCCCCCTTGATCGCGTTGCATTACTGATCAATCTACACATCTGAAGTGCCTAAAACTTTTGCGCAGTACTGTATATATACAGTATTTTTGGTGGAACTTGTTGATAGCTGTCCATGGTAATGATGATAACATACATGTATGTTGGTGTATGTGAATGGAAAAATATAAAGCATATGAATGGAGATAAATACATTTTTAATGCTTGTTGTCTTACATGTCCTAGATATTTTTGATCAATTATTGCCTCTGTGCTCTAACTCTTTGGAATTAATGTAATTTGATTGCGTTTTCACAGTTTGTCATTGTCAGTATTTCCTAGATGCAGTTATATATGGAGGGGTCAAAGGTCAGAATTACCCAGGAGCAGCTTTACTGTGAAGGTAAGTGAACAGCTCAATAAGATCACATTAACTCAGAATTGTCTGACTGATGCAGGGGACATACCTGCCATTGTGCACTCTGCTGCTTCTGCAGTTATGAAACTCATTTATGCTGTTTACATAGTTGGCCACAGGAGGGCAGTGTACACTGTGGCAAAGAGTCACTCAAGACTTGAAGAATATCACTCAACTGTAGTGTATAAGTGTCATTATATTGCCTGATGCTGATTATTACAGTAAATCAGGCCTTAGAATCTATTGTAATTGGTTTGACAGTTAAGCTGTTATTATTGTTAGTGACAATAAGACACAATACAATACATCCCAAGCCTACTTCTATACTAAAGATTACTGATTTAAACTTTATAACCACTTATAATGAATTTATAAAACTATTACTTAAAAACTAATATTACTTAAAGACATGAAATCATCAGATAATAAAGCTGAAATAAAAGAATCTAGCTTGAGATCAGGTAATTCCATTTAAAAGGTGATAACTAGTTTTAATGAATCAATACAAATGTGGTCATTAAGGTTTTAATGAGTGAAACCAGCTGTATAATATCTAAAGATAAGTGGTTACTGGATCATTTACTGTGATTTCAAGATGTGAAAAGAGATGTGATGTAGTTTGGATTGGAAACTTTATAGATGAATATCATGAGAAGATTATTGATGAGCAGGGTTTAGCTACTGAAGAAATACTGGAGCCCCACTACAGCACAGCAATAAATTACATAAAGGGCACTAAGGTCCTGCATTACAACCACATCTTGAGGCCCTGTCTTGTAAAGGGGCCCTTTCCCACAGTCTTTGACTTAAGACCTTTATTATTTTAGTTTACATGGTGCATTGTCCTGCATAGATGTGTTTAATTAAATAATGACATGCTAGATGACACACAACAAACCAGGGGCAGGTAGTATTCTGGTTTCTGGTGCTCTGGGCAAAGTATAATGAAAGTCTGTGCAGTCTGCTGTGGGCACTTTGCATGAGGGGTACATACTGAACAGACAGAGAGAGGAGCAGGTGGTCAAAAAGAACATACGGTTCATTATTTTTACTCATGGCCCCCTAATCCAGCCACGAGACAGAAAGAAGAAAACTAAAAAAAAGATCCTCTGCTCTAGTTAATGATTTTTTATTCCTAGCCTTCAACTGCTTTTGACTTTAAGGCGTTCATTTGTAAAGAACAAGTCTACTTTGATGATTTGCAGAGTATGCTTTGATGATTGAGAAACAAAAATCTTTCTTCAGAAAGTCTCTTACATGAAAAATACAAGAGTTGCAACATTCTCCTCTGTTCATGACTCCAACAACATGTCACATCTGTTACATTTAAGACAGAGAATATAACTTGTTTCTGGAGTCAAAATGTTTAATCCACAAATTACTGACTAATTACTATAATCTACTATGAAGTATCTTGTCAAAAATAATTGTTTTTACCCCAACCTGACTGAGGCATCTCAAGCTTGGGTGAAGTGTGTTAGGCTGTTACGCTACACTTCTCCCAGGAAGTTATCAACAGAAAAATCGATTTTGGTATGTGGACTGTTTATGGAAGATGGCTCTAAGGTCTAGGCTCTAGGATGGCAGAGAGACTGAGATATGTCAGCAACTATTGGATGGATTGCTATCAATTTTTTTTGAAGACATTCATGGTCCCCAGAGGATGAATCCTACTGACTTTGGTGATACTCTCACTTTTCCTCTAATGCCACTATGAGGCTGACATTTGTGGTTCAGAGTGAAATATCTCACTCAACTGTTAAAGGGATTGCCACAACAAGAGGTCACTTACGCTGTGATATACAGATGTTACTCATTTTGTTTTTCAGCTTTACCACCTCCTTACCACGGTGCTGCCGTGGTGGTAAAAGAGGGGGCTGCACCAAATAACTGTAGACACTAGGTGGCAGCAGACATGAATATAGAAACGTAGATACCACACTGGCCGCTCATGTATGTTGCCACTATGCGTCTGCACATCCGCCATATTGGGGCAGTAAAGATCCACTGGTAAACAAATATTTGTATTGAGAGATGCAGACTTCACTACAAAATGGACTGTAACTCACTTAATTCATAACTGATTTTCACAAAATTTGGTTCGTTATAAAGAGAAATTGAACATGATACTGGTTAGTTGTTGAAATTAAATTCAGTTACAGGGGATGGATCTAATCAGCTCTCTGCCAAAACAATGACCCACTGAGCCACAACTTCCTCTGGGACATGCAGGCTCCAATCTATGACTAGGCAACATCAAGTGTAAATCATTTAGAATTTGATTTTGTGAGTTTCTCCAAAAATGTAGATTTCTATATCTATTATATTGTTATAAAGCTGCCTGATTGCTTGCTCTTGTATTAATAATTAATTCAATTCATCAATGAAATTAACAAGCCTATTTTTGTTCCTCAGACTCCAGTTAAGAGTAGAACATCTAGTCAGTTCATCCATTCACCCCAAGACACATATGATAACTCCATTAATGCAGGCTGGACAGCTGCCATTATACAAACAATGTCACAAATATTGTAAATCTCAAATATTTTACTTTCATCTTCATTAATTCACTTTAGACACTGACACATACAATACAATACTATGATATAACAATACAATACAGTACTATAATACAATAATATGATACTAATATAATCATGAAATACATTCATATAATAATACAATACTACATACAATGTAGTGTGTCAAGTGTTTGAGATCAATGTTCAGATATACAGTGCAGTCATATGTAAACATAAAATTGGGCTAGGTGAGAATCAAAGTAGTTCCCTGTCTTGGACAAATTCAGTTCCTCTCAATCTCACACTTTTTAGCAAAATGTGATCAGCTTTTGTTTTAAGGATTAATATCCTTGAAACAGTATATT
The DNA here is from genome assembly GCF_914725855.1 of Thunnus albacares. Taxonomy (NCBI): domain Eukaryota; kingdom Metazoa; phylum Chordata; class Actinopteri; order Scombriformes; family Scombridae; genus Thunnus; species Thunnus albacares. The sequence continues at coordinate 4,766,576 of NC_058121.1, forward strand.
TTTACAGATCTTCTTTCTCAAGCTACCACTTTGCAATTACAGAGTGTGAAGTTTGGCAATGTGGTACTGCTTCAACTTGTGGAAGTTGCTGACAACTAATGACAGTGATGCAATGCAAAAGTGATGATTGTTAATGTTGTTCTGAGTTCCAATAATATGGTCATCAAGACTGAACACATCCTCTGAACCTACATAGGCGTTGATGAGCTGTTGATGAGATGTTTGTGGTTTGATGAATGCAACACTCTGCTGAGTGGATCACCCTGAAAATACCTACAGATGCAATCATCAGGCCTCCATTGTTCTTCAAGGTCAACAGGTGGTAACATTCAGAAAATTATGCCAGTGTTGCCCCGAGAAACCCCACAGCGGACCATTAGACAGCGGAAAATGCTCTGGAACTGAACCAAACTCAAGTTGTTGTTCCACTCACCTGTAATTTGCACATTAAGTGACATTACAGTTCTGTATTCTATCATCTAATAAAATTTTTCCCTTACCCCTTGTCTTACTTATAACATAGCATTGTGTATTCAAAATGTAATTGCTACCTGATGCCCTGATGGATTTGAACAGGAGCTGTAAATGGTCCTGGCTGAAGCGCTATGTGCAGACATAACACTGTGACTGAAGCAGCTCTGGAATCATCAAGGTTAGGGTGTTGATGTTAATGATGAAGCCAGTCACGTTTAAAAAATACTGAAAATGAATTAAATTAAAATAGTAAAAACTGGCAATATTATAAATACTCTATCACCATTACCTCAGCCTAAGTGCCCCATTTCACTATGAGAGTATCATGTAAACAGAACACATTTTGCTGTCACATGAGAGGACAGAAATTACATTTGCTCTCACTGAAAACTGTAGTGATGCCGAATTCAGCTTTGTTAATTGTTACATCTAATGGATGCAGCTTACTTTAAATGTAATATTTATTTATGATTTTGACAAGTTATACCATGAAACAATTTTATTCGACAAATCAAATTTCCACATCACTTGTTTTCAATGAGAGGGTGTGGTGTTTATCCCCTTCACATTTGCACATTACGTTATACGACATGGAGCAATTAGGTTCAAATATTTTAATGTGAAAATGTCATTGTGAGTATAACTATGTATAGGAAAAAGGAGAAAAAAAACCCTGCTCACAACAATGTTTTGGTAATAACCAAAAAATTATGCTACTGCAAAGGTCTATATTCATGTGTATTCTTGGATGGGTTCATGTATGCTGGGTTGTATTAAGAGTATAATGTTTTCTCTGTGTTTCACTTCTGTGGTCCTGCATTCCTCCTCAGCCCGTTTTACCCTCCACACCTGCCCTGCATCATGTCCAGTAGCTTGCTGTTGTGTCCATTTCCTCATTAGTTCAGTTTATATTTTAGCTCTGAGCCCTTGAGTTTGCTCTGTTCCATTCAGCCTGTTCAGTCATGTCCTGTATTCAGTTTTTTGCTCAGCTCAGCCAGCTTTTTGTTTTTCGCCCACACATCCAAGAATACAGAACTTATTCTTCAGCCCTGCTTTTGCCTTCGGTCTCTGCACTTGGGTCTACCTGCTCCACTATTCATAACAAGTCTGGAACATCAAACAAACTTCATAGAACTGAACATCAAACAGCAAAAACTTTTAAAGAGTAAGTAATAAGTACAGCTTAAGGGAGATGAGACCAGAGTCAAAATGTCTGTACAGTTATATAAATATGCATTTTTTAAATAATAAATTTGCTGATATTGTAAATGAAAATTCAGCAGTATATATCTAAAGCTTGGTCAGATCCCCAAAGACATGCTATATGGTGAGCTTGCTACTGGTACCAGACCTGCTGGAGGGCCTGTTCTCCATTACATGGATGTTTGCAAACAAGACCTGAAGGCATGCAACATCAACCCAGCAGGCTGGGAATCTGTAGCTGCAGACAGCAACAGATGGAGGCTCACCATCAAATCAGGCATCTAGAAGAGCGAGAAGAGAAAGGACCTGTGGGAAGAAAGAGAGTGCAGACAACAAAAGGCGGAATCAGCACCCACAGAGTCAGCTGTGCACTACGCCTGCAGAAACTACAACAGAGACTGCCACTCAAGAACTGGGCTGTTCAGCCACAGCAGGCACTGCAACTCAACCACAGACTAATCCTTGGTGCATACTCCATTGTCTTGTGAGACAGAAGGAAGCCAGTGATGCATTTTTTTTAGTGGACTCGGTACATAATCATTAAAGTATCATGGGCCAATCAATGCATTTATGAACAGTTGTTTGATATTTGATATGAAATATGAATCTTTACTGTCATTAATTTTTAAAAGGAGAATCTTTACCATCTATTTTAGATTCCTGCAAGGGATATTAGGGTCATTTACCTTATTAAAGTAAAAAGCCTGAGCGGTATAGTGGTGTCCGATAATTCATTGCCAACAGAATCATGTACTCAAAGTATGTTGCAAAAGTGCTGTGGATAAGAAAATACAGGATCATCACTTGCCTCACCAGCTTCTTGAAGTCCTGCATTCAAAACGTATGTAACAGTTAACATTTTATTGGTTAAATGTAGTTTAAATATCATCAGATAAAGTCTTCAACTGTTTCCTACTGTTGGAGGAAAACCTCTGTTAACATATCGTTAAATTTAACAGAGCTGAGCTTACTGTTAAACATCTACTCCTTTCTTGCCTCAGATGTTTTCAGAAACACATTTTAGTGTACTGTTTAGCCGTAATATGAGAGTTTGTGACGCAGACGCCATGTTGAAAAGAGACAAGCCAAAACCAAGCACTGCCCCACTCGCAATACGTCACCCACATGTCAAGTCTTTTGATCGGCTCGCTCCACGTGAGGGCGTCTTTCATCAGACCGACGACCCTTTACATGCTTGTCCCTGCAGTGTTACTGCTTTCATTCACAATACAGTCAAACTGGCATTTTCTCTGAAATGTTACTAGGTCTTGAGGTGGAAAATTGGTGACAGATTTCCCTGAATATCTATCCCTGCTCCCATTCACAGATGACCCCATGCAGGAAATGTTCCTGAACATATAGACTGCATGTGTGAAAGGAGCTTAAGCCATTTTTCCACTACATGGTACTGGCTCGGCTCAACTCTATCTGAAGATCTGCTTGTTCATACAGACATTCATGGTTCCCAGACAATGTATTCTAATGACTTCAGTGATGCTCTGATTTTTCCTCCAGTGCCAACATGAGGTTGATTTTTTAGTTCTTTATTGAAATATCTCAACAGCAATGGGATAGTTTGATGGTGAGATTTGATTCACACATTCATGTCCCCAGAGGATGAACTGTAATAACTTTGATCTCCTGACTTTTCGTCTAGCACCCTCATCTTGCCAAAATTTAATTGCCAAAAATACTTTGGTTTATGACCAAATACTTGCAAAACCCATCAACCTCAGCTGTACTTTGTGTTTAGTGTTAATTAGCAAATGTTAGCATGCTAAAGCAACACTGTGAACAAGGTAAACATGATACTAGGGCCTGATCAATACTGGATTTTTGGGGCCAATGCTGATACCAGAATAAGGGAGAAAAAAATTCGACCAATATTGATATATTGGCCAATGATCTTGAATTAAGAAAATGATCAAATATACATAAAATGCTGCTTATATAACTTTATATATATATATATATAGATGCATCTCAGACAACATAAACACCGATATCAATGTATCTGGGATAGGCCAATATCAGCTGACCGATATATCAGTTGGGCTCATGATACATGCTAAATATCAACATGCTAGTATTATCATTGTGAGCATGTTAGCATGCTGATGTGAGGGTTCACTGAGAAGAACGATATAAATGCTTACCCCAAAACATTTTTTTTTTAAAGAAAACTGAATATTACCATGACATAAAAATTAAAATTTGTTAGTATGTTAAATCTAATGTTACTCCATCGTATATTTCTTGAAATTATTATGATTTTTGAGACCCATAATAATACTAATAATAATAGGAGAAGGAAAAGGAAAGGAAAGGAACTGTCAAATGCAAAAAAGTGAGGGAATTTAATATACTCAATATTTGCATGAATAAAGGCACTAAATGGCATGAGGAACACACACTAAATGGCATGAGGAACACAGAAAAGACTTGGATCAGTAGTTACTCTGGATTGCAAACTGTTGCAAAGCTTGGTGCTCTTCCTCAGGCAACTGGCAGATGCTGCAGTTATTGTAGTACTGAAGTATCCCAATCTGTCATCAGAAAGCAGTTCAACATATCAACAGAGAGCGACTGGGATGCAGAGTTTGTATGTTTATCTCTCATCTAAATTATGTAAGATTTTATGCATGTCCAGTGTTGTCTTGATCCTTCTGCCAAATTGAATAATAATAATCATTATCATCCTATAATGAAAATGCTTCTTATATTTAAAGGATTGCCAGATGGTTTGATCCACCACTAGGTGCTGCAGGCAGGCTGACTAGAATCTGCTCTGAAGCCAAATTCACAAGCAACATGAGCAAACATCAAGATTGCAGTCTATTAAAAACCTTGACTTCGAGTCGCAAACGCTGGCCTGTCCTGGTCCTGGTTTTCTTGGTTGAATAGAAGCTTATTCATAATGCTCCCTACGTTCTCCAGTTCAGTGTTAAATCTTGACATATTTCTGTTAACAGAATTTTCATTTTCTAAACAACGTTACTGGTGTCATGGGGCGGACAGTAATGAGGGGATTACATTTAAATAGCCTGCCATTCAGTGCTTTTCATGAAGTATAAAGATTCCCCAGTGGTCAGTGGAGGTCTATTGATTAGGTATTGACTGATCAATTACTCAACCAGTAAGCCTGGATTTAGGAAGATTGACTGTGAGGCTTTCCAGCCTTTACAGAGAGCACTCCCTGGAGACTTTTGGCCTCTGAAAATCCAGGAGATTAAGAAGTTGTTATGAGTTCTATTTAACATCGAGGCAAACTTTCTAGTAATGTGCAAGTTTTAATAACCTCACAATAATATTTGAATAACCGTCTCTTTTTGGACCACAAAGTTTTGCCACTAGGTTGGAAACACTCTATCGTCTAAAATGTTATATGATGCATATATCATCAAAAGCAATTGCAATAATATCTGTGATTTTACTTTGGGGAAAAGTGCACCAACTAATGTGTAGATCCATCTTCTGAAAGGAAAAAAAGAAAAAGGGACAAGAAAAAGAATTCAAAGAATAGTAAATACATACACACACATAGGACATGTTACCTAGTAGTTAATGTGAGGTTAAATTTTCTATTCAAAGACTGTTGGATAGAAGAATAGAAAAATTAAAATCAGAGAGGATCTAAGCGCCTGACTCAGCCTGCATCTGACTGGCCGGCGGGGCTCAGCCACTGTAAGGCCTGCTTTCAAGCATTATATCCGGTCTCCTGACAGTCATGGCTGCTAACTACTGAAGGCCAGTTACACTGTTTTGTTTTGTTTTTCTACTTGCAATTTGGGCAAAGACTGTGTGTGCTAATGTAATTATGCAGACATATAGCATATCACTTCCATGACAGCGAACTGGCTTTTGTACTTCTGGTAGAACAAAACAAGAATTTTAAATATGCTGCATTAGACTGTGGGCAATTGTTATGATCACTTTTTTCTGACATTTTTAGGGCCAAATATATAATTGATTATTGGAGAAAATAATTAGCAGATGAATTTGTAATGAACACTGATGCTACGGTGAAACTGTCAGAATGGAAAGCAGATCCATCATTAAACTAAGCTCAAAGCTAATTACTTACTAAAGTCAGCACTCTTTCATTGATGAAGTGTAGATACTTGAGTCACAGGGTTTTGACTCAAAGGAAGAGTGCTGTAAAATATGCAGTGCAGTAGGTGTGAAACAAAGAAATTAAACATATTTCATGCAAATGTATGTGCATCATTGCACCTTTTTATTTGCACTTTTACACAAGAGTTTTACAAACACAACAGATTTGCAATGCAGTGCAACTGTTTACTCAGTATGCAACACATTGTACTTAAAATAGGTAAAAATACCTGACCGAACGGTACACAACAATCAACACATACTTATATAGTCTCATCATCACAGTAATGTGATGTTTTTGGACAAATTGCATAAAAATGCCACATTTTATATGACCTCTCTTTATCTGTGAAACAATAGAGAAGCTTTTTCATGCTTTTAATGCTCTCCAGCTCAGCTCACATTTTAAAAGTTGACCTATTTACCACTTTCTAAACAGCATTGCTTACTGATGTCACAGGGCCAATGGTAATTAGAAAATGACTTTTAAATAGCCTACCATTCAGTACTGTCCACAAAAATTTGAAGATTCTCTGGCTAATAAAGGTCTATTGATTAGGCTTGTTCTCTCTCTCTCTCTCTCTTTATATATATATATATATATATATATATATGTGTGTGTGTGTGTGTGTGCGTGTGTGTGTATAATCTCAAAAAGCTATTCCTTAAGTAGATATGTGGTCTTTTAAATTTAATATAGTATTTTTATCTGCACAATAACGTGAAAAAAGACAAAATTAAGTGAGTAAAAAAATAACATCTTTCTTTATTGAAGCCTAGCGATATAAGTCACATTAGGACAGTGCATGATGAAATGATGAGATTGGGATTATTACAGCAATGTGTCCTGTGATGTTAAAATTATTATTAGGTTATTAGGATTTTCCCATTAAACTCTACTGCTGCAAGAGTTTATGTTCTACTCCTTTCACCCTACACATACACACCACAAATTCAACACATATTGTATCTTTCATTCGTTTTTCACCTCATAGTCAAACACTGAAACAACAGCACAAATTCTCCTTACAGAGAAAGCAGATCCACACTGATTTTTGTAAATATTGCCAGCAGTTAAAACCCTGTTTGATTCAATATTTATCACAAATCCATACAAATGTTATAACAGATGGGTAAGTATTTGTCAGGCCACTTGGGATAAGGAGTGAGAGTTTGCTCTAAATCAACTTTTCTGACTTATAATAGTTTATAATGATTTCTTGTGAATCACCACAAAAACAAAAATGCAATGCTATATGAAATATGTTCTTCTTTGTTACAGTTTTCTTTTTCAAATTGCTGATGATAGTTTCTATCAGTGTAGCATTCCTGGCTGAATGATGGTCTAACCCTTCAACTGAGGTTCACAAAGTGTTTATTTTATGTGCAAATACACCATACTGTAGCTCAACCCACAGCTGAACATACCTTGAATACACATTTTCCAAAATTAAGCACACACTTATGCCATGTGGACACACTTGACAATCTACAGAGTCTTTCTCTCGGCAAGACTCAGAAAAGCCCCAGCTTTAAAATCTAAAATGACAGGACAAATAATAACCTAACTTTAAGAAAATACTTATAAGATGCATAAAAATGAAAAACAACAAATTCTAGGAGCATGCTGGGCCATACTAAAGGTCATTTACATTCAAAGTGAAGTTCCTGCTTCAGAGACTTAATGCTGTTGTTTTCACTGTTAACCAAATCATGTGTTACAGTAACAGTTTTAAACCATCCACAGATTAGTCTCAATGTACCGTCTGACTGTCACATGTGGAAAAATCATGTTTTAGGAAAATAATTTCAGAAAAAAAGAACCAAACAATGACACATACTGGACAAACGATTAAATAGAACAAAATCCTATGTGTGTATGCACAGAATAAAATACAAATGAAAAGATGTGTTTGATGAAATCTCTCCCTCCTAAAAGAATCTTTTACACATGAGGCAACAGGCAGAGATCCTGACTAACATAAAATACTTACAGGTAGACTGAATATGAGGTTCCATGTGTGCCAAAAGTGTGTTGAAATATTGTGTTTTAATTTTTTTTTATCACAGTGTTTTTTTTGATCTGTATTTGTTAATTTGCTTGTCGTTATTTTATAATAAATATATATTATTTTATATATTTTATTATCTTCACTTTGTACCTCAACTATGACTTTGTCTATCACTCCTCTTGTTTATATCTTTTGTAGTATCTGAAAAAAACACAAGAAAAAAAACTTGGCCCCAGTGGTCCATCTTGCTACAAACTATATTATATAAAAGTGATATAAAAGTGATTATTACTGTCATCTGTGGTCAACGGCCCACACTAGACTAAAACCAATGATGCACAAGTCAATGTTTCAATGGTTTCAACTTCCCTACTCTGTCTCTCGGCCCACTCAGCCCAAAGCCCATTTTTCCCCTTTTCCTGTATTGTTGACTTAACTCTTTAAAGGGGATATATTATGCTTTAACTATGATTAACTTGAGGTAGAAATGCTCCCTGAAAGTTAAAAGCCCAGGTTTCTTCAACCTGCTCTGAACACTTTGCAATGTTTTTTTCTACCTTACCCATGCCCATAAACAGCAGTCCATTCATAGCCTTTGTTGCTAAGGTTGTTGCTAAGGTTTTTCCATATGTTGATCATGATGTCCACTCTCATATTTTGGATTGGATTCCAGCTCAAACATGTACAGATGTATCTGAGAAATTCACATTTTGAGTAAAGAACGAGAAAAAGTAGTGAAATCCTGCTACTATAGTTTGTTTGATGGTTTGTCAGTGTAGCCTCCAGAGCTGGCAGAAGTCTCCTGAGGGGCAGCTTACAAGAGCTGGCCAATCAGGACAGAGTGGGCTTGGGAGGGGAGGTGGTCTTAAAGAGACAGGGGCTAAAAGACTGAACAAAGGGGCTGCATAAAAGGGCAGTATGAGTTAAATAAGGATTTTTTTTGTTGTTGTTTTTTCTAATGTAAATCATGTAAAGATACTCCAGTAGTACCCCAGATTAGAAATAAGACCTGTAAATGTGCATGATATATCCCCTTTAAAATGGGTCATAAATACATAGTTTAATTTTTTCGGATCTTACTCACATAGTGCATTTGTTGGAACATTTTTCAGCATTTTTAATTTTGGGGATTGATTTGAAATAAACTACAGTGCAGCAATTAATTACAATATTAATAATAGTTTTTGGACAACAATGGAGGTCTGTGGCACAGAGGAAGAAGCTTATCAGACTTTGGCTACACAGACAATACTTGTTGGTAGGTTTAATTGGTTTGAGCCCTATCATGGGATTTATTAAGAAAAATATACCGTATCTACCAGCCTGACTCTTTAATTTGGCACATTAACACAAATCATACTCAACGGTTATACCTTTTAGTCAAAAAGTTTCTCAGTTTCAATATGTGGTTCAATATGAAAAAATCCCATATCAAAAGTGGCCTGCAGTCTCATTTATCAACTACTTACTGTACAATATTGTCCTGACATCCCTTCACAAGGCAGTTTCACGCCTGTGACTCATATAACTGATGACCCTCACATGACTGTCATGTGACCTCAGTGACTCTCAGGTGACATCAATGCACAAACAATCCAGAAGGGCTTAAATAATATATTTATAATATACAAAACACATAGGAATACAGTGAAAGAGTTTATTCTGGTTTTGTGTCAGTGTTAATGGATTATGGTAAATTGTGATGACATGCCTTTTACCTTAACTGTCAGTCAAAATGAATAATAATCATTAAACAGATGTAATACTGTTGATGTCTGAATTTAAAGTTATCAAACAGAAATGATTAACCAAAACCAAACAGAAGTGATGTACAGAGTCAAAACGGTGTACAACAGTAAATAAATGTGCAAATATGAAAGTCAACAGTAATTCATATTATAAATTCTGAAAACAGTATTTATGTGTAACAGATTTTTGGCACAAACGTAACCTCATACACCCTCATAGACCAACAGATCAGAAACAGACCAGAACATCTAACAACCAATACCTGAGATTCAGTTTGACACCAAACAAGGGCATCATTGTCTCCATCATATAACTACAGGCCAGGCCGCCTTACCCTCACTTCAGAATTTCAAATGTTTATTCAGTAAAATCTTAAGGCTTAAATTCATGTTTATGATTATTATATAATGGAACTTCAGATTATACATTTGAACTGAGGGCAAACACAACCCAGCCTGTTTTATAATGCTTTTTTATGTGCATAAACATTAGTTGTATCACTCATGATTCAAGGTAAACAGTAGTGTGCTTTCTGCACAACTAAAAGTCAGTTTCCTTTTGCTTCTACATAACGTTGGCCTCCCACAGACCTGACTGATATCACATGACATCATTTGACCCACCAAAACAGGAAGCAAGAAACAAAACGAACAAAACAACATTCTTAAAAAATATTTTATCAATAAGCACATTTATAACTATTGACAAAGCATTTAAATGTAAGCAGCAAGTCAGTCTGGGAATATTGGTAAAATGCAGACAGTGCAGAACTAAAGCAATATTGAGTTTGTGCAAAATGTTTGCTGCAGCAGTGAATTATGTTTTGTGGAACTTGGATTTTGTGCAGAGAACAGTGGGACTAAGAACTGCATCTACTAGAAAACATGCCTGACTTGCACCACAACAACATGAACAACCTGTACAATATGGTGTAATACAAACTGCAGTTTCATTTGAACCAATATTGCTATTGTGTTAGATTACATGCGACTGTACAAGTATGTAGGATATACTGTCTATTCCTTGTTCTGTAGGTGTAGAGCTGCTGAATTCTGTCATCCTGAACTGACAAATCATATTTTACTTGACTATGATTGATAAATCTGTTTAGTTACTGTATATGGATTTTAAAGGACCAGTGTGTAAGATTTAGTGGCATCTAGTGGTGAGGTTGCAGGTTGCAACCAGCTGAATACCCCTCCCCCTCCCCTTCAAAGCGTGTAGGAGAACCAGCGGTGGCTGCAAAACTCGTGAAAAACACAAAAGGCCCTCTCTAGAGCCAGTGTTTGGTTTGTCCGTTCTGGGCTACTGTAGAAACTCTGTGGGAGATAACCTGCTCCCTATGTAGATATAAAGGGCTCATTCTAAGCTAACGAAAACAAAACAATTCCTTTCTCAGATGATTATACACTAATTAAAACATACTTATGAATATTATATTCCATTTCTGCCAAGTCCACTCCGCTAGATTCCACTAAATTCTACACACTGGACCTTTAATATTGTAACTCCCTGTGGGCAATATTTTGATCTGATGATGTGAGTCAGTTTTTTTGTTTGTTTGTTTTTTTGTTCTGAACTGTGCATTAATGAATTATGGCTTGTTTTACATGTGCAACGCCCTAAAATTAGGTCTTCTGACCAGGGCTTACTGGTTGTCCCTCGCGCTCAACTTAAAACAAAAGGTGATTGTGCCTTTGAAGTGGTGGCTCCAACACTGTGGAACACTCTTCCTGCAGACACACAATCTGTGGTCTCTGTTGATGCCTTTAAAAAGCAGCTGAAAACTGGCCTTTGTCTTGCCTCTTACTGTCTAGGGTTTGTATTTTGTGTCTTTTTAAGGTCTGTTGTCGCTTGTTTTATTGTTTCTTTTATTATATCTCATATTGTGCTTTCTTTAACAATTTTACTTCTGTGAAGCACTTTGTGACCTTACTCTGTGAAAGGTGCTATATTGAATAAACTTTACTTACTTACTAACTTGCCTAAATTGACCCACCTTTAGATTAGTAGTACCAAATGTACCAAATTTGGAGAAAAAACTTGAACAGTTTAGCAGTAGTAGCAGTTTAGCAGCTCATGTTTTTCATAGTGAAAAACATGAGCTGAAGCACATTAATGACCTACTGTGACCACCGAAAGTAAGAAATTGCTCTTTTTTTTTAATGAAAATTGACAGCAAGATTCAAGATTAACTCTTGAAGCCACTTTTGTCCTGCTAAGGTCAAAACATGGACTAGCTGGCAAAAGCAGGTTTTGCATATTTTATGCAATTGTTATAACTCTGTCTAGGTGGAAATGGAATATAAATTAACATGTAAAAGCACTTTTTAGACCAACATCATCTGGACATAGGCCAGTAGGGCTTGGAAATATTTTGTATATTATATTTTGTACCAACTAATTACTTGGCACACATGGGGCACAGCACGGGACACATTTTTCTTCCTCATTGTTTACTCATAAGTCCCAAAATGTGATGAATATGTGTCTTCTGTGGACTGTAGGTAATCAGGCATGTAGTTCCAAAAGGTAACCTACAGCAAACCATAAATGTCCCTCCCTCCCTGACAGATTCATTACCATTCACAAAAGGTAAATGTTAGTTATATTTTGTGATGTGAATCAATCCCATGCTTCTCCACAGTAGGTATGATGAGATGTGCGTAGAGAAGAAGAATATAAAGAAGAAGCAGGTCTTTTGTAACAATACAAACTGCACATCACAAACAGTCAATGCAAAGAGACAGCACGTAAATCTAGCGGATAAATTTAGTCTTGAAGGATCAGTGGCACTAGAGGGTTGCTGGAGAATCCACAGAGTGTCTGACTTACTCGGACAATGCCCCGATTAGGGTTGCAGTCATAATAGAATCCAGTCAGGTGTTTAAGACAGTAGGACATGTCCAAACACTTAGGCTTCAACGCTTGCAAAGTGCTGAGTGCAGACACATGGAGGGAAACAAAAGAGGTTCAATGGAGCATGTTTACAAAAGACTCAGCAAGAAAATCATAGCAGCAAGAAAATTATAGCAGCAAAGGGAACATCAACTCATGAGAAAAATATTACCAGAATGTGTGACAAATTGTGCCTTTTTTTTTTAAGACTTTTGTGCTGGTTGTCATGCATGTTGCTGTTGAAATACAAATGTCACAGTTTCACTCAGACACCATTTGAAGCTGGACTAGTCAATAAATCTACACATTGCTACTGTGTATTATTAGTCTAGGGCTGTTTGCTATGGTGTCACACAGCATTTTAGGTGTGTTCAAATGTACTGATAAAATTAAGGTAAAGTCTGTTTTCTGGTAATAGATTTCATTACAACAGCCATCTTTCCATGCTGTCAAGTGCTGCTCATATGACATTTTTTATGATAGCACACACCTCTCTCTAAAATTAATCAAATTCACATCTGGAAACCACAAAAAAACATGACTTTGCTCTGCTTTGCCATATTTGTATATGTGTCACATTCTGGTTGGTGATATGGATAAAGCCTTCTATTGATGCAAAAAACCCTGTTATTCTAACACTGCCATTTGATTTTCAACATTTTTCGCAATGAGAGATATACACAACCAGAGATATTAAAGGAATGGATACAGTAGAAAAATCTCTGATGGTTAAAGGTATTGTCTGATCACCCAACCCTATTTCAAAGTATTAAAGATGTATTACCTATAGTAAAGAAACAAATCCCCAGCCTAACATCCCTTAGAATTAGGCACATATTGGAGGATTCTGATTTATGCCAAGTGCCAACGTTCAGTCCCAAAGCAGGAGTGTGACCTTTATGTAGTCAGGTGGAAAGTAAGGGTGTGGAGGAAGGGGTGTAACATTTGCATTTTTATTAACTTTTACCACAATCTTTTCCTAACCTTAACCATATGGTGCAGTAGTTGTCTTGTACAGATATTGGAGAAAACAAGAAATGTTGGTACTGGATAACAAAAAAAAAAAAACATTGTCAATCAACATAATCTGTGATTTTGCAGAATTGTCCAATAGCAACACTCTTGTCTAGAGACAGTGTTGAAATGTCAGAGCAGCTGATATTAGTGGCTGAGTACACTTGCAGCTTTCAGGAGCTTCATCTGAAAAGGTTGTACAATGGAATTCTGGTCCAAACTGCAGTGTGTTACTGAAGGTATTGAATGACTGCAGTAACTTGGGGTGGAAACGTTCATAGTCTACATTAGACATGAAGCATGAACTGTACATGCGTCAGGCATGATTATCACACCCCAACAAGCAAAATTCCTCAGATGAACCTGAGCCACTTTGAGGACTGTCATTAGACTCAACACTGATTCATTTAACCAATATTGTGTCTTCATCCTAGTTTGCCTCCACTTTAAACATGCAAATAACAACCTTTGAATCTCCCTGATGCTTCAAGCTAGCTCTTTTTGACCTCACAAAGGATTCTTCCCACTCCATCCACTTCAGTCAGTCTGCCAGCTAAACCTGCTGTTGAACTTTCCTGGCACTCATGAGCCTCTCTGTGCAAACAGAGAATCAATGTCCTCATTTAACCTCTTTCCGTCTGCCTGCCCACTGAATGACACTGAAAAGTAAAATAAAGTACCTTCAAACTAGCACTCATTTATGATTTGTGGAGTAAAGGTGCACAAGACAGACTTGCATGGTTTTCAAAATGTGAAGCTCATGTTTTTGAATATTGCTTATCCTATCAGAAAAGTGCTTACATGAACATTTAATATGAATTTTTAAATATTTTTATAATGAGGCTGCAGGTTGGCAGAAAAGGGAAAATGTTCAACCAAATAAATGTTTACTTTAAAGGAATCACTTGACATTTTGGGAAATATGCTTATTTGCTTTCTTGCTAAGAGTTGGATGACAAGAATGATGGGAGACTCTTATCAGACCACTACAACCCGCAAAGCAAGGGCCATGTGAACATCAGAGACAGCAGATGGTGTCAGGAGGCTACTTTTCAGTAGCTTTGCTAGCTTGTCAAATAGTAATGCTAGGTAACTCTAAACAGTGAAGAAGCACATAACACAACTTGGAAAACTAGTCTGTACAGTGAAGGGAAAAATGCACTAAAGCATTTCTTTATACTCAGAAGTTGTGATTCAAATTATGCAAGAATATTTAAATATAACATCCAAAATATAACCATGAATATTCATGCAAAATAACTTTGTTAATCTGATTGTAAAAACAACATTTAAGGATCCCTTCAATAGGTCTGTCGCCCAGCAAAAGACTTCCATCAATTCTGTTCATGTCTGTCAGGAAATATGACGGATAAAGAAGAGGAAACATGTTGTAAAGAGACAGTACACATCATTTTTATCAGTTCTTCTGTAATGTCTCTATTCTAACAATTAAAGAAAAAGTAATAAAACAATGTGACATAGCAATAGCTCACACAGCGAATAGTGCCCAAATGGCAGTGGACATGCTAGCGGATTAGTTTGCTAGTGTTAGTGCCTGCAGTTACCCACGACAGCCACTTGACCCTAATCTTGCAGGTTGTAGTGGCCCATGGAAAGTCATTTCTGTGAAGTATCTCCATTAAATATAGAACTGGAGCCAGGAGGTGATCAGCTTAGATCAAAGACTGGTAGCATAAATAGACAGCTAGCCTGGCTCTGGCTTAAGTTAAAAAATCCACATACAAGAATCTCTAAAGCTCAGTAATTAAAACATTGTATCTTGCAGGAAGTCACTGTAGTAGACTATATACAGTACTTTCCTTCATAACTTTTCATTTCTTAGTTTTCTGTTTGTGTATGCATTAAACAAGCAAGATACAAAGCATTAATTTGTGAGCTTTAGAGAGATTGGAAGGTATATTTTTAGCCATGCTAGGTGCATGGCTATAGGGATGGCAATGTTGGTCTGTCGGTCCATCACTTTGGACCAGACAGAAATGTTTCAACAATTATTGGAGAAATTACCATGAAATTTGGTGTGGACATTCATGTCCACCTCAGGATGAATTCTAATATCTGCCGTGATCTCTTGACTTTTTTTCTAGTCTCTCCATCAGGTCAAAATTAACCAAATACCTGCAAATATAATGACATTCCCTTCAGCCTCAGATGCACTTTGTGTTTAGTGCAATGTAGCAAATGCTAGCATGCCAAACTAAATTGGTGAACATGATAAACCATATACCTGCTTATCGTCAGCATGTTAGCATGGTCATTATGAGTATGCTGGCATGGTGATGTTAGCATTTAGATCAAAGTACAGAGCTGCTGGCAGACTCTTAATCTTGTTTAACTTTTGCTATCTTCATTTTCCCCTGCTTCAAGTCTTTATGCTAAACTAAGTTAATTGCCTCCTGGCTTGAGCATCATTCTTAACACACTGACATGAGATATTTTCATCTAACTTGAAAAGAATGAAAATAAGCATATGGAAATGTTGAGCTATCATTTGGAGCATTATGAAAATGATGACGTTATTTCTGTCAATGGCCATAAAGGAAAAAAAAAAGCTAACAAACCAATAATAAATAGATTACAAAATGGTCCCTGAATTAATCATAATTGTTCCTGTTCCCATAAACACAATTGCACTGTAAGTTTGGTAGTAGTGGAAAAAGTACTGAAAAAATGACAAAACTGCTGGATTTGTTTCTTTTTATGTGCATCTGTCCACTTCTCTGCAACAATCCACAACATATATATGTGTGACACAAAATTGTTATCAATGAATACTGAATGGTTTTGTAGGTAAAGTGCACTCCTGTGCGTGTGTTTTCTTGTGAAAGGTTTAACCTTTAGCTTTTGATCAGTGCTGCAATGTGACAATACCCTGTTAATGTAATATCAAAGTCTCGGTTTCACCTATTAGAGTCACAAACATCTCCTTGTGCAGTTTAACAGCTGATGAGAACATAAGCTGACGTGATTCAGTGCCTTTTGAAATATCTACTGTATACAAGCCACAGGTGTAGGAGTACAAAAGACAACAGCCTGTACAAACAGAAAAAATACAACTTTGAGCTTTGACGGTAACACCCAAACCTGATTTGACAAGGCTTACATCAGGTTTTTTTTTCTGTTTCAATTTGCAGTTAATGTTTAGAAACATTGTTAATTTCACGCTTTTGCAATATTTGGATTCGCAAAAAAGGTTATAGCTCCAGATGTGACTTGACTTTGGTTGGAAACTTCTTAAAATTTCAAACCTGAGTCAAGCCATATTATGAGAACACTGTAGTCAGTCGGTAATACTAAAATGTTAAGTCAAGAAGCTTACACAACACATCACTTGTATGTTGTAACCACTGTTAAGACAACGCTACTCCACAGATGAAGGAAAACCTCGTGGGAAAGATGTGTTTCCAAGGAAGAGGAGGTGGGGAGCTGCGGGAAGCACACAGAGATCCAGCGTGGGTGCAAACAAGCAGCGAGACTCAGGAACCACCGGCTACAAAGGTGAGCGGTTGATGATGTCATAGCAGATGACAGGCAGCGTGTGATTGGGTAAGTGTAGGGCACAGAGGGCAGGGAACAAGGCAAACTGTCCAAATAGAAGAGGTAAGAGGGTCACACAGTCTAAGTGTCTGTCTCACATCTCGATGTGAGCTTCTTTGGCTGGTGGCGTGTCCTTTAATGAGCCCGAGATGGTGTAGAACCTGCAGGAACATGTAAATAAGAAACAATTTTTAAGAATAATAATATACAAATAGTGATACACACAGAATCGCACACAGTAATATTAACTGTGTCTGATATAACTCATCATATCATGTCACTAGCTCATAACTGCAGTTTATACATCTGTCATCTCATTTGCAAAGGCGAGGTGTTGCAAGTCATGGAATTTTTAGCACAGGGAACATTCTTTGCTTTGCTGTGCAGTGTGATGTTTTTATTAACACATACATTGCAATTTAATATCTCTTCTAATCAATGATGGAAAACCAGAAGGCTTACAATGATTTATTGTATTTATTATAATTAAGTACATGAATTTATTGACATTTATATCACATTTCTGTCAGAATTTCCAAGCTGTATATAACAATAATTCCTAGTAGTAGAATGAATCCAGTAAAGTGTTCTGGAGCCAGAGAAGTGGCAGAAAATTAATACATGGATTTACCTGTTACAAAATTCTGTTTTTGCTTATTGAGACTAAAATTTACCAGCTTTCTAGCTACCATAGCTAGCAGTAGTGACAGCATAGCATTCCCTACAGGTCTCATGATGCTGACTGAAATTCCACAAAAAAGATTAAACAGCTTCCTGCAGCACAATCCACTGTCACACCTGCAGTATTGTATCATATCATATCGTATTGTATGCTATTGTAACATTACTGTTTTCCAAAACTGTTCTTTAATTTAAGGATTCTGTGCAAATTTGAATCATAAGTGAAGAAATAAATTAAGAAAAAAGTAATTTTTTTCTAACAGGTGTTAAATTGAGTAATACACCCTCGGCTGGCTGGTGGTGGGCAGAGCTTATCAGTTAACTCAGAGACTTGGGGCCAAACATTCACAATCATTCTGAGAATACTCTCAGAGTGCTCCTCACTTCGTCTAAAAATTCTAGCAAGGAGTCGTAGCTTAAGAGGGATTTAAATTTCTCAAAGCAACTCTGAGCAAGGAAGGGACAGAAACTTAGTTTCCTCTTAGTGAGGAAGTGTGGTTGACCCCATTGCTAGATAGGATATATTTTAAATGTGTGGTTGGATGAGCAAAAAAAAAAGCCTCTTAAAAGTCCTCCTCCCTGTTTCTTAACAGTTTTTCACCTTAGGAGCTCTCTTAAGGGCTAAGATGCTCTGTGAATAGCTTTTATCTTCACCAGGATCTAGTCTTAACTGTAAGGGGAAATTCTTAGAAAATGTCATAATTCTAAGAATTTTCTTAGAATTTGGTCTCAGAGGAGCAACTCTTTGTACTAGGAAGCTTTATGAATATAGCTCCAGATCTAAAAAAGAAAAGCACACACAAAAACCATGAAATGATGAGGTGGAGAAGAAAAATAAGGTGAGAGATGCAGTCTTAGTAAGATATTGTTTGGTTAGGATTGTTAGCCAATTTTACTGGTCGTGGTTTTTTCATTTTGATAGTCCAAAACATTAATCATTTATTGTGAGCCATCCTTTAAAGCCAATTCCAGTGCTATAAACTACATAATTGATTATCTTTTTCCAAATTGATGATGATGATTAAGATATCACCACTGGTGATGGCTTTGCAGGTATATGTCATGAATTAATGATGCAGGTGTTATAAATAGGCACTGACAGATGCTCTGGCATAGTTGGAGAACCTCGTCAATATGTTCTTATCTGCCTTTTGTTTCTTCTCTGCCGTTTGTGTCTCTGACAGTTCTAATGATTGGTGAATCAGGCAGAAGTACTGATATGCAAACATCTGATGAATTATGTCTAATTATGAATTATTTTATATGTGATTTTGCAGATATTAGACATATTGTTATATATATCAGTATATAAAAAAGTACTCTTATTAATATTTTGATATTGACTTCAACCATATGGCTCAGCCCTATGCACTAGATAGCAAATGTGGAGTGATTTTGGACAGTCATTATGACTTTTTGCGCTAAAAATTTTTTTTTGCTGTGAGTCTGTGAGCTTCTCAGGTAGGTGTAAATATAACAACAAAAACCCCTCACACACATGCACACACTCACATGTCAGTGAGACACACACCAGGCAACTGGATCATCTCACAAACTGTTACTTTTACAGTGTGTCACCTCTTCGCCATCAGGCACACATCATGCATCTACCTAGATGGCAATTTGATTTTCACCATCACACAGAGTTACTCATCAGTAATATTTTTACTGGTCAAAATAACATTGTTTTTGCATATGACATCAGCTCTGACATCATTCTGTCAAAATTTGACATATAAATATAAGGTTCTTCAGATCTAAATATGTCCTATTATTCACTTAATTTACTGAAAGTGTTGACATTGGTGGACTTGCAGCAGTTTTTGCCATTTCTTAATGCTTAATGAACTTCAACATGCAGATTTGTGAAAGGTGATTTGACCTCTAAAGGGCATGTGTGATTGAGTCACTGACAGTGAAGACTTTTCATTTAGCCTGTGTGACAGCCTTCACTGTCAGATGCCCTTGAGAATGAGATTGAAGTGCAGCGTTCAGTTAAAAGCACAGAATGATGTTTCACTTCACTGTGACAACATCAGAGTAGAAGAATATATCACAGCACCGACCACATTCACACTGTAGATCAGGGATGGGCAATTCTGATGATAGGGCCACAAAAATTTTATCCTCACTACCAGAAGGCCACATTGTGACCGTGCACCTCCACCAGTAGGATACTGTAATCGCATCACTCAATTAGCCAATTATAGATACTAATTTAATTAAAAAAACTAAATATATACCAGTAATCAAAGTTTATTATACCAACAATCTATTTGTAATATTCAAATGCATTTAGTAATGTTTCTATTTATTTAATGAACTAAACACAAAAACAAAATGTCCACATTCCTGAGTGATAAACCATTATTTCAGTGCAATGGGGCCTCAAAAATCAGCATTCAATGGTGGTGTGCAACAACTAATACTCATGTTTGTTTGCATTTCTACTCTGCCCTCCCATTCCATGACATGTTTCAAATAAGCATGTATTTATCTCAAAAACCACTGACTCTCACCCTCAGGTGGATCAGTATAAAGTTCTGTCTTAATATAGTTGATAGTTGTGGCCTCTCCTGCTGGTGTCCTATAGACTGAATGTCATTCTCAATTTTTGTGCATCCAATCAGGCTGACAGATGAAAATCTGTTCCAGCTCAGGCACTTTCTCTCTTCGCTTGATGTGCTTCATTGTTGAAAAGCTGCTCTCGCAGATATAAGTGCTCCCAAACATGCTGGCCAATGAGAGTGCAAAATCCCTGAGGAGTGGAAAGCAGGACTTGGGTATAGTCTCCAAAATGAAATTCCCGTCTCATTGCACTTTGCTTGAAAGAAGGGATCTGACTGTAGTTTGCACAGTTCAAGCCGCAGTTCAACTCTGGGGGTTGCTCACTGACAGCAGCAGAGAAGGGGTCAGTGAATAGACACAGTTCATGGCATAGAAATCTTGAAAGCGGTCGTTGAACTGCTGCTGCAGTGTTTCTATGTCAGCTCTGTACTTGAGAAATGTTTTCTCGGTACATCTTTGCGTACCATTTGGATAGTCGGATGAAAAGCCTTGTTCGAACAGGGCTAGTTTACACTGAAATGTGTTCATGTGTGCATAGAGATCCGACGCAGTTTGGCCTCTTCACAGCAACTGCATATTCGGGTGATTTAGATACAAGGTAATATCCACAAGGCAGGCCATGTTGCAGGGAAACTCTGCATCCCTGAGTTTACTGCAGTAAGCATTTTTTGTATCACATCAAATGTTGTCCTCCAAGAACACTTCAGTGCGCAGCACAAAGAACCTCTTCAAGCACCTCCCACGGCTCATCCATCTAATCTCAGTGTGCATCTGTAAATCCCCATAAGCTGCACTCACTTCATCCAAAAAGGCTACAAACTTCCTATGATTGAGATACCTGTTCCCCCCTCGAATGAGATTGGTAAACTTGGAAACTAGATCCATGAAATGACTGAAGTCCATAGTCTTGGCACAGAGGACCTCCTGTAAGATCAAAATAAAATAGGATTTATGTAATGATAAAAATGATCACAAAGAATACCCGCATTCATAACCATATATTAACAGTTAGTTAACAATAACATTACCTACCTGATGTATGATGCAGTGCAGTATTGGAAAGTCAGTGCTGCTCTGTTGGAGGAGCCCAGCAGATCCAGTGCGTCTTCCTTGCATTGATTGTGCGCCATTGGTAACAACAACTGAATGCTTGTCAAAGCCCCCATGCTCACTTACAACACTTTTAACAGCATTGAAAACATCCTTGCCCTTGTTGGTGTCATGCAAAGACACCAGTTTCAATAACTCCTTGTACATGTCAAATGAACTGTTAATGGCTCTTATGAAAATGAGAAGCTGGCTAGCATCCATCACCTTAATCAAATTATTCGCATCACTGTGTGATGCGACAGAGAAACCGTTTCAAAGTTATAGCCATGTTATAATCTTCAAAAGCTTTAGCCATCTCTACTGCACATCGCTTCACTGTTTCGCCATCTGACAAGGGCTTCTTTGCTATAGCAAGCTCAAGGGAAAAAGCATAAGATGCCTTGAGAGAGGAACTTGTGTAATTGTGGCTTTGGTAAAAGGCTCTGCTGTCAGTGTATTTTTCCTTTGAGGCCAGCGATGATAGTGGCTCTGGCAGCTCTGGTGTACATTTCATATTTGTCTTTGTATGTGGTGCCGTAGTGGTTGAAATCCTTCATGACTGATTTTGTTTCTAGGCACACTAAACACATAGGTTTGCCTTCGAATTCTGAAAAAAGATCATGTTTCCCAACTTGCCTGGAAGACACGGTTTTCTTGGTCGAGTTTTCTTTTTTGGCCGCTCAAGTCTCTCTTAATCTCGTGCCATTGTGGAAGAGACCTGGCGAGACCAAAACAAGACCATGTGCAAGCAGTTGCTTGGCTAAAGGCCTCTTGCGTTTCGAGGGAGTGACTTCCTTACTCACTAAGTGAGTACAGGGGCCACATGTGGCCCATGGGCCACCAGTTGCCCGTCCCTGCTGTAGATACTGTAGTATTTGTTGTTTCTCTTTACATCAGGCCAACAGTATTATGTTTAAGTTCACATTTTAAGTTCCCTGAATGGTGAAGCAACACAAACGTTGTACTTTATATGGATGCAGTTCATTCAAATTCTAATGAGATGAAGGCGGTTGGACCTTTTGCTTAATGCCTCTACGATTTTATTTCATTGCGCCTCTTAAACTGCTGTGAGAATATGTGCCCACACCACTGTTAAACTAACAATAACAGCAATGAACCTCTGGCAATTTCACCTCAGCAGTTACAGTATTGTATGTCATAAATGCCTCTGAACATTTCTGTAAAACTGCAGATTATCACTATTCCTGCTGACCCAGGAAAAACTGTATTCCCTTTTAATACTTTTTTGAAACTTTTCTTTTACAATTACTTCAACCCCATTTTTTACAGGCTAATCAGAAATGTCATCATTTGTTATATACAGTAAATGGTACTATCCATGTTCTGGAACACTTTGAAAATAAAAAATGTATGCAATTCTAAAATTGTATTTTTTGCCTGTATTTACACAGGTTCCTACCACATCACAGATATCTGTATAATGAATGGAAAGAGGAGAATGTAAGTTCTATTTTATTCAATAGTTGTTTTTTGGTTTGTTTGTTTTCTTCTCTAAGAATATCCTGGAGCTGTTTCACCACCGTCAACAAACAGTTTTGATTTTAGCAACTGTGAGCACCTCCATTTCTTATTTGCACTGTGGGAGAATAGTGTGCATCAATGAAAATTCAAGAATCAGTCATGTTTTAGGATGCATACTAATTGTTCTGAGTACACTTTACTTTGTCAGAATGTAGAATGTATGTAATGTGGAACACATTACATTTTAGCCACTCTGCACCATAAAAAGGCTGCATTAGTTTCTTGAAGTTTGAAGTGCATTGTAACCATGGATAAGCAGACAAGAATATACTGGATGGAAGGCATAAAGCTTAATTTATATTTCTTTGAAAAAGGGTTACTTATCTTTTCCTTTGCAGTAACACACATCTAGCAAAGCGAACTCCACTTGTAACTTTCTGTTCACCATGACCTCTGCTCTCTATCACAGTAATAGTGGACATTCCCATGAGGGACTGTAAACACAGTTGCTGTGTGGAATATAATTAAAGCACGACAATACATCGTGCAATGTTGCATTTGTGCTATTAACTGGCGAAATCCAGTTTGACTGAGTTACAACACTGAAAAAATATGCAATTTGTCAATTTAGTGCTAAGAGTTAACTAAATCAACTAACTAATTAAAACAACAAACAGCGAGGTAGAAAGATTACATGTTCAATATTACCTTGACTTTCTAAAATGCCTGCGTTTCTTCAGGACCTTAAAACAGGAGGATTTTGCACAGGAATTTTTCAGATCCACCACCTGGTAGATGATGGGGTTGTACATCGCTGAGGACTTGGCCAGCAGGGTAGGAACAACAGACACAGGGATGGGCACTGAGTCCGGCTCGCCAAACGCTGACACCACTGACACCACTGCATAAGGGATCCAGGCTATTAAGAAGCCTGCACAGATCAGCATTGCCACCTGGGAGTGAACACAAAACAAGATTCAGATCACAGATTTGGCCTTAACAAGACTGCTGTATGAGCAGAGAGAAAATGTTTCGTTTTGCATGTTTCTTTTCACCCCTTCCCTCAAACCTCTCACCCACCTTTGTGAGTTTCATCTCAAGGTTGTGGCTGTTGTTGATGCGGGCGTCAAAGTGCGAAACCTCTTTCGTGGAGGACTTGACCTTGAAGATGATCATGACGTAGGAGAAGACTATGATGCCGGTGGGGAGGATGAGACAAAAGAACAGGATGGCCATGACAAAGGTCTGGCCAGACAGGGAGGCCTGGGCCAGCCACCAGTCCAGGGTGCAGGATGTCCCGAAGGGCTCTGGGGCGTAGTTTCCCCAACCAATCAGGGGCATGGTGGCCCAGAAGGCTGCATACACCCACACAAAGACCAGGCACAGGAAGGCGTGGTGGCGTTTAAGCCATGTACCTAAAAGAGAAAAAGATGGACTAGCGGTGAGAGAGACAATAAAACCCCAATTTTTGAATCTAAATTCAATCTTAACTCTAACTCCAACCTTATTTTCTGACTGTGATCTCAGCCTCAGTGTGTACATCATATAAAAACTCATTTTCTAAAAACTGCTCATACACTGCAGTGACAATTACCCAGCCCTCACAAATGTCACACATCACATCACTGCATCAAGCAGTAGTAAATCATATATTTTCCACTTAAACAATCATGTCTGTTCACATAAATCACATCTGTCAAATGCAGTGTTTGCTTCAACCAGGCAGTGAGAATGTGAGAAGGGTTTAGGTTGTGTATGTCTGCTTTTTGCTGCTGTCTTGAGTGTATTTTGATCAGAGAATATCTTGAATATCCCTGATCAAAAAACAAATAAAGTAAACTACCTCGTGCTATGGAAGTTGATAGCATATCTCCTAGCATTCATGGCACTTAGATGCCAGACAACTGTCATGGAAAACACCATTTCCACAAATGTATCCATAAACTGTTTCATCCTCAAAAATATGTGCATTATCTGCAATAACATAATAGTTTATATTTCTTTACAAAATATGTAATGAGGATTTCAGTTCAACTTTAAGCTTCTTTTGGTTCTATACTGTATAGTAACAAGTAGTCAAAATATGATGTAAGGTAATGTGTGTAAGACAGGCCAAAACATGCACATGTTAACATGAACATAACATATGGAGTCTGGAGACCCTGAGAGGTCCTTGAGGGAGTTCCATGATTCATTTCAATCAAATCTGTAATTATAATTGATTTCATTGGGGGAAATAACAAGTACGCAATATTTCAGAATGAATACTCCAGTTGTGTGTCTGTCTTTCACCTCAATTACCTTCCTCTTGCTGTTACTTATTTCCATACAGATCAAAAAGCCAACTCATCAATATTTGTTTGTCTGTATGAGTGTGCATGGAAATTTTACAGAGGTTCTGTTAAATGAGATTGTGACGTACCATATCTCAGATGGCAGATCTTGAGGTACCTGTCCAGGCTGACCATGGTCATTGTGATGAGGCTGCCGCATCCAAAGAAGAAGCCTGCCCAGCCATAGAACTGACAGCCCTCCCAGCCAAACAACCAGCGATGGGCGAAACTAGATACAATAAAAAAGGGCTTTCCTGTCACTGCAAGGACAGGGAAGAGGAAGGAAGGACAGGAGGAGGAGGAGGATTAAGAGAGGTAAATGGAGGAGTGGGGGTAAAAGGAAGAAATGATATGAACATGACAGAAGAACAGCAAGAGGAAGAAGAGGAATGGGAAGAAAGAAAACGAGGACAAATAGAATAGAAAGGCACAAGTACAGAGGAAGAGAAGGAAGAATGTCAGGTGGAAGAGGTGGATATGAAGAAAAAATTATGTAGAAACAAAATTTAGAAAATGAAAATGAGGGAATACGGAGTGGATAAAGGGAACAGGAAAAAAGAACAGTGTTGTGTTGACAGTGATGATGAGGGTAATATGGAGGGAGGAGTAAGTAGATTTTCACAGACAGGGGAGGGAGAAGCAAAGTAAGGAGCAGAAGGGGTGAAAACATAAAATTAGTATCAATTCTTTACCCAGATAGCATATGGAAGTGGGCCACTTCAGGCAATGATGCGGCACTGCTGGTCTTCTTCTGGTCTGGACAAAATGGATGTGAGCCTGAAATGGCCCACATGTAAAATAGCAAATATGGCCCAAATATCCCAAATTTGGTAAAGATGTGGTACCTTTTTTGGTAAAGATGTGGTGCTCTCAGGTATGTGTATCCTGGATGTGGGCCAGTTTTGGTTTATCTGGTTTGTTCTTGGTTGGCATACGGCTTACATGTGGCCAAGATCTGGGAAACAGGAGCGGACCGCCCAAGTGCCATCATTCTACGCGGTATGTGGGCCGGATGAAAGTGCCGAAAGTGTCGGGTGTGGGCCGGATCTGGGCCACAGCAATTTTGCTATCTGGGTAGTTATATTTACTAAAAGAGATTTCATTTTAATCATGAAACTTGACAGCAATCCCACAAAATCACCTAAACCAACAGTGTGTTATTCTGTTCTTCAGTAATTTTTAGCTTTTCAAGCCTGTCTGTGGCTTTCAGCATCAAGTTCATTGGTTCCTACTACAGATGTACATCTTCAAGGGGACTATTTTCAGCCACATTTACTGCTTGCCAGTATTTACAGTGGTAGGACGGATGTATGTGGGTTTGACTCATAATAAATGACAATGCCCATGTTCATGGTGATGAAGAAACTAGTCACCAAGGGCAATAGTGTGGTATGTTGTTATTCTTTTTTGGAGATTAACAGGGTTCTGCACAAAATAATAAAATATATCAGGCTTTGGATAAACAAACAGTACTTGTTTAATTCATTGGTTTGGTCTTTTAATGGGATATGTTGACAATATGAAAAATAGAGAATATCACCAGCCTCATCTTTTAAATAACTTCAGGCAATACACTTAATTATAACTCTTCATTACATTTATATTCACCACCATCTACACCACTTTTTCCCATCCAAGACCACAACCAGGAACAGGATCTACTAAATATCTATAAAGTAGGCCTAAGGCAGCTAGTGCACCCATTACATGTAACAAACCCTTACAAACAAAACATATTGAAAATAATTCTATATATTTAACTGATTAATCAGAGTATATGAAAGAACTCCACACACATACATACACACATACTACTATTAGCTAGACTAATGCAGTATAATTCAACTTCATGGTCATTTTGGAGGCTATAGATTATGTTATACTTGTTTGTAGTTTGTCATTTTTTGTTTTATATCATTGATATAAATGGTTTAGACAAAATAATACCTCTCAGTTTTCTGCAATACAATTCAGCAGCATCACAAAGTGCTAATCCAGCCTACTACCAACAAGAACTGAACATTATTACCTTTATATAAGTAGAATATATTGCAGGGCTGTTTTATTCAACTGCATTAATTGTAGTTAGGTGTAATTACCTAATAAACTGGCAAATTCATGTATATTTCTGTTGCACCTTGGAAGAACTTTAATGTCAGCTAAAAGACAAAAGTTGACAATATTCTGAAAAGTTTAACTACTGAGCAATACCGAATCAAAAGGCAGCTACAATAATACAGGCTTGAGTGCTACATGGAAAATGCCAAAGGCCAGTGAAAGGACATAAAAGTTAAACTTGCTGTCCTTGCCTTGAGACTAAATAAATTGCAACAGGCAGGAAAAACCCATTTTTTAGTGCTGATGACAAAAGCCCCTTTCTCCTTTCCCGGTAGCTCAGATTCAAAGGATCAAAAACAGTAATACATGTGACAGCTCTTGTGACAACTTGTGTCAAATGCTTCATTACAGAGCAACCAAAAGGAGAGTGACAAACAAGAGGGTAAGAACCACTCACTGATGACATAAACACAAAGCAATCATAATCGCTGTAAAGATTCCTTGAAACATAGTAGGGTACTGAGCTCATATCAACACAAGATTCTACTGCTGCTAACCACAGTGACTTCCTGATAGTTGTTGTGTTTGTCAGACGTGGGCCCTCTTCTTGGCAAGCCGGACAGGCCAAGAGCCATGAGGCATGCCAAGTCTGAGCGGCATAAAAGGGATAAACATCAAAACCTCTCGAGGCAAGATTACATGAGACTATGAGCCAAATGTTTTCTTGGAATCACTGAAAACCCACCAGGGCATGTACACATGCTTGCACATGGTTGCTCACATGTTTGAGGGCTTAATAGCATTTATAGTACACAATCTGAGTCACAGAAATAACAGAAAAAAATCTTTCAACTCTACAAATCGGGCAATTGTTTTGTTTGCCCTTTGGCTTGTTTATCCTGGTGACCATCACTGTTATTTGTCTTGCAGCTGGTGAGGAAAGGATTATGTCTAAATGGAGAATATGTCCAGAATTAATATCAACCATGTAGGATCTAACCTTGATACTCCCTGTGAGCATACCCCAAGTTTGTCACTCCCCAAAAGATTGAGGAGTAGCAGCACACTCGTATTGTCTGACTGAACCAGCTTGCAGGGATTGTTCCACTACACTATTAAGAGACACCGTCATATCAAGATTATTCCAAGTAAACCCCAGGGTTTTCTCTACATTTGCTCCACAAATGTTCCACCACTACATGAAAAGCTGTGGAAAAACTTTATTATTCACACATAAAGGGCAAAACTGTAACTTAATTTCAAAATAGTATAAATATATGTTTCCACCTGAGTTTCATTTGTTAAAAGAGTAGTTAGGTTATGGAAAATTTAATTTAGTGCTAAAATTGTACTTAGCGTTAAACTGTATATGTAATTTGTACTATATGCAATTTGAAGGTGAATGCTGACTGATGAAATTAGTAAAACTTGCTGCGGTCCATGAAATAAGTAGTAGTGCTGCTTAAAGGTGGAGAAATATTTCATATGACAGCAGCTGTGTTCTGATCTCCACTAACCCCTGAGGGAAATGACTTTTTAGCTGCTAGATGCTCCACTATCTTTACCAGCTAGTCACTAATGTTGGCGCTGGGCAGGTAGCATACAGTTACTGTGTCTGGAAATGACACTAACGAGAGCACCGACACTGAAACAAAAAAGTAAAACTGTAGAAAACCAAAACAATGAGCAGAGTTAGCTGATAATTCTCTTTGGGTTTGTTACTGAGAGCAATCCATTTCACAAACACATTATCAATTGATCTATTATTAACATAAAAATATTGATCATAGCAGCTTTAAGAGAGAGCATTCAGAAACATTGCCTGAAGCTGACAGCACTGCACTGACTGTGGAAGTATTTTATTTACTGTTGTAAAGACTAAGTCATGCTGTGAACCTTGACATGGCCACGCTGAAAGCTGTCTATATCTTGATTAAATGCTGCATTATGCGGTCAGGGATTTTAAACCGTTGCTTGAATCTGTTTCCCTGAACCTGAATCCTTACATTTGTTTAGCAAAGTGTCTCCCTTTACAGAAGAAGGAAAAAGCATAGGTATGGTTTACATTTTGGAGGTGTTGTCTTGATGAAAACAATCTAAGAACTGGAATAGTCTTCATGACTGATATCAAGAGAAAGAGAAAAAGGGTTTTGGCTTAACTTGTTTGTTTGTTCATAAGGGTTAAAGGTTTTGCTTGGTGGAGATGAGTGAATAGGAAAGTCATAGAGTGGCTGTACCTGAGACATCACCAGCCTCCCCTACCAAGAAAATTCAACTTAATTATTCTTTTTAATTCCAAAATTTCCATTTTTTCCTTTCTTTGTTCCTTTTCCATTCCTCTCGCTTTTTATGTATTTATTTTTATTGATTTACTTGTTATTATCATCATTATTATTAATTTTTTTTCTTATAACCACTCGCCCCAATTGCTCTTCTACACTTACATACACACTCACTGTCATGACCAAGGAAAAGCAAACCATGTCCGTGTAAACCAGCTGAAAGGCTTAATGAGAGGACTAGTCAACCACAGGAGGATTAGTGAGGATAAAGCCCTGAGGATGGCATCACGTATTATGCAAGTTAACAAATATGTAACTGCTTTTAAATTGATGTAGTTAAATTGCATGATTTTGGTTACACTTAAATCTCTATTTTCCCCCAGTCATCTTTAAAATACAAAGAAATTACAAAATATTGTTAGACTTAATAATTTTAATGATTTCTGTCCTCAGAGGTTTTCATTAAGCTTAACCTTAAATCACAATTCATCAATAACTTAACTGTAGGACCTAACCAATCAATTTATTTATATCTCTGTCTTCATTTCTGCTGAGACATATTGAGCATCATGAACAGAGAAGCAATCGCTGCAGGCTGCAGGTAATGATATAGATATATCATTGAGGCCAGTACTATTTAATTAACTTATATCTTTAACAGAACTCTCACAAGGTGACAGTTCACAGTCAATATTGTATTTTTCCACTTGTCTCATCCGTAAAAACCGCAGCTCAATTTTTTTCCCCCGAGGGATATGAGCATGAACATCCATGGCACTTTTATGAAACCTACCTGTCATGCCTGATATATGTTGATAGGGAGGAAATTAATTGTCTTGCAAATTCCCGTAATAACTTTCATATGCTGTAATAAAATTGTAGAATATCATGTATGATCATACATAAACATTTCAATACATTTTTTTCTCTTACTGTATAGTATCATTCTTAACAGGATAGATTTTCAGGAGTTTTTTTAAAGGATAATAAATGAAAAAAAGGTTGCAGTCACTAAAGTTGCAAAGTTGCAACTCCCTAAAGTTATAATGTACGTAGATAGGTTCATTTAAGGCAAACTGGTCTAGGGCAAGGCCAGATGACAACGTCCTGATAGGTTTTAAAAGATCAGAGAGACCCTCAGCAGCTCTTGCAGGTGAGTGTCCGGTGATATAGGGTGTTTGCAAACCTAGAGTGGGTTTGCTCTGCTCTGAATCAATGGATGCGTTGGTTAACTTGGTGCATTTTCACATTGGTTCAATTGCTTTTCACACAATAATAGATACAAGCAGACCAAAATGCATTACTTAAAGCCACTCCTCTCATTGGTTAGCTGTGTCTGGGCTGGGAGCCAGAATGTAAACACAGGAAGGTGGTCCTGAAGAAGCTCCTCTCTGCCCAAATATGAAAACTTAACAACATACTTCATTGTTGGTCCAGGTAGGATCTCGATTCATTTTCGGGCTAGCTGCAAACAACTGTTGATTTTGCTCATCCGCAACCCAGTATGCAAAGGGCACCTACCTACTTTTAGCTCAAACTTGCAGACCACGCCTAGTATTTCGGACAAATCGAGGTTTTATCACATTCCCACTGCAAACAAACCACTTGTTTTGGTCTGTACCCACCCAAATACATTTGCTGTGTTCAGATCTACCCAAACGAATTGTACCAGGGGGGAAGTCCGATTCAACCAAACTAAACAATGCAGGTTTGAAATCACCCTTAATGAGTTCAGCTAGTGAGGTAACCTTTATCATTACCTTTAATGATGATCACTTGCGAGTGGTAAGGGTCCACATGCATTGCCAAGGGACAGGATGAAAGCAGATTTAAGTGTTGTTTGACACTTCCTTCCTTCCTTCCTTCCACTTCTCATATAATAAAATAAAGACCCAGTCAGATGAAACGCCCTCCGGCGCTCTGTAAGAGGACTGTGGTCAAGATGACAAGTGTAAATCATCAAAACATTAAGACTGGTGAAGATGTTGGCCTTTGGCTGTTGCCAGGAGGGTACAGTGACAGCAATAACTGAAGTTGCAGTAGTTCAATGAAAACAAGCTCCTTCTTATGGTGCAGCAGTAAGAGCAAATTGTTGTGGTTCCACATTTTCCCCAGCGCAAAGGGGAAATGTGTTCATAATCGTGAATGAATGAATGGTACAACATGTTCGAGCTGAAAGATTCCCAGCAGTGTGAAAATGTTTTGTAAAAGACATTCAACTTGAATCAAGCAGATTTGTTAAAAAGGTACTGTTTTGTTTTTGATCTTCTGTGTAACTGACAAATCAGTTCACACTGGAGAAAGAGAGAGAGCGAGCTACAAGAAGACAAGACTGACATTTTTCACAATTACTCCAAACAGCTTGGCTGCAAGAATCCAGCACGTGCTGGTCCAAAGAATCTGTGTGAGCAAACTACATGGACCAGCCTTCATCTGTCATCTTCTCAACATTAACCTCTGTCTTTGGAATATTAAGCACTGCAGGTACATCATATGCACAACATCAAAATCACCTGATGATGAAAATATATATTGTCTTGAAATTGGAGTCACCTCTGAAAAGAAAATACACGCATCTTCTTTGATATGAGTAACCTTGTTGTGACAGATAGATATGGATATAATATTTTCTGAATAACTGTACACTGCTATTCATTTACTCCTGCTTCAATGTTGTTATAGCAAGAATACAATACTCCAGGGATGAGTACTTGCAAGCACATTTGACAGAGTGCAAAGCACTTCACGGACACCAATCTGATTGAATTTATGCAGACAATGCAGAGAGAAGAAAGATACAAAGGAAAGCAATAGAGTAGATGAGAAATTATTTATGGAAGACATGAAAAAAGAAAAACATTATGATTTCTACTTTTTGAGAGTTCACATCATTTTCAAAGGCTTTACTTGCCAGCCATACAAACTGAGTCAGATTGAGCGGCAGGAAAAGGCAGATGCAATTAACAAGGTAATACAGTTTATATAAGACATGAAATGCTTGTCCATATAAGCCAAAGGCTAAAAGTCTGTATTTTTATATGCACATAAGTACATAATTCCATGTGCTCAAGAGATTTGGTTTTTGCAATTTACAATTTAAAGCAGCTTTCATTGATTTTTATGTATTTATTGGCCATTTGGTGACAAAGTAACAGCTGTAAACACAACACTGACATATTATGAAGTGATAAAGGTGTTTTGATGAACACATTATCAAACAGTTGTCTTTTTACACATGCAGCAGATACAGAGCAAAATTTATTATATTTTTAAAAATTTATTTGAAGTCAAGCGTCTGTCCATTCATACTCTCATTTTTAGCTTTGTTTTGGTCTCAACCAACTCCTGAGAAAAAACATGTCTGTCTGACAGCTAAATGCTCCTCTATGTTCATTAGCAAGTTGCTAACTTTGTCAGTCTGCTGTTTGCAGGTACTGTACAGTGGGTTTATTAAAGCATTTTTTGTTGAAAACAGCTGCAGCTGGACATTAGGTTGATGAGAGCTGTGAGAGTGAATCAGTACAGTTGCGACTCATAAATACCAAAACAATTAGCTAAAAGACATTCAAATGTTCTGTTGAGTTGAGTGGAATTGCAGAGTTGGGTGGTAATTCTCTTTGGGTTTATCATTACGAGTGAAACCTTTAACATTACACACAGGGCCAAATCCACAAAGCTAATAGCACCGTTCATTGCACAAATTTTGGACCCGCAATCTGCCCCGTTTTAAGGTCGTATTCACAAAATATTTTGATCTAATGATATGCCGGCACAAACACGCCCATAAAGTTTTGGAACAGAGTGCAGGTTGCCCTTGTTTTGTGTCTGATTGAGTGAGTGGAGCGGTTTACAGTGTTTCGTGCTTTTCTCCACATTTCAGCACACAGATTGATCCATAATGAAAACTGCAGAGAGCACAAAAGCGTCAAATTGTGTGTCTTTAATTAGCAGAGGTGTGCACACACTAATGATGTGCAGAGAGCCCAGTATTTGTATTTGTATCTATATTTGTTGAGGCAGCAAAATTATTTATATTTGTATTCGACTAAAAGTGGAAAGAGGCTTAAAAATCCTGTTTTTGTTTTTATTATTCTTTTAATTTTAGAAAATTAAAGTGTTACAATAAGTGTTCATGAATAAACTACCTTACAAAGGAGGTCCCTACACTGGGTCTCAAACTGGAGTCTCCCAGATCATAGACGACTGTGCTGACTACTGAGTTAAAACCTTACTCATTGCAATAGTACAGACAGACCCGTAGTTATTTATACACCCATAATACAGAGACAGCACAGTGTGTAACGTGTAGGCAAAGAACTTCAAAGGCGATTATTGCTTTGAACTTTTCATTTATTGCCTATTTTTTACAACCTAACTTTGTGGAAAGGAGAAGGGGTAGAACAGGTTATGAGAGTCCCTTGGGAGCACTTTGTGTGTGTCAGTTGCTTAGCTTTAAATCTGGGGAACACCCCCAACTCCAGGAGTGAAATAAGAAAATGTGCATCATGTAGAAGGTGGATATGACTCCCCTTATTGAGACCTGCTGATAGACATAACAGCGGAGCAGAGGAGAGAGACTGAGATAGAGATGTAAATGGTATTTGACATGGGAAGAGAGCCAGGGTCAGAGCCAAGCTAACACAGCTTGGACCTATAAGGCTATTCCTCTACCCAGCCTACTTCTGGCTAATGTCCGGTCGCAGGAAAATAAAATGAATGAAACAAGACTAATTCAACAACGGGAAATCAGAGACTGTTGTGTCTACATGTTTACAGAGACCTTGCCCCATCCCAACATCCCAGATCAAGCTATTGCACTTGATGGTTTCGCGTCGACAGAACACAAGGAGAGGAGACCGATTCTGTGTTTACATCAATGATGCTTGGTGCTCAAACGCAATTATAAAGTGGATGGACAATGTTTACCAGATGACGAGTTTTTAATGTTAAGATGTCGACCATATTATCTGCACAGAGAATTCAGCAGTGTGTTTGTTGTTACTGTTTACTTTCCTCTAGATGCAAATTCAAAAAATGCCCCTCAGGAATTGTATGAGGTCATCAGCATTCACATGACAGAACAACCAGATGGTATTTTTATTGTGGCTGGTGATTTTAATCAAACAGACCTCAGAACTGTTTTACCTAAATTCCACCAACATGTCCACATCCCCACCAGGGGATGTAATACCCTGGACCATGTTTATACCAACACTGCTGGCAGCTACAAAGCCCTCCCTCCTTCCCATTTTGGCATATCAGACCATATTTCCCTGCTTCTCCTGCCTACTTACTCTCAACTGATAAAAAGGGTCAAACCATCAGTAAAAACTGTTAAAGTGTGGACAGATGATGCTATAGCAGCTCTACAGGACTGTTTTGAGTGCACAGACTGGTACATGTTCAGAGATGCCGCCACCCAGGTAAGCCACATCAACCTTGAGGAATATACATCAACAGTGACATCATACATCCGCAAATGTGTTGATGATGTGGTGATCACTAAGACAATAAAATCATTCCCCAACCAGAGAGCCTGGATGAATGGAGAGGTGAGGGCTCTATCCAGACCCCAAAAAGCTGTCTTTCGGTCAGGTGATAAGAAAACATACAACACCACCAGAGCAAGACTGAAAGCTGGCATCAAGGAGGCAAAGCGAAGACATCAGCAGAGACTGGAGAGAGACCTCAACACCAATAACATCAAAGATATGTGGCAGGCGATCCGGAACATCACAAGCTACAAAAGCAGGAGCGTCTCCATAATGTGTTAGGCCACATTGCCAGATGAGCTTAACTCATTCTATGCTCACTTTGATATCCTCAACAAAGTCAGCTGTAAAGTCCACTCCGCCTCCAGAGGACCTGCTACTGTCAGTATCCACAGCAGATGTGAGAAAAATCCTGCTGAGAGTGAATATGAATAAAGCTGCTGGGCCTGATAACATCCCTGGCCGTCTACTAAAAATATGTGCCAACCAGCTAGTTGATGTTATTACTGACATTTTTAACATTTCACTGTCACAGGAGAATGTTCCCACCTGCTTCAAGACAGCCACCATCATCCCTGTACCTACAAAGTCTGCAGCGTTGTCCCAGACAACCTGGACCCTCACCTGTTTGCATACAGAATCAACAGATCCACAGAGGAAATAACAACACCTACATCAGAATGCTGTTTTTTGATTTCAGCTCAGCATTTAGTACAATTTCCCCCATGAAACTGATTGGAAAACTTAGCACTCTGGGCTTAAGTACCACACTCTCCAACTGGATATTGGACTTCCTCACAAACAGCCCCCAGACAGTTCAGATTGGTGGTCACACCTCCTCCACTCTAATGCTCAACACCAGAGCCCCCCAGGGTTGTGTGCTCAGCCCCCTTCTATTCACGCTGTATACCCATGACTGCAAACCCCAACACGGAGAGAACTCTGTTGAGAAGTTTGCGTATGACACCACCATCATTGGCCGGATTTCAAACAATGATTAGAGCTCATATCAGGAGGAAATCAACAATCTTGCAGAATGGTTCACAGAGAACAAACTACAGCCCAATGTCAACAAAACCAAGGAGCTAATGGTTGATTTTAGAAAAAAAGGAGGCAAAGACACATACCTCTGTCTACATCAGTGGAGCTGAGGTGGTGCAGGTGAACAGTTTTAAGTTCCTGGGAATCAACATCACAGAGAACTTGTCATGGACATCACACATCTCCACCCTAGTAAAAAAAGCTCAGAAATGACTGTACTTCTTAAGGAAACTTAAGAAGGCAAAATTCCCATCCCAAGTTCTTGTTTACTTTTACAGAGGAGCATCCTGACTTGAAACATCACAGATTGGCATGAAATGTGCACGGCCCAAGACAGGAAGGCTCTGCAGGGGTAATTAAAACTGCCCAGAAGATCATCAGAACCCATCTACCCAGCACCAGTGATATTGGTGAGGTGAGGAGCCTGCATAGAGCCCAAAGTATACTAAGAGACAACACCCACCCCAACCACAGCCTGTTCACCCTGCTGCCATCTGGCAAGAGATACAGAATTATCCGCTGTTGTACCAGACCACAGAGCAGCTTCTTTCCTCAGGCTGTGAGACTCCCCAATTCATCCTCTGCACTCCAATATAAAAATATAGTTCTATTTTTATGACTTATTATTTATTAATCCATTTATATCATTTCTGTTTTTGTGAGTAGCATTAAGGGACTACAAACTACATTTTGTCATACAATCTTGTGTTGTAAAATGATAAAAAATGAATCTTGAATCTTGAATTTCACCCTTTGCGGGTGCTTTGTGAATTACAAACTATCTTTCTTGTCTCATTTACTTTTTGTATTTTTGCTCACAATAGACTCAATAGTTTTGAGCAACTTTTTTGTCATTCATAACTTTCATTTCTATTTTTCTTCCCCCCTCCTTTTTCATTTTATTCTGATTGTTTTTTCCCTGTCTCCCTTATATATTTCTTTACTCATGCATACACACTCACACACAACCTTGTTACCATACACAACAGACTGCCGTGCTCCTTCCCTCATTACTTTTGTCAAATCTGTTTCAATTCATACTCAAACCCAACTTTGTTCGCTGTTTGTCATAATTTGCATATACTTAATGTACATGTTTTGTTCTGACATGTCAACCTTGTCATGTTGTGTTACATTCTGTAACACAAGTGCTGACAGATTAATTTTCCATTACTTGATCACACCTGTGTGTGCTCCGCTCTTTCAAACAGAAAGTCAATGGAATTCTGTTTGCATGACCAACACAATCACCAGCATCCAAAGTGATCACCAGTGAATGTATGTATATTAAGACATGGTTGAAATGAAAAAGTAGCAAGTAAGGCACTACATAGACCAAACATCTGCATAGCACATACTGAACAGTATCAGTGCCTCTTGCAGATAGTAGCTGCAGTAAAGCATGTGACAGCATGCAGTGAATGTGAGACTGAAGGTCTTTAAATAGACCACCACATCATTGAGATCTGATCAGTCCATAAGGTAATGTGAGCAAATTGTAAAGCTGTAAAAAACAAACAAAAAAAAAAAAAAACAGCATCAGTTCAAGGTTGGAAAGCCAATTACATCCATTTGAAAATTTGATAAATGGAGTAGGATTAATCAAAGGAGGAAACTGTTGACTCAGTCAAGCTGCTTTTTATAATTTCTATTTTTAGAGCTGTTTAACTTTTTGGAATAATACAATTTAATCAAATCAAATCGAGGGCAGAATGCAGGATTGATAATGCATCAGAGTTATTCCAATTGAGACGTCCGATTAAATCATCACACCCCTTTGAAACAGAATGGCATGACTCTCACTTGTCCTGGTTGATTTAGGTCATAAGTATACCAAGACATTCTGACCTTTCTTTCAGAATTCAACTGGTGAATGACCTATTTTGGAATAAAACTCCTCAGTTCTTCTTAATATGCCAATGTCATAATTCACGTCACAAGGCATGAGAGGACAGCAGACTTATTTAATAACATTTATTGTGAGCCAGGACTACTGCGTAAGTAGCCGCGGGGCAAACACATGTGCTGATAACCCGGCTTTGTTCACTTTCTGGGTACACATGGTCTGTTGATTTTTGACTGTGCCTAGCACAGAGCGGTCCATACAGGGCATACATGGGTCAGAATCCCACACAGCATCCCTATAGACCAGATAGATAAAGTCAAAGATGATCAAGTGCTTACTGTGCTTCCTGAGAGCTTGTCTTAGTTAGATTTCATGAATACACACACTTTCTAAACTGTTCCTTGACAGACAACAATTTAATGTGAAAAATATTTTGCCCAGCTCTGGTTCTCAGAGTCTCGTGGTCTCTGCAGCTGCGCATCATACTCGAAAAGGCCGAAGAACAAGATGACCTCTTGTCTCATTACTACAACTCCTGATGATTATGTTTAACTCATTGGAATGTTGACATTCAGATTCATTTTAATCATAAAAGTTGAAATGTGCCCCAATCAAACCGTAGCACACATTGATCACAAGTACACTGAAAATAACTGATTTTAGTATCCAGCTGTGATGTTACCTTGAACCAGTGTTTCCCCTATATTCAATCTGCATCCAACATTTTTTCTGAGAATCTATTAGTGCCATCTGGGCTGAAGGGATTTCCTTCTGTAGCCTATCTGACAAATTTGAAAATACACACACACACACAAAAATCAGAAAACTCATCATGCATGTTGCAGATAAATCAGCTTGTTGTCAAGCTAGCTACATGTGAGTGCATCTTGTATGCAGAAATTTTGTCTCCATTTCTTAGCCTGGCTCTAGAGATGTCTGTCAGTCAGACCACCATTTTGATGCAGACTAATTTATCTCTGTTAGTACTGGATGGACTGACATGAACAAATCTCATCTAACAAAATTTAAATTTGTCCAGTTCTTTGGTTTAAAATTAAATACCTGCAAAACTACTGACATCCTCATCAGTCTCAGCTATGCTTAATGTAACACGCTAAACTAAGATTTTGAACATGGTAAACATTATACCTACATGCATGTTAGCGTGCTCACTTTAGCATTGATCTCAAAGCACTATGTGCCTATATAGCCTCACAGAGCTGCTAGCATGCTGTAAAATCTTACACTGCTCAGAGAGCATAGCATTAGCAGCATGTTTAGCAGGGCAGCTAAGGATATAGAGTCAGTTTTGACTTCATTTTCTTTGATTTTTTTAAATATTGTACAAGTTATTTTGTTGTGATGTCACCCTTTTTGAGAAGGCTTTAGCTACTTCCCACTGAAAATAGTTGGCAACACTAGTAGATCACCCACGTTTTAGAAGTGCTTCGAGTCCTATACACATATACTGTAGTTAGTCTGTCTGTCTTGGGAGAGGGATCCCTCTGTTGTTCTTCCTGAGGTTTCTTCCATTTTTTTTTCTCCCCCTTAAAGGGTTTTTCTAGGGAGTTTTTCTTTATTCAAATCAAGATTCTAAGGATAGAGGATGTGGTATTGCTGTAAAGACTGTAAAGCCCCCTGAGGCAAATTTGTGATTTGTGATATTGGGCTATACAAATAAAATTGACTTGACTTGACTTACTGCATCTTTTCATTAGACTCTCTCTGCCTGGTAATCTTTTAAACTTTATGTCTCCAGTTTGTAACGCAAGCTTTCTGTCAAGCCCAAAGATATTATACAGCTGTTTTCATAGTAGTAATACCCATGACTACTAAAGTGACATTTATGTGTAAAATCGGTTCCCCTTTAAGTAGCTGTTGAGCAATGTTGCATAATGTGACACTGCCGAGTGATGAATCGAAATGTCAAATCATTCTCCTGAGGCCAAACGTGTGCGCTAACAGTTAAGTCATCCAGAAAAGAAAGAAATGTAATTTTCCAAAAGTTATTAAAGGAGAAATTCCATAAACGGCCAGTGAATCACAAGCATTATGGGTTGGAGCAATTAAATGGGGACAAAAGATTTTGAGATTCAACACTAGATAATAATGGTGAAATACAAAAACAAAATGAAAAGTTAATGAAATAGCAGCCAAATAGATAGATAGCCTCATCTTGTTGAGAGTTGAAACAACTTTGAGAATAGAAGCTATTTCCTTCGTCTGACAGCTTCCTCTGGCGTCCTGTGACTGAATAAATGAATCTATGAATATGCAAATAGTAACCTAATGCAACATGTATGAAAGAAAAATTAGCAACAAACTGACACTTCACACAGTTTCATATTCAGGCCTGTGGCTGTTATCTAGAGGAGAA
Source organism: Thunnus albacares (assembly GCF_914725855.1). Classification (NCBI taxonomy): domain Eukaryota; kingdom Metazoa; phylum Chordata; class Actinopteri; order Scombriformes; family Scombridae; genus Thunnus; species Thunnus albacares. The sequence continues at coordinate 4,806,843 of NC_058121.1, forward strand.
AATTAGTAAAACCTGATGCTAAATGCCATCATCATCATTTTTTACTAAAAATATTTAGTGTCTGTACCTTCACCAGTGGTTATGTTCTCAGGTTTGGTAGTTTATAGGCTAATTAAAATTAAGATTTTGAAAGATTTTTTATAAATGTTCATTATTCATTATGATTCCTCCATCAGTCTTACATACTATACTTTTGTTTTTGATGTGTGTTACTCAAAGTGGTCCTACACTGTTTCCCTCAATCCTCCCCATACGTTTTCTTTTTATGACTTGAAGTTTATCATTTGATTTGATGATTTGATTTGGGAATTGATTGAGAGCATACATTAAAGTTAATCAATTTTATACTAAAAAAAAGTATTTATTCAATCACAGACAGAAAAATTGCCCACATTGGGATACCATACCATTGGTTGCCGTCGCTAAACTAAAGACTGAAGTTTAACAAAAATAAACTTCAGTCTGCAGAGGTCCGTCAAGCGTGTGATTGGTTGTAGGTCTATCCAATTATGTCTAGAGGCATTTTGGTCTGCACCCATTGAAATCGAAAATGGAGGTTCCAGACTAACATGCATTTGTAAATTAGTCTGGTGATGCCAGGCTAGATTTTACTCATGAAGTCTAGATATATTAAACAGTGCTGTTACTGGATTCCATTCAGTGTGAGAGCAAGTATACAATAGACAGTTAAGTGGTACTTCACAAAGCAGTCTGGCATTGCTGATTTTACAACTGAAAGTATTACGGTACCTGATATGCCAAAGTCAAAGATGGCTAGATTAACAGTCATGAGCTCCGGAGGCTTCAACTTGGTCTTGCGTTTGATGGTCATATAAATGACATAGCCATTCCCTGTTGCAGACATGATTCCTGTAGGAGAGAGTGAGAGGGGGGTTTGAGGTTGTTGAAATACCATTTGCACTTGTGAGTCACAATTGTTATACATAAATTTGAATACATTGTGGATACTTGACGTGAGTCGTTGAAGTCTAAATGACAAAGCAAGAGCAAAGCAAACTCTTGATTAACTCTATCATGGTTTTACTGGATCGCCAATGAGAAGCTCTCAGAATTTTATTCAGATGCATAGTTGATTTTGTTGGAGTCATACAAATTTGAAGTGATACTATTCAAGCAGTATGTAATTATGTAGAGGAATGCTGCTCAGAGGTCAGAGAACAATGCTGGTAAGCTACAGAAACAGGTTTATTTAAGCAAGTGGCCAATTAAACAAAAATAACCTGCTTTCAAGTGCAGCAAGTGTAGATAAATTGTAGGTTGTAAAATCACCATGATGAAAAGGTACACTTCTAATCATACCGTAAATAATGCTTACCATGACCCAATAAGCACAAAAATAGACTAAAACGGTACAGGTGGCCTGTAGGCACAGATGCATTTAACCAAGTAGCTAATTAGAGAGGAAATACCTGCTATTCTGTAAACCATAGATCATAAATCTGCACATTCATAATTTCTTTAAAGGGCTTATTGTACAAAGTTACTGTGAGGCAATTTAGACAAAAACAATAAAAACACACAGGGAGACTGTAAAGTATTCTTTAAATGCCTCTATTAAAAACTTGTTATGGTGAAAAGATTAAGGAGATATACAAGAAAAAAAGTGCAGCAATCAGGCTATCATAGATGTCTTGTCTGAAAGCAAAAAAGCAGGATTAAGTGCAGAAAAAAAGAGGCGGATAAAGGACAGAACAATTCATACAGGAAGCGTACTATCGATGCAGTAAACCCAATATTATGAACTTCCTCCATCCCATACAGTGCCATATGAGAGAAAAAGTAAGGGAGGGGGCTGAATAGATTATTATTACCAAATATTAACATCAATGGTGCAAAATAACCACCCAAAAGGTATTTTATTAACAACAAAGACATCATTTTTAAGCTAGTCTCCAGCTGATTAAAATTACCCTTATTACTCTGATTCCTACAAGATACAACTAATATGCTAAAAAAAAAAAATCAATTTGAGTCTGATAGTGGGGTTCTGTCACCAGACCGGTGCATTACCTACACTAAGGTCCAAAAGTCTGACACCACTTTCCCATTCATCCGGCCAGTGACTCCTCACATTTCTGAAAACATCAGAGCAAATTTCCCAACAGGCATTATTTGGATAAACTGACGACATATTGGGAATCTAAATGATTACTTTCTTGCCTGAAAAAAATATTAAAACTTAATAAAGTGACATATTAACAGTCCTAGAGTGAAAATTACATTTTAACAGCTAACAGTTTAGCCTGGTTCAAAATCTCAGCCATCGCTGCCGGTTTGTGTGAACTGCATTCTGGGATACTCGGCTCTCTCAAGTCCACACAGTCAGCTCCCGATGCATCATCAATAAAATGGCCAGTGCAAGTACACATCCAGGCATTTGGTCTGTACTTTGCTGGATGTGGACTTTGAATTGGAACAGTACTCGGGCTGTGACAGATAATGCAAGTACACAAGAACACAAGTACAGACAAGAATGCAGATTAAAGGCCTACTGTCAGCTGTAGAGTCACACAAATGTCATTTTTGAATCCATAAATGTGGTACATTGCATTGTGAGACTGCTAGCAGAAATTAGTACCATGGACATTACTGTTTCATTTCATTTCATAAGTTTTGAGCGCACTATGGCTAAATTTATACACTCTGAATTCACAGTCAGATAAAATGGTGGGCAGTAAATATTGTACTCAATATAGTAAATAGGCGGCACAGCCCAAGTAAATAGATGGACCCAAACCTGTACTGAACCTGACTGGTCCTGCCAAATTTGAGAGTGTGACCAGGCTTTACTATTTCATCCATTACTGACCGTTAGCTTGCTAGGCTATTGCAACAAATTGGCTATGCTCAATCTCTGTCTATTTCTCACTAAATTTTGCAAATTTACCCCTAAAACGTGGACATAGACAGTTAGCAAAGTCAGAGAGAGGGAAGATAGAAATATCTCAGTAATTTACATTTAAAAATACCAAACCTGAACCCCAGAGCCAAAGCTTTACCCGTCAGGTAACAGAGCTGTACATGTTGGCTATGTGTCTGCCATTTCACGCACGGCAGGTAAAGTAGCATATAGTGGGTTATCAGAGCTTTTCTGCCTGCTGTTAAGCTATAAAGCTGCACAGAGTTATAGAGCTGGGTAAAAATTCTCAGTGGGATGTGTCAAGTTCAAGTAACCCCTTTAACATTACATATGCACTACTGCAGTTGTTTGATTCATAGTTAATATAACATATATTCACTGCTGGAGCTCAGCTTAGAACAATGTCTCATTATTATGTCACATTTCTCTGATATTAGGTGTTTAGATGTTAAAAGATTTCTGCAGTTGCAGATTCAAAGCGGCAGTGTTGGGCAGTAACGCTAACGCTATAATCCCTTACAGTAATATCATTGCTTTTTTCAGGGTGAGTAGTGTAAGGGATTACAATTTAAAATTCAGTAAGTGTATCACAGTTACTAATTCCAGTAACGCTCTGGAGGAGAACTGCAACTTGTGGTAATGCCAAGGTTGTGTTGTAGCTTAGCTGGCTTGCTAACGTTAACGTCGTACAGCAGAGGTCGGGATGTCAGTGCTGTGTGTAGTCACTTAGGCTATGCTAACACTAGCTGTGGGATGGTCAGTAAACTGTTTCCTGCCTGCTTGTTAAACCACAAACGTTTCCATTTCTAATGTTACATGTGTTAAATAGAAAAGATGCAGTGCATGGGTGTGGAGGATTTTGAGCTGTTACAAGGCAACTTTGACGGAGCTGAAGGACGGAGCTGAAGTAACTAAACTAAATTAACGAGTAATGTAACGCGTTACTTTTGCTGCTGAGTAATAAGTAATGTAATTACTTGTACAATGAGTAATATGTAATCAGTAATAAATTACAATTTACAAGTAACTTGCCCAACACTGTAAAGCAGCATGTTCCAAGTCAGACAGTGATAACTACTCCTCCCAACCTAGCAGTATTAATTATCATATTTGTAGTCTGTGTTGTCATTTGGCTGTGTGAAATGTGATGCCAGAAGCCTATACTTTTTGTGTCATTTTCCTGATTCAGACATGTCATTAAATGCTCAACTAACTAAAATTCCAATGTGCAATCATGTTTTATTCAACTAAAGAACATTACTAAGATCATTCAGGTCTTTGACGTCACAGACCTGGAGAGGATGATTGGCACTTTAATCTTCTCCAGGCTTCATTGCTGTTATATCTTTACTCTGGTCTTAGCAGGAGGTATGACCTGAATACAGGGCTTGGCTGGTGCAGAGCAAATTTATTTATTTATTATTTGCTGGTTTCTACATCTTCTACATCTAGCTTTAGTTTTTAAAGCTGCTTGAGATCCTCTGGTTAGCATTTAACAAATCTCACTTTGTCATTCAGGTAAATGGGATCTTCCTACTGAGGATCTCGTACACACAAGTTTGTTTGTTTTTTTTAATTTTAGTTCTTTTAACCATCTGTTAGAGTTATCTTTGTTTTAATAATGTAAAGCACTTGAACATTAAAAGGTTTAAAATAAAGTTTCTTAATTATTACTATTATCAGACTCAGTTGTAAATAATCTTAATAATCTTGTCTTAAAATCTACCAATGATTGAGGCTTCAAGTCAACCAAAGTTAATTAATTGCAGTAATTAACCCTAATTTAATGCTATTTTCACCCACACTGCCAATTCTGCCTATCAGACAAGTATTCATTTGGTGAGTAAATTGTTGCAGCTGTTCTGCAGTGCACCATTATTTCTGTGGCTAACTTAAAAGTATAAAAGTTGGTTTGTATTTGATAATTTGCCTCACAGTAAGCAGCATTTAAAATGTGTTTGGACAGGATTCTACTACACGTTTTTGCAGATAAAACATACAGTATATGCATGAACATGGAGATTTTAGGATAGTCTCACAATAGAAAAGCAGATATTTTCTGTCTAATTAGCTACTTCAGATGTTGACATACTGCATCATCATAAGAAAATGTTGCCATCAAATTCTTTGGCTGTAATTTCTTTTCATCCTGCACTACATATTATAAGACATATTATCAACCACAATGAAGAAGCAGAATCATATTTTAAATGCCCGACAAACCCATGTTGAACTCACAGGTGATTTTAACGTCCCCCTCCACAAAAACATGAGTTTCACTTATTGTTACTTCACTTGGATGTTTGAGCTTCACTGTGCAGAATGATGTATGTGTAGAGTTTGACACTAGAAGGCTGTTTTCACAGTCACATGCTGAAGACGGAAAGTTTATCAAAAATCTATTTAAGGCGTGTATCCTACGAGCAGGATTTGTGACATCATAACTTCCCCAACTGCGGCTACAGGAGAGCGATGTAACAGCTTCCTTGACTTTTTCAGAGCCAAAGTCAACAACATCCGCTCTTTGATGTCCAGCTCTTCCTCTCTTCCTCTGTCTCCCCCTGTTATCGACCATCTGCCTGGGAGCTCGCTGTCTGTACTTCATTTTACTGGCGTCAGGGAGAGCCACATCGAGGAAATCCTCATGAAGATGAAACTCTGTACTTGTGCCCTGGACCCCGTTCCCACAGCTCCGCTCAAATCATACATCCCCATTCCCAGCCCCCTGATCACCCAAACTGTCAACCTCTTCCTTCAAACTGGTAGTGTTCCATCTGCCCTCAAGGTCGCAGTCATCCACCCCCACCTGAAGAAGCCCACCCTGGACTCAGAGGTTCTTGCCAACTACAGACCTATATTCAACCTCCCTTTCCTGTCCAAGGTGTTGGAGAGGGTGGTTGTTTCTGAGCTTTAGGACCATCTTAAACACAGCACACAGCACTGAAACAGCTCTGTTCAGGGTTGTGAATGACCCGCTGATGGCAGCTGATGAAGGGTCCCCCTCCTCTACTGATTCTTCTTGACCTGAGCACTACATTTGACACTGTGGATCATACTATCATAGAGCACCTCCACACCACCACTGGACTGTCATCAAAAGCTGAGCATAAAAGCTGCCCCAAGCATTTCTACAGCCATGTAACACCTCAGCATCTGTCTTGAGGAGATAAAGGCCTGGATGAACACACATTTCCTCCAATTAAACAGCAGCAAAACTGAAGCTCTCATTGTCTGTACTCCACATCAGATTCAGTCATCAGCCATACCTCATCTCATCTCTGATGGCCACCTCAGTCATTAATTTAGGTGTTAGGTTTGAGCCTCAGCTGACTTTTGATGGCCATATAAGTAAGGGTGCACAATAATATTGGCACATCATCATCATCAGCTGATAAATGCTTTAAAATGAAATATGGGGATTGGTCCAAAATTAAAATTTCTGCCGCTACGAACATTTCAGCTGATATGACAGCAGCTGTGTGAAGTGGAGCTTGCGGAAGAAGCACCAGGACCCTCAGATCTGTCAGCAGCTTGCTCCTCCGGGTCCCCAGTAATAACCTCCACACCATGGGGGGCTCTGCTGCACCACGCTTGTGGAAGGGCCTTCCTAACCATCTGAGGGCAGCGCAGACCCTAGACTCTTTCTATTTAGGAAAGCTTTTTCATCTTAACTCATTACTATTTTCTTTATGTGGTGTGTTCTATGTTATATGTACGGTAGCACTTTGAGTTTCACTATGAATGAAAAGTGTGGTACAAATTAAATGTATTATCATCACTGTTATTGTTATTATTAGAAGACCTGTGGGCATGTACAGACTAAAACTATTTCATATCAAAAGAAGCCAAGTGTAAATGCAACCAAGAAGCAATAAAGATAATTGAAATCTGAGACACATTCTAGCCAGATGTTGAAAAGGTGTAAATGCCTCTGTGCTCCAATAAACATACAGAAACTTTACTCTGTCCTTAGTAGTCTGTCATAACAGCAGCTGATGTCATGCTGAAATTATCTGCTGTTTTTTGTTATCTGCTGTCTCAGTAGAGCAGCAGGCAGAAAGCAGCTCCAGTGATTTCAACATAACATTGATTTTAACGTAACATGTTGCTGTAATGTTTATCTGATCCCTGATCAGCTGAACATTCTGTGTGGGTGACAGAGCCGAGTGAGTCACTTGTAGTTAATCAGTACAAGTAAGTTTATGGACAGTTGTTAGCTACCTTGTTAACTGATAAATTATGCAAGTTATAGTAATTCCAGTGGTTTTGGCAGTTACCAAATAGCTACAGGTGTATTACCACCAAACTGTGGTCTGGAGGACCCTAATTTGCATGTAGCTTGGGAAAACCAAGATAGATCTGTGATATAGCTAACAGAGACATACCTACTGTGTGTGGCGAAGGGTAAATGAAAGTGTATTTAATCGCATCTGGATTTTATCAGGATGCACAACATTTGAAATTAAGTTTAAATGGTGCCTTTGACTGTCACTGGGCAAGAGAAAATACACCATAATGATTTTTATTAGAAGATGGAGTCTGGAGACATCATCTAATTCAAGCATAGCTTCAACCTGGGCAGAGGTTTCACTGAAAGAGCCTTTAATCTTTTATTTCAGCTAAGTTTGCAGGATAACCTCTCTGGATCTCTTGTCTATGAAACTACTGAATGCAGTTGTGATGTGTGAAATAGCTCTCCAACATTAAAATCAAAATCATCTTCACAGTATCTACAAACCATGGTGAAAAGGTGAACTGATGTTTGTTTAATCTCATAAAAAATGTTAAATTACTCCAAATGAATTCCTTTTCAAAAGACAAACAAACCTAGAGGTACAGCAGCTTTTCTTGTTCTGTGACTACTGAACTGCTGTGAATGAAACATGACAAGGAAAAGCTTGAGGCAGGACCATTAACATCAGGCTGTCAACACCCATAGGCAGCGACATATTCATGCCATCAAATCATCACTAAACAGGACTGAAATATAAAAATAAATATAAATAAAAGGCCTTGACATTTCCAGTGCACCGCAGACTTAATCGTCTCATTTAAAGGTGCATTATATAAGATTTGGTCAGAATTTTAGTTTAAAATTCAAAAATTCAAAAACATTCAAAAATTACCTAAATTATCAACAGAATATGAAGAAATAACAGTTTTGACATTATGCCAAAGATGTCTATGTATTGTGTTGCAGAGATATCTACTGAAGTTAGCATGCTAACCAGCTAGCCCAGGCCTGTCCTGTCTCACAATATCACTTTGTACCTCGAGAGGTGATAGTGACTCACTGTAGCGTCCAGTCTGTCCTTGAGCCACCCTGAGCCACCACAGCAGCAATGGTGGAGATTTTGAGCCAGGCTGAAAGCTGCTGTAAGTTTCACTGTTAATATGTCACTTTATAAGTTTTAATATTTATTCAAGTGACAAAGTAACCATTTAGATTCCCAATATGTGGTCGGTTTATCCAAAAACGAAACGAAATTTGTGCCGATGTTGTGAGAAGATACTGCTGCTGCAACCACATTTCAGTCAAAATGTGTTGCCTAAACTTTATAATGCAGTAAAGGCTAAACTGGTGGAGGACTTGAGTAATGCAAAATTCATTGCTTTAACAAAAGATGGGTGGAAATCCCATGCAACAGAGAGCTTCATCACAATCACAGTGCACTTCATTACTGACAACTGGGTAATGGCAAACCCCTGTCTCCAGATACATGCTGTCTATGAAAGTCACCCAAGTGACCATTTTTCAGAAATACTACAGGGAGCTGTAGCAGAGTGGAAAATTGACAGACCAAACACCACCCACGTCACCACCCATGACAAAGGACAATGCCAAGTGCATGGTGAATGCGGCTGAAGCAGCCAGATTTTCACCAAACAATAGATGTTTTGCACGCACTATTAACCTGGCATCACAGAAGGGGATGGGTGTTAACCAGATGTCCCAGCTTTTGGGCAGAGTGAGAAAAGTGGTCACTTTTTTCCATGGCAGCACTACTGCTGCAGCAGGGTTAGGTTCAGGATGTCCCCACCAGGTGGAACTCAAGCCATGACCTGCTTGAGCACTACTTTGACAAGCAGGCTGCTGTTTTCTCAGAATTAACAAACAGGAGTATTAAGAGGAACATTAAGGACATTGTTACTCTGTCTGATGAAGATGTAAAAATAGCTGAGGACATGGTTCAGGCTCTCAAACCACTTAAAACAATGAAAACTCTGTTGAGCACTGAACAGCTGCCAACAGTTTCAGTGATAATGCCACTGAAACACTTAATCCTAGAATCCATGAAGCAGAGTGACTCAGATTCAGCAGCTGTGAAAGATGTCGAATCTGCCATTTCATGACCTCAACAACAGATACCCCGACTCTGACTCAACACTTATTAGTTTCTTCATGAGAGCAATGCTCTTGACCCATGTTTTAAATCTTATCCCTTTCTGAATAAGACCACTCAAGGCAAGATCTTCAACAGCCTGACTGACAATATTCTGTATGACCATCCCCCACAAGCATGTGTTAAACAGTTTCTAAACTGAATTGATTTAATAAAATCAATGTAATCAATACAGTTCAGTTTCAAGGCCCTGAGACCTGTAAAGCATCGTAGTAACAATAAGCACTGTACAAATCAGTTTTATTTTTAATTGAATTTCAGCATTTAACTATAACTAAACAGATGACAATAGATTAAACCATCAGAAATGTACATCACAATGTTTTTGGTAGTTTTATTAATGTCTTGTTTTCCTGGATTTGTATATTTACCAGATATTTTAATTGCAATAATATCTAATGGTAACATTATATTGTTGTTTTGTGGACTTGTCCTTGTTAGGCCCAGGTCTCAGAGACAGAGGAAGTCAGTCAGAAATGGCATCCAGCAGTGGTGATCCTCCAGCCAAAAAGCAACAATCAACCAGCTGTTTGGAAACTTATTTCCAGTGGAACAGACATCATCACCCAGGTCTCCGTGTCAAGTGGTGGAAAAGGAGGTGCAGTGTTACAAGTAAGTGCAGAGCCTCCCAGTGGAGTCAAATCCACTTACATGGTGGCAGGACAATGTGAACCAGTTTCCCCATCTAGCCATGTTGGCTAAACGCTACCTTGGAGCACCAGTAACATCTGTCTCCAGTGAGAGGGTTTTCTGATTTCTTTCACTGCAGGGGAGATTGTCACAGCACAGAGAGCAAACCTCCAACCTAAGAATGTGGACATGATGGTGTTCTATGTTCCCATACATCAAGCATTTCCACAAACATGTGTGGCTAACTGAATGCACCAACCACCCTTTATTTCTGACTGGTCTTCCGTCAAGTTTTATTTTTGTTTACTTAGTTAATTTATGTGAAGTAAATTTATAAAGTTAATCTACCTTCATAGTGTCTTGATATTCCAAATTGTAGTTGATTTAATAAAACAGAAATAGAAACAGATTTTCCCCCCCTGTTTTTTCTTATTCATCCCCACCCCTAACCTCAAGGTCTGAACAAGGTCTGAACCGAACCGTGGATTTGGAGTATTGTCCTCTTCTGATCTATTTAACCCTACGTATTTTGTTTTTAACTCTGTATCTCAATATGGAATATGGAAACCTTGATGATTTTCGAGGCTTAAATAAAGGTTTGAATGAATGAATGAGAGAAAGCGAAGTAGTGAAGGAGAAAAATATGACAGCATAGTTATGAACCCCTATCTGATCCCCATTCTGCATCCACAATGTTCACATCAGAGCACATCTAATGGCAAGATAATTTCCATGACAATAAAATGGATTTTCATGGCCTATTGTGTGTTCTCTTGGCTTCAACATTAAAGAAAGTTAATTTACTGTTCACAACAATGACACAAGAATGTAGCAGAGCGAAAGACAGATGTGTGACATGTTCAGTGTGCTTTGAAGTCTCTTTGAGTACAATGAACACATGACGTCTAATCTGGACTGACACAGTGAATCCTGAGAGGGTTTGCCTCATTCTCAAGTGTAAACAACTCGAGAGTAAAATTGTACTTTGGAAATATGTTGACTGACTTTATGCTACTTTGTATGCAATATGTAACAGCAAGGACATGCTAAAGTGGCTCAAACAGCTGTTCCTATTTGACTAGAGTGCCCCTCTAGACCAAATTAATAAATATCAATATCACTATTACACCAAATAAAATGCTGTTGCTGAGACAATAACATCAAATGACTGGGAAATGAAAACTGTTGCAAACTCTGTTAACACAACATTAACAGAGCAGTGGGTCTCCTTATGTGTCTGACAGATAAACGGTACAGAAGGATCCAGAGTAGACTTATACACTGCGCCATCTTTACAGTGCCCCTGGGTTACCAAAAAGTCACTCGTGTGGAAAAAAAAAAGATTCTGTCGGCACTGGTTGCCATCTGCTTGTCACACCACACTTAATGCTAGTTTAACCAGCATGTAGTTCAGTCCTAAAATTGGAAGTTAGTTATTGTGACTGGCCTGCTTAGCAACAGTGGCTGTGACACACAACTCATGGATGCAATTAAGGCAGTTGAAGGAGCAGAATGAAGCACCTTTTGACAGCAAGAACTTCAGAGCTTTAAACTACTACTAGTACCTCGAACTGGGTTTATTTGACTGACTGAAGTGACTCACTGTGGCATATAAGGAAATGTTGTGAAGCTAACACATTAGCCATGACTACTTTATAAAGAAATGTTGTAAAACAAACACGATAGCCCTACTTATAAGGGATTGTTGTAAAGCTCACACATTAGCCATATCAACTTCACAAGGAAATGTAAAAAAAAGAAATTCTGCTGCTTTAAAATTGTAATCAGTGTTCAAAATGTGTGGGTAATTTCCAGTAGTGAGGTGTTGAAGTGGGTTGAAGAAATCAGTCAACTGCGTGCGTAACACTATTAGGTTAAAACCACTATCTCTGACGTTGCTTTAGCGTCAAATATTTCAATAAGGAAAAACAAATTTCCTCCCAGCATACTGCTGATGTTTTGAGAGTCAACTGTAAAACGTGCTGAATTTTCTGCTCTACTGAATGTCAACGTCTACTGTGACAAGGCAGGAATTTGGAGTATTTGGGTCACTATTTCACGCTATAACAAAATTAAGTTCCCTTTTCTTTTCTTATATAGGCCCACATAGTGCAGGTGTAAATGCTGGCTTACTAATAAGGTCCAACTTCCACAAACTTCAGAAATTTGTTTTCAGAACATGAACATTCAAAATTGTAGAGGGCCTGCCTCTTGGGGTTACAGGGGTTGCCTTCTCATGATTTAATACACACAAACATCCAGAATTTCTTATTACTTTCTATGCAAATGACTTAAAAGTTTGTTAAATGTAAGTCACAAAGTAGCTGCTTTTGAATGCAAATGAGAACACCAGACAGTCATAAAAAATTAATGAAATCAAATGAACACTTTAGTCTTGAAGACATTTATGAAGACTGTATTGGAGTCGACAGTGTCGTGTAGCCTGGAGTCAGTTATGTACTCCTGTAGTTGACAAGGTCACACAGCAAAAGTGTACTTTGGTGTAATCAGAAATTTGAATGAAGACTATGACCAGACAAAATTAACAGAAAAGGTTTAAGAAGGTACTTGATGACTTCTCAAGTCGTCAAACCTGTTAATAAAAATATAATTTGTGTTTTCCTCAGGTCTCTGATTGTTTACTTCAAGGATTCTGCTTATTATGTCATGTTCCTCCTCCTCCTAACAGAGCTGTCCTGTAGTTCTCAGTATCACCACCACAAATCATCCTCAAGTGATTTCTCAGTAATTATAGAGGCAGTTTTAGAGATGAGCCTGAAGAACTCAACAGTTCCTCTTCCTGGCCCTGTCTTACATGTGTCATATTTGACTGCAACAATTATGCTAACAAGGCCTTTTAAAGGGAAGCTGGTTGATTCTGGGGTATTTTTCTGTGCAAATCAGCTTGGTCATGCATGAGCACATGTGTGGGATTCAATATGTGCACAGCTGTGACTATGTTATGTGATAAATGTCAATTTCCTGCCATTTACTACCAGTTTTTATTTGTTTGTTTTTTTACCAAATCAAAGATGTTTGGTGTAATGAATGTAATAACCTTATACACAATGTTATTCTGCATTAGAAAGCACCAAAACCTACATTTATTGTTGTTAAATGTTGCAGAACATTACTTAAGGAAAAGCCAAAAGATACCATGATCTTGATCTGTTCTACTGTATATTGCACATACATGCCCTTTTTCAACATGGACATCACCGTGCCACAATCAGACACTAAGCAGCTCAGCAGCAGAGGGGAGAAAACTTTGTTTTCTTTCGACACATTTTCCTAAAAATAAATAAATAAAAATAAGTCCTAGCCCAGGGTTAACAATGGTTAACCTTCAGTCATAAACCTACTACCCTGTCAGCTGCTTCCCATTCTGCCCGTTTGATCAGCACAAACACCCTTTTCACTGCTGAATAAACCTGATTCATTCCAATTATTTATGAGGGCACGAAGTAAAATGGCAAATTAAATTAATAAATAACACAACAAACTGACTGTGCGTCTCCTCATCTCCGTGAACTCATATGATGCATTGCAACAGCAACCACATAATAGCAAATAGAGGCTCTTGGCCAAGTTTAGGCTGTTGGAGTGTTCCCACATGAGGCCATGTGGGAAAATTCATCTTAAAAATGGAAAACCATGCGAGGAATCTGAATTGATAGAAAATGAATTGCATATCAAAAGCATATCATGCTGCCTCCTCCTCAGTCAATCTGTTTGTCTCCTCATATCTTATGGAGCTGCCGTATTATATTACAGCTTTTAGTATCAGATATTGTATTAGGAGAGCCTAAAGCTTGACACTTTATAATGGAAACAGCAGTGGTTATCAGCTGATCCTCTATGAACATCAATCACATTCACCTCCTGGTATAAGCCACTTTGTTCAACTTGTCCTGTTTGCACAGCTGCTTAGTGTTAGGGAAGCTTCTCGCCTCTGCCCCAACATGGGATTGTCTGGAGATGTGTTTAGCTGCATGTCACACTGGCTTATCAGGAGGATGGGTAAGCTTGATTTTCTGTTGATGTTTCAAACAACAGAACAAAATGTTTCTGGTTTGGACATGTATGAACAAGGAGGTATTCCCCTGTCCCATGTCCGCATTCTTAATGAGGATAATTTCAAGGCTTGCATGAGGTGTAAAAAAGTTTGTTGCATAAGTGTGAGGAATAAGATAGATTTACACATTTATATTAATCATATGTATCGTCAGAGGAGGAAGTCAATCAGAAACAAATACATCCCATGCATCTACATTTTTCTCAGTGGCAATTTGAATTTTTAAAAAGTTTATTCTATTTATGTTAACTTCTTTGGTAATTGAAATTGAAAAACTGGAGCAGGAAGGAATTTCTGCTGCTGGGACAAGAGGTACAGTACATGACAGAAAACATATCAGAAGGAGAATTTAGATGCATGGAAAGTGACTGCAAACAAAACCATTGCCACCTTTTTTATTGTTGCTAGCAAAAGTGTTATTAATCAAATGCACAAATCAAATGCAAATAGTGAACTCAAACTACTCTAGTCTGCATATGAAATACATTAGATTCAGCTAATGTATTAAATGATTGTGACCAATGATATATTGTACAAGCACTCCAGAACATGTGTGCTCAGCTGTGTTTCTGTCCTGCAGACAGACTCTTATGCAACTTATCAAATTTAAGAGTATAAGTCTAAGAGATAAATAGTCCATAATTTCACTTTTAGCTGTTTGATAAATATGAACCCAGGATAGTAATGAATACATTTGGAATAGGCCTTTTTCACTGAAGACATTTTGACATGTCACAGTAGGAAAGGCACATGTGTAAATGAGAAAATGAATGATGGCTAAATTCCATTTAGCCGCTTCACTCTCTGAGTCTTGGTATTGCACACGCTGGCTCACTGTCACGCTGTCATGTTTTACTGGAACACTTGCCCTAATGCAATGAGCCATTTGCATCCTGTTTTGTTGATGATTATAACTGTCTCCTCATATAAGTGTAAAATTAATTCAATTGTACTCCTGAAACTCGGGAATAAAAGCTGTCATCAAATTTCTTTTGACTTGAAAATGCCCTCAAATTTAAGAGATCTCCAGAGGTCTCTCACGTCGTTTAAGATCTGGATCTGTGCAAAGGTTGACAAATCTGCCGACCAACACCTCTAACTAGGTTGAGCTGAATACTCGGATGAAACCAGTATCCATTACAGATAACATACTTTTTACTAGGATGACTATCATCCGAGTAAAATGTGTCAATATCCGGATTTGTGATCAAGGAAAATCGTCACTGGTTAGCTGTGTCTATGTCGTTCTGTGATAGGCCAGCCACACACAGAGCTCCTCCCCTACACACAGCCTACACAAAGTTCACTGCTGCTGCACCACACAACACAATCTTGCCATCATCACAGCCACTCTGTCCACAGGGATTAACAGCTCACGACTCTCACTGCTTCAACCCTTATCCATTTCAGGCTTATCTGAGTATGGATACAGATAACTTAGTTGGTTGAACAGTTACAGATACAGATACTCACTCACCCTTACCTCTAACACTCACTAAATATCAAGTTACATCTTATTTGTTCAAGCGTACACAAACAGAAATTGTGGTTTTACAGGAAGTTGCATACTGGAACTAGCTACTGTAAGAACTTAAAAGCTTGGTTCTGCTTCATATTTAGCTTACAGATAAATAAAAAGATAATTAAAAGATATGGATCATATATCATAATTGACATGAATGCAAGTATGTGCATTTCCCCAAATGTCAATTGCTTTAAATTGGTTAAAGGTAGAGTCAGTCATTCTGGAGAAAGATTGATAATATTTAAACCAAACACCCAAACAAATACACACCTCCCTTCGTACTCCCCCCCAATTCATGGACGTGCATTGCCCTGGCAGAAATATAGCGGAATCCAGAGCGATGCATCAGCGTCACTTCTGTTCCTCTCAATTTTTGTCATGAGCGGGACATAGTCCATCCACACTGTCTGTCTCTCTGTGGCCTCCGCACTTCTCACTGGACCTGCGTTCAGCGTCTCTGTCCACAGAAGCAGCCGTCTGTCAGCTGCAGCTCCTGGAGAGCTGAGAGGACAGCAGCAAGACAAACTGCCTTCATCAGGCTGACTGACAGCAGAAATGTACTGAACCAGAATAGTTTGCATGTTGGCTCCATGTCAACCTCTCCAGAAGATCTTCAACCTGAGTCTACAGTTGGGGTGGGTCCCGGCTCTGTGGAAAACATCTTTTATTGTACCGGTACCAAAAATAAAATGTCCGGCTAAACTAAACGACTACAGACTGGTGGCCCTTACGTCGCACATCATGAAAACCCTGGAGCGTCTGCTTCTACGCCTACTGAGGTTTGAGGTCAAAGACAAACCCGATCCCCTGCAGTTTGCATACAAAGAACACATTGAAGTGGATGATGCTGTCATTTACATGCTCCACTGTGCCCTCGCTCATCTGGAGGAATCAGGCACTTATGTAAGAATCATGTTCTTTGATTTTTCAAGTACATTCAACTCCATCCAACCCATCATACTCAAAGACAAGCTCAGAGAGATGAGAGTGGATCCCTCCTTTGTTTCCTGGATCACTGATTACCTGACAGAAAGGCCACAGTTTCTCAGGTTGGGGACAGTAATGAGCAGCACGGATGCTCCACAGGGGACTGTACTGGCTCCATTCCTGTTCACATTGTATACCTCGGACTTCAGATATGACTCTAAGTCCTGCCGCATCGAGAATTGAGATTGTATCAGGAATGGACAGGAATCTGAATACAGGTATCTAATAACAGCCTTCAGTGACTGGAGTCGAAAAAAACCGCCTTCAACTGAACACCTCAAAAACAAAGGAGATGATCATGGATTTCCGCAGGAGCCAGTGAAAATCTGTGGGGTGGACATTGAAGTGGTACACACCTATAAATGTCTGGGGGTCCTTGTGGATGACCAGCTGGACTGGTTCTGCCTGTTCTTCCTGTGGACACTGAGGTCCTTTGATGTGCGTGTGGAAATGATAACCATGTTCTACCACACGGTGGTGGCCAGTGCACTCTTTCTTGCTGCAGTGTGCTGGGGACGCAGCCTTACAGACAAGCTGGTCAAAAAAGCGGGCTCAGTGCTGGGCAGGTGATTAGACCCTCTAAGATCTGCGGTGGAGAGAGGCACACTGAACAAACTGAAAGCTATAACGGACAATAGCAAACACCCTCTCCACAGCCTCCTGGAGCGACAGAGGAGTAGCTGCAGCAGTCGGGTATCAATAAAGTAATATCTATCTATCTATCTATTTATGAGAGGAAATCAACAGTGTTTGTATTTATTGATTGACTAATATGGTTAATAAGTTGAAAACACATATACAGCAGGATATTTGAGTGATTTAAACAGCTGCCTGCTCAGATTATGCTTCATTAACACAACAGAGACAGACTCAGAGCATAAAAAAGTGCATTTGGTCTCCGTGAGGCTGTCTTGGATTCAGTGTGGATTGATACATTTAATAAAACAAAAGCTTATCTGTTCCATGAGAAAACGCTTTCTATATGAATTATGTCCTCACACAGACAGCTGCTCTGATCACTTCCCCCTCTCCTGTGCACAAGCACGAATGCCCCCAGTTGCTGATTGGCTAGAATAGTGTTGTCTGGCTCGCTCCAAGCCACTGTGTTTACATGCCCATTTACAGAGCCAGTGCTGTGTATGAACACCAGATTTTTCAGCACACACACAGAAGGGACAACTAGCGGACCATGAGGACATATTCCCTGAATTTGACAAAAAAATTATGGGATTAGAATCGCTGACTCTACCTTTAAGAGAAGCCTGACATACAGAGACAGAGGCAAGCACACACACTTCAAGATATGTTTTGAATTGGTTTTGATGAAAAATATTATTTGAAAATTTATATTTTCAGAATAGATTTAGCCCACCATTTTGCAGTCAATGCTTTGTTGTAAGCTCTAAAGGCAAAGTTAAGAAGTTATACCACTTCACTGTTCATTACACATGCTACAGAAAATATCATAGAGATCACACATATGAAATCAACAAAAAATGTAATTATACATGCTTTTGCATAATAGTGTACCACTGAGAAAACCTAAGCATTCTTTTCAATGAACAATGGGCCAGGTGGGTACAGGGTATGGGATTAAATTTGTGTCATAATAATTGAACATAATCTCCCAAGAATCAAAAAACAAAATTGAATTGAAAGTGAATAAAAAATAAACTAAAACCAAACAATAACCTCAAAGGCAAAACGTACAATTAACTATACACGAGTGCTACATTCGATTACAATATTCTCACTTTTCTTTCACTTATAAAAACTGAAAAATTCAGCAGCAAAACTGAAAAAAGTGACGGCAAAAAAGAAATCCCAATCAGTAAAAGAAAACTGAGAATATTGAAACCAAAGGTAGCACTCCTGTCTAGTTTTATTTTAAGTTTTCTTTGGTTTCAATTTATTTTTATTCACTTTCAATGTATTAATTTAATCATTCTTAAGTGATTTGTTCAATTATTATGACACAAATTTATTCCCATAAAAGGGTAATGCTTTGTATCTCATTGGTTGTTCCTCTCATACATGTCATTAATCATGTCCTTACAATTCCCTGTAAGCAGGAGTGAGAGGCTTGATAAATGTGTCGTATTCTTTCCTTTCAGCAAAGATTTTACTTCTGAATTGGCTCTTTTTTAGAGGTGAAGGTTGATGAATATGAGCCAAGGTCAGTTTTTCATTACAGAAAAACACAATGAACACAACACATAATGTTACGTACAGCATATGAACCATTCTGTGGTTTTCTAAATTAGCTAATTTCTGTAGGAAATGTATTATATATCCCATAGTATTCCCAGTAATAGTACATTCTTTCACTAGGATTAACTTATACTGTACATTCTACTACCTTGCCGCCACACTGGGCTGAATGTTACCTCTGTAGAAGTGCGTTTGTGTTTACCGTGATAACTGAATGACTTGGATAGTCTCAGAGTATGTAATTAACCACCCACAGGCTGCCCGTCAGAGTTAGGTAATGTGCATCATGAAAGTGAAATCACACCAATTAGAGCACTCATATGAACACTCAACACGAAACAACATGGACTCACAAAAGAAGAACATTTTGATATGACACGTGTCACTGTGCCTGTGTGGAATTGGCTTTTATTCCTTAGATTCTGACTTGCTGCAGACTATTCAGTCAAGTAATAGTCTAACAATACTGCTAACCTTATGAGAGTACAGTGAAAGCCAGACAATGCCGCTGTTGTATATGTGTGAGCTATGAGGCGGTGGTGGGCTTGCAAGTCCCACAAGTCTCACGGCAGATGTTGGGTTTCCTTTCTTTTTATTTAGCATGAGGCAGGTACAGATGATGACATAATGATGTGGTCATTGTGCAGGCTGGACTGGATTCTGTTTCTGTGTAAACCAAAAAGATATTTGGCAACACTTTATAAATCACAGCTGATGCATTCATCACACTGAAGCTGCATCTATCTTTCATGGAGTCTGTCCTTTTTTAACCGCTGCTTCATTAACTATTTGTACAGTTATTATTAATTAATAACCGTACATGGAGTTTTTTCTTCCCATAATAGAGAGATTAAAAAAATACTAAATACACATTGATCTGACAAATAAGAAGGACGGATTAAAAATGTTACATTCTGATCAAATAATTTCTTTTTTATATATTCAGTATTTTTGCTTCATTACAGAGTCGACAGTAGAGAGCTGACAGGAAACGAGGAGGAGATAGGGGGATAATATATAGCAAAGAGACACTGCATTTACATGGTCAGTGACTTAAACCTCCAGGCCAACAGTGCACCCCAAGGGATTAATTTTTGTAATATAAATGTTAATTTATTTCCTTACACACCTTTATGTCTGTGGAGCTTGTCAAATCACATGATTTTAGTCCCCTATATCACACCTGTGACTTGTTCTCTTAACTGAAAAGTGTGCCCGTTGAAGCTCATCCTACATGAAATGTACTGCTCTCTTTCCCACTTGCACATATTGTTTAAACAATGTAGAAGTTTTAAGATGATCCAGAGCTAAGTTTTGGACTTAATAGCTTTTTTATTTTCAGAATATCTATCTTCTTTATGCACATGCTCGCCTGCTGGCATAGAGCTAAAATGTTGCTCAACTATGAAGGTGTTGCTTGCCAGTTTAATACTGTTCAGTGACTCCGGAAGCTGTGTTATATAATTCAACTGCTGCTTCTGTGCAAAACTGCAGCAGTAAACCAGTAATGGTGCCAAACACTCATCTCAAATCCATCTTTACCACAGGTTATTATTGTTAGTTTGATTCATTTTTAAAAAGTAGTTTTCAACAGTTTTTCTACACAGACTTATCTTACAAAATTACAGAAGATAGGCACACCAAGATGAACATCCAGCAGACAAGGACCTACATTAGCATTTATTTGGACTTGTGTTTCTAGCCATCTGACAAACATAAGTCCAATATTCACTATACTTGTTTTGCTCTGTTTAGGTCTCCACCAACTCCTGAGGGAAATATCTGGCTCTTTAGCATCGAAATACTTCACCATGTTCACCAGCTAGTTGTTAACTTTGTCTGCCAGCTGTTTGGTGCTGTGCATAGTGTAGAGAGCACATGTGTCGTGTAAAGTGGGCTTATCTAAGCTTTTCTGTTGAAAACAGCTGCCTGCTGCTGGAAATGACACTGATGCACACAGTGGGGGTAAACCAAAAAAGTAAAGTTGGGGCCATGAAACTGAAACAATGAGCTAAAAGACCAGCTGGTAAAAATTAATCATTACAAGCAATACCAAGAGCAGCTTAAAGGAAACTATAGTTTTGAAGTTCATTGAATTAGTCATAATTAGCCATAGACTTAGCCCTGAATTGCGTGAATCATTATCTAGAAAAACAGTCTGTGATTTTATCACCTTTCTTTTCATTGTCAATTATAATGTGACTTTGCTGATCTACTGTATATACTGTACATTCTATTCTTCTAGCCCTGCTGCCTTTATTTGTTCCCAGCCTGACCTCCAACAAGGGTTGCTAGGACACTTATGACATGTTAGGCTTCTAAAGCTGTATACTGCAGCTATTTCACTTCTTACCATGCTTTATGTTTACAATCTGTACATTTAATACAGTAGCCTAGCACTGTTTTTCACACTGATTGCAATTATGGCATTGGCTTAATAGCCACAGAGAAAATCAAGGTGATAACAGCCTTTTTATACCAGAGGTACAAGGGAAGGGAAGAAGCCAGATGATAACTGAAAGTGAAAGCGGAAAGCTCATGAGCCCATGATAGCCTACATTTAGTGCATTTACATTCCACTGCTAATATGAACATGTCAGCAGACCTCCATTCAGCCCACTGACTGATAAAAAGAAATCCTGCGAATGCGTGTTTGTATGGGATCTGAATTTACATAGACCAATACACAGATTATAATGTTCTTGGCAGGCCTTTGATTTAATTAGGCCTCTTTGGGATTATACTGTTCCTTGAATGTACTTCATGTGAGAGTCAATGTGTGTGTGATTTACATATATGTGTTTATGTGTTGATGGGCTGGAAGGGATGCATATTTAGAGCAAATGAAATAATACTTTTAAAATCTGTTACACCTATTCAGTACCATAAAAAAGATGGAAAAAAAACAATGAGCAAACTAAATCTGTTTCGGAAGACTGTGAAATGCAGTTGAAAGCTCTGGAAAACGTACTAAGTAGATCTTGAAGAGGAATCACAATGATGCAAAAATTATGTAAATATCCAATATTTAGCATTTCACTCCCATAACACTGTCTGACACAACACATTTGTCATCCTTGTTAAAACCTGGTGCCAATGTTATTCACAATACAACTCGGCAACACAACCACCGACAGTTCAGTCAAAGATTCAGGTGTGTTATTTGTCAAGGATATTGCTGGAGCTGGTTAACCCAAAGTGAAGAACTTGTCAGGAGACCGGGATGTCTTACTTGGAAACATTTATCGAGGCTTGATTGAGGAAAACAGAATTTCAGTACAAGTGAAACACTGTGCAATGCCACTCAATTCTGCCGTCTACTTCCAGACAATAGTATTTAAACCCCTCACCAAATCTTTGCCCTTTCTACCTCCAAATAAGGTTATTCTTCACACATCTATGCCTCTATTGGTTACTGAACTATAAACAAGACACTATACTAATTGAAGTTAACTGAAATCACGTAGTCTGTACACAAGTTACTTGCTATCCATTCAAAGAGGAGACCAGTCTGACCGTTTGCACAAAAACACAGCATATCATATACAGCCGGCCTTATAAAGACAGCTGCATATCCCAGCCAATCTCAGTGGACAGAGAGATGAACCGCTCTGAAATAGACAGGTCATGACCAACTGCTCCCAGGATAGAGAATGACCAGGGGATGACCAGATAATGACCCGTGGAACACAAATTTTTCCCACACATTATCCTAGTAGCAGCTGATGTAGCCTTGAGCCGCTAGCCTCAAAATCATTTTCAATTTCAAGTCACATCCCTTGAGGCAATCTCTCAGACTTCACGCAGATCCTCCTAGAGCCACTAAAGGCTTTATACAACTTTTTTCACATATGCAGTACTGCTCCAACACCTGTAAACATGTGCTGATGTGGTGAAGTTCCCCTTGTAATCTCCTCCACACATGATATATACTGCAGGAGGTCAAAGGGCAGCAGGTCCGATACAAATTTCAATTGTATTGTATTTCAACTGTCAACTTTTGTGACCTTAAGGTTTATGTTTTCCTACTATTCTGTTGCTCAAAATTAACCCCATTTCCCATAATTTTCCCAAATTTCCTTAGCAAATAGAATGTGTACTTCCCCTTCCCCTGTTATACCAAATCCTCATTTGAACGTAGTTATAATTTGTTGGCGTTAAAAAGGGAATGCAGCGACTTAACATACTGTAGGTTTGCCAATTCTTGACTTGTACTGTAACCAAGCTGTATCTCAACAATGACTCCCTTTGTACTGTTGGCTGCCTGAGGCTGTATCCAGAGGGATTTTATTACCAGCAAAGGTCAGTTAATTTGATTTGCTGTTGAACATTAGTAATTACAGTCGGTCATCCGGACATTAAGAAAATGTTCTTTGGGATCATACTAATCTCAAGGCCAAAAGACAAGATGCAAATATGACAAGATGCAAATATGATACAATTAATATTGATATATTAGTCTGCAACTCAATGGAGTTGTGAATTTCACACTACTATACATTTTCTTAAACACAGTAAAGTAAGTGTTAGACAGTTTTAGGTGGGCCGAGATTTATTCTGTCCATTTATAGAACAAAAGAGAGAAAGGGTCAAAAGAAAAAAATATGCTTGAGACTCTTCTCTCTGGTCTGGTTGAGATAACAGCTGCTCAGCTGATAACAGCTGCTCAGCTTTTATCAGCTTATTTCTGCCTTCCAGAAATTTAGCAGATATGGAGAAGTTTTTTCTTGCTTTGGTTACTGGTGGATTGTAACCAGTTGAAAGGTAAATACTATCACTTTAAAATTACCTAATCATGCTCCAAATTACACCATATTACTCAATTTATGTTCTTTAATGTATAAATTGTTTGCACAAAGTAACGGAAAATTGCATTTAACAACAGCTGTTAATATTTTAACATGATGAAGGGTCAACAACAGCACAATGGCAGTTGTCTTTTTCTCAGGGCAGACATTTTGACATGACACAGCAAGAAAATAACATACAATAATAACAATAACATGAATTAGGGCTGCACCCAATTAAGCTAACCTGTTTCAGAACCCTGCCATTGTGCATACTGGCTCACTGATATGGTTTACTGATACACTTACATGGAATTGAGCCATTGTTAGCAGTATTAGCCTGTGGTTTTACTGCTATGACAAGTCAAAATGTCTGCCATGAAAAAGGCTGACTTAACTGTACATAGCTTTACAACTTTCAGTGTTTGCAGTAAGATTAACACTTAATTTCCAGCTACAGTAGCAATTATAATTGAAGTTACAAATTAACGTCTACTGTGTTCAGTTAAGTAGGGGCACCCAGAATGTTAGCGGCAAGCTAGCGGCTATGTTTTGGTGTTGTTAAAGTTGGTTATTGCTTTCAATAAATGTATCCTTGTCCCTTTATTTGTCCGTTTGTCTTTTAATAGTTGTGACACTGCATTGAAAGTTATTTCAGCAATACTGGTCAGCTTTAGCTATCGGTTAGCTTGCACATATGCAGTCTAATGTTGTTTAGCCTAAAGTTAATGCATGGAGAAATTACCTGTGAATATTGTCAGGCTATAGGCAATCTAATCTAAATGAGCTGCTTGAATTAAATTCAGTTTCATATTGAATTTGGACAGAGGTAGGTGGGTCTTCTTTGGAATTTGCATGTCTGCTTGTTAAACAACCCCTAAACATATGTTTAAGATTGCTTAACATTGCATTCCATTAGTCTGTGCACACAAATGAGATAATGCAGGTTTTGTTTGTTAGTTTGTTTTTTCCCTCCATGATACCTAATAGAAAAGTAATGAAAGAATGAAAGAAAATAACCTAACCCTAAATTAGCTCTTTATTCTAATAATGTTCCTATCTTTCACAAGTTCCATCTGTGACCAACATACTGTATTTTACCCTTCTGCTCTCTACTTATCTGCTTTATTGTTTCCATTTGAACATTATGTTTTACAGGACTTGTTATTATTCATCACATACATCATATGCGTTAGTGTTTCAAGGTGTTGTGTAATTTCCTATTGTGCCTAAGAACAATTCCCTTACCCTCAGCCAAAATAAACTCACACTTCAAAGGAAGCTCCCTATGAGTCCTGCACTCCTACATCTGCAACGTTCTACCAACTAACATGGCAAATGAAAAACTGAACTGCGTCTCAATGGCCTAATCAAATGTTACATTTATTGCATGCCACAGACTGTTATTGTCTTTATCTTTACCATACCAGAGGACATTAGCATTACATCTCACTGAACACTTGACTTTCAGTGAAAAGATGAAATAAACATTTGTGAGAGATGGGAAAAAAAACATTCTTCGCAATAGGAAACTGACCTATGATACAGATGTAAAAGGCTGCAACGATATCAGCCTCTTTGGAGAGTCTTGAGGCGAAAGGGTCACCACGGAGGAGATAATGGGGGACGTATGAGGGATGTGGCCACGTCTCGTTCTCCATCACTGCCATCAGTGGGGAATGTTCTGTGAAGTGGAGGAAAAGGGTGAAACAATGAAGCTGCTTCCTCAAATTGAAAACAGTCCACACACACATACAGGCATCAGGTAAACAGGACACAAAGCTGCACACATGTACCAGCATGCAGAGTATGAAATGCAAACACATGCAGGCGTAGAGTAATTCATAGACCCATGTCTACAAACCCATTTCAAACATGCATGTTCTATATCAGAGGTTCTCAAATTTTTTCACATCAAGGACCCCTAAACTGACACAAATGAGACCACAGACCCCCATTTGATAAGATTTTTGTTTTTAGATGTTTTATCACAGAAAGTATATGAAACCCATACATCCTGTCATTTTGTTACTCATGGATGGAATTTTAGTGAAAATAAATTATTCCGCTTTTTGCCATGGAACCCCCTCAAGGCCCTCTGGAGGTCCCCAGTCCCCACTCTGAAAACCACTGCTCTATATCATCAAGGCCGGCCCAAAACAACTAGGCGGCAAACTGTGACAGCTGAGTTAAAGAAGATGAACCTAACATGGGGCGAAGCACAGCATGCATCACAAGACGTGTCTAGATGGAGGCAGATCATTGAAGCCTTCTGCCCACCAGGGATGAAGAGGATTAAGTAAGTAAGTAGCTCTATATCATGATGTCCCCTGAGCCAGCAATCAGAAACAGATGTCACAGGTGTCCACAAGAGATTGCCTTGCATCACTCTGGCAGAGAAGGGAAACTGGCTGCATATTTAGCTGCTTTCTTTATTGATAAGAGGACGATTGTGAGAATACGTTCTTACGTTTGGGTTTGTCTAAGTTGTGCAGGTTCAAAAAAACAGAAAAAGGAAACACACCATAGGCCTTTTTTAACAGAGGACAGTTTTTGACATTTCACAGTAAGAAAAACACATGTATAAATAATGAAATGAAAACCAGGATCCTGGTATTGTATATGCTGGTTCACTGTCACATGGTTATGGTTTATGGGAATGAGCAGTTAGCAGCACAGTGCATTAAAGTGCATTTAGAGAGAAAAGTATATGTCTCAGTTTGATGTAGACAGCTCCTGCATGTCAATGAGTGACCAGCACTGATGGGGGAGTTATATAATCCAATTTGCTGTCCAGAGAACATTAGGTGGCATGATTGTTGGAACTGCTGGTTTATATGGGTTAACAGTTAGCCTAGCTTGCACTACTCTGTGCTTGCCCAGCTTCCACGTCTTTTCAATGTTTCCTCTCCGGTGCAGCTCCAGGCAAGGCCATGGTCTCAACTGGGACCACTGGGCGTAGCAGACCAGCTGCTCAAATTATTTAGCTCTCAACCAGTATTTCTCATAGTAAAAGTCCTTGTTATAAATGTCCAAAAGAAACTGACGATCATAGGTATATTTCCCTTGCACTCCACAAAACGACACAGACGTAGACATGGACAAATACACTGAATAGTCAGAACTAGGAGAGGTCGTGCCACCATCACACCAGTGCATGGAGAGAGAGAGAGAGAATACCACCAACAAGGACCCCTTAATTTCTCTTCTTTTCTTCACAAAATAACTCTTCTGTTAGCTTCCTCAGTGCAGTTTCTCCTTTGGAATGTTGGTAACAGTGGCAGGTAGCAGTTAGCAGTTGACAGCTAAGCTAGCTGTTTTGATTTACAAAATATATCCAAAGATGATATTTCCTCTTCTGTTCTTGCTGATTAATGCTGAAGTTATTTTGCAAAATGTCCCACTTTTTAGGTCCAACTTTGAGATGTATTCAGGAGCCCATCCCTGGTGCAGCCACTCTCTCTCATAGAACACAGCATATTAACACTGACATGCTATCACCAAGCAACATTAGCATTTGTTTGGAGTTGTGTTTTGGTCACCTGATGAAAGTGAGTCCAATAATAACTCCTTTTAGTTCTGTTTCAGTTTACAACAACTCCTGCCAAAAAGTATGTTTCTGCTGAAAACGATGTTGTGAAAGTGGTGAGAGGGAACCAACATGGCTGTGAGTCACAAAACTATAAAGCTCATTGATATGAGGGGACATGCAGAGCTGGGTGATAATTCTTCGTGGGTTTGTCACTACGAGCAACACCTTTCACACACAAGTAGTCATGTCATCTATTGTAAATAGAAACATCTTGACTATTGATGCTTAAAATAGATGCAAAAAAGTACATTACATAAGGTATAATAAGTGCTCACTAAAACATCAGTTATTCTTGTCCTTGAGATAGTCTGTTTCAACACCTTACTTAATTTATTGATCTTTTTTTTTTTTAATATTTTTTATAATTTATTAAATTCCTCAGGCCACTGTGCGCCACCGCAGCTCAGAGGAGATTTGATTATAAGTTTGATAAGGTGGCAAGTCTCAGTCACAGTTCCCGTCAGGTCTGGAATTGATTAAAACATAGTTTAGGGTAACAGGTCAGCTCCAGTGCTGAGCTTTGCATGTGCAGAGGGTTTAAAGGTTTGCAAAACTGGACACATGTAGGACTCTGATGGAGTTAAAAAAGTTTTTAATAATTTTAATAACTGTGTGGAATTAATGTGTGGCTGATGTAGGCTTACTCTGTTTTAGAAGTACGGTGTAAAGCATGGGAGCCCTCAATGGTATTTTGCACACTGACTTTAGCTTTTACCCTTCATCACCTGATCTTATTGAAAGTGAGCTTGTTTTATAGCAGTTAACCTAATGATTAACCTTAAAAGTGAAAAGAAAGATTGCACAGGTAAGTAAACTGAGTAATTACCACTAAATGTAAATTAAATGCAACACTAGTTAGAGGTAATTTCTTCATTGTAATGTGCAGTATATTTTATGTACATTCATGAAGGGAAAAAGGAGGTACTCTAAGAGTGTACTGCAGAGTAGGAAACATAATACAGGCAAGCAGATATGCACCATCAGAAGTATCCTTGCTGCTCACCCAGGGGCTCACCCTGAAGCATCCTCTTGCATGTGGAAAGGCTATCTCTGCTTTATGAGTACAATATGTTTGGCAAAGAGAGAAAATAGACTGTGGAAAACCTCCACCAAGCAACGCTATAAAAAGAAAAATGGAGAGAGAAGCAGGAGGTGCAGCATTAGGCCACTTCAAAACATTCTATTCCACCAAAAGAAGTGTACAGATGATAGCAACAGCAGGAGAGCACCAGCAGGTTCAACAAATGAAAAGCAGAGAGCTAAATTAACCAAGGAGACCACAGAGGTCGCAGTAAGAGCAAAGCATTTTGGAGGCTTGTTAGCGTAATTTAAAAACCAAGATGACTGACTGACAAGATCATATATTGTGTTTGTTATAGGGGAATTGTCAAGAGAAGAAAGAAAGGAACACTGAATTCTTTAATCTGACATATTTTGTTTAGAAGAACATGTCTTACTTTTGAAGGAATATAAAAATAGCATAGATGCAAAAACCCTCTTATAATGAGGTGCACTATGACAAACTTTTGTGAAACATATAATTATCTTCTAAGCTTGTGTATATTGATGCAGGCACATGCAGGTCTACCCCCTGCAGGAGCATACTTACATACTGCATACTGTGCACATACCCACTTTTACACCCTAGAATCAACATCTTTGTTGCCTACTCACATGGAAATTTGTCTTTGGCTTCACAGACATACTCTTAAAAACTTCACAGAAATACTGTACAAACACTTAAAAACTTCCTCTGCCATGGGTTAAAATACATGACATAAGGACAATAAATAAGCAGGCTTGTAATAATAAACGGTTGGGATGAAAGTGCTAAAATAATAACAATAAATTAATATCTTAAATAGACATCATACTGTCACTAATATCTAATACGTCATTGGTTTAGTAAGATGACAGAGGATGGGATAAAAGATCTCTTAGAGTTTTTCAAATTCATTAAATAAAGGATGTGAAGGGTCGTGAACTATTAATGTTGCTTTCCTCGTGGTTTGTGTGTCTGTCTCTAGGGGTTCCATATAATCTTGCTGAGCTTGCTAACAAAAAAGCAGGCTAAATTAGGTTATATAATACTGTATCAACAGGCTCATTCTCAATCACTCAGAATAAAAGTCAACAGGTGCTGTGCAGATTTAGAGATAAATAATTTTACTTAAAATAAACATGAATACAATGAAATACGTTAATATTTTAAATGTATTTTTTTTCATTATCTTCAATTAGAATGAGCTTCTATTTAAGATTTAAAAGGAAAAGCAAACAAACAAAGGCTGCTGGTATTTTAATGGGACATGTGAGCTGCTGTTGACGTGGAGGGAGAACATGTATACCATGTATTTCAGAGCCACATTACATATATCTGTATTTGGAAATGTGTAATACCACAGTGAATGCGCACGGACAATGATGGATATCCATCTTCCACAAGCAGCCAAAACCTGTCCATCAACCTTTAGCCAAGTAGTCTTGTTGGTCGGCTCAGATTCAGTTGTCTCTGTGTTGAGAGCTGAGATGTTTCAGCATTTCCTTGAGCTGTTTTTTGTCTCAAATCTTTCCATCACTGCTCTGATGCTTACTTTTTCTCTGACTGCTGAGCTCCTGCACATCTGCGTAGCTGGAAAGCTTGTTGTGTTACTATGACAACCAGCAACAGTGAGTTGCCATGTCAGCTGTGACTACCTGCATATTAAAGAGTTTTTAATATGGTGATTTTGATATTTATTACTTAATTATTGTGTTTTGATATGTTCGAAAATGTAACATAAAAGTAGTTCATGTAAATTTACATTTACATTTTTTATTTAGCAAACGCCTTTATCCAAAGCGACATACATCTGAGACTGATACAACACAAGCAGGGATCTAGTCAGGAGACAAAAACACGAGTAAGTGCCATAAAGCTTAAGATTGAGTCCAATAGGACGTAGATGCCAACAGGCAGTGCACCAAGGCAATGCATAGAGTGCATAGATTGCATAGAGGCAGGTTTTTTGTTTTTTTCTCTCTCTACCTCCAGACCATCTAGTGCAGAGGTGCAAATGTGGGGAAATGTTATCAAAAACACGCAATAGATGAACAATGATATGATTAATTTTGCAGAACCCCTGGCCTGTCTTCTAAGCACCCCAGTGTGCTGCAGCACCAGCTTTGGGAACCACTGGTTTGGTATTTTAATAGTATAATATTTTTTCCTTGAATAACTACACATGCTACTACAGTATAATAAACAAATGCTGCTTAAGGTCATGGAAAGGTTGGAGACATGGTTTAAAAAAAGACAACATTAATTATTGGACTGAGATAAGATGCTATCGCCGGTCTCTGGCGTGAAAGTCACACTTTTCCACCACCCTGAACTCTACATCCTTTGTTTTCACTTCACTCCACAAAGGACACAATTCTTCCTGCATCAGCACTTGAATCATGTGCTGAGTGCAAACACAGTTCCTACAAATACCGGGCTGACGCATTAGCATTCTTATACTGATTGATGCTTCTTGTGCAAGATGTAAACAGAACATAAGATGTGTTTGATTGTCCAATCACATCCTTCAAATTAGAGGATGCAGATGGAGAAACCCTTTCCTTCCTGCTGTGAAGTATAAACAACAGTGGTAGGCAAATAGTGGCCCGTGAGTCAAATCCGGCCCTCCAGAAAATATATTTGGTCAGAAGTCAAAACTTTAACAGGGATCTTCACAAATCTACTGTGGGTAACAAAAAGCAAACACAAGGCTGGTGTAAATCCCAATCAATATGTTACTTCTATACTGTCCCCACAGGACGAGAGGCATTATGAAACCCATGGTTGCACTGTGCTATTTGAATAGTGCAGGGTGCTGAAATTATGTCTAATAAACCTACCAGAAATGAAATTTGAAGCTTTGAATTCCAATACTGTTTTAATTCCACAACTTTAGCCTATTCAATCATTACAGATTTATTTTTCACGTACACAAATAGGTGGCAGATGAACAATAATGGTGTGGTGATGCCTTTTTTTTTCTAAGACAACAACAACAACATTACTTTCAGTCAACCATGACTGAAGCGGCCTACTGTGTGTGGATAACAATAAAGTACGTCTCTAATCTCAAACTGCAACACAGAACATATTGTATATTCCTGTATGAGTCACTTTTAGCCAACTGAGTATAAAAATAAGCTGTAACTGTTCATCACTTATCAATGGTAAAATGACCTCTGACCACAGATATAACCATAAACAGACTTAAAAATAAACACGACATATAGGCATGTGTTCCCACTGATATACAGGATAGAATAGGATATACTGTACTGTAGATATCCATATATTATAAGCTACATAGAGTATGTTACATATGTATCTTTCTTACTTATGTTATGAGCTCCACTGCATTATGACAGAAGTACGGTGTGTCACTCATATTACTGTCTCAGCTATAATGAAAGGTTGCACTTCAAGGCCTCTATTTGTGGAACAAACTAAAGGTGAAGATTATTCTTACACAGTAAGCACTATTGTAGCATCACAAAGGAAACATCAATAATAAGACTGACACAAGGGAGTGATTTGGCGGAATATTGACCGTGTTTTTGTCCAGCTAAAATTGCTTCTCAGATTTCTCAGACGACCACACCATTGATCGTTTTAAATGCTCGCTTTATTCCCAAAAGTATTAAGCTGCATTGCCTTCAAGAGAATGGTGTGCAAAGTGGGTGACGTGCTAAAATACTCCAAGCCAAATCTCGGAAGAGACTCAGCGGCCAGAAATTTCTCCATTCTCTGTTTAAGACACTAAAATGAGAATAGCTGGTCCACCTTTAAGGTCAGTCCACCTTAAGTGAGCCTGGTCAGGTTATGCTAACCCATTGTTGCTAACTTCAGGGCTAACTTCCAGCAGTTGGGGAAACAACAGACAAGGTTTTTCTTGGTTGTGAGAAGCTGCAGCATTTATTAACTGGCACACTGTAGTCTGTACTGTACATTTACTGCCAGATTGACAACTTACTACTAACCTTTTCCTCTGCTCTGCTCGCATTCCCCATCACTTTTCTGCCACTCACTCAACCACACACTTTCTACAGACACACATTACACACTGCCCTATTCCTTAATGGAGCTACGCTACTCTTATAACAGTACCTTTCATGTAGATGTCCTTTGAAGAACGAGGAGAGGAGGGATTCTGGGATTTGATGACTCAAAACAATTCCACGGTAACGTAGGGTGTTATCGTACTGGTACAGTGTGTGTGAGTGAAAATCATTAATTGATGTTAATGATTACCATATCCCTGTTAGAAACTATGTTTTTTCCCATAAAAAACAAAACCAATTGATCTCCAAGGTGCAAGGAAGATAAAAATATAATCACTACTTACATTTAAAGTGTACTTATATTTTCACCTGACTTAGCAGCTCCCCTCAGCTCTACAGAGCATCTTTCAGCTCGCTGTTTTGGTTTAGTCTCACTGCTCTCAACAACAGACAGTTGTTTTCATTAAAAAGCTTTATACATTACCTGCTCAGCACCAAATGGCTAACAGACACATTTAGCTGTAGACTAGCTGGTGAACAAAGTGAAGCATTTAGAAGCTAAAGAGCCAGATATTTCCCTCAGGAGTAGGTGGAGACCAAAAACAGAGCTAAAAGTGAGTGAATATTGGAGTTACGTTCATCAGGTGGATAGAAACATGACTTCAAATGACTGATAATGTTGCTCTGTAACTGCTAGATAAAGTGTTAAAGAATCAAGTAACAATCCTCTATGGGCTCATCACTATGAGCAGCTTTAATTTTGATTAATTATCATGGTCATAGGATCAACCAAATGAATCACAATTATGCTTTATACTCAGCCCTATTATGAGTGTCACTGAAGGAAGGAGAGGAATTACTTAACCACGTCCTTCTTGATAGAATTAAAGTCTTATTGATCAAGTGTGAAGTATGAGCCGTGAAATCCTGTGCATCCACGACTAAGCTAAGAGATCACAAGACCAACACACATCATCCTTTCAGTTCATTCAATTGTGTGCAACTGATGTTGGTTCAATTCACTGCTCTCTTGTTAACTCACAGTAAAACCACACATAGACAACCATTCACCAGTGATTTCAGCAAGTCACTGGGGCCCTCTGAGCTCACTAATTAGGTCAATCCATTCTGTTTTGTCTTCCCTAAATCAAATGACTGATATTCTCTGTTTGAATAAAGATTTTCTTTAAGTGCTTTTTAGAGTGTTTTTTCTTCATGCGTAAAGCACTGATTAAATCATTTTCACATTTGAAACTCTTAAGTGTTCCCAACTTTTTCTGCCATCTGTGTTAGGCGACTTTATCACTAATCTGGCACACTGCACACTTAATCTGTGTCCTCTTCCGCCTTTGCAGCAGTGGCTTTTGGTTTAAATGCCTTTTCTCCTTTGTTTGCCAAGCAGAGCATAGAGCACCACATGCTGTGTTTGTGCTATTAACATATTCATGCGGCAGGTACTTAAGACGATTAATGTTATAGGTAAAAACCACTTAAAATACTATATATACACGTATTTCCTGATTTAAAATTGTGATATATTTGTTCAAAATGCATTCAAAACCTACTTCACAGATTCCATAATAACCTCTATTTTCTGCAGTTAACACAAATCTCCATATGTCCACAGAATTCTCATTGCGTTGATAAAGCGTCGCAATCTTGTCTGTTTTATCGCATTAATAAAAGCACAGACCTTTAGGGTATGATTTGTGAAAAATGTTTTATGCTCATGCTGCTGAGGTGTCAAAGCAGCAACTCTTAAACTCAGTACAGAAGGTTATTATGTGACCCTGAAATGTATCAAGGTAAATGCACCTCTTTTATCCTGTTTAGTCTAGCGTTGTTTAGTGTTGTAAAGTGTTTGATTAAAGTAACTCAATAAGGCAATTCATGTTTAGTTTAAACAGTACATAATAAAAATGTAAGAAAAATTGCTTTTTACAGTATTTAGTTACAGTATTTAATACAGTGAATGTGACAGGTTATAGGAAACCTGGTGATAGTAATCATACAGTATTACTGTGGAGAATATACTGAAAATACCTTTTTTCAAGCTACAGACAGAGATTTTTTTATTCCGAAGTTTCAAGGAAATAATCTTCCCTATGCCGTGTCACTAACTTTAGTGACAAAATATGTGTTCAAGATGTCGAGAGCGAAGTCCGTTGCTTTCTCCCCTTTCTGTAAGACTGCAGCATACTGGAGAATAAAATGTTCACTTTGAATGAAACTATTTCTAGTCAATACATGAGGCTTCCTCTATACAATAGTATATCAGTGAATGATGTCTGCCATTCAGCTAACTTATTTCCCCTGTGGTATGGTCAATGGAACAACGCATAAAAGCTAATGATGATAACACATGCAGTGAGACAGTGGCAAGTTAGGTAACACTTTCTATGAAGCCCATGTCTATAATGCATTATAAACATAGTTATAATGCATTACAATCTGCTAATAACACTGTTATAGTTATAAGCACTCATGAATATTCATAATGCTTTATAACAATAATCATAACACATTATAAAGCATTTTATAATGAGTTATAAGGTCAAGTATCATAATACTTCATAATTGCTGGTCACTCACTGACATTTTTTTGCAAGGATCATAGTGTATAATAATTCTCATATTTGTGATAAATAATCATTTTATAATGCATTATAATCACTGTTATAATGCATTATAATGTGATTATAAGTTACTCTAAGTGGTGATTGGATGCTTTAAGTAAAGTGAGAAAAATTTTAAAAATTAAATCTATGTGTTGTGAAGGAGGGTTCCCACACCTCCTCTCGAACCCCGGTCTCCCAGACCACAGACGGCTACGCTAACCAGTGAGCCAAAGAGCTAAGCTTCTGGACAAGGGCCAGCACATCTAGCCATCTGTAGTCCTTACTCTCTAGAATGCAGGCCTACACTGTGACACTATGCAAGAACAACACATAAAACATTGTTTAATGGGTCATAACAGAAGTTGAATGCGCCAATTTGACACAACTTTTTGATTCTGTCACTGCATCAGTGCTTCATCCCAGCAATCTCTAGCTCCCTGACAGCACTTTTTTGCCAGAGAGAAACACTGTATGGACACAAGGCCTTACCAAGGATGAGACTTCTCAAGTGTTAACACCAGTGCATGGTTTTTTAACAAGTTACTTTTGTTGATCAAACGTAAAAGTAAAATATACAGCTACATGTAAAGTAGGGCTTCATATAAAGTGTTACCTCAGTTTTCATTATGTTTTGCTGGTTTTAAGCTACAACATTTTATAAGTCATGTCAAACAAAATCACCAAATAGTTGGTAGTAAGACAGTAAAACAGATAGATAGTAAAGTCCG
The DNA here is from genome assembly GCF_914725855.1 of Thunnus albacares. NCBI lineage: Eukaryota > Metazoa > Chordata > Actinopteri > Scombriformes > Scombridae > Thunnus > Thunnus albacares. Next base: position 4,842,321 of record NC_058121.1, read on the forward strand.
GATGTATTATGAGCATCCTAAAGCTGGATTAATTGTTTGGGGGATTTTTTTCTTTGTTTTTTGGGCACTTTGGGGCAGCAGAACAAGTTGAAAATAAAAAATATCACCATATAAAGTTATTATGGCCAGTATGTTGGTAATTTACACATCCAGAAGATATGGGGCAACATTAGCATTCATTTGTAGTTTTGTTTCTGGGAATCTGATGAATGGTTTGGTCTCCACCAACTCCTGAGAAAAATATCTGGCTCTTCATTTGTTTAATGTTAGGGTTAGGGCTAGCTAGTTGCTAACTTTGTCTGCTGTTAGCTGCTGGGCAGGTAGGATACAGTAAGATCTGCGAGACTAAAATGCTTTGTATAGCTGAGGGGAACTCAAGAGTTGGGTGTTACTTATTTGTCTGCCAATACAAGCCACTCCTTTTACTTTTCACATAGTGGTTTGATCCACTGGTTATATAAAAATACTGATTAGTGCAGCTTTAAACCCTTGCATTTTTAGATTTTTCATTTTATTTTTCATCTGCTTTTACTTGCTTCCAGGTCAATAAATCCACATCTTTGTAAAAAATAAACCTGCAAAAGCTTAAAATGTACTTTGTAATACATCACAGTGAATAGCATGTCTTCTCTGATTTCTGTCAAGCATATGCTATTATTGTAGCAAGGGGAGCATGGACTCTCCACTGTTGCCTGTAGATATCTCTCTCCCGTCTCTCTCTCTTTTTATAACGAGTCACCCCAGAGGGAAAGCCATGAAAGGGGACAATATTGTTTCAGTGTGAGGTACTGACACTGCAGTACAGGACATCAAAAACAGACAGCTTGCTCTACCATAGCCAGCAGCTCCCTTCACAGGGCAATCAAATATGTCTGTCTATGATAATACAATAACCTGCTAATTAGCTCACTACCTACAGTACCATAGAGGTGGGATGGAAGGGTGCTAAGGAGGGCTGAAGTATCTTTTTAGCAAATGGTTGGACTTTCAGCATTGAGTAACCACATCTAAGATTTATAGAGGAGTTTCTATAGGAAGGAAGGTTTTCTTCCTTTTTATTTATGCCCAGCTCAAAGAGGGAACTGCTTTTCCACGGAGGATTCAATTAGTCCGTTTTGGAGGACCGGTCGATACCATGACAATCTAATGCTGAGTGAGACGCTGTGTGGTTGGAAATCAGAGCTTGAACCTGGCACAGGGGCAACAACTCGGAGCAAAAGCAAAAAAAAAAAAAAAAAAGAACACACACACACACAAACACAAAATGCTGCCTCCAGCACTCCATCACACATCTAAGGGGAACAATTTCTCTGGTTTCCCCATATACAGATGTGACATGGAATACAAAATGCTCTCTACATCAAAGGGTAAACCATATACACATTCTATATTATATATGTTGGGGAATGTCGAGGATGTGCCTGGTGAGAACTGAATTGCTGCAGCAGAAAAATACAGCAGCATAATCATAACGACATGGAAATAAACAGTGAAGAACAGAGAGACGACTGGAGACAATGAGAGAAATGGAATAAATTCATGTGAATGCCATTATACAGTAGGCTACATGTTATCTTCCTACGTTATTTTTCTTTTTCACATTGGAGTGAATGACGGTAATATAAGTGAATATGAACACTGCTGAAACCCTAAAATGAAAGATTTAGTTGTTAATAATTATAAATGATTGGATCATTCCCTGTATTTTCATTCAGTTTGATTAGTATGGTCAGATAGTGAATGTTGTTGTGTATTTGGTGTAGGGCTGTTGGAACAAATTTCTGGAGTTGAATATATATCAAATAGTTAAAAAATTAATACTAATCGAATGCTGAAAATACTATTTGAATGTGTATTTTTTTTATTTTTTATACAGTCCCCTCCAAAAGTATTGGAACAGCAAGGCAAATTCCTTTGTTTTTGTTGTTCACTGAAGACATTTGGGTTTAAGATCAAAAGATGAGTATGAGACAAGAGTTCAGAATGTCGGCTTTTATTTCCTGGTATTTACATCTAGATGTGTTAAACAGCTAAGGACATACCATCCTTTGTTTGAACCCACCCATTTTTCAAGTGAGCAAAACTATTGGAACATGTGACTGCCAGGTGTTTCTTGTTGACCAGGTGTTGCCTTTAAGGTTGATTGTTCAAACATTAAATAGCTCTACATGACTGGTCTACTTTTTGGCCTGGGTTTAAACCCATAAAGACTGCATTTCTTGTTAAAGAGGATAAACCAACATGAAGACCAGAGAGCTGTTTGCGGGAGAAAAGCAAGCCATTTTGAAGCTGAGAAAAGAAGGAAAATCAATCAGAGCCATTGGACAAACATTGGGCATAGCAAGCACAACAATTTGGAATGTCCTGAAAAAGAAAGAAACTACTGGTGTACTGAGCAACAGACGTCGAACAGGTCGGCCAAGGAAAACAACAGTAGTTGATGACAGAAACATTGTGAGAGCTGCGAAGAAAAACCCCAAAACATCAGTAAGTCACATCACCAACGACCTCCACAGTGCAGGGGTGAAGGTATCACAATCCACTGTTCGAAGAAGACTCCGAGAGCAGAAATATAGAGGCCATACCATAAGATGCAAACCACTCATCAGCAGTAAGAATCGGAAAGCCAGAATGAGATTTGCAAAGAAGTACAGAGATGAGCCGCAAAAGTTCTGGAACACAATCTTATGGACTGATGAGACCAAGATTAATCAAAGTGATGGAAAGACCAAAGTGTGGAGAAAGAAAGGAGCTGCTTATGATCCGAAGCATACAAGCTCATCTGTGAAGCATGGTGGAGGTAATGTCATGACTTGGGTGTAAATGGCCGCTTCTGGAACAGGCTCATTCATATTTATTGATGATGTAACTGATGATGGTAGCAGCAGAATGAATTCCGGAGTGTACAGAAACATTTTGTCTGCCAATTTACGGAGAAATGCATCCAATCTAATCGGGAGGAATTTTATCATGCAGCAGGACAATGACCCAAAGCCAACAAAACAAAGGACTTCATCAGGGGAAAAAAGTGGAAGGTTTTAAACTGGCCAAGTCAATCACCTGACCTTAACCCAATAGAGCATGCATTTCACCTCCTGAAGAGGAAACTGAAGAGAGAAACCCCCCGAAACAAACAAGAACTGAAAGAAGCTGCGGTAAAAGCCTGGAGTAGCATCACAAATGAAGAATGCAACAGTTTGGTGATGTTGATGGGTCACAGGCTTGAGGCAGTTATTGCAAGCAAGGGTTATGCCACCAAATATTAAATGTTATGTACTTAAAGATTATTTGTTCCTTTACTTTTGCTCACCTAAAAATACTGTGGTGTAATACAATTGGTGATATGTGTTGGCTAACGTTAGTAAATTTCACCCTCCTCTCCTTTGCCTACCTGCACCTGAAAACAAAATGCTTTTGTCACATCTGATGAACAATAAAGTTTTCCGAGTCTGACTGAATCACAATCTCACGTTCAATGTGCCAGCGTTAATCTATGACGTCACAATATCAGAAACGGCAGAAAGCGATGTACCCACAGAGGTCACCACTCCTGACCATTTAAGAAGCGATGTGTGGAAAGGTTTTGGATTTCCATCAACAAACAGAAAAATTTTAAAAAAGTGGGCCCACAGTAAAAGACGTGAGACTGAGCAATCAGTGCTGCAGCTGCAGTTTGGGGTTTGAACACAGAACTCCTACTCACGCTATTATTTGGACTTGCAGCGCATCCCGACGCAAATAACACATCACGTATTGAAGCAAGCGTGTGCCGATGTGGATTTATTGATATTTCAGTGACGTGCGTAGTTTAATTACTATGATCCAGTGCGATGAAAGCCTATTTAATAGTTATATTTTAGTTAACGTTATTCATTTTGTGCCTGAGCTTAATTATTAATTAGCAAGAAAGTTATCACCTGTTTATTGGTAATGTTGGAATGCCCTCTAGTGGACAGAACATATAATGCATAAGCCTGTGTTTACAGTGTATATGTAAAAAATTTGAGCATTTGATTTGAGCATTAAAAGTTTGAATATAATTCGAATATTAAAAATAAAGAATGAAATTCGAATTGAATTATAGAGGAAGATTGTTAGTGGCAAATAAATAAAACATAGACGAACAAAGTGATTACAAAACTGATATGATAATGATAAACAGAAAGGTGATCCTAAATGGCTAATTTTTGCAAGTGAAATCATGCATGAGACTTTCAACAACTCAGCTGGAAGCTCACACATGAGGAAAAAAGGAAAATGAAAATTAACATTCCTTATACAATCACAGTAGGACAGAGAAGTGATCTTATGAAGAGAAAGTCTGTGATTAGTATCCTGGACTAAGATAAATTGGATCCACCTACAGAATCTCTGTCATCTCTTTGTCTCTGTCAAAGTGGTATCTGACTTCAAAATAATCTCATTATTCAGCCTAAAACCTCAAAGTCCACCTTCACTCAAAAATGTGTTTTTTTCTTCTTCCTACAGTTGAATGTCTGAGCTTCACTGTGCAGAATGATGTATGTGCAGAATTTGACACTATAAAGCTGTTTTGCTGGAGAAGGAAATTTTTTTCCGCGCTCACCGTAAATCTGAGCTAAAGGGGCGGGCCCACGAGCATGATTTGTGACATCACGACAAGTTTGGAAGCCAATCGTGATTTAAGTATTAAACTTATGTGGAAACTCAAAACCTCCAGTGCACATACACTGTGAGTTCAACCTTTGAAATGAAAAATACTTCGGAATATATTACTATGCTAATATATTAATATAATCTGGGATTTTTAATGAGGGAGAAGGAGTAGATGTCATTTTATGGATTTTAACCAGATAACTGAACTTTTTTTTGTGGAAAAAACATATTGGACACTTATTATTAGTATTTTATATACCTCTTAAAACATGTCTGAGGGGGATCTTTAAGCTCTAGTAAGTCTTAAAAGTTATATTTTTACACAATTATATGTATCTCTAACACATTACTGACTGATGACAACATCACAGTCAGAAGAGAGACTCTCTAAGGACAGAGATATTTTGAGAAAAATCATGTTTTTCAAAACGGGAATAAAAAAATTATTTGGGAGATCAGCATCATTTATTTTCTCAATTTTTCAGTCACTGTCACTGTTTCTCTGAGTGATTGAGGACATAGATTTGATTCCCCTCCAAGCTGCCCGTAGATCACCGCTACTGTACTTAACATCCTTATACACTCTTAACTTTTCTTATCTCATGACTTCTTTGGTAATTGCTTTCTTTTCCTGGCTATTCCATGTGTAAAAAAAATGCATTTCTTTTTGTTTATGACATTTTTTTTGGTTCCATGTGTTATTAGGGAAGACTGTAATGTTGGTGTTCACACAGAAGGATCTATAGGGAGAAACAGATTGTGCCAGTTCATTTACGTCAGAGCATGATCTATTAAGACATGCCAATCTGTACAATAAAGCAAGCTTGTAATCTGACAATGCTGGAGGCATGGTCAGGGATCTGAAAGTGCCAGACACTGAGTCATAGCACAAGTCAATGGAGGAGTTATTCTGAGTTGCTGCGCAGGTAACATGCTGTTCATATGTCTTAAATGATTTATCTACCTGGCAGTGATTAAAATCTCCTAAAATTAATTTCAGAGCATCAACAGAAAGAGCGTCCAGTCTGTCGGTCACCTCTGCCATCAGCTGAGTGGCTGAAGAGACGAGGGTGAAGAAGAGCTGGGGGAACTCCCTCAGCAGGTAGAAGGGGCGAAGTGAGATGGATAGCAGCTCATGATCGGGGGTACATATTTTCTCTTGGACCACGTCAGTGTTAGAGTAGCTCTCATTAATGTAGAAGCACACTCCACCTCCAGTGGATTTGTTATGAGAGGCGTGTTAAGTTATCATTCAGACTCACAGTAAATGAAGCAGTAATATCCTGCTGAAGTGTTGCATTCTCTCAGGATTTGCTGATAACGAAACCATTTTTTTACCTGACATAAATGCAGACATTTTAGTGACTCTAACCTGTAAATGCCTTGCTTTACCCATTAACTTCAACAACATAAGAGACTGTTAAATACACATATATCAATGGTTGAGATGAGATTTGAGTTCTATCACTTATTTGCATATGAGCAACATTAACTTTTCAATGACTTTCAGTGTTTAGTTCACAGACTCCTTTTGAATAAGACATTACAAAGGTCTGAATTAGACACACAGCGTCACTTTCAATCTCGTCAGGAAATCATCTTGAGGAGGTTAAAGTGCTGAGGCTGTGTCAGGAGGAGCTCCAGAGGTTACAATGATCAGTTTGGGTGCTACTGAATATTTCTTTGAATCAAGCACTTTCAAGCCCATCTGTGTACTTTGAACCACTTATATTTTATGTATCTAAGAACCAAACTTTACACTTGAAACTTGGCAAAAGTCTGGCCTCTTTAAAAAAAGAAAAAAGGATATGACTCCATATTTTTTAGGACTGAAGAGGATTTTCTGACTCTAAGGGTGTAGGTTTGTTTCAGATGAGAGGGTGAAGCAATGACATGTAGGATTCTTCAAACTGTTTATTTATATACATAACATTCATGTTAACCTAGCAAATTGCAATTACAAAGATGGCCTTGATTACTGTATTATATAATGCACTAACATCACTGAAAATATCAAAGTATCATCAATAGAGAACTGAGTCTGTGATATGGCTTTGTTTACATGTCTAGCCACAAACCACAAAAATGCCTTTTACTGAATTTGCTTTGACAGATGTTCAGCTGTAGTGTTGTTTATTAGACTCTATTATTCAACAGCCTGAAAAACAGACTTTGCATGGTTTTATCAGCTTGATAATTCAGCTTGATTTTGTAAGAGTTGCTTGTTAACATGACTTTGAACAGTCAGGATAACATGCATTTCTTTTAACATGCAACAAAATTAACATATATTAATAAACGTCGCACATAACAAATAAAGCTTGAAATATTTTCTTATGATGTCACCTTTATCAAATGTGCAAGTTTGTGGCAAAGGGAAGGTTCAACACCACTCTACATACTGAGTTATAATAAGGTCAGAAAAAAAAGAAAAATATGTATTTAAGGGGGGAAATTAGTTGATTTTGTAGTTATTGTTATTATTTGTAAATGTACAGTGTCAAATTGGGAAGTAAAGCCAACTTCAAAACAACACTAATAGAATTATATTTTGTCACATGTGCGTAAAATATGATTAAATTATTTTTTTTTCTGTAAAAAATGCTGTGTGTGTTTTCTTTCTTCACCCTCCTCTCAGGTAACCTGCCTGTACGTACCTGAGAGATCAAACCCAGGGCAAAAAACTCAATGAAAAGCTTAATATCGCGGCTAATTGAAGGCGAATCAGATGAGTATATCAACTTAAAAACAACAACAACAACAAAAATCACATCGGAGCTTCTCTCATTTGTGTTTTGATGGTTGGCGGGTAAGAGGCCAGTGTTTACAGAAATGTTAACCAATAAAAAGTAAGAGGGGCGAAAATAGGATTTTTAAAAATGAGATTGTCAGTGCTTTTTATAAATAGTTTAGCTTTATTATTATTATTATCATGATGATGACTATCATCATATTCAGCGCAGTTTGGAAGATGATTTCATAACAGACTAAGAGAGCACACAGCACACGAGAAGAAAGTGAAGGATAATGATCCTAAAGTGAAGGTTTGCTGGAGCTCACCTTCTGATCATCGGTCATCAGTCATTCCGAGCGGAGTTTAATTCCCCACAAATCTGTTCCACTGTGAGATAAACTGGAGGAAAGCAGTCAGTGATGGTCCTGATGAAGAAACAGACACAGTCTGTAAAATATTCCCGGGTTGCCACTTGAACTTCTCCTCTGAGCTGCAGACACGCTCTGAGCAGCAACGTCAAACCAGCAATCACTTTGCTGTATACTGTCAAACTACTGTCAATACACACAGTCTGGCTAAATACTCACTTCTGGTCGCAGCTTTCAAAATAAAAGCATGCCACTTTAGGGACTCAGCGGCTCTTAACACAAATGAAAGCCTTTGAGAGTGAGTGAACTGAGCATGGAGGTCACTGCAGATAAGAATGCGTTGTGACAGTGTAAGTCAAGGGGACTGACTGCTTTATTGATCAGCATCAGTGACAACTCACAGATTTCTTTGGGGCTTTCTTTTCCTGGAAGCCAATTTTCTGGGCCATTACGAAGCAAGAGGTCCCAAATGATACACATTTTTATATCATTTTATAAAAATGGGAAAGTATAACTATACAGGGTTTATTTTCTCACCTGATGAGAAAATAAAAACCTTTTTCTGCTGAGCCCTAGCTGTGAAACGGCATAATCAAAATTTCATGCCCTTGTGACATCACGTAGGTGGGCGGAGCAGGCATCAAAAAGGAAGTTGACCCTGCAACACCATGGATGTATTATAAGAGCTGGATAGGGCACCGTCGCTGAGCCAATGCAGCCAATTTTCCCAGTGGCCACTTGCGGTATTGCAGCAAAAAATCCCCCTTTGGCCCAAAAAGTATTTTCCCCATAGACCACCACTGTAAAAGAGACGTCTGTAAAACTGTTGACACGATGCCTCAAATTGCAAACAACGTCGATTATGACTCTTTCTATTATGAACTTTTGATCCATGGAGGTTTTATATTTGTAAAACATTCCTCAAGCCACGAAAAGTGATTTAAAAATCTGTGACGTCATCACAATGTGAAGTCTATGGGCCGAACGGAACTCGTGGGCGGGGCCAGTGGGGGAAACACTACTGCGCATATTCAGTGGGCCGCACAACGCGGAAGCAAACCTGGGAGCTAGAAACTTTTTTTGGCGTATGCGCCAGTCGAGCAATTCCTATAGGACTGAATGGGCGCCATTTTTAGTCCGGTATCCAGCTCTTATAAAACATCCATGGACAACACATGAGCTGAGGAAAATGACATAAACTTAAGCTAGTTTTCATGATAAGGTCATAAAATTGTTGTAGCTAATATATTGCACAAACCTTTGATGGAAACATGAATATGATGTACTACTGCAATGACATCAGTAAAAATGTATTAATATCATGTTTCTATTTTTGGAGTTCGGTTGTTTTTGTTTCAACTCATCTACTGAAATATGGTTTGGGTGAATGAGACAGCATGATTTTGTATGACTGGGACAGTGCTAAAAGGCTTTCTTGTATTCCCAGCTGTGAGCGTGCCACCACAAGTAAGCAGTCAAAGCCCCCAAGCTCCCACCTCACAAGTGATGCTCACTTTGAATATGTGGGAAGCAAGACCACAGGAAAAGGGAAACAAACAACCAAAAAAGCAAAAAGCCCAAAGGATGAGTCACGTGTGGTTTGTTTGTAGCAATATGGGGACACAGAGGACCCTAAAAAAGCAGAGGACTGGATCTCATGTGATCTAATCCCAATCACCCAAAGGTCCTGTCACGATCACGCAAATGTTAGGGAAAAAAAAGGTTTTGGGTCAGTTTACACAAAAGGGTATGCCATGCCTCCTTGGAATATGATATAACCTTCTTTCCTCCTCAAATGGATAGGTACATCTTCAGTATTACAGAAATGTATCATGTGTTGGGCTGTTTTTTTTAATTTATGGCAAGAAAGCTTACACAAAGGCGGAAATCGGGAATCGAGGGGCATCAGCCCCAAGCAGCAGCATGATAAATCCCTCCATGGAGTCCAGACACTGGTGTTGGTGGTGGCTGATGACTTTTGCTGAGAGTGATAAGGCCGGTGAGGCTGATGAAGTGATGAATCTGATGAATGCGCAAAGCCTAGGCAGTGATGGGGAGGTGGAGGGGTGCACATAACAGTAGTGTGAACACACTAAAGGCAGAGAGGAAGCATATTTAAAAAGACAGCAACAAGATGACAGGCTAACAATGGAGGGGTGTCGCCATGCTATTGGACAGACATGAACAGCTGACGTGAACAGCTGATAGCACAATTGACAGCCCCAAACAATGACAGCAAGGGTTATTAAGAGTGAGCATGCATGATAGATGTGAATGGCAGGATGAATGAAAAATATACTACAGGCCTATTCATGCAAAAGATGGTCTTTCTGACCGAACTGACTGATGTCACAAATCCTGCTTGTAGGCCCACCCCTTGAAATCTGATTTTCAGTGAGCAGCGCTTTCAGCAGATGAATGTGAAAACAGCCTTCCATCCACTGTCAAACTCTGCACATGCATTATTCTGCACAGTGAAGCTCAAACATTCATAGGAGCAAGAAGAAAAACATATTTTTGAGTGGAGGGGACTTTAAATATTAATTATCGATTCATTTGATAATGGTTATTGACTATTTTTTGTAAAGATGGAAATTTAAGTAAAATATTTTCTTTGCTCAAAATGTTCAAGTCAGTATCAGTAGTGAACTTTACAGGTTTGAGGTACTTCTACTTAACTGAGTAGTAACATTTTATGCTACTTTATACTCCTATTCTACTACATTTCACAGGTCAATACTGCACTTTTTACCCCACTAAGTTATTAGACAATGACAGTTACTAGTTGTTTTGTTGATTGAGATTTTATCTACAAAACATATGTTGTCAGATATGATCAGATTAAACTACCCAGCAGTATTGAGCTCATCCTTGACCAGCTACAACAGTAAAATAAGTAATAACAATCCAACATTATAATGCATAATGATATACTTACAGAGGTCTTCTTTTTTGCATAATTAGTACTTTAACTTTTTGTAATTTAAGTATATTTTGGTAATAAATAAAAATACTTCTGTACTTTAAGTTATAATGCACAAGTTTTACTTGTAAAGGAGTATTTTTGCTGTTTTTTCTTCAGTAACAGATCTGTTTACTTCTTCTGCCACTCGTCAGTAATCATAACTATACACATTGATTGAAATGTGTATGACCAGTATCAACCCATACAGAAGTTACATAGGTTGAAATAAATTAAGAATAAATTGATTTCTATGTATTCGTATGTATAAATCTTAATAGAAGGAAATGTATGTTATATTTAATGAAATATATTTTGAAATATATTGAGAAAATATGTTCAAATAGAATCTTAAACACAAGAAAATTGAAATCCAATTGTAAGCAATGGCCCTTTATTTTCATGATAAACCAGACATTTTATTTCCACTTAATAGGAATAGAAATGTTGCTCCATCCAGTGTTTAATAACTTTAAAAAGCCTGTCTTGGTTAAATTATAAGGCCAAATGGTGAGCTAAACTTTAATTTACAGGAACACTGTTGTACTTCCTGTTGTGTCTGTGTCTCTGTGTGTCTGACTTGACCACTTGCTCTCTGCTGAAGCTTCGCTGCAGCAGCGCAGAACACACTGATTGAATCTTAAGGAATTACAGTGCAGTGAGATGGATGACTTCATCAGGGAAATAAAAACATTCCAGGAGCCACTTACAGATAAGGAAGCCAGTGCAGTGTGGATGCAGGAAGAGCCCCCACACTCCTGCAACAGGAAATATGTTGTGGAGCCTGTGAGGCACTAATGCCATTTAGTCTAAATGTTCATTTAGACAAAAAGAAGAGTTTTCACTGTGATTATTAAAGACCCTGTCCTTTTTCATCTTAATTGCTCTAATGGGATGTCTACTTGGAATTTAGCCAATTTAAATGGGCAGATACATTGACTTTAACCTCTACTGCACCCCTTAGAGCCTTAAAGGATAGGTTCACATTTTTTTGAGTCTGTGTTAAAAATGTGTCCTTATGAACAGTGAAACAGGTTTTTCTCACTGTAATCATTCCTCCTGTTTATACTGACCATTTAAAGATACCTTCCTAATCCACTTTCAATGTAACTGATAGTGGAATCCACACTTTGTTTTGTGCAAAACTGAATTCAGAAGTTTATCTGAAAGCTAATATGAAGTTTCAGCAATCTGATGGATATCTTTCAAAGGTTTAAGTACAAAATTCCCTCCTGAGCAATGTTTCCCTATTGAGCTGCAGTGGAGGGACAGCAACAAAAAGAGGGGATTTCGGACTAAAAAGACAATTTCTTTGGAAGATATTCACTTGATTTGGCTCATTTCTGCTGAGACCTCATATTAGCTTCAGATAAATATTGAAAGGAAGAGATCTTTTAACAGCCAGTATGAATGTAGGAATGATTAGAGCAAGCAAAACCTGTTCCAGTGTTCATATGGGCACCTGACCATTGTGTTAAGACAAACTTTGACAGACATTGTTAATCTGTCTAAGGTATATATATATCCCCTTAAAACCTAGTTATCCTACTCACCCTTTAGTAGATCTGAGGCTGAAAAAAATCTGACAGTATCATCAGCTTGTTCAAATCTTCATTGAAACTATAGTGCTGTGCAAAAAATGTAGGCACTTTAGATGTTTGGATTGTTATGAATAATGCAATACCTTCAGGGAGGTGTCTGATAGGTCCCCAATCTGTTCTGCAGCATGACAACGACTCCAAATATACAAGCAGAGTCATAAAGAACTGTCTTCAGTGACAAGTGACAAGAAGTAGTCCAACAACAGAACAATGGAGATCTCAACATAATGGAGTCAGTCTGGGATTACATGAAGACACAGAAGCAACAGATATGCCTAAATCCACAGAAGAACTGTGGCAACTTCTCCAGAACGCTGTTTAAAGGCAAAGCGTGGTCACACCAAATATTGATTCATTTAGGTTTCTTCTGTTTAGTTAACATTGTATGAAGTTAATGGATGAATTAAGACTATTCATGGCATTATTTTTGAAAGCATCCTCACTTTGCTTTTAGTGCCTAAACCTTTGCCCAGTACTGTATATAATGTTAACACCTTTATTTCAGCAGCACCATCATCAGAAAGAAATATTCTGTCTTGCAACATTTCCCCCAAATGTATTTCCAATCCAAAGTGTTTGTAGCAACACATAACAAAGAGAGTATGTAAGTGTTACATGACAAATATACAATACATACAGTATACATTTAAATCAGCCTCTAGCAGTGAGGAGAAACATATTTACTCTCAGTCATAAATTATAGGAGACGGCTCTGTATTATTTTCAGCTTTCACACTATGTACTCTGCCTCTGTGTATACATTGAGTGTGAGAGTCAGCTTCAGCTTAAAAGACAGCAACAGAGTGATGCATTCAGATCCACACTCACAGGTTTGCTTTCAGTGTAGTCTGTGTACAGATGATTATTTTCAAAGAATATAGTTCCAATGAACTCCCAATTATCAGTTATTATGTTAATGGGGATATGGGTAGAGGCTGGCTGCACATGGACTTTGGCTCCAGCTTCCCCGATGTGCTTTCACCTCTAAGATGTGTAACGTGGTTCAGTCAAAATCTGGTGGATTTGTCCGTTTGGTACAGTTCATTTAGTCTGCTGGTCTAAAGGAGTTTTCAAACTTGTGTTGTTTAGTCCAGTTGAATCTTGGTACAATTCATTAGGGCAGATCTGAACACTCCAATTGTACTCTAGTGGGGACCAAAACAATCATACAGAGACATTTGAGGTCTCAGTTTGGTCACAAATTAATTCTGTAGCGGTTTGTTTGTGTCGGGAACATGATCCGACCCAACTGCAAGGTATTTTGCAACTAAAAGTACCAGAAACCAGGAGTTGGTGGAGACCAAAACAGAGCTAAAATGGGAGTGAATATTGGGCTTACATTCACCTCCTTCATAGTTGCTCAAGATTATTTGGTAACCAAATTATCAAGTATGTCAGGACCTGAGTGCAAGAAATTTCTCAGCTACTGTACAGTACATCTGAAAGTGAAAGGGGGTTAAAACAGGTGTTCTTTGCTTACAGTATCTCCATGTATTTTGGCAGTTCCTCAGTAAAAAGTGAGAAAAGGTTGCGACTAAATTATTTTACAGCAACAAACCTCGTTTATGTCCTGATTCTAGTTGACTGTCATTGTTTCTGACTTATAAGTTCAAGCTGCAGTCTTGACTAATACTGCTCATAACTACATATTTCTTTGTTGACCCTTGAAGATAAATAACAGCATAAGTGCACCATGAAAAACTGTTTTGTTTTTCCTCAGTGGGTCCATGTGGCACTGATGATACAGGATGAAAGGCCACTGTCCAATGGATGAATTACCTGTCAGTCCATATGACTTTCTGTTTACACCTCTTGGTTGATTTGTGGTAAATCAGTCCAGACATGAAACAGACTAGAACTAAAACAAAACGATGTGCCACTGACCATAGATTCTCAATGGTTAGCACTGTGGCTTTACAGCACTAATATCCTGAGTTTGAATCCACCGTGCAGCTGTGGTGTTTCTGTCTGGAGTTTGCATGTTCTCCCAATGTCAGCGAGGGTTTTTTCCTGGTTGCTTGTAGGTGTGAATGCAAGTGTCAGTGAGGTTGTCTTTGTATATGTGATAGACTGGCAGACTGTCTCTCGCCCCATGCACCTCCAACCCCTATGACCCTGAACAGGATTAGCAGTTCACAAAATGGAGTGTCTATTGTGCCATAACTAACACCAAGGTGACGTAATGTCTATCTAAGGAAGTACACCTTTGTACAGCGCTGCAACAATGAAGTCCTCGTGTGAGGATTATGAGGGGCTTTATAGTATAATGCTTCAAAACAAAGCAAAGATGATATTGTTGCTGTTTCAGTTAGCATAATGAGACTGATGGTGTTGAAAAAAAATGAAGGAGGTGACTCAACCTGACAAAGACAGCTTTCTTGCCAAGAAGCCTCAAGTGTTTGTCTCCTCATTTTTTGCACTGAATGCAGAAACAATTGAGACATTGTCCTTTGTTCTAAAACTGGATCAACTATTTTATCAAGGAAGGCAGAAAGGACCCATATCCTGTGATCTCAGCAATGGCTATGGTCTCTTGCATGCTAAGCCCATCTTGTTTAGCCATTTGGTGCGATCAGGTCATAGATAGCACATTCTAGAGATGTAAGTTGTTAAAAAATTCCCACAACAGAAGCCTGGAATATTTACATATATGTCCTAAAGATGTAGTGTTTATTTGTCTATTCCCAACTGAATGATGTTAATCCCAATTGAATTTCTGAATTGACCCATTTTTCATTTGTGCTACTTAAAATTAGTGACTCATCTCTTGTTAACTTTACATAAGCTTCCACTACAGAAAAAAAAAGTCTATCAACAACTCTGTAACTGGATTTATTTATCTACTAATTAGAAGTCAAAAAGGCAATTCCCCCTGGCAGGCCATTATTACATTGTTACTGGTCAAAAACAAGAGGTGACTTCCAAATTACAAACAGCCATTATAAACCAACTAGCTAAACAGAATGAGTTTTTATATGCAGAAAATAGTGTAGTTTCAAAAAATTACTAGTAACTAAAAAATGAGTGGCTTATGACGCATTAAAATACTGGCTCAACATTTTTATTTTTATTTTTTGCTTATTTACAGAGACTTACATCAGAAGATCAAAACCACTTTCATGTCTGTACGGTAAATATGAAGGTGCAGCCAGCAGCCGGTTAGTTTAGCTTAGCAGAAAGACTGGAAATGGGGGAAAGCAGTTAGCCTGGCTCTGTACATATGGAACAAAATCCACCTATAAGCACCTCTAAAAGAAGCCAATGAATGTTATTTCTTGTTTGTTTAATCCATGAATTCAATCCATGTTTCCTGTCTTTATGCTAAACTAACCAGCTGCTGGCTTCAGCTACATATGTACTGCACAGACATTGAGAGTGGTATCAATCTTCTCATCTAAATCTTGGCAACAATGCAAAAAAAAAAAAAAAAAAAAACGACCAAAAACATATCTCCCAAAATGTCAAACTATCCTGTTATTTAGTCATTTAAAAGTTTTTAATTTCAGCAGTAGCTTTACACAACTGAAAAACTGTCCCTCCATGAACAGGCCAATAATTGTGCAAAGAAAACATTTACATCTATAAGAGATAGTTTCCAAGGGAATACGGAAGGGGAGAATCAGCAATGTCATATTCTAATCTTCTGTGTGTGATGAGCGTGTGTGTGTATTTGGAGAAATGTGGAAGAGGCAAAGTATAACTGACACCTTTGTTAGAGAAGTGTGAGACACCTTTGTTTTCTGTAGATGAGTCATGTTTGGATTATTACCAAAGTGTTAAGATCAAGCGAGGTGGGGTTTAGCAATGGGTTATGAGAGGTATATAATTTAATGTTTTATGATTTTTCATTAGGTTATTTGTCCTGGGTCAAAGACTTGGTTTGCTTTGTATTGCTCTTTATGCAGAGTAAACCTATTCACATTGAACTCTTTCAGCTTCCAGTGTATTCTTTTGAGTCTTTTTCATAAAAAGTGGTAAATTAATTTCTTGTGGGAGTATTGAGTTGTGGGAGACATGAAGACTTCTGGCCCATCTGAAGATTTCCCACGACACAACTCTGATATGTAAAGCTGGCCATTCAGCCCTCAGGTCCTCTTCAGGATTCACAGTTATTGTTGATCCTGAAGAAGGCCCGAGGGACAAAACATCACTTGAATAAAAGAAAAATGCATATGAAGCCAGAGTGTGCAACACTTTTTTCCTACTCTCAAGCCTACTTCCAGTGATCAGACCTTCACTACGACCCTTGGTGTGTGTTACTCTTCCTTTACATAAAGCTGGCCAATCAGAACAGAGGGGGGCCTTTATGAGACAGGAGCTCAAATGAACTGCAGAGAGAAAGTGTATACTGAGGGGCTGCATAAAAGGTCAATATAAGACAAATAAGGAGTTTGAGAGTTTGAACTGTGAATCATGCAAAGCCACACTAGTGGAGTCCAAAAATAAAAATTTAGAGCTGGAAATGAGCGCAATAGGTCCTCTAACTATCAGGACACAGCACTTTCAGCCGCTGGATGTTGGAGTATTTCTGTTTGGAAACCCTGCAAACTGGATGAAATACAGAAGAAACAGTAGCAGCCTGGATAATATTACAAAGGCAGAAAGTGAAATCATGTGTGAAAAACCAGTGAATACACTGCAGACCCACAGCAGCTGACGGAAAGAGCAGGTTGTATTATTCTGAGAAATATTAGCTTTTTCTGGGTGAATAAATGTTAATGTGACTTATAAAAAGGGAAACTAAAGGGCAACGAGAATGCTGAGCTTTCAAGATTCATCTGGAGTCATTAATAACACCATCAAACACATCATGTTCAATTAGGGAAGTAGTTTATGCACACAAAGGGCAACGATTTACTGCATACTGCCATTAGAAACTGAGCTGATAATTAGCTTGTTCAGCCATCGTCAGTGATCTATGAACACACATTATTAGATTGTAAACCATTAATAAAACCAAAAACTAGAGGCATTCAATGTCAGACAACTGTATCATATTTTAGCAGTTAATTCTGCAGTGGTGACAAAAAGTTAAAAAAACATACATATTAGCATTTTGAATTAAAATGAAGCTCCCTGCACTCTCCGGGGAAAATATTACAACCTTTAAGAAATATGATTATCAACAATTCCTTACGTGAAAACACATAACTCTAGAAACACAAGATAAAAAGGTATCATATGTGACAAGTCTTCTTGTCAATTTGGCATCAATATAATAGATAAAGATAAATTGTATTTCTGTACAAACTTTACATTTTGGATTTTTTCGCCTCAACTCCCTGCCATCCCTATTTGTTAGCTGTGCTATTTTAGTGGGAGAAGACTGTAGGAATGAGAGGCAAACTGTTTAGAAATTAAGATTTCTCACTAAAATATGTGCTGTTTGGTGGATCAGATACATGCCGAATTAAACGCTGACTCATAACATTATTAATTCATTGTCTGTCGTGTTTGTGTGACAGTATTTGAGGAGTTTTTTTCGGCCTTTACAGTTACTACCCGGTTTGCTGCTTCCTGTTTGGTGCTGTAGAGAGCACGCCAATTGGTTGACAATGTTCATCATTGAACTTTTCTATTTGCATGAACCAAGACTAAAGACTTATGATAATATTAAACATGTTTGATTTTATTGGAAAGTCAAGACAAGAAAAAGACTGACTTGAGACAGCTCGGACTGAGTTTTTTGACCTCCTTACACCAAACGATCAAGATGACGGGAGTGTGCCACAACTCTAGCAAAACTCTCATGATTTTATTCTGACATTGAAATAATTTGAAACATCATTTCGTGTAAGGCCGGCATAAGCTAACTGGCTGCTGGCTCTTGCTTCATATTTATCCAACAGACATGACAGTAGTATTGATCCTCTCATCAAAGTCTAGGCAAGGAAGTGAATAAGTGTATTTCCCAAAATGTCAAATTGTTGCTTCAAGAAAGGATCACACGTTGCCCACAGCTTGCAGCAGGAGATTTTTATCAACAAACAAGCATTAATATAATCTGACAATTTATTTATAAATCAATACCAGAAAATATTGTCAGAAATACACATAAATGTAGTAGTATAATCAGTCACACCTTAAGATTTCTGCTGGTACACCATAAAGACGCCTGATAGGACGGCTGGAGTGGTGTAAGACATTGCATGTGACAACTGTAGAGAAGACCATTTCAGTGAAATACCAAGGACCCGGGACAAGCAACTGAATGAATATTTGAGGAAGATTACATCAGCTGTCTGTGCATACCAGACCAAAGTAGGTCACAGTCTCATCTGGGAAGGGGTCAAAGGTCATTGATCAGGAATCAGTGGACAGGTGGAGAAAGATCAAGGAGGCTATTTACATTTAACGCAAAAACCATCCTTGACCAAAGACAGCAGGGTTTTAATTTCCCCCATTTATGACCACTTCTAATCACGTTCCACAATTAGGTAATGTGATGAAGATCATCCAGTAACCATGGTAACACATACTGTATGCGCAACAGCATGTGTGTGCAGGTATTTTCCCAGATCCATCAGAAAATGAACAAAACTTGTGTTAAACTAGTGTCCAGCTTTCTGTTTTAGCAGTTCCTTATTAAAAAAGTAAGTGAAACAGACAGTAGTGACCACACAGTAACTACCTTCCTGTAATATCACGGTATAGTACACCTTGTTTTCACGCTGTTTCTACCTGTTCCTCATTATTCATTTAATATGAGGACCAGTTGCAATCTCGATTAATACTGCTTTATTTCCTTGTGTGCTCTTTGTGATAATAGAGAAGATAAACTCATTACATTTACATTTATTCATTTGGCAGACACCTACTTCTATCCTTTATTTAACCAGGTAAAAGTCTTGTTGAGATTAAATGAGGTACACAGTAGATCTGAGAATAAGTGCCTGAGCATTCAGTTCTACGTTTCACCTGACACAAGTGCCACAAGGCTTGCAGGTGCATGAAGTAACATATAAGTGGACTTCTTTTGGTTTGGTTTTGGTGGGGGTTTTTTTTTTGAGAGAGAGAGCTAGATAAGGATCTAAAGATAGATAAAAAGCATATTAGGTGAGTAAGTACCTTTGTAAGAGGTAGGTCTCCAAGTGATTTTTGAAGATAGAAAGAAATTCCACTGACTGAGTCAAGTTGGGCAACTCATTCAATCTCCGAGCAACCATACAGGAGAAGAGTTTAGATGGAGATTTCCTGCCTTGCAGTGACAGTAGGACTAGTCATCATTGGTTTGCAGATTGGAGTGAATGTGAAGGCGCATAAACCTGAATGAGGGAGTTCAGGTAGGTGAGTGTTGTGCTAGTGGCTGCTGTTGGCGAGCATTATTGAGTCATGAAAAGTGGAGTGACAAGCTCATTTTTGGCTGGCTGAAGACCTGACAGGCTGCTGCCATTTGCACCATTTGCAGATGTTTCACTGTGTAGTCAGTGTACTCTGCATACTCACTGAGATACAGCTTCCTCTTTCTGAGCAAGGCAGCAGTCACCATTCACGCTTGAGTTAATACATGAGATTGTCTCAATACATAATCTGGAGATGGATGAAATTGCTTGTTGCAGAAAAACCTTTGTCCAAGTCCCTGGGAACACATATTGAATTTAAAATCTAAAATCTATTGACACAACACAAGATTCCATTTCAAATGGGTTAGTTGATGAATGCAAATGTAAAATGCACAGTATATCAATGTAGCTGGCAAACGGTCAGAGAGAAAGCATGCACTGCCTCTTAAGATTGAGCTTAATAAATGTTTCAGGTTACAGGCCTTTTTCAGGTGAGCTTCAGCAAGTAAAAGTAATGAGGGATGACGTGATGATAGAATGTTTATTGTCCTGTATCTCCTTAACGGATAAACAAGCCAATTAGTCTGCATCTAAGGCAAGAAAGTGTGATGAAGTGTTATTTTATCTGGAAGCCATTACAACTGTGATGGCCACAGCCACACATGGTAATATTAACCCAATTAAAAATAACCCAACCCACCTCATTAGTTTGCTTTCCTACACAAGTTTATTTCATTTGCAGTCACCACACCACAGTTAGTTTGACTTAGAATCTGTTTATTCCCTTTTAACCTTACATTGTTTTATATGGAGTGTACAAATTGGGTTACACAGGCAATTTTCTGTTATATTAATCATTTGTTTCTTTGTCTTGAGTTACCATGGTTGTTGGGGGGCATCCTTTCCTGGTGGAAAAGGTGTGGCTGAAGGCTGATCACTCTTGGGCTGAATTCAAATGTCCACCCTCTGGACCTGCGGACTGAGCCCTCGCAGACTTCAGTCATATGTACTGTCATGTGTTCACCGTCATCACGTCAAGTCTGCAAGGGCGCAAGAATGCAAGGCTATATAAGGCACTGATGGACAGGCATCAAGTCTGTTTCATCCGTTGCTGCAGAAATGTTCGAAGCGACAGTCTAGCGACATCTACAATCATGTACACGGTGATCGCTGCTGCACTTGCTTATGTAATCGTTCTAATCCTTACACAATGCCAGAGGCTGAGGGGTTTTTTTTAGCTGACCCAATCATTCAGGTGGTTGCTCTGCAAGAAAGACAGGTGAGTTTGGCAGTGATTGTGAAAAGTTACTGATGATTACTTTTGTGCTAGCCCAAAACGGTTGTTGAGGTCTCACAGATGATGATGATGTCAGTTGTTGTTGTTGTTGTTGTCATTAGTATTATTATTGTTACAATTATTTTTAAAATAGACAAGGGCTACTTACACCCCCTTGAACACAAACATACCAGTGTTGAAAATATTTCTGGATGAATGTGAGGATCTCAAACCAACATTCCAAATTTCCAGAGCAGTCTTCAATATTTTACTCACCACTCTCCACTTGCACTGAGATGAAGGCTGGGGATACCACTTAGAGCTTCTGATTTTTCTTTACTGGCTTGCTCATAGAGTATCATCACAGCTCAAGTATTTGATGTTCCAAAATCCACTGTACATTTTTATCACACACAAAATTGCAGCAGACATCAGAAAGAACAGACACAAGGTTGTCTTCTCCCCAAACCTCAACACCATTGCTGAAGTTGGTCAAGGCTGTTCAAGACTGCCACAAAATGATGCCTGGGAGCCATAGATGGGTGCCACCTTAGAATCAAGCCACCAAAATCCAACTACATTGATTATTTCAACTATAAACAATATTATACTTAACTTTTAAAAACACCACAATCTTGTGATTTATTTTAGTGGTGAAAAGCAAGCCCAGCTTCCAATTTACACTACTGAACATGCTCAAATAATGCACGGTTGCAGTGATATACACTTAACTATAACGAGATAATAAGAGTTTATTTATATAACGGTAATGTTATATCTTTGAGTAACACTGGTGCCAGTGCAACTGGAACTTATTTTAGGTACTATATTGCGAATGTAACATTACTTGCCCATATGAGTTGGTGTTTTTATATGTTATAATGTTAGGTAGCCAATGGTAACAAGCTAACAAGCCAACAAGCTAATGTTAAGTCTCTTAATGCTAGAGCCATCTGGTCAAGGCAGATGGTCGCTCACCTAGAGCCTGGTTCTGCTCTGTTCTTTCTTCCTGTTAAAGGGGAGTTTTTCATTGCCACTGTCGCCAAGTGGTTGTCAACAGGTTATGTGATCAGCTGACCTTCTTTTACGCACCCATTTCCTGACACATTTTTCTGGATCCCACTGGTCCAAAGGAGGCCCAACCAAAGAAATGAACATCAGTGCTGAGACCTTGCTGATTTGTAGTGTCTGTAGAGGTGTTATTATATTGTTGAAAAGACCACTTTGTCCTTGTTGTTGATGTCTTGAAATAGGAGCCTTTTGCAGACAGCAGCAGTTGAGGAAAAGAAAAGTGGCTGCTATTTCACTCCTCCAGCAGAGAACCTCCAGCAGGACAAGACAATGGGTCTATCCTCTGAACCTGGTGAGAAAACAGCAGGGGGATTTCTATAGCCTTGTACAGGAATTGGCATTTGACAGCAAAAAATTCCACAATTATTTCAGGATGAGTGCTACACAATTAGAAGAGGTCTTGTCCTATGTAGGTCAGGACCTATGCAAACAATGGATCACCTATAGAGAACCAAATGAGGCAAAATGGAGATTGAAAAGACACAAGCTTTGGATAATGAGCATTATTTTTTATTTATCCCAGACAAAATTCTTCCAGTAAATTTGGGCAATTAAACCGATCAATAAAACTTGTAATAATAGATACATTCAGATACAGTAATATGGTGTGGTGGGATGGAGTGGTTTGCTTGGGTGGGAGGGTGAAAAACCTGGTTGCTATCCCAATTTAAAATTGTGGCCAACAGCTGTTCTTTCAACTGGCCCTTGCTTGAACTCTGGCAGTAAACATAGCAAAAACATTTCATCTGGGCCATCAGGTTGAATAGGTGCCTTAAGAATTTCATAGAGGTCTTCGTTAGAGGGTTTCTGAGGTTGATTTGCTTTCTTCCTTGTTTTGGAATTGTAGGAGTGAGGCCTCTCTCTCTCATCTCTCTGCTCTCTTACTTGTTTCTCTCTCCCACCATTTCCCCTCACCTCCCTCTCCCTATCTGCTCTCTCCCCACTTTTCATATCTACTCTCCTCATGTCCTCATCTTCATCTTTCACTTCCACCTCTCCAGACCTTTCTCCTCCCTCCTCCTCCTCCTCCTCTGTCCTCACTAAATCTCCCTGGTCGAGTCTGCTTTTAGAACTGAAAATAGACACACACTCATGTCAGCAAAGTGACATCTAATTGGTTTGTAGAACTTACAGCAGCCCTTCGAGACTGGAGCTGAGGCACTGCAACACCTCTCTGATTTTAAAAGTTTTAAATTATAAGTTAAAGTTAAAAGTTTTAGTCATATGTGTGCAGTAAAAGTCCAAGAACCCTGTGTGTTATTATTAAATCCGCAATACTTTTTGTTCAGAAGTGCTGCATTAAATGTAGATGGTATGGCGCAATATGTTACAGTAAAATAATTAATCAATGCATTGTCCAAAAAATATTGTGTCCAGCAGTTAAACTTTTGAGATTAAATATATTTGCATATTTCTAGATTATGGACATTTTAGCGAGGGGGAATTTAAGGATTTCAACAAGATAATTTCACTTTTTTGTAGAAAAATTGAATCAGTCACAAATTATTATTCAAAGTAGAGTATTTTACATACATCTTAAAACATGTCTAGAGGGAACCTTTAAGTAAAAAATCTTACTTTACTTACTCTACTTTTTCCACAGCTGCATACACTAAAAATAATCCTACCATCTTTCCCTGAGATGTGGCAGCAGAAACCACATGGACTTCAGGTGTCTCCATTCCTTCCTACCACCCCCCTCTGATCCACTGATTAGCACATTTTTTCTTATTCTGTTGAACGTGACTTGTTCCTGCATTGATCGGGATCTCTCAAGAAAAAAAAGATTATTATTCAACAGCAAAGACTATGCAACTAAACCTGGGTCTCTCTTTTTCAGATACATGGCATCAGGGGATTCCATGCATTCAATGACCTATGCCTTCCGAGTGAGAGTGCAAACAGTATCAGACTGTATCCTGGACACCACCAGGGACATTGAAAAGCACATGATGCACCACTTCCTCCTTCAATCAACCGAAGAAACCTGGGCTATGGTGGCCAGGGGCTTCTGGGAGAATTGGCAATTTCCCAATTGCATTAGAGCACTTGATGGGAAGCATGTAGCAATCACAGCTCCACCTAGGAGTGGAAGTTTTTTTTTTAATTACAAAGGGACTTTATCAATTGTACTTCTGGCCCTTGTGGATGCGAACTATAGGTTCCTGGTTACTCAAATAGGGGATATTTGCAGAACCAGCAATGGTGCTGTGTTTAGAAACTCTGCCCTGTGCAGGGGGCTAGACAACAACACCCTCCATGTACCACCACCAACACCCCTGCCAGACGCTGCGTTCCTAGGGGAAGTGCCACATGTCATAATGGCTGATGTAGCATTTCCCCTGAAGCAATTTCTACTGAAACCCTTTGGAGGATGAAACCTCTCTCGGGACAGAGCCATATATAAATACAGGCTGTCAGGAGCTCGCATGACAGTGGAGAAGGCCTTTGGTATGCTGGCAGCGTACAATACACATCGGTGGAGAAAATGGACACACTGGTTGTAGCGGACTGTATTCTGCATAACCTCACAAGGCCTGGTGATGCAGAATGCAGGCTGCTGTGGGAGGGTGAAAACCTGCAGTCAGTGAATGACCATCTGCCACCTGCAAAATACAGGGTCAATGTGGTCTGTGGCTGATAAAAAATTTCAGGGCCCCTGCCACCATGGCAGATAGGTTTTTCTTAGTGTTCCAGTTAGTATTCAGTCTGCTGACACTGTTGATGCTTTTAAAACCTTTAAATCCAGTACAAAGACACATTTTTATCTAACAACTAGTCTTATTTGTTTATATAATACAGCTCTGTTGTGCAAGTTTTAAATAGTTTCACTTGTTTTACCTTTTGGATGATTTATTTGTAAATTTCTTTTATAAGGTTTTTAATTGTGTGCTTGTATTGTGCTGTGTTTGTGTTTTTCTTTTTATATTTGTGATTATTATTATTGCACATCTTGTCTATTTCTCTTTTTTGGTCATCTTTCTCTTTTTTATCTCTTTCTCATCAAATTAAACAGTTATCAATTGACAACTATCTTATATAATATAATTTTCCTTAATAACATGTTTAGGAATTTTGTTGAATGCTAATGAGGACTAGACTAAAAATACAGAATGACTGAAACAATTAGTCCAAGCATCAGTTGAATACTTTGTTCAGTAAATGATCAGTCTAGTAAAATAGTGATAAGTAAATTAAAGAAATATTACTGCTGCACAGTACAGAGTACAGACAGATGTAAATAAACGTTGCACAGCAACAACTATTCATATTCACAACACCACTATCATGGTTACCATACTATATCATACCACCATCTCCACTTTGTAAAACGAGCTAACGTTAGCTAGTTAACAAGCTCTGCTGAGCATCCAGGCAGAAAACAAACAAAAACAAATTTTCTTACCAGAAACTTCCAGTTCCCTGAAGATCTCCCTCCAGCCAGCTGCTACCTTATTTAAGTTTTTGTAATGAAATGAGGAGGTATCATAAAGAAGGCTGTATTGTATTTGAAAGAATTATTATTAGGATTTTTATTATACTGATTCAACTGCACACTTTGAGGTGTTAGGGGTGCTCAAAAACTCAGGAAACTTTGCACATGCATCAGAAGTGGCGAAGATTCATGTCTGATATGGGTCTTTGGCTTGAGTGTGGCAAGTTGGCTCAATAGCACCCCCTAACAATGTTCAAAGTCAAAGCCCCACCTTTAAATTTGACGTAGATGAATGAAGATGAAGATGAAACATCTACAGACTTACAAAAAACCTCTTAGAGCCATACCCTATGCCCAACAGGAAGCCAGCAATTTTGAATTTACAGTCCGTGTACAGGCATAATTTAACTCCTCCTTGAAAAAAAACCAGAGCAACTTCAAATTTGTATGGTTTCATCTACAGACTTCTGCGATGATAAATTGCAAAGCTTTTGAGTTTTCATTTAATGCTGTTGCATAATGGTGACGCAGCAAATTTCGATGTTTTGCCATGAAACAGGAAGTTATTGTAACCTGAATGTATGTTGATGCTTGATTTCCTGGCCTGAACACATCTACATGTCAACATCGACTCGAAAATGCATATATATGTCAGATGACCTCCACTAGATGTATTGCTGCATTAATGACCCACATGTGTAGTACCGTCTACTGGCAACAGGAAGTCAGCCCTATGTGACAAATATCATCTGATTTACATGAGGTTTACATGGGGTGGTCTACACATGATATACAGAAAAATGACATATAATTAGTGGGTCATGTCTAGTGCCACATAGTGAACACAGGAAGTCATAGTTATCTCCTACATGCAATGTCCACTATTCATGAAAATGTATATCCATGTCAGCTGCCTTCGGGAAAACATATTGCTGCATTCATATTTTATGAATATTTTACTTAAAATTGCTTACGGGCAACAGGAAGTAAAGTCTAAATGATACATAGTTCATCAAATGTATACACAATTTCCAATATGTCATCTCCAGCACCACATACTGCACACAGGAAATAATATTTTACCCATTCACACAGTGTCCAATAATCCAGAAAATTCAGAGCTGTGTCAACTGACCTCTAGTAGCAATCAAACAGCTGCCACTCCCTCCGATATGTGAGGTGTGATGACCTGTTCCTCACTGCTTGCAGCTGTAATAAGTTCTTTTTGTTTTTTTAGTTGGCAATTGGAAAAACTCCAATGTCACGTCCATACTACAATGAATTGTGAGTAATTAAATCTGCACCACAAGCAGACTCTCTGGAAGTCTGCAGAAAGTCTGCTTGAGGCCCCTTGTGGACTGGATGAATTGTGGTTTTGGACAGTTTTTAGTACTGGCTGACTTTGTGGGAACGCACCTGCAGAATCGACGAATCTGCAAGAGGTGAAGTACGGACAGTTGGATTCAGTCTTAAATGCTGGAGCCAGCTCATTGTCATGGGGGGGATCTGGGTTTGGTTAGTTTTGCTTTGTGTTTAGTTGTAGTTGGTGTCCATCTTGTCTGCCCCCTTGTGTGTTATTTGGTTTGGACAAGCCAAACCAAATAATATACTGATATGTTCCCTTATGTGTCATGGTGTTAGGTCAGTTTGTTCAGTTAAACCTATTTTACAGGCCTAGTTATTAAATTATTGTTTTATAATGTTTTTCACATTTTGGGGGTAAAGAAAAACCTATTCTTCCATCTAAAACTTCTGTTTGCTCATTGTCTCGCCTCTTGGTCCCTAACAACAGCATTTCCTTATCACCTGATCCCACCACTTCATGTTAAATTTGTTGATGTTTTCAGAGACATTTTGTGAGGCTTTTTTTTAAAAGTTTAGAGGTCATTTAGCTGAAAATTAGATCAAGATTTTCCAAAAGAGGAGTCAAACTGCTGCTGAAGCCTGCTAAGATTGTCTCTGTGGTTTTCATCTGTCTGACAGAATTAAAGTCACGATGAAAAAGATAAAAATGGAATGTTCTTGTTTTTTTCTTAAGTCACTCCCAAAATCTGTCAATGATATATCGTTTCCATTGCAGAAAAGGGGCCAGACATCACCGGTGCAGTTTTGCACCCTGCAGGTGTTGTTAATCACAGAGAAGACTGGGAGAATTGATGGAAGTTTGAGTTCAGCCACAACTTTGGAAAGGTTAAAAGATGGAGAGAAAGGATTTGTCTTGAAACTACACCCAGGGCAAAAGATGCAAACAAACGAGACTGTCTTGTGTTTCTTCAAGCAGCAGGGATCAGCTGCATCTTATGACACGCAACAACAATCCAAAAGTACCCTTTTCTCAAGGCAAATCCTTTTTATTACTTACACGCTGCCTGTTTCTATTTGGTTAAAGACGAAATGGACAAAATGACAGTCTGACAGTTTAGCCTGAGGCACATAAGAATAATGTTAGTGCTGTTAGTTCTTGCTGTAGTTTTTCTCACTAAAATCCAGTGGTAAAGTTTATCACTTGAAGGTGTTTGTATTTGTTACTTTTTGTTTTGCAGCAAAAAAAAAAGAGGCAAATGTTCAGCTATTCAAAGAAAAGTGAGTGGTTTGGGGTCAAAGAGTCTTCCTGCAGCTTCTTTCAGACACTGTATACACCACAGACTAGAAACTACTACAGAATAAGCATTCTCACACAGGTAAAATGATATTTTGTGACTGAAATTATATCCAGTGAACACAATGTATGGAAGCTAATTTCCTGAAGCAGTCGAAATGTTTGTGTTTATCATGTGTCCATACAGTGCAGCTTTTTCACAGCAGACATTTTCATTTGTCATAGCAAGAAAAGCACATTTTAACATTTACGATGGCTCATTTCCATTAAGGCTCTCATTAAATAATACTATTATAATAATACTATTATATATATTGAGCCTGCATGCACAATACCAGGACACAGAGGCAGTTCTAGGAATTTTTAACTGGGGTGGTCCAGGGGTGTTAAGGGATGTTTAGAGGTGGCTGCAATGTGTTGTAAATGTGTGTGTACAGTCTGCTGATTTTTTTATATGCATTAATATTCTACTAATAATAGGCTCAAATGAATGAATAGGCTAACATTGACAATGACAAATAATTAGAGCCTTCCTCTAGGCTCATTTACAAAAATTAAGGCTATAAAGTGGTCAAATGCTCTAAACAAACCACCAAACTGCAAAAACTGGGTTCTATCTTCCTCTAAATTAACTAAAAATGACTAATCTGAATTATATGGTATACCATACATTATAGCATATAATAATATAATAAGACAATTAGCCTTGAGGTTTTTGGATAAAGAATAAAAAAACAGGTTCTGTTAAAACCATTAAAGTCCTGGACTTTGTTTTGCAGAACAAAAAACTGCAAGTGTTAGACAATCCCTGCCATGGTTACCAATGTAACACCAATTTACAGGCTTGGTTCAATCTGAGGAGACTAGCCTGAAGTGACTGGATAAGTAACATGCGTCATTATAGAGTTAGTGTGAATGTGATTGTTGGACAAAGCAACCATGTAGGCCTTTTTATATGAATCAGTAGAAGAGCTTCCAAGACAAGTGTGCCACACATTACACATGTTCAGATTAAATAAAAACAGCAAAAATTATTTTGATTATTATGATAAACCAATGTATATTATGATTTGGGAATGATATGAAGGCCTATAACAGAAACACTGTTGAGAGAACAGTGCAATGTACAGTACAGATATTGTACAGTATTTGTATTTATCTGTTATCTGGATTAAACAACTGGCATGTTCATACCACCAGCACCTGTAATGATAATAATCCAGAATTTACAGACTGAAGGAGGAGAGGTGTGGACTAGAGGCTAAGACATTTTTTGGGAATCCTGTGGGTAACAGGGTTCCTGTGGGATTCCCGCGAGATGGAGTCAATTTCACTTTTCGGACAAGAAAAAAGAAAAGAAGCGGGCGGGACGGGAATCATATTAACAATAGGTCTGTTTTTTTATATATATAAATATGCAGTTCTAATATGAATAAACATTATTTTCTTCATTTTGAACATAATGCTAGTAATTTGTCTTTTTTTATTCTTTTTTATACTGTCATAACTGCTCTGGTGGCTGGTTGCAGGTTGGTTGCAGCTAGAGGCTGACATTTTTTGGGGATTCTTGTGGGAACGGAATGGGACAGTAGCCATTCTTGTGGGACTGGGACAGGACAGTCATTTTTGTGGACAGGAGTATTTTTTTGGGAGTGGGATGGGACGGGAGTGAAAATCCACTGCCATGTCACCCTCTAGTGTGGACTTGGGAAACAGACATCAAAATAAATAGGGAAGGAGAGTGACAGAGCGAACGTGTACAGCACTGGTGATATAAAATAGACTGGGCAATCAGAGCCGCCCTAATCTTTCATGGCTTTAAGGTAGAATTGAACTCTCAGTCTACAAAATAACTAGCTGATGCATTAATGGCTATATCAGGACAGAATTAGTGGACTGAAGAAACTGAAAAATCACTTAAAGCTAACGTTATCTGTGGAAGGGATACTTTGTTTTCAACAGTCTCTTCAGCTGACTTGGCAGCGCTGTTTGTATCAGTTGGCATTAGTGAAGTTAGCTAACATAACGTTTCACTTTAGATCACAATCTCAGGTTGAGGGCTACTGACATCTCCAGACAATCCAAATAACTCGAGATGATTCTTTTCTTGACCATCATTTCTATCAGTAATTTTGGAGATTTCGGAATGTGGTGACATTACTAAAAAAAAGGTCTAATCTAATCAGTCAGATGATCGTTCAGGTTATTAACAAAGCAACAGGTTAGTCAAACTTATTTAGAAGAGAAAAAGATTGCAACAACATGAGATTAAAATCCAAAATGTAAGTTGTAAAAAGCCACCACAGCTTACACATCGACTTCCTGGTTCAACTTAGATCTGCTGTACATCCACAGCATTAGTTGTGTGCACTCATGGTGTTCTTGTACACTGAATGAAGTGGTTTAGATAGTCTGAATAAATTGGCTGTTTACAACCTCTCTGATGGCTCCTGTTTCTTGCCCCATAGGACCTATTTTCAGTGATATTGACACATTCTGAGATGTCAGCACTCAGCACTTTGTTGAGTACAATTTTATCATAACTAATAGAACTAAATAATATATAATATAATAAACTGTAGCAGCATACTCCATACACATTGCTTCTACACAAGCAAAATCTATTAAAGGGACAATTTTTCGACGTGGATCTTATTCATATATTGTGACCATTCTGACTATGCTAACTGTACTTGAGAGATTGTGGGCACGCAAAGAAGAAGGTGTAGCATGAGCACATTAGCAGACCAGCAACAGCAACTAGTGCTTCTTTTGTGTCATGGATGTATTAAGGAGAACTGGAAAGAATGTTGCTCAGTGGTGCATGAAGCCAAAAGAAAGGCTGCCGTGTTTCCACAGGCTTCTTCACGCCTCTCTGTTTTTGGGTCCATAGAGCATGCACACTAGAGTTCTTCTCCAGCCAGACGGTTCTGAGCATATGTGGCCGAGACTTCCGCTGGACAAGCCAGCAAACCTCCACCTGGCCACTCGTTCACTTGAAGTAGAATAAAATAATTTCATCATGTGGCTCTTTTAGACTTTCCAAATATTATCGGACCAAACTCTGATAACAAAACATTATTTTGTAGGGGTTGTGACACTTAGAAAAATGTATTCACTGTTTTATAGCCACTCTCTCTCCAATGATTGTATAAGGGGAAAATGCTTTTTGGGCCAGTGTGCATCACGTGACGGACCCAGAAATTGTAATTACATGGTCTGGCCAAATTGTGAAATTGGCCTCACAGCCCAGCACTGTTCCTGGGAGCTTGGTGTGTGTGTCTACACAGGATGTATTCAGGCAGTTTTAAGTTTAGGTCACCCGCATTTTGGCAGTGCTCAGAACCCAACTAAAAATAAACAGAAATTAGCACTGTGAATTAACTATTGTAGCTAACTTCATATGTATCTACTTCTGGGCCAGCCCAGCCAGCTGCCTATTTATCTCCAGTAATAAGAAACATTTATTGCTATTGTTTCATATATAGCACGATTCTTAGCATACCACAGTGTCACATCATCCAGTCTATGCGTTTGAGTCCTATTTTCTTCTAAAGGTGCAGTTAGCTGGGAGCAGCTGACACAAGTTTTATTCTCTGCTGTCAATTCACAGGAGATCTGGTGCGGCATGCATGGAAGCATTTAGCTCAATCCGCTCAAGTCTCTTCTGCACGCTTTAGTCGCTCTGGTCTGCTTTAGCACCTTTAATGGAGCCTTACGGAGGTTCAATCACAGGTCAGCTCAGAGCCAATGCATTTTTTTAACAGCTCAGTGAACTTAGAGAGCACTGTCTGATATTGAAACTCGCAGCAGAACCCAAATAAAATGCAACATCAACCTTTCATTCAAACGACATCCATCCTTGTGATGAAACTCCCAGGGAACAGCAATTGGCAGGTGAAGGGGGGAATGCTCTGAGACATATTACCAAAACACCCTCAGGAGTTCAGATTTTAGGAGTTTTAAAATCCTGACAGATTTCACAAGAGTGCTGAATCCCATAAGGAGATTTTTCTGCTTATGAATTCTCTTCTTGAGGTGTCTATACTCCTTGTTGTCACAGTGCTATACTGTACAGGCCTATATGCTTTACAGGGCTTGTAAAATTAAGTCAAAGGCTATGGTAGAGTGCTGCAGTACTGAATTTCAAATTACTTCCAGTATCTAACATTTCAGATAGGCCTATAGCTTGTGTGTTGAACCCAAAGTACAACTGTCAGAGCCTGACTGTGTCATGAAACATGCCCCACATTACTACATGGAGTAGCTGTCCTTGCTGAGTGTATGCAGGAAACTTCATAAATGACTCTCATGTCCTTCTCAGGGGTTCAAATTAATATAGTCCCAGTCAAACTTTCTGCACAACTCCCAGGAGAGATTCTGAGATGCATGATACATGGTGTATGCATACTCTACATCTTGCACAATGGATTTTGTTTTTCTTTCAAAAACCCTGGCCAAAAAAATAGAAAATATTGAGCAACTCACTTGGAACAATAGAATCCAAAGACATAATATTAAATAAATAAGCAAATCCCATGAAAAGTCTAAACTCAAATTAGGTCACAAATAGTGTATATAGCTTCATCTTTTAAAAAGGCAGGGGGCAAATGTTACTCAAACAATAATTAATGGTGCATTAGTTTTCAGCTGCAGACTGATACATATTTGATGCTCTGCTTTGAATTCCCCGGAGTGGTATGTGGGATTGAAGCCATGTAAATTATTGTTTGTGTTCATGGTAATTAAGATGTCATCCAGGGCAACGGTGTGGCTCAGTGATGTGTTTTTAATAGTTAAAATTTATAAATTAGTTGGTTCAATTCATTGTTGGTATGGGTGTTTTCATGAGATTTTTGGACAATTTGATATGACATTTCTCTGAACAAAAGTCTTTTAGTATTCAAGATTGAAAGAAGATCCAGAGGCCATACAGAAAGTGAACTGAGACCAGCCCCGTTTACAACACTCAAGAGGAGGAGGACGATAACAGCTGTGTATCATCCCTGCTGGTTACAGTAACTTGGCACTGGGTGAAAACCTCCATCGCTGGACACTTGGAATTACACTTTCACAGTCAGACATGCATTGTGCATGGCAAGAAACTGGAGATTTAAAACTTCCCATCCCTGTCAGAAATGAACCACGACTGTGATAGGGCGTACACTTTCTACAGTTAGCCACGGCTCAGAAAAGGGTTGCATATATCTAGTGTCTATATGGAAAAAAAAAAACTCCAGATACAGACGCACACACTCTTTTCATATGAGTAGCCCTGTACTGGGGGCTTTCTTGAAGGCGCAGTTGGAGATTTTGGCATAAGGCTGAAAGCTGTGCAGTTCGGAATGCTGGAGCTTTGGACCTCCACGCAGCTCCCCTTCCTCACTATTATCTTCCTCATCATTCATGAGGTCAGGAGATAAACCCTGACACAGAAACCTCTCCTCCTCCTCCTCCTCTGTGGTGCTCTGTCTCCCGGAGCACTGTCGAACAGCTGGAACGCATGACACTATTTAAAACTTAATGTCATAATAACAAGTTAGAATATAGTTATATGCAACAACAACAACATTTGCGCAGGCCTCTTCTGTAGTGTTCATGTATAAACAACCCACTCACCCACCCACGCCCCAAATATATTGAATTATCTGCTAACTGAAATAAACAACATATTTAAATAAATGCAATGACTGACTGAAATATTAGGTTTACACACTATACTTAGAAATATTAGTTATAGTGTGTAAACTGTACCCTTAGACTGCTAAAATAAATATTGTTGTTGGAATTTTTTTGTGCGAAGTAAATAAATGGTTTCACTGTTCAGTATTACTGTCTGCCATTAGAACATTTTTTCTTTTGGGCCCCTAGAATTTTAGTTTTACTGGGATGAGTATGTAGGACATCTTGTATGATTCATGGATAATTCATAGGTAAAACTCTTTTTTTTTTTTATTTCAAACTGAGAGACATGGAGAATACCTCACCCCTGGACCCCCAACTGACCTCTTGGGGTGTGGGTGTCTGTTAGCAGGACATTACCTAAAACTTAAACACTGTGACAAAATGGAGATTGAAGAGACCTCTTGAGAGACCATTTCTGACCAATAACTGAATTATGGCCTGAACTAAAAGCCTCTGGGGTCATTTGAACCAGGACAAAGGACCACATAACCACAACACATGGGCAGAGAACCCCCTCCTCTTATCTTAACAAGACTAAGCCATAAACACACATTCCTGGAGTCTCCCTGCAAATATGAGCCAAACCTGAATTTTATGTAAATTAAATATCCAAGCATTATGTAAGTTATGTAATGTTATGTGTCATGTAAATATATGAAGAATGGTATAACTTTGATAGTTGTGTGATTATCTACTAAGGAGATACTAAATTTTGATATTATTACCTTTTTACTACATGTCACCCTACTGCCCTCTAGTGACTAGTTAAATTCCCTCATGTTAAGAGTTAATGAATGTTTGGCAACTATGCAATTGTATTTTAAAATCACCTAAATGTTTAATTTTTGATCTACTAACCTCATAGACAATGATATTTTAATAGTTACATAAGTAGTTGTATTAAAAGAATGAATCGGAGTTTCAGGTTGAGGTTTTCTGTATTACTAAACAATAGTAATATTGAATGTTTTATATTATGAATTAAGAGTTGTGTTGAATTTATATTTGAATATGTTTCTGAAAGTAATCTAATCACGTGTTGCTAAACTTTATTTCATTTCATTATAGTATTAAACTTTTATTTCAGTGCAGATGGTTTGAGAAAGTTGAATCAATGAAGGTTGGATGTCTAGACCCTGAGAAGCAGTGATATGAACGTTAATGTTTGATAGGTTGATAGACTTATTACAAAATGAATGTATAATGTTGAATGTCTGAATGGTTTACAACATATGG
This sequence comes from Thunnus albacares, assembly GCF_914725855.1. Classification (NCBI taxonomy): domain Eukaryota; kingdom Metazoa; phylum Chordata; class Actinopteri; order Scombriformes; family Scombridae; genus Thunnus; species Thunnus albacares. Next base: position 4,877,207 of record NC_058121.1, read on the forward strand.
TACATAAAATATTCAGAGATAGTGACTGAAGTGTGAATTTGTGTTTGCAACTAAAACTTAATTCACCAGTGTAAGAAGTAATTTGCCATCTAAAGTCGAAGTAAACCATATCTTAAAAGTCCCTGAAACAAAGAAATTGAATATTTATCAGTAATTTGGAGCAAGAACATTTAAAACACATCCAAAACTCCACCCATTTTATCCAAACAGTCTCAAAGAGATTTTTCTTTGAGCTGGACTCCAGAACTCAAGAAATTTCTTAAGACGTATCTTTTCTTTGTGTTTCAACCAAGTATATGTGTATTTTAATTTTATTGAAACAATTTAGCTGTTTTTGTTTTATTTGTTATATTAAGTCTCATATTTCCATGTACAGTATTTTACCTTGAGGTAGTCAAGATTTGAGTGTAGTCAGATTAAACTTCATTCGGCATTCAACTAAGATTACGAAGTGAGCCAAAGCCTGAATTCTTCATTCAAACTGAAACGTTGTTTGGAAGCAGATAGCAACGCTTGAAACTGGATCTCTTTCTGCTTGATGAGAGAAGTACTGCAAACTGGGAGTTAAATCAGCCTAAAGACTCTTTCAGAGAAGCCTGAAATGGCTTGACTCCTTTTCACCGGTGTTCAACACAGCTGCACCCACGAAGATGTGCCCACAGTCCACAGCTTGATCCGGGTTCTTTCACTGCCAAGCACCACTGGTGACTCTACACCAAAAAAACGCTGAACCAAGACGACACCTCCACAGCCAGGAAACTTGTCAACAGTAAGAAATAACATGTCTTTTTGATCAAGGGTTGATGTTGAATAATGTTTAAATTAAAAAGATAATTTCTTGTATCTTATCCTCAGCATCCACCATTGCAATACATTAGCCTTGAGTCACACACTTTGAGCCACTCTTGCTGAATAATTTTCTTTATTTAATTTTTATAGGCCTTATTATTCTTTTTTATTATCTTATGTTTTATCATGTATACTCAAGATGTTTAGCTATTAATAAATGTCTTAATTTATCCTAAAAATGGTTGGTTGTTTCTTTTAGCTGCAGTAAACAAGAGATCACTGTCGGGACAAGAACTCACGGTTTTGAGACTGATTAATTGACCAAATTGAGAATTAAATTCAAACTTTAATGTTTCCTCCTGACATTAAAGGTTACTTCTAGGAGGTGGTGCCCAGATGAGGTTATGTCACAACAAGTAAGTTTAACAAGTTTTCCATTGGCCACTTAAAGCATTAGTATCATACAGTATTAGTATCATGTAACAGTCAAATTAATACTAAAAAATAAGTTAGTAAATCACTACTTCTATTGCATGCAGAATGAATGAAACTGTCTTCATGTCCCTTATTTTTTCTATCAGCATGAAATATACTGTTTTGCTATGTTTCAGAGTAGACAATCTACTTCCTGTTAACACTGGCATGCGCATGCCCAGTGTACATGAATGCAGGAATTAAAGCCAAAATAAAAAATTTTTGACTTAATTTTTTGGTTGGGACAGTTTGCAGCTGAATGTGAAGTGGCCAGGATGAGAGTCAGCAACTCCAAGCAACTCTGAGGCCATGGTGCTCTGTTGTAAAGAGGTGGATTGCTCCCTCTGGGTTGGGTGTGAGTTGCTGCCCCAAGTGGAAGGGTTCAAGTATCTCAGGGTCTTGTTCACAAGTTAGGGTAAGATGGAGCATGAGATTGACGGGCAGATCGGTGCAGCATCAGCAGTAATGCGGGTGTTGTGCCAGACCGTTGTGGTGAGGAAGCTGAACCAAAAGGCAAAGCTCTCAATTTACCAGTCAGTCTATGTCCCAACCCGCACCTATGGTCATGAGCTTTGGGTAGTGACTGAAAGAATTAGATTGCAGATACAAGTGGCCGAGCTCAGTGGAGCTCAGAAATCCGGGGGGAGCTTCAAGTAGAGCCGCTGCTCATTTGCATCAAAAGGAGCCAGCTGAGGTGGTTTGGGCATCTGATTAAGATGCCTCCTGGACACCTCCCTCTAGTTAGTTAGACATGGCATTATCCTTTGAGCCACAGCTTAGGACAAACCATCAGGGACCTACAGTGTGAGAGCAGAGTATTTAGCTTAATATGATAATGATAAACAGCAACCTAATTATCTATCGCAGGCTAAGTTTTGCCAGTAATATTACTCACAATTCTTTACTAACCACTGTTTCTGAAACAACTGAGTAATCAAAAAAAAAAAGTTTTTTCTGTCTTTTAAGCCTCCTCTGCACATCCCCCTACAGCAGCCTCCTCCACACGTCCGCCCACAGCAGCCTCCTCCACACGTCTGCCTGCAGCCTCCTCTGCACATCCCCCTGGAACAGCCTCCTCTGCATGTCCACTTGCAGCCTCCTCCACATGTCCACCTGCAGCAGCCTCCTCCACACGTCTGCCTGCAGCCTCCTCTGCATCTACGCCTGAGGCTCCTCTGCACATCCTCCGGCAGCCTCCTATGCACTTCCTCCTCCTGCCCAGCCTGCTTCTGCTCCTAGTTATGACCAGGACGTCAGTCACTGGCACTGCTCTCTCCAACAGCGCATCTGGATGAAAACTGAGCTGGAGGCCTTGGGTCTATGACCAGGGTCCCAACCAGTCCGGCATCCAATGAATATGGTGTCCTTGTGGCTTTATCCACCTCAGCCTGAACTCATTGACTCCATTTCTGAGCTGCCATCACTCAAGTACTTCCATCTCCATCCTTTCTTCATCTGGAAGCCTGAGCATGCCATCATGGAGTGACTCAGGAACAACTACATCCTGCCTTGTCTCTATGGCTGTCCTTCTCCCCAGGTTGTCTCTTCAGGTGTAGGAAGGCCTCGAGTGATTGTCGGCACCAGTGGCCAGTATTACATCTTCGCCTCCAATCTCAACTGCAAGATGTGTAAACGGTACCGGTTTGCTGACAAGCTTCAGTGGCTGGAAATGCTCCCGAAGAGATTTTCCAACAGTCTCCCAGCCTTCCTCACCCACAAGAAGGCCATATGCAAGACAGTGATGGATGAGCTAAGGAGAAAAGGCAAGTCTCCACATGACATGGCCAACCAGGTGAATGAGTTGCTCCACCTCAAATATGAGCGTGCCAACCTGGCCTACCTGCTTGCTGTGCAGAACATCAGGGATGAGGAGGTAGGGCTGTATGGACAGAAAACCATCACTGGTTTTCTACGCCATGACGACTCCCCTGCACCATTTGGCAAATATGAAGATACTGATGGCTGGTATGGGGTCTCTGTCTCTTCGGGCTGTCTGACTGAGTGCCTCCTCCAGGAGTATCAACAGCAGGAGCCAGTCCTGAATTTGCTCCTACAAGGAACATTTGGGTAGGTCTTCAAATCAGATCACACTCGTCGACTGGCTAGGAAGATCACTTTATCATCTGGCACAATATCATCATATGCCATTATGAATAAAAATTGGATGATCCTGTCCTGGGTGATGCTTCAGTCAGAGTGTGACAAGTCCTTGGAGCCAATGTATGAGGGGCTGGCCCACTGCTACAACTCTGCTGGGGTAGAGAAGGCCAAGTACCAGTGGGTGGACAGGTATGAATCAAAACCTGAACATGTAGTCAGATTACATCTATATTCAATTTAGATTAAATCATTTCATACATAGAATGAATAGAAAAAAGTGACTGAACATTTCACATATCATTTATATCATTTTAAAGTGTTAGGCTACATTTACTGAGTATTTAAATCTGTAATGAAAATGTATATCAGCCAATTTCACATCACATTTTCAATACAATTTCTCTTTGCTTTTTTGTATAATTAGAGACTGCTGTGCTCCATTCCGAGTCCTGGACCCTGAGCCTCATGAGCACCATCAGTGGGACGCCTGGAAGACCACTGATGCCATCGCAGCTGAGGCCACCTCTGGAAAGTTGGCAAACACATGTGCGTCACGCAGCAGGTTCAACCAGGACATCACTGTGAAGCTGGATTTGTTCCACTGCATGCGCAGGTTTACAAGGGAGTGTGTGTCTGAGCACCATCCATATATTCATTATATTTTATTATTATATAGTAACACACACAAGGTTATCAGCAGTATTCTATTGTTATATCTATTTATTTTATCATATAGAAACACACAGGCTTCTGTATTTTAGGTCTGCCTGTCATGTCATATCCATTCACCATTATTAAAATATAAAATGTGTTACTGTACCTAAATGTGCCTAATTTACTGTTTTCTACTTCTGCTATCTACTTTCTACTTTCCTAATGTTAAGGCCTACATTTATGATCAGTTTGACTACAGATGATCACTAAAACATGTTTAACATTGGCTGTTTGGCTACTTCTATAAAAATTTATTTACAAATTTTACACATATACCCTAGCAGAATAAAGAGTGTTGCTTTGCATAAATAACAGTGTCCTTGTTTGTGCAATTTCCTATTTAATTTTTAAAAATGGCTTTGTTAAAAATGTAATGTAAATGTTTTTTTCTATTTCCCTGACTTATTTTTACTTGAGGAATTAAAAAAAACCCTCAAATTCCTGTTGTCCTTTGTTCTTTTTTCATTATTGACTGGTTTCTCATTATTAAGGGTTTTGTTTTTTATTAGTAGTAGTACACTGTTACACTCCACTATCATTCTGTAATGTTGTGTGGCCCAGTTCAGAGTTTAACAGAATGTCACAGAAATCACCACACTGTACTGTCATAAAACTACAAGACCAAAAGGCAGATAACAACAGCTCACTTACTCCAAATTTCAGTGTCAGAACTAATAAATGTCAGTTCTTAAATGAGAAACTATGATTTTTGAAATGAGTTGACAAAAACTTTAAACTTTAAAAATCTAATGATAATCTGAAGAGAAACACAACAGTGGTAGTGGTACTCATGTTTACTCATGAGTTTTTGTTTTTATAGTAAATGCAGTAAATATACTGTATATACTATATCAATAAAAACTTTGTATTGAACATCTTGTACATGTAACTGACATGATATTACACTGGCGTTAGGCTATTTAAGTTTATAGTTGAGTAACTGATGCAGGCTAATGTAACTAATCTTGAAACTTCCTGCTTACACTTTTTGTGTTAGCTTGTGTTTAAGTGAAAAAAATGCTTAACAAATTTATATATTGAGGAATAAAGGTTTCATTTGGCCTTTATGTAAAATGACAAGCATACACAATTACTTTTAATTCTTCAGTTTGTTCAGAGAATAAAGCCACCAGCTATCGATGCCCAATGCTACTTCAACAGGAAGCTGTTTTCCTCCTTACAGCTACAGACCATCTGTGACCATTTGGGACAGTTTTTAGACATCTTTGTTGGATACCCAGGTTGAGTACATGATGCTCGTCTCAGGTAATTGCAGACTTGGTCTATTAACTTGTCTTCAAAACTTTTCACCATTGTTGTCACTGCTGACATGCCCCTGACACCTGTCACGTCCCCATACTGCCCCTACATTTCCCCTACCATTCAAGTGCGTATTGCATCGTCCCATTCCTCTCTGAGGATGTGCACAACCAATGTTCCAAACAGACGCAGGATATGTGAGGCAGCAATCATGCACACACGAACGAGTAGTTAAAAGCAAGTATATTTCTGACCTCATTGTCACTGACTCTATGCATAATCCTCTTGCATCGGCAAAGCATGTCTTCAGAGTCTGGAAGGAACTGAACATCCTGTCAAGCATAGACCTGAGCATCATTCAGCATAGAATAGATAATGTCAAAATACCACAAGACACAGGGAGTGTACCCAGAGAAATAGCCTCTGGCTTCAATGGGTTCACAGCTGAACAGTGGAAGAATTGGACAATTGTTTTTTTTCATTGTTTTATTTAAAGGGCCTGATAGATGAGCAACACTATTATGTGGCATGATTTTGCAAGAGCTTGCACAGTTCTTTGTTCAGTTGCTATTTCAGAGGCCAAAATTATTGAGGCAGTACCTAAAATCTTTCCTTCAGAAATTTGAAAGACTTTTTGGTCCACAGCATTGTACACCAGTGGACCAGTGTACAGCTTTTGGTGTTTTTCATATGAGTATTACAATGGCACACTGGGAACAACAAAACAACAATAAGAACCTTTAAGTACAACTTATGAGGCAATTTCAAACAGGCCAGCAGCTGAACAACATCACCTTCTGACTATGGACCTTGACTCAAGGACATATTATGTTCAACACTAGGAAAGGGAACTATGTCAAATTCAACTTGTGTGAAACAATATGATGATATCACATTTCAGGTACACTCTCACTGGAAAATGCAGTTGATGTAGAGCCATTATCACCTTTTCAAAAGTTATATTATGTTAAGATTTCAGAGATAAGTGCAGATTTACAAGATCTATCCACATGGCTTTGTGCAGCATGTTTCTGTGTTTGCTATGACATGCAGAAGAGTTAAACACCAGGGTTTTGTTTATTCTGTTGATGGATGCCGAACTGAAAGATCAGCTTATGTATCTGCAAAATTGTGTTCAGTTTGTTCCAGCGTTGATGAGCCTGTCACAGAGTTGACGAGACAGGAGTGTAAATGTAAATGCAGGAGAAGTCAAGATGATGTTTTTCCAGACCCCTTAAACCAAATGTCACTTTTGTCAGTTGTATGAGTAACACCGATGTGAGAATTTTGAGTAATGCTGATAACTGAATTTGGTTAAATAATTGTAAGGTTTACCAGATGTGACTGGTTTTAACCTTTTGACTTGAATGAAATCAAACGTTGTCAACGCTGTTATTATTAAAGTTTCTCCAATTCTTTGTTTATGTTTTTGTGGTTGTTGTTTTATTGTTTTATTTTTATTTATTTATTTATTGTTTGTGTAACACTGTACTCAACTACTCATGGATATATAGTCAACAATGATCCTTTATGACACAGGCCATCTAGGTTTCAACTTAGGAGCGAGTGACACAACTAGGTAGAGGTTAAAGAAAATAACTCCATTTATTACAACACAACAACAAAAAAAACAAGCAAATAAACTTTCAACTCAAATTGACTCTTACAGCAAAAATGCTGTTATTTTGGTCCTTTTGTTTATCAGACTGTAGAAAGAGTTCAAACAGTCATCCACAGTTCACAGTTCTTTTCAGTTCTCCTCAGTTCAGGTGTGTGTGTGTGTGTGTATATTGTTGTTGCTACCTGGGAAGAGTGTATGTTGAGATCTCATATGCTTATCGGTCCAGGAGTAAGGTTGTAGTCATTACAGGTGTGTTGAGAAAGCAGGCTGGATACTCTCTGCTCCTAGTATGGATCCTGACTCGCAAAACCAGACCTCCTCCTCAGAAACAACCTCAGACTCAAAAAAACAACCTGCAAACAGCAGAGAAAATATCTCTCATCATATTGTTCAATAATTGTGTTACTTTAAGTAACTATATTTCTCTTAATCTTTCTCTGTATGAGTGGCTTAACTCAATTAACTAGTTAATCAACTGTATTTAAACAGCACACAGAAAAAACAAATCTTATAGTCCTACGTGAACTTAAATGCAATAACATCTCACATTCAACTGTGTATCCTCAGTGAAATCTAGCCACAGTAAAACCAGCTGCTCACTTAATGTCATAACCTGCCTCGTTACTACATGAAGGAAAACAAAATGGCGTTTGCGGTGTCACTAGTCAAAGACCGCTCATGTTTACATCCTCCTTTGTAGCACAACAAAAAATAACACTCAAAAAACATTTCTTCACTCTTATATAAACATCTCTGATTGGTTTTAGGTACTCATAAGGTAAAGAACATAACAAAAAATTAATGCAGTGATCCAAAACAATAACACAAACTGGTTGTTTACACTGCGGTAACCGCTAGCTTACTATGCTAATTTAGTACGTCAACTCACCGGAGATTCACGGATTAAATCCAAAAGCAGGTACACCAACATCAAAATAATCCTTCGACCTCGCAATCAACAAAACAATAAAAAGGAAATTAAATCCAAAATGTCTTGAGAAACTCCTGGTGCTCATGAAACTCTTAAGATTTCTCTCCACACGTTTCTCTCAGCAGCAGCTGTGTGTTGTCCATGGATGTATTATAAGAGCTGGATACCGGACTAAAAATGGCGCCCATTCAGTCCTATGGGAATTGCTCGCCTGGCGCATACGCCAAAAAAGTTTCTAGCTTCTAGGTTTGCTTCCACGTTGTGCGGTCCACTGAATATGCGCAGTAGTCTTTCCCCCGCTGGCCCCGCCCGCGAGCTTCCGCTCGGCCCATAGACTTTACATTGTGATGACGTCACGGATTTTAAAATCGCTTTTCTCGGCTCGAGGAAAGTTTTACAAACATAAAACCTCCATGAATCAAAAGTGCGTAATGGAAAGAATCATTATTGAAGTTGTTTGCAGTTCGAGGGGTCCTGTCAACAGTTTTACAGGCGTCTCTTTTACAATGGTGGTCTATACATCCATGGTGTTGTCTCTTTCTCCGTTGTTTTGCCTCTTGTTCTCTACAATACAGTCTGAATCGATAGCGCTATTATGCGCTATGGCTCCCTCTAGCGACCAGTTGTGGGATCGCCAGAAATAACTACTGGTAATTTTATGTGGGTTACATTCGTTTGTTAAAGGGGAGTTTTTCTGTCGCCATGTGCTTGCTCATGGGGGAATGTTGGGTCTCTGTAAAATAAAGAGTACAGTCTAAACCTGCTCTATGTGCACTGAGATAAATTCTGTTGTGATTTGGGGGCTATATAAATAAAACTGAATTGAACTGAATTGTGTTTCTGCTGGTGCAGTGGTTTGGAGGATGTTTTCATTTGTTAGTTTTATTCTGGAAAATATTTTTTATTTAAATTAAAAAAAGAAATCAAACATTGCTAGCCTTGTCTATTTAAAATGTCTATTGTGAAGTAGGTTTGCAATAGTAAAATACAGTGTGGGATGCAACTGAGAGTGGTGTGTCTTTGACTGTTCTTGCAAGTGTAGCTCAAGTGGGCATGTATTGTACAGTGTGTTGTAGATTTCCTCCATCAAGTTAGAAATGTCATAGTGAAATGTGAAAAAAATCTAAACTTGAACTTAAACTGTATCTCCTCAAAAGTAAATTAAACACTAAAGATAGCATTGTTTCAAGGTTTTCACTTATTTAATGTGTGTATGTTTAGACACAACAAATGGGACGAACGAATGCCATTGTCTTGGGCTAGATCATACTGTCTAAGTCTTATTGGAAATAGCTAATAGCTGTTTTTTGCAGAGGTTTCTTGTGGTTCATTTACATACATACCATATTTAAAATTAGCTATAAAACCTTTCGCATAGGGTGTGTGTGTGTATGACATGGTTTCAACATACCTCTGGACACTGAGAATGTTACGGCAGTTAACAGAGAAAGACATTTCCGAGGCACAGGACAATATGTAAAATGACCGTAAATGTCTGCATACACCTTTCAGCAACATACATGGGAATTTCAAATCCCTCAAATTTCTGCTATACATGTATACTTGGACATTTAGAGAGTTTAAGAGAAATCTTAAATGACATTTGGAGCTTTCTGTACACTTTGACTTTACCAGTTTCCTCCAGAAACCTGATTTGTCATCCAGTGTGGTTTTATAATAGTTTAATCAATTCCAATCCCGATGGACCAGAGAGTTTAACACATTACACACAAACACACTCACATTCCCACATGCACAGATGTATGTTCCCTCCCTAAAGTGTCTTTCTTTGTTACATGGACCAAGTGCATCTAACACAGAGTTACATCACAAAGCTGTCTAATCAACACTGTGGCTCCAATAGAAGCTCAAAATGAAAGCACAGGTGTACCTTCATTCTGCACTTTACCACTCTGTCAAAAATGTGGTGCTTCATTTAGAAGATTAGCAAAGAAACATATGGCCTGCTGCAGATGTAACTATAGTTAGAGCAAAGTGCACATACACACTTCACACATGCTGTATGACTGTGTAATGCTGCTTACGTATTCACAATATGTTGGGCTAGCTTTCGCACAAGGTACTCTGAGAAGAGTTGCCATTCAAGCAATGGCACCAATACTAGCCTGGTTCCAGATCACTAAATTCATACCGATATCTCAACTGTGTTAAGTGATTCAAATAGGTCTATTGTTGTGACCAGTGAAGAGTAGACAGGATGAAGAATGGGGACACCATTTTCCTACATAGGGTTAACCCTAACCCTAACCCTAACCCTAAACCTAGCTAGCTACCTACAGTTGCTACATTCATGAAAAATAGCAGTGGCAAAACAGCAACAAGCGTAGATGAGATTAACACAGCTGTAGAAGTTGGTTGACGAAATATTAACTCTTATATCAACATTTCTCTTTGAGTAATGTGAAAAACTTACCAACTGCTAATGTTACCACGGCTTCCACAGTTTGATTATTTTGGCTAACGTTGCCAAATACCGTGAGGCCTAAAAAAGTAAGTCTCCTTTTCAAACCTACTGAGATTGACTTCATTACGAGTCAACAAGCTGCACAAAATTACCTGGAAAATATGTTAATATATGACAGGCAATCAGTTATTCATGCTTGAAAAACCTAGCATAGCAAAGTCAAATGAGGGCAAATATGTGGTCATTGTTATTTTCTAGTTATAAATTCCATCCATGTGTTTATTTTTCATCCAATTGAATAGCATTGTTCACTCCAGTACGTGAGACCACATGTTTTTATTTCATGAAGTCTGAGCCTATTGCTGCTGGTATAAACAAGACGGGGCACTGCCTTTTATGGAAAACTGAAATTTTATGAAGTGAAGGATGAGGGTCCAGGGCATCTACACCAACTTTACAGTATTTGTCTTCACCAGGGTAATGGTTACATACCACTATAACAGTAAATTAAGTTTAAGTTAAATTCTACTGACAATAACAACTGTCCATCACATATTAACCCCTTAGAGAACTCAGAACCTTCATATATCACTTATAAGCCAGCGCACATTATTCAGACTGGGTTTAAAGGTTGCAGTTATGGGACTCCTTTGGCTGTTCATTTAAACGTGTTACTTTTGACCATTTCTGAATCAAGATTTAATATTTTTACACAATTTGTATGATTTGATTTCCGACTTTTAGAAAGATGCTGACAATGACAGATCCACCGGATCTGTGTGGCATTCTGACTCTGTTACATCCTAGCCAGTGTAGTAATGCCCACTGGCTCCATGACCGGAGCGTCATGCATTCAGCTCTTTTCTCCTTACACTTGTGAATGTACTGTACAGAATATGTGAATTTATTAATGCCAGGATCAAACTACACAATATTTTCATCTTTCTCGATGGTCACCATGTCAGATTAGGCAATCATACTGCCATAAATTCTTGAAGTGTCTTGGTCAGGAGACTGGCAACACTACAAGTACGACCCCGACCAATCATCATTCATGACCTTGCGCGAGTTCATAGATGGTCAAGGAGGAGGATCGAGAAATTCTCAATCATGACTACAGAAGCACTATGTGTGATACTGGTGGTCTTGTGTTCCAAAAAGAAAAAGAAAAGAAAGAAAAAACTGTGAAAAAAGACTGTAGACCCATTCCTGTGTGTCACAAAGAAGACAGTATGGGCTGTCTATCCTTCAAAGAGAACTTAAGATAACGAATGTGTTAACATTCCATAAATGTAACTAGCTACCAGGTTTGTTGTATTTAAACAGAAGGTCTCATGGAGGGAAAAACGATTGGGTTTTGGGAATTATATACTCTGGTACATGAAGATACAAAGCTATTTTAATTTTAGGTGTTTCACAGTCACTATAACTGAAGAGCTATCTTGTGCACATATGTAAACACCAACACAGAAAGTCAAAGCTGTCCAGCAGCTGCCCGGCCCAGCTGAGCCGCAATTTAGTGTCTCAGACAGCAGAGAGAGCAGTGATTCATCTCCACCTCCTCCACAGGCTGATTCAGGCAGAAAAACCTGATCACGAAAATGGCCACTGATGACTGAGGGCAGGTTTTCCTGTGGAGATGAGCCGCTGCTGTCCCCACTAACAAGCTGGAGGCTGCCTGAACTAGCTCACAGTTAGTTCAGGCTTCATTTATTTAAAATGAATATTTAATGATGCAGTTTTAAGAGAGTACTGCTGCATATTATTTCAAAAAGGTTGTATAAAATTTAAGACTGAAGACTACACCTTTGAAAATGAAAAAAATCTGGGGGTGTGTACTTGAAGACGTGAGGTTACATGACCTCTGTAGCCCGCTCCTCATCTCTGCTTAATGTGGACATATTATGCACATTTTCAGTTCTATATTTTTAATCTGGGGCTCTTCTAGAATATCTTATCCCATATTTAATATATACCGTTAAAAAAACAACCTTATTTAACTTATAATGACCCTTCACTCAGACTTTTTGTTGTTACCAGCCTAATACACCCAAATCTCCAACTGAAATTTAGCAGTCAAGTTGTGTTGTGGGTTAATGTAGGTGCCAGGTTTTCACAAGGAAGAAGAATTAATAGAATAGAAAAGACTATCTTTTTTATTCCATTAGTTGATACTTGAAAAAAAATTTCCCATTGTGAATCCATTTGGTGGAGTGCTCTTTAACACATTTACAGTAAAGCTAGTTTCTTTGTGTTTGTAATTAACGTGTGTGTGACTGTGTATGTGTGTGAGAGAGTGAGAGAGAGAGAGGAAGCAAAGGTAATGACAGTGAAAGATGGAGGGAGGGAGAGAGTTCCCTTCCTCTCTCTCAGAAATAATGTGTTTTAATACACAATATAGTTGTTTGCATTTACATATTTTTCTGTCTGTTGTATTATAACAGAAAGAGTATAAGATTTGATCACAGCTCATGCTACCTGTTAATCAGTCAGTCGTTACCAGGCTGCTGAGCTGCAGATAAAATCAGCATTTTATGATCACTTTGTCAGACTAAATAAATAAAAATACAGGTTAATGACAGCCGCTATTCTGACAAATCAGCTGTAATAAAATGAGTGAAAAAATGAGGCTTCTGCAGGACAGGTGCTCCACTTTTGAAACATCTCCAGTCAATACTGGAGCTAAGATTGAGTGGAACAAAGAGGATGGCCAAGATTTGAACTGTCCACTCCTTATATCAAACACGTGCAGCGGTACGTCAACCTCGTGGGTAATCCCTGACTGGGTGACTAACTCAAATGTTCTGTAGGAAGGAAATTCCTTTGGTGTAGCTAAGTCGAGTTAGACGAGGGATGCTGTAAAGCTTTTTCCACCTCATCAGTACACCACCTTTCGTGATGGAGATCCTTTTCAAAAGGAGCTCATAATCATGGGATGAGGTGAAGGCCAATGCACTCACATGATAAACCAGATACTCTATTCTAGACATGCTGCACCAGTTGTTCCAGCAACATCCAGATGGATTTAAGCATGAACAAAAACATTAATGGGACCAATTTTCCTTGTGTCACAATAACAAAACACATACCCATGGTCATGAGGGTGCATGCTCCAAATCCAAGGAATAAGGTAAGCACTAAAATTAGTGCCTCTGAGTTTGTTCAATCTGTCCCCATTACTAACCATGTAGCACAGTGGAAACAGATTGTCGGACAGCGGTTACTAAATCTGTAAGAAACATCAGAGATTAATTCTGTGAGAAATGTCAGAGATTAATTCAAACACAAAACTATAGCAATATGAACATGCACAGACCATTCCAATACATTAAATTATGTTTTTCATATGACCTAAAAATAAGTTCCAGTACTCCCCTTATTCACATGTTGGCTTGTGTATTCGCTGGTATGAGCAAATCATTAAGTATTACATTCTGAATTTCTACAGTGAATAAATTTATTTAATCAAGGGGACAACCATTTCAATTATTAGAGTAAAAATAATTGACTATGTACATTAGCTTCAGTTTGTGGTGCAATGAAGTCATCAGGATTCCGTTAGTTCCTTGTATTCCCAGTGAAATCCCTGGATACTTTCTCTTGCCTCTACTTTGAGTGTGTCTCACAAACGAAGCACCTCTGCATCACCATGCTCTATGTCCTGTTGTCCCTCAGGCTATCCACATTAGCTTTGTTGTGTGGTGCAATTAAGTCATCAGGCCTGCAATGGAGAACACATCTATCACATCTGATAGACTCCTCATCTATCAGAGGAGGCATGTAGTAGTCTCTTACTATCAAACTGGTGCTTCATGTTCCCTATGGACACACACAACAGAGACAGACACTGATAGAAGGGGGAGTTAGACAGAAAGAAAAGTAGAGAGTAGTTACCTACGTGGGTGGAAATGACTTCAGCCAAGAGATATACTGCTGTGTTAGATTAACCTAATTGGCTATTCTAAAGAAACAGTAGACAATTAGGTTGACTGAATATTTTATGGTAGCATAAATTCACCAAGCACTAGTCATGTTTGGGAGGATAAACAACACTGGCACCAGTATGTTCTGGGGTTAAGCTGAATTGTCAGGTTCTTTGCTGTTTCATCAGCATCTCTCCTTGCCTTTGCCAGGCAGGGGCTGAAAGAGACAGAGATATAGAGGGAGAAAATGAGTTAGCTATGAATGTGGTGATGAATTCAGTGAGCATATCACATTAAATGGTAAATTAATTCAGCACCACTTGTCACCTTTTGTACTTTGGAATAATGAAACACATCAGCAAAACTGATGAATACTCATTGCCAAAGACAGAAGAGGTAAACAAAAAAGTAGCCTAAAGAGAAATATTAAATCTCACTCTGAAATTATCAATCCATCAGAAATAAGATGTTAACCTACTTAAAAAAGGCTCCAGCAGGTCTTGGGGTCAGCTATGCTTGAATGGTGAGAGGCTTTACATGCCATTCCATCTGCAGTTCTTCTTCCCTTCACCAGCCATGACCTTACTTATTAATACCTTTGTGGATTGAACTGCTCTAACGATGGTCCATTGCATTTCAGAAAAAACAGATTGGACCTTAAGCAAAAGAGTTCCTTTTTTCAGTAAGAATGTCATTCATGCTCCTAAAAGCTCGCTCACATTCACTGGTAGACACAGCAATGGTGTGGACAGCTTTAAGGAGAGGCTCCAGGGTGGCTGGGTCCTTAGTTCCATGTATTCCTGAAATATACTTCCTCTTCTCTCTACTTGACATTACAATTAACGTTGTAGTTGGCTGCAGTAGTGGTGGTGGTAGCTGCGGGTGTTTTTGATGATGCTAACATTACATAAACTGGCTCTTTGCTGCTAGGAGTGGTGCTAATGTTATCTTGCTGCTTCCGGCCTGCATTTAGTATTGGGTAGGATTTGACTTTCGAAGCTCTGTTGTGTTATCGTCTGACTCTGTTTGTGTTCCCTTTTGGAGCCAGGGCAACATTATTGTAAGGTTAATGTAATGTTACTTAGACTAGCTGCTGACAGAGAAAAACAGGCAGGCAAGAATGGGAACAGGTGGGCGTCACGTAGTGCCTCCTGGGTAACGCAGTTTATTTAGGGCCATTATGAATCACCCAGAGAACTTTATGAAGAAGGCAGAAAAGAGTACCAACAGCTTGTGAGAAGTGCTGGTGCACAAGAAAAAGTCACGTCGGTCGGTCTGGACTGAATGAGCCACTCCATGAATGGATCCGAATCAGATCTGGGTTGGATAAGCTGCTTCATGAGTGGGTCCAAATCGGATCCAGGCCAGATGAGCTACTTACAGGTAGGATCTGGGTCAGATATGGTCTGGATCCATGATCCTTATCTGCCGTGCAAATGGACTCTGATCCAGACCCGTTCTGTGGATCCATTCGGGAGCCTGTGATATCTCCAGGGAGGATCTGGTGCAGAGTCAGTTTGCTATCAGGGATATTATTTTCAGTTTTGAATACAGATTATGACTTTATATTTGGAACACAAAAGCATGTACAACGACTTGTGTGGCAAGAAAACAAAGCACAACAAAAACCAACATCATCAAAGCAATGGAGACTGGTAAACACATTTGTTCCATGGCTGGACATGGCTAAATCCTAATTAGAAACAAAGTCTGGGGTGAAGCTAAGTTGGCTGCTTGTATTTCCTGTGTTTATCATCACATGACCCAACTCTTTGTTTACCTACATGTGGTAAATGGTGGTTCATGCCTCAGAGCATCAGGACATGAGAGGCATCTGTCAGCATTACATTATCTTTCAGCTCTGGGCTGATGCATTCGCTCTGAGATTTATTGCTTGACTGAAAACATCAGAGGCCAATTGAGGAGATGAATCCCCCCCCCCAATATAGCAGCTGCCTAGTGAGATTAAGGCTCTCAGCAGGGATGTGCTTTTGTCTCCTTCACTAATTTCCCATCATCGCAGGGAGTCTCTCTTTTCATGGTGAAGTTGTTTTCATTTAACTGCAGTTTCTGTGTTCAGATTCTTTCTCTCACAGATGTTTTTTTTCCTGTCTGGCTCATTTCAGATACAGCTTTCCTAGAGCATATGGGCAGGGCATGTGCCTTTTGTTTATTTTTCTTTCAATGTTGATCACAACAAACTATGGATTCAAACAAACTCACAGGGTTTCAGCCTTGTCAGTTTGAAATACATAAGTGCTTTTTAAATCTTTGTTGAGAGCAACGTTTATCTAATTTAGCAGCCCGCTGACAGAGCAGATGGAACTGTTTGCATCAAAGATAGGATAGTATGTGCAAATTGTACATTATTTGCACCTCAAGTGTGAGAAAACATCAAACACCAAAATATTGTTAGAACAGATGCTAAGTACCAACATGTTTGTGTGTGTGAGAAAGACTGAGAAGAGAGAAGACACTGCAGTAATCTTTTTCTTTGCTTTCTTGTTCCTCTGACTTGGTCTTATGCAAGAGGTGAGAGCAAATAGTGTCCACACCTTATCTGAAAATTGCAGCAACATGTTGCATGTTATTAAATCTTGATTTTAATTGACTTGTTCTCACTTTTGTGTACTTTGTTCCAAAGGCACAATGGTGAGAAGGGTGAGGTGTATTTTAAACCTACAAAATATTGACTCCAGATCCAAGACATGAGCTCCTGCATATCTAAGAAAAGTTAAATTAAACCATTAACAATTTTATTCAACTTCAGCGATGAGCCATCAGTAGACTAATTTCTGAGGAAGTGCTGTTCCGTTAAGTCTGTCAGCATTCTGACAGGCTACAGGCTAAAAAAGGAGGCAGGACCAAGATGGTCAAACTGCAGACCTCATGTCAGGGGACCCCAGGTCGGCAGGCCAATTGAAGAGAAACAGGTCCCCAAACATTAGGTGTGTCACTTCCTTTTCTGCCACAAAAGTGTATAAATAGACTAGGCAGCTACTTCTTTTATGGTTACTTTAACTCTCTTTCACTCATAATGAGAAGGTAACAGTATCTTCTGTGTAAAAAAATCTGCTATATGTGAAATAAAAATCCAAGAAAGCCACACAAAAAGTGAAAATGTTCAGGTATTACCAGGCAGATCTAAATGAATTTTCACATTAGCAAGGTGTGAAAAAAACAGAGGAGGACCCAACTTTATGCTAACAATAATATGCCGTTAAAATTAACTTGTTGTATACAGTGATTTTGTGTTTGTCAATAGATAGATAGATAGATAGATGGATAGATAGATTCCTTTGTTAATCCCAAAGGGAAATTAAAGTGTTACAGCAGCCACTTGACATAAATCTAATTACAAAAACAATGAGGTAGGTAAAAGAAACAAATTCAATCAAACATTCAATTATATTCAATACCTAAATAAACTAACTTAAATATGAAAAATAAATAGAATAACTAAAATAGAGACTAGAGATATAACTAGTAGCCTAAGTAATTTAATATTAAGGATTATTATTACTGTACATTTATTGTATGAATTAAGGTGATTTAGAGTCAGCCTGAACTGTTCCATTAGGAAAAGCCCATAACTGGGACAATGTGACACTTCTATATTTGTCATTTCTTCTCCAGGTGTGATATCTGCATTCTCATTTCCAATATGATTAGAAAACACCTTGGGAATTTCAGAATGGTATCGGGTGCAGATATAATCTATTTGCTTCCTATTGAAATATATGTATGTGAGGAGTGCCAAAAATTGTCCCACATTACTCTAATTCACCCTGTTTCTCATGGCTTTATAGGGCTAAAATAAATGTTAGCTTCTCCAACAAATGTCACCTGCACTTCATGTAACATCAACTGGGTTGTAATTTTTCAGTAAATTAGCAACCATAGTACCTAACACACATCTTTTTACTAGGCCTAGCTAGTCCACTGTTAATTCCCAGACTGCATTCAGTTAGGTTCCATTTGACTCAGTGGCCAGGTTTCCATTCAAATGTAGGGCAAACATTCAGACTAAATTTCCAGAAAATAAGCAAAGCAAAAATTTGAATTGATGCGTATTTCCATTCACTGCTGTTATGCGATTATTTGGAGTTGGGTCATTGAGATAAACAGCTGAAGACGCTGTTTTCCATTAAACAATGCAAAAGAGAACACAACAAGATGACATAATTAAAAGAGCACCAGTCAAAACTGAAAAACAACTACATTAAAAAACAGTGTTGAAAACGTGATGAAATATGACATCTCTGTTTGTTTGATGTGTTCATTTGAGGAACGTTACAGTCTCATTGGTCCACACAGATGTGATGTTTTCATCTGCCACTGTTTTTCATGTCACTGGAAACTTCAGTGGATGTTTAAGTCACATCAGAATCAGTTTATTAGCCAAGTATTCAAGCATGCAAAGAATATGTCTTGGCGTTTGCTCTCACAAAAGCAACATGGAAGAATAACAACAGAACAAGAGTAAGGTATTATGAAATAAACAGTAGTACTAAACTGAAATGAACATTAAATCTATTTACAGAATGAAATAATAGTAGTTTTGAAATGGGATATAAAACTTGAAATGAAATATTGACTCTACAAAGGAAATATGGACTGTGCTATGGACAAAGAAATGAAGTGTATGAAATATATGAAGGTGACAAGTGCAAAAATTAAATGTGACATGTACAATAAATAATCAAATTATGCGACAGTGGAGGTTGAATGCAATGTAACATGTTAAGTCCAGTTTGATGAAATATATGAAAGTGACAAGTGTAGGGATTAAACGAGGGATGTGAAATGTAAAGTCTAGTTTGATAACACTAAAGTTATTTAGTAGGGCAACAGCTTCTAGATAGAAGTTCTCGTGTCTGCTGGTGGAGGTTTATATGAATCTCAGTATTTTTCCTGAGGGAAGAAGTTCAAAGAGTCTGTGTCCAGGGTGGGATGGGTCGAAGATGATCTTGCTTGCACGCCACCTGGCCCTGGAGGAGTGCATCTAATCATTGGGGGGGAGTTTGCAGCCGATGATCTTCTCGGCTGAGCAAATGATGCACTGTAACCCTCTTCATCTGGCATCATCTGAATGATGTCTGTTTTTGTAAAATAAATACTGCAAGCAAGGAGGATTTGCTCCCTCGACATTCTTTAGGCCTTTTGTAACGGATCTGGTTTTCCTTGCCAGAGTCAACTCAACACTACTATATCTCAAGCAGTCATTGCTTACTTTAACAATTACAAAATCAACTTCAGCAATGGCTGGGCCAATCAACCTGAAGAAAGACTTCAACATAATTCTTCATGGTCTCTTTCCTCATTCATTTGTTAGCTATTTGATATTTGGCGGAGTTGAGGTCAAGCACCTTTCCAGTTATTTGTTTGTTTGTTTATTTGTTTAATTACTGACTTGTATGCACAAGCCAGTGGTTAGACAGTGGTTAGTTATATGATACAATATAATAAAACCATAGTTAAACTTAGCATCCTCAGTTTTTCTTGTTTTAATACAATGATATTGCTCTTTCATGTATAAAATGCTGCAGGTTCCAGGGAAAAAAGCATACCAGTGCATCTATCCATACACATGGCTGCCAAAGAAAAATCAAACTTAATGGTGATTTGTTTTTCTCGTTTTACCAAATCAAACACAGTTCTAACAATTGTACAGCTACTGTAGCACTTTTGTTACCTGCATTAACTGTTTGTCACTTCCCACAAACAACAATGTTACAGTACATTATATCTCCAAGGCATTGCTAAATCAGATCCTGTCCATTGCTACATGTTAAAGTAACTACTGCACTCTGTGACACAGTGATGATCAAGATGATTCATCTGATTGCCAACAGTCATTTGAATTTCGGGCAACAAGTGATGTAAATGGGATCTAATTCTCTTTGGCATCAAAGAGAATCTATAGGGACTGCATGGATGATGATGGGGGGAAATACAGAAGGACAGTCCAAGCACATGTACAAGCTTAGAATGGAAGGTGATTAACTATAGTACAACATGAAAGGCACACAGTTTTCTAAGAGGGCTTTCGTAGTGAATGTATAGAGGGATTTCTTTTACAAAGTTTTTAATCAAGACATAGAAAGTATTCCCCACTTTCCAGCAATGTAAACAATACAAGCCCTTTAAAAACCAAGATTTAAGTGTGGGAATAAGATGCAACATTGGCTTTAAGCAATACTGTACATACTGTACAAGTTCAGCACTGTAGCACCACTTGTTAGCTGCAGGCTGTACTTTTTTTCAATAACTTTTAGTATACATATGTCTCTGTCACATAAGCTTGCTTACATAACTATATAAGAAACCAAAATCAGCTCAGCTCTATCAGCAGGTTACTATTACTATTACAACAAAACAACCCGCCACTATCCATCTGTGGCTGTTCTGTATTTCTACTAGTGGAAGTTGGCAACCTTACTTACACATTTAGCAGGAAAAAAAAACATCAGCAGTGATTGTGTGCAGCCGGGACTGGGAGAGGCTGCACAGAAAGCTGCTGGGCCAGGAGAAAATGGAGCTGCTGCCCACTGCAGGGACAGCTAGCAGCAGCTGGCTTTATCTCTCGCTGCATTCGCTTGCACTCAGACATTGGAGTTTTGCTTGTGTAAATTTCCGACCACCCACAACTTTTCATATTTTTTTTTTTTTTTTTAATTAGACAAAACTGGGGTTGCAGCTGGGGTGGCAAGGCATTTTTTAGGGGTGGCAGAAGGCAGGATTTTGTAATTCATCCAGTAGGAGACAGGAAGCCAGTGGAGCTCTAATAGGACTGGGGAGATGTGGTGCCAGGATTTGGTGTGAGTAAGAAGTTGGGCAGCTGTGTTCTGGACCAGTTAGAGTCTGTTGATGGAGCTTGCACTGATGCTGTAGAGGAGTGAGTTGCTCTTTAAAGCTCAGTAAAGCCAAGGGAAGCTGCAGAGTCGGGTGATAATTCTCTGTGGGTTCATCACTAAGAGTGATACCTCTAACCTACTGTCATGAAAAAATCAATTATAGCCACTTTAATTGAAACTGTTTAGTTCTCTCTGCCACCATAGTGATGCACCCTAGGTTACACCATCACATGCAAAACCCCTGACTTAGATGAAATCCACATCTCAGGTTGGCCCCAATGACTTTCCAGTGAACTGTTACAGGCTCACTTGTTTTTGTTGGCAATGTAGGTGTCTTTGTACAGCGTGACCTCAAAATCATAGATCATCAACATCAGATAATGTGGAAAGCTGTGATGTGATGTATCTTTTTAATTTTCCAGTCTCTCTCAGTGGGAGATAATGCCAGATGTGAGGTATAGATTTACAAAGACGGGAGCAAGCTGATAGGAGATCAGCAAAGGTTTGTTAAAGTGTTAAAAGAGATTCAGCCTCAGACTGAATATCTGATGGATTAAATAACTATGCATTTATCTCTTTTAATGAATTCTTTCACATTTTTGTCTGCCATTGCTAATGCCTATGGCTTCATATAGTGGTTATGTAAAGTTTATACAATTCCCCTGTCATGTGCCTGCAGACAGAATAGATCAGAGAGAACTGGAGTAGAATAAAGATTACCCCCTATTCCCTAATATTATATATGTAATCAAACATCTCTAATTACTTTAAAGAGATCTGTTGCAGTCTCAACCTGTCACAGCCAATCACTGAAACCTACTGGACCTAATGTAAAAAAACTCTTTGAAGTCAATGCTAATTGATTTTATCCTATCCAATAGGAATAATAAAATTGTTTCTGCTGGTGTATTTGATCTTTGAATTAGTGATCACTCTCCGGTGCCCTGTATGCGGAGCACATGTTTAAAGAGATCACAATTGCAAATTATTAACTATCTCTGTCATAGTGATATTCATGTTATACCTGAAATTCCGGATATTGAGCTGGCTTTGAACTATTTCATCAAGTCCTTCCTCTCAGTCATAAACTAGCATGCACCCTTTAAAGAGCACAAAGCCAAAATAGATCAAACCCTTGGTTTACTAATGATCTATCAGACTTGTTAATGGAAAGAACAAAGGTTGGTCCCTTGCCAGACACTCTGGGAATAATTCCCATTGGACCACTTTCAGACAACTTAGAAACAGATGCACATCCATGACGAGGACTGCCAAATCAGAATATTTTCTGGATTTAAATGTCTAGCTCTTATTCAAGGTCAATGACTATTTATTATAAAGAGATTAGTTTAGCTTTTAATAAAAATGTTGTAGCAGCTTAGTCACCTCTTTGGGGATGGGGGATTAGATCCCTCTCCAATTGATGACAGTGTATTCTCTGTTTCTCGAAGCCCTCTGTTTACCCTATATCCTGTCTCTTCAAGTGTAGTAAAAGATGCTCTCCTTGCCATCAATCCCAGGAAGTGTACTGGAGAGAACAATTTGGAGCCCTTTTTCTTATCTCAGAGCAAATAACTAATATTTTCAATCT
Source organism: Thunnus albacares (assembly GCF_914725855.1). Taxonomy (NCBI): domain Eukaryota; kingdom Metazoa; phylum Chordata; class Actinopteri; order Scombriformes; family Scombridae; genus Thunnus; species Thunnus albacares. The sequence goes on from NC_058121.1 coordinate 4,899,892, forward strand.
TTCTGTTTCCTCCAGTATAGTTCCCAGAGTTTGGAAAATGAGTCATGTTATACCTCTACATAAGGGAGGTGACGAGCAATCTTAACAACTATAGACCAATATCCAAACTGCCTTGCCTGGGAAAGGTCCTTGAATCTCTAGTAAATGATCAATTGAAGTTATTTCTGTCCAGAGCTTCCATCTTGAGCCCATTTCAGCTCATTTCTGCATTTAGAGCACGGCAGTGTATGGGTCGGGTCAGGTTCGGCTGATTAACACATATTTGTGTGGGTTGGGCGGTGTGTATTGGCTCTCACCAGCCAGCGGCCACAGCGCAGCAGGAGCCTCTGTGTATTTGTGTGTGTGTGTGTGTGTGTGTGTGAGCATGTGCACGTACAGCAGGGGGGAGAAGGGGCTGACTGACTGGGAGTGAGAGATCTTTTATGTTATTGTAAGAAGTGTAAGCGAGGAAAAAGACATCACCTGCAGTAGTCTTGCACTGCTGCTCACTCCATGAGCGAGCACAAGCAACAGGATGCTGACTGCAGCTCACTTAACAGCCTCCGGTGTCACTGAGAAGGAATTTCTGATTCTTACACATAGAACCTTTAATGTTCCGCAAGGTGCTCTTAAAGACTTAAGAGCTGTACTGAATGCTGATGAAACAAAATTCATGTTGTTTTCCAAAGCCAGAGCTATAGACTATAATGGTCTTAATACTTCTACTATGAATAGACTTATGATTGAGAGACTCATTGAGAGAATATAAATATCTCAGCATCTGGATTGATGAAAAACTCACATTCAGATTTCATATATACAATCTTGTGTGCCAACTAAGGCAAAAGATTTGCTATTTCTACAGAAATAAAACCATGTTTTGTAGAAAAAGGGTCATTGAGGCCATTTTCATATAAGTCTTGAACTATGGCAATGTGATTCATAGAAATCTTCCACTCTTAGACTTCTGAACTCTGTCTATCACTCTGCCTTGAGATTGATGGGTTTCTGTCAGACCCGCTCTACTGACCGGCTCTTGCTTCATGTTCCATGAGTTAGGTCTGAACTTGGAAAGACTGCATTTAATTTTAGTGCACCTGATTCCTGGAACACAATACAGCACCTCTCAAAATCAATACACTTATACCTTTTGGAAATTTTAGAAACCTTTTGATTGATTGATTGATTGATTGATATATGGGGAAACAAATTATCCTTTGACTATAATGTATGCATAAAATAATGGCATTATAGTTTGAGAAGGACACCAATCTTGTACAGGTTTAAGAGCATACTGTCACTTTAGGCCCTTACAGCGAAGTCAGTATACCTCTTTCCTGAGATTGTTGAAAAGTGAGAAAATGTATTGTTGGTGATTGTGCTCATTTAGCCATAAACTCTTGTTTAATAATGTTTTATTCTGCTGCTCTTCTTCTGTTTCTTCCATGTTTGTATTTTGCAAAGACAATGGCAGTAATTTCACAAAATGTGACTGATAGGTTCACTGAGGAGAATGGCATGTTCACTCTTAAAGGAGACACAACATCATGTTTTGAACCTACCAGAGGTTATGTTTTAAATCATGCTGTAATCACATGTTGCTCACATGTACTAAGTTTTGCATACTCTGCCTGATGCATCACATTAATACACACATATATGTATTCCCATATGCCCCTCTCAGACTTATACACAAGCAGAGATGTTATTTGTGGTCCATGTGTGCCTTGTTCTGTTGCCATCATTATAAAATGTGGCAAATTAACAACTCATTCATTTTTCTGCTGCTTGTGGTTTTGTTTCCACAAAACAATTGATTGAGCAGAACATAGAACTGCTACACTGGAAGTACTTGCACAAACTGATAATATAACTTACTGAATATGTAATTTATGTAAACAGTGTGGGAAATGTCAGAATGTGTGTGGGAATATAAATATTAAAACAGAATTGACATATGTTGACATGCATTGACTGAAAAATGGAGAATATTCATGAAATACATACCATTTAAATGTAAGACTGGTAAAGTAAAACTTTTTGAATTACTCTAGAGGAGACGGAAGACGGGGGGGGATTCTATCGCTAACACTAGAAAGGGAAGACAGCCACTCACACGCAATGTGTTAATATGTGTATCAGATGACATTTAGAAACAGATAGGCAAACACATCGACTGGAGCTCAATGCACTTACTTCATCCCCCCCCCTACTTTCAAGACATGGGAAAGAGCTGGTATTACGACTATATCAGACCTGTACAGTGAGAGTGTTTTTGCATCATTTCAACAATTTGTCGACAAGATAGGACTGCCCAGACAAGACTTCTTTGGGTACTTACAGATAAGGGACTATGTCCAGACACATGTCCCCTCCTATAAGACAATGATTCACTTCACAATTAGGGAAATTGTCAGACGTTCCCCTTATTCCCCTTATCTTATATCAGACCATTACAAATTATACGAGAGGGCAAAAGAGATCCGGGCGTCCAGATTACTGAAGAACAATGAAGTCATAGTCTGATGCAGATACACAAATACTCCATAAACATTAGACATTGCCTCATGCAATTTAAGATTGTACACAGACTATATTATTCAAAGGTGAAATTGCATAGGTTATTCCCCTTAGTTTTACCCATATGTGAAAAATGTGAGACTAGCGAGGCCACTCTTGCTCACATTTTTATACTCATATTTTTATACGTTGTTCCAAGTTTGAGAATTACTGGAATGAATGTCTGTTAAGAAATGTGTACTAATGCTATGGAAGGGGAAATACGTACCTAATGTTAAAATGTGGCTTGCTGACTTTGTGACCTTTGTGGCATACAGGTCACTAAAAATACTGTCTACTGTGCAACAGTCAAACTTCATAAATCACTGGAGTATTCTGAAAAAACACATAGACCTGAGGGACAGACCTCTTGCTGCCATGAAAAACATGCAGGGAATGTTGTTTGCAATTATTGACGGTGGCTAGTCCCTGTCTTGACCCAGTCAGCTGGGGATACCGGAGTGATTATGGCAGAAAAGTTGGTCTTTCTGAGGAAAGCCACCATTTTTTACCAGAGTGTGGTGGAGGAATTTAAGAGGCTGCTAAAAACCTTGCCACCAGGGGATATGGCAAGGCCTTCAATCCAAAAAAAAATATCCCAACGACCTGGCCAAAATGGGTGTTGTCCAAGAAGGCCAGCCACTTATCCTTCACATCCTTAACTAGGCCATCAATACAGTGGCAGGAAACAATCAGTTGCTGAAACTGATGTTGGTTCTGTACCAGATTGGGCAAAAGTGCCTAGAAGACCTGGACATCTCCAACTTACTACATCTGAACCAGCTTCACAGGGTCTCATCACATGCTGCGTATACTTTTGAGGGCACGGACCCAAGCACCTACATCCTGTGGTCTAGACTGTGGCTTAATGAGGTGGCTGGGCTGAAAAGCAGCCTCTCAATGCATGAAGCATGTAACATGCAAACAACACTGGAGGTAAGGGCAATAGATGTGGACAGGAACCTTTTAAAGACTCAAAGGCCAAATATGTCACCTTCCTCCAGCTGTATGCCACCACACCTCATGTTTACATCAGCAACCCCAATAAGCACCCAGTCAATAGCACAATAGTCACCATGACTCTTGGACATCCAGAATTTAATAAGGCTGTTGTGAACCGAGCCTTGTCCTTCCTGGACTTAATGGATGACCTTGTCTCAAAACTTGTGTGCCAAACCCAGCCAGGCTGAAACAGGTGGCAATCATTGAGGGAAAAGACGGCATCCCTTCAGTTCTTGTCCCTGCATCCTTCATGGATGCGATACACAAGCTTCTGAAACACCATCCTCTCATCCTAGCGTTCTGAGAAGACAGCACAGGGGAAGAATCCCTGTCAGTGCTCAGATGTATTTTAAAGTACATCATAACCACACTCAAGAACTGCCAAAACCATTTGGGTATTGGTGGCTACAAGGCTTCATGGCATGCCTACCAATTGGGGTTGGCACTTGAGGAGGTCTTCTATGGCCACCCCCTCTATCCTCACAACTACCGACTTGGTATGGCACTGGACACTAGTTTTGTGCATGACCACAGTGTCACAAAGCAAAGAGGAGTTCTTGGCCTTGCATCGTACTCAAGTGTCAGTGCAGACATTGAGCCTCCACCTCTTTCCAATTGGACAAGGAACCAGCTCCAGACTCTGAGGATCAGGAGACTTTTCCCACTTTCAGAGACACTGCAGGTATCCCCTGCTGTAGTTGGAGCTCACCTTCTTAAGGTGCTGCTCATGGATCTATATAAAAGAAATGAGAGGATTGGTCTACATGGTCTGAAGGCAGCAGAATACCCAGGTAGGCTTATGGGTTCAGTCTCCCTGGAAATCTTCACTCAGGGCTTGGCACAACAGAATGCATTCCCCGTGCCCTGCACTTTTGGCTGTGTCCGCCTGATGGTGCAAAAGGCGGGCAAGGATGTCATGGAATGTCTAAGGCTGGGGTTTGAGGAACTTGGGCTCAAATATTTCCCTGCCCTAGCGTTTAGGGACATCCGTGGTGGCAAGAGGATTCACTGGGACTTCAAGGACTTTTATGAAGTCCTCAGACCGGGATCCAAGCCATCATCCCAGTCCATGGCAGCATCAGTGGCCTGGAGAGGTCACTCCAGCCTCACTCTGGAGGGAGGAAACAACATGGAAGCTGGCAGTCTACAGTTATGAGTACTACCCAATTGGCTTAGGGATCGGGGCATCACAGGTCAGCTTTGATGGTGGGAGGAATCATCATTTTGCACTCAAGCCAGGTAGCCCCAGTCAATAGGGTGCCGATCTGCCAACATCTGCCTGCCTCATTGGGTGCTTGGGGCTTAGTGTAAAGCACGACAAGTGGACATCAACAATGCACACTTGAAACACAAGAAGAAAACAAAGATGCCAGCTCTTTGCATATCAAGCTGGAATGTCAGGACCATGGACACAGGGCTCTCAGACAGCCTTAACCACATCAATGACTCCCACAAGACAGCCATCATCAACCGTGAACTCAACCGACTCAGTGTCGACATTGCTGCTCTCCAAGAGACACAACTTGCTGACCACAGCTATCTGAAGGAACAAAACTACAAATTCTTTGGGCAGAGCAACAGTGTAGACAAGACCCAAGAGTATGGTGTGGGCTTTGCATTGAAGAACACCCTGCTTTCCACAGCTGAACCACTGACAGGAGGCTCTGAATGCATCTTTGCCATCTATATATTCACCAGCAGTGGACCAGCCAACCTGCTGAGCATCTATGCTCTGACTCTCTGTTCACCACTGGAGTCAAAAGAGAAGTTCTAGGAGGAGCTCAACATGGTTTTCAGTACTATCCCAAAGAATGTGCACCTGTTCCTTCTGGGGGACTTCAGTGCAAGGGTTGGTGCCGACCATTAATCCTGACCAGACTGCCTTGGTCACTTTGGAGTGGGGAGTATGAAAGAGAAACTACAGCCCAAGCAGATCCACCATGCCAAGCAGAAGGTACGTCCACACATCAACACCAGCTGTTCCAACAACCCAGCTGTCACTCAACTCTTCCTCACCTCCCTTGACCAAGCACTCTTCGCCTCCAACTAGCAAAATGCTGTGGACAAGTGGAACTGCCTACACACCACCATTTACAACCAAGCCCTCGCAGCTTATAGCAAGAAAGCAAGGAGGAATGCAAACTGGTTTGAGGCCAACACAGCAGAGATGGAGCTAGTCATCGAGGCTCAGCATACTGCTTTCCTCAAGCACAAGGAAAACCCATCAACAAGGAACCTTGAGGCTCTGAGAGAAGCCCAGCAAACGGCACAACACTGCACCAACAACTACTGGCTTGAGCTCTCCTCCAACATATAGGCTGCCTCCAACACGGGTGACATCAGGGGCATCTACAGGGGGATCAAACAAGCAACAGGTCCCTCCATCATTAAAATGGCACCACTCAAATCCAAGTCCAGTGAAGTCATCAACAACCTCAGTAAGTAGATAGAAAGGTGCGCTGAGCACTACACAGAGCTGTACACTACAGAGAACACAGTTTCAGAGGAAGCTCTGAACGGCATCACAAGCCTCCCTGTGATGGAGGAGCTTGACAGTGAGCAGAGGGCAGTTCAGTTGTACTGTTTGAATGTATTTAAACAGTACAACAGTACAATATTTATTAGGTTTGTATTTGAGTGTGTAAACTCCCCTCTACCCACTTTCTGCTTGTTGTTACCCTCCCAGTACTATTAATAGGTGTGCCAGCCCCCGGGGAATTCTTTTGCCCGGACACCCTGGGAGAAGGAGAACATGCAGATGTAAGATTGTGCATGACACAAACAAATTTCACTTTACTATTACAATTGTCTTAGCATGACTCTTACATTATTCTCTTAATTAACAAATATTTTGCTACCATTGAGTCATAAATCAATGCGCATTATTTGCTCATTCAAAGGTGAACGACAAGGTGGAACAGCCGCCTAAACAGCCCAGCATCCCTGCTGTCAAGTACCAGACTCAAGTGAGCTGCAATACACAAACAATTAATATATAAATACTACGTGTGTTTATTTAACCCGTGTACTAATATATAGAAATCTGTGCATCAATTAACCATTTTCATCTAGTAATACTATTTACTATTAACTAGAGATCTAGTAACGGCAACCCATCGTTACACCAATGCAACTTTAATATGTGTTCTAAGTTAGGGTTAGATATGTGATTTCACTTTAGTTTACAGTACAGTTCTTTTGTGTCGCAAATGACCCTCTAAGAAAGTCTACTAAGGGTGTAACAATTGGAAATAAAGATGCAATGGCCTGGGAGCTTCCATAGCCTAATGTTACTGGGGTCGGATAGTAACAGGACATTAAATGGTGTGAAGTCTTAACTGGTTTGGGAATCGAGTGTCAAGAAAGCATGTATTAGGCTATGTATGACCTACAAACTCCACACGACTCCGGAGAACATCCAGGCTACAAGGGACATGTGAAGTAGTGAACAGATGTGATTTGACTTGAGTTTACGGTACAGTTTTCTTCTAATGAGCAACAAATGACACTGTAAGAAAATGAAACTATGTTAGATAAAGGCCAAATAAATGTATTGTCCTCTGAGCTCTCAGTGTTTTGTCTGACTATTATAAAAGCTATGCCCGATATAATACGGCATTACATTCATCTAATTACAGCCCGTGTTGTCTAATTAAGCTATCATAGGTCCATGTTGGTAGTATTAAATGTGGTGTCTAATTACAGCATAATTTGGTAGTAAGGGTAGAATAGCATATACCTGTAGCATATTTCGGATCTGATATGCCATTGTATTTGATTTCAGATTAGACTATGATCTTGTAAAATGGTGTCTAATAGTGTATCAAGATCTCTTATTTGGTTTCTAATTAGATGATAAATTGGTATAATAGTCTAATACAGCATTATATGTGTTTTTTAATTACAGTATAATTTAGGTGTATAGTGTCTAATTAGGGTATAACTGTTTCTTTACTGTCTAATAATGAACATTATTTCTAGTTTTTGTCTAATATGATACAAAGTATGGCTTATTACATCTTATTAGTGTACCATAAAATAAAGTGCCTTTTTTAACTTCTTCTTTTAACATGATTGGTTTGTGTCATAGTGAGGAAAAAACTGCAGCCTAGTCCAATCAAATAACATGATTAATCAGTCATATAACATTATGATGGATCGTGAACATGATGTTTATATGTGTTAGGTTATGCTTTTGGGCTTATTGTGTATTGTTCCGTGCATAATTGTGGACTTGGTGTCATGTTAGATCAGTAACTATCAACAACCGGGCTTCGGAACCGTGCAGTGACTCCTACTGGACCGAAGATGTTATCTGACAAGAACGGACACCACTCCCTACCGCTCCTCCTGACAGTGCACAAGCCAGCTGACTTGACATTAGGAATGACAGTGCAAGTAAATGCACATTCAGTTCACAGCCTCTCTTGTTCAAACAAGAAAAAGTTTCTCATTAAAACAAGAGACTGAGCAAGCAGCAGTATGCTGCCCTGGTTTTCTGACATTTCATAGACCAATCAATCGGTAAAATGGTCTGCAAATTAATCTATAATGAAGACAGCTGCATAATTAAAATACACAAAGCAAAACAGAAGCAATAAATAAAATGGCAAGTGACTTTTTAAAAATTATTTAGATTATGAAAAGAAAAGAATACTGTAGATATGAAGAGCCAATTATTTATAATAATATCTATATTTAAATAAGCATGTAAGGATACACAACTCAAATGACCAATGAGAAACTCCCAAAGAACCCTTTAACAGAGAACAATGGAAGAAACCACAGTCCCATCTGTGCTAATGCTTTCTTGGCTCTCTAGGCAGCAGCAAGCGATGAATGGTCTGCCCAGTGTTCTAGCAATGGAGGAAAACATCTCCCTTAAGGACGAACATATGCACCTGTTGGAGGGGGCTATCCTGCTCATGAGTGGATGCTGGGGCTGCTCTGTTTGGTCTTTCAGGAGCTCCTCTTCATTCAAGTGTTCCATGGAAAAAAAACAAAAACAAAAAATTACTATCAATCGCTTCTTGTGACTGACTCACTATATAAACACCATTATGGTTGCAAGAGTGAATGGATATGTTTGAGTGAAAAGTTGACATTTGCATAAGGTAGTAACATAATGCTAAAAAGACTGGAAGTTTTTCAATTAAATAAAATGAGTACATATCGCATTACAGGGCAACAAACAATGTAACACAGTGTGTAACAACAAACTGAAGATAGTTGAGCCCACACAGTAGGAATAGATTAAATCTATTTGAAGCAGCTAAGGGAGACTTGTCTGGATGTGTTATTTTACCTTGTAACTTGTTGTTGTCCTGGTCACAGGTTGGAAGGCTGACAGTTGGGGTCTTGTTGCCCTTCTTAGAAGTTTTTTTGCAACACAGTCTTTTGAACTTCTTGAAGAAACTGCAGGTCATTGTCTTGCGTGCATTTCCATGAGGCACTGGAGGTGTAGGAAATCTCAGCTGTTTTCTCAGTGCTCTCATAAAAGCTTCCTCAAAATTGGGATTCCGTGCTCTCACTGCCTCCTGCATCACTTCTACTGAGCCAAACTCCAGCAGAAGGTCATTTATGGCCATCTGGCCAATGTCTTTGTAACTTTGACCCATGAAAGAGGCATGGAAATGGTCATACAGCCTCGGGTCAGTATCTTGAAGCTGTACAACTGCTTTCCTTACAACCTCTAAAATCATTTCACCATCCCTAATGTCTATGCTGGCAAGCATTTTCCCAACCAGGAGAGTCAGCAGGGATATGTGCACAATGCTTGCCAACTGTAACTGTATTGGCTCGGACAGCTCAGGGATGATATCGTATGTGGAATTTGAAATATGCCAAGGAGGAGGAATTACTCTACGCACTATTTCACAGTCTCCTGCTGCACGTACTGGTACAGCCACAAAGTCAAGCCCCGAAGACAGCATGTATGAGTCCTGTGAATACTGTCCAAACAGGATATCAGAGTCCAGTGAATTTAGTGTTGACCAGAAGAGAGCCTGCACAGCACAGCGAGAAACAAACTCCTCCGTCCTCATGTAAAGGGCTTGAGTGACCATGCCCGGGTTGGTGACGCCCCCTCTCCTCAGCTTCCTGTAGGTCACGGTGTCACACATGCGCATTCCAGCGGGCAGGCAAGGAATCTGGTAGTCTTGTCCACTCATAACCAAATTAAAGATTCTGTCTGTAAGTTCTTTTAATTTAGAGCAGTAAACAACCTCCAGCTCACCATTGACAGACTCTTGACAGCTGTCTGTCTCTGCTGACCCCCGCTGATCTCCTCCAAGCACTGCTTGTACCAGTTCATCAGCTATGTTCGTGATAGTTTCTGCCTCATCACGAACTAAGTCTTCTGTTGTGCCAATTACTATGACAAAGTTGAAGGGACTAGTCTCAGAAAGGGACTCTGCTTCATCATTGTCAGGTACAGCACCTGGTATGACATCCAAACCACTATAGGAAGACATGGCAGACTGTCCATGAGCTTCACTGTCTTCCACAGGCAGAATGTGTGTGTTTGAGCCAATGATAATACAGACATCTCCGTGATTGCTAGAGCTCATTCCACTCTTCCTTTGTGGCATGTGAGCTTTGCTTTTTAGTACAGTCACTGTGCGAGTGATGTAGGTCTTCATAAATCTCTTTAAGCCCTCTCTGGTGCTGAAACAGAATATAGGGGACTCCACTTCCAAAAAGTTGCAGTTATCAATGGATGTAGTCTGGCTTGACTGAGCCTCTTGAGTATTGACCCTAAGCCACACCTCTTCACGGTTCAAACTTGCCATCAGTATGGTGGCAATCTTACGAACCATATCTTTGAGGTCTGGAAATAAAGTTAGGCAGCCACCGACAAAAAATACTGGGACTCTGGACTTCAGGATGGATGCCTGAGTGGATAAAGCCAGGACTGAGTTGACTGTCTTTGAAATGTGTCTAACAAGCAACTCTGTGAACACCTTGGTGTGCCCCAAAGTCTGCACTGGGAGCCGCAGAGAATTAGCCAGTGCCTGTTGGATGGAATCCCCCAGGTAGGCATGGATTTCGTCCTCAGTAAGACAGATGACTGTTGGAGAAAAGGTGCCATAGGTTCTTCTGTGTCTGTAGACCTGCGGTATCACGACATCCAGGATTATCTGTGCTAAAGACTGTACGATATCCATGCAAGAGTCTGCGAGCAAAGCTGCCAACTCAGTATTCACAAGGTTGTCTTTCAAAATGTCCAAATGCCTGTAAGAAAACACAATTCATATTGTGGTATTAACACTCATAAAGTTGATACCTATCTAAACACAACTTTGATATTCACAATTTTTACACAGTTTTGTCACAAAGGTATACGACTACCACATTTACACTTATACACTTATTACTGTTTGTAATAACAACATAGTGATACTATAAATGCTGTATTTTAAGTTGTAACACTTACTGTGTTGTCATTTGGATCAAACATTTATAGATGGCAAAACAAACTTCATCTAGATCAATGGGAGACATGTCAATATGCAGAGTATCAGGCTTCTGTGCCAGTGCAGCAGAACACATGGGTTGGTCCTGGGATGGTTGTTCTGTCATGATGATGTTCCTCAGTATTCACGTAAATCTGAAAAAAAAAAACATTTTAAGCTTTGATAATGTGGCATTTGTTGCACAACTATGGCATTAGATTGCATTACACTAAAAATGTTAATGGTATTGAGTCCACCCCTTTGTGTAATTAAGGACACCTCCGTAAAGAATTTTTCCAATATCCATTGATTGTTTGGCCACTTGGGGGCAGAACAACAAACTGTACAAACAATGGTGACATATTATCACCTCATAAAGTTGATAATATGTCTACTTTCACACCCAGCAGACAGAAAACAACATTAGCTTCCATTTGGAATTTCTGAAAAAGCTTAGATAAACCTATTGTTCACTGTCTGCCCTGCATCAAACTGCTGACATACAAAGACATAGTGGAGCATTTATGAGCTAAAGAGCCAGATATTTCTCTCAAGAGTTGGAGGAGGCCAAAACAGAGCTAAAAGTACAGTGAATATCAGACTTAGATTCGTCAGGAGGCCAAAGACAAGATTCCAAATGAATATTAATATTACTCTGTGTCTGGTGAATGTGTAAACATTCAACATGTGTAAACTGTTTGCCAACACATAAACCATAAAACATGATAAGGTGAATGTTGTATTTAAAGCTCGTGCTGCCCCAAGTGCCCCCTCCTAATGAGTAGGACTTGTCGGTTGCTATTTGTCAACACAACATTCAAAGTTGGCCGCTACTCCCTGGCTCAATGACACCAGAAGTGCATGATTCATCCTGTCCAGTGGGACCTCTCTGCTCTGTGTGTATGTGTATAGCTCAGCCCCACCCTCAGTGAAACAGACAAAGACAGAGAGCTGAGGAGAGAGACAGAGAAGCAAACATCCCATTCTCCCCCCACTAGCTCCTGTCAGTTGCTTGAAGTGGACAAAGTGTGCATGGTTTGCGTTCGTTGTGATTATTATGTAGCTACAATGTGAAATTTCAGCAGTAGCATTGATAATTTAGCAGCAGTCCTGTCCTGCTGTTAGGCAAACACTGAAGCACATAAAATAAACACAGTGCTGTAACCTCGTCACTACATTTTCTTAGAGTCCCTACCTCACACCTTGCATGCTGTTATCGGCTGGGGGCTATGCACCCACTGATTGATGCCCAGAAATGTCCCAAAAACAGCAAAAAAATATGAATATACATTGTTTTTTTAGGAAAATCTTATACAAGATGCCTTTAATGGTAGCAAAAGCTCCATGAATTCTGAAAGTTTGTAATTGTAATAGCAACAGGAGCAGTTGAGAACAAATCTCAATCTTGCTGTTACAGGGCTACCAGCTCCTATTTTATTCCTGTTGCTGAGCTTAAAAGGGAAATGAACAGTGGATACACTGGTGCTTTATAGTGTGTGGTTGCTAGTTACTGATTTGGCAGTGAGTACAAATCAATCTCAGGGTGTTGAGGCCAAGCCTTGACGGGATAAACCACTGGCAAAATCCGTTAAAGGGCTGCGCAGGAACTCATACAACTGGAGTTAGATCCAGGGAACTACTATTTTTTCTTTGTTGATATCACTTTATAAATCACATTTTACTTTTACTACAGGAAATTAGCAATATGTGTAAACACTACTGATTCAGAGAGAACACTGGGCTAATTACATTTTTTTTAGAGCAACTAATGTTAGGGGCAAGGATGTATTAATTATAGGTAAGTGTAAGAGTGACTCACACATGTTTAAATGACAGCCAGCCAGAGTACCAGTGGTCAGTGAAATTTAGGAAACAAGCTAGCTTACCTTCTTGTCCTTTGCAGAAACTATGGTCTGTCTACATCCAGACTCTCACAGAGTTTTGTAAAGATAATCCTCCCACGAAGTGTCCTGTACAGTGTAGTGCACAATTCTCTTCAGGAATGGATTGTACTTTGATGTCACTCCTTTATGAAAGATTCTGGAATTCTGTTTGTGTATCATCAAGGGAAGTTATCATATTATCATATCATTATAATATTGTCATATAAAGTGTATTTATATATACATACAGTATATAAATATAAATTCTCAAGTTCATTCAATCTTCTCAAATGTGAAGATATGCTGCTTCTTTTGTCTTAGGCCTATGTGATTTTAAACTGAACATCTTTATGTGTTGGATTGCAAATTAAAGCAATTCAATGTTATTGATGTTATTGAGCTCTAACTTGTAATGAACATTTATCACAATTCTTACATTTTAAAGACCAACTGATTAATTTACAGTGGTGGACAGTAACTATATACATTACAGCGAGAAATATTGCACTCAACATGTGATGTGCCCATAAAATTCTTCTGCATTCTAAGAGTAAAAGTACAGGAGTTTTGCCTGTAACAGTTTTATTTTTATATTGAGTATCTTTAAAGTGTGGTATTACGACTTTTTATCTCTATATTTTCAAATTTACAACATGAAGAATGGGTCAGAGAGTTGTCTCAAAAAAGATAAAATCATATACATATTGGAGGATCCTTCTAGACACAACAGAAAATACTTTAGATATAAAAAAAAATTAAGATTGAATTCAATTAAACTTAATCAAAATTATATATTGAGATTTTTTTGATTTGGGATTTTCAGGAGAAAGTGAAGGTGGAAATAGAAGCAAATTTAAATACATATTTAACCACTTAACTTAATTCTGGGAAGATTTTCTACAGACATGTTTAGTAAAAACAAAGTAATACATGCTTGTCTGGGTACTTGAAACCACAAAATGATCACTATTAAGTGGATTGTTACATATGAAGTGTCAAGTAAAAGTGTTCCTAATATCTTGCCCTCCTCATGTATGTTAATGGAGTGGACAAAATATTAGGAACACCATTCAATATAATGCACTCCAGTACACCACCACCACCCACTACGACCTCAATAATAAACATAAAGTAGAATAATCACCTTTCTGACAATGTCAACAAAAACTGAAAATGTGTAAGCTTCGTAAATGTAGAAATTATGGCTGCTGTATTGGATTGCATTGGATTGCAAAGGTGTACCTAATGAAGTGGCTGGTGAGTGTATAACTTGTAATAATAATTCCAAAAATGATGCCTGTGGTATTTCCCAGCTTCTTGCTCTGTGGGTATTGTAACACAGTGAGCACACAAACACCTATCAGGAGGGGTGGTATGTTACAATATTAGCTATGAACAAGATGCCTCTTAACAGCACATCTCTCATTTGTCTTTAAATTAGCGAACTAATTAGCTAGCTAACTAACCTTTGGTCTTTGGTCCCAATCTGGCGATCGGGACCAAGGTTTATCTCAGGAACACATTATTAGCTGATTGATAACGTAGCAATATCATAGAGCTGCAGACGGAGGGTTGGGTGGAGATTTGATTAGAGGCGAGGACTATTTGCATATTCATAGATCCGCTCATACTAAATGAAGGCAAAGGTGTAGAGTAAGCCATCGTAACATGGTAATTGAAAAATCATATCAGACAAAATGTATTATTTCAAGCAGAGCATTTTATATGTCTTAAAACATGACTGGAGGGGATCTTTAACCATGTGGACAAAACATTTTCACCTTCTGTTGTCATTTTTCTAACATGTGAAAACTTCATATTAGCCTACATGTAAAGAGCTATTTCACAACTGTGCGAATTGAATTTCTTTAAAATTTGAAGGCATGATGGGATTTTATGTAACACATTCACTAACACTTGTGGAATTAACCTGTGACAAAAATTCACAAACAAAAAATGATATTTAATTGTGAAATGTACAGTAATGCCCTGTTTGTTTAATCTATTTAAATCCAGATTCTTTTAATTTAACTCACAAAAACAGTACATATGCTTCGAACCAGCATGCTGCATTCTCAGAAACAACAAAAACACCAAACATCAAATTCCTTTCCTTTAAAAATGCATCAAACTGTAATAATCACTGAAAGATGGACATAAGAAAAAGACAAGCAAATGCTGTTTAGCCTGTTGAGTTTCTGGGAATGTCAGTGGGGCTGAAAAGGCAGCACTCAGTGGGAGGCTGATGATTGGTTTACACTAATGTGCTGTGGCCTGGAATGCTGCAGAGGTTGCGCCAGGGTTAGGTGCTTTGATTTTCATCAGTAAGGTCCTGCTCTTTGTCCTTTGTCCTTGTGTTATGTAGACATGTTAGAAGAGGACACACAGCACATGCAATGACACGTGTGTCATGGTGTCATGGCTGCTAAGTGCTCAGCCGGAGAGATGACACTGACTGAAACAGGGATGTGCATGTGCAAAGTGTGAAAAATAAAAACTTCACAGAGCAGTTGGTGACCACCAACCTAACATTCCTATCAGCTGACCCATTCCATTACTTCATAATTACTTCTTTATTTTCCCAAGAAATCTCAAGAATTGACTTCCTCGACCCTGCTGAGAGCTGCTGGAAAAGAGCCGATAATTTAATTTGGCACCTTTAAAGATATGTGACTCCATCCCATCTGTCTCCCCAGATGGTCTCTGTGAATCTCAACACAAGCTGCAACAAATCTAGGCAGGAGCAGAATGAGATGGTCTGCACTCTTCCTTTAATTACTGCTGCTTTCAGCAAGATGTAAAACCATTGCAAGTTTTCATTTGTAGAAATAAACTCATCCTGTATACTTAACTTGCACTTTACAAGCTGTTATGCCCCTCCCACTGTCTAGGAGGCTGCCCTGACAATTGGCTGACAGTGGAGGGTCATCAGGAGATTGAGTTCTATAAAAGCTGGCTGAAGTGGTCACTCTTGGGGTGCATCTCAATTCTCTTAATTTCATCCATGGCTCCCTTCACGGGTATCTTTTCCTTGCGTCTTAGTCTCTCACCAATAAAGATGGCAGGAGAGAGGAAATGAGGAAATGAGTTTTTAGAGAAATGAGACGTCCTTTCCTCTGAAGCGACGTCCATTTCTGATCTGCTGCATAAAGCTGCCAGCATCTTTCATTACCGTCATATTCACACTGACACAAATAGTAGCCACCACACCTCCACCCCCGTTATGATGGCAATGAAAAAGAGGTCTTTAGGCTTCATATGCCATTTACTCTGTCACTGTGATTTCAGCAAATCAGCTGCTGAATCCAATCAGGTGTGTTCACAAACTGGATGTAATGCCAGCTGAGTCCTTTCAACTCATTAAGCTAATTAAGAATGTAAGGTAACATGCCTATATAAGTGTCAAATAATTCTTGACCAACCCAGAACCATTGAGAAACGTCCAAGAAGAACAGGAGCATCGCTGAAGCAGGAGAACACGACTGCAGTGTGCAATCCTGTGTTTACTAGAGGTAATCATCACACAAATCTAATGCTTTAATAGAATTTAAAGTAACACATTACAAATACAGCAAACATACAGATAGCTGTAGGTTGCCTTAGCTGCGGTGCATGGACACATTAATGAAGGATATGAGATGGATTAAATGATCTCATTGATCTCTTGAGATGCGCTAGTGAGTGTTTGCACCATTCTGACATATTGACTTGTATAATTACAACTCTTGAGTTCATCATAAAAAGTTCACAACCCCGTACATAAAGCAGTATGTCTTGTGCATATTTTTCTAGAATTCAAACAAAGCACAGTCGTAGGCCAACACTGAGAACTAGTACACTGTAACCTCATATTGCTAGAGGACATTGCTATTGCAAAATGGGGAAAAGATGCTGGAAGACTTTTCCTTTGTGCTTCAGTTCATGTCCGGCACTTTGACATTCAGATGACAGCCACACAATGAAAATCACCATTTCCTTGGCAGGGTCTAACCTTTTAACATTTAAGTACTTTTTCTAGAATATGGCAACACAAAAGGGCTTACATAACAAGGTTTCAAAAAAATGTCTCTGAACCTGCCTGAAATCATGTGTTTCCTTCATACAGTTGCTGACTATTTCAACAGTTTTAGACCCAGAATTTCAAGAACACAGATTCTTCAAGACTGTTTCATGTTCCACAACATAAAACAAATGGTTTTAATTTGTCAGAGTATAAAAATATATCAATGACAAAAAATACATACATACAAATTTATCTTATTTCTATCTCGTTATAACTTGTTAAACTTGTTATAATTATAAACTCAACTAGTAATCTTTTGCTGTTGGTTTGACCAGTCTGGAAACTTTGGTTCTTCTCTGCTTCCTCCTTTTTAAAAAGGTCATTAAAGCCCACCTGGAGGTGTGTTGTCTCTGGCTGGGTGGGTGGGGGACAGGCAGAAGTAGATGGCTTATCAATCAGCTGTTTGGTGATGCCGCTACTTGTGCCTGACAGTGCATAATCCTCTTCCTTCTCACATGCTTGGCCACAAGTAGCAGCTCCAGCTCCAGGAGATGATGAGCTACTACCACTTGGGGCCACATCAACCAAAAACTCATGGTTTTCCCCCACACAGGTCAATCAGGACTGGGGGCTCAATAGACGACCGCCTCCCAATGGCATTATGCATTTGAAAAAACCATGGCCAAGTGGCTGCTGTGTCCTCCACCCTGTCTGTCCCTGTCCCTGTTTGAGCTCCTGGAAGATATATCAAACAAGGGATTTTTCAGTGAGATGTAGACACACTGAAACCACTAGCATGTGATGATATTATGTAAAACAACTAAAGACAAATGCTTTATATGGAAGTGCACTGAGCTCTTAATAATTACAAAATCTCACCTTATATTTTCTCTTTAAATTATCCCATTTTTTGGACACTTGAGTGCCCATCAGCCTTATAATTTCCATGTGAAGTACAAAACATGTCAACTTATCGCAATCCTGAATGATGCCAGACACAATATATTTATGTTCAGTATTAGTAAAAGGATATTTCTTCTTGTTATAATAGTAAAAGTGAAAATGGCAGAACATATTCAGCTGTGGAACGTTCTTTTTCAAAGTTATTAACAAGGTTTATTCTCACATATGGCCTTTGACTGATGGGTCTCACATGCAAAGTGAGGGGAATAGTTGAAGTGTAATAGTGTGACATTGCATAGATTATTACAGAGTACAGCTGCTTGTGTGCAGAATTATAGCATTGAGAAAAAAAGATATGAAACAGTGGAGTCATCCCCAGGCCGTTTAATTAATTTGGTTGTGTCTTCGTCTTTCCCTGGTAGATGAGACATATTTCAGTAAAGGTCAACCTACAAGCCATGAAACACACTATTTCACTCAAATAACATGCAGAAAAATTCATGATACACAATTACATTTTTTTTTTACATGCAGCTCTTGCGTTGACTTCCTGTTTCTCACATTCCTGAGCCAGTTTGTGACAAAATAAAAGTGTATGGAATGGATTGAATCGTGTATCTAATTTAACATAAACTGTAATGTTAGCATGTCTGGCTGTCTAGCCTAGTACATACATGCAAGGCCAAATAAGGAGCATGCCATTAGCTTTCTACGTTATCATAAAAAAGCCCTGTTCATGGGCAAATTATGTTCTAATATGACTAAATTGCTACAGCAAAAATGATTTGCTAGAAACATTCTGCTGAATTATGTTTTCTCTGAACATACTGAGAAGATGTTGGTAACATATTTGGCAAGTTGCAAAAATGTTCTGCTTGTAGAAACTACAGCATTATTTCACTTTTTATGGTTGTGTTCAGGTACTGGCAGCACTTGGTTAAGGTTAGGGAAAGTTTGTGGTCTTGGTTTAACACAGAAAAAGTCTGCAATAACTTGAAGCACAACATGTTCATTAACATTTAAGCAAAACCACAATCTTTCACTAACCTGAACCAAGGTACTTTAATTGCCCAAATCTGATCACACACAGGACATGGGATAAAAACCTGTGTCAACCTCCTCCCTGCGATTTCAGAGAGATACATAGATGTAGCTTCATTCATCCATTCATGCAAAAAAACGTTACCTGTGAACATAATCCAGGCAGTGATTATGTTAGTCAAAGCAACCTAATTGGGGAAAAAGATCTGCTGCATATGAACATAATTTCTAGGAGACAAGGTTGTCAGAGGGCACATGTATGTCAGAGTTAAAGCTAACGTTAGCAGCTCTGTCCTGATCCTTAATGGATTTGGAGAAGGTGACGCTTCAGCAACCTCAGACAAACTTGTTAACCTGAGATAGTGAAAAAGCAAAAAAAAAGCAAAGAAAAAGCATAATAGTCTAAATATGTTTTTCTATAATAAGCATCCAGACAAGGTTTTGTTAGATCAAACTCAAAAAATTGTCTTTTCTTCTTCATCATAATATACCATAATTCTAGAGCTGACTCACCCTTATTTTCCTCAAAACATGTAGCTTTTGCCACTTTTAAGCACATTATGTATGTAGTCATTAAGTGTATATTTAAAACCCTGTAATTTCTACTGTAGTCTGTGTCTCTTATCAAGGAGTTAAAGGAGTGTAATTATATGCACATCCTGTATATGCAAGGCTATCAGAAAGCAGCATCAATGGAAAAAAGAGTAACGCCTGCACTCCAAGCCACAAAATTTAATCAGGACAACATTCTCAGATCTTCTTCAGGTCAAAATGTTTGTAAAAATGGAAAAACACACCAATATTTATACATCCATACACACCAACAGGCTGACAAGCTCTATGATGACAGGTGTGGTTAACCATCCAAACTGCCCAGGGTGATAAACATCTCAGAGCAATTAACTGTCCGATAAAGTACATCACAAAGAGCAGGAATACAAAGGCCATACTTCAAAACAATACATCAAAAATACATCAAACATATCACAAATATCAAAACATACATATATCTCATATATTAAACCTTACATCAGATACATCATCACATAATATATCAAAATCAACTTCACACATGTTCAAAAATATACCATAATAAGCTAGTGGAGAGGGCAACCTTCAATTATTGTACAATTCTTGTAAAAAAAAAAAAAGGTCTTAACACCAATCTGAAATACATTTTTAATGTAAGGTTTCCTTTATGTACTGTATGTATGGATGGATGTATAAATATGGGTGTATCCATTTTTACAAACATTTGACCTGAAGAAGATCTGAGTAGGATTGAAAGGTTTTCTATCTGAAATCAAGGATCCATTGTTCCAAAAAATAGTCATTTTTGGAACAATACCACTGTTATCATTATAAACAACGGCTGTCACTTTTAAAGTTCAAATGAATTCTATTCATCTCTGTTCTGAATTAATTTGAATGAAACACACGGAACCTATCCTGTGGCTGAGGTCATATCAGATTTCGCTCTCTATTCATTTCAATGTGGGGAGAGATACTTGTTCATTTTGTAATGTGACCTTATTCATTCTATCATGAAGACAAGTTTATATTCGGTAGTTTGAAAACAGTTTATTTGACAATTGAAAGTATCTTTCTGGCTAAGGGTAATACCATCGATAGGATAATGCTTAAGTTAAATTTTCAGCAGTATAGTTTGATTTAAAAAAAAAAAAGCATGTAAATTATGATGCATTTTCAGTTCATTATATTATAAAAAAATATTTCCATGTGCCATATATTTTTCCCATTTGTGTCTCCTGATAGCAGCATGGAGCTTCACTGTTTCTGCTGCAGTCTGTCAAACATGGAACACACAGCAGAGGAACATAAACTTGGCTGACACATCGTGCTTCAGGCGTTGTAAATGAAAATTAATTGAATCGGATGTTTACATGACATAAATTTCAACTGTTAACTGTGGAGAGTGGAGAAAAATTGAGCCCTATTAGCCCTATTACGTCTGCGCCCGGAGCAACGCGCAAATAAAAATATTTCGAGAGCATGAGTCAGAAAAATCTGTGCATGGCTTAGTGAAGTGCTGGACAGTTACACACACACACACACACGAACACACAACCCCCATGACCACAATCATATTCACATTCATACAGTTTGATCTCAAAAATGGCCTTTGGGCAAAGAATGGTAACTGCAGCAATGTATGAATGTAGGTACTGTATCAAAGAGAAATCTGTAGCTGACATATTATCTGTGTGTGCGTGTGTGTGACTATGAATGAGCTTAATTCATGAGCTAATAGAAATTCTATTCCCAACACACATTAAGTCATGTAGCTAATACATGATTGTGTTTACAGAGCAAATGTTTGAGTATTTTTTTAGTTTCCAAGCTCTTGGAAAGCAACAATCTCAAAGGCATAACAGTGAATGAACTGATGCGTGATTTACGTGACTCCTGATCTTTCTTTCAGCTCCACTATCAGATCAAAATTTCCCCTGGAAAAACTCTGTGGTGCATGACAGCCTGTCTGAAAACCTAATGTCTTGGTCTGCAGTGAGTATGCTTGGTCCCCAGTGGATGATTTCTCAGATTTGGTATAGATTAGACATAGATTTAGCCCAGTTTTAAAATATCTTCCAAAGGCAGACTGGAGTTAGTGCGGGACTAAAGGGAGGATTAAATTAAAACCTCCAAGGTTGGAGGTTTAATTTCAGAATAATGCTGTCTGTCACTGGAGGATTATTTGGATGATATTGCTCTACTTTTGTTTTGTCTAATTTTCCAAGAAACATTGTTTCTCTGTGAAAAACATGGTTTATGTTTGTTTTTTCTGTATACAACATATGAGATTCTCCATTATACTATAAATTAATTTACATAATCATCCTCCAGACAGATTAAAGTCTGCCCTCACTAACCTTTTACATTCATTATCATAATAGACCCACTCCATAAAACGTGAGCCTCAGCATCTGTTGTGCAGCCATTATGAAATTTCATTCATAGGGATGTCTGAGTACTTTCTGTGAAAGCATAATTATCTCAGGTGAAATTATGTTTTGTGCAATTTCTATTAATCATCATTACTGCTCTCACATAAGGTCGACAGAAATGTGAGGAAAAAAATGATTCTGAAAAAAAACAATTTCAAACACTAACAAACACAATTATCAAGATGCTAGTAAAGCAGTCTAAATTGAAGTAAAAACTGTATAATTATTAGCCGTATGTTATCGACAACTGCTTTTAGACTGTGCAGTATGAAAATGTGTGTGTCAGCTGATTGAATCCCTGCAGCCATCAGAAGGCAGCAGGACAGATGTGCAGTATGTTGTCTTACAGTCTAAATCTACAGTCTGTAGTTTGACGAGTGCAAAGTGTTTCTACATTCTTTCCAAAATGATCTGGCTGAAGATTGTTTCATATTTAATGTGTAAAATTGATATGTTGTCAGAGCAGATTGCAATAAATCTGTATTATAGTTTGGGTAGTAGTAGTGAATAAGGAAGCAAAACATCTTTCAGGAAAAAAAATACAATAAATCTTATTGAATGCAACCTCGTTGACCAGCACACTGTTTTCTTTCATTTTTCCTTTTTTACTTTGTACTAGTCCGTATCAGTAACTGCACATGACGGTTGCTATGTGAACCACTGTGTAGCAAAATAAATATTACATAGGGAACATGACGTGATTGATTGCCTTCAGAAAATTATAGCAAAGGTTACATGCGATAATGAAGTGCAGACTTACTGTGTGAAAAGCTGATTTTATCCTGCAGCAGGCGAAACGGGCATGTGTGGATTTTAACTCAGGTTTATTGTGAGAGTGCAACAGTGTGAGCTGAAATTCCCTTGTCGTATTCTTTAATCCAGCTATACGTAAAGTCTTAAATCACAAGTCTCACTATTTCAACCGTTTTCTACATACCTGTGTGTGTGCTCTTACACTCTTCAGATAAAGAATTCCTCTGAAGAGAATGACCGACATCTTTAGAGATCTAGAGACACACAGACTGGCTCTGCTGCACAGTTTGATGTGGACGTACATGAGCAGGCTGCAGCTACTGTACGTTATCAAGCCATCAATGATAACAGGTCATTCAGATGTTAATCCCTCCCCCCGATTTCCCAAACAGACTTTCAAGTGGCAATGTCACCCTGACAAAGCCATGTGAAACACAATGTTGCCGCCTTTCGTTGCTACAAAATGTCCCTGCGATTATGTAAGAACAAGATTTAGTTTTTCCTGTGGATGAGCTTGTGTGTGGGCATCGCTCTTCCTGCTTCACTGCGCTAACAGGGATGAGACCAGAGGTCCAGGATTAAAATGTAAAAACTGAAAAGCATTCAGTGTGAAAGAACAGTTTTGAGGCTGCACTTGAGATATAAGTTCCGTAGCCCCCAGAGGCACAAACGTGGACCACAAGAGACAGGAAAATGAAATGACAATGAGCCAAAGTCACATGATGCTGATAAGAGGTTGGAAGCAAAGAGGGATGAAATGAAAGAAAATGGAAGAGGGAAGACAGGAAGGAAATTCAGATCCAATGTCAATTTGTGACTTGCCACAGAATGCAACAACATCCCAGCAGAATGGTTTCAATTACTGCGGGAGGCCTTTGATCTCTACCATAAGGGACCTTACAATCAGGACAAATTTTCATCTACAGTACATGTCCATACATACATACACAGTTGACTTTACGTCAACCCAATCATTTGTGAGCTTCTTAAAAAGGAAAAACAGATGCCAAATTGACCTGACCTCCTGGAGATCCACTATTTTCTCATTTGTATTTTCCTTGCCCCCTAACCTCCACTTCTTCTTCTTCAGTTGAAGGTGACCTTTTTCACAGAATGAACTTCCAGAGCCTCTAGTGAGAACAGCAGTGAAGAAGAATATTTCAACTCAGCAAAAGGATCAGAGTGAGAATAATGACATGCTAAGCCATTTCTGGCTTCTGGTTAGTTGTTTATTTTTTTTATATTTTCTCTGAGGTATAAGCCAAGGCTGGATTGCATTCTGCTCTATGGAGCGATATCTCTGTTCTTTCATGATCGGAGTCTGATCCTGAATGTAGGGGAAGAACCTGCTGTTGCACAGTTGAGATTTCACCAGGGTGTTTCAGAACGGTAAGATCTTGTCTAAGTTTTTCAAACATAGCTGGAGGTTATACACTTCTAAGTTATGCACGTATGCAGCGTAGCAGTGGGCTCAAGCTAAAGCTTCATGTATATTTGATTTGACTTTCTGGTGTGATGTATTAACATGTTCAGCTTCAACACTGCTAGCTCTTGAGCCACAAATTTCAAAATTTCAAATAACTTAAAAAGACAGAGGAGATAGAAATGAGTATTTTTACAGCACAACCATCACTCTAATCCATCCCAAAGCTATTCTTTCTTGTTTTCCCAGAATACTAGCTCTTTAAATTCTGTTAGAGATCCTAAAGATACCAAACATGTCGGGCTGAATTTTAGTGAAATATGTCTAAAATAATGCACAAGGCATTTAGAATACCTCCATTGGATGGATTGATTAGACTTCCTAAGAAACTCACTCTCTACTCTGAACAGTCAATATCTTCCAGTCAGTATTTCCCAGAATGCATAAGTTTTTAAGAATTCAAGCATGAAGAAGCCTCAAGGTTGTGCAGCTGTGAGTGAAGGAAAACCTTTCATTGATGGACATTTTTTTTTTTTTTTTAAAAAGGCACAAAACAGAAGCAGGGAATCTATGACAGTAAATAAAGATGATATTTATTCATTTTTTGGAAAGAATCTCAGCTCATGCAAGGATACAGCTCTTGTAAACAAAATCACTTGAAAATGTTATAAATGTGCACAGATTTCTTCTTTTCTTGGTGTCAAACTCTGGAATGTACAATATGTGGAAGTTAAGCCATATTACAGATATTACATAATAAGAGCTGTCACCCGATCCCTCGTTCCCACGGTGTGATTATTTCATTGAACAGCCATATTGTTAAAGAGCTGTGAGCTAAAAGGAAGAGTTTGCGTGTTTTATGTCCGGCATTGACATACTGCATGAGTGCCATGTTTATAAAGGTCAGATATACAGTATCAAGTTGGTCAAAGCACTCCCAACAGTCCAGAATTCTAACATCATGGACGCTGTTACTTGAATATGTGCAAGCAGATACCAGTGAAAGCACGCACACACATATCTTACACATGGAATGAAGCCTGAGGATGATTTAAAAGTAAAGTAACGCGTCTTTAAGACATATGTGAGATATGTATAACAATATGTAAAATAAAATTTAAAAAAAAAACAAAGAATAACAGTAACCAATACTTGTATTTGTGGTACACAGTAGCAGTAGGTCAGAGGGTTTACACCTGGTACTGTACTGGTGTTGGTTTCTCAAAAGCATCTCAGCATTAAGATACACTTTTCCATCAGCACAGAACTACTCATTGTACATTCAGTCCCACAGAGTATAACTCCCCGTTTCAACGCTCACATTTCTGCAGCCCTCAACCTTGCTAGCAGTGATAAGAATCCAGTTACCCAGGTTTTAAAAAAGATTAGCATCCAGAAGTGTTCATAGCAGCACTTCTGTAATGCTGAAACTGCTTTTGAGAAAGTACAGCAATGTACAGTACAGTAAGCATCCAACCCTTTTTCTCTTCTGTTTATGAGCTCCATCTTAAACCCCCTATGTGTAGGATTTGAACTTTTGTTTTAGACTTTGGCAACTCCAAGGTGTAGTATCAAAAAAACACTAAGAGTCTACAGCAATGCTAGCAGCTGTGCTTGGGCACTTTAAGCTACATGCTAACAGCTAACATGCTTGCAAAGACTATAGAACTTGGTCACAATTGTTAAAAAAAAATATAAAAAGATGACTAATAATATGATTTTTTTATCAGCCTCAAAAGTCCAGGATCAGTGGGGCTATGATGCTAGCATAATTAGCCCATAAAACAAAATACAGCTGAGGCTGATGGGAATGTCATTAGCTTAGCAGGTATTTATTTGGTCTTTGAATTTAAAGAGTAATTTAAGAACAGCTGAAACTCCAGTTTTTTAACCTCTTAGCTTGCTGCAGTGGGGTGTGTCAGTACATCATGACATCACCGTTGGTTGTGATTAGGGGTGCAACGGAGCATACTTCACCCGGCAGTGGTCAGAGGCGACGTGTTCAGAGATGAAGCAGACTTGAAACATTCAACCAAGAAACTTCTCATCAGTCTGCTGTTAACTTGCTCTTTAAAGTTTGATCCTGATGATGGCGCTAGATAAAAAGTTAGGGGATATTAATAACCAAATTGTCTGTAAATGATTAAATGTTGAGATATTTCATTGGATAAGTGAAAACTTTGACCTTTTTGAAACACAAAAAGTCATTAGGGTTCACTATGAAACATTCTGAACCAAAGCAGTGGACAGACAAATCAACTGATTGACTTATTGTAATTGCCATCTCTTGAGTCCCGCTGCTAGTGTGGCTGAAGAGACACTATGGTAGACACACAGACTGCACCAGTGTTTTATCAGGATTGTCTCAATTTTCTATTAAAAACAAAAAAAAGAACGACACTGTAACCACAAAAATTCTACACATAGGGGCTTTAACTCTCTGCTGGTAAAAGCTAAAATAGGGAGGATGTGAGTGTATTATAATATTATTGCTGCGCTGTACTGCATGCTTCCAGTTAGCTTAACCTCAATACTTGGAATGTGGGAAGAGATGTAGACAAGTAGACAGACATATATACGATACAGAAAGGAAAAATGATGAGTGCCGTGCAGGCTCATGCATAACACATGACAGAGCAGAAAGACGGGTCTACTCTCAGATCATGGGATTCACTGAATCAAAGAGGGGTGGGATAAAAGAGCGGAAGAGGTAGAATGGACTGTGACGGGGATTAGAGGGATGATCGCCGGGTTAAAAACAAAAAAAAAAAAAAAGAGGAGAGCAAGTTGCAGAGATGATCATAAACAGGCTGCCTTTTTGATAAACATGTCAATGTGTTGGTCAGCAACTTTGTTAATGGAAGAATGCAGCCTTTTTTTCCCCTCATTAGAGGGGATAGGGGTTTTTTTTTTTTTTTGCATGTGGATACTTGTCTGCATTACTTGCAGATTCTATATGTGGCTAAACTTCTGAGAACATTCCCAGCAGGTGAAACAGTTTGACAAAAATAGAAGAGACCAGCATAGAAGAGGCCCTCTATATATAGTATTTGACTAGACATGTCAGTAGACTTAAAAAATATAGATATACAATATCATGCTCCACATTTTCCAGACACCATCATGGCAAATGTAAGCTCCCAATACAAACACTTGATAGATTTTTTTTTTTTTTTTTTTTTTAAACAGGCACAGTAGTGTTACCCTGGATAGGAATGCTAGAAAACATATAGACAAAGAAAAAAGAAAGCAGAGCTCTCTGAGGCGCTGCAGTGATGGGAGTGGAGTACTGCTGACAGACGCCTCATAGGAAAGAAAAATTACTTGCTGCGAGGATCCAAAGATGTTAACTGAAATCAAACAAATTTCTTATTTTTTTTTTTTTTAAAATCAACTATTTTGTGCATCATAAAAAATATGAGAAAGAAAATTAGGCGGAGAAATCAAGTGCCCCCTGCTTTATACAAAAGTCAGTAGTACTGAGAGCGAACCTCTTCCCGGAGGAGTTCGAGGAACGCAGGAGTGAAGGGGAGAGAGCGTGAGTGGCAGAGTTGCAAGTCCAGCGCAGTAGTTTGAAGTAAGGCCTCAGTTGTTTTGTGTTGGCAAAAAAAAAAAAAAGAAAAAAAGAGAAACATATACATCTGTAACTTAATTACATCTAGCTTGAAAACAAAAAAATTTATATGTGCAAAATGTAAATCTTACAAATATGGGGAGAGTTTATTTTTTGTAGATCACTGAAAAGGATTGTGCTCGAGGTGGTTCATCCGATTCCCCCCCCCACCCTCTCTCTCTCTCTCCGCCCATTCAAATATCCGCCCGTCACCGCCCTCCAGCGCTCCGGTTGGTCGACAGGCCAGCAGCTGACCTTGAGGCTTGCTGTTGATTGGAGCGTTGGGCTTCACGTTGAGTGGACAGTCCGCTTTAGTTTTTCTATCTCCATCTGCGAGGACACAAACACAGCATATCGTTCAGTACGGAGATCAGAACACAATGCAGAACTGAAACATGTTCTAAGTTGGTGTGCCAGAGAAAGGTAGAGCTCATGTTTATCTGACAACTTCACCCCGCTGTGAAGCACGGTGGTGGAGGCGTCTCGCTGTGGCAGGGATTAGGAGAATTTGAATGACAATGAAGCGGCGTGCTGCAGGACGACCTGAGCTGAGCAGCGACTGCCTCTGACAAAGTGAGAAAGTATGTTGAAACACAGCGCAGTGACCCCTAGTATTCAAAATGTTTTGGACGAGACTTCCACATAGAGTCAGGCTTGTAGTTATTAAGTAGCCAAGAACAGCTTAGCTAATCGATTTCAAGGGTTCTGAAAACCACAACATTAACAAACTCAGTTCAACTCACTTGAGCTACAACTAAACTCTGGTTTATTTGTGACTTTTCCCTACATGAGTATCAACTGAAAACATCAACATACAGTCAATTGAGTACTGTCCATCTACAGGGAACAAAAGGAAAGATTGTGAGACTTCATAAAGATGGGAGAGGGTAGAAGAAGCTAACACACAGCCGCAGGTTAGGAGGTACAGGAGGACCCGTACTACCAATAACAGAAGATGCAGCGGCTGTCCTTGAAAAATGACGGCATGCACGATTTGCTATTTATGCAACCTTGCATTGAAAAACAGACAGGCGAGTGCTTCTGACTTACAAGGATTATCTGAGGAAATTGGGTGTTTCAGTGACTGCTCAGACAGTGTGAAGGACAATACATGAAGTCAACCTGACAAAACCTCCTAACCACAGAACGGCACAAAACTGCAAGAATAAACTTCGCCAAAGAACATGAAAAGTAGCCTGATGAATACTGGCAGCATATTCTTTGGTCAGATGAAACCAAAATAAATTAGTATGGGTCATATGAGGTCCAGCATGTGTGGTGTGGACCTGGCCGGGACTACCACAGTGACTGCATAGTGCTGACTATGAAACATGAGAACATGGGAAACGTGGGAGTGTGCTGATATGAGGTTGCATGAGTGCAAAAGGTGTAGGCGAGATGACATTTATAGATGGCACTATGAATGCAAGTTTGTTTGCCCAGATACTGAATGAAAAGATGACTCCCGGTCACGAGGAACTTGGCAGGAGAGGAATTTCCCAACATAACAATGATTCCAAACACACTGCAAAAATCACACAAGATGAAAAAAAAGTGAAAACTCTGACCTGGCCATGTATGTCCCCTGACCTGAATCCTATACCTCTAGAGTACTTTAAAGAGGAAGGTAATGCAACAAAACCCCTCCAGCAAAGAGCAGCTGAAAAGAATCAACTGTGAAGAATGAAAGATCTTTTCACAGACGTGTTCATGGTATCATCCATGCCCAGGAGGATCCAATCTGCCTTAAAGAATAAAGCCAGGCATACAAAATATTCAAAAAAAATACAAGAATGGAGCCACATGAAGGGTGTGTTGACTTTGGTTGCGCTTTGTTCTTAAATATTTCATGTTTTATATTTCATTACAGTTTAATTAGTCACATATTCTGTTTTTTTTTTTAATTAATTGGTTTAATTCTTGAGTTTTGTCTGAAAACAAATACAATTGTATTAAATGGACAGGATTTGTAATTACTTAACATTTTTGTAATAGTGACCATGTTTGTTATCTACTGTATACTATATATTTATTTATTTATTTATATAATATTAAAGATAAACACTAAAGAAGTCATGGGAGTTGTCAAATACTTTCTGACGCCACTGTGTGTAACAATCATTTCAATCACAGTATCAATCTTTATATAACACATCATACACACTTGCTGCAAGAGATCAATCCCATAAAAAAGGTTCAACTACCTCCTCCCACATGTCTCCCTCGATCAATAGATGTACAAATTGGAGTTGAATGTGTCTTTGCACGTTGCATCACACATTCTGTGAGCAACTTGCAGCTTCCCCCGGCAACGATCCGAGAGAAAAGCTTCAGTCCTGAGGGACAATAAGTGTGATGGCAGTGTCTTCTTTTCCCCCCCCCCCCGCTAGTTTTTCTTTTCTTTGGTTTTTCCATCTCTTTCCACGTACCGTATGTGTGGATGTAGCGGTTAACTGCAGGGGGGGGTTAAACAAATCTGCAGTTATGTGTGGACTGTGTATGCTGCAGGCTCTCTGCAGGGGTTTTCCCCTCCTGTGACGCAAGTTCTATCGGGTGCCATGCTGGGCCAGGCTGGGCCGGGCTATGCCGTGTCAGACACTGTTACACCGGAAAAATCCAATTGTCAGACTCCTGATGCCGGGTCACGTCAGAGTGCAGGGAGAAGGAATGTGTTCACTGCAGTGAGGGAGACTCTTGAGGGACCCCCATGTGACTGATGGGAGGCAGCTGAGCGACTGCTGTGCTAACAAGCTAAGCTGTCTTATACAAATCCATTGACTGACTTCAACTCAAAGTTGTTTTTTAATAAAATGAAAAATAACTTTAATAAGACACTTTAAAACAATTACTGAAAATGATGTTTTACCACAACAGTACTGTCTGCAGGCTTTGTCAATGAAGTTTAAAAAATGGGTAAGACTATTAAATGAACTAGTTTGGACTACTTGTGCCAACTGGCAAACACATTAAAAGAACATTTAAAAAAGTCATTTTCTTGACTTTTGAAACAGCAAAAATTGACGAAACAATCTTACCTCCATTTAGCTTTCAGTCATATCATATGATCATCAACTAATAGTTTGCCCAGTTGTCAAAATAATCAACTTTCCATTTTTTCAGAGCACTTTAAAGGGGTATTCCAGCAATTCAGTATTGCATGCACATGAAGTTGCAGAAAATGAAGCAGCAGAGTC
This sequence comes from Thunnus albacares, assembly GCF_914725855.1. Taxonomy (NCBI): domain Eukaryota; kingdom Metazoa; phylum Chordata; class Actinopteri; order Scombriformes; family Scombridae; genus Thunnus; species Thunnus albacares. The sequence continues at coordinate 4,930,665 of NC_058121.1, forward strand.
TGATATATCCTGACTTTATGCTCTTTTATACAGAGATCCTGCATTATAGCCATAAAGAAGATCAGTCATAAAGCAGCCTTTGCTTTTTTACACCAATTCCAGATTCAGATACACAACGTGTAACACAACAGCGTCAGCTCCCTGTTCCGCCGTGTCAGCTGTCCCTTTTACACGGACGTCTGTGACTACCTCCGTAGCTGGCTTATTGGTGGAGCAATTCTGCCCCCCCCCCCTTCATATCCGTACCTTTTATACAGAACAGCGAAGTGGAATAAAAGCACAGCATTCCCACCTTGAACAGGCTGTGTAAAAGGGGCCTTAGTGTCTCGTATGAGACACACTCCAAAAAAAACAAAAAAAAAAAGCAACCCTACATTTCCCATAATACAACTCAAGGGCATCTTTTATTAGATCCTCCCTGCCTCCTAAATGCCCACTGCTTTATTCACACTCAACACCTTCAGTCTGTAATGTAGGCGTTCTTTGAAATAATTAAAGTCCCACTGCTAAAACCCTTATGATATCATCAGAGCTATCCCTGATGACATCATTAGGGTTTTTTAACTTTTGAAAGCTCTTCTAGAGTCACAGGAGACATTATATAACTGTTCTCACAGGCTGAAAAACACTCCTCATCGTGAGTAAACTAAACGTCATGTGTAAAATTGATGGCATGCCACTTTAAGGGCTTAATTACTTAGACTAAGTGCTCAGAAAACATGGAAATTGAAAGATCTACATTTCCATGACAACTGGGCAGATAGAAAACACAAGAACAGCTGCTAAATGGACTCGGTTGAGAATATTTTTGTTTAGTTTTTTTCAAGAGACAGGGGAGACAGGGAAAAAGAGACCATGGAATGGCATTTAACAAAACTTTGTGGGAACTATACAGTTGTTTGGTATTTATGAATACTCCTAAACGATAAAATTAACACGAGCAACCTGCAGGCTAAATATAACATTGAACCTGAATTTAAATCAAGATTATATAAGAGGAACAAATAATGGAAACTGAATTAGTTCTGTAATATTAAAACTGAGTAATTATGCTCACAAGGAATAACCTGAGGGGAAAAGATTTTTACTTGTTGATAAGTTTAAGAGCAGTTGTGTTTGTCTGCTTCTGTACTGACAGCAGCTTCTGTCCATCTCGTGTCCCCATCAAGCCTCCCACACTTATGATTAACATTCTGTTAGTTCTTAGAAGTGGCTTTTCACAAACAGTTTTGTCAGTGTTGTGTACCACTTTAATGGTGTGCATCCAAGTACTTCCATATGTGAACAAATACCATCAATATTTGGTTAAACTAATGAGAGTAATGAATGTAGACAGCCCAGCATGTGTTGCTATGGGGATCGATATTACCTGCAGGGCCACGCGCTTTAGCCTTTCCTCATCCAGCTCTCCTCGTAGCTCCGCTATCTCTTTCCTGGAAATAAACACACACACAAACACACACACACACACACACACACACACACACACACACACACACACACACTCATTAGCACGTGTATACACCTGCAACATAGATAAAAGGCTCAAACTCATGTACTCTTTGGAGAAGGTTATTTAACATTCCAACATCTATGACAAATGTGACTGAAACTAATATTGTTACCACTTCAGACTGACTGCAGCACTGTATGTATGTGAACGTAAAATCCTGCTCTCAAAAGTAGCTCATAACTTATGTCAAATCCCCTTCTGTCACTGTCCAACTCAATGTATAGTATGTATGCATTCTAAGATATAGGATGTCTGGAGCTTGCAGCCACACATTTCCACAAGCTTATATCCTAATCCCTATCCTAAAGTGACATATTCAGTGTCTCATTACATTTGCTGGCTCTTGAGCAGCTCCACAGACAGCAGCAGCTCCTTCATCTGATTCCTCAGCTCGTCCAGCTGGGAGCTGGGCTCTTCTCTGGCCTGAGACGCGCTGTCTGAGCTGGAGTTTGGGGCTGCGGGGCTGGGCTTGGCCTCGGTGTTGGCCGCGTTGGGCCTGTGGATTGACGGTGACTGGGATAAGGTGTTTGTGGAAGGCTGTGGAGATAGGAAGCGGGAGAAAAATATAAGACGGATAAGTGAGACAGACACACATTCGTCAAGCGTGCGGGACTGTAATGGAAGGATAAACACCATTCTACCAGAAGATATTTCCTTCATTTGGTGTTCGGATGATGGTGATGGAGAGAGCATGGCTAACATGTCACTCCAAAATCTCTGATAGCTGTTGAAATGGGTTGAGATATGACACAGAATATGATTCACGTCATTATTATTATTACGTCATTACTATTATTCAGTGAGCCTTTTGTGCGGGGCATTGTCAGCCTGGAACAGATCACATCCATCAGGATAAACATTTTTCAGAGGATAAAGGAAATCACTCAGAATAACTTAAACTGCTTTGCGGTGACCCTTTCTGCTCAGAGGACAAATGTTAAGAATTATGTTGGTAAACAATGACTCATCTGATCATTCCACTTTATTTTTTACATCACTGAACTCTCACTTGAGCATTCATGCATGTAATGAGACGTTTACGCAGGATGACCTAACTGTACTATCCCTTTCTGTGTAGTTTTCTTTCACATTTTGCATTGACATTCTCTTGTCTCCTAAAGAGCAATCCACACCAGCAGAGCTTTATGAAGCTTTTATGGCATCTATCACACATCTGTATCTCACAGAACAGCGTTCTTCTATTTTACTGCAAGTCAGTTTTTTTTCTCTGGAACTAAACTTTGTTAATAAGATTTGAAGACTTATAGTAGCTTTTCTGTCTACTGTGTGGGCGTTGACTGAAAGCTGTGATTGACAGTTGATTGAGTCGGACTATAGTTGCAATATTTCACTTACTTGACTATGATTCTTGCCTTGTTAGCACAATCTAGCTAAAGTAGCTAATGTGCTCCCAGTAAGCTAGCATTAGCTTGGGTCTGAGGTAGTGGGGCGTGATTCCAGAGCGTGAAAGGCAACACCTTGCACTCCTTATTTCAAAACGGAAAAGATGGAGCCGACCATAAGCAGCGACTCTGGGCTTCAAACCAGCTCTGATGTAAATCAACAGGTGACGTTACACCTCGCTATGTCCATCTTTATATAGGGTCTATAGTTAGGCATCAGGGATACACACACTGTGTTTTCAGTGAGAAACACCGAATGTAAACCTAACTTTATTTATAAAAAACTATCATTAAAATATATATATAAATGGTAAATCAAGGACCTCAGTATGAAGCTACAGAGGGAAGGAATGAATAAATAAAAACAAACAATGCCATTTATCTCTGTTGACTTCTTTTCGTCTGTTACATTTCAGATATTAATTGAATATCACCTTTAAATTGCAATTGCTAAATCTGTTCACTAATTTATTATCTATACATCTGTATAAAGATCTCAATTTAATCACTGTTTTTAATGAAACTAACCCTCCTGTAACCTATGCTCCAGTAATTAATCATCTTTTAAAGTCATGTAAATCTATTTCTCTCGTCACCACCGGGACAAAGATCACCAATTCATTTGCAAAATAAACTGCTGAAGATTCATATTCACCCTGGCTGAACTTCAGGATGTATTTTTGAATGTGGATTTTGTCCTCCATTTCTTACAGTGTAGTCATGCTATGAAGGGATTTCCTCACTGCCAGAATGGAGAATGGAGGATTGATTACAGACACTGTTATTTCTTTTAAATGTACATCATGACATCTCAGGAATGTATTAAGATACTTGGATATACTTGGATATGCTAGAAAGCGCTTGGTTAGGTGAATAAAATCACTTAATGCCTGTTTTACAATGTCTTATTGTTGACTCTCTTACTGTTGAACTATTAGATCAAGGCTGGCGTGTTCTTTGATAGTTTTATGGTGATGAGGTGCTAAATGGAAAAACCTTAAGGCAACTTACAAACTGGTCAATACATTTGTCCTCTCTACCCTTGTAGCTCCTGTTATTCAGTTTCAAGCAGGAATTTGAAGGCTGCACCCTTTCATGCCTTGGAGGACTACACACTCTGCTCTCTTCCTTCACCTTCACTAGTGAAATTGTTAAAAAGGTAAGAATCTCATTTTGAAAGAATAAGAGGGTGAGGAGAAGGACACACAGAGTCCGTGTCCTGTAATTTCACCCCTGGAAGTCTGAGCCGTTGGGTTATGAGAGCTCCAAGCCAGGCTTTACTCTGACTTGTTCTGTCTGTCTGTGTGTGTTTGTCCACCTATGTTTGTGTGTGTGCAACAACAAGGTGGTCTGATGCTGTGTACCCCCAGCTGAACAGCTAGGTTTAATTAGTTTGGTTGACCATGACCAATCTGGACTAGATAACATCGAAGCCAATTAATGAAATGCTGAACTGGAAGACTGGGGTGAGGTGGTGGTCCTCTCTCTCTCTCACACACAAACACACACACACACACGCACGCCCAGCAGATAATTGCCTTACTGTCTGGAAAGTGCCAATTAACTGGCTTGTGATGTCAGGTCAACTTTGTGGGTAAAAACCTTTCAGATGAATGTCACAGTACAGTTTCATTTTTAGGGCCCGAGCACAGCAGGGACCACCGGGCCCCTGGCACTGAAAGCAATAGGAACAGGGGCCCAATGATCACTGGGAAAGTTCTGGGAAAGAATTTTCCCAGTGAAGAGAATTCCAAATATTTACTGGTTCCAGCTTCATACAGGTGAGGATTTGGGGCTTTTCTTTGTCATATGTGACAGTTAAATGAACATATCTCTGGGTTCTGGACTGATGGTTCAATAAAAAAAAGCAATTTGAATATATTATCTTGGGCTGTTTTTCATTATTTTCTGACATTTTAAAGAAAATACAATTATGGAGACAATAATCAGCAGATAAAAAAAAAATTGTAAAAAATTGTAGTAATAATTTTCAAAAGCATAAGCTGACATGTTCATATGCTTGTTTGTCCAACAAACAGTCCCAACACCAAAACATATTATATTTACTATCATAAAAGACTAAGAAATCCAACAAATATTCATATATTCAAATATTATTTGAGAAGATAAACACTACGTTTTTAGCATTTTTGCTTAAAAAATTACTTTAAGAATAATTGATTATCAAAATCGTTGTGAATTCATTCTCAACTCAATTATTCACTTCTACAGTGTTCCTTCATTGATTGGATACAGGTGTTAATGAGGGAGCAGGATGCGCTTGTGTAAATTTTCACACGTGTGACAGAAGCATGTGCTTATAATAATAATAACATGTCTGTGTGTGTTTGTTTGAACCTGAGGAAGAGCAGTGTGCAGTTGATTCCTGTTGGTTTTGTTTTTAATCATGTTAATAAAGGTTTTTTCACTTTTGTACTTTACCAAAGCAGCGTGCCTTGAGTTTTTGGGGGGATCTATTCTCTCTTGTGGACAATAGGCGGATTGTGTGTAACAACAGGAAAGTGTAACCCCATACACTATATAAGTGTCAACAGATGTTTTTAGCCTGTCATTTCGATAATCGCATTCCAAGGGTAAAGCACTTGTGATGCAAGGTTAATGGTGAGGCTCAAATTAAATTCAGTACAACTGGAACCAGGACGACAGATCAGAGGATCTGAGGATTTATATTCCCTGCCGGAGTGTAGGAAGAACAAGAGAGCACCGTTTTATATAACAGGATTATGTGCCTTGTTTTTTAAAAAGGAGCCACACATGTTGAACCACACATTATTCATTCATTGCACATCTTAACGTCTTAGGGGAGGTGAACAAGATCAGACTGAATAAACAAGTAAAGATTAATGTTAATTCTGTGTTTTAGAAAGCACATTGCTGTTGTTGTACTTTAGCTGCTGTTTACATGAAAGTTAACAAAGACTCCATATCTTGGTCTCATTTGATGACAAGACACATTAATACAGACTAGATGAAGACTAGGCAATTCAATCAGTCAATGGCAAAATATCCCAATTATTAAGGCTTTTTTTCTCCTAAATGTAAACATTTCTTAAGTTCAAAGTGTCCCAGCTTCTCTCCACACATATAAAGTCAATACTTTTCATCTACAACATGTTGGTGAGTCAATAACAATTATGTCAGTGCTCCTACCAACTGTGAAAACTCTACCTACATTATGTGCTAAAAATATTAAAATGATACAACAACAAACATTAGACATATCATAAATATAACTTGGATTACGCTAAATGAAAAGTTATAAAACTGATGTCACTGACAGATATTTTCATCAGTGTTTAGCTTGAAAGAAAAATTCATCTGTATCTAGTAAATCAGACCAATTTACTGTAGCTCACATTTAGTGATAATAGCTATAGTCACTTTATTATTCTAATCACTACAAAAGTTGAATCATATTCATATTATTTTATATATTTTAAACTGTATTACTATATTTATTCCTGACTGCTATGTAGTCTACAAATGGTTATCATGGCAAATAGCAGGTAAATCATGTGTGACAATTAAAGCCAAAGATAAAAGAATCACAACTCTCAGTCTCCCCTTTAGCTCTTGAGCTAATGTTAGCTAACATAATCATTTTACAGACTTACAGGACGAGCTGCTGAGTGTCTGAAGATTCTGATGAAGGTGATTAAGATATCAATGTCATGTGCTTAAAAATAGAACTGAGGGATTCATTGACTATAGGTAAACATTTGCCATATTTTGCAACGTTTTCCACCTGAAACCACCGTGAAATTGGTGAATAATGATGCTCCAGGTTACCTTTCTGGCTTCTGTTAGCTTTGGTTTGGCTGCATCCTCCTCATCCATCTTGAAGGATTTCTCCACATTTACTTCCTTGTTCGGCTGCAAGGAGAAGCATTTTTATTGTATTTTTTTAAATGTACATGCATGTATTATTTCAGTTTAAAAAGATGAAGAAAGCATGATAACATTCTGCCGACATTCAGAGAACTGCCTAACCACAATGACCGTTAATCTCACACAATTATCTGGACAAGTGCAGCGGACTGATGCTCTGACTGGAGTCACTGCCCTGAAAGATGATTAAAAAAAAAAAAAAAAAGAGGGAGGAAGGCGCTGACCGCTGTATGAGAAGAGCTGCCATTAAGTGGGCGTTTCACCACATCTCACATGGTCAGGAAGTGGCTGTCAAAGTGCAAATTGTGGATCCGTGTTCCAATAAAATGTGCTACTGGTGACGGTAAAAAAAAAAAGAAAAAAAAAGAAAAGCTGCAACCTTGTGTGTGAAGGAGAGTGAGCGTGACAAAGAGTGAGTGAGTGAATGGAGGCGACAGGTCACAGAGAGCTGAGAGATGTCACAGACAAAAGGAAATCCACCGAGATGCACATCAATTTGAGAAGAAAGTGAGAAAAGGAAAAAAGAACAAACAAACAAAGACAAAAAAACAAAAGGGCTAAGTAACAAATCAGTAGTTGGCAGTGAATGCCAGGAAAGATTCATAGTCTATTAGACTTATGTTTTAAACAGATGATTCCTGATTTAAATCAAAATTTTGCTCATTTTAGACTATTTTATTAACTGCTTCTACAGCTGCTTGTGTTTAACCAACATTTACCCTCTGAGAAGAAGAACTCTTGGTCTCCTGTGTTAAAAATAAACAGCTTTTTTAGGAAAAAATAGGTTTTATTTCTCAAAGTAAGGTATCAAAGAAGTATCTGGTATGGCATTGGCATAGTGTCAAAAAGTTTTTAAAAAATTAGTGAGTCCTGGTTGCAGGTATTCATGTTATGGTTGCTTCCATCAGACACTATGGACTGTGAGATTATTATAAGGTTGTTACTTGTATTCATTTATTAAATGCCTTTTATTCTAGTCATTTCTTGACTGTATTTGATGACAGAAGAGATAGAGTGGTATCAGGGTTGGGGTTTGATAGCATTCCATCAGATCTCTATCAAATCTAGTTTAAGCTTTCAACTTTTGCAGGTCAATAGAGCCATAAATACCTAACACTCAAAGATATCATTGATACCTGTAGTAACCTTCTGTTGTCAGTGAGGCAAGAAACTGTTTTTTAATTGAAGCCTAATGTTCAATCTGCAGCTACAATCTGAAAGAGAGATGAGCAGCATAAGATATGAAACGCAAGCAACTTCCTTCAAATATTAGAAATACCTACACAGAACTATTAGCTTGATTATCTTAAGTATTGATAAAATATGTATTAAAGTTGATTTCTTTTCCCTCACAAACAATATTTGAGTACAGACATTGGCTTGCTGAGAACACAATAACCAGACAACAGCCAGAAGGAGAATTTTGGTCATTAAGGAATTAATGATAAATAGTTATAGCTGATATAATCTGCCAACAGCTGAGCAAAAATTTGAAGCCTGCTAACATGATTTAAATGTTTCCTTCATTGTTTTTTGCAAATAAAAAAAAGAGGGCAGAAAAAAGTTTCAATGAGAGATTCTGACAATTATGCCAACCAGCAACCGGATCCATAATGGAACTAACTATAAGAATCTGACTATCTCTCAAAATAAACATAAATCTGCAGTAAAACGCTCATAAGAAAAGAAGAGCAGCATATATTCATGTTTTTAAGACCTTGAACACGTACAAACGACCTAAATATCATTCAACTCTAACATAGTGTGAAGGGCTGCACTGATATAATCTGTCAATCAGTATGTCGCGTGTTCACTCACCGAATGTCCTCCACCGAACTGGGCGGGCAGCCTCCTGCCAGGCATCTTTGGTCTGTTAGCAGTGGGGTGAGAGAGCTTCTCCGAGGTAGACGACGACAACTCATCAAAACTCATCAGATCTGTTGAGATTTACACACAGCGAGGAAAATAACAGATGAAATTATTTTTCTAGTGGAATGTTTCAGCCGTGACTGTGGGTGAACTGACATTTCCACTTTACTCGTTCAATTTCATTGCGATTAAATTGCTTGTGCGCAGTTTTATTTCCTGCCAGTTAATGATATTAACAACCAGTGCAGCAGAAAATGAAGCGTTTAGAGAACTCGTGTAGGAGTGAAATGGTCCATCAAGAAGACAAACACAAAGCTTAATATACAGTAATGTAATCAAGATACATTTTAGGGAGTCAGAAGACGGAAAGAACCCTGAATGTCCTTAAAATCACCCCTATTCAAAAAAAAAAAAAAAGCCAGAATAGACAAGACGAGTCATAATGAGAGATTATTTCCTCCACTAGGAAGGTGTCACTGCTCGTCATTGCAGGGTTTTTTTTCCCTCTGTAGGGTGAAAACAGGTTAAATGAGGTGGAAATCTTATTAGGCCACATGTATGTGCTTCACACACATAAGATTCCTCTGTGCTCCTGTAGTGTCTCTTAGAGTCCTCCTCTTCAGCGAGGTTGTATAAGGCCGTATTCTAATCATTCATGGTTGGGTGCATGTCCATTACAAATATTCAAAAGGCTTTAACCCTCATGTCTGACTTCAATAGAAGACTAAGTGGATTATCACCATATATAGCCATTGTCATACATTTGCTTTCAGTGTTTTTTGTGGTACTCTTAATCTCTGATGACTAACTTTTACTTTTACTTGCTGCAGGGTCTTAATCTGGTAATCTATGGTACTGCAGCGACGGAGGAGTTTAAATGCTGGTGTTTCAGTCGGACAGTAGCTTTCCAGCTCAAAACACAATGTAGTGCTTGTAGTATTTGTTGGTATGTCAGGTCTTTGGACATATTTTCACTCAGAGGCTGTGTTAAGACTCAAAACAGCTCTGCAGCAAAAAGAAATGGTTACAGCAGCGATAATTCTCTCTCTCTTCCTGTCAGGAAAAAAAAACATAAAAACAAACTAAATTTTAATGTGAGTAAATCAGAAAATCAGAAAAATGATCAAATATACTTGATCTTTAACATTAGGAATAAAGAGTGGAGGTAAATGAAGGCCACGGTATGAGAATTTCACAGTGAATGTACGGCAACGTGACAAAAGTTTGTTTCCGTGATCGCAACGGACTAAAAAAACTTTTACAACTGTGAAAAACTTCGGTGGCTGTTGTGTAACAGCACTTTGCACCTACACGGTGGTAAACTGCTGTAGTTCAGACAGCACTGTCTGCGATTTGCAGGAAAAGATTGAATTTTCATGTTCCGCAGCGATGCATGTCAGACTGGCTTCTGGCGAGCAGCGCGGAGTTTTAGCAGCTCTTTACCACCTTTACGAGGCATCTGTCACAAACACTAAACGCCGCGGTGAAATACCTGCAGGTCGGCTCTATTAAATCCATCTCGTGTGTCTTTTTTCCTTTGACCTTTCCGTTTCCCTTTCTGTTCCCATGTGCCTCCATATGTCACTAAACTCTCCCGTTCCACTTTCAAAATGTCAACCTCTAAATTATTAATCTTTTCAATGATGTCGGTTCTTGCTCGTTTTCACCCCGTTCCTCGTCGCCTCCTGTCTTTTTATTCCTCTCTGACTTACACTGAGCTATCTTTTCCTTTTTTGGGAGGCGATGCCAAGTCGTACGTGTCTTCCTCACGTCTTACACGGTTTTATTACTGGGATATCTGCATATTAATGTATGGATCCTTTTTCCCACACTCACTCTGACAGCTAAATTATGCAAAATCTGACAGCTGCAAACTGTTGATTGACAGTGTTTTAAGGGCTGATGTAAGCGTACAAGTTAGAGAAGTGAGACTGTTACCGAGAGGTGGCAGATTAAAAAACAAGGAAAAGGAGTGAGAAATATTATTAATGAGGTATTCTGGTATGACTAATCTAAACCTGAACTACAGCTGTTTCAATTTGATTCACACACTCAGGGTTTCAAAAACTCATGATATTTTTAACCTGGTTTGTGTGAAAACTAATTACAGCAGTAGAAAAGCTCCTTCTTACTCATACAAAATGTAAAACTTTTCCGTTTCCCCCTTCTTGTTTTTTTAATAACAGATAATAACAGAATAATATTTTCTATGTTTTATTGCTTGTTATTCTCTTAAATGAATAAAAAAAAACTAATCTTGTTTTACAAGCAGATCCATAAAACTAATGAAACACACCATAAGAATGTCCTTATAAAAAGGTAAGGAACAAATGTATAAACTATTCAACTAATATTTTCCAGACACCAAAAAAACCCAATTTCCAAAGTAAATATGGTGACCAGTAGCATCCAGCTGCATGTTAGAAGATGAAGCCATATTTAGATGCAGCATGCAAGCAAAGTCCAAAGTGAGGACACGTGCACTGGAGGCAAGAATGTCTCTATTTTAATGAATATTTGTGGTTATTCTGAGTTATATAACTCCATAAATGTACAGAGACAGGAGCAGAAGGGAGTGGAGTCTGGAGGAAAATAAGTAAAAAGTTCCTAGTCGTTTTGGAAATCACTACAGCCGTTGTTTCCACTACGGGAACTTTTCCCTCTGAGGTGGTATTATCAGTGAGTTTCAAACGTCAGAGTCATTTTTTAATTCTCCATGGACATAATTTACATGATCTATCTGGTTCCTCAGATGACATGGAAATGCAAACCTATTGCACAACAGGGATTTTTATTTCCAAGCTTAGTTCCTGAGATTAGTTCATCTGGTTCCAAACTATCTGGAACTTTCGGTTGAAAAGGGGCTTATGTGTGCTGTCACACACACAAAAGTGCTTGTTGTCACAGAAAATGTCATTTATTGAATTCTTGTGAGCTGAGGACAGACTGAAAAATCACTTGCAGTCAAAGCAAGTCCTTTAATTTCATCCTGAATGTCCTCTGTACCAGAAAATAATCAAGAGGTTTGCTAATATCTAGCAAAACAAATCCACCCATTATTCAGGATTTTGACTTTAGTTAAAAAAACTTCTGTAGGTCATACACACCCATATCTGAGGACTTCTCCCCCCAGTCACCAGACAGTGTTTTGGGTTTGGTGGGAAATGATGGCTCGAAGTCAGACTTTGGTCGTGTGGAAGGCACCTCTCCATTGTGCCTGTATAAAGAGGTGGAAATGGAAGAGAAACGGAAAAACACAATTAATGGAAAGTTTATACGGGAAACGGCAAGAATGAGAACGGCATGACACGTTCCTGTAAGGACAGATAAACAGACTCACTTCAGGTTTGGCGAGGGAGCGAGAGGCTTGTCGGGCCTCTTTGGTGGGAGGCCTCCCGGTCTGCCTTTCCCTGGAGGGGGGACCGGCTTCTTGGGCGGGACCACCGGCGCTGCAGGCTTGGATGGTCTGTGATCTGGCGTAGGCTTGTCAACTAAAAACGGAGAGAACAGAGAGGACAAGAGAATTGGGAAGGTTAACAAAATGTCGAGAAGAATGTGACAAAAGAGAAACAAAGCGTCAGAGAGGGGAAAAAAAAGAAAAACATACGACTGAACCAGGCCTTTAATTCTGCAAAGACTCCAGGAAAACATTTAAATGGACAAAACTTAAATACACCTTTGTGCAATCAGCTTTATAATTACACACAATAAGTGAGAGTAGCTGAGGTAAATTATTTCAAATGAGTCACTGGAGGTCTGTCTGGATTGATTTCTGTTTGTTTTTATAAAGGAGCTGAAGCGACCAGGACAAATTGATGTTCAACAAGCCTGTCGGCTGAAAAAAGTTTGTCAATCCTATTACCTTATTAACCCACTGATGACATTTTGTTCTGTTGACAACAGTTCTGCATGAGGACTGCAAATGTGTGGGGAGGTGATGATGAGTACAACTATTAAAAAGTTCCACAAAGTTCTGAAGGAGTTTTCAAGCTGACTGTTCAATGTCTGATGTGGTTAACTAAACTGAGACAAAAACTTTCAAGATAAAACACAGCAGGGCTTTTATGTGATGTGTGTGTAACAAACCCTAAATTCTAATATAAAAGTCGGTATAGAAATAAAGATTCTGCTGCTCTGAGTTGCTCTTTTTTAATAAGAAATAATGTTTTTATACTAACAACTCACAGTAAAGGCACGGCTGCAAGACTTTTGAAGTGACAATTCTAGTGAAAGTGTTGAGTTTCATTCATGCTACATTAACATCGTTTGAGAAGACAAAGTGGAACACCTGACATGACTCCTGCTGTATGAGTGGAGTTAGTGCTGTTGAAATGGACACTATACTGAATTTATCAACACCAGATTGGCATGGAGGACGTTTTTGAGTGAGTATTAACTAACAGAAAAGAGGAAATTAGAAATAAAGGCCCTGGTCCTCTGTGCTGCTGCAGAATTTGAGAATCTACTACTACTATTAGGCATAAATTCCACTGCATATTAAAAACTCTTTCTCTTCGTCTCTATTGTCGGCTGTGTCTCTCTGCACTGTTTCCATCCCAAACACACTTTTCTGATTTAACTGAAAATGCTGTTTCCATGTGAAATGTATCCACACATGTTTCCAGCTTGGTTTGAAAACTTTTCCATCCACACTAAAATACCAGCACAATAGGAAAATGAGGAAAAAGGCTCAATATTACATAAAATTGTGCACAAAACTCATCTAGTAAGAAATATGTCACACACAGCCGAGTCACTGTTGGTAGTTTTTATTTCAATATTCTCCACTTCTTTTATCGGACAAGAGAATGAGTATGAAATCATGTTTTTATGACTCCTACCTGTTGATCAACACACATGATTTCATGCTTGCAAAAGTTGCAAAGAGCGACATGCACAGGAATGCAAATAAAAGCTGTATTGTGTGATCGGCTATATTGACGGTTCTGACATCATTATGATGGGACAGCTTAGTTTTTGATTGTATAGCAAGTTTAACCCACCACCACTTCTGTCCCTCATAGAGGAAAATAGAATAGAGGTAGTTGTGAGGTAAGAGGCTTACCAAAAGGCTTTGTGATAGTTATTTGTCACACTAATATAATGGCCTTGTTTAATACATTCATCCAATGATCAATTCCTGATTGTATTATTTTATAGACTTATTCTATTGAATGAGTGCATTTTAACAATATTAAAAGTAATACTTTTTATGGCACCGTGACATTGCATTTAAAAGGATGAATATTCTAGGTTTGCTCGTTTTTATTCTGAAAATTTCTGGTCTGGAAATGGTCTTGATTTCAAAATGGGCATTTAAAAAAGTGTGGTTGGTCTTATAATTGTATATTAAGGTCAGAGTCTTAATTAGGGGTTATTTCCAGATCACAGCTATATTGTGAAGTATTCATCCCCGTTTGTCTGCTGGTCCCTTCACACTGCATCTAAATAAGCCTTGTGGGACTCTTGAGAAAAGATCTCATGTCCCCTGAGGACCCCCTAGGAAACGAGTAGGGAAAACAAAACAGGCTGATGTAAGAGATAAGTATGCTGAGGCGGTGGGATGAAAAAACAGAGGAACACAGTAATAGTTAGAAAGAGAACAGAGTAGAGACATTGAGGGAGGTGGAAGCGACTAACCACTGGTAATAACACCTATTAAGTGAAGACTTGCACACACAAAACAAAATGATGCAGAGCGGAAGACGGAGAGAGAGAGAGAGAAACTGAGAGTGAGTGGGCACATGCATCTGCACTTTGTGACTTACTTTATTGTGACAGAAAAGGTTAGAGCAGAGATGTGAGAGATCAATCTGAGAGTGCCGCCATCAAAACCCTGAGGGCGCTTGCACTGAAGAGGAGGCTTTCTGCTTTATTAGCGCAGAAGCAGAGAGGAGATAAACAACTACACTGTATAAAGTGACAGCTGTACAACAAAAAAGAAGAATTTCTGCTGCTCCTTCCTCTAGAAACGTCATCCAGTTTTACTGCATCCTCTTATCACTTCCATAAAGTTGCTATTTTTTAATACAAGATAAAAACACATTACCGTGTAATGGAGTGGGATTCAGAGTGCATCTGCAGTGACACCCTTTGGCTGGGGAGAATTTCAACTAACAGAGGAGCCTTTAAACAGAATTACGTGTGATGTGGAAGGAGAAAAAAAGTATACATATATATTTATTTGCACTGCTACGTCGGGTTTTCTACTGTCAAAACTATCCCTGCGTTCTCACATTTGCTCACTTCTTTATTTTTATCAACTCATTTCCCAAATAATCATTGATGACACCAGCCGCTTGTGTCTGTGATAAGCTAACTGACAGTGAAATCTGCCTGCAACGGTGCCTTCACTGACACAAATCGAGTTGTTTCCCGTGCCTGATAACAAGCAAAAATAATAAAAATAATGAATACTTTGATGAATTTGTGAACTGTTCTGCCCATATTTCATGAAGAAAGTTCTATAAATTGAATTTGACGTGTCACTCATATTTTTTATGCTCTAAATGCTGCATCTAATATGCATCTGATAGCATGTACTTACTTGATGTATTTGGGTGTATAATCCTCTCAAAAGACTTATGCAAACTGACATCGCCTGCGCCGCACGTTGACGATGCCATAACAAAAACATCAACGCTAATATGCTTCTCTGGCAATAGTTAATGGCTGTTGGGCTAAATCACATGTTAGGAAATATTTAAAGAGGATGAGGTTTTTTTTCTGCTGTAAATGAGGGATGCATTTGGGAAATTTGAGTGTGCTGAATGTCCTTAAAGTCTGTTCTTAAGCTGTGTGACAGGAGTTATATAACCGCATAATATATTCTAGTAACAGCACAAAGTAACTTATGAGTCAAGCGACTGTGTGAGATTAGAGACAACAGCCTTAATTCACACGCAGCCTTCAATTCATTATTTATTATGTTTAGCATATAATTAATGTTTCTCCAGAGACACTTAATGTTTATATGTTGTGCAAAAACAACTCAGACCTGTTCATCTATATTTAATGTACCCATTGCAATTTCATAAGGTTCACACTCTGTTATTCATTTATTGGTTATTTATCTGTTATGTTATTGATTTAACCATAAAGTATCTATTCAGCCAAACTGAAGCTTATGTTTTATCCCACAAGACTTCAATCCTAACAGGGCATTTAATCAGGTCGGGGGGCTCCTGCAAGGTGCAAATGATGTAACAGCGGCACAGCCCTGCAGGCAAGTTCTTGCAAACACACACACACACACACACAAACACACAAACACACAAACACACAAACAGCTCGTTTCCTGTGAGCGGTACAGTAAGACTGAAACTACATTGACAGCACATCCGTCTCTTAACCAAGAATGACTTGACAGAGCTCGCCTCAACATGTGATGTGATTACTTAACTAAAATAAACTGACCCGAGGTGTGAGTTTCCTGCAATCACAGAATAACCACCAACAACCACCAACATATTTGTCGATTAGTCATGGACAGAAAAGGAATCAGAAACTATTTTGATCATGATTAGTCGTTTCAGTTATTTTTCAAGTTGTCTGGTTGCTTCTCCGAGGTGAGGGTTTGCTACTTTTATCTGATTTATATCATTGTAAATTGAGTATCTTTTGGTTTTGGAGTGTTGAGTGGACGAAACAAGATATTTGAAGATGCAACCTTGGACTCTGGGATTACCCTTTTTTTCCCCAATACTGTCTGACGTTTTTAGACCAAAAGATCACCTGTTGTTGTTGTTGTTGTTGTTGATTAGTTACAGCCACAATTCATTTACATAGAACAGATCTATTTTCATTTTACTAAAACTGAATTTTTCAATTCCTCTCAGTTTGAGAATTGACATCTTATTTGGTGCTAGTTGAGTTAGCTTTAACTTTATGGATTTATTATGTTTGATATAATTTTATATTAGTACATTTTATAGATTTAAATGTTTTGTCTATCTTAGTTTTACAATCTTGGTACCAGTGTTGTTTAACATACATTATCCTTTGAATTTAATGTTAAAATTCTTTTTCTTTATTTAATTCCATATTGATCCATTAATAAATCAAGTTAAAAACATGTATTTAACTGATTCTTCTTGAAGCTTAGAGAGGAGCAGTTTTATGTTTATGTTATGAAAGACAGACAGAGAGAAGGAGAGAGACAGGGTCAGGGTGGATAAAAGAATCTGTCTCAAAATTTCTCTGTTCAGATCATTTTTTAAGTATTTCACTGATCAGCATCGGTAAATTATCTCTGATATTTTAAACATGTCTGTGTTTAGCTGGAAAACCGAATCAAACCTGCTCCAGTGGAGGCGAGTTGATCCCAGAAACTTTTATTTCACTAGGAGATGAACATTTCACTTTTATTAACAGCTTAGGGGATTAAACAGCAGGAGAAGGTGAAATAAGGCCACGGAGGGAAACTAATCGGGGACCGGGGGGAAAGAAGTCACGAAGACAGGAAGTGACAGATGAATGAAAAGGAAAAAAGCTGGAAAACGGTCTGTCCGCTGCCTCCTCAGGTCAAGTCAGGTCAAGAGTTAGTGCTAACAGGGAATTGAGTGTTCCAAATTGGGAAACGGGAGGTTTCTGATGTGTCATGCGAAGCTGTAATAACGTGAGGAAATGACAGGATGAGAGAAGACCGGGAGGGTAAAGAGGAAAGTGAGGAGTGTTGGAGAGTCCTACCTCTGTCCTCTGGCTTGATGGGATGAGGCTTTTTGTCGGCACTGGGAAGCTCCGGCTTGAGACCTGAAAAACGGAACATGGCCGGAGAAAGTCAGAGAGACACCTTGTCCGTCTGGCCACGACCAATTCAAGACTCAACAGAGAACGGGAAGGAACAAATGCTTTCATAAGCACATTCATGCAAAGAAAAACGCTCCTCTCTGACACACACACACACACACACACACACACACACACACACCGCCCTCTACAAGGCACTGAGAGACGGACAGTTAGGTACACATATATCCTTTTTATCTCTATCACACAAAACTACTTAACTGTGCATGTGTAGCTGCATGCACTCATTTGTGGTTTGGTTTATGAGACACCTTTTTGCAGTGTTGAGTCAGACAGGAAGTCACAGACACATTCACTGATCCCACACTATACAGAGGTCCCACAAATGTACACACACATCAAACTGAAACACAGCGCAGTGGTAGGAAGACAAGAATGCAAACTGCTGCTTCCTGTGCAGACGAGAAAAAAATGATAACAAGTGTGCATCTTTTGCTAACTGAGGATTATACAGCCACACTAGTGGCTTTGTGAGGCTAAATGCTAATATGCTCGTAATGATAATGCCAGCGTGTTGATGTCATGTTGAATTACACTTTGACTAGATGAGTGCGCTAGATGAAAAGTCAGAAGATCAAAGTTGTTAGAGTTGTGGGGAACATGAATGAACTAAATTTAACAGCAGCTTGTGCAATAGTTCTTGAGATACTCCAATAAAGAACTAAAATGTCAACCTCATGGTGGTGCTAGAGGTATATATATATAATATATACTGATGTGTGACAAATTAAAGCAACAGCAGCACAGGTCTGAATGCTTGACCCCTACAGTGAGGGGATCCGGTGACTCTGTTATGCTTTTGGGGGTATTTTGCTGGCATGGTTTGAGTCCACTTGTCCCCTTAGAAAGTCCTTCTGAGTCATCACCTTTATCCTATGATGAAACATTTCTATCCTGATGGGAGTGGTCTCTTCCAGGATGACAATGCTACTATCCAAAGGGCACGAGGGGTCACAGAATGGTTTGATGAGTATGAAAATGATGTGAATCATATGCTATGGCGTTCACAGTCACCAGATCTTAACCCAACTGAACATCTATAGGAGATTTAGGACCGATGTGTTAGACGGCGCTCTCCACCACCATCATCACAACACCAAAAGAGGGAATATCTTTTTGAAGAACGGTGTTCATCCCTCCTGTAGAGTTCAGAGACTTCCTTTGAGATTAAGATTTCCTTTAATTTGTAACCTGTCTGTATGTGTATACGGACCAACTTGGAAACTTTCCAAGGAAACAACAAGAAATACATATGTTTTGATATCTGACATACTGTGATTAATTACTGTCTTGCCACAATATACATATGACTTCAGCCATGTGATTTAAAGGCAAATTTGACATCCCTTACCTGGAACAACCACCTGCTATTCACATAATGTCCTTTTAAACTTTTTTATTTTCATAACATATCCTCAATCATTTTTAATCAAGTGTGCTACGTTGAGTCACCAGTATGTTCCACTTCAAGATCGTCAAGACACTAACCCTTTTTGAAACCTAGCACTGAGCTGATAGCATTTAATGAGGTGGAAGGTGTAAAGTGAGATGTTGTCAGAGTTCCTTACCTATGCTTTTTGATGGTGGAGGTGGCTTCTTCGGTTTCTGACGGAAGAAAAAGGAGGGAGAGAGAGGGAAAGTAGGTCAGAGTGACATCAAAGTAGACGCTGACTCATTAAGAGACACTTACTTTTACTCTCTCAAGTACAGAAACCCAACACACAGGCAGGGAGAAAGGGACAACAGATCAGGTTTGGTCTTAACAAGGAAAATCTAATAATACCCCAGTTTAAAACCTAGAAGTCAAACTGGTTATAGTTAGAGAATTGTAAGGGGAAACAAGTTCAGTCATTAAGTATATAGGGCTGGGCAAGAATTTGGTAATAATATGATCTTGTTTTATTTTGTGCCCAATTAAGCAATCTATGCCAAGCAAACTTTATTTTAATGCTGTCTATTTCATCTTTCTGTGTGTTATTTGAGATCACATATAAATGATTATTTCTGTCATTACAAATGATGTTTTTTCTGCAGTCGACCGGGGCCTCAAGTATCAAGAAAACAAACACGAAAGACAACAAAGCGACTGATAAAAGAGCAGTCAGTAACTTGAAGAAAGTTCAAACTTCCAGTAAGTCAGCTGGTGTTGTTTCAGTGTGTTTTGCATTTGTTTTTCTGCACCTTGTGACAGCATTATGTCTCTCTCCGATAACAAGTATGTTAGTGCTTTCTACACACATGGTTGGAGGGTGGAGAGGTGATAGCGTGAGTAGGGTAAGTGAAACTAAACTGACTTTGAAAACAACATGCTGCAAGGCAGAGAGTGAGAAAAATATTTGAAAAGTATGCTACATCTTCCTAATGTGAGATTTTAGTGATCTGTGCGATCTTAAGAACATCTAGCGTCACTGCACTGAGCATTGTGCGTCAAACATGGAAAACAAATGAGGGAAATGATTAACACATACAGCCTGGGTGTTTCTGCAGAATTCTGATCAGGACCTAGTAACTGAGGGCTCCATCTACTGTGGAGAATAGTGGAAGAAAAGCCACTGAAGGGAGATTGTTTTGGTTTGTCACTTAAGTGCATTTTTATGCAACATTTACCATCAAATACTGAGATATGTTCATGACTCTGAAGGCTCATCCATATCTTTAGAGAAAAAAAAAAAAAAAATCACATTTTGCTTGTCTGATTCACTTTGATTATTTATTACTCAACCAGCAGACTCACTGATCAGCTCAACACAACACACAATCACAGTCTTCTACACAGCCTGCTGGGTGATGACATCTTTGGAACATATGTGAAACACACAGTTCACCAAGTTCCATTAAAAAAAAGTAACAAAAAAAAACCCCCAAAACTTTATATCACTGAACTCAGTCAGAACTGTCAGTTCGCAAACCTTGTATCCTCAGCAAACATGGTTTCCAGGGAAACAGCTGCGCCCATGACATGTGTATTTATCAAAAGTAGAGCCTGAAGCATCACTAATAGAGGCAGAGCTATACTGTGTTAATAATTGTGTTTGCTAAATTTCATACAGGTGTGACTAGAAGCAAGGATTAGTGACAATTGATAAAATCCAAAGCTCATTGTACATTATAAACAGGGTCACTATGGAGGTTGTGCAACCATGTTTCAACCATTTCCAGTAGGCGATAGTTGCACTTAGATGATCAGATATGAGGAATTTGGTCTTTATTCCTTACTTCTTATGTTTTTATGTGTTTTATGGGATGATTTTTTTTATTTAAAAAAATGTACAGCTAAAAAAAATAAAATTGAACAAATGCTACACACAAACCGCAAGAGATAATGCGACACCTACTGATGCTCGGTTCACCTGCAGCAATACTATTTGACCAACTTCACTTGAATTTTAAACAGAGAGATGGATTCAGTCCATATTAAATGCCAGTTACCTGTCAAGTCAGGACCGTTTTATTTGTATAGCCCAATATGACAAATCACAACTTTACCTCAGGCGGTTTTACAATCTGTGCAGCAATACAACATCCTCTTTCCTCAGGCTCTGAATATAGCTTTGACGCTATATTAGGAGGCAAACACAACTGAGAGTGAGGTCACTTCCTTACAACGGCAGACTTATGGTTTTTCTTCTATTCTAGGTAAACATTACTCATCTGTAGTCCTCCAAAAAAGTCTCAAAAATGACCATAATTTTTTTTTTTTTTTTTAAAAACAGGGTTGTTGCCTTAAGTTCTACCTTCTTCCAATAGACTAGTTTTCAAGTTGCTTCTAAAATTGCTTCTTTTTGACATTTAATGACTTGGACATCATCTTCTTCATCATTATCATTGTTATCTCTTTCCACAGGAAATGGATTCACAGCCCCTGTGAGCCAAATAATCAGCAATGATGGTCTGATTGCTGACAGCCATTAAATAAGCAAGCCTTTCACAATCTAATCATATTATTTAACCCCTGAGGGGATCTCGCCTGACACTTAGTCACATTCACTGGAATATGCTTTCTTCACAATTAAATATCCTGCTACAGGGGTAAATTGGTGTTGTTTTTTTTTTTTACACATTCACACCTATAGAAAGAAACAGTCAATTATTTCTTATCAGCACAAGAGAGATATTGTATACAGAGAGGTCTCACTGAGCACAGCTGAATAACTGAATTCTGATGAGCATTAAATAACACAATTGAGTGTGTTGAGGACAAATTCATGAAATTAACCCTGGTGGATACTTGAGTTCTCTTGTGTGTGTGTCTTGTGTGTGCTATAAAGGTGTCCTACCGACCAATCACAGAATAGATCAGATTATATGAAAACTGATTTCATCTGTCATCTATGAAATCATTTTCTGCATGGACGATGTTAGGTGACTGACAGTTGCGGTTACTTCCGTGGCTTGGATAGACGTGAATCTCTCGTAGCTGAATCATCAGAACAGAAGATGAGCAGCTGCATTAGACGATATCTGATAAATCAGAAATCCAAAACAAAGCCAGTGCAGAATAATTCAAAGGATTGATGAATAATCTGACCGATAATGTTTAGTATTGCTGAAATCAGATCATGCCCAGGAGCAAGACAATTCAATCAGCATCTTCCTACAGCCTAAAATAGCGAACCTAATGGCCTTTTAGTGAAATTAGCCAATATTGATGTGTGTACCTAATAGAGCAGGACACTACCCAGACCCACTTAGACAGTATATTATTTGGACTTCTTGGTTATTAGGAGCCAAATGTACCCATAAAGATCTCCAGAGGTGACCAAACGTTAGGTCATTGCTTTTATAACCAAAGGTCCTCCAGGCTGTGGGGAGAGGGAGGTGCTGTGAATGTGAAGCCAATGTATGAAGCTCTACTCAGCTAATCAGATACTGATTACAGGCTGCTGTATTCTGATGAGCCTCGTCCACCGGACTTGTCACAGAGCCCTATGTCGCCCTGTCAGTCAAAGTGTGTCAACATAGGCTCCATAGCGGTGGAAGAACCAGCAAACCCTGTCAGTGGTGGCCTTTCATCAGGGGCGCTAATAGCTTACCTCCTCTGACTCCTGCTTAGGTGATGACTTCACTGACCCTCTCGACGTGGGAGTCTGAAACATGAACATAAGAATTCTCGATATAATCACACAGTAACACCTGTCAAACCACTTCCTATAATGAGACCTCAAAGCCCTCTAATGTCCATCACAGTGACATGGAGAACAGTGGAGATTGAAAATCAGTCACCCACGGTGTCCAGAAAGGACAGACACACTCCCTGAGTACACTCTGTCAGCTCAAACACTTTGAACACGGACTGAAGACCCACTTCAGAAGCTGGGTCACTGATCATTAATGATGCCTGGAGGAGACTTCTTAGCAATAAGCTCTTTACTACAAAAAGGCATCTGGCTGATTATCAAGAGGCCTTATTACCCATGTGGAAAAGCCTTCATAAGAAATCAAACAGGATTTCTGCATTTGTGATGTGGAAAACTTAAGCCATGATTACTGCTCCGTAATATTAATCAGATGATGTAAGGTACAACATGCCATATGTCATAACTGAAATAAAATGGGCAGTGTGAGCAGTGGGTTCAGTGTCAACCTCCACTGCACTTTGTTTTGGGGGTTTTTTTTGTTGTTGTTTTTGTATTTCATCTGATTGGCTCAGTCTCATTCATATCTGCTGAGATCCCAGTGAAAGAACATCAAAATGAAACATTTCCAGCCTCCAAACATCATTTCCATTTCAAAGGCAAACTTTTTACAGAAGTTAAATCCCTGTACAGAATGCCTGAATGTTTCCATAATTTAGGATTTAGGAATTTATTAGAGCGTTTTAACTGATGACGCTAGTGAGTAAGTTAAGATATCACTTGTCCAAGAATAAATACATACAAATGTTGATATTTCAGACATCTGTGGGACTGGTTTCATCTCTTACATGAGGAACAATAGATTTTTTTTCAGACTTTTATTAGATAATTAATAGATTACATTCATTTCTGCTTTTTTGCAGGCTTTTCATACCAGTGTTAACACCAACTACAACCTCAACCAACTACAACATTGCACTGATTATTTAAAGATTCCCTGCACACATAAAATGTTCTGCTTTGGGTAATAATTTATCTGAAATGGTTTTTAACAACTCTCTAATTTCCTTCTCCCTAATTTAAACATCCAGAATCTATAAATAGGCAAATATTTTTAATTTCATAAGTTTAACTGCTGGATGCAAGATGTCTCCTACTTCACTAAAAGTCTATTCTGTGTGCCAGAAAGGTCAAATTTCTACATCACAGTTGTGTAAATTATACACTGGACCATGATTGACTACTTTAACAAGTTGTGATGTCACAAATACTGCTTAAACTCAGATTTAAGGTGAGATTAGAGAAACTTTCCTTCTTCAGCAGATGAAAGTGAAAACAGACTTCTAATGTCAAACATCATTCTGCACAGTGAGGCAACAATGATGAGTGAAGGGTTACCTTAATATACAAAGTCATTACACCATAATACAGAAAACGTTCATATCTTTCATTTTTTTGATCTCACCTCTTTCTCTGCCTCTGAAAGCAAAACGACAAAGTTGTCAGGAAAGACGCCTTCTTTGCCCCCGATCTCCCCTCGCCACCAGCCGGGCTCTCCTGTGTCCTGTCAGAGAGGCAATGGAAAAAAAAGGGGTGAAATATGAAACTGCACTTGTGTAATCAAACTGTGGCATCTGCATATTTTACTGTGTCTCTTTTAGTGTAATATGCAAGTTATTTCTCAATTTTCAAGACAATTCGGAAGAAAAGTAATAAAACCTCACTGAGTAGCTTTCAAAGTGGACTATAAAGGGTTAAAAAAAGATGCTGAGAGAGGCTTAGGAGAACAGCAAAACTGGCACCTTGTACACTTGTTTCTAACCAAACAGCAGCTGTATTGATCACTGACCACACGCTGTCTTCTCAACTGCCTCCACTTGATGGCAGCAGCTTTCAAGATAGTCTTGGCAGTGAGACTGGAGGACTCACGGTTATGTGTCACTATTTGCCTACTACTGCACAACAAACCCTGAGTCAGAGTCATCATACCTCCACAACGTGTCAAGAGGCAGCTGAGCTGAGCTGAGCTGAGCTGAGCTGAGCTGAGCTGAGCTGAGCTGAGCCAGCCAAGAATCTGTGGAGCTTCATGTGTTGGCTGGTTGCCCTGTGATGCTTCACTCCTGAATGACAGTGTGAGACTCTACAGGAGAGACTCAGGGCCAATTCTTTGGATTACATTAGTCAACTGGGACAATTAAAAGGGTCTGAAGAAGTGCCTCAATAAGTGCGGAAGAGGGAAATCAAGAAGTGCAATGTGCTCAATGAGTAACAGATTATTAGTCTTCTCGGAAGATATTTGACTGTTAGTAAAAGCAAAAGGTCTCCTTCCTGTCTCAAAGTCTGAACTAAGAGCCATTATTACGTTATACATGAAGTCCGACAGTAACTCTTTAAGACAAATGCTGAAAAAAATAGAGAAATCATCTTTGTTTTCATTGTGGTCTCATTTTAGACTTCAGTGTGTTTTATTTTAGAATAACCCTTCATGTGATCAGAACACACACAGTATATTCTGTTGGTTTCTCTTACAAGAGGAGCTATGGGTCGATTTTTTTGATATTTTAAACTTTTTTTATAATAATTACATGGACAAAAACCTGTGACCTTGAATGTAACTTTTATGTCTGCAGCTGAGAACAGTGAAGTTTTGTTTGGGAAAAGTCATTACTTCAGTCCTGATATCATCTTACAGAATCTAATAAAATCCTTACATACAGCTACCTATGAGCTATATGGTCTGTATCTATTTAAAGTCCCATTTTAAATCAATAGATTTTTCACTAGCAACTGAACACTTTTCTGTTGTTTTACTTTCCCCAAGTCTGGTTTGTAGTGGAATAGAGAGAATTGTTGCAGATGAACTTACAGATCCAGACTCATCTCACAGGCTTTTCACTCATGTTGTGCTGTGGTTGTAAGTGATATAATCACAAAATTAAGCATGATTCTGCAACTGAATGGCCTGTATCTCACCTAAAATCAATTCAGAACCGATTTTAGTAGATAATTATGGAGAAATTTGACAAAGCTGTGCAGACTGCAGCAACGTCAGTCTTAAAATTGTAATCAGAGAGTTAAGAAAACCTAGAGATTGGTAAGTTTGGAAGGTGTAGGAAGGGTTTGTGCCATGTTTAAGTATCTTTGGTTGAAATTGTCAAACAATTATATGACATGCTGAAGCAAAGTTATTCACCTCAGGCAGTACCAGTCAGATGGGGTTAACTGCTTGGATGGGCTGATGTTAGCTGGGCTGTTATACTGACTTTATGATGAGTTCTGCAGCTGTGAACAAGCATGCAGGATGACATAAGAAAAACCAAACTAGCAGGTTAGTTCGGCTAATATAACTACTAAGTACTTCCTTCCCATTCTCTGCTTATAATATTCAGTTAATTGGTGACACACAAGTATTTCACTGAACCTCAGCGCTGTTCTCACGTAAACCCAGTTTGACAACTTCAATCCATTAAGCACCGGTAGCTTACTTTGCTCAGTATATGGATGATGTCGCCCTCTCTCAGGCTCAGCTCGTCCTCGTTTGTGGCCTCAAAAGCAAAGGTGACCTTACAGCACTCTTTAGCTGAGGAAACAGAAACAGTGGAGTCTTCACAGGGATTCAGGGGCAAAAGCACACAGAGAAACCAAACAGAGCGCACTACATGTACATGTATACAGATATATTTTTATTTATGCTAGTACACAACAGCCTGTCTGTAAGCTGATGGATTTGTCAAGGATGTAAACATCCTCCCAACCATGTATACAACACAAGACTTTAGAATCATTTGTTGAAGGAAAATTCTCAAGTGCTTTCAGTATTTGCAAATAATTATTCTTTTCAAACTACACAGTGGAGCTGCAACTAAAGACAGATGCAAATAATGCTAACAAAGCGAACATGCAAACTTCACAAACAAACAGGACAAACGGAAAGACACTTTAAGCATCATTTACCTTTGGATTTGCTCTCTCCGTCTGCTCTCTGCGAGTCTGTCATGTTGGAATGGGCGGGCTTTGCAGCAGATGGTAATGATGGGATTGGCTAAAATGAAGCAAACCATACAGATGGAAATGATTTATTGGACATGAGTGGATATGTGGTTCAATGTGGAAAAGCCCTGTCTATGAGGCAGGTTGTGTCTGAACTGAATGAGAGGAATAATCTGATCATGTTTTGTTATGGACGTTTATGGATGGTGCAGTTAATTATGGAAGTGAGCAGTTAAGGATTGTAGAGGATATGGACAGAAAGAAGAAAGGCTTGTTAAAGTTCTACCCTTTCCCGCTCTACAAGGAATGTCTGATGTTATAGCTTGTAAGTGATGACAAGTGTTCAGGTCACACGCACTACATGGAGGCAAAATATACAAATAACAGAATTTTTATCAGAAGGTCACCTGCTTCCTACTATGAACAACAATGGGATTATAAATGAACAGAACAGTTTTGGTTATTTCCCATAAGAGACTTATGTCAGTGTTGTTTTTTTCTGTGCTGTTCTCAGTGGTTTTAAATGGGTGGGACTCTGCTGGAAAAAGGTGATGTCATATATTTCCGTGCGCCAATCAGACTTTTAGCAATATTATAATTAGAATCTGATGACAGTTGTGGGTTGTTTTTTCTGGTGTTGTAAATCTGATCAAACTACACTCACACAGCTGAGTATTAAACCAAGCTGGCAGCATTGTTTTAAGGGCGCCTCAACACTCTTTAGTCCAGCCTGAAATATCTGGACAACCTTAACATGGATTGCTATGAAATTTTGTCATTTTGACATTAATGGTCCCCAAAGGATGAATCCTACTGACTTCAGTAATCCTCTCACTTTCCCTCTAGTGCCACCATGAGGCTGACACTTGTGGTTCAGACTGAAATATCTTGCCAACTATTCGATGGACTGCCAAGAAGTTTACGACAGATATTCAAGGTCCCTAGAGGATACATTATTTGACTTTGGTGATCTACTCACTTTGTCTATAGCGCCACTCGCAGGTCAAAGTTTTCACTTATGCTACATGGGTGGATTCACACAAAATGTGGTTCAGACATTCATTGTTCCCAGGTGATGTATTCTGATGACTTTTCCTTTGGCGCCACCATGAGGTTAACTTGTTAGTTCTTTTATTGAAATATCTCAAGGACTACTAGATGGATTGATGTGAAATTTGGTTAAGGAATTCATGGTCACCAAAGGATGAACTGTAATATCTTCGATCTCTGATCAAAATTTCATTTGGTTTATGACCACATACTTGCAAAACTCAAGACATTCCCATCAGCCTCAGCTGTACATTGCGTTTAGTGATGTTAGCACAGTGCAACACTAAACCAGCACAGTGAACATGATAAACATTACACCTGATAGACATCAACATGCTAGCATTATCAATGTGCGCATGTTAGCATACATTTAGTTCAAGTACAGCCTCACAGAGCTGCTGGCATGGCTGTACACTCTTAGTCTTGTTTAATATTTAACTTTGAATAAATAATATATAAGGACCTTATTTCCAAACTTTAACTGATGCTTACTTAGTCATAACTATCTAATGTGCTGGGAAACTAATGAATATTTCAAACAAGATTTTCAGGAGCTGTTGTTTTTAACCTGTTGAAAGTAACAGATAAGTCTAGTTTCTCTGTCTCATATAAGCTTGTTGTTGCTTCCAACACTGATTGAGTTCAGCTCAACTCAACTCAAGCCACAATAACAGACCTTTTTGAAAAGTGGCAAAAGATCAAAAATGATATGAGTGTAAACTGATGTGACAGTATCCATTTGATTTCACAGGCAGGATGCTGTTTGTCCCTGATACTACTACAGGGAGAGGGGAGAGCAGTACATGGATTATGTGGGTTATTCAAGGTCAAATGAGATACCGGAGGCTGTGAAAAGAAGGGAGTGGGACCATGCAATATGTGGTGGTATGTGAGGAGTGAAGGAGAGTGAAGGAAGCTGTGTTAGTGGTGAAAGAGAGTGAGGGCTGTTGTGAAGAGGAGAGAAGGAAAAGAGGGGAGAGTTTCAAAACGGAGTTACGTGCTGAACTAATTAAGCAGTGAGCCATGTTATTATATAGCAAAATGTTATATCAAGTCTATCTGAGCATATCATCCACGTGTCTTGTATGTATGTTTCAAAACTGCAAAGGAAAAACCTGAAATAGGAATATAAGATACAACATTCCATGAGTTTTCCATTTCAAAAAGGACTTCCTTTTTCCACATCGAATAGAATGATAGAATTGCCAGAAACAAGTTCCAATCAAAAATAGTGTGTCAGATGAAGATTCCTGACTGAATTTCGTCATTTTTTTCGTTTTTTGTGTCATGTACATGTGCTGACGACAACTTAAACCACAAGTGTATTCACAACAAACAAAAACTTCACATGAATCTGGGTAAGTTCCCTCAGAGTAGACAGTAAACAACATGGGTAAATCAATGTCATGCTGATCTGGGGTGACAGACAGTGGTTTCAGCGCTTACCACACCTACCAAACGCACCTTTCAACACCAGGGACAGCGCCTCAGCAAACTAAAAATTATGTTTTGTCTCCCAAATCCACCAAGGAATTTGTCAGCGTGCACAAGCGCAGACTGCCGGTCTGTGGCCGACAGTGACACATTCTCTGCCAGATTTTTTTTTTTTTTTTTTTTTTAAAAACAAAACATGGTACAAATCTCTTTGTGGCCTATAAATAACTTTATAGGCTATTACATAAAAATAACTTCAACTTACATCTTCACAATGCTATGCCACAAGCTGGTCGCCAGTTTACAAAGATTAAAACGTCAAAACATTACATAACAATTGCATCTCGTTAGTAACAAAAACCGAGGAAGAGCCTTAAAAGAAAGTTACCTTCAAGAAGACTGCCGAGTACTTTACGCTTTGCAGTCTTTCTTTTTAGTTTCTTTTCTGGAGCTCTCAGCTCTCAGGGAAACCACCGTTTACGTTTGGTCTTTTTAATATGATCTTTCATGTTGGCATTTCCACCGTGTGTGATCGAAAATACTCTCGCAGTATGTTCAGAACGTTCAGAACAGAGAGACTGACTCTCTTCGGCATGATAGTTAACTGTTAGCACACTGACAGGTTCTGTTAGAAAGGGCTGCAAGCGTCACAGACTAGCAACAGCCTCGACAACGACACACTGATTGACTGACACACGAACAGACAAATCAGTGTTGAATGTTTTTATATTGGGTTAGGTAATAATGAGTGGGACAGAACATGATAAACGTCTATGTAAGCGCTGAAAACAACTATAATATTATAATTATTATTTGAATTGTGGTGAAAACCGGGAAATTTTAGTGTTTTACAGACATTTGTCGGGACTCATGACACCCAACTTGAAACCAGGACATCTAGTCACCGTATGCTGACCAAAACAATACAGAAACTACAAAATATAGATGACAAAAATGAAAGTAAGGAGGATACTTACTTAGCTTGTTAGGAGCACAAAATTGTTTTGCAATTTAGTGTGGTATTTACGGAGACCACATATGTAAATGAGTCCAGCCACAGTTCATCTGATTTGCATAAAGCGCTGCTAAATGAGACCTGATGTCAGGCTGTGCTGACACATGTTGCACATGTCTGGAAAGCAACGGAGCGTAAAGAATGCTTTTTTGTTGCTGAACTTGGAAGACACTGTTGTAACAGCAAGTGTGTATTCATACAACGAGAATACAAGGAGATTTCTGGTAAAACTTTGGGTAGATTATAGTTGTAAAAATATACGATGTCTACTTAATAATTATTTGAATGCAGCAGGAGGCCAGTGATAGAAACTCTTTGTCAGCTTGCACTCAATCTTTCGACCTGGCTGTAGTCTCTGTGCACGTCCGAGAAAAACAATACAGCAGATTTTACACCTGCTTTTCCCGGATTTCCAACATAGTTTCCTCTGCTGCAGTGGTAAATAAATCAGGTGCAGGAGCTATTTGTATGACTTTCCATTCCCTCTTCCCATATTTTGCACCTTTAAAACAGAAAGTCTTAAGCTTATTACATAAGCTCAAACACACCATTTTCAGTGGTGCTGCTTTTCTCCCACTTTAGCTGTGCAGAACTTTGGTGCTGCCCTTTCACGAAACAAGGATGAACAACATTTGACTGTTTAGCTTAAAAAAGAGCTGCAAATCCTTCGTAAATTCCCCCCTTGGTAAATATCTATTTTCAATATCCCATCAGCACTGCAGACCGTAACATCATTGACCCGCATCAAATGTGTAACAAACTAAAAAAAACACAGCCCTTCGTTTCTTTGCACGTCTTTGTGAAAAGATCGTCATGTGCAATTTACTAGTGGACACGTTTCAGAGAAAAAATAAGGAATTTCTCTCTGATGTTTTCATGTCTCTTTACCTTTGAACTGAAAATAATCTGTTTTCACAAGTCAATACAATTCAGCTATTCTCAACAATATTCTACAAATATTCATTTCTGGAAAATTTCTCCAAAATATCTCCAAATGGGTGTCTTGTTTTTACTGTTGAGTACGCAACATTTGACAATGCTTTGTGTGTTACATACAAAGTTTGCGTCACTCACTTTCTCCTTCTTTTCCTCTGTTTCAGGGCTGGGCAGTCGGACCTTTAGTTTGACTGACCCTTCTCTGAAAATATCTCCGAAGCCGACACCTCTGATCTTCTTGGGCTGGGCGATGACTCCGTTCCCTGAGGCTGGTTGAGGTGATGTTGGGGTAGCGGTGCTTTCCACACCACTTCCATCTATGGAGGATATGCAACATGGAAAGACAATCAACCCGTGTATAACATCTTAATGTTTTTCCCCTAAATTGTTTTGGAGAACCCATATTGCATTCTTCTCAGCCACCAGACGGTGCTAAAAATTACAAAAAAAAACTAAAATAAACAAAACACATGAATGAAAAGATTTGTTCAAATGGGCTCAGTAGCAGTTGTTTTGAATGTCCTCAGTTTATCACAGCTTTAATTCAAAACAGATGGTTAACGGGGAACTTTCCTCACATGATGCAGTCACATAATATCTAACCTCCAGTTGCAGACACACACACACACACACACACACCACACCACACACAGAGGTGTTTACAGAGCTGCTTCACCTCCAGGTCGTATAACAAGCAGACAGAAGGCTTAGACGCATCCAGCTACAGACTAAACCTTCAGCCAACCTTCTTGTTGAGGCTTGTTTCCACTGGGCTGCGATCACACCTTAACAGCTCCATTACTACACTTGATCTGACTGACGGTTTACAGCCATAATGTCAAAACAACACGGGGAATGAGGCCGGGACGCTCTGCACGAAAAGAGAATAAATGTCTGAATGAGATAGAAGAGACAGCAATCA
The DNA here is from genome assembly GCF_914725855.1 of Thunnus albacares. Lineage (NCBI taxonomy): Eukaryota > Metazoa > Chordata > Actinopteri > Scombriformes > Scombridae > Thunnus > Thunnus albacares. Next base: position 4,962,589 of record NC_058121.1, read on the forward strand.
TCTGTCTGAAAAATGACACAAAGCAGTTGTTGTCATACGCTGAAGAGAGTTGAATAAGTAAAAACAGACAGACACACACTGTTCTGCTCCAGTGTGCCTCAGTGTTGGGTGTGTTTCAAAAAGGCTCCGTTCACAGATTCACAGTCACATTTGAGTATAACAGAGACTTAAAACAGGAAAAACAATCACTTTCATCAACCGCAGTAAATGCACCCAGTGTTTGTTTTGGTATCGCGCCACTTAAACCAAATATCGGATTCCAGATCTCCTTCTCTTGTGTTTTTCCAGCTACACGCCATCCGTCACGTTCACGAGGCCCTGCTGTTTTTCTGTCTCTGTCTTACCAGTCTCATCTGCCGCGGTGTCGTTGGATTCTCCGTCCTCTCCCGTAGCATCCAGCTCTTTGACGAAGTTGGAAGGAAAGAGTCCCGACTTGCCGTTAAACAGGCCGTTCCACCAGCCCTCTTCAACCTGCACGCAGAACAGATGTGATCCTTTCTCCCCTAATTCTGAAGAGGGGTAGTTCTTAACAAGCCACATGTTTTTTTTTATAGATTTGAAAATCGCTCTTCGATAAACAACCCCTGTATAAAAAAAAATGAAGCAAAAAAAAAAACATGAAACCGGAAATTTACAAAGATGAAAGGCCAATTTTTTCCATGTAATCACATCATGTCACACAGCAGCTCATAAATCCTCTTTACATAAATATATTAGCAACTCTTATTGCTCATAAACGTAAAGTGCTTTCTACTGCTCGATCCTCTCTTACTTGTCCTGACTTGTTTGCACCACAAATAACCTCAAATAACAGTCAGTGTGTCTTCACTGATTAAAGACATAACATGCTCGTAATATTACACCTGCACACTCTTTTGTTTAACCTTAAACTGACAGGTCAGCAATTAAAAAAGGTTGGATATCACACTTTTTTTCTCCCCCCCTCAACCTTCACCATTTCAAAATACAGTTAGATCAGAAGGTGCACTTAACGTGACCTGGTTAGATTTACAAATTATACAGTCAGTGTGGACGTTTAAAGTACCTCTTCGATGATGTCTATAATTTCTCCGACTTTCAGCTCCAGCTCATCTTCGTTCTGTGGCTGGTAGTCAAACAGCACCTTGCACTGTCTCTTCTTAGGCTCTGTGAAGACAAAACACCGGTTAGTCAACCGACATGCTGCGTGGCTTCGCGCGTGCACGTGAGCGCGAGCACCGGTCTGTGTTTATATTTTTGAACATAACTGCGCGCGTGCATGTCTCGGACTCCTCTAGAATACCAAAGTGGGGCGTGTGCGAGAAGTGGAAGAGGTGAGGAAAGCGAGCAAGGTGTCTATCCAGGAAGTGGGAGGGTTTTTCAGCAGGGTGATCCTGTGGAAGACAACGGACACACCCTGCTGCACAAGCATAACCGCACACAGAAAACTCTACCAGCAAGGAAGAAATGGTGTCACTTTTTTTTAGTTTTAGAAAAACATTACATGGTTGCTCATTTGGTAAGATATAAATATGAGACACAGACTTCAGCGCAAACCTCAGCACCATTTATCCCAAATGACTTTATTTTCTGACAATTTGTAGGTCAGAGAGCTTATTCTCAATGCCCAGCTTAGAACTGTGAACATCTAGTATAAAGTAGTTCAGTTATTTAGACAAAAAAGGGTATTTCCTCAAGATGCATGTTAATTTAAATCATCTGATCAACTCACTAACCAATAAAAAACAATCAGATTATGTTCAAAGCTGCATTCATTATTTTTTGGCCACTTGGGGGCAGAAGAAAAACTGTAAACACAACACTGACTTATAATTACCTTTTGAAGCTGTCATGGCAAACTTAGCAAACAGTTCCCTGTTTACACATCCAGCAGATACAGAGCATCACTAGCCTTCATTAGCAACCTGAAAATTGAAAGTTCAGTATTCAATCTCCTTATGGCTCTGTTTTGGTCTGCTAAATGCTCCATTATGTTCAACAGTTTGCCAGCAACCTTGAGTTCATATGTGTCAAAAATCAGTATCAGAGTATTTTTACATCAGAATCCCTGTCTTTTCTCTTCCTGTTAAACAGCTTCAAATGTTTGATGACTCATCCTGCACTCAGGGGTGTTTACAAAAGTTCATCCTATAAAATGTGACTTTGGGTGAGTACCTAGCCACAGTGTTGATACAAAACCAGGTCTAATTCATTCGTCTCTCCCTCATCCTCCTCCTGATCTAACAGCAGGTGAGGGAGGGTGTGTGTGGAGCCGACAGTCCTCTGTAGACTGAACATAAACAACAAAGTTGCGGGTTGTAAAATCAAAACATTGAACTGAAAAATGCTAAAACACTGTGTAGAGCTGAGAGGGAACTGCAGCGCCAGGTGATAATTCTCTGAAGGTTCATCATCATGAACAACCCCTTTCACATTACACATGGTCATTTCATACATTGTTAACATAAAAATATTCAGTAGAGCAGCTTTAATGCACATGAACCCACAATGACATTTCTTAGATCCCAATTTTTTTACCCATGATGCCTCTGTACCTGATGAAGACCCAATTAGGCCTCAAAATATTGTACTTTTTCTACATGCAATTAAGAAAAACATTTTTAAAAGGTAGCATTCTACTGTGTTGTGAGTCTTTGGGAAGCAGATCAGATCTCAATTTGCTAATATATGTTATCACCTGTAAAATACACCGAGGTACAACAAAGCCATCTTAACATAATGACACACGCTTACTGTGTGCCAATCAGTGACACAAACGTTACATTATTTTGACCTGAGGAAGGCTCTATGTTTAAATCTCGGATGTTCTTTGTGTTGTATGAACACCTCCTTTCAAATTTAAGTGTTTACTCCATAATTCAAATACATGTGTAGATGTGTATATGAGTGTCTGTTTGTTTGTATGTCAGTTTCAGATTATCTCAATATAAACTTGTACTATCTTCCACTGGCCAGATGTACTTTATATCACTTATAAATAAGGACACAAATTAGGCTCAGGCAGTACCTATTTTTTCATACCTTCCTGACATTTCACCAGAGTATACGGTATATGATGGTATTTGTGTATTAAAAAACAAAGAAACCATAAAAGCAGAGCTGCTGGTGATAGAAGTCGTTGTAACATGCAGGGTTTCTGCCAGTGTATTGCAAGTTGCCTAAGTTGACTCCCTGCCAGGCCTAAGCATCGGGGGAATTTTTTAAGTGTATTTTGAAGATGTTTTTTAAACTAAATTGTGTAATACAAGTAGCGTAGCTCCTTTAAGGAATAGCTCAGTGTGTAGTGAGCGTGCGGTCGAGAGAGAGAAAGCATGTGTATGTCGATGAGGCTGGAGCAGACAGTATAAGTTAGCAGTATAGCTGTGCAAAGTGTATATAGTTATATATACTATATATATAATATATAGTTTAGGCTATTTGTCGGTGAATAAATGCAACAATTCCGCAAAACCCAAGCCAAGTTCCCGTGTATTGCTTGCCACCCAGCTGAAGCGAAGGGGTTTAGCCCCAAAGCTAGCCATAACTTTGGCCCAGGCTCACTTAAGGTGGACCAATCGTTTTAGCGATAATCTCGGCCGCTCCTCCGAGTTTTGCTCAACAACTTTACCATCAGGACTATACCCAAAATACTCTTAAACAGGGGCAGAGGTATTCTTCTTTTTCACTAGTCCTGTAACGTTATCCCCCCACTCGCAGTCACCATCAGCTCAGTTCAGCTGCCTGTTCCACCAGTAGAGACTGACCTCTTGTGGCGCGTGCTGTACACTACAATACAGCATCTCCTCATCAGTTTAATAGAAAGAGGAGCGTCTGTATTTTTGACAGTATTGAAAATCGTAGCTTCTGGATTTCTAAATACCCTGGTATATCGTAATGCCTTGACACCACCAAGCCTAACACCAATGTAGGAAACATCACTAATACCTGTTTTAACAGTGCTATTGTGATGGCAGCTAAATGTACAATTACACCCTGAAGTCAAGCTCTATACTTGTGAAGTCTAAATGAGTCAGCCATTCTGTAAGAATAGAAACACAGTCACAGCAGATAGAAGAACAAAGACAAAGATGCAACTGTACTCATGATAGGATCTTTGAACAAGACCGGACATGGTGGAGGTATGCAACACACACTGGTGCATATATCAAAGCACACATGAGCTCACACACAGGAGACGCAGGTGAAATCATCTTTTATAAGTGTCGACTTTGTTTTAACCAGCCAGATGCCACATGAATGAGATTTGAGCCCAGACAATGAATGCAATGTATAGCAGACATATAAATACATGTATATTAATGTCTTCATGTTCCTGTCATTAACAGTTCAGGACCTTACCATGCCTTATTGAAGTAGCATTCTTTATGAGTATTATTTCACCCAAAAATACACACACACACACACACACACAAAACTACAGCATCTTACTCTTTGCGGGTGCTGGTGGCTGAGGCAAGAAGCCACCAGTTGGGATGCCGATGGTGCTCATCCTCTGAACCAGGTTGGCCACGTTCCCTGCACTCTTCTCTCTCCTCAGAGGCTGAGAGGTCTCCTCTTTCGGCTCACTTTTTGTTTCTTTGACCTCTTTGGAATCCTTCTTCAATTCCTACAAAAAAAAAAAAAAAAAAAAAAAAAAACAGCAGTGAGTGGGAAGCATTTTTAGTGTTACTATCATTAAATTATCATTATTACTAACCACAGTGACTTCTGCAAGCTACTACTGCTCATACTCCTGATACAGTGCGTTTCAATACTGATCAGTAAAATTCTTTTTTACTTTTAAATGACTCATTTAATTATTTCAAAATGATACAAACAATCTTTAAAATGGACATCGAGAGAGTTTATTTTCTAATAAGCTGCATTTCACAGATATTGCTTTTATTTTGTAAACTACCTTCTTTCAGACAAATGAAAATGTACAGCTGCAATCTTGGAACCAATCGGCTATCTGTCTGACGATGATTTACACACGGAAATCAGAACACTCCCAGTACCAAAACCTTGTCCCGTCGCCTACAGATTCTGCATTCATATGCAGATATCTGTTTATAGAGATTATTGCGGCTGTGGTTTTTATTATTGTCCTCAAAGAGATGCCTACATACACCACACCAATCAAAGTATAACTGAATTTTAAGCACAAAAGTGACAGGTACTAGGATGACACAAAGAATCTTAATCTACAGTAAAATCTCCAATTCTGTCAAATCACTCAAAAGGTTGAACAGCCGTCTTCAGCTAGTGACTATGGACTTTGTTTGTTTGGTAACAGACAATAGTTCATGGCCCTGATGATGTTACGTTTTCAGCAGAGGTGTTTGTGGTGGGATTTATTTCCACTGACCATAGCCTGACTATAAACCTAATATCTAACCTCAACCCCGAACCCCAAATTAACTCATTGAGGAGGTGAGGATGTGTATACTATTTGAATGGGTTGTAACAGGGTTGACACACACATCCACAAAAAAAATCCCTTTGTTTCCCTTTTGACTGCAGCCATCCACATTTTTTGTGGATGTGGTAAAGCAAACATTTCACCACACTAATGACAAACAAGCCGCAATTCATGCCCAAGCTACTAACAGGAGCTGAATGCAGAAAAAATGCATATTGAACGGGAGGCAGACAGCTAAGATAGAAACCATGTAGTCATAAAGAGATTATCAAGACATCAGGTGGACAGAAAGGCGACGTGTGAAACAAGGTGAATCGGTTTCAGACAACCTAAGTGGAAATGAAATGTGTATGACAATCTGCATTCTGGTGAGCTAAAGCGACACAAAACAAACCATCACTATGGCAACTTGCGTCAGTGCTCAATTGTACTAGTTACAGCCCACTCATGCTAAATCTAGCTGTCGCTAATGATCCCAATCATGTCATGCAGCCAGGCGGCTGTAAAACAGCTGCCACATTCTCCCAGCCTGGGGAACTCCCTGACAACAGCACAAAGTCCACATCACACTGAGGACTGTGAGAATATGGATTTTTTCTTACTGTGGTGAAAAAGTAACGCATGCCCACGGTGCCCCTCCCCAGAAACAAATAATTACAGTCTTTTTTATTATATTAGTACGTATGGTGTTAGTTTGATGATGTTCCTGCTTGCACTTATGTTGAAAATGTACACTCTGTTTTGATTAAAACACCATACATTTTCCATGAAAGAGCGACTTCCCTTCACTCCTCCTCCACACCGCAGCAGTGAGTTCAGCTCAGCTCAGCTCAATTCACTCAGTGGGTCATGGAGACTGTGTAAAACACAAACACACACGGCTGGAGCCCCTGCCGTCTCTCCCACGGTGGAGTTAGACGGTTGGAGGCAAAGCCTTGCACCCATCCACGCTCATGAGCGCTACGCCTGGCGAAATGCTGTCAGGAAACACATCTCGCCTGGCATAGTGACAATGAGAACTATGATTGGCCCCCACTCTGATCACAGGCACTGTTTACATACGGGCCGGCATGCACAGTTCAAACCTCCGGTGAAGAGAGGTGGGTCTGGCGCTATTCACTGTTTTTCAACAGGTGAGAGAGTATGTTTATTCAGCCAGGGAGAGCTTTTATTAGATGGGTAAGAGCGAAATTTAGTTGGAGCCTCTGAGTCTAAAGTAACCAAACAGATACTGTTGAAATGATTTATAACATCCTCAGACAGGTCACTTCTATCTGTCGCTCAATGTAAGCCGTCTTCACATATGAACTCTGGATAATGTCTGGAGAATTAGGTCTGGACATTGTCTGGAATTGCCCTTTCACACATGTAGCACACAACAGAAGACAGTCCATGTCAGATGTGTTCTCACCTACTGGAAATACTCTGTTTGGTTTAGGCGAGGGGTGCAGGAGGCAGGACATGACGCAGAAAATACACTGTGGTTGTAATTCAGCAAGAAATCACAGTAAGTCTTCTCTCTCACTAGCGCTAGCTTCGCAGCAAAGCGTTCAGGCACAGTCAAAACAACGCAGCTTAGCTAGCCTGCTGCGTTTATCCAGCGCCAGTTGCATGTGTAAAATAGCGGCTGCGGATGAGAGGGGAGTCGACTGCTGGAAGACAACGACGTTGTATTTAAGTTTATGTTCTGCTTGTTCAACAATATTATAAATCGCTCATACCGTCTCCCTTACCGCCAGATTTTGTTGCACTTACAGTGACGAGCAGTTGTAGCCCACTTCGCCGGAGAATTCACTGCTGTATCACGCATGGGCTCAATCGGACATTACACAGACTTTGTACAAGGGAACTGGCAGGATAAAGTCTGTCTTATGTCCGGTCCAACTGATATGGACGTCTGCGTTGACACATACAGCTCCTCCAGGTGACGTCCAGATAATTCCAGGCTTGCATTGCATGTGTGGAAGGGGCTGTAAGACTGAAGACAAAAGGTGGCTGAGCCTTTGCTGTCAGAGCTTATAGACCCACATGATGTCCTTGTTGGGAATCTGAGACTCAGCAAGTCAATATCTAATCGTTAAATCTCAAAATATACTTTCTATATAAATAAATAACCACTATTATTACTCACATACACCAAGAAAGACAGATCAGACTGGTGTAGCTGGTAAGCAGTGACTACCCCTTAAAAATGGAAGTATGTCCAGCTGGGAGCTCAGAGCAGTAGCAACTCAATTACACTGCTGAAGCAACAATAGAGTGTGTGTGTGTGTGTGTGTGTGTGTGTGTGTGTGTGTGTGTGTGTGTGTGTGTGTGTGTGTATGTATGATAACTGGACAATGACCCAGTTCACCATCCACTTCCTGGTTTACACACGCTGACTTTGCAATTCCAAAGTAGAGAGGAAGTCCAGCTGTGTGTGTGTGTGTGTGTGTGTATGTGTGTGTGTGTGTGTGTGTGTGTGTGTGTGTGTGTGTGTGTGTGTGTGTGTACTGAGACAGAGATGAGAGCAAAAACAACAGAAATGCAGATGAATTTAAGTTCTCCACAGCCGTGCTTCAGAAAGCTGTGCTGAGACAATAAAGTAAAGATGAGTGGAAGTGGAAGACAAGACACAAGAAGGGCTTTCACAGCTCTCAGATATCTGTGTGTAGTTCATTGACACTGCTGACTGTCTGCCAGCGGAGCTTAGAGTGTGAAGAGGACTGTTTTCACACATCCATTGTGTTAATTGGATTGCACATACACAGAGTGCATAAATTATGGGAGTTCCCTCTTCTTCAAGCATACTCAGCTGTGTGATGTGTCATCTTTTGTCTTTAGTGGAAGTTTCAAAAAAAATGACAACAATAGAATTCACCTCTAAACGGCACTGTGAGTCTGTACTCAGTGTTTTAGCACATGACAAGCTGTAAAAACACATTAAGACCAGTGGTTAATGGTTTTGACAGTTACATATAAACCAAACCAAAAAAAATTACCTCCTGTATTTCTCCAATCTGTCACATAGACGCACACGCACTCACAATAAATCATCCGCACCCAGAAACACCAACATTAGCACCGAAAATGGATGGATGAACAGCCAACACACACTCAGAAAACCTTCTCACATTTCAGATAACAAACTCAGACCCAGAATTCATACTTCAGCAACAACATGCACTCATGTCAGTTCATCCTTGCTAACCACAGTTTCTTTCCTTACCATCTCCTGCCCGTCCATGTTTCATGTCCCCTGATCATTCAGCTACAACACCGATTAAAGGGAGCAGGAAGAAGAAACACATCATCATCATCTCAGGCCATCACGTTATTCTCAGGAGCAAAGTTCAACAGCCTGCTCCTTAAAAGATTAACTATACGAGCCCAGTGACAGGCCCAGGCTGCTTAGCCGATTACCTATCTCACTACAAAGGATTATAGGAAGAGAAGAGAAGAGAAGTTCGCATTAGCAGTGCAAATATCTTGCACTTAGGTGTCTCGAGTGATGACTATGACTCACCTCTACCAAAACCACACGCTCATACTGTGTGTCTACTGCTTATGAGCTGCATAGTTAACTGTGTGCACTGATTAGATGGAAACTGAGTTTCCATTCCATCAATTAGTTTAAATGGAAATGTCATGACAGCAGGTTCACTAAGCACAGTGTGTGGAAATCCGAGCAAAGTAATCGACTTTGGTGATATTCTAATATATGAATTTGTATCATCAACGATAAACCAAACATCCTAACAGCACGGACGTTTGCAGTAGTGACATGCCAGATCAGTATTGATACCGATCTTATTCAGTGAATCGGGTATCAGCCGTGACACAATCGATCCACATTAAATAGTCCATGTCATTATAAAATTCATTGCTTCTCTGACATTCGTTCAGTCATGCAGGGTGAGCCCAGGAAAAAGAGCAATGGCATCTGACTGTAACACCTTATTGGCAAATGAGGTACTGAAATCTGTATGAGGTGAGAAAAAAGTTGAAGCAGTGCATCCCTTCTATTACTCCAAAATGTAAGAAGCTATTGTTTTACTAACTGCCGTTTTATAAACTACTTCTCTGGTCAAATAAATAGTGGAAAGTATTCTGGAAACATGTTTTAAAGAATATTGCTCATCATAGTTTAGAGTAGTGATCTGTAGTGATCTAAAAATCTAAAAAGGATTCATCATTCCTGACGTCATCAACCCAGGCTTTCAGTCCTGTGTTATCAGGACATTAGCAGAGTTCATGTGGCCGTTCTGGCTGATAAACCTCTGTGCAGGCTATGGGCAGAAACAAAGGCTCGATATAGAGCTGCAGGTGAAGGTTGAGCTGACACATCTGCGCGTTGCTTTAACCTTTTACCATCATTGTCAGCTAGAGACGCAGTTAGCATCATGTATTCAATCCAGTGAAACAACCACAACAGCCTGTGTTTGTCTGCTCCTACTGTCAGTACGTTGACTCACAGTTAGTAGTGATTTACAGAGCACATACTTTAACTACAGAAAAACTTTCCACAACTGCAGGATTTCTGTATTCATACTAGGCATGTTGATTCTCAAGTTTTTCACAGATCAACTAGTCATTAGTCACTAGTAGTGATGCCACAGTGGGGGGAATTTTCCCACTGACAAATAAACTTGTGACAACACCGGTATTACCAGTTACTCCAGACATTTTACAAAATAAGATATTCGTCAGTGACACTCATCTGTAGAGCGCTTGATTTGATCTTTAACATTAGATTTTTAGTTTAGATCTTCCCATAATACAGCCGGGTTACAGCACACACAGACGGGGGCGAGCCAGAGGACGACCGCCACTTAGAACCAGAACTCGCCTGCCACCCAGAGAGAGACACACACCGAGAGCAGGCTGAGCAGGCAGAGAGCGGGAGAGTTGTTGCCGAAAACAAGCACCGAGACCCGGAGACATGAGAGTAGCTGCATGCTAACGGCTAGCGTTACGTTTGTTTACAGCAGCAGGACAGAGAACAGACGTCTCACTCTGCTACTTTTTGCTGCGACTCTGCTGCTGCTGCAGATGCTCCCGGAGCAGACAGTCAGTTTATAATTGAAGCATCTCTCGTCCGAATAAGTATTGATAACACGCTTACTTTACAAGTTGGAGTTTTTCTATTTGATGAATGTGGGCGCTGATAGGCGAAAATGAAATAAATGTGTTCGTTTCTATAGACAAAAGCCAAACTACGGTATGGGTGGTGGGCAAGTCATGTAATCTGTGTATGTTCCAACACCGTGTAACACCGGTAACATCGACCACTGTGGCAAGCCTGGTCACTAGTCAGTGACACACTCGATTCCAGATTGAGTGATCGCACAGAAAGGGAAGCAAATATATATGAAACAGATATTAGACAACCCTGATTATAAGACATACAGGTAAAACATGAAATACTTCCACTGAAGCAGAACATGAATAGCACATTTGTGTAGTTTGTTCTATCAGTCACACACTTGCACTCTCCTGTCAGACTCTTGGATGCAATTAAAATGATTTTCTCTGGCAGTTAGCATTCGGTGCCTCGGTGTGTTACTGCAGTTCAACTTTTTATTTTTACTCATCAGGAATTCATTTCACAAACCGAATCGGGTTCCCTGAATACGTACTAGATGCACTATAAACTAACTAGCCTAGCAACAATAAGGCTACAAACAACCCATAACGCAACACACTCTGTAGAAGATACCTTCCTTTCAAAAAGAGTATCTGATGTCATGAATAATACTAAGTGCTATCATGAATGCACATCACAATGCATGCTCTTCTTCTTCTCTTTTTTTCTGCAACACCATTACCTTGCTTCAACAAAGGATACTTTTGCTTCTTTTCAGCCAAGCATACAGTATACTCTCCAGACTGGAGTGTATCCAAATATAGGAATTGAGTGACTGGACCACATCTGTTAGCGGCCAACACTATAAGCCACAGACTGCTATTGGTCTAATAATGTTCACTGCTCCAATAGGATTATCTCTAATGGTACAATAGACAAGTGCATTTAAAACCTCAGTGGAAGTGCAGAGTCAGCTCTATGCTGCTTACAAGATAGCTATTAAAACATCGAGCGCAATATGATTTAGTAAGCGGCGTGCCAAAGAGTCATATTCCATCTCCTCTCTCACCTTGACGAAGTTGTCGGGGAAGAGGCCCCTTTTCCCGTTAAGGTCCCCCTCCATCCAGCCATCCTCCTCTATATAGCGCACGTTCTTGATGATGTCGCCCAGTCGCAGGGTCAGCTCGTCCTCATGGATCGCCTCGTAATCATACTCCACCACAACCTCTGATCCACAGGGCGGGAAAACACAGAGGGAGAGAGGATGGAAGAAAGACAGGAAGCCGAATTAATATGTTAAAGTAATATTTAAAATCACTTTTATATATAAATATATCTACGCTCCTGCCCAGTAATAAAATAACAGTGACTAAACATATAGCAGTTGCTTGTTTGTTGAATCTTTTTACTGTTTCATTATTATGTGAATCTGTGTATTGTCTGGTTCTATCACCCATCATCATTTGAAGATAAACACATATTATTTCCAAAACACAGCCTGATGAGTAAAACAGAGCAGGTATCAATTGCAACTGGTACTTTCCGGAACAAAAATACATTTCTTCCTCTGCATCCACAACTACTACTACAGTTGAGTGATTGCACATACTGCTCAGAAAATGTGTATAAGGCACTGTAAGTTCAAAACAATAGACCAAAACGATACAATATGTTTTAAAAAGCCAATTGTTTTAGTATGCGCATTACAATTACAAGATAAGGAAGGAATGTCAAATCAGGCGCAAATGCTTAGAAAGAAGTAACATTGTGTTTAGTCTCTATGATGGGAAACACAATGTGCTTCACAGCCCACAGAAACATCACATCACAGTGATCTAATCTTCCAAACTCAGACTAAATATGGAAGTGCTAATGGTGGAAAAAATCTATTGACTCAGCTCTGAGGATGCATGAATGTCTCGGTCAGAGGAAAATAAAAGGTCTTTATTCACAGGCCAAAACCTGACCTTTAACCATGAGGTTACAAGTCAGGTGTACAAGTTGCCTACTCTGTAAAACAGCAATCAACAAAAAAAAAACTAGAAATAACACCTCATGGTTGTAAGCCTTCGCCAACCAGTCAAGTTGCTGTTTATATCCATGTCTGTCCAGACTCATAATATTTGTAGTGAAGACTTTGAGGGAATTTAATAAAAAGGTATTAAGTGTATTTTCCTTGTATGTGTTCACATTTGGACAATAAAGCTAATTCTGATAGAAGACAGTTGTAGCCATGACAGGAGAGAAAGCTACAAATTCTAAAACATGGATGCTTCACATACATCTTCAGTCCAGCAGCACAGAAGATCTAAACAATCACCACAGTTTCAAGGTGGGAACCAAGATTAGTGTCATCAGTTCAGTTAGCATATGAATTCTCGAGTTATGGCCTGTGAGGTCACAGTGACCTTTGACCACCAAATTCAGTTCATACTTGTGTCACAATTGACATTTGTGCCAAATTTGAAGAAATTCCCTCAAGGCGTTCCTGAGATATAGCGTTCATGAGAATGGGATGGAAGGATGGACAGACAACCTGAAAACATAATGCATCTGGCCCTGCTTTTAAAAAGTTACAAGGTAAAAAAAGGTGAAATAAAGTTGTTTTCTGAAACTGAGGCAACTCAATTTGATTACAAATAGTGATTTCTCTTGAAAATTCCTTTTTCAAGCTTCCAAGCAACTGAAAAAGACTGAGAGAAGCAGCCAAAACAACACTTGACTTTCGATTTGGCCATAAATACACTTCCAATCTAGACAAACAGAGAAAGAGAGAAGAAGGCAAAACAGACTGATAGCTGCCTGACTGCTTCCAGCGCAGCAGGTTAAGCAGCCTCTAAAAATAAGCGGGCTGCAGAGGACTGACTGGTACTGAGGTATTTTACTATGTGATGTGGCTCTTTAACACATGACTCATAGCAAAGACACTCCACTGGTATGACAGCCAAAACAAAACAAAACTAAAAAAACACGCAGGGTACACTGCAAACGCACACAAACCTGGACATTCATTCAATCAGCGCTAAAGTATGTTGTTCAAGCGAGATTAACTGGTGTAAAACTTGGCTCAGCTTCACCTGTTGGTACATGTGTCAATGTATGTGTATGTGTAGTGCATGTGTGTTTGGCTCTGCTCTCCCTCTGACATCATCAACCTTGGCCCGACATAGCAGCCTGGGCCGAATTCCAAGGAGAAATGGGCCCTGACCGATGATCTCAGAACAGCTTTCCCTCCCTGCATCACACGCTCAGTCATTAAGACTTTGAAAAGAGGATAAGAGGAGCAGCGGTTCAAGGAGAAGCAGACAGAAGAGTGAAGAGCTCGCTGTCTGACAATCATGCTCTCTGCCCCACTGAGACAAACGTACTTTCACTAACAGGGTTGTCTGCAGTGTGGGGTGAGACAGCCAAACACACACACAACAAAAATCAAGACTATTGTTTCATGTGAGTAGCAGGCCAGAGGATATGTTCTTTCTAAACTTTGCATGCAAACCCAGGAGCCACATTATTTTAGACCTGCGACAATTAGTCCATTAATCGATTAGCTGATTGACAGACAATTAAGTGCAAAGTAAAGAAACCAGAAAATATTATCATACGACAAGCTGGAATAAGAGAATTCTGATATTTCTTCTTAAAAAAAATAACTCAGAATGAATCATCAATTATCAAAATAGTATTTTATGAGTCAACTGAATATCTTTGGGTTGTGGTCTGTCTAGACAAAACGAACATTTGAGGATGTCACCTTGGGTTGTGGGAAACTCTGATCAACATTTTCAGACATTCTATAGACCAAACAACTAATCGGTTAATGGAGATCAGTATCATTTTACATAATACTAGAGAAATCCAGAGATGCTCAAATCAGACTTTTTAGGGTCAGTGTGGATGTCATTAAAACTAATCATCAATCGGTTGCTGTTCTTGTAGGTAAAGAGGTGCTTGAAAGTTTGTGAATCCTTTAGAATTTGCTCTATTTCTGCATAAATATGACTAAAAATGTGCAAGTCATGCAAGTAGATATAGAGACATCAATTAAACAACTGAGATTAAAATCTTACACTTGTTCATTTATTTGAGTAAAATGATTCAAGTTCTCCTACAAGAACCTGAAAAGGCCACATTTGAAAAAAAAAGTGCTATCCATCTTATTTTTTAAGTTTTACCCACAACCCCAAAATATCATCTGTATTTATTTTGCTATATTCTATAAAATTTGGGAGTTCAAAGATTAAGATCAAAATTCTGGGTCGATCTGACTCCCTTGCATGCCTCTCTGGATGAGCTCAGAACACCTGGAGGAGTATTTTGACAGATGGCATTTGACTGAACAGGTCTTGTTGATTGTGCAGCAGGCTGCTCGAAATACATTCCTGTCACACTGACTTAAGGGTGGTGCATACTGCATCAGAGCTGCTTGTTGGAAAGTCTAATAGCTTCAGAAACCCACTCCCACTCCCCACACACACACACATCTCTCTGACATCAGATTAAGGGAGGCTATGCAGCTGCTGCAGTATTGATTTTTTCCTTACTGCACAAATTAGCGAAGCCATTCAAACCGTCACGGTAACCACCATAAAAAAAAATTTAAACCTCAGATGTTATAAAATAATTGGTTCCTAAATACCATGCTTGAATATAAGGCAACCCTGATTATAAGACGACCACTCCTTTTCCAGCACCTGTTTTTGGAAAAATACTTTTTTCCAAAAACAAAAGGTAGATCACATTTATAAGACTGCCTGTTTGTCTTTTTGAGATCCTTATTATCAGTGACAGTGGTATTTGGCAGCTTGACATATTCCATTTCTGCAGTAGACACATCGGAAGACTCTTTGGACTCCTTTTCACTCATCATTAATTTATTTCCTCCGTGGCAGAAAAACACATTACATGAGTCCTCAGAAACTCCTGCAGGTTAAACTGGACTAACAAAAACACCTTAAGTGTTGACTGACTCTAACACACTCACTATAAACAGACTTTAAGACACTTGCTAGCCTAGCAACATTTAGGCTACAAACAACCCATAATGCAACACTCCATGTAGGAGTCAGTTTTGCAACAGTACTTTGTCCTTTCAAAAAGATTATCTGATGTTGTGGAAAAGTAATTGTCTAGACCCTGAATATAATACAGTAAACCTTTTGAATGCATTAATTCCTGTAGTAATCTATTCTTTATAGCCTCTATGTCTAAATGTCTATCTTTATTCCAGTGTTGTCATTAAGAGACCGACTTTGCAGAGGGACTATTGGTCATCATTGGACAGGCACGTCATTCTTTATATGAAGCCTGAGAGAATAACTAATGTCTCATCACCTGAGCTGCTCATTCAGCAGCGAAGCAGTGATCAGCTTGACTCTGCAGTGGGTGTGACATGATTGCATTACCGCAGTAATGCAGTAACCAAAGCAGCTCCATCCAACAATTCATGTAACTTTCTGAAAATGCCAATCTGATGTTCACACCAACCGCCAGCTGTGTAGAGGGGAGAAAGGAGTTTAAACTTTCTCTCTCTCTCTCTTGCCCTTTCTTCATTTATCCATTCTTTATTCATTCTTTACACAACTATTTTTTTCCCCACTTTTCATGTGAACAATCACCTCCAACACTGTGAATGCCTTCCAGGAGACGCTGTCTGAAAATGTGTGCCATTATATGCATGTTAAAATCTCCACTTTACAGTGTTGCCGTTCAGAACAACTATAAAACACTTGATTTCCAATGAGTCACGAAACTAGCCCCGATCAAGCATAACCCAACCCCCTTACCCTGTGAACTGGTTATACGAAACCCTGACAACTCCAAAAAAAATGTTCTTTTAAAAGCTTAACGTCTCAGCCTGACTTGCTCTTAACATGCCCCTGCAGGACCCCAGCTTCCACTAAGCACCAGCAGCCCAAACATACTCTTAATGTGCCTGTTAATCATAAGGAGTCCCACCTCCGTCCCACCACAGTCTCAGATCTGTAGCCCTTCATCTCCAGTTTGGAGGCGATTACGCAGACATATGGATCAGGCAAAACAAAACGCTTTTGAATTACTGTGAGCCACACTCATCTTCTCTGTCAGTAAGGAGTCCAGCTACTATCCAGTGGCGTCAGTCTCTCTCTACACACACTTTCTGGCCGACCAGCACAGCAGATCAACATTAGATAAGACTATTTATAAGCTTAAAAACTAGTCTGCTCTAAGCGCTACACTGTAACCGAAGGTCCAGACACATGTGGAGCAGTAAAAACACCACACAGACATACACAAATAAACAACCGAGCCAAGGCCCCAGACAGTAATTTCAGGCTATCTGTCCATGTAACCACAGGAAGAGATATGATCCGCTGTAGTAAACAAAACAGGACGCAAAACTGACAGACAGTATCATACTCTGCTGAGTTAATGCAACACACACAGGCCAGTCACTCTATTCCCTCTATTCCTCTTCTTCCAGATGATTGGATGTGGAGCAGAGGGACTTTCTGCAACCGCATAGATTACAGTGCTTGAGCAACCACACAAACACACCCTGCCTGAGAACACAGGCCAGCTAAATCAGTAACATTTAAATCACTTCTTTACACACTGCTACACGCTTACCTATATATTATGTTTTGGATTTTGCCCACTGAACTTTTCTTTATACCAGATAATAAAGTTAAACTTAAATTGCTGTTTTCAGTGAAGAAAAAAGCAACATAAAACCATCAACCACCAAACCATGAGAAGTTTTGTTTTCATTTTCTATTCAGTTTAAACCACTTCTTCAATTTATTTGATATTTGATAGCTCAACAAAGTACAATTAACACTAACTAGCACTGACTGATAGTGTGCAGTCAAAGCCATCACACTGACTTTGGGGAGCTTTTCCATAGTTTGGAGTGAAATGCTGTATAGTGGGAAGACTTATGTTGCTCTCTTAACCTAGTTAAATTAAACTGTATTTAATGTATTGCAGTCATTCATATTTTAATTTAATTTTTATTTCAGTTCATACATACAATAGTCATAATTAAAATAGTTAAAATGGACTGGTTGTAAAAAAGCACAAGAAAGGAGGCAGCATTATTCAGCATTTATACATCTGTGCTTTTATTTCTTATATTTCTGATCGGCAGACCTCGGCCTGTATTTGACATGAGAAGTGATCTTGGCTTGGAAAAGGTGGGTGACCACTGACATAGATGAACTATGATGGTCACTTCCCGGGCTATAGGTGCTTTTACCCACAAACTAGGGCCACTGCTACTGAATGAGTGCAGTCAGTGATAGGTGTTGGCCTGTGAAATACCGGCAGTGGGGTAGTGGACTAAGTCTTCTTGGTTTGTTCCTCAGAGGAAATGCCTTTCTAAATACATTAAACACAGCCAAAAACAGTCAGTGTACAGGTGGTGTGTGTGTGTGTGTGTGTGTGTGTGTGTGTGTGTGTGTGTGTGTGTGTGTGTGTGTGTGTGTGCGTGCGTGCGTGCGTGCGTGTGTGGCAAGAGCAAACTTCCTGCCAGTTCAGTGCAGTCAGGCGGCAGCAGGGGGATTCTGGCTTAAATAGTTCTATTGACTTATGAAGTGGCCCAGAGGGCAAAACTGAGACATTTCTTGGGAAATGAAAGTGAGGGAAAAAATCCTGCTAACAACAACAACAACTACACAGTAACCTAGACTACGGCTATTCAAGGTTAGATCACACAAGGGCCTTCGATCAGTGTTTACCTTCAGGTTTCTGTGAGGGTTGGAGGATTACTTTGTTCATCCAATCCTGGCTGCTGTCCCAGGAACAGCTTCAGTGCCTCAACTATGATATTCATACTGGCTTATTATTAAGCTTTTCAAGCCAAAGTAAGTACATGCCATGTCTTCTTGAGTGTGAGGAAAGCTTACACTCACTGTAAGTTGGTAACTGACAAATAATGAATGTGTTTAAAGCCAAGTAGGGCTGCAACTAACAATTATTTTCATTACCAATGAATCTGATGATTATTTTCTCGATTAATCTATTGGTCCACAACATGTCAGGACATGGTGATGCTGCTTCCATGCAGCTGCTCCTGACTTCGGTGAGCCTCTCCATCTACACCCTCTCTCTTCCTCAATATTCTGCCCTAACCTCTTCATTTATTTCACTGTCTACATTGTTATTCTGTGCTTAGTCCACAAATCACTAGATTCACTATTTTTCTTTCTGAAACCAAACTAGCGTTAGTGAGTAGCCTTTCGTTGCTACTCTGTTTACTTAGCTTGGAGCTTAGCCTAGCTTAGCAGTTAGCTATGTGCAATCACAGACAAAGTAGCCTCATTAAAACAATGGTGTCTGTTCCGCAGTTGCAGATAGGATGTGTCTGCTAGAGGGATGTGTCCGGGAGTTAGAGCAGCTTTTTTTGGCTAACGCTACCTTAGACGTGACAGGCACTCCAGACAGCCTTGTTGGCAGATGCAGCATTGTCCCTGTTCAGCAGCGTGGGAAGGCTCGCAAGAGCAAGTTATCAGTTGTGTGGCCTGGTCTGCAGTCACCTCTTCCAACTGCAAACTGGTTTTCGAACCTTGCCGGCCCTTCCTGCGGGCTAGTGATAGGAGACTCCATTACCCACGGTGTCAGATTAGCTTTGCCAGCCACAGTTCACTGTTTACCTGGGGCCAGAGTCTGTGACACGGAGGCTAATCTGAGAGTGCTGGCATCACGACGGGATAATCAGGGAACAGAGGCACACAGCACCGCTACTTTCAGCAACACTGTCATTCATGATGGCACCAATAATGTTAGGATGAAGCAATCCAAGATCACAAAGGTCAGCCTAGTCAGGACATTTGAGCTTGCCAGAAAGATATGTTGGGTAGGACGGAGCCCAAGCAAAAATGTTCTAACCAGTTTGAAAGTAAACCAAACCGGATACCGAATTTTACTACTAGGTGTCGCACGTGACTCATCTGCTCCTGAGTGAAACATAAGAGAGATTTAAATAGTGGTTATCATTTGATGTATTTCTTGTATATGTTACAAATGTTGTTTGTTCTCAATTCAATGTGGCAGTAATGTCACTGTGACACTGTTGTATAAGAAAAACTACTCCTAGGCTATTTGAACTCTTGATCTTGTTTCTATCTGAGGGTTGTTTCTGACCTCTTGGGTTAGCTAGAGATATCTTAGCCTTAAGCCTACTGCCTTACAAACTGTGTGGATGATGAGGTACCTAGACTGAGCTAAATTTGAAGGATGTCCTTGTTTGAAGTCACTGATCATTAGGTATCTGTGAGATCTGTACAACCATATCTGTTTGTAAGAAGGTGTAACACTTTGTGGAAGTGTCCATTTAGGGACCTTTTAACTTTGCTTCTGGAGAGGTATAAAGCTGTCTGCTTTGTGTTTGCAATCTTTAGAGAAAGGGCCGGCTGAACAACATGCTTTCACTCCAAAAATACAAGATAATTATGTTTTTGTTTTGTATTTGGACATTTGTATAATTGTTACTGATTGTGTGATGGATTGTACAGTGTCTACAACTGCTTCAGTGGTTATTACTATTATTATTATTATAACAGTAATTACAGCTTATTACTAATGCAATATTACTCATGCAATACAAGTTGGATTTGGTGCCGTCGGCAGAGGTTGCTGATATAGAATGCTTTTTAATTTGCCAGAACATCTCATAATGACAAATGCCAGTTTGATCGGTTTGCATAAAATCTAACTGGTTTAAGCATGTACACCAACCGGATAAACTGGACACCGACCCAACCCTTGTGTCGGCATCGATTTATTGTCTCTGGTCCGTTACCCATAAGGGGTAAAGATGAGATGTACGGTAGGCTCACCTCAATGAACCACTGGCTGGCCCACAACGGTAATTAGCAGGGATTTGGGTTTGTTAATAATTGGCCTTCTTTCTGGGGCTGCCCTTACCTGCTGAGAGCAGACGGCCTTCACCCTACTGGGAACAGTGCCGCTCTTTTATCTAGAAATACAGACAGGTTACAGACATTTAGTTAGACTTAGACTTTAGACTTTAGACTTTAGGGACTTAATCATTCGGCAGGTCGCAGGTGATTAGAGTGTCTGCTAGGTTTAAAGAATCAACTAGTTTAGTTAATGTGTCCAGCAAGGGAATTTCTCACATATAGAGCATATAGTACAGAATATCAGACTGATAGCTCGGTTAGTATGTTGACTTGGTGAAAAATATCAATCACTGTTTCCCAAAGGCCGAGATGACAACCTCAGATGTCTTCTTTCATCCCCACCAACAGTCCACCACCCAAAGATCAGTGAAGACTCAGTTTACTGTCATAGAAACCAACATATTGACATTTAAGAGGCTAGAACGAGAGAATTCTGACATTTTTTTCTTTAAGAATGACTCGAAATGATTAAATGATTATCAAAATAGTTGGCAATTAATCCAAAATTTGACAACTAGTTGATTAATCGGCTAATCATTGCAGCTCTAAAGCCAAGTTTCCATTGCTACATCATGAAGCTAAACAACTTGCCTGCATGTCTCCCTGGTAGTGTTAATGTACCAGTGTGGATCTGCTCATCATCCATGGCTCACATGATGAACAGTACAATATGACGCTTCCATCCTGTCAATACTGTCACATATCACTCAAATCTTAATCTAAATATATCTTTTAATTCTAAACAAGACATTCAACTCACAACTTTCAAAAACAACACAAAGCCACAGCAACACAAGTTATTCTGCTGTCCTTCCATGAATGCAGAAATAGGACAAAAAGCTAAGAGCTGTGGCCAAAAGCACATCTACTAAATGGTGTGCTGTCAAGCAGATAATGAGACTAGAGCAAGAGTCTAAAGACTTACCAAGAGAGAGATGAGATAAATAACCAAGGAAAGAGAGGATGCTGAGAGTCCTGCGGCACCCCTTGGTACTAGGACACAGACTGGCTGGTAACTGTTACAACAGTTTTCAACTGCAGCTTGAAAATGTTTTGCATAATTTTCCTGACGTAGCTGGAGACATGTCTGTAGTAATCATGTAACAGTTATTTGCATATCTAATACATACGACACATGACACAGGCTACACTTACGGACTATAAAGACTGTCTAAGTACCTGACGTCAGTGTCTTTTCCTGTAGACAGATATTAAAAAGAGATATGTAATCAACCCCCTTCGCCCCGGGAACTTCAGCAGCCTTTCCATGCCCCTACTTGTGCATAGAAGATGTGAAGTGAGACATGAAAGTACTAAAAACATTTCCATCCACTAGCCTAAATACCATGTTTGACTCACTGATGGGAGTGATAAAGCCAGTGCAGCGTTTGATTCTTGAAATGTACATTGAGAAATTCTGTTTTCCTGGCTGATTATTGGAGATGTCTCCGCTGGGACTGTTAAAGATTAGTGAGAGATAAAGCTAAAAAAGGAATTAAATAAGAAAACACACAAACACACAGTAGGAAATACTCTCTCATTAATAGTGGCATGACACCTAAGCCTTGGGGAGTGGCAGCTGAGGATTCCTGACATATTTGCTGCAGCTGAGACACTTGGTCAAGAAAGAGGGAGAGAGAAGGATGATCAGAAGCCAAAGGACTCATTCTGCAGCACTTTGAGTTGAAGCATGCTCAGTGTGTCCTTGTATGCACTGTTTCCTCTGCACATATACCGCTGTATGCCATCCACAACCAGCAATGCATATTAGCTGTGATAGTACAGCAAAAAGAA
This sequence comes from Thunnus albacares, assembly GCF_914725855.1. Lineage (NCBI taxonomy): Eukaryota > Metazoa > Chordata > Actinopteri > Scombriformes > Scombridae > Thunnus > Thunnus albacares. The sequence continues at coordinate 4,984,748 of NC_058121.1, forward strand.
CAGCTGATTTGGGATGTCTCATACTGATTTACTGCCTCTGATTCCTTAAATATGAAGCAGTCTGATACAGAATCCAATTTCATATAATACGTAATTATGTTTGTTAATTTCTCCCTACATAATGCAGCTGCACACACAGCTGAGTCTCATCACATTAAACTCACGCAATTTCAAATAATACAAACAAATCCCCCCCCGCAGATCACAACCACAGCTGGTTAATACAAACTTTAAACCAACTTCAACTCCATGCAGACTCTATTGAGTAAAACCTGTGTTCATCTGACCTCCGCCTGGTGTCTGACCTGTAATTCTCATGGTGACTTTGGTTGTTAATGTGAGGAGCACTCACAGTGAGATTGAATCAATCAATCACCTGCTGAGTAGAATCAACGGGATCTTGACACTTCTCATCTGTTATCAATGTAGTTAGTAGACCGTTTCAACAGTCGCCTCACTCATTAAATACACCGCCTTTGCGGTGTGACGTAATGCCACTGCTCCTTTTCCCTGAACTTTAATAACCCTAACATTATGTTTTATAGAATTGTAACTGTTTGTTCTGATTTATTCTGATTTTTGATGAAGAAATCATTGTCAACTTCAAGGTGCCTGTGTTGTAAGTACGTAAAAGAGTCACAAAGTGCTTCACAATAAGGCTACAACTAATGATTATTTTCATTATTGATTTAATCTGCCAATTAACTTATCCATTACTCTAATGATCGGTTTGTTTTTAAAATGTCATGAAATAGTGAACAATGCCCATTATAATAAAAGTGATGTATTGATATTGCTCATTTTATTCAACATCCGTCCAAGTATAAAGAGAACAACACTCAAAGGCAACAGGTGGGTGTGGAGCTGCTTTTGAAAGGCGTCCCCAGTGTCAACAGATCTTAGGTCCAACAGGAGACAACATAAATGTGAAGAGTCATGACTTCAAGGGGACCAAAACCTTTCAAACAATACGTTGTCCTGTACATGTCAAACTAAACTGTATGTCTACCTGAAATGAGACTTTGTTTGAGTTATTGCAATCACAGAGCATTTTGTTGATATTACTGCCTGTATGCAGTTGTAATATCAAACTGTGTGTGTGCTTGTCTATTGTATCTCCAGCATACCTCCATCATGCCCAGTCTTGCTTTGAGTTGTCTTCTTACTAGATACAATTTATCTTTCTTTATGCTCCTCTCACAGTCAGTTAGACAAATTCAAACAGTGGAACAAGAGTTAAATCAAGGGACTGACTCAATTATTGCTCACTGTTATTACAAGTATTAAATAAAGTTGAGAATTTCAGTCTCACTGAACATATCTGCAGGTGTTTTCACATGGATTTTATTAACTCTTATGGGTTATCTTTGCTTTCAAGTGTAGCAAGTGAACTCATTAAAGTAAAGCACAGACGCTTCCTGTCTGTATGGCAGGTCAAGGTTCAGAAGAGGGATAGGAACTTCCAGGTTATTGTTTCCCCTTCCTCATACAACGCTTCCAGGTAGAAAGTACATACAATATGCGTCTTACATAAGCCTATGACAGACAGGAGGATGTGTAGTGGAGGAGGGAGAGAGAAGGGGGTGGAGGGGGGGAGGAAGGAAGGAAGAGAAAGAGAGGAGGGGGGGGGGAAATACTCAAGGCCACGCAGGCGAGCTAGCTGCCAGGCAGACAGTGTAAATCAGTGAGCTCTCTGTGCTTCTCTCAGTCACTCACACACACACACACACACAATCAGCAAAAAGGAAACTCATAAGTGCTTTCTTTCCCGCTGATATGAGAGGCAGCTGATATGAAGGGCAAAGTCTTACTGAGAGAAATCAAGCGAGACGCAGAGGAGAGCACAGTTGTTATTCTAAATGACAGCCTCCTGCTCTCCTTTGTTTACCCACGGCACAGTCTGTACACAGGTGTGCTTTATTATCAACGCCTTGCCACACATCACACACACGTGGAAGCTATACTTTGAACAAGTCTATTAGGGGAAGGTGATAGCTGGTCCACCTTAAAAAGGTCAGTCCACCTTAAGTGGGCCTGGTCAGGTGAGGCTAACCCATTGTCACTAACCTCCGGACTAACCCACTTCACATTAATCAGCAGGTGGCAAGCAAGACACAGGAGCCTAAACTGTACACACATTGTGTACACACACACACACACACACACACATACACACACACACACACGTCATAGCCTCAGCTCCGGTTGCCAGCCTCAACGTCTCTCTCTCTAAGACTCAATATGTCATGAAAGACTGAGAGGACACATGAGTGTGCAGCATATTACACATGTAATAATGAATATTAACAGATCAGGATGCTAAGTTGTTAGAAAAGACTTGGACTATTTAAACTAGAGCTGCAACTAATGATTCTTTCATTATCGATTAATCTGTTGATAGTTTTCTCGATTAATCCATTAGTTGTTTGATCTATAAAATGTCAGAAAATAGTAAAAAAAATAGTAAAAATTGTTTCCCAGGCCTAATGTGATATCTTCAAATGTCTTATTTTGTCAACAACCCCAAAGATATTCCATTTACTGTCATAAAAGACTCAAGAAACCAGAAAAAAATTCACATCTGAGAAGCTGAAACCAGAGAATTTGTGGAAATGTTTTTTTCTTAAGAATGAAAACGATTAATCAATTATCAAAATAGTTGGTGATTAATTGAATAGTTGACAACTAAATCGATTAACCGACCAACAGTTTCAGCTCTAATAAGAAAGTAATAACATCTTGTTTCAAGGCACAATCAAAGATTCAAAGGCGTATCCTCAGCAAATTTAAAAACACAGCATTGAAAGCTGGCATAAAAGTCCTAAAATCACAAAAATATAAGAGGATGAAGTGTGTGTTTTGAAGAGATTTAAAGGGACATATTAATCTGGTTGACGTAATTTCCACATGCAGGCTTTTCCACAGTTTAGGCATCCATCACCTTAAGCCTCATATCTAGTCCTTGTGACTACGAGAAGGGCCTGGGACATAAGGAGGAATAATGTTAGAAATATAATGATGGCAGATACCTTCTCTTTCAGTACTGAAGCAATTAATTGATCAACAGGGATTAATTTAGTTTTGATAATTAATCATTTCAGTCATGGATGTGCCAAACCTTCTCTGGGTCCATCTTCTCAAAGGTGATAATTTTCTGTTTTTCCTTATTTGACAGTAAATTGATTTTCTTTGGGTCTTAGTCGGATGAAACAAGCAATATGACAATGTCACCACGAGCTTCGGGAAAATGTGATTGACATGTTTCACAAATTTCTGACACCAAATGATTAGTCAAGAAACTATTTGGCAGATTAATTGATAATTATAATAATTGTTAGTTGCAGCTCTGGCATGTTTGCCAGGAGGCAGAGGGAGTGGAGACGCCTTCCACATAAAGTGACATCAAAATTCCTGAAATGTTTTGTCAGATTCCGTTTATCATTGAAGAGAACACCTGACTTTCTGCAGCACAATCAGTGTAGTTTTGTCATATCGAGTCATTTTCTCCTGTAAAAATGTACAAAATTACAGTATATTAATGGGAGCAAACTTGGTTACTGTTATCACAAATGCAGCAGATTAGCCTGACTAGGTGAACTGACCTTCAGTAAAGTTACAACCAGGGTGGGAAATCAACACAAACCACATGCTGGCAAACACTAGCTGAGGCCAGTGAGGTTAATATTCAGTCAGACATTTTGGCACATGTCCAGTCTTTGTTTAGCTGGTTCTATGGAATCCCACAGTGAAGTTAGCTGAGACAGAAAAGTAATCACAACGTCCCCAGTTTGAGTCCAGCCAGGGACCTTTGTTGCATGCTAACCCTGCTCTCTCTCCCCTCATTTCCTGTCTCCTCTCTAGTCTCCACTATAAAAAACAAATGGAAAAAATGCCCCAAAAAATACAAGATTGAAGAACGACTGCTTGGCACAGACAGAGCACTAGTATTTCCAACCACTTACTGCTATAAAGCAGAATTTTATTTTTTTAGTGGATTTTAATCGATCAACCAGCGGCAGAGTGCATGTAGTTCGAGCACAGTTCAGAGAGAGCAAACACAGAACGCGAGGGGCTCACACACGCACAGCTCGGACATGTTCAAACACAGCGGAGGAAAGGCATACCACAGTGAAGAGTGCAATGCATTAGAAACTGTTGAGGTATGAACACATAATCTAAACGTAGTCTCCATTTAGGACACAAATTTAGAAGCTTGTTTCTGGTGAGTTGTCAGATGTTTTAATGAGTTCAAAAGAGATGAAATGTTCTCCTTAGTTTACGTTCTTAAGACATCCACAGTTGGTTGCATGATAACCTTCTGCACTGTTTGTGCTATTAAGTACAGTGTTAGTTAATCAGTGGGGTCACACTGACTGTGAGCATCAATTTCTCAGAGTTAGTGCCGCGTGTTAAGAGAACTGTTCTCTCTCAAGCAGTACCTTTGACTTAGAATATCTCAAGCAAAGTCTCTGCAGCATCAGGAGGCAATGCGAGGCTGCGCGTAAAAACCTGTTTTACAACATGACAAAGTTCTCGAACAAGTCCTACTGCACACAACCACACAAACCACAGACTGCACATCTAGAGAGATGCAGTAACTTAGGCAGGTTTCAAGATACAGCTCAGAAGCTTCGCAATACACACACCAAGATCAGAGTGCTTCCTCTACACTCACACAGTGTGACCACCACAACAACTACTCTGTGTGACAGGATAAAGTAACAACAGTGCATCGCCCACTTCTGCTGTCGCTTTGTAAACTGAGTAGAACTTCAAAGATAGGAAATTTCCTTGGCTGTGACTACAAAGTTTGACGGTGAGATACCTTGATCCTATGATATCTTCAGACTCAGGAGAACTGAATCATCACCCTGACAATCATGCTAACTTTAATGGTTATAGCACCACATCAAAAATAGATCCATTGACACTTCTGGTCCATTGATAAGAGAAGTGAATCATTATCATGCACTTGGATGTGAGAACTTTACAGTAACAGTGTCACTGTCATGGAAACAATGTTAGTCACACATCAAAGACATACTAAATCTTATCTATTTTTACCATCAGTCTTACAGCAAATTTGCAAAAAGGGGGAACCTAGCCTCTAACTATTTTTAGAAGAGGCTATGCTGTGGGGTTATTTCGACACAAATAAACTGCAACCAACTTTTGATAAGCCAGATAAGAATAAACTGGGGAATTTCAAGCTTTTCTATTGGTTTCAGGGCTGTAAATGTTTTTTTTTTGCAGAGGCCGTGTTGACACCAGCTTTGAGGTAGCTCATGTTAACGTTAGCAAGAAATGCAGCCAAATGTAAGGATGGAGGTGGCGTTATCCAGGCTAGGCTAACGAGCGAGCTAACTTTTAACTGCCTGCTGATAGCATTATTTAAGACACTGACGCTCGGGTTTAAAGCGTTACGTGGCTTCGACTTGCTCTGTACGTTGTGTCGAAAAGAAATAGCGTTGTACATATAAACATAACACAAGCGCCACATCATGGAAAACTCACCCATTCCTGTCCTTCGCACCGCCTCGCTATCAAACGTTGGGAATCTCGTATCCAGCAGCCGCGCTGCTAGCTAGCTACACGCCAGGTAGATGTGTATATAATCGACCACAAAGTGTTTTTTTGTCGATTCGCAGCCGAAAAAGGAGTCAAGTTAGTCGTATATCCATTCGTCCTTGCCCCAGCAGCAGCCTCCCCACTTCTCTCTTGGTGGTGCTTCAAGAGTATTGTGCAGGAAGTTCACCAGGAGTCTCCACCTTTCTTGGACTTGCCTCCACGGCTTGCTGCTGCTGCCACCAAAATACTAAACAGCAGCAGGAAACTTCGCGATGTTTCAGGCAGGACAGTCCCGCGAGAGGAATGTTTAAAGGAATGTTGATCCCTTCCTTGTATTATTGTCCCACTCAGCAAGTACAGTAACATGCCCACTCTGTGTGTGTGTGTGTGTGTGTGTGTGTGTGTGTGTGTGTGTGTGTGTGTGTGTGTGTGTGTCTGTGTGTGTGTGTCTGTGTGTCTGTGTGTCTTAATTCACTCAATCCAGCTTTTCCCAACTATTATGACGTGTGGGTGTTTTCTTACTGTCCCACGAATTAGTAGTGTTTGAGGAAATTTATGGGAATGGGAAGCAATTCTACACCTAATTAAAATTTACAGTTCAAATTCTACAATCATAACAACTGATAATGGCTGATAAGGCCTCATAAGTATGGTGATTCATATTGGTTAGTAAACACTGGATAATTTATTGGAGACTGCTTCTGTCCTCACAAGATTGCTACTGTTTGTGTTGTTTGTTTATCACCTAAAGGATGACTCAAGTAATTCAACTGATGTAATAAAAAGAAACAGTTGATCAGAGGATTGGGCCAAAACATGAGACTCCAATGTTGAAATAGGAAGGTAATAAAAGGTCTAGCCAATAAAATCTGACCCAGTCAATTAAGAATCAAAGTAGCCAAATAGGCCTATTGACAGTGCATCACCACAACAAGCTGTCTCAGCACACTTTACAGTACAAACAACATAATATAACAAAATCAGTGCCAACATAATGTGCAATAAAGCAGTATTCATATAGCGTAAGAGAAAAAGAGAAAATTAGGAAACTCACCAGGAAAAAAGAGTTACGGTACAGTGACAATATAAATATTAAACCACTGAAAACTATTGTTATATAAATGTAAAGAACAGAATGTTCAGTATGTCAAAACAGACACAGCCAATAAACCAACCGGGGTTTTGGTGGTTATATATAGTAGGACAAAAAGAACATGCCTGCTTTCAATGAAGAAGCTCCTCTAATGTACAGCAGGTGGAAAACAGTTTCAGGAAACGAAAGACTCAGGGTCTGGCTGAAGTTATTGTGGTGGTGGATTAATAGCTGAAAAGAAGGCTTATGCAGGTGTCTATGGTGTAAGGTTTATTGTGCATCGTGGTCAGTGAGGTAGCCAGGTGCTAATGCCTGTAGTGGTTTGTGGGTCAGGGTGAGAATGAGAGCTGTGACACCAATCACCATACATGTGACTTTGTTTTTTACCAGGCGTTGTGAGGGTAGCGGCAGATGAAATGAATCTTTCACACTCCCTCCTTCACTGTCTCTTTCTGTCCTTTTTTGTCCTTCTCTGCACACTTCATTCTCCTCTTTCACATAACAATGATTCATCGATGTTTTAATGACTTCAATCCCATTTGATGCAATGAGCTTCTGCGGTGTCACAAATGGTTTGCCATCAAAGGGCACATCCTTCCCGTCTGCATGCCAGCATTCGAAATATTCACACCACACCCCAAAGAATGTGATTACAGGAAAGGAAATGAAGTGGAAAAACTGCTAAAACTTAATAAATAATCCCACAGCTGAGCCTGTGGACTAAGTTGCATCTGTGAAAAGCAAGAAAAATTGATTTTTTTTTTTACATATGAGGGTTTTGATTTTCACTTTAAATTCATAAATCACAAGTATAAAATTTTCTTGGGTTGCCCCTGTGCTAACACCCTTTCTACTGAATGAAAAGCGAGCCACTGTTCTGCAGCAGACCCACTGCCCGCTGTCAATGGCCCAGCTTATCTCTGACACCAGAGAATGAACTGTTAAAAGAGGAAGTAGTTGAGGGCAATTTCATTCCACCAGGATCCATTTAAGCAAAATGTCAACAACCTTTCAAAAGGCAGCGTAAACACAAATCCTATGCAAATGTGTTTGACCGCATAAGTACCTCACACACACACACACCTCACACACACACACACACACCACACACACACACACCACACACACAGCATGGTTCATTGTTGGCCAGTATGAATGACATGCAGTGGAAGTCTGGCTGTAGAAATGGATTATAGAAACCACCCCTACTCTCATTTGCTCTCATTAATGCAAACATCTGAGAGTTGACCACATTTTATGTATTTATTCTCAAAGCTTTCCCTGATATGAAGTTATTAAAGGCAAATTCTGATATGAATCATGTTCTTGACAAGTTAGGATCAGGAATATGCTTACACTTCCTTTTTTGTGTCTGTTCAATTCAGAATCATTTCCTAATAATTTACTAGATGTTTCCTGGAAAAAAAAAAAAACTATAAGATTTGATACTGAATTTGGGGGAAAGTGTTAAATATGGACTCTTCCAACTGATTACTAAGCTAGTGTAACTGAGAATCCTGTAGTCCTTTAGTCAAAGCACAGCAGGTCAGCTGAACCTGAAAAAATGTGGAATTTGCCTGGAGGCAAACATAAAAATCAACACACAAGAAGAATAGTTAAGCTTTATTTCACAGTTCTATAATTTCCTATTTATTTCTAATAGGAAGTGCTGGGAGGGGAAACAGGAATGTCCTCATGTGAAAAGCCATATTAGACTGATTCATTCACTGTTCATTCATTATTCATTTATGATTGGAAACTTTATTCTTCTGTAATGCTTTATTCTAGGGTCTGCAATTTTCCAATAATTTCCTAAAAATATCTTATTTATTAATTCATTATTATTTGTAGGAACAGGAGCACTGTACAACTGGTACGCTTCCAGTTAATTAATTCCAATTGACAGCATATGGTTCAATATACACTATATGGAGAACAAAGTTACAAATACTCAGTGAATAATGACAGATTATTTATATTTATTTATTTATTTATTTATCATATAATTAATAGGAAAACACTTAAGAACTTAGAATATTCAGTATGTGTAGCTGAGGCTCAGTAGCAACAGTTTCAGTGTAAAAAGCCATCAAAGAGCACTTGAGAAAGGGAACCTTAGACGAACACTTCTAATGAAGCTGTTCAGTGTTTAACAGTGATAAAGGGAAGTGTGGCAAACAGCTCTCAGATATTATAGTGTTTGTGGTTGTTTGTATTAACCATGCAAATTTAGGATTTCCACCTAACAGTCCTGTGACAGACTAAAAAAATACAAAGACAAATCAGCAGAAAATGCAAAGAGCAGGCACCTGTTTGATGCATGCTTGTAGACAAACATCTGCAATGGACACAACCAAAGATTTACATTTATACAGTAATACTGTAGCAGGACACATTGACTCTAAAGTCCTCCAATCCTGTCTTATCACATCGACTGTAACTGTGCTTCCAGTAAACACTTGTTGCTCTGTAGCACTGAGTGTGATCTAGAGACACCTTGTGGGTAAATTGTTAAACTGCAAACAATCTTACATGTCAGCTCATATGTCTGGCTCTCGTATACTATATTCATTGAATCATACATATTATCTACACAACTGTAAACAATGACTTTGAATTAGTCCAATAAAATGCAACATTTGGTGGATTATAGAAAAGACATTCAAATTGTCACTGTTATTGCAAATTATAACTGTGTATAGATTTTATAGTCCTGTATCTTCTTTAAAAGCATTTTTATCAGCTTGTTTTACTGATTATTTTCTTATGTGTGTGGTTTTTTCATTCTTTTAAACACAAAACAGTTTTAATGCAACAGTTTCTCATATAAGAACATCACCCTAAAAATTTAATTAATTATTACGACTTCTGTTATTTATCCTTTCTCAACTGAGTGGAGGTAAAACATGATGAGTGTATTCTTTAATTGTGGTGCATCTACTGTATATCAGATGATAAGGTGACCATTTGCACATCTGATAGTCACTTATTGCTTCCTGACCTACAAGCCTCTCATAATTTAGAGAGTAGGCCGACACTCTATCTTATTGACTCAGCATGGAGCCTAGCAGAGGCATAACGCACTACTGTAAGCTTTAGTGCATATAACTTCATTTTATGTTAATAGGTATGCAGGCTATTTAGGCTTTTAGTGATCACCTATCAACCATGTATTTTTCTTTTTAATGTATTTATGAAGAGCAACATCTCAAAATAGAGTTAGGTGGTATATTAAACTTGTAATGACCATATTTGTCCAGTAGAGGTCACACTAACCCTAATATTGTTTTGTGTCTTCATTACTTTGAGAAGTAAAATTTCTCTCAGCTGTTTTGACATATTTTTGTGTCCACGCTAAGTCCCTCATAATTCAGTTAAACAAATGTTGTGATTTTTCTTTTTAAAATTGTTTGTACTTCATTTATTATAAATAGTGGTTTTAGTTTCTTTCAAATCAAAATATGATTGATCATGCTTAATAATACTATAATACATGTAAAATCTCTCTCGCCCCTCATTTATTCTTCAATAAAAGCATAAAATGATGCAAACATATTTAAAAATCATATACCTCCATACTGTATGAGAAATAACAAAATGTAAGATGTCACGTTACATCATTGTAATAACCATGGACAGCTACCTTGGCCTTACATTTAGAATAACTGAAGTTTTGCTATCACTGTCTTAATTCATATCAATTAACCACTGATTGTTAGTGGTCTTTGTCAAAATCTATTAACTTAATACCTACATTATAATGTCTGTAGATCCTGAACCACATTGACTATATGCATAAATAAGGTCTTGCCAGAGAGGAAACCTCCCAAAGTTTCTTGTGAAAGTTTCAGGAACACTTGAGGTGATACAGAAACAGAGAAGAAGGTCTTTGAAGTCAGTAAAAATGTTTTTTTCAGTCTAAATAACTGCCTGTTTCTTTGTCTAGAAAGGTTGACGGCAGTATGGAGCTATAAAGTAAATACCAGTGAATACCTGCCTCACATTTGAAGAAGATAGCACACAGTATGATAATTCTATAGTATTTTTGTCATGAAAAGGTCCAGACGGATTTTCATAAAGAACATTTGGAAATTCCTAATTTTTGTACACATGTCCTGATTCAAAATCACACAAAACAGAGAGGGACACCCAGTGAACACTGGTGTTCTAGTGGAATTAATGAGGTTAAAAAGAGGTCAGGGTATGCCTAACCACTGCATGACAGCTGAACAAACTTTAAATGGTCTTTCATTTAAAAAAGGAAGTCTTACACTTCTCTCAAGCTTTCCTCAAGCAGCTGCCTGGTGAATTCTCAAGTGTTCTCCCACATGTTGACAAGGGCCTTCTTCACACATCAAGCTACCGCTTTAAGCAGGCAGGGAAATATGTGCCACCCACTGGCTCACTGTGACAGGTAAATTAAATTAACAACTTGACAGATGGAAAGTCATAGTATTTAGTTTGTCTAAATTGTAAAATTTAATCAGTTTGTAGATGCAGGTGGGTGTGAATAGAAGCTGAAGGCTTTCCCTCAAAACAACACTCGCAGGCCATGTGTTGGACACTTGCGAGTGAGTTTGGTCTGTCTCCAGGAAACTCCACTTCCAAATTTTTTTCCTTTGAGGAGCTTCGCTTCGGACATCTGGTGAAAAGTGGGTTGTCTGAGAGAGTCGAGCATTTTACTACAAGTGATCAAAAACATCTAGTCCACACACAGTTCACTAAACGATCTTGCTTTACATGCATCCTGGGTGGCAGCTTTGATTACTACAGCAGAAATAGTCATGTGGCCATAAAACAGAAATGGAAATTCAATGGATCACACAAAAAGATCCAACTAAGATACACAAAAGCAGACATGTGACAGCCATCTTAAACATTCACATGTTACTATCATTAAACGAATGGCCTGTTATTGAAGACTTTTGTATATGGAACAAATGAGATGAGACGTAAACTGACTGTAAGATCGTCAGTTTGGTTACTTTGTTTGAATTACCAAAAGACTTACAGCATCTTTACTCATGTTTAACTAAATTACATGATCTAAAGTATCTAAACAACAAAAGGTTTCTATGATTTATCTCAGTCTTTTACTCTGGGTTTGTAATGCAAACTGCTTTAGATCTAAAGAGGCATAAAATGATTGTATGACTTTATAAGATCTACTGGTGAAGATCTATCATTCTCAAATGCAAGTGTCTGAGGTATGAACAATGAAGTCACATTTTCCAAACAGAATTAAGTACACTACATGACAACGGCAGATATCTAACTGAGAGGTACATGCGTTAATATTGTGTACCACCATAAAACACAATGTTTAGAATAAATACTGTTCAGCTATTTGCTTTCCTCGCTTCAAAATAAAATGTCATTGTGTCTTATAACCTCTATTCTTGAATGCTCTTTCAATTTTTAAGGTATTCAAGCCAGATAATGAGTTAAAAGTTAAAAAGCCATGGCTCATATTAATCATTAGGCCTGACATTCTCCAACATAATGCTAACAGACTCATAATCTTCTCACCTGCAGCACTAAATGCCCTTTAATTAGCATTTTAAAGCATCTGCTGCCAGGAAACCACACCGATCGTATTGATATAGACAGACTCTCACCCTGAAAACTGATTCTTTCATCCCAAATGGAGACAGAGCTGAACCGTGCCTGACATAAAGTGGTATTGATATGATCGATTGATGTTTTTGTCAGTTTTAAAGATCCCCACCAGACATAGTTTAAGACATATAAAAATGTTCTTTTTTGGATAATGATTTGTGTCTGATATGGTTTTTCAACAAAAAGTTCAATTATCTGCTTAAAATGACATCTACTTCTTCCTCTTCATTCAAAAATCCAGAATCTATTAATATGCAAATATTCTTAATTTAAAAAGTTAAAACTACTGCAGACAAGATGTCAAGTCAATTCTCAGTGTGCAGTATGTGCGCTTGAGGTTTCAAGTTGCCACATCACACAAGTTGCATAATGGACCACAATCGGCTCTACACTAGTTGTGATGTCATAAAATCATGCTCGTACATACAAGTGTGTAACTGAACTCCTGAATGTAAAGATTGTCTTCTATTTAATTTTTTTTTGTCATGTTGCCTTAATTTGACAGTCAGTGGAGAGAGACACAGGGAGAGAGCGACAGGGGTTTGACATGCAACAAAGGTCCCACGGCTGGGAGTCGAGCCATGAACATTGTGATTATGCGGAATGCGCCTTAACCATTAGGCCACCGAGGGAGCCCATGAAGATAGTCTTCTAGTGTCAAACTCTGCATGTACATCATTCTTCTGACTGAAGTAAGATAAGCAAAACAAATTTTTGAGTGGAAGGGTTCATTGCTGTCTAATGGAGGATGCTTGTCGTTGTGCATAATGATGAACAGAAAGCTTAGTTTAAAGGAAAATTCTAGTGTATTACAACTGGAGTCTTATTTTTATAACTTTGGCCGTGATGTGTTTCAGTTATGATCACATGACAAGGAGCAAGAAACATGACCAGATACACGATCAGAGATAAGACTGAGAGAAACATGAGTAAAAACCCCTCATTGCATAGAAAAACCATAGTAAATACAGTAAAGTTTATGTTCACCTTTAGTTTTATTACAAACGAGTTTCGTTATCATGGAGATTTGTTTGAAACCTGTATGATGTTCTGACTGCTCATGTTCCCTACTCCGTCTGACTTCTTTTTAGTGATGTTGTAAAAACTAAAAGTTGTATTAAACTGGAATCAAAGCAGCGATGTCGATGTTAGGCATCTTCATAAACGTTGGCCCTTAAGAAAGGAGACAGGACAGGATCCCCTGGAGTCTAGATGCAGCTGGTGGTGGAATTAGCCAGCTGATGGTTGTTGGACCTTTAGTTGGGTCTCTCTGGACAACGTGGAGGAAATGGTGGTGAGGGGGAGGAGGTGGGTTGTGCAATAGTAGGTCTGAAAAGCAGAACTCAAAATTGCAACAATATTTAAAGAGCAGCCTTGTCCGATTGGCTAGAAGAATGCGGATAGAAAGATCCTTGGTCAGGTATGTTTATGTCAGAATTGAGAATGAAGCAATATTCACCCATGATATCTGAGGGCAGATTGTGATGATAAAGATCTTCCTTATTGAATTTATGCCAAAGCTTCATTAGATGCATGTATGCTTAGAAGATCTGAGCATGTGTGTGTGCAAGCCACCTACACCTCTCCACTAGCTGCCACATACAGGACAATAACATTCACTTATATACATAGTATACCACACTGCTTGTTTTTTTTTTTATTTTAATGATGTCCCTGTCTCCCTCCTCTGCTTCTTGTATTTCCAGATTAAATTATGCTTCCATCAACAGCTCATTAGTTAAACATAATTTCTAGAAAATTGGACAAAGTCCTGTATCATTAAGAATAACATTGCTCATGTCCAGTGGTGCTTTGGGAGACTTTGAATATGTATTCAGGTGAGACTAAAGTGGCTTTATGGTGTTTTATAGAAACCATTGCCTCAGTAGGTTCATCTGGAGACCTCACTTCTTTAGTGATTATCAGGTTACCCTCCATGTCTCTATCAGAATCTCAGAATCAGTAGATCCAAATCTTTGAAGGTGTGAACAGTGCTTCAGTTTTGGTTGAATTATTCTCCATCTGTCCGGTGCACACACAATTATTCATTTGTTATTATTATTTTGTATTCATTTCAACAAATTAACATAGAAATTATAACAAATGTGTGTTGGAAAACAGATCCACATCAAAAACAGCCTCACGCAGTCCACGATGAAGCTTTTAATGTCAATATGAACTTCAAATACAACATATTTATGGTCTCAAAGATTTCATATTTTGACCACAATAAGCTATTTGAGCTGCATTTATTGAATGAAAAGTGTTATAAATCAATACTTGATTGACTGATGAGCAGCAGAGACAATATGTGGGACAGTTAATGTGGGACAACCATATGACTGTGAGATCTTGTTTTCAGAGTGATGAGGATTTGTCATCATTTCTGTATTTGCATCATTTAATCTGTCATCCATCACTATCAACTCATCTCCGCTTGGAAAAAGAGATATCAGTGATTAATCATACTAATTTGTTTCAATAGACAAGACATAATCAATAAGGTTAAACACACTAATGTACTTCTTGAGTGTGGGTAAACAAGTGTGTGTGTGGACACCACTAAAGCATATTTGATCAACACAATAGTCATAAAAAGACATGCATGGAAGCACACTTTCGTTCCTCATGCAGTGTGTTTCTCTCTCTTTTTTTTATGTACACACACTCTCGCAGACCAACTCTCTCTACCCCATAATAGCTTGCTTGTACTTCAGTTCTATATAAGGCATCTTCACCTAGTAACTGCAGTCTGAGGATATGTGTGGCCCTGCAGCCACTGAGGCAGTCTGACCCACTGAACGTCAGCTCTGCTCTGCAGCATGAGTGAGCAGCAGTGTCGCTCAGGACATATGTGCAATGTATCCTCAGCATCGTGCTCCCCGGAGTCTTTCTGTTTATTTCTCTTGCCGTTTCTCAGTCATACCCTTCTAATATCCTGCAGGATTGCCTTAATTCTTTACATCTTGTGGATTTCCGTCATCTTACTGAGTCACTGACCCACTTTAGACTCAGTTCTTCCCCCAGCAGCAGAAGCAAAGTGGCACATTTCATCCCTTTATCCCCCCCCTCCCTCCCTCCCTTGCTCCATGTCCACTCACTTCCGGTCCACGTGCAGGGCAGATGGTGCTCTACTCTTTTATCGGCTGCTGCTATTTGCAGTAACGCCTGAGGCTATGAGCACGCCAGCTTGTGTATTTGCTGACTGTTTACTAACGGCCTGACTGGCGGGCCAAAATACTGCACGCGTTATGTCTGGATATCTCGACAGCAGGATGGTAACTGGATTGATGGCAGTCTGACTGCTCGGAACAGATGACTGAGTGGCTGGCTCAAGCCTCAATGTTTGCTCCACTGACACATATGGGCCAGTGGCGGTCCCACAGTTGGTGTCTGATACCACGAAGAAAGATTAGTCCAATAGAAATGTGCACCAGTCACATGTATCTGTAATCGTGTAGTGGATTGCTGCTCAAGACTGCAAACACCTCAGTTCCCATGATTCTTTTCCAACAAGTCCTTATACTCATGTACATGGCAAAATGGGTCCATAAAACTGTCCCAAAGTGAATCAGTGTTTTCCAATCTGCTAGCTGAATGATTGGGCTGAATGATGTTACTCATTGCTTCTGCCTTCATAGAGAAGAAAATCATTATTGTGTTACCACAAGAGGTCATTTGTTAGGAAAACATTAACAAAAAGTGCATGGAGCTTTTAAACAAAAGCTGCACTAAGTAATATTTTTATTTTAACAATGGAAAAATGTGTAATGTGAAAGTGGTCATTCATGGTGATGAAACCACAGAGAATTATCATTCAACTCTGCAGTTTTAGTGTCTTTCAGTTCATTGTTTTGCTGTGATGGCCTTCATCGGGGTTGGTGTAAACCAAACAGAGCTAAAAGGAAAGAAAATGTTGGTCTTAATTTGACCTCAAATGAATGCTAAGGTTGCTCCATGTCTGCTGAATGTTAAATGGGGACTGTTTGCTAACACGATAGCCATATCAACTTTATAAGGTGATAATTTGTTAATATTTGTCTTGTTGCACTACCCACAAGTGGCCAAAGGAGTCTACTAATGCAGGTTTAAGAGTAAAACAGCCTGAACTACTTCATGGTAAGCTGAAAATGAATAGCAGTGTAAAATGTCCTTTGTCAATTTAAATGGAATCAAATCCATTTTCATTATTAAACTGATGACAGTACCTCACATGACATTACAGTAGGTTAAAGGGCAGCTCACAGCATCTGCGCTGCACATCAAATCAGCAAAAATAATGACCTATTTCCCCCATAAATAAAGGCTTGCAAGCCATTTGAAGACTTCAAATTTGGAGTACAGGGTCCAAAAAGCTGTTAAATTATTCAGAACTTGTGCTGCATTGCTAAGCTCTTTCTATAAACAGCAATATCCACAAAGAATGCCGTTTGGGAGAAACTGAGAGACAGTCTGGTGTAGTGGAATGGCCTGGTGTGGTGATGGTCGAAACATCATCACTAAAACACAAGGGGGGTCTGATTCCAGTGTGTGGGCACCTTTATGAATTGTCACAGATTTTTGTGTTTTTTTACAGTAACTATGCCACTGAGATTTTGTGGATGTCAACATGACTGTTCTAGCAAATATTACTAAGCACATGAGACTTTCATCAAATCTGATCTGTATGACGTCAGGACATACAAGACATTTGGACAGTTGAGATCATAAAGATATTTGTGATCCACACATTTGTGAATCAGAAGATTACACTGGATGAAACTGTGTCCTGTAAGAGGCATAGAAGAGCAATAAAGGCATTCAGAAACATCTTTCAAATAAGAGTGTTTCTCAAAGTTGATGGTTTTATTTTTGCGGACGACTCGCTCACTTCTGATTTTCAAATGTAATCACTGGTGCAAAGGTGTGGATGATTACATGAGAAGCATAAACGTGAACTTGTATAGGCCTATTCCATCAAACTTACAGTCAGAGTTTCATTTGCACAAGTTAAAATCAAACTTAGGACATGATAAATGTTTCTTAAAGATCACCTAAGACATGTATTAAGACATAAGGTATGAAAATACTCCGCTTGCAACAAAAATGTGTGTCTGATATCTTTTTTTCCACAAAAAAGTATAATTACCATGTTAAAATTTTCTTGTACTCCTTCTCTCTCATTATAAATTCCAGAATCTATGAATATGCAAATATATTTAATCTCAGAGGTTTAACTGTTGGACACAGGATGCCTCCTACTTCACTGTAAAGTCCACTCTTAGTCTATGTGCACTGGAGGCTTCAGGTTAGAGTAAGTTGCACACTGGATCAGGATTGGAATCACCAGTTCTATCACAAACCCCTTAAAATCACATTTTTGATGAGCACAGAAAAACTTTCTCTCTTTAGTAGATCAATGTGAAAACAGCCTTCTGGTGTCAAACTCTGCACTTACATCATTCTGTACAGCGAAGCTCAAACATTCAGCTGTAGGAACAAGAAGAAAAACATATTTTTGAGTGGACGAGGAAATGAATGTGATACTTGAGAATATTATATGTCACTCATTGAAGGGCAGGTTCACAATTTTTCAAGTGTATCTTAAAACAATAGTCGGGTGTCCATATGGACAGTGAAAGACGTTCATTCCTCCTGTTCATATTGACTATTAAAAGATCCACTTCAAATGCTTTCACTTGCTTTCAGTGTAAGTACTGGGGGTCAAAATCCACAGTGTGTCCACACTAATTTTGTACAAAAAAGCATTTCAAAGTTGATGTGAAGCTTATATGAGGCTCCAGCAGTCTGAGTTAGTCATATCAAGTGGATATCTGCCACATTTACAGTCTTTTTAGCATCAAATTCTCTCTTTGTGTTTCCTCAGACAGTGTTTCCCTGTTGACCTGCGGTGGAAGTAAAGTAACAAAAAGAGCAACCTTGGCACTAAAAAGACTGTAACGTTGAAAGATATTTACTTGATTTGACTCATTTGGATGACTGAAGCTTCGTATTAGCCTCAGATAAACTTTTAAATACATTTTTGCACAGAAGGAGGACTTTAGAATTTGGCCACAATCACTTACATTGTAAGTGCATTATGAAGGGATCTTCTAATAGTCAGTATGAACAGAAAGAATGAATACAGCAAGAAAAACATATTTCAATGTTCATTTGGGTTTCTGACTGTTGTTTTAAAGGGGCAGTATGTAGGATTTCGTGGCATCTAGTGGTGATGTTGCAACCAACTGAATACCCCTCCCCTCACCCTCCCCTTCCAAGCATGTAGGAGAAGCTATGGTGGCCCTCTCTAGAGCCAGTGTTTGGTTTGTCCATTCTGGGCTACTGTAGAAACATGGTGGTGCAACATAGCGGCCTCCAAGGAAGAGGACCCACTCCCCATGTAAATATAAACGCCTCATTTTAAGGTAACAAAAACACAACGATTCTTATTGTCAGGTGATTATACAGTAATTAAAACATTCTTATGAATATTATATGCTATTTCTAACCAGTTTGTTCTGTTAGATGCCACTAAATTCTACACACTGTACCTTTAAGACACACTTGAAAAACTGTCCTCTAAGGTATCTTACTTTGCATTCTGTCAGTTTTGTTGCATCTGTCAACCACTCTGGTGTTGTTATTGTTGTGATGTGTTGTACTGCACTTTTTGGTTTTGTAATAAAATATATATAAAGCGTACTGGAGAGGGGAAAAGTCCCCAAGGACAGCTTCTTCTTTAAAATAATATTCACTTGCTCCATAAAACTGAAATAAAAATTTCATTTTTTGTTTTTATTGAACATGTAATTATATCCAAATGAGACATGTTTCCATAAATGAGTCATAAAATCTTAAAATAAAACTTGACACATGGACGCGACATTATTGGTGTTAACCTGGTTCACCTGCTGGACGCATGACCTCCCCCCCCCCCCCCCCACCTCCCTCTCGCTAGACACATTCCCCCCCGGCTCTGAAGAGAGGTTCAGGGTTCAACACACGTGCATGGCTCTTATGGGGGCTGCGATTGGCTGAGGCGTGTCTGTAGCTCCCGCCCCTCCCTCCCTACGTCATCACGGCGGTGTCTGTGGGGCTCTGCAGCGCGGACAGAGAGCCGCACTGCACACTGAATAATCCTGGACGGGGCGAGGCGGCGATCCCAGTGTGGCCCTCATCCATCATCGCTATGGGAATTACCACAGCGTTCTTTCTGAACCAAGCCCTCATCCCGTACTATCTGAAACCGGTCCACCTGGAGACACAGACTATAAAACACTGCAGTTGAGACTGTCGCTGCACCACAGAGCCCAGCTCAGCTTCTCTCCTCCAGCAAGCAGAGGAGGATGATGAGGATGAGACACATCTAGAGATGAGAAGTGTTTCTCTTGCTGACAACTTGGACAAGGACGTTCGCTCGACTCTCATCTAAGTCTGTGTTTTTCTAGATCGGGACGATGCCCGTCATGTGTGTGTCCGCAGTGGTGAGTACATTACACTTCATTCACCTCCGCCTGTGCTTGTTTTTATTCTTTATTCTAAGGACTCCACCAGCAGGTTCTCCATTTAAAGGAGCAGTACCTGTTTTTTTTAAAGCTCCACCAGTTCGTCCCAGACTAAACTTTCACGTCAAGTAGCCACATTTTCTGACTTAAATAAATTCCAGAAAGATTTTTTTTTTTTTTTTGTTATTTTAAAAATCATCTCATCATTGTGTCATTCCCTCCTCTGTGGGTGAACAACACAAAAGAGTCTCCAGTGGAAGGATGGAAAAAGAAAGGACACTCAGCAGTCTATTGTTTACCCCGTTGCACTTGTGTCAACCAAACAACTGGGAATGTCAGTTGAGTCTTATCTGTTGACTGTCTGTCACAGCAAAGACAAGGGTTGATACCACAGAGCTAGGGAAAACAAAAACAAGTACACAAAGAGGAAGAATACAATTTAATAAAAACTTGGTTTATTTAGCAAAACTAGATGAGATTGTCATCTAAAATGTGGCTGCTAATGTACCTATATTAGACAGACCATATTATTGTTATTATCATATATTAAGTATGGATGGATGTTTTTATGCCTGTAATCATGATGTCAGACTGTTGTCCCTTTGTTATGACAGTGATGTGTTGAATACAGTTTGACCAGTAGCTGCTAGACCTGAAGGTCTCATCATTCTCTCTGTGAGTCAGAGCAGGCTTCAACACAAAGACTTTGCCTTTGTCTCCTCACAAAGCAGGAAGGCTGTCTGTCTGTTGGGTTGATGAGGATTGGATCTGAAATTCATGGTTGGAGTTTGGAATGTTTTAGGTTTAAGATGCAATGATGGTAAAATTGGACTTTGAGGCAACTGTTTTTATTTTTTGTCTTTTCAAATGAAGAAATGGATGTCAACTCATTGTCGAACTGTTGCTGTTGTATCAATACAATAGGGGTTTGATTACAATTAGGGCTGCAACTAGTGATTCATTTCATTACTGATTAATCATTTTGTCTATAAAATGTCAATAAATAGTCAAAAGATCAGTTTATCATGAATGACAAAGAGAAGCTTCAATCTTCACATTTGAGAGGCTAAAATCAGCAAATGTTTGGATTTTTGCTTAAAAATGACTAAAATGATTATTTGATTATCAAAGTAGTTGCTAATTAATTTCCTGTCAATCGACTAATCAATTGATGGACTAACTGTTGTAGCTATACTATCCAAGAAAACAGTAAAAAATGTCCGTCACAGTTTCCTAAAGGTGAGTTAAAGTTTTAGGAAGTACGGGCGTCCTGGGAGGACTGTCTTATAGAGTTCTGCTACCTGACCCAAACACAAAGGGTCCCAACAATAGAGCTGCAACGATTAGTCGATTAATCGATTAGCCAATACATAGAAAATTGATCTACAACTTGTTTGATAATCACTCGATAGTTTTTAGTTGTTTTTTAAAGAAAAAAAGTCATAATTCTCTGGTTCCAGCTTCTCAAATGAATACAATATAATATGAATGAATATTTTCTTGTTTGTTTCTTTGACAATAGTAAACTGAATATTGTTGGAATGTTGACTGTTGGCTTGGACAAAACAAGATGTTTAAGGACAACCCCCTGGGCTTTGTAATCAACATTTTTCATCATTTTCTGACATTTTATGGACCAAACAACTAATCGATTAATCAAGAAAATAATCAACAAATGAATTGATAATGAAAATAGTAATTAGTTGCAGCCCTACCCAACAAAGTATCAGCTTTCAGGTCTAGTTGGGGCTGTGTTGTTGTGTAAAGCCTTGGGCCTTTTTGGTTCAGGTTTGTGTTTCAAATGGAATATATAAAGATTCTCTCTCTCTGACTTTACCAATCACCTGAGTCTGTGTGTCATGTTGCAGGTAAGATACACAACGCCCTATGGCAAGAGTAACAGAAACAGAATGTAGCTAGCCTGGCAAGAGCTTACAGTCAACAAAAAGCCTTAGGTCTCAGACTGGGTAGGGTCCAAAAATGGGAAGTATCGGTCGGGTTCGTCTGGGTCTTAAAGACATGGGTACAGGCTGGGTCCAGGGCTCAGTTTTAGGCAAGTGCAGAAGACCACAGTACTTTTGAGCATGAACTATTAATCATGCACTGCACCCTTCTTGTTTTCCAGTTCTCAATTGTAAAAAAAACAGATGCTAATATCCCTGGTTTTCCTTCCCCAGTATTTAGCTATATCTGAAAACACATTTAATACACTTGGTTTCCAATGCAAAATAAAAAATACTGAAAGCTGGCTCTTAAAAGCTGCCACTTTCAATTCAGCACATTCAGTGCACCAGGACATGAAAGTGAAACTTGAGTAACATCTCTTTAAAAATCATTGTCTGCCCCGTATTTAATCTTTTAGTTCATTTGTCTGGTTAATACAGTTTAAATGACATAACACCACCTGTCACAATATAATACCACTAAAGGATGACGCTAAGTTAGCTGTGCAATTTTTTCTGTATAATAACCATTACCGTGCTTGAAACCCACTTTAAACATTCAACTAGTCCAACTGCACGATATATGCACATACAATATTCATAACTCCTATCACTTTACAAATGCACAACAAAGACAATCTGTTGAAGAAGAGACTAATGTTGGCAGGCAACAAGCTTATATTTTCACAAAGGGTGAGCTGAGTTCCTCTTGGTGTTCCCCGTTTCAGTCATTAGCAGTAAACTCAAAACATCTACACAAATAATCATCGCTGCCTGTTGTCAGCAATAAATTCAGCGCCACTGACTCCAAACAGAGTCTCTTTCTCTGAGCTGAAATGAGCTGCGGCCGCAGTGCAGGATGACACAAGGACGCACAGCAACAGGTGCTGCCTAGTGTGTGTGTGTGTGTGTGTGTGTGTGTGTTGGAGGAGGGGTGCCGTGTGTGTTTTTGTGAGTATTTGTCTGCCAATGTGTGCTTGTCTATGAATATTTGTATGTGTGTGTGTGTGTGTGTGTGTGTGTGTGTGTGTGTTGGTGCTGGGCCATACTTTAATTGGATAGTAATTACAGCTTAATGTTCTCGGCCACACACACACACCCAAATATTTGTATGCATACACCTCATTATGTAACTCACGTGTTCTCAGACACACACAAACACATATACACACACCATCCTAAACAGTAGCTTGATTGTTTTCTGTCATGACCCGCCATGGACAGTAAATGGAGTCATTCCTGAAAGCCTGACTATAAAATCTCTAAAACATTTGCAATAATGCGCTGTCTGACTTCTGTCTGTCCTCAGTATAAACAACAGTGTGCTTTCTGCTCTGTGGTAAAGTTTGTTGCTGCTAAGCATTAATCACAAGTCTTGTCACAGGATGAGACTGTAGCCAGTACATGTAGCTGTACAGGGAAGCCTTCAAGTCATATGTCTTGCAGACAGGCAGCTCTTACGTCATGTTGACAGTATGTGTATATGTGACAGTATGCTGTATGTGTTGGCATGCAGCCTGTTTCTACACGTGCATCTTTACTGCTTAATTTAGGATGTAGTCAGGAAATGTAAAGACACTCAAAGGTGCTGCTCCTGCCTGTTGTTGTGTAGTCTTACATGTTAGATAATGTATGCTACAAGCTAAAGTTTTACACATAGCATAAAAGTGTTGTATATAGTATTATAAAGTCAATTACTACATTCATTTTGTGATATATATACAGTGTAGTAGGGGTCAACATGAGGGGGTGGTTAAAATGTATTCCAGTGTAAAACACTTCCAGTAAACTCTTTAGTAAAGTCAAAGAAAAAATGTTAGAGGAAAGGCTTTATGGGAAATGTGGTTTTATTTTACAGACAAACAACATCACTAACAGTACCCAAGTGGCAACCTCCCTAGGTGAAAGCTGAAGCATTTAAGTGTTACTCCAGTCTAGCATTGCGCTTCCATAAAGTTAGGTATTTCCAAGTGACAGATTAAAAATAGAATGGTCAACATTGAAGCAGCTGAGGCTGAGATATCCTGACTTTTAGTTCCCAAAACACAGGATCCTACATTTCCCATAATGCAACCTGATAATGTTTTGTTCTCAGAGATTCCCTGCCTGGTAAATTCCGACATCTTTCAAACTCCTTGTGTCCAATTTTAAATGCAAATGCTTTGTTATAAATGTTATAAACTTGTAGTCCCCAAACTGAGATAACCCTGATGACATCACTATGACATCATCAGGTTTATAATTTCAGACATGACAAAGCTCCTCCTGAGACCCAAAAAGACATGAAAAAACTTTTTTCACAATCTGAGTCAGTACTCCCCATGACAAACACATTGACTTGGCCCTTTAATCTGCAGTTCCTCTAATGGCCACTAGATGCTAGTTTAAAGAAAATACCACCTGTGTTGACGTCAATAGGAGAACCCCCAACTTCTCTCTCTAAATACAGCACATTTGCTACAAATTAGGAGCTTACTAGCTTACTAGCTTTCTACCAATGTGAATGTTAATGCTGGTTTTAAAATTGACTTAATTTGATAAGTAAGATTCTAAGAACAGAGAATTTAGACATCAAGGCTTAAAGAGGGGAACATTTGGAGGAACGTTGGCTTGGTGTCACATTCAGTCCTGTTGGTTGCCGCTCTTCATCCCATCTCAGCTCCACCCAGGCTCCACTCTCACTGTTGAAATTTGAATATTGTGGTTGCAGCACTTGAAAAAGATGGTGCACAAACTAAATCCAGGCTTGATAACACCTTACAACTGTTTTTGTACAATTTACAATAATTCTACAATCATAAGACATTGGCTGCCTACTGTAATTCTATGAAGATATGGCATCAATAATGCATTGATGTTTAAAAATGCTCCAGGCAACACACACACACAAAACAGAAAGAGGAAAGACAGACTATTGGCGCATATTGTACGTGCGATTAAGAGTAAACACACCCATATAAATACTCCCTCATTCACTGCTCCATTAATACACTGTCTTCACCCCTCGTTGACTCTTATACTAGTCAAAACACACATCTGAGGAATCGTGCGTGCGGTCACAGCACCGCATCACATGCCAAAAATGTGCAGACAACTGATGGTTCACACTCACAGACCAAAGAAAAAAAAAAGAGGGAAGTGAAAAGAGGTTCAGGTTTAGCCGTCTTGTCACCTAAAAAAAGATTTGACCTATCAGTTTTACTTCCGCTTCAATGCCTGCAAGCAAATTGGGTGCTAGGCGTGTCTCTAGACGGGTTTGTAGCTGCTGCTGGAGGTAGAATTACAGGGTGTTCTGCTCAGCCAGCCAGCCAGGCGGGGAGTCACGAAGTCAGGGGGTTGAGGTGTTTTTTTTTTCACTGAGTGACTGCGTGTGCATGCGTGTGTGTGTGTGTGTTGTGGGTGGCTGTGCTCGACAGGAACCTGCTCTGCAGTGGTGCAGTGGTGCTACTCTGTTGCCTATATGATGTAAACAAGAGTTGCCTGACCAACGACCACACCCTCAGATCTCTTCCTTCACCCTCTGCTCTGTCCTCTACTCTGTCAGTGAGTCACAGCGGCATCAGTCCCCTGTGATCCCCTCCACAGTTTCCACTAACAGATTAAACCCCAGCATACAGCAAAATTCCTCAGGATTGGGTTGCATAAACGATATGGAAATACATCTCTTAGTTTGTCCAAAGTCCTCACTAAATTTACAGTAACTACTAGTTTCAAACTAGAGATTTAGGACTATCTTTGTAAAGATATAAGTAATGTGTAATCACTTACAAGCAGCGTGAAATCCTTAGTGGTCAAGACTCCTCTGGATGCTTTGTTGTTGGAAGCTTGATTCATTTTCAAAGGGAAGTTTGGGTGAAACTTGCCTTCAAGTTCTGCACAGATTTGCCAAAAAACTAACAAGAAAAAGCAATGCAGGTGGTACAGTAAGTTATCACTTTCTGTAGATAAGTATCAGTGGAGGAGAAGATCAATGTTGTAATTTCTGGTATCCTGCTTTTGTGTGTTCCTTGCATCCAAGATTACAGATATACAAGCCAAAAGAAAGTGCTGCTCGGCACAAACTCGTAAAATTGTTGGAGAATGTCATGAATAAGCTATCTACTCACTAGCATTGATGCACCCACAGTGGCAAACAAGAAGTGGTGCACATGTGTTGCACTATTTGTTTGTTTCCAGTGGGACTTTATGGTAAGCCTTCATTCAGACCAGCAATAGTATTGTGTCCGGCTTAAATTTTGTGAGGTAACGTGATCCAGCAATGCACCGTGTTGTCAATGCACCCAATCAAATATGTGCGATTGCACATTCCTGGCAGGTCAATTTGTTACAACCACTGCATATGTCTTTTGTTTACCTCTGGATTGTAAAGACAAAGTATAAAGTGATTGTCACCTTGATAGATTTGGAAAATCATTCTGCATACTATTGCTTTAGTGACTGATCAGCCTTCAGGCTCAGACTCATAAATCTGTCATCCTTCCTTGATTTCATTACATTTTTTTTTACCAGTACTTGTAGAAACATGTTGGTGGCACTGCTACTTTCATTCTGAACTCTTTAACCTACCTGCCAAAAACAGACACGACTTTGTTTTATTAATAGATATATATATATATATGTTAATGTATGTTTCAGATTAATTGAATATCTATTCAGAGGGAAATAATCAACTAAGTTACAATACCAGTTAAAGGACAAGTACACAATTTTTCAAGTCTGTCTTAAAACAACAGTCAGGTGCCAAAATGAACATTGAAACATGTTTTCTTGCTGTAATCATTCCTCCTGTTCATATTGACCATTAGAAGATCCCTTCATAAAGCAACGTAACAATGTAAGTGATGGGGACAAAAATCCACAGTCCTCCTTCTGTGCAAAAATGTATTTAAACATTTATCTGAAGCTAATATGAAGCTTCCATCAAGTCGATATCTTTCAACGTTACAGTCTTTTTAGTGCCAAGGTTGCTCTTTTTGTTACTATACTTCCATCGCAGCTCAACAGGGAAACACTGTCTGAGGAAACACAAAGAGAGAATTTGATGCTAAAAAGACTGTAAATGTGGCAGATATCCATTTGACTGCTGAAGCCTCATATAAGCTTCACATCAACTTTTAAATGCATTTTTGCATTTGTGATGTGGATTTTGGACTTACATTGAAAGCACATTTGAAGGGGGTCTTTTAATAGCCAGTATGAACAGGAGGAATGATTACAGTAAGGAAAACCTCTTTCAGTGTACCTATGGACACCTGACTGTTGTTTTAAGACACACTTGAAAAATTGTGAACCTATCCTTTAATCTGCTGCCATAACATCCCAATAAGTCATGACCTTGTGATAGTATGTGCAATACCAGGACTCTAAAACTGAAGCAGCTAAATGGAATCCAGTCATCAGTCATTTTATTATTTACACCTGTACTTTTGCTACTGTGACAAAATGTCTGGAAATCATGACTGGGAAGATTTCTACAAACTTCCCGTTTTTTCAGAGACTCATCACTGATAAGTAGGAAGAAGTGAAACATGTGTCGGGTTGGTACCATATGACTGTCCACACCTTCTCGAGGTTGATAGCAGAGTGACAAAGACTGCAGTGTACAGGGAGCTGGATATACTAAACTAGAAATGAACAGATACAGAACAGTAGCACAGTGCTTGTTCCTGTCTGATTGGCTGAGGGGCCTTTGCACCAGGCAGATGATGTAGTTTATGGGCAGTGCGGCAAGACATAGAAATAAGTTGGCAAAATACATGGAAAAGCTGGCAGCACTAAGACTTAAATTGATTCTTGCATCGCTGAGCTGCAGAGGTACCCATGAGGAGGCTCCAGCCAGTGTCTGTCTTCTGTGTGTGTGCATGTGTGTATGTGTGCGAGCAGGAATGTACTGACAAAGTGCCAGCATTGCACTTTGTTTCCTCTTCTCCTTTTTATGTCTTTGTTTTATTTTCTTAATGGCGAACAGGAAATGCAGTGATTGGGAGGGAGGGACGCTCACAGACACAACCACAGAGAGACACACACACACACACTCACCGAATGCGAGCCTCTATTTTTCTGCTATTAGCTTACTGCACTCCTTCCTTCCTTGACATGTTGAATAACAGCCGGCACAGTAATTATCCTCATTGGCTTAAAATCGTAGCTGTAGACAGAGTCAGGTCATCTGAGGTTGGTCTACTCCCTGAGGAGCTTTATCACAAGCTTTTATCCAGGAGGCAACATACACAGTGATATCAGCTTGGTGAATTAGTGTGTGTTGCCTGACTTCCAAGTACTCTCTTTCCATTGGTTGTTTTGCCTTCCACTGGCTTCACATATCATAATGGTCATTGACCTACGAAATAGTGCAGGGTAAACAAATGCAGACTCAGTTACAGCATTTTATTTACTGTAAAATATTTTCAGAATGACATAAATCATTATGGTATGTAATCATAAGTCATAGTTACAGTATATATGTGTAACATTAATTTAGATAAGGTACTGTGAAGAAACTGGTAGCTCACCTGCTGACATTAAAACATGAGTCATGCTGGTCAACATGTAACTTAAATATGTGTCCAGCTCAAACATTAAAGGAGTAGTTTGACATTTTTAGAATTATGCTTACGCGCTTTCTTGCAGAGTGAGTAGATAAATACGAAGCTAGAGCCAACAGCTGGTTAGCTTAGCTTAGCATATAAACTGGAAGCAGCTGGAAACAGCTAGCCTGGCTCTGTCCAAAGGTTAAAGAAAAGCATCTGTAAAACTCATTAATTAAAACATGTTATCTTGTTTTTTTAACCCATACAAAAATTTGTCAGGAATAAAGTTTTTATATTTTAGTTTTATCCATGCTGCAACATTCGAATTTCTCAGGAAAAAGCCAAAGCACCTGGGACCAGAATCAATTAATAGTTGTGGTTTAGATACTAAATCGAAAATCAATCAAAATGAGTGTTTGATTTCGACCTTTGAAATCAAAAGCAGGATCGGTAGTTCTCCCAGTATTTTTTTGCCTGGATTCCTGGATCAATAACTCATAAGCGAAACGTTGCTAAAACACAAATGACACGTCTTTCCTACCGTTGTAAGGTAGACAGCAAACTGCAACCTTATTTCCACCAAAATGAGCTGTCCTCCGAGCTGGACAAATAACATCGGTCTCTATGTACAGCTGGCTGTGAGCCGAGAGCACAGGGACCGTCTAGAACAGTGGTTCTCAAAGTGGGGTCTGGGAACCCCCAAGGGTTCTTGAGGGGGTTGCAGAAGGGTCCTTAGCAAAAAGGGGAATAATTTATTTTCACTATAATCCCATCCAACAACGCAATGACACTTTTAACATCATCAAACAAAGAGAGATGTCCTCCCCTTTCATGGTGATCATGACATGCAGTCACAGAGCCCAGAAGCCCCGCCCCGCTGCTGCAGAGCGGAGTGGCTCGCTGACCTCTTGTTTATTCCAAGATTATTAATATTTAACATGTTATGTGTCCAAATTGCACCAAATTTGACACTGCACTCCCTTGTGTCCCCAGTAATGCAACTGCCAAGTGTAAAGTAGATCAGATGAACGGTTCTCGAGATAAACGAAGGACAAACTTACATCCATCCATACAGACAGGCAGACAGACAGAGATTCCTTGCTTTATATAGAGAGATAATAAAGTGACTGTGCATGTAATTGCTTATGCAAAAACATGGATTTGAGTGTTAAACTATTCTTTGAAGTGAAACTGATATTTGAATTGCTTTGGTTATCAACCATTGCGATTTAATCTCTGTCGCTTTACAACATTCAGTATTTGAGAAGAGCCAGCATGCTGTGAAGTTTGTATTTCATGTCATTTCAACGTGACTCATTTAGTTGAGCAAGCAACCACAGACCTCAGCACTTATACACCACTGTTCTCCGTAAAACCGTGATTACTTTACCACACAGTGTCACAGAGTAACCGAGGGAGATTAATACAATTTAAATGTGTTTTTTGTTAATTACAATTTTGGCCAGATAAGTACACAAATCAAAAAAAACACCAAGGATATATTGTGTTGAGTACATAGCAAAAATGTAATTTAACATCTGTTTTAAATATATGGTCTATGTAGTGTGATGTAGTATGTAAAGGTTAATTCTATAAGTGTAATAATTTCTGCTTATGTGGGTGAAGGCAGCCTCTGCAATAATACACTGCAGAAAACCCTGACATGTTAATATTACATACAAATATGTTGGCAGACACAAATGGCAATTTCACAAACTTGCAGATGCAGACGCATATTCCAGGCTTTAGAAAGAGCCACAGAGGAATTCTGCAATTTTCGATCACAGTGTTTACCTACAAAGATGAGTTATGAAGCTCATTTCTCTTGGTATTTTTTAATGAGTCTGCTCCTCCAGACAAAACAAAATCTGCACCATGGGTATCAGCATGAAACGCTTATGCGCCCTGCACTAAACCATCAGAAAGTTCCTGTTTAATACCAGCATGCCTTTCCTTCCACAGCCTCACATTAAATAGTGAGTGATACACCTCAATTATGGTTATGGTAAAGGGCAGGGCATGCTGTTTCAATAATAAAATTCAACAAACAAGCAGAAAGAGCCATGGGGGGACCATCCATTGTCCTGTAACAAGCAGAATGTTCCCATTTACTGCTGCATGCACACCCTACCAGTGTTTGACTTTGAACGTGGATGTGAATGAATGCATTGATGTTACTGACGCAACTGAGTTATGAGCAGCATGTCGAGAACATGCTCTGATGTTTATGGATGAGGTTCTGGGAAGGAACACAAAGAGCCAAATTGGTGGTGTGGTGAAAGGGCACTGGAACACTGAAAGAATGGACAGCATTCTCCTTAGCACCAATCATAAAATGATTTTGTCTTCCTTTGAACATTTATTTAAGAGTTTGTGGGGAAACTTTTTTTGTATCCCACAATTTCCCTTGAAAAACCTCACTGACCCCAATGTCCTCAGCAATAGAATTTATTCAAACCACTTAGGTGTCCAAAGGACTAAAAAACATCAAAACACAATTCATGATTTATGTATGTGTGGTGTGTTTATGGACCTTGACTCCCTCCACTCCCTTAAGAAACTACTGGTATTACACTGGCATGACTCTAAACTGATGCTTTTTGTTTAGTGGAAGATTTCGATCAGCCCTCATGGATGACAAACATTCACATGCGTCATCAGCAAAATTCTCCCCTCAGTGCATCACTTCAAACCCCACCAGCCCTGTTTGTTCTGCATACACACACACACACACACACACACACACATGCACACATGCACACACACAAGCTGCTAGTCTCCATTCACATTTGTCTGAGTACACACACTCTGCGGGGAAGAACACACTTAAACACACATTTTTGCACGCATATCCGAATTTAGTCTGACCTGTCTCTATCTCTGTCTGTGTTTGTCTCTGTTGTTTCCGTCACCGTGTCCTCATCTTTCACATTTCTCTCTCGTACTTCATGCCGCTTTTTATTCCTGTTGTGACACAATAGTTGGTGATCCTACATGAAATCACAGGTCACACTTTGTTTTTTTCTCCAGCCATAACTGATATTTTCTGACTCAAGTTTCTGATATACTTTAGTTACAGATTCACAAACTGTGATACACATAGATTAGGAAAAATACAATGCAAATCAAGCTTAATTTAACCTATAAAGTTAAAGCCACTATGCACAGTAATAGAAAGTTTTTTACTTTGGC
Source organism: Thunnus albacares (assembly GCF_914725855.1). Lineage (NCBI taxonomy): Eukaryota > Metazoa > Chordata > Actinopteri > Scombriformes > Scombridae > Thunnus > Thunnus albacares. Next base: position 5,016,180 of record NC_058121.1, read on the forward strand.
GCCCCACAGTGCAGTGTTTCCCACAGAATTAGATTTGGTGGTAGCTGACTGGGGGGGTCAGCTACCATCAAATTATTAATGTAATAATTAATTATTAAAAGATGAATTACTAGTGCAGTGCCCATTCAAAACATCTCTCTTCAGAACGGACCGATTGCTTATTATTTCTTGAGAACCACATATATATGAATCAATTGACAAATAATAAGGAATTAATCAACGGAATAGTGTCAGAGAAACACTGATTTTCAATGTGAAACTGCTTTATTCAATGTTTTTACCTGTTTTAATCACCGGGTCTGTTCGTTTTGGAGAGAAGGAGACCTCTGCGGATGATTCGGCTCCCAGTAAAAACATTCCGAACGATGAACACGGGCGTAATCCTAACCCGAAGAAGCTGGTTGTTTAACAATGAAGACAACAACTCCCATGATCCCATGCTACTTCACAACGTCATCACACTCTGTCGTTTGTCATTGTTTTGATCGAGAGACCCCCTAGTGGCTGAAATTACATATTGTGCGTTTAAATCCATACAGAAACTTCACCGGTGAGATGATGGCTTCACATGTACTGAGCTGCTGCTACTAACTTACCATCAACACACACACACACACACACACATATATACAAACACACACAGGCTAACATGCTAACAGGCGCAGAAAGCTGTCTAGAGTTGGACTTGTTCAGTTTTTGCACACTTTGTCCTTTTTTTTCCAACTCTTGGCTGCATGCCCTGCATTTTTGCTAGTAACCTATTTGAAGAGTTGGGCCTCCGAGAATGTGTTATGAACATACAGTAGATAGACTTACTTATCAGAGTAAACTCGAATGCACCAGTTTTGGACAGATTTGTGCAGATGTGTTTGATTCGGCCAGCCATCTTTTCTGTGGGGAAAAGCTTGGAAAAGCTAACTACCATATAGATTTTTACTGGCGGACTACAAACCAACATTAAAGGTGCATACTGCCACCCACTGGAGTGTGTAACATCATGCTATTCACAGCCTGGTCCGTTGTCATGTGTTTGTGAGAGAGAACGAGAGCGCTGCTCCAAAAATAGAACATCAATATGTGGCAGGCAATGTTTATATTGTGGCTCCGCACAAATAATAAGTGGTAGACAGACAGCAACTTCAACTCACTGAATATTGTGTCAGTATCTTCATAAACTGGAATGCCATGTTGCCAGCTATTTTCAGTTGAAAGTAGCTTAAGCCTGCTCAAAAGTTGCTAGATGACATCATCTGTGACATCATGACGTCACCACATATATACAAGGTTTTTAAAAATTAAAGTAAAGAAAAACTGGGAAAAAAAGACTATGTTAAGTTAATGAATACGTTCACTGTTGTACACTCTGTGTGAAAAATCTGAATGAAATACTTAAGACAAGTTAAATCATTCAGAATAAAAAGAAAGGAGAAGGAGTTCCCTGGTCAAACAACCTGGTACACACATTCCTTAAAGTAGTTGGAAAAAAAACAGGAGGAACAGAATAATTAGTGCCCTGTTGACAATGAGGTTGTCATAGTAACTAGTAAACTAGCCCTATAGCATTATTGGAGACAGTCTTCTACCCATCGGACTGCCTGATGTTATTGCTTTGACATGACTCAGTTTGTGTGTGTGTGTGTGTGTGTGTGTGTGTGTGTGTGTGTGTGTGTGTGTGTATAAACATAGACATGTGTGCTTTATTCCCCTAAACCCTGTGAGTTGTCGGCTTCCCAGCAGAGGTGATACGGAAGCCTGGAAAAATAAATAAAGGAGAGCCCAAGTCATTTGTCTCTGATAAATTCTCAGCTGTGGTTGTAAAGTGAATGCACACCATCGGACACTTTAAGAGGGACAAGATGAGTCAGCAGAGTGAGTAAATAAAATGAGGTTAGATTTAATGAGTTTCTTGATTTTGATCCTAAACAGCAGCATGAGGTATAATGAAAATCAGTCCTTTCAGAATCCATGTAACCTGACATCGGCACAGTCATGTCTACCACCCTGCCCCCCAGTGTTTCATAAGAAATGAGTCGCTGGTCAGGAGGCAGTTGTGAATTTCATGACTTCCTGCTTTGGTTTTGTTGGTCTAAATTTGTGACCTAATAAGTGTACGACCTGACATCAAAGATACTTTCAGGCAAACAGAGTGAACAGTAGTCACACTTAGGACAGCATGAGCCCCTGTCTGTTGTTGTGTCCAGCCAGCTGTCCATCTGTCTGTCCATTCATGCATCCACCCATCTGTTCAGCCCTCTTCAATCAGTGGTATTTTAACTGCAGTTAAAGATGTGGATATTTATGGTCTCCAGATGAGGATTCCTCCAGATTTTGGTCACTCCTTGAATGTTCCTCCACTGCCACCCTTTGGCTAAAATTCCTTTTTTCATCTTGATGTGGTTTTAAGAGGATTATGACCATTAACTCTACTCTAATGCCACCATTAGACCATCATATCAACCTTTTACACAAGTTAACTGATATTTTAATTCAATTTCCCAAGAGGATAAACCCTTGTGACTTTGGTCATCTTCTGGCCTTTGGGCATCGTAACATGACACCCTCCAAGCATTCATGCCCAGTCATTCAGGCGGACCATTTGGAAATATGCAATATTGCAATTTTGTGATGTTTTTTTGTTGTTGTTGTTGTTTTTTTTGCTACTCCAGGACTAGCATTTTAGGGTGTATGAAGTTATAAGCGGTTTCTAATAGGGCTTCTGTCTTGTTGCATAAAAATATTGTCAATATGTTTAAGTACTGTTGCCGTTATTGTGTTTTTTTTGACTCCCACACTCTCTTCTCCTCAGCTCTTATGGACAGTGGTGGTTGACATCTCAGCCCGGGTTCTGACCACAACTAGCCCAGCTGACCAGCCCTTCCTCTCTCCCCGCCACTATCAGCACACCGATCCAGACTCGGGCACCCAGCTGGTCTGCGACAAGTGCCCGGCAGGCACCTATGTGTCCGTCCACTGCTCCCTATCAGCCGTGAGGGAGTGCAGCCCCTGCCCTGAAGGTACCTTCACACGGGGCGAGAACGGGGTCCAGCAATGCCACCGTTGTCGGGCTCCGTGTCCTGCAGGCTTCATCGAGAAAGTACCCTGCACTGCCACCCAGGACCGTGTCTGCACGTGTCCCCCCAGCAGCTTCTTATCGGGGGATGGTGGCAACGAGTGTAAGCCCTACTCACTGTGTCCTCCAGGGAAGAGGGTGAAAAAGCGGGGCAGCGTAAAAGAGGATGTGCTCTGTAAGCCGTGCAGCAGGGGGACTTTCTCAGATGTGGAGTCGAGTGCCGAAAAGTGCCGAACCCACACAGACTGCCAAGCTCAGGGGCTGGTGTTGCTCGCACCAGGGACAAGAGAGACAGATAATGTCTGTGGCCCACCTTCTACAGCTCCCTCCTCTTCTTCATCATCACCTGTTTTCACAACCACCCCACTGGGGCCTGCTCGGGCTGTGCTTGCACAGGAACCAGTGATTTCTTCATCCTCTCCATCATCATTACTGGCGGAACTTGCACACAAAGGTGAGAGTAGGGACCCTGTTTCTTCATTGCTATTCCTCATGTTGATGATTTTGTCATTTTATGATGATTTGTATTTATTCTTAGGCCTAGGTGAACAAGAGTTAGCCAGCGTATGTATATACTTTCTCCATTGATTTTTAAACTTAAAGAAATAGCTTAACATTTTGGGAATCAGACTTTCTTTCTTTTTTCCTGTGAATTATATAAGAAGATCAAAACCATCATGTCTATGCATCAAATATGGAGCTGGAGCCAGTAAGCAATTAACAGAGCTTAACAAAAGACTGGGAACTGGGGGGAGTTCAAAAATATGTCTACCAACACCTCTAATGCCAACTAATTAACACATATATTGTTACAGAGAAGTAAAACCAATCATTTGTGGGAGTTCCGTGCTGTTACTATTTCTTGATGAACAGATGTTTATCAATCTGCCCAGTACAATAGATGATAGACAATCAATAGATGCTTAATATGGAACTTATTGTTAAATTATTATTGTACTGTATTATTGAACTGTTGTTTTCACATTTCATGTTTGTGTGCTGATTGAACAAATAGGATACAACATATAAATTTGGTGAGTTTTAGAGATGTTAGTAGAAGCATTTTTTTAGCTGTTTGCCCCTATCTCCAGTCTTTATGCTAAGCTAGGCTAACTGCCTCCCTGTTCCAGCTCTATTCATAAAATTATTAATACTTTTTAAAGAGCAGTAATTTGTTCTGACTTATGGATTTATATCCTATCCTTCATAAAAAAGAGTGAATAAAAGATTCTGTAAATTTATTTGGTTAATTTGGTTGAAATGATTTTTCTTTCCTACACTACAGTATGGAACTGTTGCTTTGTGTCATTCAGTTCATTGAATTCATTTAATGCCAAAGATTTTTTCATATGATATGTATATATTTTATCATGTTCAGATGATTATGTGGTGGGCATTTAGCAGAGGCAGTATCATTACATCAATGACACGTCCTCTCGTTTGGGATTTCCTAAAGGGAAGGATATTCGTAGGCATGGTAACAAACTGATGGCAGCTCCCTACGTCAGGAATGCTACTATTTGTGGTCAGGAGGAGTTATGGGTATTTCTGTCTCACTACTTACACCTCATTTCTTCCTTCTTCCTCCCTTCTGTCCTCAGTTTGATGATGTGTTGGATCAGGGAACATGACAAATCATTTCATCTTTTGTTTTCTTCTTTGCCCTTCTCTCTCCTTGTCATCTCTCGTCAGTCAGTCGGTCTTTCTCAGAATCAACCATCCATAGCCAGTATACCCCTCCTCCCCTCACAGACCCCCACACCTATAATACTGTCACTGCTGTTTGTGTTGGCATGGGATCGATGACTCCTCAGCCAGTTTATTTCACTCCGTCTGTGCTGTAAGAGGGAAAGTAGGAGAGGGCGGGTGGGGGTGTTACATACTGATGGCCGTTATTTTTCACCTGCCTTTTACTGTCAATGGAGAAGAGGGGAGACAACCTTGTTCTGGGAGGAACAGGAGTGTAGAATGAGCTGTAGCATGTATACAAAGGTATCTTAACACAACAGTAACAGCAGTTATAAAAGCCAACCTATATTCACTACATTTTACTTTATATAATTAACTAGATGTAGCGAGGCTTTTGAAGTTACATCACAAATCATCACCTAGCAACCTCGCAAGTTCAGCAAAGAATTTGCTGTGAATATTTAACTATATATCAACTTGTCCAAGACAAAGAGATACCAGTACCTGCAAAGCAATGAACTTTATTGGGCCGGACACAGCACCATGCCAGTAAATACACATCATGGCAGAAAATGGAGAAACTAGTGTTGTTATTGGCAGTGACAGAAACAAAGAAATGTGCATATAAAAAAATCATCGAATGGGTGGTGGCACACTTTATTATTCACAACTACTGAGAAATGTTGATTAGCCAGTCAGGTTGCAATGCAAGTTTGTTCAAAACAGAGCAAGCTCAGAGAAACTGCCAAGTTTCATAGAATGTATCAACAACTCCAGGACAGTATCAGGCTTTAGCGTTTGTTTGTTTTTTCCAATTGGAAGGAACTTTAGGTATTATTTACCAGCTTATGCTCTTTCTGATCTTAACCTTGTAAATATCTAGGTCTATCTAGATATCTAGATAAAGACGCTTAACATGGCATTTCAATAGTATGAATCTATAGTTGTATTTAGACTGCAACATATTACATGTAGAATCACACATATTTGCGAACACTTTTCCTCAAGAGGACCACTGTGGTTACATCACTTAAAAATTTTCTGTACCATTCTAAAAAGTTGGCTGCGTATGTTAAACACGTTCTTGCTGCCAGTCAAAACATGAGCCTAAATTTGGGGATTAGACCTGCACCTGTGTACCTATCTGCTAACAAGAGGATTAGAAAGATTAACACATATCCAGGTGACAATCCTAAAAACACTTAGCCATCCATTTATGATCTAATGTCATTATACAACTCCAATCCCATTAGCGGCACTACATTGGCACAGAGTGAGCAGCAGGGAGGTGTTAGTGGCCACATCGATGATCAATAGAGGTTAACGACGCACTAATATCGACTCACCATTAGAGTTTGTTCACATGTCTGAAAAACATTGTCCCTGCTGCTGTTTTTGTCAAAAGACACATGCAACCCTAACTATTCTTTTTCCATTTTAAGAGGTTACAGAGAGTTTTTGGGCTGAATCGTTAGTCCACTTGATCACTCCCAATTTCTTCCCTTTTTTTCAAATTATTCCTCCAACTAAAGCCTGAGTCTTATTAGATTTTCCCTCACTTAAGCTTGATCAAGGAGCAGACTGTGGGGTGAGTAATTCAGAGTTCATCTGCTGTGAGATTACGAGGTGGAGCAGGGCGCTGGAGCACATGGAAGGAGTACAAAAAGATTGTGTTTTGTTTGTAGTTAAGGGAAGTTTTTACTGATGATTACCCTTTGAGCAATGAAAAGATAGTCACCCAAAATCAGATGAGTCCCCAAGAGATAAGGCACTCCAGCCCTCAGTCACTTTTTAAATATATCTGTTCAAACGGCAAGTCACAGGCTCCTCTGCCTTGGTACGAATGTCTTCATTGTATTACGACACCATTTATACAACCTTTGAGAACACTCCGACTGATACATCAGCTGATTTTAGCTAGCAATGAAAGTCTAATGCTCACTTTGAATCAGAAAATCTCAATAAAAATTCTTCTCCTGTGTGGTACCCTGGTACCTAACCTAATATGCTCTGTCTCTCTCTGTCTCATTCTTATCATAGAAATAAAAGCTCTCATTTGTCATGCACTTAAGTCTTTATGCAAAACTTGTGCCTCTGAAACCTTGTGCCTCTTGTGTCAGGTGGAATTTGAAGCTTAGCGCTGCAGCACTTATTCTCAATGGCTTCTCCTTGAGCTACAGTGGCTTGAATTCAACCTCATTTTTATGTCACTTTGTTTAATTGATAATTGCAAATTGCAATGTAAATGTAAAATGCCATGTTGGAGAACACTGTCTACCCAAGGATGGAAGAAAGGAAGCAGATGAGTGAGAGCAGAAGAGGGAAGGTTATTCTGACTTCTGTTTGTGTGCCAGATTGCTCACATGGATTAAAGTGTTAGGATTCCCTCCCGTGATGCCGTCTGTTTTCATTGTCTGGGTTAAGCAAATCTCTTGAGTGAGTGAATTTAATTCCCTCTCTCTCTGTCTCTTTGTTGTCTCTCATCTCTTTACTGGAGAGACATTACATTTTGGAGACATTACTTTTGTAATATCTTGTCTCCTTGCTCTCTTTGTTCACTCTCATCTCTCTTCTTCATTGATCCCTCTGTCTCTCATCACAGACACCTACAGCCAGTCAGCAGCCATTCTACTGTGGAAAAGCCCAGATGGGAAAGACCACCGAGCAGAGGGCCTACTCCTCAGCCGGACAACCAATCCCACCCTACCAAACCGTGAACCCACAGAGACTCCACTGCCCCCAGCTCGCAAGCAATCGGTGGATCGCAAGGACCACCCAAATTCTGACCCTATGCCAGGCCCTAACAAGAGGGGAATGGAAAGGTTAGAGGATGCTGAGGTAGTCAAGGTTGGGACAGGTATCAGCAAGGTAGCTGGACAGGGGACTGGAGGTGGTGGTGGAGGTGTGATCTCCAGCTCCTACAGGCCCACTCGCAGGGGGTCCCCGCGGCCGACCACCCATAATCACTTTGACATCAACGAGCACCTCCCTTGGATGATCGTGTTGCTGCTCCTGCTGGTGCTGGTGGTAATTGTGGTGTGCAGCGTGAAGCGGAGCTCTCGGGTGCTGAAGAAGGGCCCCATGCAGGACCCCAGCAGCATCATGGAGAAGGCCATTCAGAAGAAACCTTCTGCGCCCCCAGTGCAGGTCAAAGAGAAGTGGATCTACTACTCCAATGGACAGGGTGAGTCCCTTGTCTCCTGTATTTTAACCAGAGTGGTTCTAGAGTATGGGGTGCTGTTTTGACATACAGTTAAAAAGACTTACTGAGGTGTTGGGCCACCATGAGCCTGCAGAACAGCTTCAATGCTCCTCATCATAGATCCTCCAAGTCTCTGGAACACTACTACTGGAGGGATGAACAGCATTCTTCCAAACGGTGTTTCTTGATGATGGTGTTTGAGAATGCTCTCTAACACATCACTCCGCTTCTTTCTGCATCTTTTCTTTAATTTGTCACCTATACTGACATGACAGCTCCAGTCAGTAGAAGGTTATTTTTTAATGGAGTGACCCATTGCTGCCATGCAGATCTACTTCGTAGAGGAACACCATGCTTTCCCGCCCACGCACAAAAGTGTACTTCGGAGTGTGAGCTAGATTTGGTTGGAAAAGTCTATCTAAGCTAACAGGTATTCAAAAGTACCTTCAGTGTAGTTGGTGAAGGAGTTTCCCATTTACATCTTAAGAAAATTTCCCCAGTGAAACAATGACTCAAACCAGTGGCAGTCCAATTGTCCTTTAAGTTTTGCAATATGAAATTGTTCAGTTCATCTCCAATTTGTTCAGTCATTCGAACAGGTTTAGTATTGTACCCATTGATGACTGTTTTTCTGGTTGTTGACCATTCAGAGCTTCATAAACGGAAATATGATTGGACACATCATCTTCCTACATACATAGCTTATTAACTAGCTAGGTACATCCTTGATAAATACTTCCATAAATATCAAGTCTTAAATTTGCTTATTTAATTTTGTCGATTGTCTTGAAAATCTTTGAGTTAACTGGTCCTCACAACAGCCAGTGTACCTAATGCAAAATGAGGTCCACAGGATGGATATGTTACTCACTACTGATTGGTTTGAGCAAAACAGAACAAAAAGATTCCCGAAAAGAAATCAGTTGATATCAACACAATGTCAAGCCGATTGAATGATTGAATATGTTAAAATTCTTGACTCTCTCCAGTGGTAGTATCAAAGACTATGTTACACATAGTGGCTATAATTAGCAACTGAGTAATAGGACCAAACTCTCTCAAGTCTAAATGACTACCGTCTTGATGATTTCCACTATAGGCCCCATTTCAGGCTTTCCGCCAGTGTATTGCAAGCCCGGCAGCCCACCAGGCCGGAGTTGACCCCCTGCCGGGCCTAAGCATCAGGGAATTTGTTTTCTAAACTAAAATGCGTTATCAGAGAGAGAGTGTGACGCGGTGAGGCTGCGGTGACCAGAGCAGAGAGTATGAAGTCAGCAGTATAGCTGTGAACAGTGCAGTGCGTGTACATTAAGAGGTCTGACTCGTAAAACTTCCTTTAATGGACCTCCTGCAAAGCATTAGTAAAGATTACGTATTTGATATTGGTGCTGCAACATGTTTGCACTACAGAAGGGTCAAAAAGGCTGTCATATTTATGAGATCAATCGGCATCATTGTAACTTCCTGAGCAATATGCAAGACTATGATATGCCCTTAGAGAGTGTTTCTGATCACAGTTCTGTCATGGTGTTTTTGTGGACTGGTGGCTCTGTATATACAGACTGATGACAAATTAAAGGAAAAACCAACATCAAATGTCTAAGTAAAATGTTGGGCCACCACGTGCCACCAGAACAGCTTCATTGAACCTTGCCATTGATTCTACAAGTCTCTGAACTCTACTGGAGGGATGAACACCATTCTTCCAAAAGATATCCCCTCATTTGGTGTTTTGATGATGGTGGTAGAGGGCGCTGTCAGTCCAACATGTCAGTTTAAAATCTCCAATTGGGTTGAGATCTGGTGACTGCAAAGGCCATAGCATATGATTCACATCATTTTCATACTCATCAAACCATTCAGTGACTCCTCATGCCCTATGAATGGGGGCATTGTCATCTTGGAAGAGACCACTCCAATCAAGATAGAAAAGTTTCATCATAAGATAAAGGTGATCACTCAGAACAACTTTGTATTGATTTGCAGTGATGCTTCCCTCTAGGGGGACAAGTGGAACCAAACCATGCCAGCAAAATGCCCCCCAAAGCATAACAGAGTCATTGGATCTCCTCACTGTAGGGGTCAAGCATTCAAATCTGTACTGGTTCTTCCTTTGATTTGTCACCCATTTGTTTGTCAGCATCTAACGTGGAGAGAATTTTAGCCACATACTGGATGTCCCATATCCAGTGTAATGACATGGGTTTGTTCTGTTCTTGAGCTGTGTAGAACCATCTGTTGATGCGATAGCACCGCTGTGGGTATCTGATCGAATCAATTCTGCCCTGCAGCACATGGTGTGGAGGGCAGTGGTTACACAAGCAAGGACATGACCCTGTTGTAGTATCAACCTGCTGTCACTATCCACCCCCAACACACACACACTCAGGTTGCCTTACTGCTCTGAGTTCCTCTCCAATTTCATCATTGTGTCCTTCTTCCTTTCTACCTCCTTGTTCTCAGTTTCTTCCAGCTTCCTTTTTCACTTCTCCAGACCTTTATTTCCACTCATATTCCCTTCCAACTTTGCTTTTTCACTCACTACTTTCTCTAATCCTCTTCTGTTTCACTTACTGTTTTATCTTTTCCTATCTCCAGCTTTTTTTCTCCTTTGTGTACCTCCACCTTTATGTGCCTTTCTTCCTCTCACTTCATTGTATCTCTACCTCATTTTTGTTTCCTCTGTCTGTCTGCTCTCTGTCTAATTTTGGAATAATTACCTGTCCCCATGTTTCCCTCTTCATTTCCATTTTGTTCTATTTTCCTTCTTTCTGTTTTTGTCTCTCATGTCTCACTTCTCTTTCTCTATTTCCACTGTTACCCACCACACTCCTCTGTTGCTCCTGTCTGTTGACACACTATCAACAGGTAGAGAACATTTTGCCCTGCAGCTGAGCTCTTGATTTCACACTGAAAGAGAGACGGAGACCCGAACTCAGGGGACACCTCCTGCCTGAGACACTCGACTCTACTTCAAAACTGTGTGTGTTTGTGTGTGTCTGCTGTGATAAAGCTGAGCCACCCGCCACCCTCTCTCTCTCTCTCTCTCTGTCTCTGCTCCCTCAGTAACTGACCACAGAGAACTGGAATAATCTGGTTTCAGCTGCATCAGAGTTGTTGTTTGGTTGGCAAGGCACATTAGTGGGTCAATCGGGTCCCTAACAGGACGACAAAGAGATATATAGACAGAAGGAAATGAAGGGAGAGAGAGGTAGTGATGCAGGAGTTGTGTGTGACTGTGTGTGTGAGGAGGGGGTTGTGGGTTTGACAGGGGGAAGTGTTGTATTGTACCGTTGTTGGCTAACTACGCTGGGGTTTCCCTGCAGTTACCTAGCAGCACTAGTTATCCCAGACACTTGAGATGCCTGACAAAGAAAGGTATGGGGAGAGAGTCAAGTCAATTTTAAGCAACATTGTTTGCATCACAAAAGATAAACTGCAGATTTTCACCAACCCATGAACTGTATTTTGTTACACAAAACATCAGCTAGGTTCCAGTGCATATGGCAGTTGTGGTGAATGCCAATGGCCTAATCAAAAGAACAACTCGGTCCTCAACCCTGTAGCAATCAATTTTTACATTAACAATGGATCAAAATGTTTGTAAAGTGATGTGTGGTTTGATGAACCCACAGATAATTATCACTACCTCCGCAATTCCCCTCAGCAATATGGCACATTTAAGCATATTTAAGCTCATTGTTTTGGTTTTGCAGCCTTTAAGTTTACTCTTTTTGTTTCATCATATTTCTCTCATCAACCTTGTTTCTAGCAGCAGCAGTGATGTTGTCAGCGAAACAGCTCATATACTGACTGTACGCTACCTGCCCAGAAACAAATGGCAGACAGTCAAAGTTAGTGACTAGCTGGTGAGCAGAGTGTAGCATTTAGTAGCTAAAAAGCTAGATATTACATTTGGAATTTTTTGGAGACCAAAACAGAGCTAAAATGAAAGCAAATATTGGACTTACATTTGTCGGACAGAAACACAGCACCAAATGAATGCTAAGGTTGCTCTGTGTAAATAGGCAACAGTTTGCTAACATCGACTTTAAAAAGTGAGAATATGTCAGTGTTGTGGCTTCAGCTTGCCTCCAAATGGTCATAATGTTGTCTACAGAGGAAAAATAAATAGGAAGAGCTCCTCAGAGGCCTGTACTATGAAGCAGGATTTGGGGTTAGCGAGGGAACTTCAGGTTTAACTCTGGGTTTTTTGAGGGTTATGATGGTGGTTCATTTCTTACTGGGGTACATCACCATGATAACTTATGCTGAACCATGGATGTATTATAAGAGCTGGATACCGGGCCATAAAATGGCACCCATTCAATAATTGCTCGGCTGGTGCATACGCCAAAAACAGTTTCTAGCTTCCAGGTTTGCTGCCATGTTGTGTGGCCCACTGAATATGCGCAGTAGTGTTTCCCCCCCCTTGAGGTGGGGACCTGCGAGTTCCCGCTTGGCCCATAGACTTTACATTATGATGATGTCATAGACTTTTAAATCACTTTTCTTGGCTCATGGAAAGTTTCACAAATATAAAACCTCCATGAATCAAAAATTCATAATAGAAAGAGTCATAATTGACAGTTTGAGGTGTCCTATCAACGGTTTTATAGATGTCTCTTTTACAATAGTGGTCCATGGGGAAAATGCTTTTTGGGCTGCAGGGGGATCTTTCACTGCAATACTGCCAGTGGCCACTCTTATAAAACATCCATGTGCTGAACAGTTAAGCTGCTCCAGGTTAACTTCAGAGGATTGGATCACAACCTGCCAACACCCTGACCACTGACCAATCAGATCACTGGAGAAAAAGAGTCATGATTCCTACAGGATCCAAACATGAATATAAAGTTAACAATAAAGTGACAAGTTAAAAAGAGCAATACATATTTTTATAGGTCAGTTGGAACATTGTCTTTTCCAGGCTTTCTATTTCCACTTTGGTTTTAAAACAGAGCATCTAAAATCTTTTACAACACAAAACACATGATGATTTTAGCTGCATTTAATTGTTTAAGTTGATTTTATCCCCAGAGTGACAGCTGACAGTGTGGATGATTTTACACTCTGATTCCATCACTGCAGCTCAGAATAACATGAGACAACTATGTGATGATAACTGGAATTGAAAACGAAAGATTGTCTTTTATTAGAAAAATGATCCACACTATTAATTGGCTCCATGATTATAAATGCAACATTTGGGTCAGATATAGCGTTTCTACATCCTCTTATTCTGTTGTATGATTACAGGCTGTTGTTTACATTTCACTTTGTTGAATATGACTTTTTATTGTCCCTAAAAAGAAGTACTTTGTATCACCGTTTCAAGTACTTCACTCATGGTTCTGATCTTGTTATTAACAACCCAGTCTCTTTCACATGAACATGCTAGTAGCTGGATATGAAAACCCAGAGTTGACTGAGCTAGTTGATAACCAGCCTCATAGTACTGGTTATCTGGATGGCGAATGTTAGGCTCAGTGGAGCCAGCTAACAAAAAGATATCCTGGTTATGTTGAACTTGCTTCATAGTACAGGCCCCAAGAATTTTTTTACCTGACTAAATTGTCAGCATGTGTTGGCCATATTTCACTGTGTTAACTCATTCATAATCTACTTGTGCTAAAATTTGTTAATTACACAAATACATCTGCTAAAACATGTCATCCTCTTGTCAGCTCACCTTGACTATTCATGAGTACTGTAATGCTGTTTTGCTTTTGTTAAAATAAGCCTCCGGTAAATTGTAATGTACCAGAGACCGCTACCACTCTCAGTAGGACAGTCTTGTGTTAACAGGTGCAAATAACGAAAGTAATCAAACCATCAGTGGAAAAATTGCACCTACCAGCCTGTACACAACAGTTTACTGTGCATGTATCATTTGATCATATTTCACAGGAAGTTTGCGGGATTGTGTCACATCAGTACTCTCATTCCTGGTCCCCAAAATTCAGAGTCTGACTGTTTGGTTTTTTTTATAAACTTTTTATTATTGTCATGCAATTGAGAAGACAAGAGATAACATTAGTTGACAAAGAGTTACTATATAATGAAATAATCAAAGCAAACCAAAACAAAAAAATGGTTTGCATGTTGGTATGAGGTCGGTTTAGTTTAATGGGGATAGTTGAGAGTGAGTTAGACTTGAGGAGTTAGCAGAGGAGTGAGCTCACCAGCACTGAGAGAGGAGAAGAGAAAAATAAATGGAGCCCAAATAAAATGAAATTTCTCGGTCTTGCTTTGTCATGTATATCTAATCTTTTCAAGATGCAAGCAACTCATTAAATCTCTCATCCAGTGTATATGAGAAGGTGGTTCAGTTGACTTCCAGCCCATGAGAATGAACCGTTTGGCGATTAGGCTGGAGAAAAGCAGTGCATCTTTCTCGGAGTTAGAGAGAGGAATATTTTTGCGTGAGAGGTCAAGGAAAGCAATGAGTGGGGAAGGGTCAATAATTTTGTTTTGATGCTTTTGCTTTTAATGTTTTTCATGATTTAGAAATAGTTGAAAATTGACTTCCAGAAGGTAAATAATGTTGGGCAAAGCCAAAACATGTGCATCAACTAAAACAATGTGGTTATATTATATTTGAAGATTAATTCTTGAGCTTGGAAACAGCACTGTGACAAAAAAAAAAAAAAAAATAGGCTATTTTTTTTTTTGTGTTGTGTTTTGTTTTCTTTCAATCACATTGCAGGACCTTCCTCAGCAGATGATGTTGCTCAGTTGCCATGGAGATGGTTTAGTTGTTTTGATGTAACTAGTAGTACGGAATCTTGGCGATGTCATAACAGGTGGTTGCATATGTGGGTGTCTTTGTTTAGGGATGGTCTCTGGCAACAGATTTTCCTGGTTGATGACCCTTTCACAATAAATGCTGTGGTTTTGGTCTGGTGTTCACAGTTATCCCCACAGCTGTAACATGTGATGTCATACACCACATACACCCCAAAGACAAAATCTGCCCCGGATAATTGTCCCATCCCTATTGGTATAATTTTGGTTAATCGCCCAGCTGTAAAGACCTGCACTGTGAGGTCTTTTTTCTGGGATTTTCTGTTGATGGAGCATGAGTTTCTGTTGTTGGTGGTCACCCATGTCTGTTGCTGTTGCCAGTAATAAATAAGGCATCCTTTTTCTGTATTGCAGAGAATATTTCCTGAAATAACTTACAGCATTTCATTCTCTAGGTGGCCACTGTGGAAACATGACTAGATGAAACCAATTCTGTGTAGACCAGTGTTAAATCCTTTAAGACTAAAAAGGCATTAAAGACTAATTTTCAGTGTTTGTGTGTGTGTACATGGGTGTTCTCCTGATTGGATGAGTAATCCTGTGCCCATGTGTATGTATTTATGTGGAGATGTATGTATACACATGCAACCCAAACAGCCATTTTACACTGCTATTTACTCTCTGGAACATAAAACAAAACAGCCTCTTAATCCTTCCAAGGTGTGTGGCTGGCTCCCCTTGAAGGTTGTAATACCCCTTTACTAGAGCAGTTAAAACACTCAGGCAATAAAGCAAAAAAGAAAGGGAAACGTGAAAGCAAAGATCACACACATACAGAACTTGGAATTTGCTCAGAGCCGGCCAGGAAGTAGTGAACATTGCTACTCCTCCACAGCAGGGCTGAATGGGGCTTTCCACGGCCACAGGCCAGATTTTTATTGCACAGGATCTGAAAAACACATTTGTTTATCTGAAATGAGGGTGAAGCAGTCAAACTGCATTTGTGGGAGCTATTAAAGGGAATCACAAAAATGTTGTATAAAGGTTAGTTTGAGGCTACAGTTTGCTAACTTTGTTGTTTTTCCCCCCTTTGCCCTAAATTTTGTCCTCAGTACAAACAGCCCTGTCATTTTTGCTTATGGATTTTATTATATCACTGTTTAGTGATACATAAATATTTAAAGTTAATGTGGTAATGTTTTATTTCACACCAAAATATTCATGGCAACGATAAAAGGCCTCAGTATGCTTCAAATGAAGTGCTTGTCAGATTGTCTGATAGTGTCTGAAAAGTAAAAAATTTTGTGACTTGTAACAATTCGACAATCACCATTGGCGAATTGTTACAGCAATTGTTACAGCAATTGGCCAGGTGCATAAATGTGTAAAAGTTTAGTAGTTAGTAGTAGTTTAGTAGTTTGATCGTCTTGCTCCAGTTCTCTGTTTTAATTCTTCACATAACTACTTCCGACATTTTTCATTTGTACAGCCAAGTACAACATCGTGAACCCCTTCGAGGAGCCATTATCCCCATTTCTGCAATACATCACGTTGTAAGACTACAAAGACACACAGAAGACAGAATTGTTGGGTAAAGATTGGTGAGGCATCCAGGAGGAGGCTATGATGGCACACTTAAAACCCTACCTTTGAGTATGGCCATTAGAAACAGCCTGAAACAGCTTTGCCTTTGTTTGGGTGTGCCAAACATTCTGACTTCAGCCTCTGAAATGCGAAGATGTGCTCCTTAGTGATATTTTACATAGTTGTAAACTGAATATCTGTGGTTGTTGCACTGCTGGTCACATAATACAAGACATTCATGCCAGCTTGGACTTTTATTTCACAATTTTTTGACATTTCACAGACCAAACAATTAATTAATCAAAAAATAATTAGATAAAAACAATTAAAGTTAGTTGAACCCTGAAAGCTGAGTTGATTTGTTGGTGGTGTGTTCAGAGACATTTGGAAATGAGAAACTATAGTGCAATTGGCTTTCAAGAGGCATTGCTTTTACTAGCCACGCTGTCCTAAAGCCAAACCTGAAGGGGAAACAGTAAGAAACTGGGACAAAATGTGAATTTTGTGTTTTAACAAAGTAGTTTATGGCATACTCATTGGCTAAAATGGTAATCTCTCAAGGGTAATTTCTTTCAGATTACCTTTGATTGATCTGTCTCTTCTTGAAATTGCAACATGCATGAAAACACCCAAGCCTATTGTTTTCTAAGTAAACCCACTCTCTGGCATCAAGGTACTATCCAATGTCTCAGATAAGCAGCAGCTTTGTCACATGTGCTGTGTGGATTGGCACATCTTGGCTACTGTACCTTGACAACCTTTTTATGCCTGTGTGGTACATGTAGTCTGCAATGCAATGGAGCATCAAATAACATGCATCAAAAGACATGATGCCTTGTGATGTGGTTGGTGTGTTGCCCTTTAATTTTGCTCAGACAAATAAGGCAAGAAAATGGTCACTTTGACAGATTTTTCATGCAAGCTTTACAATGTCTCAATGACCTGAAGGTAGCAAATAAATGTAAAAAGTTATGGTACTTATATACCAACAGTAAATTATATGCATTTTGTAGTTGCTGGTCTTCAACATGGAAAAAGACTGTAATGATCCTTTAAGAGAACATCACATAGAGGTTGTTTGCACTTGGTGTGATCACCAGCCATATTATTTACAACATATATTTCCAAAGTAAGATGCAGATTGTAGAGGAAAACATGAAGGAAAACAACATTCTACCTGCCCACCATCCTCCCTCGTTAAACATCCACACCGTTAATAATGCCAAGTTCCACATCCAAGCCCAGCAGGGAGCCACGTGTTAGAATATACTGTGCTGTGCAGTACCAGGGTGGGCCGGGGTAGCCTGCTCTCAGTTCAGCCTGGGTTTGATTGTAAAAAGCGGGGTTTGGGGTGGGGGGTTGTTGCCTGGTTGGAGGTATACAGCGCCCACGCACACATTTCAGCAATTTAACGTTATGTGTTCTCAAATTGGAATAGATGGGAGTATGTGATGTGATTAATTTAACAGAATGCTATTTGTAAAGGCGCTGACGCACACAGCTCCCTGCCTCACATCATGTTACACACAATAACAGAGTGCAGAGGTGAGACCACTGCTTGGTTTCAGAAGATTTCTTTGTGGCTCTACCATTTACCATTTGAATGTATCATTTTACCATAACTTCAATGCTACTCAGAAGTCAGAATTGTCCCTTAATTTGATGAGTCGAAGGACACTTAAACTACAGTACCCATAAACCAAAGCTGTTACGATTAAAAGGCCTTGCATATTCTGAATGTTGCAGTTGGAAAAGTCCATTCAGAATTAAAGTCAGTTCTGCATAGTTGCTAAACTGATCCAAAATGTCAAACTGCATTGTTTAAAACTGCTGAATTTGTCCAAAACCTTCTGCAAAGGTCAACATATAATCTAATTTTCCTGACTGAAAAGATACATTCTTGTTCCTTCAGCATTAGAGGAATGGGCAACAGAATTTAAAAATTAATCGCTACCCGGTTGCTCAAAAATTGGCCTGGGAGTGA
Source organism: Thunnus albacares (assembly GCF_914725855.1). NCBI lineage: Eukaryota > Metazoa > Chordata > Actinopteri > Scombriformes > Scombridae > Thunnus > Thunnus albacares. The sequence continues at coordinate 5,034,456 of NC_058121.1, forward strand.
GGCACAGTCCCATGTGAAGGGGTTGTTGGGGTCACATTCACGAGTGAGGGTAAAGTGGAACAAAAGATTGACAGATGGATTGATACCATGTTAGCGCTCAATTTACCAGCCGATATATGTTCCAATCCACACCAATGGTCTTCGGGTAATGACCAAAAGAATGAAATTCTGCAAACGAGCAGGAATGAGTTCCCTTCACATGGTGGGAGAAGAACCGCTGCTCCTTCTTGTCATATCCTCAAAAAGTCGGACCCAGACCACACTGGAGGGATAAGAATATGTACAATATGTTAGAGCTAAACTTAAATCAATTCAAATTCAAAAGAAGGAGAACATAGAGTTATTCAGCATATTAAAAGCCTGGTCACAAAGGTGTCAAATTCTGAATAACTGGTGAGCATGTTTTAACACCCAGAACTTAGAGATACAGAAGCTTTCAATAGTTACTTTGCAACAGAAGTGGCCTAGACAACAGTTCGCCTCTGTTTAGTTTGACAAAAGTAATGCATGCACAGAGGACTCTTAGCAGTTGGTGTCACAGCAGAAATCACATCAGAAAAAGGATGAATCACTTTCCACTCATAGTGAGTCTAGGATAAGCCATGACACTTTTGTGTTGCTTTTCATCATGACAAAATGTTAACAAAAACAGTGAGCCATTATGTGCTGTAACATGCAGAAATGACGGCCACCTCTGGTGACGCACCTTCACCATAGCACTGTTTGTCCCCTCCAGGCAGCTGTATCACGCTTTATAAGACAGTATGACAAAACCTGTCAGTTTAGATGAAAACCAGCAACTAACAGCAAGTTGCTGTTATTGGACATTTCAGACTTTTTTTTGTTCGGAGAGCTAACAAGTCTGCATATAACACAGGGATATATACACATATACACACAGATACGCAATCGTGCTACTTCCTCATGCGAACACATAAACACATCCGCAGGCTGACATACTGAATCATCACAAGACTTTTATAGGTCATTTAAATGTGGCCAGCTAACAGGGACAGTGAGGCATGCAAAGCAGGGGGATTTCTCTTCTGTCGATGTGTGTTATGGCGAGCGAGGTGGATGAGAGACGACAAGCTCTCGGCCCAGAAGGCCGGCACGCGAGGTCCTCCGGCTCCCTCCACGACTCACGCGAGTTTATTAATGTTGAGCAGGAGTAGTGGATTGAGTGTGCGTGAGTATTCTTATACATCCATTAGAATGATTTTGAAACCATTTGGAGTGGAGACTCTCTGCAGGTCAAATGAAGCAGATTCTCACTTCTTCAAAAGGGTTAGTTTAGGATTCAGGCTCTGGTTTGGGGTTATGGTTAGGTTTAGTTTTATGGTATGGGTTAATGTTATGGTTAGTTTAGGTTTAGGTTCAGGTAAAGGTTGACTGCAGATAAAAACTAGCTATAAGCTAACTCTGGTACAGTGCATGAAATGGCAACATTTATGTATAAAACTATACTTGGTCCCTTTCAAATAAAATAAAGAAAAGAAAGGTTAAGGTTCATGTGAAGGTTTTTTGGTCATGCATGACAGAGTGTGTGTGAGCATGAGTGCACACCACACATCTATTTATACTTTCCTCCCAGCACATATGCATGCTTTCATATCTGTATTTACATTTATGTACACGTGATTGTGTGTGCGGAATCATGACTCCCCAACACTGGCTCACATCCATTTAATCTCTCTGGTCTTATCTCTCTCAATCATCCTGGATTTATGCACTTAGCATGTTTGTTACAGTGGACATTAATCAGGGATCAACCTGATACAGTACTTACCAAAAGCGGAGGAATGAATTATATGCTGATGCTCAGAAAGTGTAATGAGCATGTAGTACAGGAAGCATCAGTGAGGAAAACATATTTGGCAGCAATATTTGATCTAGATTTTAAAATCAGCGAGCAAATGAAAAAGACAACACGTGGAAAAAAGGGGAAATCAGCAAGTAGGCAGCTAGACACACTGTGCATTATACTGTGGTTTCTCTACTGAAAGAGGGCTGGGTGAAATAAAATATCATAATATCATAATATTATTTCATAAAAAGAAAAAAAGAAAATACTAAGAATATTTTATTTATTCTCTTCACTTCTGACCTGGTAATATTGTTGACACTTCCCACAGTTCATTGACACTTTACAGCCTTTCAGATCGTTCAGTGCAGCTGACACTTCAACTCATTTCAGCTGGTTTTACTTCAAAAAACACCTCAGCTACTTCTAGGACAGTTCCTTTCACCAAGCTAACAGTCAACTCCTTTCAGTCCTTTCAGTGCTTACATTTAAACAGTTTTCATGTCTTACAGTTTACCTGACAGTCAGCTCCCTTCAGTGAGTTTAATTATACACTTGAACTCCCCTCAGAACATACACTTCAGTTGAAAGTTCAAAACCTTCAGGTCATTCCTGTACTTACAAGCTAACCACCCTCTCAACACCTGTCAACGCTGCCACACATTTTAGTGTTTTCTTCTCCTCTTTCATTCCACAGTTTTCTTTTAATAAACATACTTGTAGTGCATTTTATTATCCAGTTTTAAAAGCAATGATGTTCAGCTCCCTGCTTTTCAGGCAGCTATCAGCTTGCATGTCAGGGCCATTCATGTCAGGTTTCCAGCAATGTGGTTCAGCTTCAAGCTTTTCAAGCAATATATTTCAGCTGTCAGCAAGCACACATATTTCTGCAGCAAGGCAAAGGCACGCAAAATCCCACAAAATAACGAATTTTTGTTCAAACACTTTGTCAACAATTCACCAGCAACATTGCAGATAATAAATTCATTGTTTAAGACTTTTGTCAAGTAATACTGCTAAAACATTAGCTGGTTTCTGCTGAGAATTGGCTTTTGAGAATTTGAGTTGCTCTGTTTTATATCATTTTAAATTGAAAAATTGACTGATCCACTGTGATAAATGACATCAGACAAACTCTTTACACATGCTAACTGTTAGTGTCTATTACAGTTTGCTGAAAATCTTTCATTTGGACAACAATTTTATTAGATGATAGATGGAACTGCAATGCCACTGAAAACTTGAAACTACATTGTACATCATAATGAAGGAATATTCTTCACATAGTAGAGATGAATATCTTTCAAATATTCAAAACACAGTCCATTCTACTTTATAAATACTTCAGAGCAATAAGCATCATTTCCTGTCGTATCAGATACCCAAGTTCCATGCTGCATGCATATCAATCACCCATCACAGTTTCTGTTCCATTCGTGGGGAGGATGTAGCATCAGTCTTTTGTATGATACAACTCTGTATCAACACACATGCACACACACTCCAACAAAAGCATGAATAATGTATAACCATAAGGAGCACACACAAAGCAATGTGAAGCTACTGTATATTTTGCTTGACAAACAGATGAGTCAGCGGTTTTATTTCCAGCCGAGTCATTGTCAGCTCACATAAGCGTCAGTGAAGAAGTGGAGCAGAGAGACTCTGAACAGGCGGCAGGATGACTGAAGGGGAGAGCTGCTTGTGAAAAATCAGTATTCATGGAAAAAGAGGAACGCCAAGGAGTGATCTGTGTGTATGTGTGTGTGTGTGTGTGTGTGTGTGTGTGTGTCACAAGAGATTGCGTAGTGCAATCCATTGTGAGGCTTTTTGAGATCGATGCACGAATTTCCTGTGACACGCCTACACTTGAGACACTAATAGAAAAGTTATGTCTCAGAGCTGTTCTGTACTGATAGCTTGGGAAAGCATCTTGCTCCAAGCTGTGGAGGGAGGGAGCAGTAATCAGATACAACTGAGACAGCTGCCTGCACAGCTGTGACTAGTTGTTTTGATCAGTTGACCAACAAAACCAATCCGGTCATGTGCACTTGTCTGAAAACTACAGCTGTTTCCACTTTCAGAAAGGTGTCAACATCAACGCATGACAAGTTACACAATTCAGCAAAAGAAATATGCACCCATAACAGTGTTTGTTTCTTTTTCTAATATAGTAGACATTTCATTTGAGATAATCTTCAAACAAAAAGAACTCAAACACTTGAAACAAGAGACAACGCCTTGGGGCTGCGTCAAAAACAGTGACTGATGCAATAAATTTTTTTCACTGAAAGATGTTTTGACATGTAACAGTAGGAAAAGCACAGATGAATGATGGCTGATATCCATTTAGCTGCTTCAGTTTTATGGTCGTGGTGTTGTGCATGGTGATTCATTAGCCAAGTTCACATCTAAATGTCGCACAAATATTAACTACATTTCCTGCAAATGAATGTGTGTTTCCATCCACTACTGTTGGATGGAACAGAGATAAACATTTGTTCACTCTCCAGTTGGTTTTTATTAAACCGCTGTAGAAGAAGAGTTTGCAACACCATCATGATAATTAGAAGAATGGCGTGTGCAAAGTACAAATGATAATCACATTACTTACTTACTGCCACACTATCATGGCTTACAGAGACACTTGAATAGAATGGAGCCATCTTTGATGTTATTAGTTTATGGGTGTTTCTGCAATACAAGTCAAAAAGTCCCTGTTTACACTTGTCACTTCAAGTGTTTCAAATCTTAATAAAACCCTTGCTTGCTTTATGTCACCTTTTATGTGACAGATTGGCTAACTTCAGTGTAATTTCTGTGCCACTATAGCTGCCATTATCACAGTAAGTAGTAATTGGCTAAATGGCTGAGCACATCTATTCTTAGCTTTCTGATGGCAGATAGCTATCTGACCTGCCCAAGATGCATGAAAACAACAACAACAACAACAGAAAACCTAATATATGTATTGTCATCTGATAGTCAGCAGTTCCTCATAGAAAGACTACCACAGTAAAAATGATCCAAGGGCAAAATGTAGTCTTGATTGGTGTCCATGTTCAACTGCTGCCTTAGTTAGACTCAGCTGGTGTGAGCACCAGATAAATAACAACAAGTGTAGACAGATCCATCATGCTGCCATGCTTAGCAGGGACTAGTAACATATTTGTTTTGAACCGTTACACATAAAATCTTTGACCTCCTGTACTGGTTACAAAACATAACACCCAAGAGTCCATGTGACAGCTGTTCACAAGCCCTGTTTTTCATAGAAAGTCGGTGCTGTGAACCAAACATTAAATGTAAAGTCAATCTCTCCACTGAAGAAGAAAGGAAACTGTAGATATGATTGCACTCCAATTAAACCCTTGATGTTGAGCTCTCCTAAATTCCTAAATTCATTTTGTTGCCTGAGGTAATCACGAGAAAATGAATCTCTACACCCTCGAGACTTCCGCAGCTGAACTTCTGTTCTCCTCTGTGATCGATAAGAACAAGATCAAACATGACACGAGAATCAGATCCTACTCTTACCAGAGCAGTAGTGGCTCAACCAGTTTCCGTCCTCAAGATGAATGACTCTGTGTATTTCCCCTCTTTCAACTGCACAGCAGGTGTGTGTCTACATACTAAAATAAGACATGGCCCCAGCTGAACCAAAGGAGATCCAAGAGTAATGGCATGACATGCCCCTTCTTGCACCACCCCGAGTGTCTGTGTGTGTGTGCAGTCCTAACATGCGTGGAAAGCTAAGGTGTTGTTTAAGAGGTGGATCTGTTTCACTGGGTGGATTCCTTGAGATCCTGGAGGGCCATATGCCTCATGACTCACTTGGTATGATGTGTAAAAACATTATGCCCTACAAGTGGCACAGCAGAGTTTTATGTTTGAAGGAGTTCTGACCAGTTGAATCACCCAAATGCCAGATAATCAAGTCTACACAGTGTCTGCCTGGCATAAGAGACATTTTCAAGATCTGGACCTCAGGTTACAAGCTGAAGTACAGAGGAGTGAGCCAACATGGACGCACTAATCGGGAAGCAGAAAGACTTCAGTCTTTAGTATTTAGGTTCCATTAAGTTGGGGGAGTCTATGACTGATTAAAAAAAAGAATGGTCATACCATATTGCATAAAGTATACTTCTAGATCAGTGCATCCCAATCGTTTCCCTTAATGGCCCCTTAAAATGGAGCAGTCTACTTGTGACCTTGTCACATGTTGCATGAGCCAATGACTTGTGATTTTCAGAGGCCTGAAGAGGTAAAAATATCCAGGTTTTCTAAAGAAACAGGCAAATATTAGAGAAAAGTAAGCACAAATACATAATTTTACTTTCCTGCCCTGTAAATCATCTCTGGTCCACTCAGGTTTTTCTTGCAACACATTTCAGGTGTCACCACCCCCATGTTTGGAACCAGTGCTGTAGATGATGTGCTGCGGTGTGGACATGCACATGACAATTGCACAAGCCAAAACTTCACGTTATCACACATCACTCTAGATGCACACACACACATACAGATGTGAAGGGTAGCTGACATAAAGAACAATGGTGTATTGTGCAGAGCAGAGCATGAGACCTCTATTAGTTAGATATGAGGCAATTTGTTTGGTGCTGCATCTTATTAGTAGCTGACATTTGCTGACCTACATTCTTCAATTAAGATGAAATCCAGCAATCATCTTAGTCTAGTTTTCTTTGCTCTTTATATTGGATGGCTGATCATTTCACATTTAGACAAGGCTTTGACCTTTCTTTCTCTCTCTCTATCTCTCTCTCTCTCTGCTCAGGGGTGGATATTCTGAAACTGGTAGCAGCCCAGGTTGGCATCCAGTGGATTGACATCTATCAGTCGCTGGCCAACGCCACCGAGCGGGAGGTGGCTGCCTTCTCCAATGGCTACTCGTCCGATCACGAGCGGGCATACGCCGCGCTGCAGCACTGGACCATCCGGGACAGTGACGCCAACTTGGCCAAGCTGATCAACGCCCTGCACCGGCAGCGCCGCATCGACGTGGTGGAGAAGATCCGCTGTGTCATGGAGGACAACCCACAGGTAGGATGGATGGTTGAATAAGTGGGCAAGACATTCAACTAACTGCTTTGCCCCGTTTAGAATTTTAGAGTTTATCAGGTTTATGTGGAAGTGTACAAGGAAAATATATGTGACCTTTTCTGTCTTGACATCTTTTTCACATGCAGCTCTGTCAACATCACTGGCACAAGCTGTAGTACACACTGTTCTCTCCATCTCTCTCCCACTGAAATCTAATCTCTGAGGAAAGCTCTCTGGTGTGTCCCCCTGAAGCCAGTCCCTGTGGTTCAGTTCAGCTGCATTCCTCACATTAAAGCCACAGTTCACTTTGGGAGAATGATTTGATGTTTAAACAGTAATTACATTATTATGAAGAATGCTTGCTGGGATGAGTGAGAGAGCTAGGAAGGAAGTGAGTCCGCAGATCCAATTTTTGTCTGTTGATACTGCTTTCAAAGAGGTATTTTGACATCACAGATTGAGGTGGGGCCAGAGTGGGCAGCAAAGTGAACTGCGACACAAGATGGAAGTGCAGAGAGGCTTTTTTTATTCTTTTTTTTATCAGTTTTGACAGTTTTTTAAAATGTCTTTCTTGAAAGCCCTCCAACATTACAGAAGTTCAATGCTAAGTGCTGGAGTACCCCTTAAGTTCCATCTCAGATGTAAAAGGGTGACTATGGAAAAAATGAAAGGTAAAATTCCCCAGATTTTATTTAACAGGTTAAATAAAAGCTATTGACTTTTCATGCAACGCCATCAACATCTGAGTTTGTCCAGTACTTTGCTTTATGAGTAAATACCTGCAAAACTAATGACATTTCCATCAGCCTCAGGTGTAATTTGTGTTTAGTGCTAATTAGCATGCTCCTTTGCTAAACTATAATGGTGACCATGGTAGACATTAGCAGCCAAACATCATCATATTAGCATTGTCATTGCGAGCATGTTAGCATTCTGACATTAGCACTGAGCTCAAAGCACTGCTATTTTTAAGTACAGCCTCACAGAGCCACTAGCATGGCTGTTGTAAGTGTCCAAACTGAAAGTGAGGGCTGATGACTGATGATAGTTAATCAGTAGTAGTGGTTGACCACAATTTTTTATTGATGTTCAGTACTAGTAATAAGTACATGTACGTATTACCTCTATCTGTACTTGTCTTTTTGCTCTTCTATTTATTGTCTCTATAGGGGTGAGGCTATTTCCGTTGTACTGTGCAGTTTCACAAACACAAATTTTCTTTCTCTTTGAACTGAATGCAGCCTGGTGCATGCATGTAGCAGGATGTCTGTTATTTAGTGAACTCATATGCGCAGCCTCACTCATGGGCCCCTTGTGAGCCACCTAGTATCAGCCTCATACTGTAATGCAGAACACAGAAAAAACATGGGGGACCCAGGGGACACAACAGATCCTTCACCACCATCCACTTTTCTCCATCTCTTTCCTCCGACCTCTCTTCTAACTTCGAACTTTTCTCGGGATTCGTATCACATTAATGTCCTCGACTGCACTCTTCAAGGTCAGCGCTGCACAGAAAGAGTCTTGTTCTGGTTTTAAAGACACGCGTGACTCTGAGCTTTGTGCTCAAATAATTTTGCCTTTCATCACTGCTTAATAATCAGCAGATGATCTCCTGCTGTTGTTTTCTGTCTAGCTTTCTGGATTGATTGCAGATTAGATAGCAGTTAATAAATTGTTACGTAAGGGAGGCATGCTGATGATATGTAGAGTACAGTGTGGTGGAGAGTAGGTTGACCATATTTTCAAACCCCCAATCCGGGACCCTTAAGACCCTTTGAGTGTACTGCACATTCATGCGTGCACACTTGTATGCACTTATGCACACACCATAGGCATTTTCATGAGGATCTGAGGGGTCAGTTATTTTAGCGCTTAGCACACCCACCAAGCGCACCTTTCAACACCATGGACAGCACCTCAGCAGATGAAAAATTATGTTTTATCCCCCAAAATCCACCAATGTGTTTATCAGTGTGCACAAGCGCAAGCTGCCGGCTAAATGGCCGATTGTGACACATTCTCTGCCAGCTTTTTTTTTTTAACAAAACATGCTACAAATCTCTTTGTGGCCTATAAATAACTTTATAGGCTATAACATAAAAATAACTTTAACTTACATCTTCACAATGCTATGTCACGAGCTGGTCACAAGTTTACAAAGATTAAAATGTCAAAACATTAAATCACAATTGCATCTTGTTAATGATAACAAAAACCAAGAAAGAGCATTTAAAGATAGATACCTTTAAGAACATTGCCGGGTATTTTACACTTTCTTCTTAGTTAGAGTTTTTTTTCTGGAGCTCTCAGCTCTCAGGGAAACCACTGCTTATGTTTGGTTGTCTTAATATGATCTTTTATATACAGAACTTAAGGACAGAATGTAATGTAGCTAAAGCTGTCACAAATGCCAGAAGAAGTATGACTAATGTACTTTATCAGTTTAGTTACAACAACAACACTTAAGCTAGCTAGCTAACTACTATTTGTAGACTACATAAACACATGGATGACTGGCACGGATGGACTAGGAGCAAGACAAATGTTTTGTTGTCTTCCCGGCTCTCGCTTACGTCACTCCCCTGTCACACACAGTTCATTCAGTGGTTACACTGATCAGGGATCAGATAAATGCTACAACAGCACGCTACACATTTTATACAGTATGACTGCATGTTGAAATAGCTGGCGCCACTTTTTCCTTTTGGTTTAATGAGACACAGAGATTTTCAGTTTGATTTCAAAGCTAACTTATGTGTCTTAAAGAGAAGGAGGTTGCATTCACACTTTTTTGATATGGGATAGGTATCTGTAATGTAAATGGGGTAATTGGACTATCCAGAGTGCCTGAACAAAAGAGGTTTCAACTGAAAAAGACAAGAGATATGTGCAAAACTTCAGTATACTCGCTTTTATAAAGGTCAGTGTCAATCAATGCTTTGTATGTTCTCACACATTCCCGGTCAATGTGACTTACTTACAGGAAGTATGCCAATGTGAACGTTACATAAAAGCAATAACATTGAGCATTGGAAACACAGTGGGGAAACAAACATTCACAGTATCGACGCTATTCCCATCGGAACAACTGAGCGTCAGCTGTCTGATGGATGTTTCTATTTTTATGTCAGCTGCTTCATGAGAGTGGAGAACAGAGAGAAGAGTGATGTGATCCCCTTTCTTCTCAATCTGTTTTCTGTTCGGACGCACTGTGAGCTATAAAGCATCCTAGTCACATCATATGGATCTGTATCCACATGTAAGCCACATGTTGGACCCTGCTATCATATGTAGTGTATGCAATAACTATTTGAAAACTGCAAAAGACATTCTGAATCATTGACAGGAAGTTGACAGATCTTATTTTCAAGTAACAAAACTCATGAGATTCTAGTCAAACTTCAGTTAACTCAAAAAAATGAGGGTTAATGCATGTGTTATTCATGCATAAAATGGTTTTTTAATAGAGATACTGCTGTGCCTGCCTGCTTCTCTGGCCTTGGCATCAGTATGTACAAGTAAGTGATTAAAGAGCAGCCATGCTGTTTCATTTCGATAACTCTCCTGTGTGTGGCTAATGAATGCATCATGTCAGAGCCTGCAGCAGACGGAGCTGCCATCCTGAGGGAGGAGTGAAAAACAGAAGGAATCAGCGAAGGGGAAAGATGGCGATTTTTGCTGCTCTGGCTTTCCTGTTTTCTCGACACAAAGTAGGATTTCATGTGTCTGTACAGTCAGAGACGGAATAAAAGGGGCAAAGAAATGATCATCCGTTCACACAACAGAAACGGTTCTGAAAAAGTTGCACATGATGTTGGTGTGGAAGGGTCAACGCTGCTCGCTTCGTGACCCTTTTCACTATCGATATTTCAGTCAACAAACTCATGTGGAATGGATTTTTATCTGAGTGTACAGCACTGATATTTGGCATCTACGCTCTGACCTCTTCACTTCCCATAAGGAAGCATCATGCTCAGCAAAGCAGGGGGTGGGGAGTGACAATATTAACTTTGAACGTAGTAGAAGGTAGATTCAGACAAACCGGATCACCATGATCGACAGACTTTGGCTGACATAAGACATACGTCCTTATTTGCAGATTTTTAGGCATGATGCGCCAACTCAGACATATCAGAGCTTTCAGAAAATTCAGAAAGACGAATTCACAAAAGGATTGTGCGGCCTTTGTGGCGGCTAAACCTGTGCAAATGAGACAAAAAAAATCTGTGTAATTCATAAAGCACCCGCAAAGGGTGAAATGCACCCCAAACTGCGCTGCCATGCAAATAGCATCTCAGTGCTCCTTTGCTGTTTGTACATATGTAATTTAGATAATATGCATGCATTTGGCACTCATGGCCTCTTTCTATGCAAATCAGCCTCATAGCAAAAACAGCCCAATTCACAAAGACCAGCGCCAAATAGCCACACACAGTTAGAGAGAAATTATTAGCTTCTTCAGAGAGTTGGTGCTAACTGAAGTGCACTCTCACTCACTCATTCACTCACTCACACCTCTCTCTCTCGCCTCTCTCTCTCTCTCTTTCTCTTCAAATCTTCAAGCTCGTGAGGCATTGAATGATATTGAATTGATATTGAATGATATCAAGGCCGAAATCTTCAGTTGTACATTGTTTCAGCTGCTGTGTGATGCAGCCAGCTGTGACACACAGCCAGCTGTGGGCAACAAAGAGAACATCAGTACTGATGTTTCTGTGAAATCCCAGATACATTTAGTGACACCTGAACAACATTAGGTTTTTTTTTTTTTTTGTGGGGGCAAACAAACTGAAGCAGCGCTTCACAGTACTAGTGTTCATAGTGTAGTTCATAGTAAAAGCTGCACTCTGACTCTGATGAAGACACAGAAGTGTTGAAACGTTAGTCTGTTTGCACAATTAAAGGCTGTGAATTAATCAGTGTGCTCCAGTCCTTTTTGTTCTTTGGATTCAGCTGCATTTTGCTGGAAGATGTGCAGAGAACCTAGTTTCAGCAGCACTCCATAGCTCAGCAAAAAAAAACAAAAAACAAAAACAAACAAACAAATAAACAAAAAACCCCAGAGGTTCTGTAATTGAAATTTTAACTTTTGCTACTCCTAAAGGGATAAGCACTCATCCTGATTTGTTTGCTATAAAATAAAGCATAATATAAGAGTAAGGTTGTAGTATTTTTATTATATAATGTTAAAATATATTTATTTACATAGCACTTATTAAAATTGCAGATTACATGGGCTTTGCTAAAGGCAAATATCAAACAAACAAACAAATAGTAAGAAAAAAACAAGTGAACAATAAAAATTTAGATCAAGTAGTGAAAACAAAATGAGGAAAAAGGACAAAAAATACAGAGAAAAATATTATTAGTTACAAATAATATCAAAACAAGAACAACCCTTTAAAAACCTAAGAACATATGCATACATACATATAGATATGCAAACTACCAACTACCTGCACTTACACAAATACGTGTATATACACACACACACACACACACAGACCCATGTACACATACAGTATTTATAAGTTAAAATAAAATGATAAGAAAGATGTTAGATAAAAGTAGGTTATCAGAAGAGATGTAAAAGAGGAAGAAAAGGCTGAGTTGGTCACTCAGATTATTCCAGGCTTGATGTGCCCTAACAGCAAAAGCTCTGCCGCCTTTAGTCTTAAACCTTCTTAAATCTTACTGCTGGAAGGAACAGCAGGCCGTCGGACTTCAGCAGGTTGATCAGGGCAGAGTAACTCAGAGATGTAATTTGGGGCCAGGCCATAAAGTGCTTTAAAAGTAATGAGTATTATGTTAAAATCAATTCTAAAACAAAGTGGCAGCCAAAGTAAATACATTAAGTTGATGTGTTTTATTTGTTATGAGTTTAGTTGCTGCAGTCTGCACAATTTAGACTTGTTTTCTGAAGTAGAAACCTCCCTATTCCCTATTCCCAGATGTTGTCACTAAGTAATATCTTATAAATGTCTCAAAACTGGTGTTGATACATGTAGATACTGTACACATGCTGCAACTGTGCTGCAGATCTAATATATGTACCTCTAAAGAGAAAAAAAACAGCCATAACTTCAAACTGATTCACAAACACACTGTAATGTTGCCTCAACACTGGCCAGTAGCATTACTTGAACATAAATTTTGCCCTCCTTTCCTTCTGGCCTGCAAATTTCTCAATGTTTTTCTGGTTAAAGTCAGTCATCTTCTGCTGTGGTCATGGGTGTGGTGACGAAGATCTTTAGGAGAGTGGCAGTCTCTGAAAAGACTTCTTCAAGATTATTCTCCATAAATAATAGGTTCACAGCATCACGTCAGGCTTTGAACTCTCCCTTGCTGTAGATGAGACTAAGCTCTGTCTTCAGCCTGCTTCTATTGAGCACTGGAAAGGCCTTCAAAGTGTTGCTCAGTGCATCTATGTAGTCTTGTACTGGTCAAACCTGTGCCCCCTGCAGCCAGGTGGCACTGACAGGGTGGTTTGTGAAGGAGAAGCATTCCCTGGTGTGTCCCAGTATGGTATCAAAGACCTTCAGAGAGAAGAATAAAAAAATAGAGGTGACAAAATACTCATTTCACCTCCATCACCTAAAGTTACCACCAGGCAACAGTTCCATTTCTATATATGAAACTACTAAAGTCATTTTTACTGCCATTGTTATATTCTACCTATTCATAAAAAAGTAGGAAAATATTAGCTAACTCTAATGTAATTTATAGAGCCTTCTGCTGCCATCTGCTGGACAAAATGTGAATATGTGGTTGCTGAAGATTATTGCTTAAGTCTTGTAGCAAAGAATCCTGAAGTTAAAAATATCTTGACATAAAATTCCCTCGGTTGATCATATATCTGATGTAAGTAACAACTCTCCATCTAATATTACAAGCGTCTGAGCACATCTTCATAGAAAATATGGAAATTCTCCTTTCAGGTTTGAGGGTGATGAACTATTTCAGATTTCTAATGCTCAGTAGATCTGAATAACTGGTAGTAAGGAATATAACTGATTTCTAAATGAGACTTTATTTTACAACAGAATGCAAACAGCTCAGTAGAGATGCAACAGTGTGTCCCTGTGCAGAGAAGATAATAAAGCATTCTAAATAGGATTACATATTGTTTTATACCATGTAACAAACAAAGAGGAGCTCAAGAAATAACAGATGGTTTTAGCCATATTATGACTCTCCTCTAAGGTTGTGTTATAATAATGAACATCATACAAACAACTTATTTGCTAAACTTTTACACATACGTCATTGCTGAATAAGATGAAGAAACAGGAAAACCTTTTCACAGTGTTAAGAGATGAGGGGAGGAGAATCCCAAACACAAGATATCAGCGGATGTGAAGGTCAGGTGAAGATTTGCACATGCACCAAGAGAAGCAACATTATCTCAGCTTCTCTGTCACATGCACCCTGACACAGTCTGAATACAGAAAGCTAATGTTCCCACAAATGTGCATCATATTTTTAATCATACAAATTGTATTTTTCTTCAGCAAAGAACAAAAGGTCCTCAGGAAAGATGGCAGCAAGATGCTCTTTTAGTGCCGTATCAATGGACTCAGCCGTAGCTGACTGCAGAGGGATGAAAAAAAAGAAAAAATCTTTCCTGCACCTTGTTTTTGTCATCAATGCAGCACAGTTACAAGCACCAGCAGGCACTGTGCAATATCTATTGTCTCATCTGCCTGGATTGATAAAAATATCACTGCTCTGGGCTTCTTTGATGACGTGTTCCCTCACAACAGACAACATATAGTCCAGTAGCTCGTTCTGCAAAGTTCCCTTAAATACAGTGGAGTTCTCAAGGTGCTCTTTCAACATTCCATCAAGGGAGGCAACAAAATCCACCAACCCACAGAATATCTCAAGGTTATTGGAGCTCTCACTCTCATCATGGCCATGCAAAGCCAACTCTCAGGCGCCACAAAATTTCATACAGTGTTTTATTCTGGACAGGATGGGTCGATATTTTATTACCTCTTCGTTGTGCTTTCTAATATATGAGAGCAGGCATACATCACTTCCCAGTCGTCAGAACAACCACACCCCCTTTTGGGTGAAAACAGGCATTGTAAAGTGCCAGTGCCAAATTGGAAAAACTAGTGGCAACATGCCTAAAAGCTGCTGTGTTGCATATTGCACATCAAACAATAAATAAAACCCCGGTTTACGAGTTCCTGAACTTCCCCAAAGAGTGAAGGACAGTAAAAGAAGAGATCTGTGGCTTCAGGCCATCTGCAGATCAGATGAAAATGATAAACTGTGGGATACATCTTTGCCAAAGACTTCATCACAGGTAAGTTAATGATGTTCAAGTCAACAGTTATAATGTTAAAAGTCAAAGTAGTGAATGTCAGGGACAGGCACATTTTGGGGGGGCAGGTGCTCAAGTGAAAAAAAGGGCACTGATAACTGAATGCATGAATTCACATTACACAAGCACATACACACGCGCAAACACACGCACAATGAGTGGAGGAACCAAGCGGAGCAACTTTGATTACTTTTACAATCAAAAGGGACTCAATCAAACTGTCAAACTGCATCTCATCAGAACAAATTCTGCAGTTTTTTAAGAATAAAATCATCCTGAACTAGATCTAAATCAACACTTTTACACTCAGGAAGTAGAAGTTCATCAGGTTGACCTTTGAGTGATGTTCACTAATGAAGTCACAGTCTTTCTCAGAGTGGAAACTCTCAGAGAATAAAAATTAAGTCTTGTCCTGCTTCAGCTGAACACGACAGAGGTGGGATGGAAAGAGGAGTAAGAGGGAGTCATATCACCTCAAAGATGGCTGGCAGAGTGTGATTTAAGTGCGGGGCATGAAGGGAGGGGGGACTTTAATAGAGCCTGCAGCTAATTGCTCTGGTGGCATCATAAAGCCTGTCTCCCCCAAGAGCCCTTGGAGCCTGAATGCTGCTGCTAACAGAAGAGCTGCTGATACAGGAGGAGAGGAGAGGAGAGGAGAGGAGAGGAGAGGAGAGGAGAGGAGAGGAGAGGAGAGGAGAGGAGAGGAGAGGAGAGGAGAGAAGGAAACAAAAAGATAGGAGTAAGGAGGAAAGGAGAGGAGACATATCCAAATATGATTGCAAAGACAATTAACCACATACTGCATATTTATTTATTTCAGTTGCCTTACAAAGGAAATAACTAGCCTTCCGAGTTCACTTGTTTTCATTGATGATGCTATTTTACGATTCCACTTCAAGTTACCATCTTCTGAAAGTACCACTCAGCTAGCTGAAGAGCAGGAGTGACAGTCAAGCATGTGCATCTGTACTTATATTAATGTCGGCTATGAACATGAGCGACAGGCGTTGAGGATTGTCCAATCACATTAGATTAAAAAACATGAAAACAATACCAATTCACTGTGGAAAATCTGAAGGCAACCAATCAGAGAGCAGCCTCAGGTCACCTGCTTGCCAAAAGTTGAAGGACTTTGGGTGCTTTTCATTAGGCTAATTTATGCTTCCTCGCGTCCTCTCTTCTCCTGTGACCCAGAAATCGTTTTCCCTCCACTGTCAAGGAGGAACTTCCAATCCCTTAAATGCACCTCAGAGGACACAAGGAGAGAGGAGGCTCCCGGACGAGCTTAGAGCGAGGAACGACGGGTATATCCTATGTGGAAGTTTTTTACCTGACAACAGCAACCCTTGGATTGAATGTGTTTATTGATTGGTCAGCTGATCTGACGGAACAGTAAACAGTCGGGCTGTTGTTGTAATACAGCAGATCAGCAAAACTACCTGTGGCACAGGAATGAAAGCACCAACAGCAGCTGATCATATTTATTCATAAAATCAAAATTACTGACTCATGAATCAATCACAAAACTCTTGTAACTGTATTATTGTCTTCATGAGCCAACAGGCTTCTCCTTTCTTCTCTCCGTTTCAGGACGTCTCAGCTCTTTCAGGAAAATATGACGCTGCACAGCTGCATCTCCTATAAAATCATCCTGAGCCTGGAAAGCACGTCAGACTTTCACAAACTAAATAAGCAACATTTTATTTAAACATACTCTGCAGGCTACAGCTGTTTTTATTGCTCGTCTGTTCTGTTCTTTCAGTAATTAACAGGTTTAAGTGGTCTATTTGTGTCTTATTCTGTGACAGACAGACGCTGCTATAGATCTATAATCAAATAATAAAAATAGGAGCAGGTATCAGGTGTTTTCCTTCCAGGTATCACTACTTAATATAAATTATTAAGTAACAGTGTAAAGTGTTAATTAATTGAAAAGACGTGAGGAAGAGACACAAGGAGACACATTAGCATAATGAAAGCACCTTTAAATACACTCTCATTTGGCCGGTGCCCTTCACCCAGGACATACATGTATTCACACAGAAATTGACCATATACAATTTGGAACCAGTTTTTAATGAATGCTGGCAGACTACCAAACAAACTGGAGGAGTAAACTATTTTTAATTTAATAATTATTTCACATTAACAAACCGCCACTGTTGGAACTTATAAAGTCGGGGTGTATGATCCTGCTTATACCATGGCACCTTGCCAACAAAATGCAATATGTACAATCAAATTAAAAAATCAGTTGTTTCATTTTCACATAGAACTAATTTTGATCTCACTTTGCTGTTTTAAATCCAAATCCTGTTTGCATTACCCAAATGTTATTTAGGTCCTCTATTTAAGTTTCCTCTTAAGTTCTTTCAGATTCATTTTCAATTAAATGTGCGTGGCTCACACTGAAAAGCTAATTGTCCTTTTTTCAGTTGCTAGATACACAAATAATCCTAGTTCAGAGCTATTTAGCTTAGCCTCACTGTGGCTGTCTTTACCTACATTTTATTTTAGAACTGCAAATAAGCACCTGAGTCAGAGGTGTCTGGTTTACTTTCTGACCTGAGTTTAACTGAGCTGGTGGTCATGGTCATCAAAATGCTGTTGTCCCATTTGCAAATAAAGTGTACTGCATTCTCCACTTCTTGAGTTTGGACTGTCAAGTTTATGCGAGTTTGAACTTGGTGTTCTCTGTACTGAGAGAGGCCTATTGACTTGTGTTGACGAGGTGTTTTACCTGTGAGCGACAGTCTGTGACATATGGTGTTTCTGAAAGGGCCATAGCATTCTTATTAGTCCAGAACATTAAATAACAAAAATGCTGCTGCAGCCTGGTGATTGGATTGCTGATCAGTACCAATGACTCAACGATTACTTGGCCAAGTGCTGAGAATTTTGGCTCTCAAAAGTTAATTTCACTCTGTTTTGGAACAAGAACTGCCTGGCTAATTAGACTCTGAAGATGGCCCGTGACCAACAGCTGAAGGCTGTCAACTCCTGAGTTATGAGTCTGTTTAGCTGCGGGGAAGCAGCGAGATGGCTGGCGCTTCATTCTTCCTGGAAGAAAATACACACAAACTTAATGGCTCCACTCGACCGCTGTGTCAGACATTAAAGGATGATATAGGTTTAATATAACTTGGGTCTTATTGCTATAGGGTGGTCAACATCTATGTCCACCAAGTTGCATTAAGTTAATTGAGATCTGGTAAAGCAGCAAAATCTTTGAAGCAAAGTCTGGCATGAACAGTGTGTAAACACAGTTATCCTGTGCAGGATATACTATAGCAACAACATATTGGGTGCAGTTTTGTGGTGGGATTGTCTCACTACTGGTGCTCATTGCCCCATGGTTTTCGTGTTCTCAGATTTCAGTAATAATGAGTACACTGTTATCATAACCACTATAAACGATAGCCAAAACTATAAAGTACTAACAGCAGCATCTTCTGCTTGAGACACAGTTGACACACATGATGACACTGCAGAACAGTCAAACAAACCTCATTAATTGAGTCAATTTCCATATAGAATTATGTTCTTTAAGAGGTCAAAGGGTGATGGAGTTTTTCCCAGCATGCACTGCACCAAAAGTAGGCATACAGTATAAGCTGGAATGCTGTAAGTTAAAGAGTGTAAAGAGGGTTCATCTTAAACATATCTTACACCATGATATTAAGATTTTTAGAGTCTGACAAATCAATCATAACTCAAGGTCCTCTTGCAGTACTAGAGTTTTCCAGAGCTTTCACCTGTATTACATTGTCTCCATTAGTGGCTGGAGATGATTTGTTCACATGCAAGCAACTTCATTTATAGACCTTTTAGAATTTCTGCTCATGCTGACTATAAACATTACATATGAATGTTTATTTTTTAAAAGCTCCATCTGCTAACATAAAAAACAAGTTGGACCATGAGTTGGGATTATTTAGTTAAACTAGTATTTAACTACGATTCTTTTGACTTTCTGTCTTACATGTAGGGAAAATTGAGGCAGAAAAGCCAGGATGGTGCATTTAAAGGACACATATTGAAGTGCAGTGTGTTGCCTCTGGTTACTTAACGCTCAAGAGTTATATTTTGTGAGAACATGGTTTTTGGTTTTCACTGATTCCCAGAAAAAATCCATTTATCTTTTCTGCACTTTGGCTTCTTCTGTTTGTGCTTTCTCTCCTCTTTTCTTTCTACTTCTGTGAACAACAAAATGCATAAAAAAAACACACACGAGGGCTGCAATATACACAATGATGCATAATCAAATGCAATTTCTGCCTTAATTGGGTGTTTATGACTCAGGTCCCATTAGACAACTTACAGTCCCTTCCATAACAAGGCCCATAAGATAAGATTGTTTGTTTAAAAAAAAACAAACAAACCACATCCATTACATTCTGGAGAAAAGGACAACAATTTCCCAGAAACAGCACTGATTCTTTTAAAGGTAATTCAGAGAGATTATCTACATATGATTGTGAGTGTGTTTGACATTAATGCAGCCTGAGAGCAGGCTTGCCCATTGAAGATCTACTTTAAATGTCATAGATGAATTAGTGGTGAAGACTGAATGTAGAGTGACATCGTAGGAGTGTCTTTACAGCCAGTTCCTCTCTTAGCTGCATCTTTAGTTAATAGCTCATCTGTTTTGGGAGTAATTACAGCTGAGTGAGATTGTTCGCTGTAACATTTTTGATCTAATTAATCAAACTATCCCCAGCGTGTGTGCATGTGTGTGTGTGTGTGTGTGTGTGTGTGTGTGTGTGTGTGTGTGTGTGTGTGTGTGTGTGTGTGTGTGTGTGTGTGTGCGTGCCCGTCCCCTGTGCCCTTCATACTGCTGCAAACTGCCAACTCTGCCAGCAACGCTAACTGGCTCACTTTGTATGTGTGTGTGTACATATGAGTGTTGGGCTGTGTGCCTAGTGTGTGTGTGGCTCTTGTGTTGTGCTGACAGGAGAAGTCAGCGACTCACTCGGCCTGATCCTTTTCTCTCTCTCTCTCTCTCTCTCACACACACACACACACACACCATCCTGGGAGCTTTCTGGAACAGCAGTACTGTTCTTCCTCACAGTGACCTCTGTGCTCAGTCTCCTTCCCCAGCAGTTCAGCTCTGAGCTGTTCGTGGCTGCCAACGAAGGGGAATCAGATTCCATGTGGTTAGAAGTGCTTTCAGACAGACTGGCAGACGTACACAAAGTGCTCTACCTGGGTGGGCAGTGGTTATGTAGTGAAGGGACGCACTAGCAGTGGGCTGGCAGCGTTTGTCAATGCAGTGTAATTTAGTGTGATTACACTGTCAGTTTAATCACAGCCATACAACCTGCACACTGCTGAACCCATTTCTTGACAATTATGAAGAAACAGTCACACAAATGAAAGGTCCTACAGATGAAGATTGCCGCAAAAATGATCAAAAACATTATATTAAAGAGTCAGTTCACCCAACAAAACCCCAAAACACACTTTCTCATTTACCTCTTGTTATTGATGCACATTGTTTTGCTTTTATTTGCTCAGGTTTTGAAATACTGTATCAATCTTTGAGATTTCTTGCCTGCAGCGTAGTAAACTGTAGGTGGATGGAATTACATGTGTAATGCTCACAGCTTTTAAAATGACATTTGATAAATCCATCAACAACTTGTCTTTCTCCAAACTATTTCTTGTTTACTCAGGGACAATTTCTTTAAAAGAAAGAGGTGCCAGTGAAAACTATTTATAGTGTGCTCTGGCTGTTGATCAGGGCTTCCAGTAGCTAAGAGGGACTGGGAATATCCTGGCAAGCTGAATGTTCTGAACTGGAGGAATGTGAAGCAAGGTATTACTGGAAATGTGCAAGCATGCTCAGTCAGCTTTTACCACAAATGATCACAGGTTGTTTTGATTATTTGTTTGCTGTCCTTTTTTTTTTGCTCCAGAGAGCTGAATATGTACATGTGGTTCTAAGTTGATTTGTTTTTTTCTTATCTGTGGTAAGAAAAGGTATGAGGCTGTGTTCTTTCTTTCAATTAAAAAAAAAATATTGACACACTAGTCAAGTGAGAAGAGAAGTGCATCACAAATGAACCTGTGCAGGCTGTTCTTGATGAAATTGAAAATTTTAGGTATGGATTTAAGACTAAAGTAACCAAAAAGGATGCATTTTAAAAGCACATTTATATGTTGTGTAAGTGGGAATGGTTAAGAATCAGCAGCACTGAGAAGTTCAGATCTGTGCCACAAAGCAGAATATCAGATTGTGTGATTTTTCCGAGCGTGTCTTATGTACTCCACTGACTTCCTGTCCCTAGAGGTTGCTGAATTTTTCATCCCTTGTGGGACTGTGTGTTTTTCTTTTTCCGCATCTGCTCTCAAAAATAATTTGTTCTAGTTGCATCTGCTGTTGTGTGAATGTCAGCGTGTCTTTGCCACAGTGTGTGTATATGTGTCCACGTGCCTCTGTGCGTGTGTGCATGCATGCCTTTGTAAGCCGGACAGAGCGTGTTTGTTCTGTCAGAATCACGTTAGTCGTGTCACACTGCAGCCCAGTGACCCAGACGTTATGGAATAAAGAAAGAAAACACAAGAGAAAGAGAACAGTGCTGGTGTTTCTGTGTCACGTCCTGTTACAGCTCATTCATCAGGGCCTGATACTGAACAGAGCAGAAATCCATCATAAAAGATTGAATCCTCCACTGCATGAAGATGGATTTTCATAAAAGGAAAAGTTTTCAGCCCAGTTGAATTTCCTTGTGGTGGTGGTGGTGGTGAGGGGGGGATTTGTTTGCTTGTTCAGTCTGTTTTTTCCCCCAGTTGCACTTTCCATGAATGAAATGACCTCTCTGGTGCTGCGACCTTTAGGCCTGACTGGGCTCACGCTGGGAAAAACAAGATGTGCTCTCATGATCTCATCCCCAAACCAGTCACTACTGGTTCAAACCACAGGTTCATTACCACACCAAAGAGAGACAGAGAGGGAGGGAGGGAGGGAGAGCAGTGGAGCAGGGGGTTGCAATGATAGAGGAGGGAGAGAGAGAAAGAGACAGATGAAGATGAGGAGATAGGGGGAGAAACTGAAACAAAATGGGACTGAGAGGAAGAAACAGAGGGAAAGAGGGATTGTTGATGATGGAAAAAGAAGGAAAAGGAAAGATAGAAATGTTGCCTAAATTTCTGTATCAGTAATATTACTGAAAATGACATTTAGTTTAAATCAATAGAGAACTGAGACTGAGATATACTACAATTTTAACTACACTATATGAAATAATTACAACATGCAATTACAACATGCAAACACTAAAATACAGTGATAATTTAGTTACTATCACTCTTAGTCCTCTTTTCAGGAACACTTCCATTTGCTGCCTTAGCTTTGATCGATGTTGTATTGTAGCATCTTGTTATCAGAATAATAAAATTATATAATAATTGAATCGTGAGAGGGACTTGTCCCCTTTGTCCCTGTAGGGAATTATATCTTTGGAATACATACAAAATTAGAAATGAGAGGTCAAAGACAGAAATAGAAGATTAGTGAAGGAATGCAGGCTTTCTGTTATATATTTGTAGTCCCCAAGCCTGAGCTCAGATAACCCCGATGATGTCACTATGTCATCAGCAGGGTTATGTTCTCAGACTTGACAAAACTCCTTTCTGAGTCACAGAAGACATTATTCACTTGTTTTCATGGGCTGATTGGTACTCCCCATGATGAGTGAACTGAACTTCATGTAAAATTTATGGAGTGCCCCTTTAAGAAAAATGACTGCTTAAGAAAGTGAGTCTTGCAGTAGTTCAGGCAGGCATGCAAGTCATTTTATATGTGATATCTTCCACATACTGTCCAATCATATATCCACGTTTTCTATTTCTAAAACCTGGCATGTAAACATTTGCTGGTTATTGTGTTCATTTAGTTTTATGTGAATTTAGTTCATGTTCACCACATGTTCTGTGTCTCAGGCTCAGGAGAAGATGGAGAGAAAAAGGAGGGGAAAAGAGATTAAATACAGAGAGATGGAGAGATACAGGATGGATGTGGGACAAGAGTTCATGTGCTCTGTGGGCAGCAAATAGCAACCATTGTTTGTGTGTGTGTGTGTGTGTGTAAGCTTTGGTTTCTCACTCTTCCCCCTTTTATCCCTCTCTTCCTACAGTTTGACATCAACCAGCTGATGACCTCAGTGAATGTAAGCCAAAGCCTCAGTCCCATTCACAAGCCGCTAGAGTCTCCCAGCAGCGTCGGCAGCAGCAGCCATAATGGTAGCGTGGGCGGGGGCAGCGGTGTGGGCGTGGAGCAGTCACCGGTGGACCGCACCAAAGGCTTCTTCCCCGACGAATCAGAGCCCCTGCTCCGCTGTGACTCCACCTCTAGCAAAGACTCCGCCCTCAGCAGGAATGGCTCGTTCATTACCAAAGGTGAGAGGAAAAACGCCTCAGTACATCAACAGGTCACTGGGTCACTGAGACATCTTTTGTCAGTGGCAGAAATAAATGCCAAAATGTATTCAGCAGAAGAAGTTAGTGGGTTAGGGTTAGCTGCTTATCTTAGAAGTACTTGACTGCTGCTGCTGCTAGCTAGCAACCTACAACGCAATGGGCAAGTCTTATATGATGGGAGGGGTTAGCTAAGTTGCCCAAAATCTTGTCTGATTGGAGGTTTCCAGGAAGTTTCTCTATACAAGCACAAGCACTTGAATGTTTTACAGGAAATTAAAAGGTTTGGCGTTAGATGAAATCGAAAACAGTGAAAAAAATGCATATTTTGAAACGTAAAGTGTAAAAAAGAATAATACCCAAAGCAACACAAGTTAAGAACATAGAAAATGCTATTTTCTTTTCACTGAACCTCTAAACCTTTGACCATTTTAATTATAAGATGGTTGTAATGACCTATTTTCTCACACTGCAGTATATAAGCACTTAATAAATTCTTTATAACACACTATAATGTAGTTATAAACAGATATAAACTATGTATTAATGTATTTATTAACAATTATAACTTCTGACATGAAACATAAACGTAAAATTATAACATAGCTGTAATCATATTTAATTATATGATTCTACACATGAACAAATCCTTACAGTGCGTTGTAAAATGTTTATTGACCTTGAAAATAGTAGTTTGACCAAAAAAACAAACAAATAAAAGAAACCCCTCAATGCTCACTTTCTAGGTTTCTACCCAAACTTTCACCAACATCTCATTGCCAAAACTTGAAGGAACACCTGTGTTTGGTGTTACCCCATGGCGTGTATAGTAGTTAATAGAATAGAAAGGGCTAATTCAAGCCTTGTGTCTGTTAATTTATATGTATAATATTTAAAACTTTCCATGTGAGAGCAGCACTACATTTTTATAATGTGTAATTTTTAGAAGTCAGTGCCCCTAACTCTTGAAGAAAAATGTAACACATTAAAACAAACATACTCAAATACTCAGGTATATTATAACGCAGCATCAATAAACTTATAACACAATATAATCATGTTCACCATCCAGGCCAGTCTGTGGTGTTTTTCAGATAATATTAGAGTTTCATTTCGGCAAATAGAGCAAATGCAGTATTTAAGGTTGTGAGGTTGTTATCCACCAGAACCTTAAAACAGCTGAGGTCTGCCAGAGGCCATCATACATTTTTTAAATCCCCAGTTTCTTTCAAAAAAGCATCCCAAATCTCCCCTGGAGATTCATTCCCACATCCCACATTTTTTCCTATGACAAAGTATCTCTCGTAGCCAAGACACATCCTTATTCTCAGAGGAAAAGACTGTGGTTTGTTGACAGTGGCCTGTGCAGATACAGTATCAGCAGTTTCACATTCTTCACACCCTTAACAAATTATTCAGACACTCACTAATGTGTCTCACACTTACTGAAAATGATGTGACAACAGTGCACTCAGTTCACATATGAATGTGTGGGCTTTGATTGCCCCCTTGTGGCCACTCTGGGTACTGCTCTTAAATGAAAACCCTTTTTTTGTATTTTGTTGCATCAAATAATGTATGAGCTGTAAACAGCTTCATGTTGCATGATCCTGACAAGAGCAGTGAGACTGAATCAAAACAGTGAGTTTGCGAGCCTTAAAACCAAAACGAGAAGCTTTGTAGAGCTCAGGGGAACTGCAGAGTTTATGGATTCTCTGTAAGTTTGTCACTATGAGTGAGCCCCTTTTACATTACACAGAGTAATCTGATCCATTGTTAATGTAAACATATTGATTAGTGTCTTAACATTAACTGTAGCACGTCAGTAAACAGTTGCCCATCATCTCCCCCCTCTCTGTCCACCCTCCAGAAAAGAAAGACACGGTGCTCCGGCAAGTGCGTCTGGACCCTTGCGACCTGCAGCCCATCTTCGACGACATGTTACACATCCTGAACCCGGAGGAGCTGCACGTCATCGAGGAGATCCCGGCCGCCGAAGACAAGCTGGACCAGCTTTTTGAGATTGCAGGAGTCAAGAGTCAGGAGGCCAGCCAGACGCTACTGGACTCGGTCTACAGCCACCTCCCCGACTTGTTATAGTGGAGGAAGAAAGGAAGGAAACGGAAGGAAAGGAAGAAA
Source organism: Thunnus albacares (assembly GCF_914725855.1). Taxonomy (NCBI): domain Eukaryota; kingdom Metazoa; phylum Chordata; class Actinopteri; order Scombriformes; family Scombridae; genus Thunnus; species Thunnus albacares. Next base: position 5,060,216 of record NC_058121.1, read on the forward strand.
ACACACAGAGGAGAAGCGGCACAGGATTAAAAAAGAATGTCTAACTGAGATCTAGTGTTGTGCAGATTAAGCTTGGGTTGATGTTTGATCTGATAGAGTCATCATGTCACTTTGTTACATGATTTCAGCTGGGTGTTGTAGATGAGGTTATCTACTTCCTGCAATGACTCTTTTAAAATCTTTACTGGTACTTTACTCCTCTTTACCCTCGAATCCCCCTCTTCTGCCGTCTTGTGTGTAAACACTATTACTCCTTCATCCATCCTCTACATCATGATACAGGGTCAAAGCTCAATGTAATCAAAGCCTTCTGAGTGTTACGAGGAGGAGTACTTTTCTTAAATATGTTCAGCCTTAGCAATGAGGCTCAAAAAAACTGGGCTGAAAAGGAACTGAATATGTATTTACTGAAAAATATAGTAAGCACTTTCTTTATCTTAACTGGCCAATGCCTTCACCTTTAAAGGATAATACCGGTGTTTTTTGTTGTTTGTGCCAATTATGCAGGTTTCATCTGCCTTTAGTGTTTAAAAAACATAAGTAAAAATGGAAATTTCACACAGACAATAGTAAATAAGCTATGACACTGGTATTATTCTTGGGGTTTAAGGGGTTTGAGGTTGTTAAAAGATAAACGATGGAGACCACATTCACAGATATTTTTCCAAGGTGTGGATTGGCCCTGAAGTCATGTGCCTGAACTTGTTACATGTTCCTTTTCTTAAACCATGAACCCTCTTTTTTTATTTCTTCCACCCTCCTCCAGCTGCCTGTACTGTACCTGGAGCACAACACCTCTCCGGGTCTTAGCATTTTAGCTTGTAACCACTCTGCCAGACCAGCAGGGGGCAGCATTAGACTAGAGGGCTGACCTGTTGCTCTGGAACCAAAGCCATATATCTCAAATATTGGATTAAATGTTTAAATAATCCAATAATATGTATCTAATATTATGATATATGGCTTTGCTTTGAACTGTTTGCTTTTGGATAAAAGCTCCAAAACAAACAATTGACTGGACAGGAAGGGGGCAGTGTTTAGTGCCCTAGCCTGCTTCTGTGGAACCAAAGCCATATATCTAAAATGGTTTAGATACGTCGCTTTGGAAGCTCTGTCACTGTTGGACTCATGGACAGTATACAATAAATACTTCTACCAGTATGCACATTCAGATATCTGCTAGCTAGCCCCATTCACCTCAACAAATGTAGCTTTGATGAAGTGTTCTTGATACATTTTGGAGCTTCATGTCGGTGTGGTTTTTGATCAGACATGAGTGTCTGAGCATTTCAGTGCTAATAGTAAAAAAAGAAAACAACAACATTTTTCATGCAGTTGTATGTTGCTACATGCTGTATGTAGTTGATATTAAAATGTAATGATGCACTAATTCTATTTTCTATTGGAGAGGCAGACATGTATTTTCTGTGTCCTTTCTTTAACTGTTTAACTAACATTTGATTTTGTTGTAATGTTTTCTACATTTAATTTGATTTATTATGTTATTGTAGCATCTTTTTGTTAGCATTTTCTTTGTATCTCATGTTTTCACGGGCATTCAGATATATTTTCCCCCCTGCTTGGCATGACAAGATGACCTGGCTGGGATGTAAGATATGCATACTCCATACTCTACTTGAAGTCTGTCTACTTGTATTACTTGATTTAAATGAGGAAGAAATAATGTACTCTTTCAGTTCCTTCAAAGTTCAACGTTCGCAAAATAATAATGAGACTGAAAAGCACCACCAAAAAACTCATCAACGTTCAGAAAGGATTTCGTCATGACAGCAGCAAATGATGGACTATGTTTTCACCAAGCCAGTTATTATTAAAACTACTGTGGTGCTAGATGTGAACTCTCACCAGCTGGCCTGACACAGGGGGGACTCAAACCCTGGACTGACGACTTTTTAAAGTATGCCAGACTGACTGAAGAAGAGTGGAGATTGTGCTGCTGTGGACTGTGCTGACGATGGGGATGTTGATGATGATGATGGTGATGGTGAGAATGTGTGAGCTTGCTCTCCATGTCGCTGTGGAGACTCAAAATGCAGGGTGTGAGCTTTTTATTTTCTAACGGGAGTCTGAAAGGGTGAAGGTGAGGTGCACATGTGGCTCGAGTGGATGATTTCATCAAATTTCACGCGCATAACCAGTATGTTTACTACTATGTAACCTCTTAAAAATCAACCAATTAAAGCTCAAAACATTTGTCATAACTTGGTGTGTAGTTGTCACATTTTTCTATCCGCCCAAAACGTCAGTGTGATAAAAACCTAGATTAAGTGTGTTAGGCCAAGGAAGGCCATGTTTTCAATTTTTTTTTTTTTATTAGTTACTTCTCAACACTTAAATATATTGAATTGATCACACCACACCTGTGATATCTGAATGCAAATAGAATGTAGGGTGCCACTTATCTCTGCTCTTTTCTCTCAACAATAGTATGTTTTAATGTTTTGTTTATCTTTCCCCTTTGCATAAGGAATACATCACAGAGTAATTTATGGAATGCTGAGATCAGATATTGGGCTATCAATGCAAATTGCTCTCTTTATTTCAAGTGCCCATGAAATTAATGCCACACAGTTGTATGAAGTCAACCGTACTGCATTACACTGTACAGGGTTTTTTTCTTTTTTGGTGGGGTGGGGGGAAGGGTGTTAATGATTCCACCATTTTATACTGGCTGTACATTCCGGCTCTTTCCATAAAGCTAATATCAGGTTGTGCCGATTATTATGATCATAAATATACATAATTACAAATATGTAACATTAAAAACAATGCAAAAAGATATGTATGTGAAGGTAAAAAAAAAAAAAAAAAGTGCAAACATGCAGTTCAACTATATATTTTTCTTAGTATTGTTTTAATAATCAGGAATAAAAAAGATATAAAATGGGCCAAGATAATGATTTAGAGACAAACTACATTTAGCCTTCATACCAGCCATTCAAAACATGTTTCATGAAGAATGTTAAGTGCTTTAACTGGTTAAGTTAATCTCTTTCATTCTTTCATTCTTCACATTCTTGTGTCAAATATTTCAGTGTTATTTTTGAATGTTGGAAATCAATTGGGTTTTAATGATTCTTCACTGTAATTTTGGCCAAGTCTCCCTTTAATGAGTATCTCAAGAGACTTCCTGGTTAAAGAATTAAAATGGGTGAATAAAAATAATGCTTGATAGCCTCATTAGCACACATATATGTTTAGAATCACATTTACATAGGATTGATCCTCTGTATTTTAGAGATACTTAATGATGTGCCTTTTTTTTTTTCATTGAATAACCACATTTTGTTGTTCTGCCATTAAACAACAGGGGTCTAGTTCGAAAAGTCTGCCCAAAACTCAGACTGTTAAGAATTATTTTGTGCTACCAACATTTTTTCCTTTTCATTTTTCACTTTTCTTCCTCATGCCTTGTCTAAAAATAACAAAGACTGAATGCATGTCTTTTGTGACGTGAACATTCTATACCAACTCTTCCACACACCCACACTGACTGACACTTTATTTTTACACATTCACACACATACAAGCTTAGACTCTACTGTGTCCTCATTGTCGTACATCCCACACTCTCTCATTTAACTACCTACAAAGGGCAGCAGAGAAGGTCAGTGTGGCTCCAGTTACACTGACTAAGGTGAGGGCAGTTTTTAAATAAGATTGTTGTTTGTGTGGGTGGGTGTGCTCAAGGTGTGTGGGTGTGTGAGTTAACTGTACCAGGCCAAGAACCTGCTGAACGTTAGTCACAAAGATGCCTTTGATCCCCACCAGTTCACAAAGTGTTATTTAACAGAGCAGAATAGAGGGCGTGTACATGATGGAACAAATCCTCTGGCAGCCATACTGGAGGTCTAACAGTGGCCAGGAACATGGGTTTTATGTTTCTGTATGTACAACTCATCTGTCTCAACTGAATAGAAGAGACAGTCAATTTTTGTGTATGTCCTTGTAAACCAACCATTAAATCATCAAATCACCAAACAGGATTTAGTCAACGCTAACTAGGCTACGGTCAATGTCACTTTGCTGCTGTCATTTGTTAATAGATAACATATAAGCTAGTAGAAGCTTGTAATGAAACGTGAGCAATGGTCCCATACTAACATTAACAGTTCATAATGTTACTTTGCTAAATCAGGCTACTGGGTGGATAGCTAGCTAAAGAGATGAGAACTCCAGCAACACTTAGTATGAAGAACAACTTTATTAGTTGACTGTCGCGTTTCGGCTTGTGGCCTTCATCAGGCATGACCCTGATGAAGGCCACCTTGGAAGTAGGTGAAGTTGTGCCAGAGACCCTTACTCTGCATGGATAGCTAGCTAACAAATCCAAGAAGTTTTGTTGACCTGACTCATCATGTCATCCTCCCGTAAGTCACATTGTGGAAAAATTCAAAACTAATTCTCTATCACATGATTCACATTGAGTCCTAGCCTTAATTCATTTTTAATTCTTGCACTTTTTTCGTCCCAGTTTTTCTCTATATGTGTTATATGTGTGTCATGACTAAATCTCCACTGGACTTTCACAAGCAACAGAGATGTGGTAACTGCCATGCTTTTGAATAGTCTTACATGATGTGACATATATATATGTATGTATCTGTATATATATAAATGTGTCTTTTCTGTTTTGTGTATTGTACACAGATTGAATGAATATTTCTCTGCAGTCCATTAACAGTAGAACTGCCAGGGGAGCTATATACATAAAACCAGACAGTAGTCTGTCTTCACAAAGGAATGTCCAAAGTCATGAAATGAGTTTGTTTAATCATCAGCTGTGTTTTGGTCTAAGCATCTTTAAGAACACTAATTGCTTTGCATGGCTGTCAGTATAAATCAGTCTAAAATGACACTGAAAATGGGTATTGGAGGGAAATATTAGCATATTTTGGTGGTGTGATATTATTATATAACGACATTCATCACATAATGAGATAACTTATGTTATTTAAATAACCAAAGTAGCCTAAATACCCCCCAAATGGATAATAATGAGCTATAATAACAACAACAACAACAACAATGAACAACCACTGCACTCATGGGTGATTTAATGTCGCAACAAAGTTGACATGACAAAGTCAAGTGCACAATTTCACCTAATCAATTATTAATTCGGGCATTTCAACAATGTGTGAACAAGACAAACTTGAGGCAACCTTTAAAGCTTTTTTTTTTTTATTTATAACATCATAACACAAATATACAACTTTTGATGTTCCATTCATGAAAATAGAGTGAGTCAATGGGCAAATTAGGCAACATAGCCTATAAACAATAATTGGTAACATGACAAAACAAAAATGAATGAATAATCAATTAACTAAAAATAAGTTTCACCCACAATGAACGTTTGTGAGGAGGATGAATGATCTTCATTTGAACACATCTGATCATACGTGTCCCTCAAACACACTCTGAGCAGACATTCAGCACCTACTGTCAGCCTACTGTTAGTTTACTTTTCTGAAGCTGTTGACAAGCTAGCTGTTAGCACATGGCTCTTAGCATTGTGTGACTGTGGGAGAATGACAGAGCCAGGCAACAGTGACCTGGAATGAGTGCCAGGTCGCGGTGACCTGTACCAATGCCAACCATATCAGTCCACCGAACCAAAACAGGAAACATCTGGAGATATCGAGAAAGAGGCCAATTACACATACAATACACATTACGCACACGTAGTTCAGAGACCCCATTCACAAATTTGAGACACCCACTCAAATTTGGTTAAAGTCCAAGAAAATGAAATTGAGAAATGTTCTATTATGTTCTGTAGAATTTGAAGGTGCAAAAGAATCTGGCAAAACAGGATAAGACTTATCACGAAACACGAACACATACACACGTAGCCTGTAAAGTCACAGTCCAGTCACAGTCCTGTGGTTTGACCCAGGGAAATATGCAATAGTAATCATTCAAGGTTTTATGTGATCCTTAGGGACATCCAAATATCATATTAAAAGTATACCATTATATACTTAGTGGCTCAAGGTAAATTCAGGGGTTGAAATTTGGGGTCTTCATGTCACAGTGTCACACAAAGAAGTGTGTATCTCTGCTTCTGAATATGCTATTTTCTTATAATTTATGTCGACACATTGGTTTTCTAGGGTGTTCTTTCACATACAACCATCAGATATGACCTGTTCTGAATGTATATGTGCACTTTGGGGTACCCTTATGCCAAAATTACTTTTTTTAAAATCCAAACAAAGTTAAACAAATCAGGTCATAAACCATGTATTATCATTGAATTTTCTGCACATCCAAATTTGTCTTAGTAATATGTTTTTCCATGAAAACTATGATGCATATCAGCACAGATTACAGTGTTTCTCCTAGATTGAGTGGTTTGGCCTGGCAGGGAGATGGAGGGGGGGGGGGGTTGTGTGATTAGCAGCCACACATTTCTCCGTTCTCTGTGTCTCTGTTTAGCGTCATCAGGTCAGGCTAACCCATTGTTGCTAACTTCGGAGCTAAGCTCCTTCATTTTCCAGCACTTGGGGAAAACAACAGAAGTGACTTTTCTTGGTCTTGGCAAGCTGCAGCATTTATTAACTGACACACTGTAGTCTGTACTGTACATTTACTGCCAGATTGACAACTTACTGCTTTTCTCTGCTTTTCTCCTTTTCCTCTGCTCCGTTCGCAATCACTGTCACTTTTCTGATGATCGCTCTCTCGCGTAAGCACTCACTCACTTACGCACTGCCCTATTCTCTAAAAGGAGCTTACTCTCACCTTGCCATCTAAGGAATACTACATTGCATTGACAGTTTAATTTTTAAAATTTTAATGCTCAAATTTAGCATGCAGGCTGTAGCACTGATCACTCTGGCTCAAGCTTTTTTTTAAACATTTTTTAATTTGTTGATGGACTTTCCACACATCGCTTCTTAAATGGTTAGGAGTGGTAATCTCTGTGGGTACATCGCTTTTTGCCATTTCTGATATTGTAATGTTAGAGGTTTTCATTAGCACATTAAACGTGAGATTGTGATTCAGATAGAGTCAGACTCAGAAAACTTTATTGTTCCTCAGATGTAATAAAACTATTCCATTTCACATGTATGTAGGCCAAAGTGAGAAGGGTAAGATTTGCTAACGTTAGGCAACACATTTATAAAAAGATATCAAAAATACATATTTGAATAGTAATTTAAGCATTTGATTAGTATTAATTCTTTTACAATTTGATTTATATTTGACTCCTGAAATTCGTTCCAACAGCTCAAATTCAAACAGCTGCACACAATACTGGTTGATGTCACTGTGGCTAGCGAGCAAATGTTAGCTAACCACTAGCTAACATAAAGAGTGACTTAAGCAGCGAAAATGAAGACTGGTGATGATTATAAATGTGTTTTATAGTACTGAGTGGTAGAAGTAATGTCTGACATATCCATTGTTTGAACTACTTACGGGAGGTAAGCCCCCAAAGACAGACCCTTGTCAAATTCTCACACACGCACTGTACCTGCATCATGTGCCACTGCTGAGGACTGAGGAAGGGGGGGGAGGGGGAGAGGTTACAATGATATATTGGGGAGGACAAATCATATTTTTCCCAGGATGGGGGGATCATGTTGTCATAGATACTACACATATGTCTCAGGAACAATTTATACCCATTTTAGATGCAGATACACCCATAGGAGCAGTGTAGCACAGGCTTTGAGTGGAAAATTTGGCAAAAAATTAGGTGTTGGGCTAGTAGTACCCCAAATACTGGTATAAGATATCAAAATATCCTCTGAAAAAGTGTTTTATTGGAAAGATTGACCCCAAAAACTTAGGAAAATACACTAAATATGTTGGATAGGTGTACAAAGACCCTCCAATATTAACACCATTTTACCCGGACCACAACACTTTAAAATGTTGAAACGTTACTTTTGACCTTGGAAAAAATTATGTTCCACTAAATCTGAAAAGGTATATTTTTAATATATGATGTAGGATGGTATTAGGACCAATAAAAACTATGAAACATTACTATTGCAATTTCTCCTGGGTTGGCCCTTTTTTCAATTAGATTGACTGGACTACTGTCTTCAGTATAAAAAAGGCATGTCACATTCTGTAAGGTTGGAATTTTGTCTGTCTATGTTGTGAAATAAAAGAGACATCCCCATCTGACACCTGTGTCTCGACCTTCTGATTCCTCTATCATCTGCGTCTTTCTGCCACAACATGACTTATTTAATTTTGTATTGATAGAAATGTGATCATTTGTTTTTCCTTGTAGCAACCACTACAGCCTGTAAGTGAAGCCTTTTTGTCACATATTGTGAACTGTTCTGTTGTGGTTTGTCTTTTCAGCAACCTGGCTGTGTTCCCACCAAACATTAGAATGTGGCAGAGCTAGCCAAATATGCAATTAAGGACATATTTATCGCCTCTATCAGTCGCACAGCACAGGCTGTGAAATAATAGCAATCTAATTTCCCGTTTCCTTGTAGGCGTCAGGTTGGGGAAAGCAGGAGTGAACCCAAACGCAGAGGCCGGAATGCAGATTTGATGAAAAAAAAATCTCCTTTAATTGGTCAAGAACAGGCAAACAGAGCTGAACAGGACTAGCAGATGAAACAAAACAAATGATCCAACAAAGACTCAACTCAAAACCAGACCTTAAATATAGACTAAACTAATCAGGGAATGGGGAACGGGTAACGACACAAGGGCAGGCTGGGAGTGATTGGCTGAGGAAACACAGGAAGCAGGGCAGGGCTGACAAGACTGATATAGGGCACGTGTGGGGAAGACACAGAGCAGAGCAGGGCTAACAAGGGTGAAGCAGGGCAGGTGAGGAGGAGTACATGAACATTGAAAGGAAACACAGTAACAAAACCCAGAAAACACAATACTCTAAATACAACCCACACCAACCTGTCCAAGAACCATCATGAACCCAAACTAAAGTATACAACACACCAGGCTAAACAACAAAAGGCAGTCCAAACCCTGTATGACCCCAAGGACTAAACAGAAGTGCAAACCAGGAGACCCCAAAGAACACAAGAACATAAAAAGACCAAAAAACACACAAAGTCCAGGCAGGGTGTGACAGTCGGCCTAATGCACATAAAATCACAGAAATAAATTCCCTCTTTGCTACAGTATAAGTCAAAGAAGCAATTCTCACAGTCACAAATTAAAAAGTAACTTTTAAATTAGCTCTACAATTGGTACTTTTAATCTTTCAGTGCCTGAAACAGTTTATAACTTGACTGAAAAGGACACAGCTTTGTTAGTCAAATCATTTTATGAGACACTAATTAACAATAAATGTTAATTTCAGTTAATCGCATCAATTTTGTGGTAGGATGCTTTGGTGCAGTTGTGTAGACATAAGTTACTGTTTGGCTCATTTATGCTTGTCATAATGTTGCATAGCTAATGCACTCTAACACACCTATACGATCCAGAGCATGTCTGGAACTTTAAATTGTCATATTGCATGTTTAATGATAAGTTTAAGCTCTAAGCCTTTACACACACACATACAAACACAAATAGATAAATGTACATTGGAGAGCCATTTTGAGGTCTAGGGGAAAATGTGTCTTGCATTTTTTAGATTCTTGTCACTCTCATTGGCTTACAAATCTACAATGTTATGAAGCCATCCAACAGAGATAAATTAATACCCAAATGTTGTACTGCATCTTCAAATTAGACCCCTTAAACTGATGTAAATGTTATATGAAAGCAGTTAACACACTCAAAACAGGCTCATGCAGTTGCACTACAGCTGTGAGTTACATCTGTTGGGTAATTCACTTACATGTCCCACAGTTTACTGCTACTCAAGAATGGATATTCTTGTCATTGGTAAGTTATTTGACCTCTCTGTTACTGGGAAGTTCCAGACAGCATTGACGTGACTGTTGATATTGATCATATGCTTATCAACACAGTGGTGGAAGAAGTTTTCTCCATCACAAGTAAAAGTCCTACATGAAAAAATCCTATTAGTAACAAAATGTAGTTAAAGTATTGCAGTAAAAGTAATGGTTTGGTCCCTCTGATTGATATATTATTATACACTCACCGGCCACTTTATTAGGTACACCTGTGCAATCTAATGTAATCCAATACAGCAGCTCTGCCAGAAATTGTACATTTACAAAGCTTATACATTTTCAGGTTTTGTTGACATTGTCAGAAAGGTGATCATTCTACTTCGTGTTTATTAGTGAGGTCATAGTGAGTGGTGGTGGTGTACTGGGATGCAGGTTGTCTGAATAAGTCAAAGTCAAAAATCGGAAGAAAAAAAAACAAAAACGTCAACCAAGCAAAGTGGTAAGATTCCACCAATGTCCAAAGCTGTGGTAGTGAGATCACCAGTAGGCCCAGTAATCACTTTTTAGCTGTGGTTTTAAATTTCACTGCTGACAGACAGCAAAAGAAAATGTGTTTTGAGAGGTGTCATGTCTCAGATTCTTACTGGAAGCGCTGTGAAACCTGCAGAGCTAGTACTTCAGCCTTGATGCTGACTAGTGGCTGTGTTTTCTTTCTGCTATGCGTCAGCGCTACTGTTTAGCATCACTGCAGCTATGGAGTCTGTTGCGGAGATTTACCAAACACAATAGGGGATCAGGTAGTGGTCTAAAATAGGGCTTTTTATTAGACATGAGGCGGATTAAGGGAATAAACTTGCAGCTTAACTGACTCTAAGCCACATGGGTGACATATGCACACACTGAAGAAGCTTAACTGTTCTACCAGGCTGTGTAAAGAGATGCTTTCTTCCAAAAATATCTGATGAAGGTGATTCAGAGGAACGCTACATAATAGCGCTGTATAGCACTTGGAATATGGTAATCGAGGAAATTGGTTTCAGACTTCTGATTTTCCAATTCAACGGTCATATCACTCATTTCTAAGTGAATTCTATTTAGAAATATCACTGGAACAATATACATATCATTTGGTCATATCTATCACATCATATCTTATAATCTACTTGCACTCCTGATTATCACAAAATAGATATAAATCATATTGTTGTATATTTTGGCCCTACAACAGTAAATGTTTTCTCAGAGTCTGTCAAATATATTAGTTTACAATAAAGGAGAAAAGGGAATTATCTTTTTCTGTGAATTATAGCCTCAGATGAATGAACCATTCAAGTGTCTCACCATCAGAAATTACTGACAATCTGACCTCATGTCCTTCATGCAGGTATTACACACTAATTTAAATTAAACAACAATTAACAAAGAACATCAGTGTTCGTGATAAAAGTGTAGACTTGAAAATGAACAAAAACAATAAAAACATGTAGTTTTTGGGTCCTCCTGCAGGTTCAGGAGCTTCTTAAGATATTCTTTGTCTTCTATGAGTGGGCAGGAGTCACTCATTAGTCTACGATCATTTCTAAGAGTGTTTCCAGTTATGATGCTTTTGGGCAACACTTCTTAAGATTAATCATAAAATAGATTGGATAAGCTTGGATTATTTTATAGCCTCAAGATGTTCACTTTCTCAGACAACTCTTAAATATAATTACACATGTTTACATTAGTTTGTCACCTATAATAGTGTAATCTTCACAAGATCATACTTGTTGGCAGATTTTAACTTTGACCCACTCACGCAGAAGGGCCACTCCTGAAGTTAACAATAAAACTTTCACAAGTGCTGTTACTTGCTTCCTTGATCATCTTGTCTTAAAACATACACCGGTTATCGGGTTGGTGGGTGGTTTTTGAAGGAAGTGGAGGAGGAAGGGTTTTGGTCAGGGGAACAATAGATCAGTGAGCCAATCATCTACAGGGAGCTGCAGGCAGCTGGTCCCTATGCCAGCAAGCCTTAGACCATGTCTGCAGCCGAGTAAGTTAAACCACAGACTTCTGCTGTACATGACACAGCAACTGGGTTTTGAATAAACCACAGATGCAGTTTAAACTGCAGCTTCTGAGGACACAGTGTGTGATTTTGTTCCAAACAACACAGGGTTAAATTGCTTTAAACCTTAATGACAGAAACCACAGCTAATGCCAAGCACAGGTGTGTCCCAGGCCTGGCAATGCCCTGCAGTGTTTGTGGACAATCAAAGTGTTGACAGTCACAGCATGGGTTAGACATCTAGAACAGGTTCTGACTTGGAACTTGTTCCAAATTTAAAAGGAATCTGTGAAGAGTTTCACCTCCCAACATACAGCAGTTACTGTAAAAATACATCAGCCATAATGGTGGAGCTGAGCTGGAAATAAAAAAATGTGATAAGCTTCACAAAAGACAGTGATAAAACAAAATGTAATCAATGCGCAAAAATAATAGAATTATAGAGGACATCCTGCATGGTGCAAGAATGAAGTTTTGTTCACATCCTCATTTGTAATTTGGACTTGCTCACATTCAGTGAGCAAGTCCAAATTAAGTCCAAAAGATTCAACATCTACATGGCAAGAGAGGGAATATTTATTTTTAAAAATGTGTTGTTTTTTTTATTCTGATTGCTTTCACTTCACTTTCAATACACAGCATTTTTGATTAATTCATTTTAAATATTGGATAATATATGAATAATATGACAATTGGAAAAGAATGCCATAAAAACTCAAAGTCTGAAACCAACAACAATGATAACAACAAACTTTTTAGGGATGTTTGAGTATGTTTCCTTTTATTCATCGCCATCCTCAATCACACTGAAACACACTGTCCATACAAACTAACATACACTATACTACGCTTTGCTAACAAAACCATAATTCAAAACACCTGTCAGTCTTGTGCATGTGTTTTAAGAGAGTGCTCATTATAGACTAGACTACTGAGTCTCTACTGTTTAAGGAATGAGTATCAATGTCCATCCTGTTTTCAGGATGAAACATCAGTGAACATGCCTTTGGAGATGTTCACATCGCTGTTTCTTTTATACTTTTTATACAGATTATATTTAATCAACAGGAACTTAGATCAACCAAATATTTTTAGGTGTCAGTTGTACAATTTTGTATTTTATTCGCATTACCACAAACCATTCCTAAAAACCTAAAAGCATTACATTGACACACAATGTATTTCTATTAATCATTTTAAGTTATAGAGGGATTTACACTCTGTATAGAGAATAAAAGAGAGTCACCTGTGCATTAATTGGCAGTCTGTACACCTTGCAGTAGATTTTTCTAGATGTCAGTCTAACTGACTCACAATGTTGAACACTGAGTCAGTGTCTTCTTGATGCTTTGTGCTATCATCTCCTCTTTAAACTCTGTTTAGTTGCTTCTAATGTTGTTGCTTCTGCCACTTTTCAAGAATAATGTCCAGTTTTGTCTATGAAATGTTTTTTGTTTTGAACATCTATTCTCCATTCATGTGTCACACATGCATACAGGCACAAGGATAGAGAGAAACCGAGGGAATGATTAAACCTGTTGAGCCACTGCCAGCAGAGTGCGTGTGTGTGCGTTGCTTACTATATTTCAGGAAGTTCTTTTGCAGCATGTTTCCCATAGTTCAACATACAGGTTTGACAGCGTCCTCACTCTGCAAACACAGAGGACAAAATTACAGCAGAAGAGAGAAGAAAAGTGAACTATGGTAAGAAAGTTGGCTGATTTATATTCCTTATGCTTATTCATTTGGAATTTATTGAATGTGTTTTATAGAGTTGGTGTTTATCAGGAAAAGGCTCGCTGAGGGAGCTGGCTGTTTACACTGTGACCTAATTTCTGACTATATGGAAACCTTTTTTTTAGGATGTCTTTTAAACCCTGGCTTTGCAAATTTTTCTGTGAGCGTGTGAAAGGATTGAGGTAATGGTGAAATAGTTTCCACTGATAATCAGTCTGTTTGCTTTGACTCATCGGCATCTTTCTTGAGTTACGTTGCTATGTGTTTGCTGTAAAAAAAATATTGTATATTGTTGGGTTAGTTCATCTGTTTGCTACATGTTGTTACCTATGCTTTTGTGGACTGACAAGGGAGTACAAATCAGACAATTATTCACTGACATTAAAGTAGGTCAAAGAATTATTTTTTGTTTTCAACATGTTAGAATATACTCATGTAGTGTTTGAAATATTTGATATTTCACAGAGTTCACACTTCATTATCATTAATCTAGCAAAAATGAGGGTGCCATTTGCACAGTTTTTACATTGATATTTTTAATATTAGGCTGATGCTCTTATTCTCTATCGGATGATGATTACAAGCTGTCATTAATAGCATTTATACTGATATTTAAAAAATATAAATATCATAACATAACTGAAATATTCACACCTGTAGAATAATCTTTTAACACATCATTCTTGAATATTAATTTGCTTCAAATTTGAGAAAAAAATAAATTTATTTATCACTAACTTATTTTCACCTGTCAAGTACCACCTAGATTAGGAATTCATTTTCAAGGGTGACCTGGCAAGGATGGGAATAAAAATGACAAATGTAAAAATTGGTAAAGAACATCAAACAATATTGAAAGTAAAACTCCAAACACAATTATACCAGGGAATAGCAAAGCAAAACAGTATTTCATATCCAAACACATTCAAAAAGACAATCTATCAAACCATAGAATTTGTTTGGCAAATCTTTTCTTCATTTCTGGCACTTTTGCCTTTGAGTGCCTTCTACAGAGTCATGACACTGACAAAATATAGTAAAAGTTTATAAAGCCAAAAATATACATCAATAAATAATGTTTAATTTTTTTTTTTAAAAAAGAAGTATAAAACATATGTCATTGTCCTTTAATGTCCAATCAGGAGGAGGAAGCAAAAAGATT